>NC_044197.1:12646775-14076775 GCF_900880675.1 Sparus aurata
ACTTACTGAGAAACATTTATTTTTCAGGGGCTTTCATGTTTTGATACTAGTCCTGCTGCGTTTTTTTGGATTAATTAAAAGGCCACAGCCTCGATGGACTCTGACTGAAAGGCAGACATAAAACTGCTGTGGGCACTTTGACAAACTCAAACTGCACTTCATGACGTCTTCACTGATGAATGGCAGCAGACAGAACTAAATTCATCTAAACTGGTCATGCTTGACTTGAGCTTGTCCTTCTACAAGTGAAAGGCGGGACTTGGAGTCTGGTGATACCAGTGTGTGTGCATGTCTGTACATGATTGGATTAAAGGATAAAGTCGCCCAAATATAAACATTCACTCACCCTCAAGCCGATGGAAAAAGTTGGGAGAAGTTTTAAAGTCCACGAAACATTTCTTGAGCTTCACAGCGTTCTCCTAGAAAACAGAAGGAGATGGAGGAAAACACGTAAATGGCTCCAAACAGCTTGTCCAGCATAATCTAAGTCTCCTTAAACCCTGAGATCCAATATTGATTTGAAAAGCCGTTATTCACCCTACTTCAGATGGAGTGAGTGCTGATGTTTTTGGCCTAGCAGCAGCAGTAAAAAGTAATCAGCATTAAAAAATCTGTACATGACGTCTTTTCAAATCAAACTGGGCTTTTGGACGCTTGGATCACATCCTGGATCAAACCCCTGCAATGAGGAATACGGTTGAACGCACACACAGGGAAGAAGAGGGCTGATGAAGAATGAAGCGCCTCAGGCAGGTCTGCGGTCAGCGCTGAGTAATAGTTGTCCAATAAAGTGCGGGCAGGACCCGGAGGCTCTGTGTAATGCCTCACCAGAGAGTCCTGCTGGGTGACATCCAGAGTACTGTAACTACTCTCCACTCACACCACCGGGAATTGTTTTTGTGTCTATCATTCAGACAGAAATCGACCACGGTGAGTTCCCCTAACTCCCTGCATCAAACAACACTTTTCCTCCTTTCTGCAACACATCAATAACACTCCTGCACTTCCTTCACACTCCCTCTCTCTGTTTCACTCTGTCACACTCTCTCCGGCTCAGTCTTGTTCTCTCTCACTTCAGGTACGCTTCTCTTCCCTCCTACACTTCCTCCCTGCTCTTCCTCTCTTTGTCACTGCCTTTGTCAATCCGTCCATCAGCCTCCTGCTAACTCTTCCACCGTGGGCTTTAGGCGCAGCACCTCAGTATTGATCACCTTAAACTCTCTGTTCAGTCCGGGCTTGGCTCGACAGGCGCTGTGATCCTGAGCGATCGTTCGGCTCAGGATGTGTCCTGGTGGCACGTCCACCTGCGAAGGCCTTGGCCGTGTCACCGTGGAGACATTTCATTAAAGGCGGCCTGTAAATTAACAAAGCAGGCGGACGGCTCAGCGAATGGGGTGAGGGGTAGTTTAAATCAGCCACCCAGATGGCGTGCAGCCTCGACATGAGGTCTGATGGTTTAATCATTCTGTTAAACCTTCAGAAATTTGTATCAGGAACGAGTCCAACACCTCAGCTCAGGGGATGTGAACATTAAAACAAATTGGCATGTATTTTCAGCTGTTGGGTGCACAGGATAGCCCTCCGCATAGCTCAGATGTGATATGTGGATGTAGCATGTGAGAAGGATTAAGTTTAAATTGCCTGGTTCATGATTTGGGAATGAGAGATATGAGCCCTCTGGGCAAATAGTTAGACTAATGCTATGCGGTCCTGCTCTCCAATTTATTGCCAGTGACATGTTTGTGAATATTTATTATTGCTCTCCACAGTATGCTTTTGGCTTTGCACCTAAAATGAGAATATCAATTACCAAACGAAAGAGCAGCCAACTGCGTTACCTGTAACTTATAGGATACAGAGTGCAATAATAAAGCCTAAATCCGGCTGAGAAACCCACACATGTGCACACGCACGCTCATGCACGCAAAAGTCTCTGGAAAACAATTTATTTCACCACGGCGTCCGCCACAGCCCAGTTGCTTTGTTTGGATTGGATGCAGCTGAAACTGCTAACAGACTGGCCCTTGTTAAGCTGCCTCTCGCTAAAGGTTGACCAGATTGGCAAAACAAGGACTCCCGATATAATTGAATCCACAAATTCAATGAGGAACATTCCTGACAGCAACACGTGTGCAAAGACTGTGAAAAAACATTTATGGGAAGCACAAAAAAAAAAAGTTGCCGTAGCTTTTGATTATACAGCAGCGGGTGGGATTCTGGCCCCCTCTGTTGATCTTACCTCATTTACACCAAGTAGAGATTTTTCTACAAGCACGAAAAAAGGGGAGAAAGGCAGGGAAACTGGGGGGGGGTTAAAATTAAGATACACTGAGTAGCTAGATGTGGAATCTATAGGCAGCGAGAGAATCGTGCATGTATGTAATTATGCAGTCATCATCGCAAACCTTGACTCTGAGCCAGCCAAAAGCCTGATCTGCCCTCGCTAATAGACCCAGCCGAAGACTTGAATCTATTAACAGCAGTTTTTTTGGTGCAGATTTTATGGAATTTTAATTGCAAACACATGGCCGGTGCGCATAAATGTTTTAACATATTGATCAGCCGGGTGCGAGACAGGCACGTCCGACTGGCCCTCAGGAGCTAAGGTTGGGTTTTTATATATTTATATATTTTTTTTAACCAGGGAGTCGTGCAGAACTCTCCAGCAGCATTCCTCAGCCGGGCTCCGAAAACTGCTGTCAGGGAGGGACTGTAAAGGCTTTTACAATCATCCCGAGAGTAAACACGCTTTACAAGCGAGCAAGGTTTAGAACCGAGTAAGGAGCTCTGCAGCCTCTTTTTTTAAAGAGCTTTAATTCGTTCTCAGTTTCATTCCATCCTTGAGCACGCGTCAGTGTTGAGCTTCACGGCTCTCGACTTCAGGTGTGCTGTATGTTTGTGTGTGAAAGAGAGACAGAGATGCAGCGGCGGGTGAGATATATAGTTTATCTGCCGAAAAGAAAAGTAATGGGGGTTGGTTAAAATAAAAAAAAAGGGGGGAGACGGCAGTAAGGAGGAGGACGTGCTAAAAAACAAGAAACAAAATAGTGCCTGCAGTCTTTCAACAGAGGAGAAGGAGAGGAGGATAATGAGCAAAATCACTGAGCCATGGGTGCAGGCGGTGCATGCAGTCACTTATTAACACACACACACACACACAGACACACACACATATTCATACGTCCGCACACGTTTAATTCACACCACGGCGCACATGCTTTGCCACGTGCATCCCTGCCGTCACTGCGTGCATAAACACATTAACATGCAGAGAAATGGTGGATTCTGGAGATGAAAGCCCCTCAGATCAGTGGCTGTACACTGACACAGTCGTAACCTATCAAGCTCAGAAGTGTGTGCTCGTGGCATCGGCAGGTCCGCCGGGATGCTGTGAAGTTTCTTTGTTCTGGTTTGATGTGCTGTGTTGCTAATACATGTATTCCAGCTTTCAAACTGTATAAAAGTTCCCTCGCCTGGCTTCTGATTAGCGAACTTATCCAACTGTAGGAAACCTCAGTCATATAGTGATCAAAACTAGTGTAGGAAGAGAGCTTATTGATACCATTTTACAAGTTACACCAGTGATTTTTGTTTTTTTGGGGGGGGGGGGGTAATTTGGTTTTATTATAACATGGATCCCATTTGGGTAGTCTCGCTCCTCATTTCAATCAGTTATGCTGGAAAAGAACATGTTGTCTGAGCATGCTGGGAACCAAAAGCAGTTATAGCTGTTTCAGATGGCCATACTCAAAGGGGGAATGAAAAGCCACCTGTTGTGGTGAGGCCGGCATCGTTTTCAGACAGTCGCGCCAATAAGGCCTTCTTAGTGTAACACGTTTTGTGTGTGTGTGAAAAGTGATAAATAGTTAAGTTAGGGTTAGGGTGTTAAAGAGAGACGGTCAAACATTTCAGACTTTCTCGCTTCCATACCAGCCACTGCATTAAGTGGGCATGAATGTTGGGCGGTTGGTTTCAGAAGGTAGTGATCAGTGCAGGGTGACCAGTGCTCACATTTGAAGTAGCCGGTGAATCTCCTGGTTGTCCCTTGGCAAAGGCGTACTTTTTCTGGCTAGCTGCGTCTATAGTGAATCTTTAACGAGGCTGAAATTTCTGGTTTTCTTAGTTGAGCAGTGACATTTTTGGTTGTGTTTGTTATTGCGTTGATTAATAGAATAAAGGACAGGGGTTAGCTTTATTTTTTGAGTGCAACTTTCTAAGCTGCCAACTCCATCAAGATCCCATGTGACCTCTCCAGACCTCCACCTGGTAAATAAAAACCAAAAAAATCCCAGGTTTGGTTTGACTTTTGTTGAAGCAAAACAAACAGCAAATGGTGAAATTGTTTGTAAGCACACAGAGTTTTCCCCTGCTCTGAGGGGACATTTTTTTTAGATCATTGGTGCACAACCTTTTTGGCCTTTGCACCTTCGTAGCCAAGCAGTGTAACTCAACAGTAGGAGTAGGAGAAACACGTCTTGTTGGAACCCCTCGCAATTCTCTTGAGGGGTCTCCCATCTTGGGAACCAATGGTTTAGATTTCGCAGCTCGTCTTTCTTTCCAGACTTCATTCCAGTTTAACTGCAGTGTTCCCGTAGTTCAGCAATTTCTTTGATTAGTACAGCAGCCAGTGGAAATGATGGGGAAACCATGTTGTAACCCAAATCGTAATAAACCGTGATCATCCTTTGGATGTGTGCTTCTAATCAACATCAACATCACTGACGCCAGGTTAAAAATCCTCCCTGTCTTTATCTCACACACACGTTTACAAGGCCATCGTCGAAAGCGCCGCCAAACCGTGTGCGCATGGGCCGCGCAGATACACCTAGTTCTTCCGCCAGTGCTCTAATCAAGGGAAATGTTTAACAACTGGCATGGCGCTAGCAGGGCTTTCCATTAATTTCCCATCCTCACCGGCAGAATGGAGGCAGGAGGAAGAGGGGCGGATGAGAGCGGAAGGCGTGAGGGAAAACTTCTGCAAAAAATCACTGCGATTAACGTGACCACAGCTGTCACGATCGATGTGTAACGGAGATCGTGCGAGAGCAACCCTGGTTCGAAAAAGTGTGCCGGTTAGGGTTTCCTGACTTCTCTTTTGAATTTTGAAGCTATTACTTCCATCATGTGGCCACCCCTGCTGATCAAAGGAGTGGTGGGTAAGAGAGAGAGAGATATGGAGAGAGGATTAACGGCTAACAAGAGGATTGGAGGGAGGAACAGATGACTGCTGGTTAAAGACAAAGGAAATCATATACCAAAGAAAAAAATGTAACTATGAGCGAGCTCCTTTGTAGTTTTGGGTATGACAGTTAATTGATGCAATATATAAATTCACAATGTGTCAAAACACAAATATCCTGCCCTAAATAGCCTCTCTACCCTTCCATTTTTGGTCTCCTCTCTCCTCCACTACCCCTTTTCTCTGTCCTGTTCACCTCTCTAATCCCCACTTACACCCTCCTCTCGTCTTCTTCCCCCGGCCATCTACTCCTCTCATCCTCCCTCCTCTTCTGTTTCAACTCTCCTCCTCCTCTGTCTCATGTCCTTTTCACTTCCCTCACCCCTCCTCTCCTTAACCTATAGAGCATCCCTCTCTCCTCCTCTCCTCCTCTCCTCCTCTCTTCCTCTCTCCCCCTCCACCGATTGTTACACTGTAATTGGAGCTGGAAGCCTCGAGACAAGCAGCTCAGTGTGCGTCAGGCTGACAGGCAGGTCCGTTGGCTTCTATTAAGCTTTAATAAGGGAGCAGGATTGGTAGAGGAGAGTTGAAGGGAGGGGAATGCGCAAGCCGCTGCTCCTACTGTCACCTCTCGGTAGGGTGCAGGAAAACCTGCCTGCTGTCACGCAACAACACAGAAATCCATCCGTCTATCCATTCATATTCAGGCTTTTTTCAGTTTATTGCTACCTGCTAAAGAATATCTGAGAAAGTGTAAAGAAAGTTGGGGAAGCGTAACGTGTGTCTCCGTTCTATTGCAAAAACACACACTCATGCACACACACACACACACACTTGTCAAGACCTTTCCTCCTGCATAGAGATGACAGCAGTATTATTGCACCGTACAGAATTTAATCTGAAGTGCCACACAGCAACCCTGGACCACAGTTGAGGTAAATGTTAGAGAAATATCTACAGCCTATACAGCTGAGTACGGCAAGAACAATTCCAGATGTGATGTGATGTGTGTGTGTGTGTGTGTGTGTGTGTGTGTGTGTAAGAGGGGATTTGCGGCTGTCCTCGAGTTATGTTGCTGCCTCGTTATGAATTTTCTGTGGTCGCAGCACGTCATTTTTGTTTACAAAGTCATCAGGGCTGCGGTTTATTGAAAAAAAATGGATTAATTCATTACTTGGCTTTTCAAACTCCTGCGGTATGTCTGTGTGTGTGTGTGTGTGTGTGTGTGTCGACACTGTAGATGAACACAGTGATAACCTCCAAATGCCTTTCTCTGTGTCGCATCTGCTGCCCTCAAGAACACCCTTTTCACTGAGTAGAGGAGCGATAATGTGATTGAAGCTGGCAGTCTTTCCAAATTGAACATTGGCCTGGAAACTTGAAAATAAATACAGCAAGAATCAGGGTTGTGTTTGGGCCGCTGCTACGATGATGCCAACAATGTGTTCAAGGAGAAAAGAACTCGCAACAAATGCCAAAGTCAATATAAACAGGGAGAACATGAATGCATGAAGGCTAAGGCACGTTAGCCTGGCTGTGTGACGGCACAAAGTAACCCCCGAGAAAGATGGGTCGAGAGATCGGAAAGATAAGCTGCCATCTACGTTCAGAGCAATTTTGAGGTATTGAGCAATCAAGTTATTACATCCCATTGGGCAAAGCTAGCCCCCATAATAAGCCTTAATACTCAGTGAAATAAACACTTTAGATTGATTTAATTCAGGCCACATGCGGGGGCTGTCTTTAGGAGAACGTTGAATGAAAAAGTACTTCTGAACAATCCCATTTTAGGTCAAAATATTAGATGGAAATGTACTTTTCTAGGATTAATGTTCAGAGGCGGCAATGAACTAATGGGGGATCAAAGAAGGAACAAGAAGTCAGAGGGAAATGAGAAAGGAAGAGGTTGTGACATCAAGCAAACAAAAAATTTAAAACAAATACCCTTTAAGACCGGACACAATCCCAGCTGATAAAACAGGATCTCCGGTTATCCAGGAGGATTCGTCCGGGGCTGAACTGAGCTGAACTGTACGTGTCACATAATTAACGGGCAGTAACTATGGCCAGTGTCCACGTGTATCACTCAGCTTATTGGATTGGTGATAAAGGACTAATTAGTGCTGAAAAGGACATTGATTGACCAACACGGGCAGTTGATTAATGCCAGGTTTCGGTCAATGGCAACCGCACACTTGTTGCGAAGATGGAAAGTGTCCAGGATCTATTGTCCAAGCTATACGATGAAATTGTGAGTGACAACTGGTCGATGAATGGTTGAATATAATTCTGGGTATTGGTAGCCGTGAATCTTTTACAGTGCAGTTTTGCTTTGATGCTTTTTAAGCTGGCCTGGCAGTGAAGCAACTGTCTGAATAGATAAAAGAAAAACACAGACAAGGCTCTTTATACTGAACCTTTTTGTTAATGACAACATTATTTTTTTGGGCCATGCTAGCAACAGTCCACCACTTTGGACCAGACTGAATCATCAGAGCACTGCCAGTGGAATGTTGTGCAGACATTCATTGTCCCCAGATGACGAATCCTACAGAGTTTGTTCATTCCCTGATTTTCCTTTAGCGCCAGCATGAGACTAGGTGTCATGACATATCACACTTTTTTGAATCTTCAGGCCCAGGAGGGAGGTGCTGATAAAGGAGACCTATTATACTCAGTGTTTTATATAGTTAAGTGCATGTAGAAGAGCTTGACATTTAAAAAGCTTGATGTCCGCACGAACAGAAGCTACTCTTTCCCAGAGAAAAGCACTGCTCAGGAAATGCCTTTTAAGTCTGTGACTTTGTAACATCACATTACATCACCATGTCAGACATATGCATACATTTCACCAAGCAGGTAGTTTGGCCCTTAACAATTCTGGTTCTGGCCCAAACGTGTGTAAACTGACCAATTAGAGGAGGTTTGAGGATTTGTTATTCAAGAGGGGGGGCCTTAAAGAGACAGGAGCTAAAACAGAGCGTTTCCAAATGAGAGGGAGTAAAGTGCTGCAGTGCTGGATGTGTGTTTTGAGCGTTAAAGCATGTAAACCTATCCTATCAATGACCCAAAATAAAATTATGAAACATGTCTCCTTTAAAGTTGAGTTGCAGTTCTTTTTTTTTTTCATTTTGTCAAGACAACTGTTAAGTCATCAATTGGAGACTCGAGTCTGACTCAAGCCGGAGTCACGTGACTCGCGTCCACACCTCTGCCTGTCAGTGTTGTCGTCCTGAGCTTGTCAACATGGTGAAGTCACCGCATGGCTGTGCTGATCAGATCGTAGCCACATTTGTGCTTTCGCTGGTCTCAATCATTCTTTCGGTGAAATGTTAGGTCATTGTAATTTTGTCTTTAAAGGCTTCGGGCCAGTTTGAGAAATGACTCTGCTTTTTTTCCATTAAGAGCTATTTTTAACAAGGCACAGTTTCCAGCATCTCCTCACAGTGGGAAGGAGCCAAAAACAAAGCCCGAGGTTTTTCTTCAGTAGCTGTGTCACTGTTTCTTAAGAAGAGGTGTTAGCCTACTGGAGAGCTTTGAAAGACTGTTGTTTTGTGCTCTGCCAACACAAACCACCAACATAAATGCCAGGAAAATAACATGAAACTAGATAGATTGCACTGCAGGTTGAAGTAGAAATATTTTTCACTGTGTGTTTTTGGTCGACTGCCCCTTTAAAGTGTACAAAAAGGCACCTCGGGCACACACAGCAGTTCAGCAGTCTCTCACAGGGCTTTAGCTGCTTTTCCCTCAGCTTAATGTCAGTGTGTAGAGTAACACATTATTATTATAAGCCACAGGCCACATTAATTAACCACCAGGCTGTTTGAGTATTTGCACCACAACCAGCTCCATTTGTCCCCATTAAAAGGGAATTTGTCACTCAATAAAAGTGTTTGTCAGAGAAATCTGCTGCTGTTCTCTGCATGTTCATTCTTTGTCCCGTTTTCTTCTACTTCTCTTCTTTTTTTTTTTTGCTGCTTTTCTGTGCTGTGTGTAAGTGAGTAAGTGGCTCCCAATGTCTATTAATGACATCCATTTATTTTCTGCGAGAAAGGATTTACTTCACTGTCCTAGTGGAGACAGTCCTTCCTCTGCTGCTGTTGGTGTTGTAATTTTACAACTATTACTATGTTTGTCTAAGGCCCCAAATGTTCGAGTTCGCTTTGGGCAACATTTCTCTTTCTCTCTCTTTTTCTCTCTCTCAGTAACACCCTCCTCATTTCCTTCTTCTGCCTCTCTCCAAATCTGCTTCCCTTGGCACAGTTTCATTGTGTTTGTTGGTGTTGGTCCCACGAGCTCACACAGCAAAGAACAACTTCTCTTCTGGCATTCTCTAATTGATCCGTGGCAGACCCGCGCTGTGGTCTAGCTGTATTCATATCTTCAATAATTCATAAACCATTCTCTCGGAGGGAGTTCATCTCGTGTTCTTATACAGAAGAAACACAGAAATTCATGGTCACGTCTGCTGATACGGCACCCTTTATCTATAAACACAACACCTCGCGTTCAGGCTTTGGCATTTAGATGCAACAGGGGAAAACTATCAGCGTAATTGTATGAGCAAAAAGGAGTACACAAACTTTTTATTTGTAAATTTGCAGCACAGACAACAAGTGTTTTAAGGTGTTTCTTAACTGTGTTAGGAACATTAGACTAAAAGCTGAGGTATCCAGAGAATTGAATGCAAACTTGTGTAGTTTAGCGGAAGAAATTATAATCAGAAGAGAAAGAATTGTGTGTGTCTGAGTCTCTTTGGGTTTGTGTCCATGATTAGAAAAACTGACCTCAAAGGACAGCACGACGTCGTACTATTGTACTCTGTTTATACGTGGCAGACCCCGCCACCTTTCTGGCTTCAAACCGTGTTCTGCGGACCTTATTTTCAGCTTGTGAAAAAATAAATACTTCTGTGTTTGTATTATTACCTCATTCATGTTTAATTATAACAATCATGAGTTTGAATTTCTTCTCCAAAACTACGCAGTGCCCCTTTAACTGTTTTTAGATCATTTTTTAAAAATCTAAATCAACAAGATCTTTGCTGTAAACATTATGAAAACTTGAACGTATTACTCACCATTAATGCCAGACTTGGCATCCCTCCCTATAAAGCTAATGTTGTGAAACATGTTAGGGTTGAGAGCTATTCTCAATCAGGAAGACAGTTATTACAGCTATTAAAATCACCATCCACTTTAAGTAATGAAGGCAATTAGCTGCAGCTACCTTGGCTGGAAAGCATATGACCGTTCCCACCCACAGAGGGAAGAGAGAAAATAGGCTGTTTTGTCTCGCTGTTTGTGAACTCCCACATGTTTAATACAGGAAACACTGATGCTATTAACATGGTCCAACCAGTAGACTGATAGCATCTCTCTGTTCTCATAGGGTTGCTGCTCCAGGAGAGTTTCATCGAGGAGCCCGATGGACTGGTGTCTGTAAACCTGCTGGTGGTGTCTGCTGTCTCAGCCTTCGCAACAGGAGCTATCCTCTCGGGCCTCACTGTCTGCTGGATCATGAGTCATCGCCACCGCCACTCTCGAGGCTCGGGAGGCAACGGTGCCCGCCGCAAGAATGACAAAGAGCAGAGCATGCTGGGGCAGGGCCGCAGCGGGTCTGTAATGAGTGTAACAAGAACCAGCGGCGGCGAGAGGCGTCGATCACAGGCGGACAACCCGTTTGTCACGCCCAACGGCTGGCCTAAAGGAGAGATGGACCCTGGTTTGCTGCCTACCCCGGAGCAGACCCCGCTGCAGCAGAAACGGACCATGCGTCTCCCAGACACCGACTGGGACCAGAGCCAGACCTTCCTCACCGCCGTGGGGACACCCTGCCTCAACAACTCCGTCATCTACCTGAGCTCCAAGTTCCTGCACGGAGGCGGAGGGGGAGGAGGGATGGTCCGGATAGAGGACCCAGGGGAAGTCATGCTGCCCCCGCACACAGAACGCCAGCGCTACCTGATCCTCGCCACCCAGAGAGGGGAGCATGGTGGCAGTCGTCCCAGCGGCGCCCTGAGAAACTCAGCGGGAGAATACATCTACCCCGCCACGCCGCAGGACTCCCCCGACCGACGGAGGGTGGTTTCGGCTCCCACTCCCCACATGGACTATGGGGAGCCTCGCTGGAGTCACGAGGCACTCAACTACAACAGCAACAATGGAGCGCCCTATCAGCCCCAGCGTCAGGGCCTCATCAGGCCAGACATGCATGGGCCTCGAGGGCTGGGAGAACTGGCTGACTTCAGCCATCTTCTAGGCAAGAACATGGGAGAGCGCACCCCAAGTGGCCAGTGAGGAGAAGAACGTGAGCTCTCTCTGAACACCCATTCCCTCCAACAGCAGACTGGAATAAATCAACCCCTCAGACTCACTGTCCCGGTCCAACCTTACCCTGTCTGTCCTCTCTCACTGTCATTCAATGTTCTGACGTCATTCAGCTGACTGAAGAGAGAGACAGAGAGAAATGAAACAAAGAGAGAGTTGAAAAAGAGGAGGAAACTCTCCTCACGTCTACAGTTCCTCTGCTCTTAACCTGAGGCGCACCCCTCTGCTCTGTTTGTGGTACGACCCGCAGAGCTTGACTTTGACACCACAGGACAAACAGAAAGGCAAAGAGGAGGGGTGCAAAGGAAAGGGAAACTTCTCAGTGGAGCATGTAGGGAGGAAAAAAAAAAAAAAGACTATTTCGCTTTCAGCGCCAAATGTGAAAGGTCTCCCTCCGCCATTTTGTTCACCGTTTTGACACCTTGGAACTTGTTTGATTGTGAAATTTTGTTTCTGCTTTTGTTTTCCTGCACCAGTGGCATCCAGCAGACAACAATGTGCTTTACTATGGATTTCAGATGACACTAAAAACTGTTGTAGCCGTGCCAGAGGGCACTGACTCTCAGTGAATCATGCAGTGTGTGTGTGTGTGTGTGTGTGTGTGTGTGTGTGTGTGTGTGTGTGTGTGTGTGTGTTTGTGTGTGTGTGTGTGTATGTGATTGTGTGAATGTGAGTTGCCACAACAACCCCAACCAGTGTCCTGTCTTTTACTGTGAAGTATAACTGTTTAATGACATTTCTGTGAAGCAGGAGGTTGATGTTAACATTATTTCCCCGTTTATTATTTTTTTTATATATATATATATATATATATACAAACAATCACAGAGAGACAAATGGATTTTATTATGTGTCTCCTTGGAGCTCTATGTGTTTATCAACTAGAGGTTTGGATGGGTGACCACTGGCTAGTGGAGCGCTGAGACTCCCATCG
Organism: Sparus aurata; assembly: GCF_900880675.1. Taxonomy (NCBI): domain Eukaryota; kingdom Metazoa; phylum Chordata; class Actinopteri; order Spariformes; family Sparidae; genus Sparus; species Sparus aurata. The sequence continues at coordinate 12,659,221 of NC_044197.1, forward strand.
TAATTTCTGTGATTCCCAGCAGCTCCGAGGCAGTGCTGGACGGAGCCGCCATGAAGTGAAAGAAAGCAATAATAAGCAAGACACACATAAGAAATGAAGCCAGTTTAATTTGATATTTTATAACTGTTTTCTCAGCAAAGCAAACTGAAGTTAAGAGATGTTGGAGGAAGCTGGGCAATGGGGAAAAAAAAAAGGAACAATACCTCCCCTCCTCTCCTCCCTCCCTAGCTGCCTCTCAGTATGCCCGGGTCTGCCTGACCCGACCTGAGGCCCCCCTGGGCTCCGTAGTCCATTTGAAGGAGGGAATGTGAGCTGTGGCTGTCTGGCTGTCTGACTGGCTCTGTGAGGCCCGGCCGCTTGGGAGCTCCATTCAGTCTCTTCTGCCCCGACACTGAGCCTCTTTGTGCCCCAGAAGCAGGAGGAGACTGCGGCAACAAATAGCCGTTAAGAGTCAGGGACCTAGCCCAGCGCCGCAGCCTAGCAGAATATCAATGAGGAGGACAGCAGCTCCATCCGTCATGTGAGATGTACCAACCAGGACCGGGCATCTCTTGTGCTTCAGCCGCTCCAGTTATTCAGCGGCCTGCCAGGGCAGGGAGGAGTTGAGGGGCTGAGGCCGGGGCTGAGGCCGGGGCTGAGGCCAGAGTTGGGGCACTGCTAACTGTCACAATGGTCATCCCCTTGTGGCTCCATCCCTTTTCTGTCTTTCAGTGTGTTTCATCACAAAAGGGGGATAAAGAAAACAGATGGGCATGGGTATACTTGGGTGTGGAGTTACTCTTTCACTCCGTTGTCTGATCTTTTGATGTTTTCTATTTTTGTCTGTTCTTGATTCAAATGTAGATCCAGAGATAGCCTCTTCTTTTTTGGGGGTTTTTTTTGTGTGTTTTTTTTTTTCATCTGGGTCATGCCGTGGTGGTGTTTTTGTGTGTGTCTGAGTCTCTTTGGGTTTGTGTCCATGAATGCGCTGCTCATATTGAGTGCAACAAAAACAGCTTTGATCAATTTCACCCTCATTCTCGCCCTTCTTCTGTTCTTTCCTGACCCTGTTCCTTTCTCTAGTGATCCATTAATGTTGCGGAGCAGACTTTTGCTTGATATTCACAAATCTACGCTAACAGGGTCAGAGCCCTGCGTGGGAGCGGTCCGTGCTATACAATATATTAAAACCATTATACTTTACATAAAGAAGTGCAGTTGAAATGGAAGAGCTGTTCTCTCGCTTTGTCAAGGGGGACCTCGGATCACAATGTACAAAAACTCTGGGCCAGGCATAATTAGAAATCTTACCTGAATACCTGTGCAGAGATGACGCATTTAGATTTTGAGAATGTTTTGAAGAATAGGTTTGAAATATATGTTTTTCCACCAAAACCTTCAGTTTAAGTTTAAAGCAGCAAAATGAAGCTTTGTAGCCTCCTTAACTCACCAGGGTTGGTTTGGCTTCCTCTCATCGCTTTCATCAGTTTCGTTTTCAGGCTTCAGTTAGCACTTTCTTTCAGCAATAATGCTAAAAAATATATAAAAAATCAACTGTACACCGCAGGCCAAGCCCAGAGTGGCAGACATTGTGAAGAATTTAGCATCTCAAGTCTCAAATTTGTCCCCCAGTAATGGTGGAGACCAAAAAAAGAGCTAAAAGAGAGGGAAATGTGTTTAAGATATACTCAGTTTTGTTTGAAATGTTGTAATACAAAGGCAAACAATACTTTGAGTAAAATGGTACCTACCATTGAAATTTTTTAAGTTTTTTTTTAAGTTTTTCAACAAAATCCAACTTTTTTTTGCGCCGACTGAAGTCAAACTAATTGCCGCGTTGAAACACCAACACTGCTGCAAGAACCTTTCCCAAAACGATTGAATAAACTCCCTTTGTTTGTCAAAAATTAAAGCGACTCAAACTGTTTCATCCGACAAAGTAAACAAGACTGGGACTCAGATCCGATTTTTCACCACCAGCTGACAGTTTTTGACACATTTCAGTCTGTGCCCGAACGGTAATGAGGTTCGACACACAGCTCAGAGCTGGAGGTGCTGCGTGAGACAGGCCAGTGAAAGAGATTTATGAAAGCAAGGACAGAGGAGGAGGTCAGGCGGGCGAACATGATGTTACTGCATTACCGCCTCACCACATTAGTACAGTGTATTCTTTACACATTCCACCCTGAAACAGGTCATTAGTATTGAGGATACGGAGCCCTCCACCAGCACGGCCTCCTCATCTCTCCGTCTCCATCTCTGCTGTGACCTGAGTGCTGCGTGTCTGTATGTGTGTGTGTGTGTGTATGTGTGTGTGTGAATGAAGCCTCTCTGTCTCGGACGGCGTGCCCAGCCAGCCGTGTCCTCGCTCTGCATCTCCTCTGGTGTTTCACTAAACATGCTTGATTAGGCAAAGTACATTCCCGGCCCCCCTAATGGCCTGATGAGCCCTTGAGAAGATTACTGCAGACACGTCAGCCCTGAGAAGGACTGGGGGGGGGTGAACGTTCAACCAGCTCTTTACCCCTCCACTGACCACCAGCCACACACACACACACACACACACACACACAAAATAGTGTCGGCCATTTCACCAAAATCGGGAGGCAGCTGAATTAACATCAGAAAAAGAGGCTCGACAGTGAGTGATTCTAGGAAACGCACTGTACATGATGTTATCTCGCTCGACTGTACAATTTGATTACCTTGGTTGGACATTACAGAGCAGCTCAAGAATTCAGGTGTAACCTCGTCTGTTTATTAAAGCCATCGTCCTCCCCCTTTCCTTTACATACTTCGTGTCATTCCACCTCTTTCACCAGCTGCACTCTGTCTTCTTCTCCCTTTAAGCCCCCTTTTTTATTGTCAACAGACTCGCACTATCTCCCGGGCCCGCAACGCGAGCCCGCCGCTTTTCCGCCCTGCCCGTCACGATCGAAGGTTAGCTGGTTAATTTAATGAGTCGATGACGGGAAAAACGCAAATCAAAGTAATTCACAAAATCCCGCTTTATTTCACGTCAAATCCTTAATGTGTTACAATTTCTTGTAGATATTCTCAGAGCCTCTCATGCGGGAAATTGCTTTCCTTTGCTTAGAAATGATTTTGTTTGGCGTTTTTTTTTTTTCTTTCTTTCTTTCTTTTGTCACACGCAACACATATTGCCTCCAGCCCTTCACACTCACGCACACACACACACACATTTTCCCTCTTTATCTCTACCCTGCACATATCAACGAGCACATTCATGAAATTCCCACCCAGCCCTCGTGACCCAGTCTTTTTTTCTTATTATTTATCAGGTTGTGTCTGCGTGCTTGTTAAAGAGACCATGCCTTTTGTGTGTTGGGGTTGTTTGTGCTGTGTGGTCCCAGTGACGATGCGTTGCCCCCCCCCCCAGCCAATAACTGCCATCTTGCCCTACAGTGCTCCACGGCACTGTACGTGCTCTCTGCCCTAAAAAGAGTCCAGAAATAAATCCACCATCGCACTTCCAAGCCAACATGTGAGAGGGAGGGAGAAAAAAAAAAAGCACAAAAACAAGGCGAAAACAAAATCAACGTTTGCATTTTTGTAAAGCTGTAGATGTATTTAGTCAGCACTGATCATTTCTGTTGTCATGTTTGTTTTTTCTATAGTTTGTTTCTGTGGTAGATATTTGGTTTTGAAATTATATGGAATATTATTGTATATGATTTCAATTTTTCGATTTCTCTGGTGTGCCGGATTTGATGACGACAATGAACACGAACCTGATGACTATCATAACTATTATTACATTGACAGTGACAATGAAGCAGTACTGTGAGCAGCACTGAGGTGTTGCGCCCTGTTTGGATGCTGAATGGTAAAAGAAGAAGAAGAAGAAGAAGAAGAGGTGGAGGAGGAGTGAATGAACTCATACAGGCTGAGGTTTCTAAAAGAGATTCTACTTTTCTCCTGCGGAGTGGAGTCTCCTGCTACTGTGAAGGACCCCGCCAACCTGTGGCTCTTACCAGGGACCTCGGGGGGGAGGGGGGGGCAGGCTGTCATCAGATGACAACACATGTCCCTACTACGTGTACATAACCTTGATGCTTACATGTAATTTAAGTGCAGTAGCTGCATGACGACACAGCCTCTGTGTGTGTACAGAAGTAGCGACGTGTGAATTTGTACAGTACATGCAAGTGTGTGTGCTTGTGTCCGCGAAGAAATCTGTCTGTCGTCACGCAAAAAAGCAACACGTGCATGCACCCTCCAACGACTGCCCTGCACACACATACACTCCATGCACACATGTACACACACACACACACACACACACACACAAACACACACACACACACTCCAGCAGTTGTTCACAATTCTCCACATTGTCCTGAGCTCTGCCTGTCACTCCGCATGGAGACTTTGCTCTATGTCAACTTTCTTATTCTAATAAACCACTCAAACATTGAATTCTGAAGTGTCTTTATTGCCTACAGTCCGTTTGATTCATGTCATTTTTGTGTAATCTAGAGATAGTTTACTAAAAGTAATACCACACTGAAAATACTCTTACAGGTCCTGCACTAAACTATACTCTACTTCAGGAAAAGTACAAGACTAAAATGTACTTTAGGTATCAAAAGTAAAAGTATTCATTATGCAGAATGAACTACTGGCAGCGCAAGTCAAAAAGTCCCAAAAGATGTATCTTATTCAGGACTCCTTGTGCTCTTAAACTGTAAATCATTTTTCCTGAACTCAGGAACATCTTAAAGAAGAATCCCATGTTTTGAATGTAAAACTGTCAGATCAGTGTGGTGAGGTCGGTACTCCTCTGAACTGTAGTGGAGTAGAAATTAATCGCTGATTGGAAATACTCAAGTAAAATGCGAGTACTTCAAAAATCAGAGGTAGTCCAGGAAATCCACATTTAAGAATGTAGAAGCATCGAACAAGGAAGGAAATATTTTAAAAAGCCTTTATTGTAGCGACTTGATCATAGTTGGAGTGCCTGGATTGCCTCTGTGGACACTTTTTTCCCTACGTTATAATACATCAGGCAACCAATCATCTTGTTTTTCTACAGCACCAGTACCATCCAGTTCACAAATGGAGTCCACCGCATGATTTGCATCACTGTGCTTGCAGCGCACACCGCCGGCACACAGTCGAATAGATGTACAATGTTTTGATGACTGTAGGCTATAACTAAAAGGTACCAGCAGTAGTCAGGTAGCTTTCATTAGCGCAATTCAATTTTGTGTGTGTTGGACAACATTTCGTTAGTTATTTAAACAAGACAAACAAAAAGAAAAACAAATACCATCACCTTGTTTTAATGAAGCACACAATATCAAGTTAGCAGTCCAGTTAGCAGACAGATCACTTTTTATTATCCAAACATAATTCAGGCACATTAGATGTTACCTGGGGGGCAAATGAACAACTTTACCCAACGTTAGACAACGTGCAACAACAACATGCAACAGTCATTCAGAACGAAGTCTCCCCTGATTTAAATGGACGGCAACAGATCAGCTCGACACCCTCAAAACGATTCACCCACTGGAAAAAAAAATGTGATGATGATGTAATTACATTAAGATGCAAGGTGTCAAAGAGAGCACATTTCAATAAAGCTGTTCGCTTTGTCATATTGGGTTATTGTAATGTAATGTTCTCAGATAAACTGCAGCCTGAAATACTCATTAATGGATAGAGAAACTCCTACAATCCTCTAAAATCGCATTGAATTAATGAAAAATGCATTACCATGAGGCTAGAGACCCGGCTGACAGTGAGATTGAGACACAGTGCGCGCTGAGCAGGTTTTAAAGTGCAGTACCATCGGTCTTCATTAGAGAGAGCTGTTGCTCCACGAGCGCGTTGTGACTGTAGCAATGAATGCACAAAGCCTGGAGCGACACTTCTACGTGTTTAGTCAAAGATTCATAAAAAATGTGTAAATCACTGAGAGGGGTTGTCATCTGCCTGTCAGTGCACATTGCCCGGTGCAGTCAGGCATTTACATCACCCCTCTCCATCACTTCCCACCTACCCTAATCACTGTACTCCTCTTCCTCTTCCTCTTCCTCTCGCCATACAGCTCTTCATCTCTCTGGGGAGCCCATCAGGCCATTTCACATCTGTTGAGTGGTGGAGGACTGTGAGGACCTGTCAGGGGCTCTCATTCGCTGGTGTTTTATGGGACTGAAACCCTTCAGTGCTGCAGTACTCGAGTGATAGGAACGGAGGAGGAGGAGGGAAGGAGGGAGGGAGGTGGACGGTGACTGCGTTCCACCCTGTGTGCAATTCCACCGGAGCACTCGTGGCACCCTCTCCTCTGCAGATTTAAGGTGACTGCATGTTCCAGCTTCGGGATAATTTACAGCTTGTTTACACCCGGCCTGTGTCCCATCAAATCCCTGAAAAAGTATGAGGCAGTGTGCGTGTGTGTGTGTGTGTGTGTGGCACCATGTAGTCCTCTACATCCTTCAGTTCCTCTGACTTTCCTCCGCTATCTATCTCCTTCCCCCTCCCTGTCCTTCTCTCCCACAGCCCACCCCTTCACCCCCCCCCCTCTCTCTCTCTCTCACACACACACACACACACACACACACACACACACACTGACACACTCATTACGATGAATCTGATTAATGAAGAGGCTGAAACAGTGCCAGTGGGTACTCTCCTTGATTTGACTGCCCACTCCACAGCTGAGCTCCATGTCACGCCAGCTGCCGTCCATCTCGCCATCTCAATATTTGGACTCCAATTACACACTTTTTCTCCAAAAAAAACCTTTTCCATATGTTTTCTAGGTATACAAGCAGGTGTGTGACATATCAACACAGTGTGAGGGAACGAGCATTGTCAGCACAATAACACAAGGGTTTCATTAACCCAAATCTTAATGTTCAAATCAGGAATAAAGCGATTTTACTTGGCTTTTAACTTATTAAACGGGGCAAAGTTAAGCAGCTATTTCCAACATCTCTTTCATTTTGTGACCTGAATGAAAGCTGGAACAAGTGAAATATTCAGCCATTGTCTACTCACCACCATGTCGATGGAAAGCTGGTAGTCTCATAGTCCACAAAACATTTCTGCAGCAAGACAGCAAGACAGCAAGACAGCGTTGGAGATTTTTATACAGCTCGGCGAGCATTCTCCAAGTCCCCAGAAGCCCAGCGATCCCACACTGATTGATTGAAAGATTATTTACACCCTTGACACGTAATCAAGCTCGTGCACCCACTTTCAGACGAGGTGCACGCGAATGATTTTTGTTTAGCGGCTACAGTTAAGGCTTCTGACTAAAAAGAGATGAAAATAATCTCTTCGAAAATCATTTTTGGATCTCAGGGCTTCCACAGAGTCATTTTGTGTTTGTTGTTTTTTACATTTTTAACAAGACCTCGTGTCCTTCAGTCGTTCAGGAGAATGCTAAATGTTTTGTGGGCAACGAAGCTTCGCCTGACTGTCCGTCGGCATGGGGATGAGTAGATAATGACTGAATTTTCCAATGCTTGGGTGAACTTTTCCTTTACAGTAGGTTTGACAGTAGCGTAGGTGACGCTGTGGTTGAAATCCCTATTATGGCAAGTATGATTCACTGCGTTGGACCTTTTTAGTTTAGCCTGTTAGCATGCAAACACTTACTAAGTGCAGATGAGACGGGTGATTGTCATTTTTGCAGGCATGTGGTTATTTTTTGACCATTAAACTGAGTGTGAGACTTCTGAGACGTTTCACTCAAAACAACAGACACTGCAGTCTCCAGAGCGACACCTCTAAGACTCAGAAATGCCTTTTCGCAGCACCGTATCCACCAGACAAACAGCAAATATAACGCAGCATACTCAAAACAGAACGTACAACAAAACACAGTAAAAACACACAATACCAAAACTGAAATTACAGTTCACAAGTGAGCACTTCTGCGCCTCAGTGCTCTGTACCTCCGCCCTGAAGGCGGTGGGGTGAGATGGTGTTTAGTGGATGTGTGATATCCTGTTCTGTTAAGGTTGCAATGTGGGTTGTGGTTAGATTCAGCTCTTTAAGGTTGAGCGAGGGGAGACCAATTATCCCGGCAGCTGTATCAGTTATATCAGTGTGGCCCAGTTTTTTTTTTTAAACAGACAGCAACTGATCATCTCTGTCATCATTCAGTTTTCACATGGACTGTTTACAGGTAAGTCGCCACATCAGTGGGAAGATCTCAACTCACGGCTCACGGATGAAATGTTGGTACTTATGCAAATCACTGACATATTTGCATTAGTATGTGTCTCAGGCTGCATAGTGGCATTTCAAAATGTGTCACATCACGTCGACATTACATGCTCACAGCCTGACTGTCAGGGGACGGCCGTGCAGTTACAGGCGAGGAGCTCGCCAAGCTATTGACTGCAGTGTGAGACTGCCTTTTTCATTTAGAAGTGTGAAACTACCCGATCTTTGTCAGGAGACCTCAGGCTGTGTGGTAGTTATTTTTGACGAGGGGATGGGACGTCTCCGGTTGTGTTTAAGGGTGAACAAAACAGGATCTTCTCCTCGGGCTAACCAAGTGATTTTGTTTGTTCTTGTTTGCCGAAACCAATCATAAGCAAACAAAGTGTTCCGAAAACTGAAAATTCAGCATATCTGTGGTTTGCAACTCATTACTACTAATAACTCAAATCAGAATGTTATTTAGTCATCAGTGTCACTGTTTGACTTTAAATGCCTCCCCTGAACATTAACTAATGATGAAACAGAGCTAAAGTGAAATGATTTCGGGGAACACAAATTAGCGAGCGCTCCGCAGAGTCATGTGACTTGACAGGGTGTCCCGAAACACTCACTGAGCGGCGAAAGTGCACGAGAAAGGTCATGATGTTGAGTCACAACTTTGCATCTGCATTCAGAGCTGAATTGGCTGAAGTGTCATTCATGTGAAAATGGCGTACAGAGACCGTCCTACACACACGCAATCTACAAACATACATTTACACACATAAACAGAAAAAGATGCATCCAGCAAAAGACTACAGAGATATTTGATTGTGATTGTTGTGTCAGATCGTGTTTCCAGATTTTGACTCTGTTTCAACATCTTCACAGTCTAAGACTTGTTGACTCTAATCATCCAACATCTGTATCACATGCTGTGTGCAGAGGCGTATGCTGTGTTAGAGTCTAGCCAGTTTTCCTCAAAAAAAAAAAAAAAAATGAATTAAGTTATTTCAGGTGCTTTGTAATAACAATCTCGACCACCAGGGGGCGGTGCAAGCCCCTAGAAACAAACCCACTGCTGAACTTCAACTGCCTGGATCCTGAAGAGTACATTTAATTATTCCCTTTCTGTCCTTTCTGCCTCCTCCTGCTTTAATTTCCAATGGGCTCCGTGACGGGTCACATCAAACCAATTTTAAAGCACACTGCGTGCTTTCAAGATTATTTTAGACTTAATGCTGAAATTTTAATATTTTACGCTAAATGCCTGGAAAAGCGTAATAACCGATTGAGAATTTATGTGTGGGAAGTGAGAGGAGGAGAGTACAGCAATGAGAGTGAGATAATGAAATAAGAACCGCGAGGGGATAAAAAGCATGGGAAGGGGAAGAGATGAAGGCAAACGTGGTGACGGACAGGTCCATAAAACCTAATTTGGTGGTTGGAGGAGTGGGAGCAGGGAGCCCCCAGGTGGACATATTGTATAGTGAGTAGCACAAAGCAGTAGGTGTGGAGTTAATGACTCATTAGTGCTCAGATTAATGATAGGTGACCGGATATGAGTCAGCGTATTTGAGTTTTTGAGGACAGATACAACACGGTAGCATGTAATTTATATATGTTGAGGTTTGCTTCAGGACACTCTCTGTAGTTCTGTGATCCATTTTGAGGTCCGTGTGGGGAAAATCCCTGCCGGCTCGTCCACATAGGGGGGGTCACAGTGAGGACAGCTGAGGGAGAACTGAGTGCCGGGGGTCCTAAATGTATCTATACCAGCTGAAACACAGTCGCGCAGTGTTTTGGAGAGATGTCCCCAGAGGCAGGACTGATGTTCAAGGTCCAGTGTCTTCTGATTTCTTTCTGCGTTGATCAATGCCAAACTTTTCAGACTTGTTTACTTCGTGCGCAGCGAGCGACGAGCGAGGTACGCAAGCAGGCCGGTTCAGTTCCCTGCAGATAAGCTTGTGTAGTTCCCCTCAACCGACCTGGACACATATTTAATTCGCTTTACTGGAACAGCAATTTATGGAGACAAAGACACTACTGATTATTTATGAGACTGGAAGTTCTGTCAAGTGGCTGGCCATCCCAGTCGCCAGAATGAATGTTAGCTTAGTACATTTCGGCAAAACCGCGGATGAGATCAAACTAAACATTTCTTTATGTTGCATGTTTAAGTAGATGCACAAAAACCACTCGGTTAGGGTTAGGGAAAAACATGGTTTGGCTTGAAATACCTGTTTTTGGCCTCCACAATCACAGGTGGAAATGGTCCGACTTCCAATGGAATATAGTGTTTTTTGGTCAAAGCGAAAACAGCAAGAAATGTCTGCAGTGCTCCTTTAGAAACACCTGCTTTTGACGCCTTGAAAATGGACGGAAATGTCCCTGAGTGTCCTTGAAGGTATCCAGAGGTGTGCCGCTGGCCATTTGGCAGCCTCATTGGCTTTTGTTAATGCCACCACACCACCTTGTATCTGCGCTGGCCTTTACAGTAACGTTAGCTTCTGGCGACCGGGCCTTGAATGTCAGGAGCGCCTTGCAAAAACTGTCACTGCTTCCTTTATATTTCATCGGTTTTTTTTAATAATCTGAATCATAACTTTCCATCTTGACACTGACTGATTGCTGACTGCAGTTTTGTAAGCTGTACATTATTAATTATAACGCCAGCAGCTGTACATTATATGCACATCTGCGCGTCACAGAGAGCGCGTAGGCCTAATTACAGTCAGCGGGATGTGTGGCTGTGTAGGTGTTTATAATTGGAAAATCAGCAGGGGGCCTGAGTAAATGTAAGGGCCTAATTGGCACGTCAGTAGGGTGTACAGCTGCACCCTGTGCAAACAGTGCAGGGGCGACCTAACAAACATCTTAATGAATGAGAACGCCGCTGAGGTCTGGATTAGTGTGTTTCTGTCCCTGCAGTTCTCCACATCAGTGCAAAACACACGCATGACAAACAAGATGTTTTATCACTGCAGGAGAAGATACAGTATGTGAGCTGTAAGTAAACATCCATTATGATGTGGAACGCCTCGGGCCCTTTCTGCCATCCAGACACATAAACCTCCACAGACTGTGACTTATACACTGTGATCGCAGTGTCTCCACTTCCATGGAGTGCAATCATCAGCAAACATCAAGCTAATTTAACCATCCGACTGTTGAAAACTGACAAAAAATGTATATATATTGCGGTCAGTTGTAATCTTTAACGGTACTCTTACCTGTACAGCAGAAAGTCGGACCCTTCAGCGTCTATCTGTAAACATTTCTCTTTCATCAGAGATTTCCATCTGGGAAAGGCAGCTCCAGTGTCTATTGTTGTTTTATGCCTTTGCTTCTCCCGATCTCTCAAGCCCCTGTGACTTTTCTTCCACAAAATAGGTATGATCATCCATCCTTTATCAGACTGTGATTTCCAACTTCTCACAACATGGATAGTTTGGCGGGGAACAGCAGCAATTCGCTCTTCTTCTTCTTCTTCTTCTTCTTCTTCTTCTTCTTCTTCTTCTTTTTTAAAACGGTGCATTTCCGGAGGCCGCCCGCTAAATTAAAAAACCTGACAGGCCCTCAGTGGTACCATGTTTGTCCATTCTGGGAAACATGGCCGTCCAAGATGGCGACTTTGGTGGACCCGCTCCCTATGTAGATATAAACAACTTCTTCTATGGTGATGAAAACACAACGACTCTTATTTTGGGGTGACTGTACACTAATTAGAATTTAAAGACGTTTTGACAAACTGTACACCATATGTGATTTTATTTATTTAACTCGTCATCTATTTTGCTGCCTTTCATTGCCTTTAATTCAGTTTCACATACATGTGCATAAACATGGAGATAAACAACACATAACTCTGTGTTCATTTTTTTAGCATGTTTTTTTCTATCATGTTTGATGTAGATCCAAAAAGAATAAATGCGCTAGTAAATAAGATGATGACATGATGATGATAATGGAGAACGTGATTACTATTTGCGGTGGTTTTATCATTATTTCCTACAGTGCATTTTGAACAGATTTGACCAACCAGGATGTTTTGACGGATAATGCTGCCAGGGTGAAATTGGCCAATTATCCTATAGTCTGATATTATATCATTAATACACCGCAGTATGCTGTTAATTCTATCATATCATGTACTTTTGTAGTCACTGAGGTTAGAGGAAAGTGGAGATGATATTGTGCCTCTGAGCAAATTCAATCAAATTGTCATTAAACGCTGTAACTCATCCATTCATTCACAGTGTATGTAATGTAGGGCGGTGCGTTTCTGTATGTATGTTTTCAGGGTTTTCTCTGTTATACGAGCTCCCCGTGTGACACGGCTGCGGGACACATAAACAACGAACAATTTGTAGATGTCAGAGTTTATTGGGGCAGTAGAGCAGAATATTGTTTTATCCCTGAGGTCTTTTGTCCCTCTGCACCCTCTTCTGTAAAACTCTCATTTCTGTCTCAATCTCTTTTCCAATTTCCCGGTAAAGTGTCCTCATTTTTTTCTTTGCTCCTGCACACAAAGGTGTTTACCTGTTTCATGTGATGGTGAAATTACCTCAGCCATTGTCCAGATGTGTGGGTTGTTGAGGCAACCAGGGGTCTCCATGGAAACCCGGTTCAGGGGTCAGTGTATTGCAGACGTACTGTGCCGAGATGTAAAAATGCTATAAATTGAGGCATCGTGACCAGACTTTTGAGTGAATCCCGGGTGTTCATGCTGTGTTGTTTCCTCTTTGTGTTATACATATTCAAATGTCTGTCCACATATCTCCCTTGTTTTTACTCTCTCTGTGGCTTTACTTTTATTGCATTGAATTTTGCGTGTTAAAATGTTATTTTATCTTATTATTCTTATTTATTTAAAGGTGCACTATGACGTTTTGAGTAGGACATGTTTATCAGACCTAGTCCATACATACACAGGTTATTTTTAAAATCAAAATTTTTCCTTCTCCGGTTTCAAAAAAGTTCCCTTTCACATCAACAGTGGGGAAAAAAACAAAAAAAAACACAGGCTGTCAAGTGCACGCCACAGCGTTGAAGCACAGAGCTTGTTGCAACCCTGCGGTCACTTCACTCTCTGACTCCACACACGTTAGACTCCTTCGTCAATGTTTCAACATGGGTTGCAGAACCCTGATGCCTTTTTGGGTGGGCCAGTCCCCTGCTCTGGTTGACAGTCACGGTGCACCACTGCAAAGGAAATGCGCCCAGCGGGGTCCAGCCAGCATCAGCTGGGGCGTCCCACGAGGGGATTTGCACCCACACCGAGCGGCCGTCCCCTACCTCAAACAAAAGAGACAAGGAAAGAAGGCCAAAACGCATAGAAAAAGCTTTGTTTTCAGAAATACCCAAGTACGTGTGCCCCTTTAAACCTAATATATGCATTTTTTGGTTTTTAGATTTTTTGGTTAAGCAGTTTGTTGTTTCCAATAGTGTTGTATATGAAGTTATTGTCACTTTAGCAAGAAGAAATAAGCATATTTAATGACAGATTATTTGACAGTCATGCTGCAACCTCACAGACTCACACACACAAAAAAACAACAACAAAAAAAAAAATAGGCAAATGACATACAAAGCTCTGTGCGTCAGGAACGAGTGTGTGTGTGTTGTGGCTATAAATTTGTGTCAGTGTGTTAGGCCCAGTGCAGGTGATTAGCTCCGGTTCTGATGCGCTGTAACACAATGCAGGCTGGATTAATTGAAAACTGAGCCTCCCCTGAGCCTTTATAGATCATTAGCCGCGATACGTCTTATCGTGTGCCTTGTCTTACCACAGTCCACCGACCGCTGCAGGACCAAAAGTAAGACTGATAGGGCTAATACACAGAACATTCTGTCTTTGACCGGGTCAGCTCGGCTTAATCACTCACCTGGAAGTCAAACAACCATTTCTAGATCACAAAGAGTTTTTAAAGTGGCTATGACACAGTCTCAGTTGAATTCTGATGCCTCCATACTGTATGACCTACATAAGCAAAAGAGACCAGCAGTGGGAAGGTTGGCTTCTTCTATAAATTATTCTTAATGGCTGCCCCTGTGTTGGATTCCAAAAAGTAAATTTTTTTTTAATTGGTGAGGATGAATTGCTATTTGCTTTTCAAGACCTGAGCCGGTATTAACGATAACCATGATAGTTATTAAGAGAAAATGTAACCACCAACCTGTATCACCCACCCACATCTCCACCTTCGTGCAGATTTCCCTAAGCGTAAGTTACAGTTAGTTTGCTCGCCACGAGCAGAATACGTTACATCAGGGTCTTAGTTGTAGGGGTGTATACCGAGGACCGGTAATTTTTGGTACCGGCTCCTAATTGGGTCAGTACCAGGGTACCGTTAAGATTCTGGACAAACGGCACTGTTATCGGTACTTTTTTTTGTTTTTTAAAAACTTTATTTTTGATGAATTATTTTTATCGTTTTTTGACATGGATGGTTTCTGAACGTCTGCCTAACCGTAATGACTACAAACTTAACAACAAACTCTATGGCTGGACGTCGCAGAAACAAAACCGCGTGCCGTTGTCACCGCGCTGCAGTCTTTAGCGTTAGCCAGGCTGCTAACTTTAATCGCTTTGTTATAGCAATCAAACACGACGCACTCCTTTAGCTTCATACTATGCTCCAAGTGTTTGGTGATGTTGCTTACCCCGTATTTCCCCTGGATACTCTCCGCTACATTACGGCTCCTATCCGGTTTTACTCCGCCGTCCGTCGTCTGGTAATCCCCACCGGTTGCGTTTTGAGTCACCCACGGAACAGTACGGTAGACAGCTGGCGTCGCAAGGCCGAGGTGTTTCCGCGATAATCACATAATCGCTCGCGACCGCAGTTATAGGTATGTGTCATAAAAACAACAACAGGAAGTGTTCCCGACCGAAGGATTAGTAGATGAGCTTGTGTTTGTCTCTATTTTGAGATTTGTGTGCTGGTGTCAACACGGAGTGTTTTATTTTGAAAAGTAACCGGCTGTTACATTGATATTTCTGTACTTGACTGTCTGCTCAGTGCTAAATTCAGCTGAACTGCTCTTCGTGCTCCGGCATCCACCAGATATAAAGTCCTGGTTATCTGTTCCGGAGTTTTTGTAATTGCATAGCTTCTGTTCTGTTGAAGCTCTATTATTACCTTGTGGTAATAAAAGGTTGAATCTTTTGACATCTTGTATAGTCTTTATTTTTTTAACACAAAATTACATGTTGTAGTATCGATAAGAGTATCGATAAGTATCCGTACCGGTAAGGAGTACCGGTATCGGTATTGATAAAATCCTGATGATATACATCCCTACTTAGTTGTGATGTTAAAGGTAAGTCATCATGATGTTTCTCTGTGGGCACAAATAGATGCATTATAGCATCACTATGCATCCTGTAAATAGCTGTGAGACAGAAAAATAGTCGTTGTGTCTTTGTTTCAGACAGTCAGTTCAGCTCATGCTTTGATGAATAAATACAACATGTAATGTCACAGTCACTTGTTTCTCAGTACAGAAACATCTGATAAATGAATTTGATGCGTTTTTCTCGTTCCATTTCTAATTTGTACGTAACAGCATGGATTATTATGCAGAGAAATGATATAGTTGTTAAGCTCTTGGAGACTTAGTGTCTATTGTTTGTGTACAGTCGGACACTCTGATGTCTGTGAACAGGAACACTATTTTTTTTCAGTCTGTATGTGAAGATCAGAACACAGATGAACAGAATATAAACGAAGTGTACAATATGTGTGTGTTCTAAGTTTTTCTTGAGTGGTTTGTTCTCACCTCAAGTTTTAAAGGAAAACTTTTGCAAATACACTTAATTGCTTCCTTACAAAGAATTTAAAAAAAAATGATAGCATTCTTATGTCTGTGTGACTAATGTCAAGTGCAACCAACAGTCAATTAGCTTAGCTTGGTTTACTTTAGATTAGCGTAAAGACTTGAAACCGGGTGAAACAGCTACCCTGGCTCTGGCTTAAGGTAAGTAACGCATCTTTATTTTTCATTGGCTTTTTTTTTTTTTACTTTGCTAGCTAGACTAGCAGTTTCACCCTGTTAGCTGCTGGGAGTAGCTCAGGGAGCTAACTTGAATGGGTATACAAGGTTTTAATATTGCGGCTCCGGTAGACTTCCGACTGAACAGGTCCAATCATGTCAGTCACACGTGATGCTCCACAGCCACTTCTTTCATAATGTAAGCTTATGAGGAAAAAGGGATTTTTTTTTGGCACCAGTGCATCACACGATATTATAATCACACGGTTTGGCCGCTATGAAAGTTGGCTTCAAAGCCTGCCGCTCGTCCTTGGGGCTGAGGTAAGGTACATATTTAACAAACAAATGCAAGAAAGGAGAGGAGCATATTTCCTTAAAATGTCCAACTATTCCTTTTAAGGTGCAGTTGGCATATCTAAAGAAAGATAGTTGGTGTCATTTTCATGTCGTCAAATACCAAAGCGTCCTTAAAGGTAGGGTTACGTTAATGTTAGGCACATAGTGGAGATTCAAAGATTAATCTAAGAGTGGGAAAAAAGCTATTTGCCGGTGACATAAGAAATATTTACAAACAAACAGAGGGAGAACCACTCTCATGTTCATACAAAGGCCAAGGGCTGATAGGTATAGGCCTTGCGAGTACATATTGCATCAATTTAAGGGGCAGAACATTATGTCCTTGCAAGTCCTGTGTGCGCAATTTGTATGCTTTTCGTCTGAGATTACACCATGTGTAGGTACAATTTCTCCATTATCGTGTGTCATCACCATCCTTCTCACTCGGCTATTCATCACTGCTCTGCGCTTTACAATCAACAGGATGAGAAAGACCACCGCCTTACACGGTATGTAAGGTGAAGAGGGAAATGTACACTTACCTCCCGACTGACACAAAACAGGTTTGAACAGACTTCCTCTGTCTTTGTTGTCATCCTGTATACAACACACACAATGCCCTCCCTCTGACATTGTCTCACATGCTGTAATGGCATGAAAGGTAAGGATAGTGATCATTCTGATGAATATACCGCACTGTAGACGGCTGCAAATTCAGTTCCCTGCAGAAAATCTAAACTATTTGGAGCCAGACGGCTCTGTTGTTGTGCTGATTTAAAGAGATGAATTAACTTGATTACAGCTGGCGGTAATTTGATTAGCTCCAGGTGTGATTTTGCAGTTTCCCTGCGATTGTCTCTGTTCATGGACATCCGGTACGAGCAGATGAGTAACCGTAACATCGCCTCATTTCAGCAGCTTTTGTTCAAATACGCTGAAAACGACCCACTTTCTTCCGTAACCACACCCACGTCACACTGCAGGAGAACAATCAGTCCCCATGACCACAGATTAGCAGCTAGGTGTGTTTGTGTGCATGTGTGGGTGTCTGATTCTCCCCAGAACTTTGTGTTCAATGATATAAGAGTCTTTGTTCTCCGATAATCTCCGGAGAATTGAAGCAGCTCATCACCACATTTGTCTGTGGTGGTCGTCAAGTGACATGAGGGAAACCGAGGAATAGCCGTTATAATTATTTAATGTACAGAGAAATCTTTTTTAATTTACAAGTGTGATGCGAAATGCCAGTCACACAGCCCATCTAGCAGTCATATATAAAAATCGTTACATTATATTATTATAAGAAACAACAACAACAAAAAAACCCTCTCAGACACTTTTGTGTGACTGTCCGTAATCCATTTAGTGCTTTTATCCACAGATTGCACAAGTAATCACGAGTTGCAATCACAAGATGTGGAACAACCACAATGTCTGTGAAACAGGACGGGGGAAAGAGGAATGTCTTTGTTGTCTTGTTTGTATCCTCGTTTCTAATGCTGACTTGCTGCACCACATTTTTTTTTTTACAAATTCAATAATAGCCTTGAAAACTGTTTAATTAAATGTCCCAATTAAACATGTCAGGTGTGTGCAGTTGGGCTGTCTTTAACACTAGAGATACTTAAAAAAAAAAAAAAAAAAAAAAAGATGAATGAATGAATGAATTAAGAAAGTCCTGATCTGGGTCAGCTGAACTGTCCTGGGACGCCGTTTGATCTATTATTCACGACTTCTGGCGCAAATAGCATCGGGTCAGACTAATTAGGGACTGTTTACTGATACTTTGTTATGTAGTCAGAAATCCTACACACTCGGAGAAGTAACTAATGCCTACATTACATTATGTGTACCAAGTGGCACTGCACTTACCGAGGTGAGACATGATGTACTGCATGCATAATTACATTATAGCAAGCAGCAATTTAAAGTAACTCAGTTTGATAGATTGTTTCTGATCGCAAGTAAGACAATGCTGTTATTCAATGAGTAATTCACTGATCAGCTCCATCCTTCTAACTTTTCTAAATGTGAACACTCATAATATAGTATTAAATTTGATTTAATTATTAATCTCACTTTGCTTGCCGCTGGAAGTACTGCGTGCTGCTGTTTTTGAGTGCAGACCACAGTTTAAAGGGGCCCTATGCAACAATTTATTGCAATTCACATGTATTAAAGGTGCAGTATGTAAGACTTTTAGTCTAAAACAGTGTGAGGTGTGAAGAAATAACAGTTTTGACTTCAAAGAAAGTCTATGTATTGTATTTTAGCGATATCCAATGAAGTTAGCATGCTAACCAGGTAGCCTCTAGCCGCATTGCCGCTTAAGATTTGATAAGTCTGATAATAAACAACACCAACACTTCCCCTGACGCTCTCAGCTCCAAAGTCTGGGCAGAGTCAGCCAATACGCCTACTGTACCCGCACAGTTAACTGAGCAAACTAGCTAACGGACAGCGACAGTTAGCAGCAGTTAGTGGTTGCCCTTGTGACATGCTGCTCCCTGTTTGTTTGGAGGGTGACTTTGATTCCTACATACTGCAGCTTTGATCACTTTTTTTACTGGAAATATGTGAAGGGATTGTAACATTACATGAAAAAATAAACCTTTGCCGTCTCTCTGTTGTCATAGCGTAGAAATGAGTCCGCGATCCACAACACAGAAGATCTACACAGCCCCTTTAGTAAGCCAGTCACCCGTGAGTTATAACATAAGACTACTTTACAACACAGTTTGGCGTGGGCACCGGCATTAAAATACCTTTTCCTCTTCCTCAGGTAACCAAGAAACTCTCATGGGACAAACAATAAAGCGTCGCTCTCATCCCATCTAATGTCTCTCTATATTGAATCTGGCCACAGATTAGATAAAAGCTCTGGGGGATGTCTGTGAATATGAGTGAGGGGTTTATGAGCAGGAAATAATAAATCCATGGCTAAATTCCTCCAGCAATCCAATTTACGCAATTGACAGTCAACTCTATTGAATATATTCTAAAAGATCCTGGCGCTAAGGCTTGTTTTTTCTTTTCTGTGCGGTGATGCAGCTCTCAGTGTTTTCATTGCTCCCACTCACAGCTGTACTGAAAGAAGGATGGCATTGTTGACAAAATAATGAGCATTAACCACAGATTTGACACAAACCAGCAGGCTCAAACTGCCTCAAATCATCTTTTAGCGACTAATGAACTGCTCCCCCACTGACACTTATAAAAAATAATTTGGCGCTGCAGGTGATCCTCGGCAGTGATACCGCGCACACTCAATGCTTCACTGACAGGGAAATGCAATGGCTTTGTGCGTGAATGTAAATAGGAATTGTAGCCGTACAGGATGTGGAGGATGAGGGTGGGGATGCTGGAGCTGTGCAGTAATTTTCCTCCCAGCCCTAAGCTGTAAGTAGGTCCCCCTCCCTCCCCTTTCCTCCCTCTCTTTTTACCTCTCTCCTACTTGTGTTCCCCTGTCAACCTTTTACTCATCTTTCTCTTCCCGTCCTCTGTTGTTCTCCCTTTTATCCCACATTTAACTTCTTCAGCATCTTTGGTATGAGTTACCTGTCAGTGATCGGGACAGCGACAGCTTTTCTACCTTGGGCAAACACGAACATCCCTTGTGTAAAAAGCACATTATGTCATTTATAAACCAATAGATTACATGTATATTCACATATAAGAGACTCTAGTGGATTGTGATTAAGAATGGAGGCATGAATTACAATATTTACAAACTGCTACAGAACATGTAGATTCAGTTTTCTATTATGCACTTTTCATGAAGTAAAGGTAGGTGTGATTAAAACAACATAGTAAAACAATTTGGGACAAATGCACATGAAAAATAGAAATGATAGACGCAAAATTATGAAGACAACATAATCAATCAAAGCCAATAAAAAAACATTTTGAACCAGAATGGCTCTCAGTAGAGTACATCACCAATGCCAAAGCCCAACAGTCCCCTTTTATATCACTCATAGATATGAGCCACCTGAACACTGATTATTTTTTATCAAAATCCAATCATTATTCCCGGAGATAATGAGATTAAGAAAGCGAGAAAAAAAAAAATGTCTATTGTGCACTGAGACCCATCCTCCATCAAGGATTAATAGAAATCTGTTCAATATTGGTGTAATCCTTCTGACAAACCAACCAACTGACGGACAGACACAGGTGAAGCCATCTTTTCTTTGGTTGAGGTTATGATAAAAATAAGTGACAAAAGAATAGTTAATAGACAATTTCATGAAATTGAGGCTAGTTTATGAATTTACTTTAAGCACTTTTAGAAACTCTCAGATCCTCTGAAACTACAATGCTTTGTACAGATTGGTTCATATATTGAAAACATAACAGAAGAAAAAAGGGTTTGTGCAAAAATATATATATTATAATAATCATCATTAATAAATGGAGAATTTATAGTTAATTAAACTTAAACTATAGTAATTTTAATGCTAAAAAACAATAAAATGCATTTAAAAAAATTATTAAGATATCATAATTAATGGTAGGCTTATAGACATCATTTGCAACTTTAAAATAAACAATTGCTTAATGAATGTTATTTAAAGCACTGTTTGATATGTTTTACTTCAGTACAAAGAACCATTTATTAACGATGGTTGTTATGTAAGTGTTACCAACCAATGTAATGGCTTTAGTGATTCAGTACACTCACTGTGCTGTGAAGGCTTGTCTGAGATTCATCACCCTGCCGTCTTCATAGTCTGAAGAGATGCTTCATTCGCTGATTAACTAGTTTCTCAGACTGAGGCATTGGCACATAGAGCTGCTTTAATTACAGAAGATGACACCTATCAAAGCATGCTTAACCTGTATGGAGCCGGATATAGGTGTCAGAATCATATGTTACGGTGAGATTGTATGTCAGAGACACCCCGGGGCACAGAAACAACCTGCAGAGCCCTGCGCCAAGCCCTCTCTCCAGCAGGGCCGTTGCATAATAGCAGTTACTTCAATCCTGTGTGTTCAACTGATTAATCGGGCTTAGAGAGAATATTAATGCCCGGGTTACCAAAACACACATGCACAGAATTATGATGTTCTCGTTATAATCGCTGAGTTCTATGATCTCTCATTTACATCTGATTAAGGGAGGTGCTCTGCCAAAGGGGCTCTGCTGGTGTCCATTATGTAAGGAGCACAGAGTGCCTTCACACGTCTTAACACCAGGGGTCATCGTTCTGCCGCACGGGGTTATTATTCAAAACAGATCTCCCCCACATGACTTTAATAAAACCAGACAGCAAGAGGGGGACCATACATAAACAAAGTCATGCCTTTCCTGCTGAGAGAGAAGACTGTTTTAAGCTGACTGGCGTATCCAAACAAACTAATCCGATGATCTACTGCACCTACTGCGAGCCTGGAGAGACAACATGTTTGTTTCCATTGTGGAGAAGGGAGAAAAAAGCATTGGAGTCGTGAAGAGAGGGCACATTGTGGTTTGAACAATGGAGTTTATTGTAAAAAAAAAAAAAATGACAAAAAACATACACACTTATACAAACACACTTGCGCAGTATAGACAATGCAGTAAAAACTAGGTCATCTTAACTTCACACACAACCTTTAAGGCTAATAGTTGGTTTGTTCTCTGGGATGTCCATGAAGATGTCGCGCACAGGCCAGGAAAGAGAAGTTTTGTTTTTGGAGTGGAACGATTTTAAGAACTGAGTGTGAACATACAGAATGATTCCTAAAAATTTTTTTTTTTTTTTTTTTTAAAAGGCAGGTGAAAGGCACAAGGATAAGTGGATGACCACAGGTTAGCCGACTTGACACCAGAGTGCCTGGAGGCTCCTGGAAGATGGAGGAGAAATGAGGGACTGATGGATGGAGATGGTCAGGGTTAGAATAAGTAGGCCAATAGGCTAGATAAAAAGAGCGTGGACACTGCAAAAGAACATTGAGAAAGAGTGGCTGGAGAATAACTCATTGTTATATCTGGTGTTGTTGGATAAGTGTTTTTCATTTTTTTGTAAGTCGTGTCAGGCCAGGGGAAGGACGGACAGAGAGAGGCAGAGGAAGAAGAAAAGAGGAAGGGTTGAGAAGTGCGTCAACAACTCGTGCTTTTTAGACTTCGATGTTGTAGGCCACAGCGAGGGTGTGACGGAGCTCTGGTCTGCTTTGTTTAGCGTGTGCACGCCGCTCATACCTGTTTGTGGGTTTCATGTATACATGGGTCATGCTTTGGTAAGTAGGTCAGAAACACGCGGCATATCACACTGATTGATCAGGGATAAGTAAATCCTCAACAGCATGGCAGTGGCCCATATACGAGCCGCCATGCTCATCTTAAGTCGCCTTTTAGCGATACATTAGAAATTTGGGACGCAGCCTTCTGTTTGTCTTAAGGACTGAAAAACAACAATCATTTCACTGCAGGACTCAAACCTGTGCAGGTAAAAGGTCATTTCTGTAGTCTGAGGGTGCACGTTATTTAATTGTTTCTGCTGGAAGTACTGCAATAATTTGGGGTTTTAAATGGTCAAAAAAATTAACCAACGTTAAGAGTGCAAAGAAAGAACAGTGTTCATGATGACCAGCTAGCTCCGGTGCATCCTGTCTGGTGATACCACTGTGTACCGGCATAGAGACCAAAAGCCGTGATAGCTCCACAGCTAACTGAGCCTTGATCTGATCAGCTAACAGAAGCTAGCTGCAGCCAAGGATAGCTAACAAAGCGCTGCAGTTGACTGTTACTCTGATGATATGCTGTATTTATGAAGCTACCTACGAAAATCGGCCATACTGAGACAGAAAAGCAGTAGTTGAAAAGGTTTCCAGCTGGTGATCCAACTTAATTTTAGGCAATCACTCAAACATGTTGTGTCATAATCTTTTATCAAATTCCATTATGTTACAGTCCACTTTAAGGATTTCATGGCAACACTGTCTCACTGCATTCACGTTTTGTAATTATGTCATCATCAGTGGCAGAGTCCACCATTCTAGTGCCAGATAACATTGTGCATGTGAAAACCACAAGAAATCATCCACCGTGTAGTCCTGCATGACTCTTGGTAACTCAGAGATGGAATGTAATATTACAGCACATTTTGCTCATTGAGTGCAACTACAGTCTTGGTACTTGCAGTTGAAAATTGGCATTTTGGACGCAAAGGTATTTTTTATGCCTACATTTATTTAGCAACTTTAGTCACTCATAACTTTGCTGATTGCATGCTACATCAGAAAGCAGTGTGTTTTATTGGCGATCGGAAAAAAGAATATCAGAAGAGCGCTAAATATTGGGTTCAATAATCTGCCCAGCTGGTAATTGATAGAACAATAGTATGAAGTATGTACATACATGATAATGAATGTATAATCTACTTTTCCTTCTAATTTTCTAATTTAAGTACTGAAGTACATTTATTGGCAGAAAACTACTTGTAATACTTTATATAAGTAAGTTTAGTATCAGATACTTTAATACCTTCAATATTCGTATGGGCGACTTTAACTTTTACCATTAAGTAATATCTTAACAGGATATCTCCACTTTCACTTCAGGATGACTGCTGGTACCTTTTACAACACTGTTGTAATTGTACCTCACTGGTATCAGCCTCACTGTTTATTGTTCACTCTCCAGCACCTGTATTGGATGTTTGTTATGTTTTTGCTAATGTTAACCCAACATTTCCTCCTGCTGGCAGATCACATTAAAAGCCTGCGACTGGTGAAGCATGGGGTTAATTATGTGTATGTCACTGCTGTTTGCGCCAACAGCGATTGTTCATCAAAGATTTTCGAAGCAAGCCGCAGCAGTATGCATCATGAAATTAAATCAGCAATTGTTTTGTTTTTTTTTATCATGTGACTCCTCTAAATCAAAGCAACATAAGTTTGTTTGGCTGCAACATGAACAAACACACCGTGTGTCCTTTTGCTGAAGTATCGTGCTCTCTTACCACCAGTAACCATCAGTGTCGCCAAATCAACCAGAATTTACAGTAAACTAATTTTAGCGAGATAATCCTGCAACCTTTTAGAGAAAGTGATGGAGCCTCCACTCAGTGTGTAATATCACACAATGACTTTGACTGGTTACATACAGTGTTTCTCAGTTTGAAGCTTAGAGCACTGATTTATCAGAACTCAAAGCAACAAAGTGTTATTCATTCTATGATTGTATTCATATCTAGCAGAAAGACAAAATAATTGAAATAGCATCTGTTGGACGGCACTTTTTCTCTCTGCACAGAGGGGGATAGATAGAGGCTTTGCTAGAGGAATGGAGAAGGGAAAGATGGGGCCCCAGGTTGGACATAAGCAGCACCTGAGTGATAGATAGTTTGTCAAACACCCCGATTGCCACAGGCCAAGAACGCAGAGCAGTCACGGATATATAATTTAAGATCTTTCAAGCATGTGTGAAATTTAAAGCTTTTCCTCCGTTTGATGGCACTGAGCAAAACACACCATCCATTATAAATTCAAAGGCCAACGTTTTCCTCCTTTCTCAGAAGGTGAAACTGTCATGAATGGGCTCAATCTCTTGCTTGCACTTCGAGGCACGCCAGTGTGTGTGTGTGTGTGTGTGTGTCACAGGATTATAGCTTGGCATAAAAACACACTCATACATACGTACTTGCACAAGCACAAGGATTCCAGGTGTGGCTCAGAGCCAGTAATCAGAGCGGGTCATTAATCAGCAGCTGTGTGTTAACTGCACTTGTGGCTGAACGTACAATCGACCTCTCTCTTCACTCAACAGGCTGCAGCTGAAAAACAATCCTCTTGATGTAAACAAGTATGTGTTTTTTTTCCCGACTGCACTTCTGTGAGAAGTAAACAGGCGTTCTCTGAAAGCCAATCTGGCGTGAGAGGAGAACATGGATGTGTGTGTGTGTGTGTGTGTGTGTGTGTGTGCGTGTGCCCATTAATGTGTCTTGCCACGCGCCAGTGTGTGAGTCTTAGCAAGCACATATGTGTGCATCTGTGGGTGTTATCTCACCTTCAGGGCAGATGATTCATTACAGGCAAGCCGTGGGGTCGGGGGCCCTGTCAGCGGCTGTTGTCATGGAAGCGAGTGTTGGAAACGGCAGATCTCCTTTCAGTATCATCTTCAGATTGTTGGGACATCGACTTGGCTTTCTGTCTCTTGCCTTTTTCTCCTTGTTGTCTCTCTAACTGCTGCACCTCTCCGTCTTATTTCTCGTGCCTGTGTTTTTTTGCGTCTGTGATTTCTTGCTTTTGTTTGTTTTTTCATTATATCGACATAAAATAATTGGTGAAAATAAATATGTTTGCATCCTTACTCTGTGTTCAGACCACTGCTTTTACTACAATGCTAAATGCTACTTATGCAATGTGGCATTTTTTTGTTTTTCCACCGAACAAGCAGCAACATGACTCACAATGACTACCTGGCGGACACTATTGAGAATTTTGGCCTGACTAAGTGACTAAGGTACTGACCTTTAAATATGAATTTATTGTTATGTTTTGGCGTCTGAGATTGGGATTGAGAAACACTGATAACATCATACTTAATAAGCACACACACACACACACACACACACACACACACACACACACACACACACACACACAACAGGTCATAGCCAAATGCACATATATTCTTTTTCCCTGAGAATGTGAATACCATTTCCACACTGTAGCATGCACACGGTCGCACACGCACACGCTGAGTCCCTGTAACCAAGCTGTATGTACATATGGCTGCCATGTTTATCCATCTATCTTCGCTCGGCTCAGTGTCTCTCTTCCCTCCTCTCTGATGGTGAAACCCAGCCTGGCCTTGGTAAACTGGTTTGAAGTGGAAATTCAGAGCAGGTGGCTGCGAAGAAAATGTGCAAAGCAGCAGACACCTGTCCGGCTGATTGTTTTTGATTATATGCTTGATTATATTGTGGAACACTTGTGAGTCTTTTCATAGGTCAATACTTGTTTGGATGGATATGAGACCAGAAGTGTGTTTAGAAACTATATATATAATATATATATATGTATATCTATATGTATATCTATATGTGTATATATATATATATATATATATATATATATATATATATATATATATATATATGTATATGGATAGATAGATAGATAGATAGATAGATAGATAGATAGATAGATAGAGATATAGATATAGATATAGATATATATAAACATTAAGAAATAGATCATTGATAGTTACATTGTTAATTTGTTATTCTATGTTATAAATAAATTCCAGTTGAAACAAACAGCAACATTATCCGTGGTCATTTGGTTTCGATTTGATGTCAATTTGCATCATTTTGTAGTTATTTTATTACTTGTGATCGTTTTGCATCTCAATATGGTTGTTTTCTATTTTCTGTAATAACTTTGTGTCCTTTCAAAGTTCTTTGGTATGATTTTTTGATAATTTTTCATTACTTTGTGGTCATGTCGTGTCTCTTTGGAGTCATTTTCATCTCTTTGTGCTGGTTTAACTGACTTTCTGACAAAAAAAGTGGGTGCAGTTTGCTCACACTGAGGTTCTGACACTAAAAATCAAACTTCCTGTCAGTCTCTGACCCTGGTAGGGGAGGCACCAGTGGACGGCCAATCACCTTCCAGTCAGTGCCTGTACCACCCCTCTGGACTTGCCCCTGTAAGTGAAGGCCTCAGACTCTGGACATACACAAAGACATGTGCAGACATGTGCAGATATCCGACCATGTTGACAAAGTCAAGTTTTTCTGCTCTTAACAAATGTAGTCATTGATTCTCGAGGGCAAGAACGAACGATTACATCACTCTAACAACATGTGTTGTAGCCATAAAAACGAGCTGGATTAGCACCTAATTAGCAATGAAGGGAAGGGTGGGGAAAAAATAGCAGCAGATGGGTGGAATGAGATATGAGGTAATGAACTTCCAGGCCTACAGACAGACACCACGCAAATGCCTTTGGATCTCTGCAGCAGACTGGCTGTTCAAAGAAACTGTGGAAATGAAAGGTTCTACTCATAATTCAGTTTAGAGTCCCATTGTGGTTGGATAACAATTTAAAGCCATGTGATTCTGTTTCAAGGTGGAAACAGTGATTTAGAAAAAGTTTCTTGTGTGTATCACACTGAACCTCTTCTCAGCATGGATCTGTAATATCACACTGAGAGGATAAATAACCCAGTCCCGGTAGGTTTCTATCCCTGGTGCAGATCCATTCTTATTTAATATTCTTAGACTCAATTTCTATCTCACAGACATAATCTCCACCATAATCTCTGCTGGGTCCCAGTATTATCTATTAGGACTTCTAAATGGATGTTTATTCCTCTATCTCCTTATCAAACCCCTGTCACAACTCCGCAAATGCCTGTGGCCGCGTCTTCCTGTCATGACTGTCAGATGCGATATTATCTAGATTGAGGCAGAGCGCTATCGACAGACAACAGGACGAACACTGTGTGAGGAAGCGGCGCGGACAGATACACCATGGTAAATGTCAGCTTTAATTGGATGCCTATCGTTTAAATATTGCCCATCAAGACCAAATAAACAGCACGAATCCTGATGACAGGATGTGGGGCTAATGTGCACCTGAGGGTAATAAATTCAGCCATCTCAGTTATCAACAGCTGCTGTGGGAGGACAAATACCAAGTCAAAAGTGAACTGAAGGGCACTCTAGACTGTTTGTTTAGCTCATTAGCGCTCGCTACCCATGTCACATCTAGTTCACCTTGCCGTAAGCATAGTCAATGAAGTTGTAGGTAAGCAGCAGAATAGTGAAGCAGTCGAAAGGTCTTCTGAGTGAGAGCATTTGTCTACAAAGTCACTTAAGGACAAAAAAAAGCTTCTCTACTTCTGCAGTTTTTAGCAATGCTAAGTTTTTCAGTTGGTCCCTTTTGTGTTGGATGTAATCAGCATGAACATGAGCAGAGAGACGTGTGTTCCAGTTAGCTAAATGTCACATAACATTAGTGACTAAACCTTGGGGTTGGGTGAGGAGGCAGCAAGACAGTTGATGTGACATTGCAAGCTTGATTACATCTATTGCATTTCATTTCCAGGCCTAAATAAATGTGTCACGATGTGGATTGATATTTCAGAATTTATTTACACCTTTTTCTATCATGTTATGTAACACTATGAAATGGCCGTGTTAGCTACATAGTGGTTGAATGCTAATGTTTTCCATTGTGATTTTAGCAAATGAGCTATCAAATATGATGTTTCAACCTGAAATGCTGCCCCATATCCCTCTAGACTTTCAACAGTACGACATTTTAGCGCCCCACCCAGCACATGACATAAGAGTAAAATATGGTCTTTTTCTAATTACATTTTCATGGTACTGTGATTGACTTTGGTGGTAACCTGGCTTCTCCTCTGGCGCGACCATGAGGCCGACATTTGTGATTTTAATGTAATGTCTCCACAAATTATCAAATGAACGGCCAGTTAATTTGAGAGACATTCATGCTCACCTCAGGATGATCTATAATAACTTTTGTGATCCTCTGACTATTCATCTAGTCCCATCATCAAGTCAATTGTTTGTATTTATCCAATAATTAGATTTCTGAAGTGGTGAACATGATAAACACTTTGCCTCTTACAAAATATATTATCGTTGTTATTGTGAACATGATGTTAACTGGCTGACATTTGCATTTCCACATCATTCTACCAAAAAAAAAAACACAACACAGTAGTGTAGCTAGTCTGTTCAAGCAGCTATTACACCTATACTTACATTTATTATCAGGCAGTGACGTCTAGTTGGCTTAATAATTATGTTGGGTAAAGGAAGAAGTCAGCGACAACATGTACATAGTGAGGAGGTAAGGTGGGTGGTTTGGCCCTAACCCTTCAGTTGTAAGTTGATTATGTGACGCACCTAACTTACATCATCTTTCATTTTTAACCCAAGCCATTATCGTTTCCTAAACCTAACCAAACTGTGACTATTTTACATTGTTAACCACCATTTCCTACCCATACCTCCACCTCTGACAGGGATAACAAACCACGAAGAACACAAGGCAGTCAGAAGCAGCATAGGGCGAGTCTTCACTGAATACCTGTGGGATTGAATCATGCACATTAACCACATGTTTGTACTTGTTACCTTTACGTAACCATACTTTGACCTGGTGTTTGTCTGGTGTGACTGTTGCTGGCCCTCTCCAATGGGCATACGTTGTTATGGGAGTCATCGGCAAACAGCATATTCTGACATTTATGTATAAGGACTTGTTGGCACTTTGCTGGAGTGGCTGTAGACTAATTGGTCCTTAGTTTCATCAGTTGTCAACGGATGAATGAAAGACAATAGCAGATAAAATGGGTTTCTATCTACATTTTTAATCGAATACAAAAACATGAGATATTCCTTTCTTGGCCTCTTAAAGGCAACAGCAGCCAACAAATGTATTTAATCTCAAAGTCCACTGACTCCTCTGTTCTGGTCACATCAGCAGACTGAGTTCCCTCAGTTCCGCTCAGCTGTAGATTTTTAAACTTTGTAGTTTTTTTAGGGCGCTTGAGCGAACTCCACCTGCCGATGAGGACCATGCACAGCTAAAGGGGAATCATGTGAATGAGTCTCAAGCAACACAAACAAAACAATAACTATTTTAACCATCACAACTCGTAAAAAAAAAAAAAAAAAAAAAAATCGTAAGGAATGAACTTTCATTCTAGTACCAGCGTGGCACTGAGACACCAGTCAGGACATCGTTCAAGACGTGTGACCGGAAGTAAAGGAAGAAGCACCCTGCAGTTTGGCACACTGACCTATTGATGTGAATCTGGTGCAGGTGAAAGATAGGCACAAACCAGATTACAGCCGCACAGAGAGTCGGAGTGAGAGAGATTAGTGGGCATTTGAAAGGGGAGAAGGAAGAGGGATTTAGCAGGATGAAGGAGAGGAGAGGACGGAGGATTATGGAAGCCAGAGCCCGGATCCCAAAATAATCCTCTCAGTATACTGGGCTTTATGTGCTGTGAGGCAGAGGCCAGTTTGAGATATTAAATTTGTCTCCACGCTCATTTTGAACGTGCAGAAAACACTGAGTAATGTGTGATCACTTCTGTTTTAGAGCTGGAGGTGTTTGGTTACTTCTTTAGTCTCTGTTTCTCTGGCCCAACACACACACACACACACAGCGGCAGGCGCGTTCATTCCATCTGCCTTAATCTGGAAAGCTGGTTGGGAGCTACGTGCTCGTATGTGAAGCGCTAAGCGCCTCCTTCTTTCCATGCTCCATGTTCTAATTTGGGTATTGCCATGGTTACATAAGATTGAGGGTCAGGAGGTCAGTGACGTTGCAGGCGAACACCGGATGGATGTGTCGCTGCTCCATGGCGACAGGGAGACATGCTCAGGGACATAATATAACCCGAGAAAGTCGGCAGATGAGGATCAGGAAGGAAACCATCAGCCAAAACCAGCAAAATGGGAGGAAGAGGAAGTTTACAGTGAATATAATAAAGAAAAAATTATCTTTCCACACTTTTCCCAGCATTGTTTTTCTTTAGCTATGCATTCAGGAAGAAGCAATACATTTTACTGCTTTGCATTTATGTCCTCCCTTTTTTTTTTATTTGTACAAGCGGAGAGGCTGGACATATGGAAAAAGCATGGATAAAACACTCCAGGAAACAATAGACAGAGATAAGCTCACAAAGCACTGTAGGTGGTGCCAGGAGACTGTATGTAAAAGTGTGAGCTAACATAGAGATATGATTCAGGAAGAAAGCATTCAGAGTGGAAAAAGACAGAAAGCAAAAGACGGGGAGAGTCATCGCACATGCACACCAGAGAGACGAGAGAGGGAGGGGTGTGAACCCTCTGTGTTGCTCCACTAACCTACTTTCCATAATCTCTCTCTTCTCCTCATTTCATAACTGTGCCCAAGTTACATGATACACTCGTCACCGCAACCACGCCTGCAAATCAATTATTTTCATCAACGCTTGTTATTGATGGTCGTAGTTAATGTCACAGGATTTTCAGAGGGTGTGCCCACTCCTCTTTGTCCGGCACACACTTGCATTTCAAGAAAAGAGGCAACAAACAAATGAACCTCATGAACCCTAGAGAGGTGGATTTTTCAATCAGGAGAGCTGTTTAACACGTGTGATCTCGTTCTTTTAGATAAACAGACCGTTAATCGGTTAATGAAGCATTGTTGTCGATTTATCTTAACGTGCTTTTTCATCAAAAGTTTGAAAAGTTCGAAAACTGAACCTGGTTTTCAAAATTTTCAGGAAACGGGGGAAGCAGAAAAAAAAGAAAATACAACGCAGCAGCTGTGTCCAAAGTAATTCCTCTACCAAGATTAGTGTTTGTTAATCCAGTGATATAATGCAGAGCTCTTACAGTGCTGCACACAGCTCAGAGGAAACTGAGGACACAGTAGCTTCTCCTTTAATAAATATTGAAATAACCAGAGAATAAGTAAAGTGGTAAATGTTGTCTTTATACTTTCATACGTCAATTCTCCATTTGAATTACTATGAGTAATATTAGTATTAGATTACAATTTAGGCCATCTTTGAACGGATGTTTCTATGATGTTTTCTATCTCCCTCGCTCTGTGTTTGTCTCATGCTTTGCAGCAGCAGTCCTTACATAACAACCAAATACATGCATGCGTCATATTTTATGTTGAAGGTGACAGAAATGTGGGCATTTTTTTTTAGAGCAAGTGAGGAAACATTCATAAGCACATTCATTATCAGTATTGTATAATATTTCCATGCTGCTAAAACTAACGTTAGAATATAGATTTTACAGTTTTTCTATGCCGTGCAGGATCATTCAAGTCTTAGATCACTGTATAATACCATGTTGTTGTTTTAGATTTTTAAATGCTTGCTCTCGTCTATCTGACCATGGTGGATAATGTAACTAAATATATAAACTCAAGTACTGTCCTTAAGTACAATTTCAAGGTACTTTAATTGAGCATTTCCATTTTATTTGACTTTATACTTACACATTTTTTTTATATTTTATTTTATTACATTAAAAAAAACTTAAAAATGCTGAATATTAGATGCAATAGTCATCAAGGCTGATAATCATATGACCCAGAGTTACATGTTAATATATGTATTATTTTAACTTTTACTTGCAAATGTAATACTGTAATACATTTTGTTACTATGTAAATGTGCACATAATATCAGACACTCGAAGACACTCTGTATGGGTGACCTTCACTTTAGATAAAATTATATTTCTCCATGATGTCTTTACATTTATTCAAGTGTGACCTTTGGGTAGTTTTTACAACAATGCGTTTCATTATGTAACTTCTTTTTTTTTTCTTTTCCAGAAGCTGGAATCTTATTTAATCTCGACTATTTCCTCAAATATCATCGATTAGATTGAATATAGTGTTTAGATCTGGACTTTTCTGTCAAAGTCAGCTACTGGTGGGGTTGCATGATCATGACTGGGTGACATAACACACACTTAGCATATATTATGTAACATGTATATTCTATCAATGCAAATTGTAAAGTGTGATTTTGCTGTTGTGTTTGGTACATGGGAGAATGATCCATCCTCCCTGGCTCTTCCTGAAGTTTTTTCCTTTTTTTAGTTATTTATTTTTTTGTTAGATTTTTTTTTTTTCTCTCAAAATGGCAAGTTTTCCCTCAGTCGAATCGAGGGTCTGAGGACAGTGGATGTCGTTCACTGTACAGACTGTAAAGCCCACTGAGGAGATGTGATTGTGATTTTGTGCTGTATGAATTAAAAAAAAACTGATTTCATTTGATGAGTGACAGAAAATGAAAGCAAGCTTATTTGAACTTTGAGCTCCTCTCTTATAGCCTCGGTGTGTGCTGTGTATGGCTAGAGTCTAAAGTCTGTAAGTAATTCACAGCCCACATATTGATGTGGGGGCCAGTTGTGATATTATTCTATGACTTAAAAGCTACCATGGGTCCGTTTCATTGTGGGTCAGTGGTGGGGTGAGAGTACAAACGCTGCTGCTGACTATTAAAAAAAGGGAAAATGATGTGTCAGGAATTAAAACGGTGCCCTTGTTATCAAACAGTTCCCACGCCGGCTCACTATCGCTCGGGACTGACACACTGCCACACTTTCCCACGCACGCGAGCGCTTGCTGAAAAGCGCGCAGAGGGTGGCGCGCGCACGTCAGCTCACAGGGCACGAGGCGGGCGGACCGCGGGGTGAGGATCATGTGTAGTCCACGCGCCGAAACTAGGTTACAGCAGCAGAGAGCAGGACGGAGCCGAGAGGAGCCGAGCAGCCGCAGCTGAGTTATTACTTCAGAGGTGTTTTACCACGACGGCACGTCTGATCCTGCGCAGAGCCCGCCGAGAGCGACCACGTCTGAAAAAACACGCTCCTATTTATGTTTAAGATCGGCGCTTCTGGAGAAAATAAAAAAAAAAAAAAGGTAGAAAATCCATATGAGGATTTGGTGTTGTGTCAGTTTTCAGCTGCTCCGCTTTGGAGCGAATAAGTGCGCGTCCCTCCCAGTGCTGTCCCTTCACTTCGTTTCCACCTGGAGTTGTACAACTTGAAGAGTTGGCTACACTTCACCGCTGACATGAGAGGTGAGTTGTTGTTTTTATTCATGTTGTTTTATATTGTTTCTGTCTTTTTTTGCAAATTGTCTTATTATTATGTATTTGACTCTCCTGGTGTTTGATAATGACTCCTGAGTGTGATGAGGTACCGCTTTGAGAGCGAAGTCCGAAGTGCGTAGGCTGCAGGCGCGCGCTGGGATAAACACCAGATTGCATCACGAAGAGAAATAGAATTTAAAAAAAAACAAAACAACTCTTTTCTCGATTTATTTAGACTCCGTGTAAACATTAACAGTTCACCTCGGTGATATTAAAAGTTTATTACGCGTTTAGGCTTTTTGTGCGCATGTTGCGGTGTCCTAAAGTGGAATATCTTTTATTTTCAGTCATTCTGGAAATAAAATTCAGTACGAAAATGTCCTAGAATAATGTGTTTGTATTACACTGTAACCTATTTTTTTGTGCAAGTCTTTACTTTTCCTTGTGTTTGAGCTGGATTACTTTGCTTAACCGGCAAGCGACTCTAGTTATGTAAGAAAGAAGGGAGGGAGGGAGGGAGCGAGCGGAGTGATTCAGAGGCTGTCAACCCGCACGAAAATCTGTTGTCAGGGGTTGTTCATGGTAAAAGTAGTCCCTTTTTTCTTGGATTTCTCTCACGTTCCAACCTGTTGTGATTTATTTCACTTCGGTATCACTTTTATATGATGAGTGCACGAGTTTGACAGATTTGCTGTTGGCACTTTTTCTTTTCTTTTTCTTTTTTCCTTATTGCACTTGGTGTTTTTAATGTGCTTGGGAGCACTGATGGTGTGTTTTAACTGCGTTTTTTTTCACCAGTTAGTTCATGAGCCAGCGTGTTTTTGTTTTCAGCGTCAGCACTATGGCGGCCAGTGAGAGAGGGGGTGTCAGAGAGAGAGAGAGGGTGAGGAGGTGCTCCATTGACCTAGTTCTGTCATTGAGGATTACAGCAATGTGTGTGTGTGTGTGTGAGTGTGTGTGAGGGTGGAAGAGCATGGTTTGTCGTCATCACTGATGAAACAACATTGATAATTTAAATCAGTTGTGAGCGCAGAGCGCTCCTCTTTGCAGATACCAACTGAGCCTGATATGAATGCGCCATTGCAAGATGCACGCTGGCTTTTTTCTTTTTTAGAAGATTTTATGCATGAGGTTTATTTCAGCCGTTAGAACTGATGATTGGTTTCGTGGTGCATGGGTGAAGTCAAAGTCATGCACCGCTGTGACAAGCAGGATATGGGCACAGCGAGCCCACATGTAACCACGAAGCACAGCAGGGTTCAGTTAAGCTCAGTTTCCTCTGTCAGCTAAGGTTACTTACATCAACCAGAGTGTGTTACAGTCCAGTCCAGCATGGCTTGTCAATCTGATTTTGAGAACTGCCACATTATTCTCCGACTCATCCCCAGTCTTCAAATGCATAAGCGTATAGATTAAATTGTCCGAGCAGCATGATCGATTGCCATCAACGATGCAGTCGGACTCGTTTGTCTTGGAGTTATTCTTGTAAACGCACAAACAGGTTAGGCAGGTCAGATGCAACATGTTACAATAAACAAACGCCATTAAAGCTGTGTGCGCCTCAGTGCCACTCAGTAAGCCCAGGATCAGAGGTAAAGTGACAGTAAAGAGGAAAGGCCCCCTCTCTGCTCCCCAAGGCCACTGCTGTGCTGAGCTCAGCCCCAGAGCCACTATCTGTTGAGTGTACAGCCTTGGGCAAGTTCACAGTGAGCTACAGTATGTGTCAAGGTGCCCTTTCTCTTTTGACAACTGCATGCTAAGATTCCACTCGCCTCATCTGAAGCTTCAAGTCTCTTGACTTCTGGGCTACAATTCTTTTCTTCAGCACATAAATGTACATAATGATTGCATAAGAATAATATTTTTCTTTAAGTCGATAGCCCATATCACGTCCTCCAAGAGTGCTCAATGATAGGCAATATCCAAACAGACATAAAGAGATTTTAATTCTCGCTGCAGCACAGTCCCTAAATTTGTTCCTTTGGTTCGGAGCAGCATGCTAAATTACACGCTGTGCACTGAATTCCTCAGTCTGGAGGCCCACTTGGGTTCGGGCTGCACAAACAGCATGATCAAGTGAATGTGCTTTATCTCCTCTGATCAATGGTGAGGGATTACAGAGGCACAGAGGGTGAAGCCTGGTGTCTTGGCAGGTGGGGCTTTGTTGTTTAGTGTGTGGATGTAGATTGTTGGAAAAGTGGAAAAAGGTACAAGTATGTAGAATGTTAAACCTTATTCATCAGAAGATTGTTTGCAAGGAATCTGTCAAATCATCCAGTTTGCATGAAATTAATGTTAATAGTGGGATAAAAAAAAAAACCCAAAGGGAAGTACAAAAAGTGAAAAGGGTTTCAAGATCTTCACCTGTTGAGGGTGTGCACAGATGGAAATACTCTACCTCAAGACTTTCAGGCAAGTGTTAATGCTAATTACATTCTGCCAACTGTGTCACGGAAAGATAAAAGAAAATATTTCCCGTCACAAGGGCAGAGAGAACATCTCACAAATGAATTAGAACAAGTATGCAGAGACACGTGTCTCTCATTTGTCTCTCTGCACATAATGTACACCATGACATTGCTGGAAATGTCCCAGTTTTTTTTAATAAAAACACTGTTTCTATTCAAATACTTTCTTATAGCTACAGTTAAGTGCAACAGGTGTACGCTCATACCTATCATTCCACTATCGCAGCATCTGCTGAGTAATTACCCACACACCGTGCATTTCTAAGAGTTTGGGGTGAGTTCTAGGCCATACTGTACTTTCTGCCTCCTATAGGTAGATCAGTGAGGAGAGAAAGCTGTCATTGCTGGGAAGAAGACACGTGGTAGTTGACACCCTGCAGATAGAGAGAATGGCAGACAGAGGACATTAAAAATACAGCCAACTTTGACCATACAAAGCTGCTCTGTTGGTGATCTAACTTTACAGTATGTTGGGCAATACGCAACATATGCCTTTCCTTCCATTGAGGCCCCAGGAGCCCCTCAGAATGTAGGTTAAGTATACAGTATGTCAGGTAAACATAAAGTGCAAGGTAAATAGGACTTTGGACTCTGTTTGATTAGCTGTGATGAGAGGGCAAAGTCTCCCCTGCACAGGTTTACTGCACTGATTAAGAAAAGTGCTGATCGACGGAGACACATCGACACACTGACACAGAAATGACCAGAAATTAGAACAATTGGCAGTTTTGTAGTGTTTTTAAGTTTCTCTGCAATAAGGCCATTAAATATAATACAAATTATGACTCAACTAATTTACAAGCTAGCCTGCAGATACGTTTTATATAAAGGTAGTAAGTCTATCTTAAACAGCTTAAAGTGTCGAACACATTCAGGCATCAAGGATTATAATTTGATTATGGGCTCCAGGGTGTCACTGTTTTGGTCACACTTGCACGACTAGCACAAGATCTACAATACTTCAGTACAAGATCTCAGGTATTCATCTAACCAGGTCAAGTTACATAATTCAAAATATTCAAATGATTGTGCTTAAACATCTTTAGCAGATATTAGTAGCAGTCAAACTCTTTCTGAGACATCAGTATCAGTATCAGTGTTTCTGTGACATCTTGTCTTCACGGAAATGTCCTAAACAAACTCTGATGGGAATAAAGAAACTGTTGTTCAGGCCTGAGCCAGGGTGCAACATACCAGAAAATTCTAATGTGTCTGAGACGGCTCCGTTGGTGCACTGTTACTGACATTGAACATGGTTTACTTCTGTGCCGTGTTGTGACTTATGCAACATTATTTGCCTCCAGATCAGAGCGGCAGAAGGAATCTCTGGGCAGCCAACTGCGCTGGAGTAAAAATAGATTTATGGTCAAGCTCAAACACAGCTGAAATTTCACTCAAATACTTAACATGCTGCAACAAGTTGAGAGCTACTATTAGCTACGTCTGTTCCCCCTGCTGCAGCTTACTGTACTGATGTTTCTGGAAGGACTTCCAGATGTTGCGCAACTTGTAAAACCTCCACTGTGGCGGTTTCAGCCAGTCATCCATCTTTAGTCATTAAACCTTGCATTGTTTAACCTCCAAAACAAAAAGAAGAAGGCCTCCACCCTCTTTTAACTTGTGCCAGATTTGGTTCCACCTTAAAACCTGCAAGAAATCAGGATGTGTTCCTTGTGAGGCTGCTTACCACCACAGGCACCGCCCCCCTTCACTGAATGGGAAACTGTGTCAGTGGAGCAGCTCCTGCTCCCCAATCCTGCCGGTGCCGCTCAGCTGACAGGCAGGTGAGGCGGCGAGTCACAGAGAAAGCCGCCCACTCCGCAGCCAATAGGAGGGGGGAAGGAGGATCGTCACACCGTTGCCAAAGCAACCACCTTTGAATGAGTGTGTTCGTGGAATGCGGCCAGACGGCAGTTATATAACAGGCTGAAGGGTGGGGTGAGGCTCTGGAGGGGGAGCGATAAAGGGAGCAGTTGATTTTTTTTCCACTGGCCTTTATTTATTTATATCTCTCAGATGTGTCAGCCAACAGGGATTCTACCAAACCAGAAACACTGAAATATGTCACCTACACTGCACATACAGCCTCTGTTAAGGGAAATCTTGTGATTTTCAGGTTTAATGTCAGTCACCAGCCTCTTGTGCTTTGCCTCAACATGTGACGCATTTCGGTCCCCACGCACAGTGACTCATGTGATTGGTCCATTTGTGAGAAGTTTATAAGGAGAACAGTGTTGGCTGGTTGGAGCTGCCGCGGCTGCTGCTACTGCTGCTGCGATTTACAGGTTACCTAATAACCTGTGTGACCCAGCAAAAGTGGTTTAGTGATTGTTTGGCACGCCCTGCAGCCAGAGCCAAATCAAAGCTCTCACACAGTCTTCACAGTAAACAGTGTTATAGTTGTTTTGTGGGTTACAATTGTTAAGCCTCGGAGTGTTCAGCCGCACAGCAGTAAGCCTTTTGTTAGCTTGCTAACATTTTGTTCATCTTTGGAGATGGAAAAATGGAGTGAGAGAGAAAGAGAGAGGGGGGGGGGGGAGAGAGAGAGGGAACGAGAGCGCGCGCGAGAGGGAGCTGTGAAACTTTATAACCCCGGGCCTCAGCTAATGCAATTGACCTGCTATTCTGGGCTTGAGGAGGCCCAGCTACTTAGATAAACAACATAATGAAAAGAACAGGCTGTTCCTGGGTAAGAAGGCTCAGGCGTCTACATCACCACAAGGTGTATAATGTATAGCCACCTAGTTTGCTTTGTCAGTCATGTGCTCTTGACGCTTCTCTTGTTTCCTCACACTCCTGCTGCAATCTATTACATAGTCATAGCTAAACTTTGAACTTTTGGCTATCATATAATGTCTTGTGAGACTGCCTGCACTGAGAAATTTCACATGCACGGCGGTTGGCTTTGAATCGATACCGGTGTATATGTTGTCCAATATGTTCCGATAAGAAAACCTTTGTAATGCAGAAATAGATGCTCGGGTTCATTTAAATTTCAATAAAATCCCAGCGAAGTTTATTGTTTAAGTGCACAGATGTCACTTTAGACACCAGTCTCTTCTTCAAGTTACATGTATTTTTCACAGGCGACTGGAGGGATATGTGTGTTGTATTAACTTGTTTGAGTAAGAAGTCAGGGCGTTCTAAAGTAAATACTAAAAATTATTTATAGGCTGCCCACTTCATTTGATTTAACTGAGGTGTTTTATTGACAGTTTCTGCAATCAGTGTGATAGGCCTAAAAAGCAAATGTTGAATGTTCCTGTGACTTGCCTCCATGTCACAATGCTGCTGTATGGTGACCAGGCATGTGTTTACATTGCTGGGTTGGGCTCTCTATATATTCAACCGATTAAAAACGTTTTAACGGACAATCAGACATCTATATGTATGTTGTTAACTTCAGTTTATTTGGTATTTACTTTATCTTTTTTTAACTCCTCACCTCCTGGTTAAAACAGTTTCTACATATTTCATATATTAGACCTATTAATAAATAACCCATCATCATTTTTTAAGGCAGCTGACGATCAATGAATGAATCTGCCTATAATGTGC
This sequence comes from Sparus aurata, assembly GCF_900880675.1. NCBI lineage: Eukaryota > Metazoa > Chordata > Actinopteri > Spariformes > Sparidae > Sparus > Sparus aurata. The sequence goes on from NC_044197.1 coordinate 12,699,335, forward strand.
CTAATAAATCCCAAATAAATATGTTTATCTATATAGCAAATGCATAACAACTGAAATGGATAAAAAATCTCCTCACATGCTGTTTATCATTGACGGGCTGCCAAAATTATCTCTATTCCCTATATCAACATCTTTGAATTAAACAACCCACAGCTCAAAAATAATCACAGACATAAAACAAAGAAAAGCTCCAAATTCTTCCACTGGAGAGACAAGTTTTCCATTTACCTCCCATTTATTGACTAATTGATTGATTGACAATCGTCATTTTATCAGATGCAAGAAATACACAGTGTTGTGTCTGATATATGCCATGACGGCAATTAGTATTAATTAATATGCTTTCCCTGTGTTTTGAGGTACCTAATTAAAAGTGTTTTGCTATTTTGCTGAATTGTTTTCCCCTTTACTCTTTCATCAGCTCAAATAGAGGTGATTCCCTGTAAAATCTGCGGGGACAAATCATCAGGGATCCACTATGGTGTCATCACCTGTGAAGGCTGCAAGGTGAGCTATAACCTCTCCCCTCATCAGTCGTTAGTTACAGTCGTAAAAAACTGAACTTTGAGGTGTTCTTGTCTTATAACCTGTTCTATTCAGTCGAATGAAAGCGTTTAGATGCTCACTGATTCACTTTGTGCTTGTGTCTTTGTTTGTAGGGTTTCTTCCGACGCAGCCAGCAGAACAATGCTATGTACTCCTGCTCCCGACAGAGGAACTGTCTCATTGACCGGACCAACCGTAACCGCTGTCAGCACTGCAGGCTGCAGAAGTGTCTCGCTCTGGGTATGAGCCGTGATGGTGAGTTCAGCTCCCTGATCTATATTTAATTACCTCAAGAGTTTCCACCTCCCACTCTTTGCTTATCACATTGAATGAGTCATTTAATCTTTGTTCCACCAAGACCATACCTTCCTGAATGTTTAATCATCGTCTTTACATCCTCCTGTCGCAGCGGTCAAGTTTGGTCGAATGTCCAAAAAGCAGCGTGACAGCCTGTACGCAGAAGTCCAGAAGCACCAGCAGTCCCAGGAGTGTGCGGGCCTCGGTGCCCGCGAGGAGAACGGCGACATGGCCAACCACGGCTGCACCTACAGAAGAGGCTCCAGCGCTGGGCTCAGCAATCTGGACGACATCAGCACACTGCCAGAGGGTCTGCTTTTCGATTTGCCGCTGACCCCAGAGGATGGGGGTGAAGACTACTGTAACCTAGACATGCTGGGCGGCAGCGCAGGCAGCAGCTCATCCTCTCAGAGTTCACCAGAACAGACCAACTTGGACTTTGTAGACGGCAACCACAACATCAAGCACGAGTACCAGCTGTTGCATGACTCTGGTCTCTTCTCACATGCTATCCTCAACCCGCTGCCCGAGGGCTGCTCCCTGCTTGACATAGGTCAGTATAAATCCGAGCTACCGTATCATGGCTAAATGTCCTAAAAACAACATAGATCTCATCTGCAAACTTTCCCTCTGTTCAGAGCGTATAACTCAGAGTGTGGTGAAGTCCCACGTTGAGACGAGCCAGTACAGCACAGAGGAGCTCAAGAGAATGGCGTGGACCGTGTACAACCCAGAAGAGACACGCTCATACCAGATCAAGGTATGTATGACACAAGAATTTATCTAATGTGGTTTATCTAATGTAGTCAAATGACTTTAAACTGGTTATGAAGTAGTCACAACTTCATACTGATGCATCTGTAAGAGGAGACCATCAGCAAGAAGCCTGGCTGCTTCATCCTAATCATTCTTAATGCCTGCCACCGCGTCCAATCCCTGCAAAATCAGATATACAGATATACAGCCCATCGGAAGAGCCTTTTAGTATTTTATTTTGCAAGCAGAGCTTTGCAATGACCCTTTGACAGTTTGCAAGATAATGACTGTCAGCTGATCTGACTTCCTGACAACACCATAGGCAAAGAGAATCGGCCATCATCTGAATTCCCTCAGGAAGGTTCAGCAAAGGGAGAAGAACGAACTAACAAACTGAAGGACAAGACAAATTGTAAAGATTCTGAAATCAGGGCACAAAAACACAAGTCAATCATGGTTACACATTCAGCAGATAAAGGGAAGTGTAGTATTTCCAAGGATTAAAACTAATCCTGAATTGGCCCTCTTCAAAGGGGCACTAAAACAAGGCTTTCTTTGTTTCACTTTCCTGAAAGTTTTTCTTTCTTTTAACAAAGAAGAATTAAGATCTTTAGGACTTGAGGTGGTCGAATCACAACTGTTTTTGTTATTTTAGTTGCTTCAAGGATCCCAAAAAATCGAATCAGTAATTTGATAATTGTGTTTTCAGTTTGTAACCTTGTACAAAAATCAACAGTGAAGAAGTTTCCCCAAAACAAAGACAAGTGCCGCCTTCTTATCACCATCGTCCAGCCATACAGTGTACATCCAAACATTTTTAATCACACATTTGCCACAAGAGAAGCAGCAATTATTATCAAACGCTAGGTCAGGACGTCTTTTAGCGGTAATCACATCAGTCCTGGATGTCTAAATCAGAGTCGGCAGAGAACAATGCAACTTTTATGACGCCCTCCAGCTGCTGCAGCTCTAATAAAAGCCTCCCCATGTTTTTCTCTTTCAGTCAGCTGAGGTGATGTGGCAACAATGTGCCATTCACATCACCAACGCAATCCAGTATGTGGTGGAGTTTGCCAAGCGCATCACTGGCTTCATGGACCTCTGTCAGAACGATCAGATTATCCTCCTCAAAGCAGGTCAGTACACACACACACACACACATACACACTCTCGCCTGCAGTATGAAATCTATACATAAAACAGTCAGGAGCCTCCAACAAGGCAGCCAGCCTGCTCCATGTGTATGACTCTGCAGACATGTAGCTGTGACACAGACTGTTGCTGTCATATGAACAGTATATTATAGCCTCAAGTAGGAGCTGACTTCACAGAGTTAAAAAAAAAAAATCACATGCGAGCAGTGTGACTTGAAAAGGTGCACGACTGTTCTGCTTCTAAAGAATGGCCGACCTTGTTTCCATCACGCTGGTCGTCATACAGTAAAGTGCCTCAGCATGGAAGTCACGGAGGCCTCAGTGTGACCTATTTCTCATGTACGGAACAGTTGAAAGAGATGGAGGGTTTTCAGTGAGCAGCAAAACAATAAATCAGTCAAAACAAGAGATTAATGGCTTTCAGTGGCAGCTAAGTTTTTTTTCTTTCGTTTTCTCAGATTAAAGTGAAGACTTACAACACCTGTATATTATCTGCTAAACCTGGTCCACACCTTAAAGGGTGGAGAAAAAGATAACACATAACAGATAACAAAATCCATGGAACAACATTACTGTGCCACAATCATTTAAAGCAACCAATGCAAAGATGTTCTGTGTCATGTGTAAACCAAAGGCCTAATGACAATGTGCATAGTCTGCCTTGATCACATTAATCACAGCATCAGTTGCGCTGGTGACTGTTCTCCTTTCATTGATGTTTTCCACATCATTAATGCTAAATTGCCATTATCTCATCATTATCACTGCCAGCTCTAGCTTGGAAAGGAATTAAGTGTTCGGTCATGTGTAGTCGCAGCTAATCACACATAGGACTGGACCCTTCTTTTTTGTGCACATTTATGACCGGGCTCCATATCACAATCAACATTCGCAGGTAGCACTAAGGTTTTGAGCCATACAGAATAATCACCACCACATTACCAAACACTGTAAATCTTAAAAGTTGACTTTATTTGAAGAAAGTCAGGAAAAGGATTACCTCAGGATTACCAAGTGAAGTAGACCATTGCATTTGAATTGTATGATCTAAAACATTTGAACAACTTAAAATTGTTAGTCTACTTTACTTGGTAACTTTAGGGGTAATCGATTTTTTGACTTTTTTTAATGTCAACTTTTAAAATGTACATTGTAGAAAAGCCTTGTTGGATGTCTGCGCTCTTCAAGTGTCCATCTTGTTTCCTTTGTTTCCTTTCCTATATTCTTCTTGGTTCAGTGGCTATTAATGTTTGTATATGCTTCTAATCTTTTTTATCTATGTTTTGTGCATTTGTCCACAGGCTGCTTGGATGTCCTTCTGATCCGTATGTGTCGGGCCTATAACCCCATCAATAACACATTGCTCTTCAATGGAAAGTTTGCCAGCGCTCAGCTCTTCAAAGCGCTCGGTGAGTCAATACACAAGCTCAATGAAACGAGGAAGAGCGGATTTGTTCTGTTTCATCTTTGTCAAGTTATCACCGCCGGTTGTTCTGCTTTTGCTGATAACTTTGTTTTCCTCCTCCTTCACTCCAGGCTGTGACGACCTTGTGAATGCAGTGTTTGACTTGGCTAAGAGCCTGAGCCGTATACAGATGTCTGAGGAGGAGATGGCTCTCTTCAGTGCTGCAGTGCTGCTCTCGCCAGGTGAGATCACATTTCTTTAACTAAATGCGTAAGACAGGCTTGTATGTACCCGCTCGCTGTAGTACTTACACTCATACTGAATTTGTGAATTAAACTCGGTAGAGGCCGCTTCACAGTGTGTCCCACATCATATCCAAAAACCCTACAAGTCAAGGAGAAGAAATGTGTTTGCTGGTACTGTCACAGACTTTAATACACTTCATATTTGCCTATAATCATTGGAAAATTATTACCAACATCTGCAATGCTGCATCTGTGGCAGCAGTACTGCCGCTGACAGGATCTTGGCTTATCCCAGTGTGCGACTCCTTCATAAATGGTAGACTTCCATAATAGCTGCAAACTTTGTATAATTGACTTCACTGATGTACATTTTACGAAGCGTAACATACATTTTTTACAGTCCTCCTTTACAGCCAGACGATGATTTCAGTTCATTTCACTAGAGTCTTAAAATCAGCATACAGAGAGTTCAAACAAAAAACTTGTCACTGCAAAGGCATTTGGCAGCCGTGAAATCGTAAAAACTGCAACAAGAACCGGTTTGAAAGTAGTCCCTGCTGAGAGCTGCATTATGATGCAATGCTAATAAAACTTCAATCTGTGGATATAAGTCTTCATTAGCTGAGTAGCTCTGGTGGTATTCTTCTTCTCTCCATCAATTGCGTTTTACTGTTCAAAGTTAACGTCGCTAAGTGAAACAACAACAGGCTAGCGAACTTCACAATGGAAATGGCAAGATCTGATGATAGATTGTGCAATGAGGCAAGCCTGTGTGGCTCTTTTGCATGAATTTTGCCATTTTAATGCCAAGGAATGCAAACTGTTCCATCAAAACAAGCGTTGCCCCAGATCGTGATTGGTTTGAAGAAATACAAACAAGCTAGAGCATTTTGTCCCTCTCTGCCAGAATACTAATGAGTACAGCCAGACCTTCCTCTGCCACTTATCTCAGACAAGTTGCATGTCTCTACAAACTCATCTTTTATCATGCTGTGAGGCCAGCGGCTGCCTTAATCAGTCTGATAAGCTACAACATGCTTTCAAAAATTGGTCAGCAGTTGTAAAATATAAGAATCTGCCAAAATTAAACAACAAAACACTAGTGCCTTATATGGGAGATAAAACATGAAAGAGCGCCCTATTGGATGCTCTTCAAGTTGGAGAAATCATGGTAAAGTGCCCTCTCTTTAATATCACGCCCCCAGCCAGTGTTGCCAGATATGGCGAGAGAAACAAGCAAGCGGGCCTATGAAAACAAGCCCAAAACAAGCGACTTCTCCGTTCGTGGTAAAAAAAAAAAGAGAGAGAGAGATTATTACACTTTGCACACACACAAATAACACCCTGATTCCAGAAATATCATTGTATTTATTATTGTTTTTATATGTTATGATCCTTTTTTGTTTTAGTTCCAGGACTTCAGAACAATATGACATGCAATACAATAGGAAGAGGAACACTTTAACAACAAGCCCAAAAATTTGCAAACCGTCACTACCAATATTTATAAGCGACTTTACAGAAAAACTAGCCCAAAGTTGTTTATAATAAGCGGACTTGGCAACTGTGCCCCCAGCATACATGTGGTGCCCTTTTTGTTGTATTCACCCCTGCCCCTCAAAAATCCTGAATCAGCCACTGCCACAAAACACATGTAGTGCTCAGCGCGTTTTGTATTATTCTCCAGGGTATTTTGACATTGTAAACCAGATGTAGCTTCATAATTGTAACGTGGCAACAGTAACGACAACATCTTGTCACTGTGATCTCCCTCAGACCGACCCTGGCTGACAGATGTGCAGAAGGTACAGAAGCTGCAAGAGAAAGTCTACGTCGCTCTGCAGCGCTGCTTACAAAAAGAGGGAGCATCAGAAGAGAAGCTGGCGAAGGTACAAATCCTGCTGCATCACAAAAAAAAACCTGATGTTTAATTGATGCTCATTTCCTCTTTTAACTTGTTTCTGCTATTCTGTATCTCCCCTTTAGATGGTGTCCAAGCTTCCCACAATGAAGTCCATCTGCAACCTTCACATCGACAAACTGGAGTTTTTCCGTCTGGTTCACCCTGAGACAGCGTACACCTTTCCACCGCTGTACAGGGAGGTTTTCGGCAGTGAAATCACCTTCCCAGACTCCACAGAGGGCTAACACCTTTTAGCGACAACAGCGTGATTCAAATAGAGACACTGAGGTGTAGGGAGGGGGGAGATGTAAAAATGTGGCAACCAGCTGAGACAAAACCAACCAGCAGCTCAATGACAATCCTGCACGCTACACTTTAGGACACACTCCTCTCACCTCCCGCCCTGCGAGCTAGTCCATTCAGCTTCACCGTAACACTACAGGAACTGCTGCTGGGTACTCAGTGCATGTTACCTCGTTTTTTACGGAGAAATTATTAAAGCGTAGCCTACGTAATTTTTATTCTCAAAAATATTTTTCTATGACGAGACCTTAAATCTCTCATTGTGTCGAATTCCTCTTGAATATAAATCTGACTTAAATCTGACTGTTCTCACAGTTCCTGTAAGCTATTGTTGAATGTACCCCTTTTCCCCTTAACCGCTCAGCACAGCCCTCGGCTTGATATAGAATGTACATACTTAAAGATCCTCAGCCACTTTGTGGAGATTTGCAGTAATGATGCCTGTTTCACTTCTCAGTCTAGCAACAGTTTCATTTACTTTTTTTTTTTTTTTTTTTTTTTTTGGTAGTGCCCACATTTTGCAGTTTTGTGATGTATGAACAAACTGTTTAAAGGGACCATGATCAAACTCACAATCAGACAGGGTTTTACTTTTTTACTTTTCTTTTTTTTACCGTGTGAATTTTTAGCGACAGTGTACACCACCATGCACCTACAAACTCTTGCACACAGAGCACATAACATAGCACTTATCCTGATCTTTGTAGGTATTTTTACCAGCACACTCTCAGACACTGACGTAAGTGAGCTCTTTGATTTTTTTTTTTTTTTATGCAATCAGTGACCTCAGTCCTAATACCTTTTCCCCTTTTTTGGAAATGCCACTTAGAGAGCAAGATTGAGTGAATCACAGCGGTATTGTGAAAGTATTTTTCAGATGTTCCTTTCTCATACAACACATTTATATAACCATTTAAGTTAAGAGCAGTCATCCTGAGTGAGCAGCAGGGTTATGTTGTACTTGTGCTCAGGTCTCTCAAACACACTGCCTGCTGGGGGGTTCTGGGATGGAAAGATTGTTGTTGCTGAAAAGAAAAATCTAGTTGACCATTAGCACTTGTTAGAATCCAAAATGAACTCTTGGAGCAAGATTTTACGGGTTCGTACTCAGACTGCCATCTGTGAAACTGATGTTAAACCAGTCAGGAATGCTAGATACGCCCCCTCCATCCATGCTGTAGATAAGCTGCGTGAACAAGGTGCTGGGCAGCTGCGGGGGGTTGTGCTCTCATGGAGGAGCATCTGGACACGCCCACCCCCCTGCAGAAGAGTGTCATTGTCCCCCAAATCATCCAGCAGCATCTCAACCAGCTGGTCCAGTAATGACTTTTGGAGTAAATGATGTTGAAACGTGACAGTGACTACATGCTTGGATGAGGGGCAAAGACTAGAGAGGGGACAGGTGGGTGATGGTCTTATTTAAGCTCCTTAGAGACATACGTTTGAGGGGATTTACTGCGCCAACTTTCACTGCTTCGGGGGTCAGGCGGCCTGCGCTGTCGCTTGCAGCCGGCCAAGGTGTTCTCATTGGACAGTTCAATCCCATGTTCCTCTTTCCCCCACTCCCTTACTACCTCACCCTCTTCAAACACTACATGGCACAGCAAAGGGTTGTCAGAGCCATCAGCTACCCCCCTGAGTTAGTATTTGCATTTATGCCAGAGAGCTTTTTTTTATTTATAAATTAAAAACTTTGAAGGCCAGTTTTGACTAAAACTGTCACGACAATGTGTGTTATGCTCTTAAAACTGGACAGAAGACAAACTAAAATGCTGGATCTGCTTATACCAAATATGCGTTTTCTGTCATTTGAGAGCCGGTTATGCCTTTGGGTCCAGGAAGCCGTATTTAGATACATATCTTTGTGAGGAAAGGTCTCTGGAGAAACACGTGGGTGTGTCCGGATGAAACCTTTTTCTTCAGGGGGACGGATTCGATTTCTATAAAGAAAAACAAAGTATAGAAGCTACTAGAAACAAGCTAATCAAAGAAAAACTGTTAAGACAATCAAATGATATACTGTTGGAGCTCTATTTAATATGTCAGCCACGTTTTCCTTGCACTGCTGGAATAGTGCTGTTAGCCATACTTTATTTTATCTCACATAGTATGAAGGGGTGTTACCCTTTTTGAGGGGACGTACGACAGTGGCATGGTGGGACTGTGCAATAATGTCTTTCCCATTGTTCTCAGTATGCTGGGCCTTTGTTGCAATCTATTACTTTATAATATTTCACAAGCACTCCAGCACAGTAAACCTCGCAGCACTAGTTTCTACTTAGATTGTAATCAACCAAATATACAGCCAACCACAACAGAGGTCAGCAATCAGCTGCCGTGGCCAGATGACACTTGGAGATTGTAACAAAGTGTAATACTTTGTGCGCCCAGTTCTCGATTGATAGACGTGAGACAAGAGTCAGTGTACTTTCTGCGGGCCTGAATGCTGTCCGGGGGGGCAGCACCGAAGGTCCGCACTTACATTTCTGTTTAGAGTTACTCAGGGAGATAGCTGGGCTCTCTGTCCTACAGTGTCTGCAGTTAGTCTAGCTAAGCAAGACACCTTGCACCGACATAGAAGACCTTAAAACCTTGATCACTGTGTACAGTATACATGTTCTTCTTGTGAATGTTTGATTTCAGAAGTATCAAAGATTTTACCCCTGTCTAATATCATTATTGCAAGACTTTTTTCAGTTTGAGTCATAGATGAATTAGGATGTGAAAAAAATTAAATATGATAAAAAAAAGTATATATATATAAAAGATTGATTATAATCTCTGAATCTTGTGTTGGTTTTGTTGTGATCTTTTGTTTTCTTAATTTTTATCCTTATATGTACTGTTTATTTTTTTTCTCATCAGTTTAGTGTCCTTTTTGTCTTGGAGAGATGTAATTCTATTTTTTTAAAAAGCGTTTTTAAAGATGTCTCCCTAAAAAGTTTCTCTTTTGTCATGATCCTTCTGTTTTATGATATGTTCACTCTATTTTAAGATTATTATTATTAAATCAACATAGATTTTAATAAGAAATAATTTATGATATGTTATGGATATAAAGCCCGAGTGGTTTTATCACAGTGTTATTGCACAATGGTGATACAATATGTGGATTTAAGAATGTAATAAAAGTCTTTTTACAATTAAATGAACAGTTTGTTGTGGTTTTATCTTATATTGTTTAACGGATTGCACCTGAAATGAGCTGTGTAGTACATTTATACCATTTTCATTAAACACAGAGTTTAGTTAACCTTCATCACTGCTGTTCTGCTTTGGTGGGATGATACAGCCTGACAATATATTTAATAAAAATATATCTTAATTTGCCATTTAAAGGGATTTTAACACCTTAATGATACTGTATTTAATGACTAAGGTATTTGCATGAGTACAGTTACTGTGCTTTGCTTCAAAATTAACCGTTAGCTGCCTCAGGTGCCATTCACATAAAGGATTTTATAAAACCATGCTGACATTACACTCATAGATAACACAGTATTTGTGCTATGATTACAGCTGTCCTATATATTTGTCACATTGTCACTCTATTGCCTATTCCGCATGTGTGTTTTAGTTATTCTAGTCCATACACATTAAAGCAGGGGTGAAGAATAACCTGCACCAGGAACATGTAGTGCATTATTACCTTTCATTATACAACAAGTAGTTCCGACCAAGCAATCTGATTGGTCAACAAGAAATTTAGACCGTGCTCAAATCAGCATGACAGCACGGCTGACTCATTACTCAGAATATTACTCCGCCAAGTCTGTGTATCCATCTCCATGGCAACATTGTAACTGTCAGAGCTGGAGTAGGAAACGGCGGAAAAATAGCCTACAAAATGGATCGGTTTGTTGTTAATTTTGATTTATTTGCTTCAGCGTTTGTCCGAGGAGCACAGCAACAGGGCCAGGCTGGGAGCGAGCGAGGAGCTTGAGATAAACATGCGGGAATGAGTTATCAGCAAACGGGCACGCCACGAGAGAGTTTCCCGTAAAATGTTTAGGGTGATGGCGAAACAAATGTACAAGTGACAGCAGAGATGAGGAGTTTGCAGCGAGTGCTGGTCGGCTGAATCGTTTCTTCCGCCGCAACAACTTCACTGGCAGAAGACGAAGAAAACTATTGCCCAGAAGGATGCCAGAGAATTCACCGAGAAGCTGGCGAAGTTGGTGACATTTTCATCCCGGATTTTTGAGAGGAAGGAATTAAACGCCTGTCCCAAATTGCCGCCTGGTCTGTTAAGTGATTGAAACAAATAAATGCCCCGGCTATTATTTATTTTCCCTTCGGTGTGAGAGACACTATTGTGACCGCGGTGAAAACGTTTTTTATAAAAAAAATATAAAAGAAAAAAAATCAACATCTTTGTTATAATTTGGGCGATAAATATAAGCATGTTCTGTTTATCTGTGCAGTATTGATTTAGTTCGGGAAATTCCGAGACCGCGATAAAACATTAACGTCAGCTCAGAGTTCACTCTTCTGGGACTAGAAAATCCTTTCTGTTGCTAGGTCGTTACTAAGTGTTGGATTATTTGCTGCTTGCTGACCGCATCACTGTCGTGCTCAAATGACGTTAAAGCACATCCTCTCGGGAAATATTGCTTAAGTAACTGACTACTTCGAAATATTGTCAGTTACTGAATTGAAATGACTTGGCAATTTGTGTAGTTAGTACTGTAGGCTACTGAGTAACCCGTTGGATTACAAAAATGCTATCTAATCTGAACACTTCAGATGACTTCAAAACGCATTTCTCCAAGTAAAAACACATTTATAGTTGCTCAGGTCAAACCAACCACCCTTGTAAAAACAATACAGTACGTCAAACAGATGTACTGTGTGTATTGTGCAACAGATGGGATGCTGTTTCTTTTAAGTTTTAATTAAAAAAAATTTCATCTTCCATTTTCAATTTATGCTCATGAAGATGCTCAGTTGTGGTCTAAGTGCTTTGTGGAGGCAGCTGGACGTCTTGAAGAGAAACTCTCACCCAAGAGGTTTAGAGATGAAGAAGCCCTCTTGGATTAGAGGGGAAACATCTGCATGAAACTCACGCAAGTTCAGTTGCCACTAAGAACACATATCAGTAAAGTCACCATTTACAAACCTGGCAACCTGAGAAGAGTAATTTAGCCTACGTCGATATCCGCCACGACATTGAAAAATGTTGATACGTAATCAGAAATGTAATCAAATAGTCGTTGACCAAAACAAGGGTTGATTTGTAATTATGTAATCCCCATCACATGTAACCAATACTACCAAACTCTGAAGATTAATAAAGGGGACCGTAAAACAATCAGTCTGATCAGTAGTTTCTGTAATCATAAAAATACACATTCTTACTCCACACCATGGTAACAGGTCATGTTGGTTGTTTTTGGAACTTTTGGAGTATCCACTTCTTAAATGTCTGAAGTTTTCACAAAGAAGAAGAATCCAGAGTAACCAGCAGGTCCACAAAATGTTACTGATGAGATGTTTCTGATGTTCTGAGCACCGCAAATGAAATTCAGTCCTTTGTTGTACTGTGACAGGAATCTGAGAGTGTTCGCTTCAAAGCCTTGTCCCATACATCTAGATTATCTACAATCTAGATAGTTAGATGCGGTTAAGGCGGTAGGAAAAGATGGGAGCGCTTGATGTTTCCAAGTCTTGGCTGAAATGCCAACCAGATTAGGAGGGACAGAACTCCAGGCAGACTGTTTGAGATGTAGTTTATTTAACTGTAATTCCATTTCAGGATATGAAGCACTAAAATAGAGTATAAACTGGTATGATAAGGTCGCAGATTTAGTTTCATGACTACTGTTTGATCATTGTTTCTACAATAAAGAAAAACTATATACATTGTACATAGAGTGCCAATCCAGCTGTGTTTCATCACATGTATTTAACAACATGAGGCATAACATACTTGTTGTACTGTGCTGCTGATGTTGTTGTTATACACCATGAAATCCAAGTGACCAAAAGTAGACTCTTTGTCATTGTCGGCATACAAGAAGACCTGAAGAAATAGAAAACAATGTTAAAAGAAAAAAAAGATAGAACAAGGTTTGTTTGAGTTTATTTTTAGCATGATTAGTTTTGTTAGTATTTTGTTTTGTTTTGTTTTTATTTAGGAATTTGGGTAACACTGTGGGCACCCAAGGTTATATAGGCAGAAGGATAGGTGCAGAGCCATGATGCATCTGGGTAGGCCTACAGTTTTTTTTTTGTTTGTTTTTTTTTTTTACCAGAGCAGGATGCAAGATCCCTTTGTTCTCTGTTTGCATGCTTGTTTCTTGGAAAATAAATCATGAAAGCCAAAGGAACATTGAATGGACAATGAACATCTTTTGCTTGCGTACATAACAAGCCTATGATGCAGCAGTGGCTCTTTGATTTTTATTTTGAAGGTTGATTAAAAGTGTGATTTAGATCATTCGACAAATGGTCACTGCAAAGGTAAATGAACAAGATAAATATGATGACATAGATTCTTTATCCCTCTATATACATTATCAAAATAAACAAAGGCACTTGGGATGAGGCAGGTAACAGTGACAGTGCTAATGGTGCAGTATACAATAGTATAGTAATTCTATAAATAATTAGACAGAAAGTAGTATTTGAGTGCAATCAACCTGTAAAACTATAAATAATGAATTAAAATAAGTATTTGGGTGGAATCAACCTTTAAAACTATAAATAATTAATTATAAAAGTAATATTGGAGTGAAATCAACACTGACACTGCGGTCCTGAGAGTGCAGCCTGCTCTGGCTCTGCTGCAGGATCGGTGGTTTTGGGGCTTCAGTCTTTAGTCTTCAGTCTTCCTCTTCCTTTGTGTGTTGCTGTCTGAGGGGGAACATCTGTCCTGCGGCAGACAGCCGGGTGTGTCCCCGCCACATCCAGCAGGGGGCGGTGTTCACCCACGTATGAATCCACTAACGGCTGCTGTGTAAACTCGGGAAACTGATTTCTTCAAAGTGGCTGGTGCAGATTTGGAGCTCAGTGTGGCGTACAAGTGTGTCCGAGACTGTTTGTTTGTTTTGTTTTTTTCAGTTCGGGACGTAGTATCGTTATTCTTTTGTGAATTTAGGACATTTCGCTCCGTTATCCGCTGTGACAGTGGGAAGAATTACCCTCTCGACGTGGACGTGGTCAGTTGGCGTGTCCCGACTTGGAGTGACGGCTGTGCAGTCCTATGATTCATCCTAAACAATTTCTGCACTGGCCCCTTTTTCTAACAAACTGTGTCGCTAACTTTAGAGTTATATCGTGACCTATTTTCACCTCCGTCGAAAGTTGGAAGACGACCGGGCTTCAAGATGTCTGTAGCGGGCTTGAAGAAGCAGTTTTATAAAGCCAGCCAGGTTTGCAAAACTTTTCTCTAAGCTAGCAACTGCTGTCATGTTAGCAGCTAGCCTCGTTTAGCATTCGTAGCTAGCGGTTTATAGTCGGCTAAGTCAAGGTTAATATCGCTTTGTGTTGTGACAGCAGGAAGCTAATGTTAGAAAAGGCGTGTGTCAACATGAAAATAGTCTTGTTCTTTTAATTAGTTGGCACTTTATAACTAACTAGCGCTAAAGTTAATGAGCATTTGTCGGACATGTTTGCCCGAACGTTAGTTGGAACCAGTGTTAACTAACTTTAGCTAACCATTGCTAATAATGGTGTAATGCTAATGACTGTTTACATGTATTTTACATTTTGTGCTTTTCAGTGTCCTTTCCCGGCAGTGCACCAATTCAGATTTGAGTAAATACATCCTGGTAAACATTAGCTAGCGCTGTTTGCCTAAGGGGCTCTCCGGGTGACTCAGATCTCTTGGAGTAAAAAAAACAATGCAGTGCTTGAAAAGGTCGTGAAATATAAACCAAGCGAGCACTGACCCATTAAATACAGCAGTTTTGGACCTCTGTAGAGAAACCTTGTGCATCTGTGTGGCAGTATAACCCGAACATGATGTTTTAATAGTGCTTATTTGCAGTGAAGACCCAGTTACCTGTTTTCCAGCTGTGTTTTTTTGTCAGCCTTTTGTTTAGGGAGCCAGATCAATAAATGGGGCATTTGAGGGGAGAGACTCAAAATGCCTCTGCCAGACAGGGACCACATAATAGTCTTACTGTCTTATACTGTCTTTACCTTGGTGTGAATGTTTTTAATTTTGGCTAGCTCTCTCTAGTCAAGGGCGGGGACGGTTAAAAGGATTTTTTTGAGTCTCTTTTTCTTCTTACCCCTGCTGATGTAAGCAGGAAAGACATTTGGTTTCTGCAGCAGCTTCCTGTCAGGAACAGAGTCAGATCCCTGTTGGATTGCGGAAAAATAACACGAGTTTGAAGCTGTCATGTTGGGGCTGTTGGCACTGGCTGTACTGGTAAAGGTGTTTGGAGTGGATTAGGTGGAGTGGTGCATCAAGTGACCTGAGAAATGATGCAGGGAAGGAAAGAGGTGGGAAGAGAGTGTGCTCTCCCTTTATTAGACTGCAATGCAGCTGCTTTTCTTGCCAAAACTCCTTGAGAGTCAATAACTCTTGACATACCTTAGATTTTCTACTCTGGAGGCATGCAGGAAGTTGGCTATGGACATGGTTTCTCTGGCTTGTAGCTCACATGACCTTGTTTTTCTCTTTTTAATGTCTGTCTTCCCTGGTATCTGTTTTCCTGGGAGTTACTCTTCACAAAACGTTAAACCCTGAAATTCCACAACAAAATGACACATTGAAGTTTTTTGAGGTGTGACAGTGGGGTTGATGGCTTATCCTGAAGGGAGATGACAGATTTACGCAGTGTCCAACAGGTTATAAGCTGTTTTTCTGGTTTATTAAGTGTATTTGTGCACAGATTTTCATTACAAGTGTTTCAAGACCTTGTGTTTGTTTTGCCAAAGTCCTCAGCATTAGCACCAGTCCAATTGAAATAAATGAATGGGCTATGTTTTCACGAGCAGGGCTGAAGGTGGTCTGGATGCGGTTGTACTGTTTCTGGCCTACTGTGGTAATTATGTTATTGGGCATTAAGACGGAGTTCAATCAGGGCAGATTAGTTAATGGCTGCTGGTGATTTAAAAAGTAGATTAGAGTTTGGTGCAGACTTTATCTGGGATAAGGTCGTACTAATAAGGAGTGATAACCAGTCGGCAAAGTAATTCCTATTTAAATCTTGGAAATTATTAGTTTTAATCTAGAATGAGCCAGTAAACCGGTGCTGGCAGTGCTTGAAAGACTGCAGTTATTGGCTGTTAGAAGGGGGTAATGGTAGTTTTAGGCTGTCTGATTCACTATAAATGGCCGAAAGTAGAGCTGGAAAGATTAGTCGATTGAAAGAGAAATAACCGCCAACTATTTTTATAATTGATTAGTTGTTTCAGTCACATTTCAAGCAAAAATGCTGAACATTTGTTGGTTCCAGCTTCTTAAATGTAAAGATTTCCTGCCTTTTTTGTCATTTATGATTGTTAATGAGGAGTCATTCGGTTTTGGACTGTTGGTTGGACAAAAGACATTTTTATGAACATTTTTCGTAATTTCATTTGTGGCTTCACAGGAAGCTTCATTGATTGATCATTCATTCTACAATGAGTCAAACAGTGTTTATAGGAGTGCAGAGCTGGACCAGTGGACTACTTGTAAAAACATGGCGCCTGCATTACCCACAATGCCACTTGGCCACTGAGTGACATCACTGGAGGCAGTTTATCAGATTACATGCAGATTGGTATGGAGATGGCACAAAGTTTATATTACTTTAATGTGACTCTTTTCACATATGCAAGTCCTGTAAAAACACTTTTAAAAGCACAGATACCAAGATGCATCATTTAGTGAAGTGAGAATGGAGGAAGAGATTTAGAAAATCAAATTGTTTTCCTGTTTGAACTGAACTACGTTCCATTAATGTGTGAAGAACTCTTTTCCATCCAGAAAGGCAACTGAACTGATCTCGCACCTCTTTATATCCGATGACAGTCAAATAATTTCCTCTTGAAGCGCGGTGTTCAGATACTGTGATGACAGAGCTCTTTTTATATCTAGCTCTGATCTCCAACCACACTGACCTAGTTTTATAGACACAATACTGCATCTGTACAACAGCTTTTCTTTTTAACCTTTTAACAAGTCACGCTGCAGTAAATATACAAGAGTCTTCTCATCTATATTGGGTTGCCCCTTTTAAACTTTCTCTGGCTACTCATTTAGTATTTAGGCCTTTGTGTAGGTCAGCATTTTGGGCCTGGTCCAGCCTTCAAGTCAGTGGATCCAAACAAGATTTTCAACTAGGCTTTGTTATAAGGAGCTGGCATTTGACTTACCACCAGTAGCTTGAATACACAGTGAATATAATGAAAAGGATACCTGTTAAAGACTGATCCCTCTGTGTAGCTCTATGCGTGTTTATACTAAAACTTCCCAAGGAAACCTTTTGTGGATGTTTTTGGGGATCCGTTCCCTTAAGCCTGTGTGCATGTAAATAGTAATGTTACACTGACACGAGAATCTGATGTTTTCATTAGCAGAAGAAGAAAATACAGTCAGTGGCTATCAAAATGATCCCAAAATTCAGCTTTCTACTGAGCAGAAATGACTGACATTTTAAAGAGAAGTTTTGGGTGCTAGAAACTATAAGACAGCAATATTTCCTGAGGTAGGGAGTCAAATGCTGAGTGGGCTGAAAGTTGAGTCTGTATCTTTACTTCTGACCTGAATCCCCCAAGGCCCCCTGTCATGTGCTTTCTGCATACAGCAGAGATTCTGCAGTATGACTTGAAGATCCCTGACTGTTTAACAACAGTCTGGCAGCTGCTGCTGAGGGGGAGCAGTAACCACTATGTATTAAAACATTTTGTTTGTTAAAACACTAGATAGAGAAACACGTGTTTAAATTAAGGCTGTGATGTTAAACTTTGTGACTACACCCAAAACTTTACTGCTGACACACCTATTCTGTAGGGCCCTATGAAATCCGTTTTATTTTTTCCCAAATTCCGTTTTATTTTTTCCCAAATTCCGTTTTTTCCGTTTTAATTTTTGGGAATTCCGTTTTTTCCGTTTTAATTTTTGTGAATCCTGATTTACTCTTATTAAACTACTAAAAACAGTGTGTTTTCAATGTAAATAACTCAAATGTACACAAATTAAATAGAAATTACCTTAAATTAATTGAGGGGACAAACATATTTCCTCAATACTGTACCGTACAGTACAGTAAAGTGCATCAAAAATATTTTGACTTCATCATGTCTTCATACAGTAGTATATTTTGTGTTTTTATGGGTTTCATTGAATAAAAACATGGTCAGCTCTCAGGCAGATCCAGAAAAGCCTCCTAGCCCAGGCAGAGTCAGCTAAGAAGGCTGTGGCTAACGGGGCTAGCTAGCTAACAGCAGCTACTGTTGCCAGCAGTTAACAGTCACTCTGGTATTATATGCAAATAATATGAATCGGACAGTGGCTAACTCTGACGCATTACACCTTTAATTATGATTTCTCAGGTCTGCTTCTTTGCAAAACAACAGTTCACCTGACACACAAGTCGTTCGGGAACTGCTCGGCTCTGTACTGAGGGGTAAATGTCAAGTTTCTCAGCTTTTTCGCCGACGAAGACGGAGCCGTGGGCAGCCACTTCGGCATGCTTGCATTGTTTTGACAGGAGAGCTCAGTCTGTGGGGAGGGGGAGCGGCGGCGACTTGTTGTGCCACCCAGATTTGGTTCCCCCCGTGCAGTTTTCCCCAGACAAAAGTTCCTCTTCCACACGAGAACAACATTTCAGTGAAATTATGTCAAATTCCGCGATATTCCGTGTTAAAAAGTAGATTCCGTTTTAATCGGCCAATTCCGCGATTCCGTCCGCAATTCCGTGATCGCGGAAATCATAGGGCCCTAATTCTGTGAAGGAGGATTTCCTTCAGACACAAAAGTCTTGGGAATTCCAGTAATCCCAAAAAGGTCACCAACGGCAGTTTGAGTCATGAAGGCCATGACTCGGTCGGCTGTCACTCTGTCACAGATAAGTGAATTCGACTAAGGAAAGGAAAATGGCATCTTGTTCAAAGGATTGTATTTACATATTTGAAAAGGTCATGTTTTGAATCTGTAAATGTGTCAGCAGCGTTATGCTGAGTTATACAGGGCTTTTGTACAAATGCACGGTTGGCTAAAAAGTCATGTTGTTTAACATGCTTAGTGTTTTTTAATGGAGATCTAGTTTGCTTTTCCTTATATTATGTCATATATATAATGTAGATACTCGGGACTCTAATCTGGATCATATTTTGTGGAGCTTATGTTTTGTTGTTTTCCCTCTGACGTGCTCCGGCTTCTCTGCCTGAACTGACGATTTACAGTTTCCTGAACGACAGACAGTGTACTTGTTTCCAAAAGTAACTGCTAACTGCTGCAGAGTCAGTTTGCTAGTAGGACCATTGGCTTAAGCTGCTAACGGTGCTCACTAACTGCAAGGCTAACTGAGCAAACTAACTAAGAAAGCTTTGTGATTCACTGAGTTATTTCGTCCCCCAAAATATTATCGAGTTTCACTAAAATCGGGGTTAGGGCTATTTACATAAAGTACATAAATCATTTTTTTTAACCTATGAATCACATGAAGCTACTCTAGTGGGATGAAAATATAAAGCAGGAGATAAACATTAAGTTCCTATAAGAAAGTTGGAACATCAAATATAGTGTCGTATAGAATAAAATTAAAATCGAAAAATGCACTTCTAATCTACTCCCCTCTCTTGCAGTGTTTCATTAACTCTCCAGACTGTTTGAAATGCTCACTCTGTTGATACTGTAGGTAATAATTAAACATTAACACCAGGTTTGCTACAACTTCCCTGAAAACTGAAATGCGCAAGACCAAGACAGATTCATTACATTCCAGTGTTTCACAAGAGTTATCACTACAAAAGTGTTGTGAATATGATTGACTGGAACTGATTTTAAAACAAAATAGAAAGTAGTCAGTGTGGATCATTTTTGTCCTTGCAGAATAATAGGTCTAAATGTTAATCTGCAACCAAGGACTGTTGTTGTGTGCCATTTTCATTATCGTACTGGTTGTGATTGGAGTTATTTTCTGCCCATTCCACTTTGAGATACTCAGACCAACCATGTAGCTCATGGTCACATTTAAGGTTTTAAATACCTTGCAAAGCCTGCTTCTAATTTAAAGAATTAGCCAAGAAGGATGTTCAAAAACAGATGTACCGTGCATGCACAGGCAAGGGACTGTTTTCCATTTGTTGGCTTTTGTCTGTGGCCTGAAAACATGTTGACAGAGTTCGTTTGGAAATACAAATGCTTGCAATCAACATGTTTTAGCCTACTTAAGTTGTAGCATATTGTCTTTATTGAAAGAGAAGTAATGGAGATAGCTGGTCCAAAGTTGTGTGTTTTTTTTTTATCCGGCTAAGTGTAAACAACAGGGATTGCATAACAGTGTTTGTGCTGTTGTTTTTTCCTCGCTTCACTGTTATCTGTTGTTCTGAATTCATATATTGTTATCTCTGCAACACAGAGCATGCACTATGGTGTGCTCCACATTCATATTTCTGTAGGAAGTGTTCACTATGGTATTTTCTTCATAAGGCAGGCATGTGAATGATTAAATGTGAGATGAGTGTTGGCTTGATCCTCTCTCAAATCAAAACCGTATGAGCAGTATTAATTCATTTGCACTCTTTCTGCCTTTCCTCCCCCTTCCTCCCCTCTTCCTCTCTTTCTGTCTCACTCTAGATGGTAAGTGAGAAAGTCGGAGGTGCTGAAGGAACTAAACTAGACGAAGACTTTAAAGACTTGGAGCGGGTAAGAGAAGCGTCTTTCTGCTGTCTTAAAGAGAAACATCTTTTGGCCAAAGCAGTAGGCGTAGTTGGAATCCTGTGGGGTTTCTTTAGTTGATGTTTACACCTCATTTAAAGCATTACGTCATCCTCTGTTGGTTTAGAAGGCCTCATAGTTTATAAAGCACTTCAGGCTCTGTTGATGACAACAAAAAACCCCTGCCATTAGGTTTACATTGTAGTTAGAATGATAAGTCAAGTAGTTCCACAGTAAATCAAATCAGCAACATTGTGGTTATCAGTAACTCTTGAAGCAAGAATGGCACAATTCATAGTTTCCAGCCTGTTAAAGGTGAATAGCTTTTGAAAATGTGATGATAAACTGCACAACTTTACATTTTGGGCAGATGAAACAAGCAATTTGTAGACGCCACACTGGGCCCTGCTTTACATTTTTGTACAGATGTTTAAAAAGAGCACCATTTCAATCATACAAATGTATGAAGTGGCCTTTTAATATATCTTTCTTTCACATGAAAAAGAGAGGTACTTACACAGTTTTACAAATAGACTGCAGAGATGTCAAAAGCCTAGTAACTTACCTGAATGAATTATGCTGCCCAATAAAAAAACATTGGCCACTTCATATGTGAACATGATCAGGTTGCAGATTGGACGATAGCCGTCAACAAGGCAAACATTGGCAAATAACTTCTTTGCCTGTAACTGTTTTATTTTAATTCTATGATTACAGTAACTCTGCTGTACATTTGCAACATCTGTGTGTTTGCTGTGTTTTGTAGAAAGTAGATGTTACCAGTAAAGCAGTAGTGGAGGTCATCTCCAAAACATCAGAGTACCTTCAGCCCAACCCAGGTGAGAGGAAAACCTGTTTTCATGTGTTTATTTAAACTTTGCAAACTCTTTGATTAAGTTAGTTTTGACTCTTGTCTGCAGCATCACGGGCCAAACTGTCCATGTTGAACACCATGTCTAAGATACGTGGTCAGGTGAAGAATCCAGGCTACCCTCAGGCAGAGGGGCTGCTTGGGGAGTGCATGGGCAAGTACGGACGGGAACTCGGAGAGGACACTAACTTTGGTAAGTTGTGTGTGTGATTCTGTGTGTGTGTGTGTTGTGGTTTGGTATAGTACATTCCTGTCAGAGGAATGTTGAGGTTTGTTATTTTGGGATATTGGGTGGTTGTGCTTGTGTTTATGTAGAGTATACCTTAAATACTAGCTTATAAATTGCACCCAAACTGTTCACAGTGCTTATGAAATGCTTTTGACTGTTTAAAGACCTGCATTTCTGTCTATTTGTGTCTGTTGTTGTTGTTTTTTTTTGTTGTGGTCTGATGGTGATATAACTCTGTGGTGTTAAACTATAAATCTGATATCACTGAGCTTTTAATCTGTGTCTGTGTGGCTCAGGTGGAGCACTAGTAGATGTTGGAGAAGCCATGAAGAGATTGGCAGAAGTCAAAGACTCCCTAGATATCGATGTTAAACAGAACTTCATCGATCCATTGCAAGGGCTCTGTGATAAAGACCTCAGAGAGATACAGGTACACTGACGTGCTGTTTCACTGTTGGTCAGTCTCCCTTATTGTGCAACATGAGAGGAAAACCCTTTAAACCTCTTATCATCAACTCCTTAAACTGTCAAATTTAATTTAATGGAACATAGTGATCTCCTCTGTGCCCCCGCCTACACTAACCATGACTTTTATCCCCTCAGCACCACTTGAAAAAGCTGGAAGGCCGTCGCCTGGACTACGATTACAAGAAAAAGCGTCAGGGCAAGATCCCAGATGAGGAGGTTCGACAGGCCCTGGAGAAGTTTCACGAGTCAAAGGAAGTGGCCGAGACCAGCATGTACAACCTGCTGGAGACTGATGTAAGGACTCATTTATTAGTCTTCAGTTTGGGGTGTCAGTGTTTGTCCTCTGCAGCATCATTTAAAGCACAATTTGACACTGAAGTCCCTCTTTAAAATAATATGTGTCTAATAAGGGGTCACTTTTCTTATTCCTTTGCTCAGCTACTAACTTGGCTTCTCACGTTACTTGTTTCCGCTGTCAGCACGTTTGTGTGCCTTAAATCTAAAAATATTGATTGCATGGTCCCAACAGCAATAGAAAAATCTTTAAATTCCTGTTAGTAATGTAGCAAGTGTGTGTATATTAATGAAAAACATTTCAAAGGGTAATTTCAATTAATTTTGGCCTTGTTCTTCTGGCGATGCATCATATGAGAACATTTTGTTAGTTTCTTCATTGTCGAGCTTCACTTTCGCATTAGATGACTTCTGTCCAACACACACCCGCAAGACAAACACACCTATAATTACACCTATAAAGAGCAGTGAAACTGTTCAGCCCAACAACCCTTAAAATAAACACATTTATAAATGCCTGTATTCAATTACCTATAGCATTTATTACTATTTGGGTTGGGGAATTCCAGCATTTGTTTGCCCTATGCATAACTGAAGGTGTTCAGAACAAAATGGCTTTGAGCATTTACAACACAGCAGTTGTGGGGCTAGTGATAATGTTGACATTGTGAATATGACCAGTGCTACCAGGAGGAAGTCTGTCCGTTGCAAACGTCCTGTTATTTCTCTTGTGTCAGCCTCTTTCATGTTGTTCCCTATTACTATTGAAACACTCTGTCGTAAATTTGATAGTAAAAGATCATTTTTGACCTTTGGACCTGTACATAATTTCAACTCGAGGTCTATTTACAGTCCCTAGATGAGTTTGAATGCTCAAAGCCAATCAAGCGTTAAGATTATTGTTTAAACATGTACATAATTTATTACACATTAGTGACAAGATAATCCATCCTCCAAGCTGCAGTATGTGACCACATGCCGTCACTTGGTCTTTTGTGAACTGTTCTTTATGTTCTGGATGTGGAACTGTTTATTCATGTGGATGACAAATACAGTAGTTTTAAGAAAAATGATTTTGATTGCTGTGTCTGTGTGTGTCTGTGTAGATAGAGCAGGTGAGCCAGCTCACGTCTCTCGTGGAGTCCCAGCTGCAGTACCACAGACAGGCTGTGCAGGTGTTGGAGGAGCTTTCTGACAAACTCAAGGACAGGTGCAGTCATGAAACCTGATGCACACACATACTAACATGCTGTATATATATGTGTGTGTGTGTGTGTGTGTGTGTGTGTGAGCATGTGTGTGTGTGTGTGTGTCTACTCTACTTCCAAGACTTGTTCAGTCACAGTTACTTCAGAAATATGTTTGTATTTACTGTGTAGGTTTGGAAATGTAGAACATAAGTCAATTTATCTTTTTTCTAATAGAATGAACGATGCTCAGACTCGACCAAGACGTGAATACACACCCAAACCCAAACCTATTTTTGACTTCGGAGAAGACAACCATTCAAATGGCGGCTACTCGACCTCAATGGCGATGCCACCTTCACGCAACTCGGGTAAGAAACAGCTGGTTTGGCTTTAAAAAAAGATTGTCAGTGAGGATTATCTTTTACTGCAAACACTTGAACCACTTGACCATTAACGTCAAAAATGATGAAGTGACTGACACCACAGAAAACAAAATGAGTATAATCTCTCTCTGGCTTTATTTCATATTCATCCATACAATTATGTCAGTCTCAAAGCCACACAAAGGGCAGCATAAGAGCTGCTGAAACAACACCATGTCCAGTTGTTTCGACACACACACACAAGATGGACCAAGCCAAAGTAGCATGTGCATTAAATAAACTCTCCACATTGTCAACATGATTGCTCAAGACCTGCAACCAATCAGTACCACTGAGCAGAAATATGTGAAACAAATCCAGTTTGTCTTTTTCCCGTTGTGTGATTGAGGTGTTGTAAATGGTGGCATGCACTGAATGTTTGACTCTCGACTCAGCCGTTGCCAATGAGAGTGTGTGTGTGTGTGTGTCCTGCCTGGCCTGGCCTGGCCTGGCCTGTCATCTGGCCGGCCTTTCTCCAACTGACCTTGTTCCTCTTTCCTCTGACATCATCAGAGCCGTCTTTTCACTTGGCCAGATTGTCCTTTCGGAAACCCAGATTGCGTGAGTCACAGATAGTGTGGGCCTCGTCACAGTTTTTGTGCTGTTGATGTTCATGGTGCAGTGTGTCTGTACAGCTTCTGGTGTGAAGTGTAGTAGGCACCATTAAAGTTGCTTCTCACATAGTCAACATACTGGTCTATAATGCACGAGTTGTTTAACAGCATGTATGTGTTTTTTGTTGTTTGTGTTTTTGTGGTATGAAATCCACATCCTGTGCTTCACATACTGCAGCCTGACCTACTAACAGTTGCTAACACCTCTGCAGCCACTGGCCCGGTCTTTAGTTGATTTAAAATGCAGTTCTAAATACTGAGAACAGTCAGGATGTTCTTTAATAATAAACGTCCAAACCACCCTTTTTGTTCCAATATGCACAACAAAATGTTGACGTTGGTGGATTTTGAATTGAGTGTTAGGCACATTTTAGCTTTTATAATCCAATTGTTATTACTGCTACATTTGTTCTATCATGTCCCACAATGATATTGTGTAGTTGGTGGAGACCAAAAACAAAGCAAAAAGAGAGGAAGTATTGGAATTTCATTCATCGGGTGGCAGAAAAAAAAAAGAGTGATCAAGTTGCTCCGTAACTGCTGTAAGCATCTGTTTGCTAATGCTAAGTTCACAGTGCAGGATTTTTCAACCTGGTTTTTCAACAAAAAGCTCCAAATCAGAGGCAGATTTCCTGAACAATGGTCGGTACATATGACCTTCTACAGGACACAATCCAACAGCTCCGCGATGCGCACTGGATAGCAGGCTAAATGTCTGGTTAGGACTGGGCTACAGTTAATGAGAGCAGATGGTCTGGTTTTAACACAGTCTTATCATCCATCTATCAGCATTGAGCTGGCACAATAATAGCTCATGGTTTTTATCAGAATGCACACAAAAGATATTCAATGTTTGTAACGGTGTCATCCTTGGTGATCCACAAAACAAACAGGAAGTGACAGTTTTTCAATGCAAAAATAATCCTTGCTGCCGATGCATCCCAGTCCATCCTCACTCGTATTAAACAGTTTGGACTGCTTGGACCCGTGTTACGTCTAGCGTGCGTGATCTCATAATTCGTGACCCACTATCACTGATCAATCATGTAGTCTGGTAAGTCATGGCTGTAAGACTCTGGATCACAAGACAGAAGGCAGGTTTCGTACGGGTGCTTGAAATCCTTGAAAGTGCTTGAATTTCAATGTTGTGTTTTCAAGGTCTGAAAAGTACTTGGATTTTAGTTTAAGTGCTTGAAAGTGCTTGACATTATAACTC
Organism: Sparus aurata; assembly: GCF_900880675.1. Lineage (NCBI taxonomy): Eukaryota > Metazoa > Chordata > Actinopteri > Spariformes > Sparidae > Sparus > Sparus aurata. Next base: position 12,725,067 of record NC_044197.1, read on the forward strand.
TGTCTTCCACAAAATTGTGATCAGACTGGATAATTAATTTCTGAAGTTTTTGCTATTATGAAACATAATTTTAGATGTTTACAGCATAATACAATGTACATAATTGTGATAAGAAAAAATCATGAGTATATATATTCCTGTAGATAGGTATTTTACCCCAGCAAAAAGGTGCTGGAAAATCTTTAAAATGACCCTTGAAAGTGCTTGAAAAGTGCTTTAATCTGACCTTGAAAAATGTGTACGAACCCTGAGAAGGTTGTGTACTGTAAAACATTGAGATCTGAAGACTTGGTGTAAGGAATAACATGTCGGTCAGGGCTTGTTCCCATTGCCTCCAAGTGGCCAAAAATCTTTTTCAAGTAGCACCATCAATAATTGCTAAAAATTGTATTTATTCATCTATGTTTTGAGCTTGTTATCATAATTGGATATGGCCAGTTTTAATCTTTTCAAAGTAACTACATCGATAGCAAAATCTCTGATGGAAAAGTGTGTCGACCTGGATTACTGTCTAATTAGCAGTATTATCCCAGTTTATAATCCTGCAGTCTTCGTTTGAAGAGAGAATCCCTTATAGACATTTATTCAAGTATAACCTGACTACAGAGAAATGAAAGGTTTACATAACCTTTACTACCCCTGTAAATTGATACAGTACAGAGTAAAACACACAGAACGAGTGACCAAAGCTTTCCCCAGCTCGAGCCTGCCCAGCAGTCTGTTGGGTGGACTTGATACAATGAGAAAATTGTTAGGAGACAAAAAGCCTAGTTTGTCAGTGTGTGGAGCCCCACTCTCACTCTGCTGATCTATGTGAGGTCACAGAGAAAGAGATGGAAGCAGGAAACGATGGATAAAAGGAGGGAGGAGGACGGTATTACAGAAACACAGCATCATAGGATGTTTTGGCTTTTGGTCTAAGACATGACTTGTCAGCAAACCTTGGCTCTTTTGCAGTGTTAACTGTAGCAGATGTTAATGTTGTTCTAACATATGTGAACCAGTATGAGTGATAGTATATGGTAAGTATGTGCAGTGTGTAAACCTTTTTTGTGAAAGTGGTACTGCTGTGGTCCTTAACTCCGTCAGAGAGCATCCTGAATTTTTGGAATCCAAGTTTATTCTAATTTTCACTCATTCGTTTACTCTTGTGTTTTGTCAGCCCCGGAGCAGCCGAGCTGTAAGGCGCTGTACGACTTTGACCCAGAGAACGAGGGAGAGTTGGGCTTCCGCGAGGGCGACATCATCACCCTGACCAATCAGATCGACGAGAACTGGTACGAGGGAATGCTGAACGGCCAGTCGGGATTTTTCCCTCTCAACTACGTCGAGGTCCTTGTTCCGCTGCCACACTAATAGAAACAGAGCAAGAGAGCTGAGGAGGAGACTGACAGAGAGGAGGAGGAAGAGGAGGTGGAAAGGGCGAGTAGAATTAGTAGAGAGGGAGGAAAGTGAAGCCAAGGGATTGTCCGCAGATTATTCGTTTTCACCTTCAGCTCCAGCGTCACGACCACCAACGAGCACTTTTTGTCATCTGGAGTTCTGGAGAAGATGGTCACATTTCAAAGTCCAGAGCAGAATATCAGCCTGTTAAAGGGTCTAAGATGGACACAAAATGTCATATCTCGTTATCCGGCAGTCAGAAACATTTCTTGAGTACTAACTTATGACACATTTATAAGCAATATTTTTATTTTATCACAAATTACTGATAAAGACAATTTGTATTAAATCTGATGACTGGGGTGACACATTTGTGCCATCATTTCTGTGTGACTGCAGTCAGTTCATAACTCAGGTGGTCACCAACTTAACAGTCAGTTTTCAGACTGTAGAGGCCAACTGGGACCTCACAGTAAGCGTAACTTGACTGAATATTATCCTCATTTCAAAACCCAAAACCTTTATGTGTGCCCCCCCCTCAGGACTGGAACTCATCCGTTGATGCCACCTGCTGGCGAGACTGAAAGTTGCCTTTAACTCAACTAAAATGGAACTACACACGACTAAAAAAAAGAAAATGTGGTCATATTTTTAATGAGAAACATGAGCCTCAGAGTTAGCCTCAGATCTGTGATTTGTACTGTTTTCAGGTTTATTGGCTGATTTGTAATGCTCTTTTTAAAAAATCTCTAAGCTGAGCACTGACATAGCTTAGATGACAGCAGGCCTGACACAGTGGTTTCCTTTTTATTGTTTCAGTATTTGATTTATGTGTGTCTCAACCTACTACAGTAAACGTAGAACTGCTTACTGAATATGTGAGAAAATGTTGTAATTGCACCTTGGTCCTCAATTGAGATTGATGTTTGTGTGTGTGCGTGTGACAGACTTCACCATCACACACAGACCCCAAAGTTCAATGCAGACGTTGCACGTTTTTGTCACTTGAGGCAGCCGTGTGCTGGTTGTGTACAGACGCAGGATGATTGGTCGTTCAGTGGTTGTTGGTTCATTAGAGGAGACAGAGCCAAAAAGTTTATTAAATGCAATAAAAACATATCGCTAGCTTGTTAAACCGCTAACTATTCTGTTACACAGCCATATATTCATTTAGTTTGGGGCCTGTTTGTCTCTGCATGTTAAGCCTTTATTCAGTCTTTTGACCCTCTGTATCAGGCGCCTGTTCACCTTCATGCAGTGCCTGAATTGATGAGGCTGCTGGCAGCGACTCATCACTAACTGTCCCGTTGTTTATGTCTGCCCTCGTGTCTTTGAGAATGTGAAATTCATCTGTGCTTTGAAACCTTTTTTCTCACCCCTGTGATTCTGATTATTCACAACGGCTCTTTTTGGAGTTATTGTTAGTACATTCGGGCTGATGTAGACGGGTTGTGCCTGTTTTAATTAATCAATTTGGACAAGGCTGGTTTCTTGTCACAGTCCACACCTGCAGATGGGAGTCTTATCCAACATACGGTGTTGAGTATGAGGAGAAGACCTGGAGCGAAAAAGGGAAAACATCAAGGGAAAAATAAGTGTAAGCTGGGTTCCATTTTGACTCATTTGGAAAACTTTTGTTACCAAACAAGAACCCTCACCCAACAATCATCAGTCCTGCTGATTTTGAATTGTTTGAGAGGGGGGGGGGGGGGGAAGAAAAATTTGAATTGTGAATGAAAACTATGTGCTCTTTTATCTTTTTTGCTATATTTCCCCTCTTCTTATCTGTCCATCACTCCACGCTCCAAACACTTCCCCCACTCCTGAGTTTGGTCCTGGTCTAACATGTTTACATTTCTGATCTAACTACATTTTGATGTTTGTATCAAGTTCAGGGCAAAGTTTAAGGACTGTCGGGGTTGCTGGCTGGATTACACTGTTATCAAAAAAGTCCTTGATAGCTTTGGTTTTAGTGCCTTTGGAAAAGAAAGGAGGGAAAGTAATGCAACTAATACAGCAACCAAAATCTAACCTAGCTACTTATGAGAATGGTTTCTTTTCTACTTTTGGTTTTATTTCCAGCCGTTGGCACTTTTCCTGTGTAAAGATGAAATGCATGTGTGCACAATTCTGCACATTTCAGACACTACAGGCAGTTTCCTGGTTCATGTGTTGTTTAGACTAATGTGAGGTTTATCAGCGCACCACCAGTGGAAACTGAGTTTTTATGTAGATTTTAATCCATGTTGAAAAAAAAATGTCCCACTGGTTTCAGTTTTTAAAGGGCTATGTTTGTTTAATCAGTCTTAAATGCTCCTTTGAACATAATTAAATCATCCTGGCTCTATAGTATTATTTTTTATATACAAGACCTTAAAACATTTAAATTGATCTTTGCATGTAGTCCTATATTACACCTTGTAAATGTACGTCTTAGATTTAAGTTGCCTTTTTACTTCTGGAATGAGTACAGAATTTAACCGCAATATTTTTGTCTTTTATTATCAAAGTATTTGTACATGCTTCTTTTCTTGTCCCCCACCTCCCCCTTCTTACAATAAATAAAACAGACAAATGTGTTACTGTTGTGTTTGATCAATATCCTGGTCTTCCCAGATGAAATAATGTCGTTTGAAATTTTTTGAAAGACATTTCACATTAAAAAAAATTGTAATAAAAAAAAAAATCTTATATTCTTAATGCACAGAATGCTTATAACCAGTCACTGCCTTTAATAGAGTATAATATTTTAGCTATGATGACAGCTTTTGAGATTTAAAAAAAAATACATCTGTCAATATGCAAGTTCAAATAGAGTATGATTGTGAAAAATGATATTGGTGCATCACTAAACTTCTTGGTTATAACAATATATAATTATATAATAATTTTAATGAATGTTATTAGTGTTACGTAGAGTTGTTTACAGGGAGATGATCTTTATATGGTGAGTTTGCTGATGTAAATATTGCTGTAAAAATATTTTGTTGCATCTAAAATATAACTCATAACTAAAATACAATTCTAATCCTGTTTTTGTTTTGTTTTTGTTTTTACTTCAAAAAAATAATCGAGAAGAGTATCAGTAAAGTACTTATTTGTTTTAAAAGTTTGAACATTATTACCAACTTTTCCTTTAAATCAATCAGTTGCTCGTCTTTTTTGGTATTCAATGCTTCTGGATCTTTTGACTATTGATTATTTATCTTTTCCTAACTTTAAACTCGAACACTAAATATAAGCAGTTTCACCAAGATTCACATTACCTAAACGGATTAGACACTTGAAACTGAATCTCCAGCGCTAATGTCAAAGCCTAAGAATAGTACTTAATGTCCATCTGTGCCCCTCAACTTTTTCAATCAGGGGCACAAGTGGAGCATCACTATCTTTAGTGAGGCTAAAATATGTCAAATAATTGCTACTGCCATTGAAATTTTGTACACACACTCATATATCCTGAAAGTAGTGATCTCCTGACTTTCCCACTAGTGCCACTTTTAAGATTCAGATTTCACAATTACTTCAAAGAAATTGTAGTTTCCTGTACACCTACACAACATTGCATATGTTAGCATTGTCATTGCAATCATGTTAGCATGCTGGTGTTAGCCTTTAGCTTAAACCACCATTGTATGCATACTGTCACAGACTGTAGACTCTTAAAATAAGGTTTAAAAAACAAAAAAACAAAACAGTCCTGTTTAAATAGTTCCAGTGTGTATATTTTAATGCTTTGTGGATCATCAGCAGGCTTAAGGCATTGCTCTGTCTTCGTACATGTTCATCACACAATCCACAGTTAGTAATAAATACAGTACAGGTATAGAGGAAGCAAATATCTGTCCTAACCAACAGGACTCATGTCTCACACAACCCAACAGGGAGACAGTAGAGGGGCACATTCAGAGCACAGCGCACACAGACACACACACACACACACACAGGTTCATTAAAAAAAGTTGGCTTGGCAGAGTGGAATTACTTGCACCATTTTGACTTTGAAGACAAACATTCACAAAAACCTACTGCAGAGAACAGTTCATGTCAAACCAACACACGTGTGCATACTTTGCTAATGTAGTATGCTTTGCACTACTCATTTTCACTTTTTCCCTCCCAACCACTGCTCCGTTGGTTCAGTCTATAAAGGCAATCACAACACATTAAAAGTTTACATTGTACATATCTGCTCATACTGAGGGACACTGGCACAGATAGGCACATAGGTCCATGTGTAAGTGGTAGGAGGCTGGACAGGCAGGCGGATATCTGGTCCATATTAAGTGTCCATCTGTAAGATCTTGGTTCTCTGATCCGGTGCGCTCTGGTTTTGTGTATCAATTGTACATTTTTTTCATTGATAAATACAAGCTAGTAATAATATCCAATCCGAAGTCACCGATGTGGTTTTTTTTAACTCACCATAATGCTGTTTCAATATCAAGCATCACTCAAGTACGAGGGAATTCAAGGCATCTTTGTTTTTCATATGTGTTTTTCAAGCAGGATTTTACATCGTACATCCTCCAGTTGCTCCTGTCCTGTCCTGTCAGCACAGGAGGTGTTTCAAAATGTAGAGCGGCCACATGCATCCACGAACTGCACATCCGCTCAGTTGATGCTGCTCAGCTGACTGTAGACATGCTCTAAGATCTGAGAGTAGGCCTGGTCTTTGGGAGCGTGGCAGCTCAGAGAGCCCTGAGTAAGAAGACACAAAGTTGTAGAAGTGACGCTGCCTGCTGGAGTGTGTACGAGGGCGAGATTGTCAAGAACGTGATGTGATAAAGATTTGAGGTTTTCTATCTATCATCCTACCTTGATCTTGTCCATCATGGTCGTATCAGGACACCAGTACTGGCTGAACTGGACGAGGTCGGGAGCTGTCCTGTAGTAGTCAACCAGCAGCATCTGTGGAGAGAACAAACAGACGTTTCTTATAATGATTTACAGTATTAACAGTACTGGCGTCTCTTCAGTGTTTCCATAGAACTGGGGCTGTACCATTTCATTTAGAACATCACTGGTGAGAAAGTTGTCCTGTACGTAAGTGACCTCTACAGCAACTGGGATACCGTAGTCATTAGGCCTTTGCTGCAAGAAAAACAGATGATGCACAAGTTTAGAAAAAACAAGAGCACAGGTACGTGTCAGAATTAACAGTAAAAGACTAAGCTAAATAATAAAATCAGATTTACCCATGTCCTCACCTCAGGGGGTGGTACGACCCAGAATGGAGTTATTGTGGACGCCACTCCTTGATTGCCGTGATAATAAGGACCTGAAGGGAAACAAAGCTGAAAGCTTAGTGGCGGCAAACTTACCTGACTGTCTGACTGCGCAGGTATTGATGGTTCATGACAGTAACGATGTCTTTACACGCCATGATGAATACTGGTAGTTGTTGATTTAGAACTTGATTAAGAATCTCTATAGATTTGCCTTAATTTGTTGCAAAACAATCACAGTAAATTATGATTCTTTGACAAAAATATTACAATTTTTAGTATCCTCCAGACATCCAGTTATGAAGAAGTACAACATAGTGTTTTTTTATAAGTGGGATCTAAGAGCTGGAAAATATACTCCAGGTCTTCTGTCCCTGCGGAAATGAGGCTCTTTAGAGCAGTCCACAACAACTGCTGAGGGGATCTTTGTGAGGGCATCCAGCTGTTAAACATTTATTATTTACATGTACGGTATTTCCATCAACGTCAATCATCTGCTGAGGACACTGTACCCCTCATTCAAGTCGATTCCATGTTATCAAGTGCATATACTGCTATCTGTAGACCCAATCACCTTATTCCATTCTTGTTGGTGTGCAAGTGTTTGGGTAGTTCAGCTCATGATGGACTATTTCTGACAATGGAGTAGACGTTTTGTAATATCAATGTATACATGCAATATATTGTGGATTCTTTCTCCTGCTTTGTAATGTGCATTGTATTATTTTGGCAGTACTATTATTTAATTTCCCTGCATTGCATCAATATAGTTTCTTGTCAATGTATAAATATACAGTACGTAATCCCACCTTGGATATAAAGGTAGGTACTTACCACAGATGATGCCCAGACAGGGCTGGAAGCCGTTGTTTGAACCCTGCAGCCTCAGCTGATGGTCCATCTGGGAGTCGATGTCCTGCAGTGAGGGCAGAGCTGGACCTCGCGGATGACTGTGGTACCAGCCCACCAACGACAGCCCACGCATGAACAGGTTCTGACAGATCTGGAGAAGAGTCAAAGTGACAGATGCTGATTACAATAAAGCCCAACTTTGGTTAAAAGTTGTTTTACTTGAGTGAGAGTAAATAAATGTGTACTAGCATACTAATTATTGTAGACACTTCACAGAGGAAGCTCAGCACTTCTAATTGTTAGAGCAACACTTTGTTAATATAGAAAAACATTACCTTCCAATTTGCTGAATTTAAGTAGTCCACACTACTTTGTAAAATGAAAAAAAAAAAATGGCAGTGTGCATGTCACGTGCCAGTAGAAATTCCATGTAACTGAGTTTATTGCAAAAGTGCCAAATTGGTCACAGGTCATACATAACACAAAAAATTACATACCCCACTATTCATGGGAAAGTGTGTGGAACACCAGCTTCAGTGGAGAAGCAAAGGTAAAGCAACAATAAAAAAATCCTCCCTCTCCTTTAATGGCCTATAATTGTTTGCAGCCTCAGTAGTTCACTACACAAAAATGGCAAACAAGTAATGGAACTATTTGTATCACAATGGAAATACAAATGTAGTTGAACTTCCTGCGAGTTACTTCAAATAATCACACTTTATAACACGGCAGTCAGGATGAACTTCCCAGTGATGGAAATACAATGTCAGTTTTTGGGTTTCTGGCTTTTGGAAAGACAGATGCATGATGACGGGCTGCAGAAAATGTCCTGAGGCACTGGAAGAACTTGTGAATATTTTAAAACAGATGTCGTTCACCACCGTGTTTACTGAAGGCTCACATGCGAGATGTTAGAGCAGACTACTGATTCATTGTTCCATGTCTCACCTCCTCCTCCACAGCCGAAGCAGAGTCTCTGTCTGCCAGCCTGGTCCGACAGGGGAAAGCCCTTAAGACTGTCAGCACTAAAATAGATCCATCACAGACAGGAGGGTGCTGGAGTTAAAGACGGCTTCATTCTCATCGTCTACTAACGTGTATTACTTAGCAACTTTCTCATCATGCTCACGTTGTGTGTTCGTGTCCCATCGTCCTCCGAGGTATCCCACCACCTCACTGGTGGTCAGGTGACAGTGGAAGTCCTGATGGGGATAAAACGCAGGTGAACTTGGTCCCTTTATTGTTCATCACTGTTCATTTCCCTGTTTTACATGTGGCTGCTTCTTACCATGAGCAGCAGGACATTACTGGACACGGCTACATTGAAAGGCTGGAATCTGTTGATGGCTGAGAAGGCTGACAGCTCCACCAGTGTGTGCGGATCTCTGAGGACAACAAGTTGGTGTATATTATAATCTAATTCACTCCTTTGGTCACATAAAACTGCACTGATACTGAAAAGTCAGTACCTGGCAGCGTCCCTGGTGCCCAAGGTGCAATATCTGACAGGAATTCTCTCTCTGTCAGCTCTCCGTGAAACTACAACATCTGGAGGATTGAAGATTTGGTTGGTTTTTTTTAAGTCTTTGGAAACCACACACTTACGAAACATGTTTTTAGTTATGAAGAAGAAACAATTATACCGTGTAATCCAGGCTTGTTGTTCTTGTTTTTCTCATCTGCCTGCACAGCTGCCTTCCCTTCCTCTTCATCCTCGTCATCATCCTCCTCACTAACAAGGCTCTGGCACCACAAGAATTATCACAATGATATATATATTATGAAAGATTTACGGGAATGTGACCCAGCACAAGATAAATAACTGTACGTTTGTTTGTTTATCAGCAGGATTACACAAAAAATACTAAGCAGACTTCCATTAAACTTGGATGGAGGATGGTTCTCGACCCAGAATAGAATTGGTGCAGATCTGAATAAAGGAACTGTTACAGGATTTTTTTTTCACTTTCTTTAACATTATGAGATACGGCTTTTTCCACATTCTCTTTAATTTCTCAGGGAATAATGCATGCTCTTGATGGAAAAATCCTAGCGTATTTAGGTAGCTTTTATCACGGAGAACAAATGACATGCCTGGATGAAACTAGTTGGTAAATAAAGAGTATAAAAATATCTTGTTTCTCCTCTGCTTTTCTTTTACTCTCTCTGCATGAATCATGCATGGCGGAAACCAAATGTCCGGTGTTTGTCCTGAGCCATGAACTAACCAATTGTCTAACTGTATGTAAACCTGAAACACCGACTTTTTCTTGGCATGAACTGTTTAAACATAACCTGTTAAGAAGCACCTTTCTGTCTTTTCATTGTTTAGGTAAAAATTTGAGGGATAATGTTTGACCTTGACACAAATTAAACCTGAACTGCTTAGACTATTATGTTGCCTCATACATCTGCAGTGACACAGACTATAATACAAAAAAAAAATAAAAGGTTAAATTACAGATTCCTCTCCTCTCTCACCATGTCGGCACTGGGTTGGTACTTATGCAGCCAGGTGGTTTTATACTGGACCAGTTTCTGGCCCCGGTAGCGTACGGATGCCCAGCCGCAGCCAGACTTCTTGGCTGGGTTGACCAGACGTTTGCAGTGTGTTGCCCAGGCGCTGGGGGAGTTGAAGATCTGGCCTGTCTCCACCCATCTGATTTTCCCATCATTCAACAGGTCTCCTATGAAGTTCTTACCCTGCGGGAGCAGAGAGGAGAGACATTTTGATTAAAAAAACAACATGTGTGTGTGAGTTTACTCCTTTAGAGTCTCTTAGTGCATTTCATTGCTAGTGTACCATGCTCGAATAACAAGTTCTACCTCACTACATACTAAACTAACATAAGTAACGATTTACAACTTTCATATTGTGATGTGTGTTGTTACCAGGTAGTGGATGGCGAGCGCGCCGTCCCCCGGCTCCACCAGGCCGTCCTTCAGCAGCACTCTCAGGGTGATGCCCCTCCGGGTCAGCAGGGAGCCCCGACCTGAGCTGGACCTCAGGTCTGCCTCCTCCCCTCCACTCAGCTCTTCCTCATCCTCCTCTGCTCCATCCTCCACCACCTGTGGAGAGCTGGGTGGCTCTGAGCCTGAAGAGACACACAGACAAACACACATCTTTCATTCTATTGCGCACGTGTCACATGTGGGTGTAATGATGATGATAGAAAAAAACAACACAATCTTGGTATGTTAGATGCATGTAGTTAATGTGCTGTCATATTACCCAGAGGCTTCAGAATGAGCCAAAACAGCTGGCTGCCAGTTAAACATCTGTATATCACAGTTACATCAGGACCAGAGCCAATGCAAATGTCCCATTATTGTAATTACAATGACTTTATAATGAAAGCCCCACTGTAATGGCAGCCAGCACCATTCATAATTGCAGCGTGCTGAAATGATGGCAGCCCTATCTCGTGGTGAAAGGGGATCTCAAGGGGGACAAAATAGCCAAAAGATAATCTAAATTGGCATTTCATTAATTACGGCTAAGCTAAGCGGTTGGCCTTTGTTTCCACCTCCCATTAGGGCACGGCTCTCTCCGCAACAGCAGGCCTGTTTCTCCCCCCCCTCTTCTGTTAATTTGCCTCAGAATCACAATTAAAGCCTCTTTCATTATCCTCACCCATATCTGTGAACGCGTCGGAGAGCGCCTTTAAATCCAAACTCGGTCCAAAGCTGCTCCGTTTTCCAGGGCACCGTGTGGGGCCGAGCCGCGGGCAGATCTCACAGATACGGGCCTGCACTTCGGCACACTAGCTCCGGCTATTATTCAAAAACATAAAATGAAGGCGTCTGTGGCTCTGCAGTGTAGTTTCCTTGTTGTGTTGCTTTAATGTCAGTTCCCCTCCCCTTTCTTTCTCCCTCTCTCTCCCCCGTCCTTGTCACTCTCCCTGTGTTCTTCGGAGCGGGTTCGTCCGGCGCGCCGTGCCGGTCTCTGTCTGCCCTTATTCACCCAAACATGCCACTAAAAAACACGACGAGGTCGTTTGGAAGACAGTACAGTCGAGTGGGGGTTGTAGGAAACGTCTGGAGTGTTGCTAAAAATGTAAACAATGCAGCGATACATCTGCGTTTCCTCCGGAAAGATGAGGTGTCGCGCCGTGCCGAGCGATATTTCACATCCAGGCAGATTAAAAGTACATCCTGAAGATTATAAACTCCGTGCACATGAGGATCACTGCACAGGAGCTGAAGCCAGTGATTTGTGTGGTGTGATAACACGACCCCCCGTCCCCGTACTTTCTTATGCACACAATGGTTTTCTTCACTACACCCGAGATGTTCCTTCTTTATCTCCGGAAAGAAACACATCTACCGAGGTGCAGCCTGCGGAGGGCAGCAAACCTCCAGCAGCGAGTCCGACCGCAATGGGTTCAGTTCCTCTCACACCCACGTGGTGGTAACACAGGTCCCTGTTCACACAACAGGAAACAACCCCTCAGCGTGGTACTAGGCTCACATTAAAGGGGCACTATGTTGTTTTTGTTCTCAGAGGGAAAATAAAGGTCCAAGCTAGAAAGGTGGCAGGGTCCGCCAAATATAAACAAAGTAAAACGGTACGAAATGTTGTCATCCTCTTAGGTCAGCTTGTGTATTCAGTTTATTTTAGTCATGACAAGGAAGAGAGTTTGTTTGACCGACTGTGCAGCAGAAACAGGTTTTTATCACCTCGGCTCAGCTTTGATGTAAACTTAAGATCCTGGCTAACACGCTTAAAGCAAAACTCTCGCCAAAATGCAACTTAGGCTTTTTTTGTGAATGTACACAAGTCAAGCCTTCATGTAAATGCATAATTACGACAAAAGAGGCACTTTAAGATTTTCATTTTTGGGTCAAACTCATTTTAAATGGGAGTGCTACGGGCATTTTAGCGATAGCATCAAAATTTGACCCGGAAACGAAATACGGTAAATCTTAAAAGTGCCTTTTTCGTCGTAATCATGCTTTTACACGAAGGTTTGACTCGGGTACATTCACAAAAAAAGCCTAGGTTGCATTTTGGCAAGAGATTCGCTTTAAGTGATGTCGTGTTATCAACATCCGGTGGTGGCGCGTAAATAAGGATGGAATTTGGGATGTGTCTATTCAAGGACTTTTTATCACTGGACAAAGCGTCGGAGGTGGAGCCTCGTTCATTCCTATGAAAGCTGCTCAGTGGTGTTTTGAAGGCAAAAATGCTCGACTTGCCAGCCGTAAAAATACCTGAGTGCAGTTTACTTCTGGTTTAGCATCCGGCTAACTTGAATAGGGATAAAATAATTCAGTTGTAAATGTAATTGCTTTTCTAGACATTCCAAATGTTACTGGACCGAATTGATCCGCCATTTTACAAACCCTCCTTTCAAAATGGGACTAATGTTGTTTTCTCTTCTATTACAACTGTTTCCAGCGCATTCGTTACGTGAAATGTGGCGTCAGCGATGTACAACGCGGCACTTCAGATAAAAATCACAGATGATATGCCTTGCCTGCAGGAAGTGGGACTGGAGTCAATAGGTGTGTACCTTTGTTTAAAAACCTGTGTAGACCTGCTAACATTAGTTGAAAAGTGATTTTTGTAACTGAAGTCTGTCTGTAAATTTGGACTAGTGATAAGATAAGTCTCCAGGTTCGTCACGTTGATGTTTAATGTCTGTGACACCTTCTATAGTCACATTTAACCACTTGTTAGCAACCACTGTTTGTAAGACACAAAAGTGATTTACAATTAAACTGTGGGACATTTAATTATGTATTTTGGATACAATGTGGCACCAAACCATCCTCAAATTCAGATACAGTTAATGTGCCTCTTTGAGTAATCTACAGACTGAATTTTGATAGAAGTGATGCCTTCACATCTCTACTTTCAACATTAAGGCTGAGCTGCCACATGATGGAGCCATTTTGCATTAAATAGGTCAGGAAAGGGTCAGGTACATGTACCACCATGTTCAGGCTCAGATAGAGATGTGTTTCATTATAATATCATCATACCTGCTGCTATTGGTATTTTAATCAGGTGATGTAACTGTTTTATCCAAATATGTTATACAAATGATAAAATTATGAAAAAAAAGTCCTTCCCTGCTGTCATGAATATCTGTGACACAATGCAGCAGTATTATTAATACGTACAACGGCAAAAAAGTATTTGTACTGACACAAACATGTATAAATACTTGTCAATTTGAAAACCAGAATTTATTTCAGTAATACTGAACAAAGATTTTTATTTTAAAAATGTATAATAAAATGTATTATAATGCATTCTGTGGCATCTTTTTCCCGATACAAACCAATACATCTTCCACATGTCTGCACTCCTGTTTCATGTGCAGGTTGTAATAATGGGTAATAATAATAATGATAATATACAAAATAAGTCTTTTACCACAGATTGTGATACTCTCAATGGCTATACCCAAAGCAACAAAATGCAACTTCCTTAAGAAAGTATCTGATTGTTGAGTCTCATCCCCAGATCCTCAAATACTGACACTTTGGGTTGGCGTTGGACACGAGCTGCCGACCCAATGTGTCAGTATTTGACAATCTAGGAATGAGACTTAATAATCAAATTATATTTCTCCATAAAGTTACATTTTGTTGAAATGTCACAACAGACTTCCCTCTAGTACCACCACATAGCAAAGCAAAGAGAAATTAAAACAATCAAACAATTATCAGCCCTAAATAACTGAGCCACACTTCTCATACTACTTGTGTGGCCAGGCTCATGTACAGGGCAAGCCAGGTCACGTTTTACTTCCTGTTTACTTCCATGTTTATGTAAAAGTTTGAATGCGGTTTATTAATCCGTCTTGTCCCTATCCTCTTTGCTGAAGTTCTGTTTTACTGAAACAGAAGCTAATCTCTTGAGTAATGAGGACGTATCACCATTTTGAAGGTGAACAGGTTTGAGTCGCATGGACAGATTAGCTCAGCATTGCTCGGGACAAATTTAATATTCTTACCAGCAACATCATCGAAATCCTCAACATGGACCACATACCTCCCTTCACACTCGATAACAATTCTGTTGGTGTACTGAATACTTCCCTCCATCTGACCGGGCAAAGCACTGTTCTCTTCCTCAGTCTTCAAACTAACAGCTGGCAAAGAAGGGCAAATAATGTGTTCAGCTGAGCAATCTTCATCACTGACATACACCCTTGCTTTCCAGGAAACATTGCGAAAAGTAAAATAGGCACTGTAATGAACAGGTGTTTGGAAGTTGGATGTCAGATTATTGATGAGCTGTCCATTATGACTGTAGTAACTTAAATTTTTGTGAGCTTCAACAATGTAGTAGTCGAAGGTAAAGCTCCATGGGCTGCCAGTGTAAATCCTGGATGTGTAGATGTTTTGTTCTTCTTTCAGGTCATTCAGCAATGCTGTGGACGGCAGAGCATTAAACTGAAACCCCTGCAACTTACTGGCAGAGTACTGTGAGCCGCTGAGAGAGAACAAGTCCACAACTGGTATCATTGGGAAACGAATAAGCTTCAGAAGGTCCTCGGGAATTGCTGAGTTTTCTCGGGCTGCCGCCCATCTCTCCAGTCCATTCAGGATGATGTTTTCACTTCGTACCACTAGGTCCGACCGAGACAACAGAGCTTTGACCAGATCAAATGGAAGATTTTCCCAAGCTGGGGAACGAATCAGCGCCTCACAGTTCCATGCCAGGAAGCGAACACAAACTTCCTGTAGAGCCTCATCTTCAGTAAGAACTGCATACTCATAGATAGAGTTCAGACTCTGAAAAGTGGGATCCTCTGGAAGAAACAACCTCAAAATACTTAAAGTTTCATTCTGAAATTCAACCAGACCCCAGTCAAATGCCATCTTGAGAATGCAGAGGGCAGATGATAGCGTAACTTTGATTTTCCTTGTGTAGAAGTATCTGAAATGTAAACATTTTCATTAGCATGGTTCAGCTATTTCTAAATTAGTGCATAAAATCAGACCGACAGTGACTCTGAGTGGTTCACGTTTACATGACGGTCGACAAAAAGGTGGCATTTAAAAGTTTGCTTTTACCTGACAAAGTCGTTGGCGTGTTGACTGCAAACAGAAGTGACATCAATGCTGAGGCTGCTGAAGTCTGGCTGTAAAGTTTTGAGGTTTGAGTCCAAAGAAAGGATGACCTTGTGAGCACAGAGTGTCTCAATGGTGTTGTTGTCCACCACCACCGCAATGTTCAAGTCACAGTCACGTCCACTATCAAACAGCTCCCCCAGCTGGTGAGACAGGCTTGCAATGTGGTACAAACTGTACTCAATTGTATCTCTTTTGGTAGATTCTGGGCACAAAATGGGCACAGTTAGAAGAAAGAATTAGCGTCTGACTTTATTTATTTATTTATGGATTGTGTATATACTCTTACTTACACATTGCCTTACCTTTTTTGCATTTAACACCAACATCTTCATTGTGATTACAGTTATGGATCCCCCAACCAGGAAATGTACAGTGGAGCAGGTTTACCTCTGTCCCAATACAGCCTAAATCGTCCATCCAGATGTTTCCATCGCCTAACACGAAATCAGCCACGGAATATGAAAGTGACAACTCAGCCATTTGTACTAAATACTGTGTAAATAAACATAAGTGTTTGACATTCTTATGCTTGTGCCATACTACCTTAAGTTTCAGAGGGTCAAAGTCAAATTGGGTTTTATTACCTCCGCCAAATGATACCATAGCTTCTCTTGCACCAGGGAAACGGAGCTGGCGACACACTGCCTGCGCCTCGTTTATGTCCCACCCGTCATCGCACACAGTCCCCCAAGATCCATTATGAAAGATCTCCACACGGCCCTCAGAGTGATCTTGACCACCAGCCAGCCTAACAAAACCATCCTCCTGACCTTTAGAAACATGTAATGTCATAATCAAGTTTAGTTATCTGTGCCAAATGATTTCTACTGGAAAAAGATGAAAATAGGTCCATATCTACAAATATGTCTATAATTTCATGCCACAAACTCAGATAAGGAATTGTAAAATCTGCAATGAATGTGATTTCAAAAAAGTAGCGTATTATAATATTTAAAGTTAAAATTCACACATATTAACATTCACCAGTATTTCCATTGAGAATGTTGTTTACTGACAAATGAAAATAAGCCAGTAAAAGTTTATTATATTTATCTCATGCATGGTGGTGAAAGACATTGAGAGAAAAGGGCTGGAAAGGTTCTGGGGTAAAAATAGCTTTTTTGGTTTCACCGTTAAATTAAGCTCATTACGTGGATTTACTCACCAGCAGACAAGCTGAAGCTCAGCAAAAGAATGCATAACAATAAAGTATTGTCTTTCATTTTGATGCCAGTCCACTGGAAAAAAGAAGGAAAACCAGCATAACATTTCTTAATAGATCAATTCATAACTGAGTTACAAGTGCACATTGTCAATGCAGAACATTTACTAGTAACACCTGCAGTATTTTACAGTAACAGTTTTGTCATAGTGCTGGTTGATTTTCAAGAGGCATAGGAATAAACTCTAATATACTATAAGTACATTCCCCACATATATAACCCAGTTTGCTCAGAGATTCAAATACAATTTTGCTGAGCATATGGTGTAAAAAACTGTCCCTTTAGTTTCTCCACACAAATACTATGTGATGCAATCTCTAGCCCATAAGTTATTCTGGTTAAATATAGGAATGAACTTACCGGTAATCAAATGGAAGCGAACTGAAGAACAATGTGTCACTGAAGAAATAATGAGGGCAATCTGTGCCCAATGTTAAATATGTTATGCAATCACTTTCCAGGAATCTCCACACCCACTGAGGGTGTGTTTCTGAGAATAAGATGTTGAAAATTGATGCCACATTTTAATCCCACAACAGACAATTTCACAGTAGCCCCATTCACACTGCCATTTGGATGTGGGGATCCTGCACCAATTCTCCACCTGTGTGAATTTCTCAGGGGGGGCGAAGGGTGAAATTTTGCTCCAGCGCTGATTCGCCTCTGGGGGTAGTATCAGGGGCGCATTATTGGCGAACCAAACCAGAATGAATGCATAAGCCAGCTGCACGTATCGAGGGCGTGTCAATCGGACAGTCTGGTAACTACACAGGTCCCTCACTCAACTTAATAAAGAGAAATGTCCCACAAAGCAACATTACAGGACCAAACAAAAGTAACTTAGTAACTGTAACTGTCTTTGGCAGCTTATATGAGGAAAGAAATACAGCATAGAAGCATCTGTCCTCCAGTCCATCCTCCCGACTCTTCATCACATTTCTGCCTGAAAAACCGCGTATGTCAGCGGCAACTCACCAAGTATTTGTTTAGAAAAAAATCTCTGCGCCAGTCAGCCCTCCTGACCTAGACTTCAGTGAACTTCCCCCAGAAAACAGCCTCCGTCCCCACGAGTGACAGAGTCAGACTGATACTGATGATGATTATGTAATTATATAATTCAGAGCGAAAACATAACTTCAGCATACATATGATTATAAACTATCCGTGGGTTTAGATTGACAGGGGGACACCAGGGAGACACCTTGAAAACACAATGACGTCATCATAATGGCGTGTACCGTCACGCCTCTTTAGGAGCCGCAGTGCCGGCTTTCTGTATTAATTGCACGGCGGTTCGTCTTTAAGGCGTAGATGCTTCGCTCTGTGTGAATGACCAAAGGCAGAGAATTGGCGAACCGCTGCCAGGTGATAATGCGTCTTCTCTGTGTGAAAGGGGCTACTGATTGATACCACAAAGGCAAATACTGTATGTCCTCCAAAAGTCAAGAGTGACCTTTCAATTTATTTTTGAGAATAGTATAACCTTTGTCGTCCTTCTCTTAAAGTTGCACTACATACTTTTGGGAAAGAAATCTTTATCAGAAGATAAAATTCTTCAATGACTGATTTTTTTATTCCTAAACAAACTTCATATACAAACTATCTCCATTTTTGTGACTGAATAAACAAATGACGATATCTATCTATCTATCTATCTATCTATCTATCTATCATAAGCTAGTAGTAGTAGTTAATAAATATCTATTTATCTTACATTAGCTGGCTAGCAATAAAAGCTAACTAGGCCTCTAGCAGCTAATATCTATCTATCTATCTATCTATCTATCTATCTCTCATAAGCTAGCTAGCTAGCCACGAAAAACTAACTAGACCTATAGCACTTAATATCTATCTTTCTATCTATCTCGATAGCAACATAAAGCTAACTAGGTCTCCAACAGTTAATATCTATCTATTAGTGATGTGTCGGTCGCGAACAAATCAGTTCAAAGGAACGATTCTGTAACGCGAACAAACTCAACTGATTCCACATTTCACTTCTCTCTCGTTCGTTCTGTCGTTCTCACTAGGGGTGGGCGGATCGATCCAAATATCGATAGTATCGATACCAAGATGAGTATTGGTATCGGATCGATACTAGCGTGATGAGATTGATATTTTTGTTGTAGTTTCTCTTCTATAAATTCAGCAAAGCACTCGTATTTCTTCACAGAGTTTGTGTGAGCGCAGCGCTCCTCTTCACTTCTCTCCCTCCGCTCACTCAGGTTCACTGTAACTGGAAATCAAAAATATATACTTATATTGATATAGAGCCTTCCTTAAACCTGAAGTTTGAATATGGCAGAATATAATAACCCTTTTGTGTATCTGTTGAAGGAACATCAGTATTTCTATTTAGGCTACATGCAGATAGGTTATATATGGAAGAAAAAATTACTAACTCACTCAATGATCAGGAATTTTCAAGTAAAAAGTATCAGTATCGGTATCGGTATCGGCAATACTGGCCTTGTAATTACTTGGTATCAGATCGATATCAAAATTTGCAGTATCACCCACCCCTAGTTCTCACAGACTAGTCGCTGTGTTGTTCACTGTTTAGTTATCAGAGTGGTGAGGACTGAGAGCCAGCCAATCGTGTGCTCAGTTTAGGACACTGTCGTCGAATTTTGGCCAATGAGAAACAGGAAAGCATAGCAACCGTTTCCATGAAAACAAAACATTTCATTTTAAAAAGCTATCTAGACCTCTAGTATATATCTTAGGTAAGCTAGCTAGCAATAAAAAGCTATCTAGACCTCTAGCAGTTAATAAATATCTATTTATCTTACATTCGCTGGCTAGCAGTAGCAATAAAAGCTAACTCCTCTACCAGTTAATAACTATCTATCGATCTATTGCTCCAAAGAAAGCTAGCTAGCATCAACAGCACATCAATCTAACAAGGCAAATCAATACAAATTTCATCTAACGTTAACGTTACAGCAGCACCTAGTCCACGCATATTTCTCAAAGTTGTTCGCAAAAAAAGATTCCAAAGAGTAATTCTATAGGCTATATTTTAATGTTTCTTTTAACTGCACACTGAAAAAATAAGTAACAATAATATCTAGAACTCAGTTAGTTACACATTTCTCTCAAAAGAGAATCAACTGAAATTCGGAGAAATACTTTTTAGCCTCTATGTTTTTTTCTATTACACCAAAATGTTAGGCCTACCTAAAGGACACTTCCTAGTCAAATGTATATAAAGAAAATGTTTTTTAAAACCATATATAATGTATAGTGTACAGTTTATACATTATCAAAACTACAGGGCCGCTTTAAACAAGTATTGATCGGCTCTGATCAGTCCGGCTACACCATTGTGGTGGCGTTGCTAAGCAACCTTTAGCTAGCTGCTACGAGAGTCTTTAGGACTCTAGCTGCTACAAACTGAAGTGGAGGAAGACAAATCAAGCCCGCGAAACATGAAAAATTAAGTAAAATATCCAATTTTAACATTCAAACAAACAAGCGGGTCAGCAGCTTTAACCAGTACCCTACCTGGCTCTGGGTGGGGTTTTTGTTTTTGTTTTGGTGCGAAAAAAGGCATAGTGTTCGCCAACGTGAAACACGATGAAGACAGACACGGTGTCAACGCAGGAGGAGCAGGCGAATATCGGCACGGTGCTCACTTTTCTCCGAGAGTGGGACCGAGGGGACGGGACGGTCCGCGGCCGCATGCTGAGCACCTTTCTGACTAACAACGCGGGGAAGACGTTTTATGAGCTGGAGCTGGAGTTCGCTCAGGTCGCCAGCCTCTTCCTGGCTCGACTCACCACCTGGATGAGACTCACGTATCCTTCCTGGATCAGGTTGACAAGCCTGCTGGTGCTTAGACAGACACGGTCCTGAATCTGTGTCAACACTTAATGTAAACAAACCTTCATAACACAGAAGCACCAAGGCCATACGTGATTGACGTTAGACGCCTGTATGACAGTGATTTCAAAAATAAATACATTGTTTGAATAATGCGCAATATTCTAGAAATGAATGATGCAACAGTAATGATAACTTAAACTTATCTTTATTTATATTTCTCAATTTTTTTTTCAATATTACACATTTTACACAGATTTTGTTCTACACTAATTATAATCTACTATGTATTTATCATAAACCATACTGTATGCCCCATGTTGTTATCTGTATGAGCTATAAAGCATAGATGTATTGATGAAGTGGTTGATGAGTATGGGGATCAGCAAGAACTCATAATGATGGAGAGCTGCTTTGAATGCATCACCACACACCAATGATTATTTCTTCTACTTATTTCTGATGACCTTTGCTACATACATGCACACATTTTACTATATTGTGGATGCTGTGATCATATATGTAATTTTAAAGCCTTGAGTCTCAAAGAAAGTACTCAAGTTTCCTTCTCTGGATTTACTGTCACCTTGTCACCTTCACTGATTCTTCAGATACATGTTCGGGACATTCTTGGGCCTGCAGCTTAAAGCAATCAGGATATTCCTTTCAGCATCAGGCCAGTGAGTGAGATGAAATACTACTCTAAACTACCGTATCTGTGCATTGCTCTTTTTTGTCGGTGACACACATTTTTCTCGCATTCCTCAGTGATCAGTACCTCATGGAGTTCGTGGAGGACGGAGGGGTTCTCACTCTGCTGGAGATCTTGAGCCGCTCTCGGTGCAAAGCCGAGGAAAAGGCAGAGGCCCTCCATCTCCTGCTCGCTGTCTCGAGGGCCGGTCACAAGTACAAAGAGATCATCTGTGAAAGCCATGGTAGGTTCTGTTGAGACGTCTGTGTTTTACTTATGTTTTTATCACTGGACCTACCTGTGCTGTAGGGGCCGCAGTAGCTCCACCTTCTCTTTTTTGTACATCCTTGCAGGTGTAAAAGCCATCGCAGAGTGCCTGGCGACATCAAGCACAGATGAAACCAAAGAGACAGCGTGCACCCTCCTGAAGTCCCTGTCCCATGGTAACCCCAAATATCAAAACCAGATCTACAAGGGTCTGATTGCTCTCATGACCTGTACCTCCCCTAAAGCCCAGCACCTGGTCCTGCACACCTTACGCACTGTACAGGTAAATCAACAGAGAGCACACTGAGACATTTATTGATGATGATTTATTGATCATCACTCCTTTTCATATGTATATCTTTTTAATTATTTGTGTTACAGTAGTAAATAAATACAATAGTTCCCTCACTCTGTGTCACTCTCTCCCAGTCCAAAATGAAGACAGCTCATCCAAGCATTGTAGAACCTCTGCTGAATACACTCAGGTCCCTGCACCTGGAAGTTCAGGATGAAGGTAAGTAGAGAAAAATGTTTAAAAACTGCATGGTAGTAAACACTTCCTGTGGCTGATGAGTTGTTTGTTCTGTGTGTTTGTAATGAAGCTTGCTTGAAATGATAAATGAATCCACAAGCAAACTGTTTCTTCTCTCCCTGTGTAAATGCTTTTGGCAGCGATAAATCTGATCTCAGACCTGACATGTTGTGATGTGAGGTCGACGCTGCTCAGCGGACTGGTGGTTCTGCTGAGGCCCACCAAAGACGACGTACAGCAGCACCAGAATCATGATGGTAACAACCTGGTCTATTATGTTTTTTCAAAGCGTTGTTTTTTTTTCGGCTGATCCACGTTATGCTAATATGTCTGCAGTTTCTCAAACTGATATGTTATTTTCTATTTTCTCTACCCTGTTAATTAATGTGTCGATCCTTTTTTTTTGATAGATACGATCCCACCAGAGTCTGAGACAATCAAGACATCTGGATCTCTTCCTGTGTTTGTGCAACAAGCTGCTGCAGCTAAAACAATCCGGTACGGACACAAATATTAGTTAATTAAAAAACAAACCATTGTGATTATGTGACGCTGTTGTAAAATTATGTGTAAAGCAATCTGTAATATGTTTTGAATTCATAATACTAGTGTACTGCTTTGGTGACTCTGATAGATTGAGCTGTTGCCATTCAATAAGGTGATATTTTTACGGTTTTGTTCAACGTGTTGAAGCTTGCTGGCTGAGGACAGTCGAGAGGTTTCCCGTGAGCTTCTCTCTCTTGGAGTGATCCAACATCTTCTTCATGCTTTGGGCAACAGAGAACACGGGGATGCCCAAATACAAGCCAGTCTGGCCTTGGAGGTACAAACATGCTTTCATATAAACTATCAAATCTGCACATACACATTTGCATGCATACCAAAGACACAGCTGTTTATGATGATTTCTTACTTGTGTTTGTTCTAGAAAAGTCTGTAGTTCCCTTGTAAAGTAAAATCAACCTCAAAGTGCAAACCACACAATTGTTTGTAATCAGAGGTGGAAGCACGAAACGGCTTGGACAAAAACTTTTACTTAGCTTACTGACTTGACTTAGCTTGAGGTGTTAGGACCTTCATTCAGTCTGTTAGGTTTGTTACTTAATAATTCTGTATCACTCAAACGTGCATTCAGAATTCAGACACATACTGTAAATATGCATGCTCACACACACACACTAACACTGCTTTCATCTCTGTCCAGCACTTTGTCCGCTCATACCCGGTTATTGAGGAACAAGTGCAGAGGGTCATTGGCAGCACCCTGTTTGCAGCATTAATGGTGAGTTTTAATAATAAAGTAATATAATGATGGTAAAAAGGTTCACGTGAAAGCTATTAAAAGGCAGTGCTAACAGATTGAATCAATGTCTTTCTACAGCACAGACCTGACAATTTGTACATGAATTTGGATGAAACACAGTCAGAAATCCTGCTGACTAACACTGTGAGCATAACTGAAGGTAAAGTGTTCATCTTGAGTTCATCTTAGAGTTTACTCAGCCGCATGTAGTCTGTGAGAATAATTGTTTTTTTGTTATTTATTTTTTTCTTGTCAATCTTTGCATTCCAGTTTTGGACGGCTATAAACATTGAATGCTGACGAGAGGAACTAATCATTTGCAGCAGATGAAGAAAATTTAGTTTGAATACTGTTTGTTATTAAAAGTTATATTTTTATTTTGATGTCTACTCTTTTCACGGTGGAGTTCCATTAAACAGTAGTAACCTTCAACTTGCACTGTGTTATTTATAATTTGTGGCGAACTTGTATTACTTTGCCTTACACAACATGTGACTTTAACCATTAACTTTAATCTCTTTAATCAGAGAGAGTTTGTACTAGTTAAACTAATCAGTGGTTGAATGTAACTGTATGCATTTCTTTCAATAACTTTATTGGAGCATGACTTTGAGGTTCCAGTACAGTCTTTTCATGCCACTTCCTACTTTGATTCAACTACAGTTTGGAAGGAAATATTGTTGTTTTTAATTCACCTCAATCATTTTGCAGCTTTGATATAAAAAATATAAAAAGTCCTGGAATGGAGAGCGTTGCCCTCAGTGAATCAACTCCTGAATATATGTATAAAGAGGTATAAAGTGAATTATAATCGATGAAACTACTATACTACAATAAACTACTGTAAATACAGTACAGCTGAAATGATTAATCAATTAGCTGATTGAAAGAATATAAAGTCGTGATCACTTCTCATGTAAAAACATTTCATGGTTCCAACTTCACAAATGTAGAGATTTGCTGCTTTTCCCCTCAATTATTTTAATTTATTTATAATTCTGTTCACATAAACTGTGTGGTTGTTACTTCTGGGCTCTTTGTAATTGTGGCACCATTTCTTAATATTATTTTCTGAATTTGTTATTAATTTATTCTATGAATGGAGAAAATAACCAGCACATTAATCCACAATGAAAATAATTGCCAAATAATTCACATTAATGCATGAGAACAATGTAATTTATTTATGTTGTTTATTTCGGGCATGTCAATTCATAAACATCACATTTCATCATTGTTCAAATAATACAATACACATGGCCGAAAGGGAAAAGCGGGAGAAGCCAAAGCTTATCAAGTCCCGCCCCCATTACCCACAGGATAAAATCTTCATCCTGATCTTTTCTTGTAAGAAAATAATAATATATAATTGAATTATATCACAAGTTCATAATATAAGAAGTGAGTGTATCCTCTAATACAGTACAGTCACTAATAATCAATATTAAATGATAGTTGCACAACCACGTAATCCGCCTTTACGTAAAGTTGCTTTCGACCCGCCCACCGGAGGTGACGTTGGACGATCGTCTCCTGTTTCCTTGCAGTTGATTGGACGAGCCGCGGCCGTCCGTCCTCCTGAACGTGGCGGGAGTGAAGTGAGTCCGTGAAGTAAACACGGCGGCTGCTGCTGGGAATAAAAACTGCACATGAGGAGTTTGTTCATGAGCAGGTTACGTTCAACGATGCACAAAGGCGAGAGAGCCGGACTGGAGGCGGCAGGAGTAGTAAAACCAAAGCGGAAGAGGTCAAAGACAGCTGTGAAAGAAGGTTAGCTGCACCATGTTGATGCTACTTCATTGAAAGACTTAACATTACTGTGACGTAGCCACACTGATATGATAGGGAATATAAAACAGTGCAGACATCCCTGAAACATACACCAGATTTATGAGAGACCTGATAAAAGCAACATTTGCACAGTGTGTAATTCAATACAAATAAATACTACTACTGTCATGTTTACAATTCTGCTTTTTTTTTTGTTTAAAAGCTTTTTTTATTCAGATATGAGGTGGACTATACAGCCTCAGAAATAACCTGAAGGTTCACAGAGAACCAAACTTAAGCTTCTAAAAAACTGTTAGTATAGAAACATCATATTTCAAAAGGAGCTTCGCTGTATAAAGCAGGCAGTGAAGTAGGAAATCAGCCCTGTATCATCTGTTCTCCTCATGCTCTGTCAGCCAGTATGTTTATTTGACAGGGGTTAACTGATATGGCTTTTTCATGACCGATACCGATTACTAGAAAACAAGCAGACAGAAAAACAATATTTCGCGACCAATATTACAGATATTTACAGTAACAATGTAACTCCTAGTGTCAGAATTTCAAACAACCGGTGATAAAATGAATTTGTAGAACTGTTCCTGCTCTCAAGTACAATTTCCAGGTACTTTACTTGAGTATTTTCCATTTTCTGCTACGTTATATTCTCCACTACATTTATTTTATACATGTAGTTACTAGTTACGGGGAAGATTCATATTATTCACTTTTTACAGACTGGTTATTGTGACATGTTACCTATCAAATGTACCTGTGGGCGTGACGTTGCGTGAGAGGATGTTGCATCAGAACTGAAGTTGCACATTTTTTGATGTGATTAGTTTTATTTTATGTGCAATCTGGCAAAAAAAAATCACAGATTCTGATAACCGGACAATGCTGAACATCGGCCCTGATAATCTGCCGGGGCCGATCATAGGTCCACCCCTAATACTTGATACATTACAGGAGATATTTTTGCTTGCTTGAACATCAGTGCCTTGTTGTTGACCTTGAGTAAGTGTGATGTTTTTTGTTCTTCCAGAGGAAAGCACAATTCCCTCCTCGCCGTCCACATATCACACTTTCCATGACGCTGCTGATGTTGTGCTGCTGCGCTCTCAGCTTCTCCGCTGGTACGACAAGGAGAAGAGGGAGCTGCCGTGGAGGACTCTGGTAAACGTGTTTGACGATATTTGTGTCATTGTGAACGTGCAGGAGCTGTTTCAGTGAGCCGTACATGAAACCTGCTGTTACCCTTTTATCTCTGAGTTGCACATAATTTGGCGGTTCCATTAGTTTACTTTAAGCCCTTAGTTTTTTGCTGTTTGTTGGTTTTTTGTGTGAACTCTGTTTGGAGTGAAAGTCAGTCTTTGATCAAAATCAAAAAGGCCAGGTAACTTATTCCTGAGTGTTATTATCGCAGTATCTGAGATAAAATCTTGTGCAGTACAGTCCAGATATCATATCTTGCTTTCCTGATGATGATATCTGACTAGGGCTGGGTATCACCAGGTACCTCACGATACAATACTATCACGATATCTGTGTCACTGAAGAAATTCAGAATTTATTGACTGCACTGAATCCATTTCACAGGAATTACAAAACATTGTCAATCAATTTCACATGAATGACAGCCAAGTAAACAAAGAGTATATTGCACAGTGTCTCTTCTTAACACACACACTGACTACAACTATCATTAAATATCTATATGTGTGGGTTTCAGAGCTACTTAAACCATTTTTTTGTATTTTATTTGGTTGTATACCTATGTTTGAATAAAGATAAAGCTGTCCTCCGAAGAGGGGTGGTGGTGGTGGGCCAAAAATAAAAATAAAAATTTCTTTTTTTTTCTTCTTTTTTTACATTTTTAAATATCGATATTTGGCACCAGTGTATCGATAACGTACCTCAAGACAAAATATCGCGATATATCGTAGTATCGATATTTTGGCACACCCCTATATCTGACTGTATTTGACTTTGAAATGACATTAATGTAAATTCTTCTCAACGTCTTATCGGCCATGCTGTGTCCTTATTTCAAACTTTGCTTTTCATCTAGCTATCAGCACAAATCACCTTAATGCATCATATTATGTTGACTGAATGAGTAAACACATCTGTATTATTCGAGATGGAATTCTAAAATGCCTAATTGTGATCCGCGTTCCTTACACAACTTCAATCACCCACCCTTTGACTGCACACATGAAACGGTGTGAAAACAATGACAACAGTTATCGCCGACTAATGTAATTGATTGTCTCCTTGTATTTCTTTTACAGGCTGAGACAGAATCAGACCTCAACATCAGGACATACGGAGGTGGGACGATGTTTTCTTGTCTTTACTTTTACTGCTGCCGACACCATTTACCTCAAGTTTTCTCTCCTTTTTTTTTTATTAGTGTGGGTTTCAGAAATCATGCTGCAGCAGACACAAGTTGCCACAGTGATAGATTACTACAACAAATGGATGAAGGTAGGCGGCAGCGAGGTCTTCATCGCATGAAAGTGATATATTGGATGTATTGAATGTGTAATTTAAACTCTTCCTTCACTTTGTTCCAGCGGTGGCCCACGGTGCAGGATCTTGCAGCAGCTACTTTAGAGGTGATTACTAATGAAGCGGTTGCTCAAGATGATGGTAGTTTAAAAATATAACTGATTTTAAATATAAATGTTATGATGTAATTTCTGCGCAGGAAGTGAACCAAATGTGGGCGGGCCTTGGCTACTATTCCCGAGGAAAAAGGCTTCACGAGGGAGCTCAGAAGGTCTGTGTCGTGCTTTTTTATGAATCTGCTCCGACCTTATCTAACATTTCTGTAGCATCGATCTGCTCCCAAAGGGTCATAGTATGGTTTCCGTGTCTTTACATTTTATAAGAGGTGACTATCATGTTTTAGGTGGTGTCAGAGCTTCGGGGACAGATGCCTCGCACGGTCAACAGCCTGCTGAAGCAGCTGCCTGGAGTGGGACGCTACACTGCTGGAGCTATAGGCTCCATCGCTCTGGGCCAGGTCGGTCATCACACACAAATACACACACACCTGGAGACACGTGACACTTGTTTATTGCTGATGCTGAAGGTATGTGTTGCCTAGGTGACGGGAGCGGTGGATGGCAATCTGATTCGGGTGCTCTGTCGCCTGAGGGCCATCGGAGCTGACAGCACGAGTCCTGCAGTGACAGAGGCACTTTGGTGGGATCAGACTTCAAACTATTACTTTTTCTCTGGGCATCCAAAGATGTTCTCTCCTCAGCAGGAAGAATCAAATAAGGATGCTGGCAAAAAATAAAAGCACAAAAAATAAGATTTTTAAATGATAATATAGTCTTAAGATTCATTGTTTTCTTTGTTTCAGGAGTCTGGCCAACACACTGGTGGACCCCGAGAGACCCGGGGACTTCAACCAGGCTATGATGGAGCTGGGAGCACGAGTCTGCACCCCAAAAGGGCCGCTGTGCAGCCAGTGTCCGGTACAGTCACACTGTCACTCTCATCGCAAGGTAAAAAACCCCCACAAGTGCTAAACATGTGCAAGCAGATGTGAGTCACAGTTATGGTATGTCAGGGTTGGTGTATGTATGTGAAGGTTCACGTGAAACAAGAGGCAAACTCCAGGAAGCTGCTGGGGAAGCTGGACAAGAAGCCGTCGGTCCTGCCTGATATAGAAGACTGTAGTAAGTGTCCTCAGTGTTCCTCTCACACCTTCATGGAGTCATGATGTTATATCAAAGTACTGTCTCCTCACCCTTCAGTGAACAGCGGGACATGTCCACTGTGTCCCTCCGAGCCCTGGGACGATGAGCTGGGTGTGCAGAACTTCCCCAGAAAGCCAGCGAAGAAGCCGCCACGAGTGGAGCGAACTCTGACGTGTGTGGTGATCCGAGCGGGAGAGGAGGGAGAGGACGAGTACCTGCTCACACAGAGACTAAACAAAGGTCAGTGCAGTGGTGATGACATGAACTTGTCTGTCGAAATAATGTGTCTCCAATGTTACACATGTTTAAATAGAATATACCCTGCACAATCTGATCTGTTGGGATTTTGAAAATGTTTCTCTTCAGTTTTTATATTTTGTGTTTTGCTGTCAGGTCTGCTGGCAGGCATGTGGGAGTTTCCGAGTCTCCTGCAGGAGGAGAAGAGCTCCGAGATGAAACAGAAGAAGGCGCTGTGTGCCGAGATCAGCAAGAAGCTGGGAACCCGCCTGACCGACAGCCTCCTCCAGCATGTAGGAGAGGTCGGTCAGATGTTTACCCATCGCACACACATAAAGTCTTTCTGTAGCTGTGTGACTGCCCTCTGATGCATCATTCATGGGCTGTTTGCAGGTGGTTCACATCTTCTCCCACATCCACCAGACCTACGTGGTTCACAGTGTGCGTCTGAAGGACGGTGACTCACAGACGCAGACTGAAAACGCGCAGTGGCTCAGCAAGTCGGCTCTGCAGGGAGCTGCTGTGTCCACAGGAGTGAAAAAGGTGTTTATTTTGTTTACTCAGAGTGTGTGTGTGTGTGTGTGTGTGTGTGTGTGTGTGTGTGTGTGTGCGCACGCGCCCTGCTGTGTGACGGAGGTCAGCTGCACCTGCAGGAGCGGACTTGATTATCACTCGCAGAAAGCAGACTTCAGCATCGCTAGCGTAGTTAATTACAGTGAATTTCCCGTGTGTGACATTACAGGATTACATTGATTTGGAGTCTTCCCTGTTATTAAGCGGCAGAAACTCTGGTCTCTTTTGGCCCCTACTGAGATTTCTTCTATGCACAGTTTCGTTCTAGTTTTTTTGATTTTTTTTTTCCAGCCCAGTTCTGTGACCACAAGAGTCACCAGTCAACGAGTCTACCTGCATCAGGGACATCCTTATTTGTGCGAGTGCTGCTTGCCTTACAAATAGCCAGATGACATGTGGCGCTCCCTGTAGATGTACATATTTTTTGTCTATATTTTTATGTAGGTCTGCTGGTTTGTAAGCATTTTACTGCAGGAATGCCACAATTATATACAGTGGGGCAAAAAAGTATTTAGTTGGCCGCCAATTGTGCAAGTTCCACCACTTAAAGAGATGAGAGAGGCCTGTAATTTTCATCATAGGTATACCTCAACTATGAGAGACAAAATAAGAAAAAAAAATCCAGAAAATCACATTGTCTAATTTTTAAAGAATTAATTTGCAAATTATGGTGGAAAATAAGTATTTGGTCAATAACAAAAGTTCATCTCAGTACTTTGTTATATACCCTTTGCTGGCAATGACAGAGGTCAAACGTTTTCTGTAAGTCTTCACAAGGTTTTCACACACAGTTGCTGGTATTTTGGCCCATTCCTCCATGCAGATCTCCTCTAGAGCAGTGATGTTTTGGGGCTGTCGCTGGGCAACACAGACTTTCAACTCCCTCCAAAGATTTTCTATGGGGTTGAGATCTGGAGACTGGCTAGGCCACTCCAGGACCTTGAAATGCTTCTTACGAAGCCACTCCTTCGTTGCCCGGGCGGTGTGTTTGGGATCATTGTCATGCTGAAAGACCCAGCCACGTTTCATCTTCGATGCCCTTGCTGATGGAATGAGGTTTTCACTCAAAATCTCACGATACATGGCCCCATTCATTCTTTCCTTTACACGGATCAGTCGTCCTGGTCCCTTTGCAGAAAAACAGCCCCAAAGCTTGATGTTTCCACCCCCATGCTTCACAGTAGGTATGGTGTTCTTTGGATGCAACTCAGCATTCTTTCTCCTCCAAACACAACAAGTTGAGTTTTTACCAAAAAGTTCTATTTTGGTTTCACCTGACTATATGACATACTCCCAATCCTCTTCTGGATCATCCAAATGCTCTCAAGCAAACTTCAGACGGGCCTGGACATGTACTGGCTTAAGCAGGGGGACACATCTGGCACTGCAGGATTTGAGTCCCTGGCGGTGTAGAGTGTTACTGATGGTAGCCTTTGTTACTTTGGTCCCAGCTCTTTGCAGGTCATTCACTAGGTCCCCCCGTGTGGTTCTAGGATTTTTGCTCACCGTTCTTGTGATCATTTTGACCCCACGGGGTGAGATCTTGTGTGGAACCCCAGATCGAGGGAGATTATCGGTGGTCTTGTATGTCTTCCATTTTCTAATAATTGCTCCCGTAGTTGATTTCTTCACACCAAGCTGCTTACCTATTGCAGATTCAGTCTTCCCAGCCTGGTGCAGGTCTACAATTTTGTTTCTGGTGTCCTTTGACAGCTCTTTGGTCTTGGCCATAGTGGAGTTTGGAGTGTGACTGTTTGAGGTTGTGGACAGGTGTCTTTTATACTGACACTCATTACCTTAATACAGGTAATGAGTGGAGGACAGAGAGGCCTCTTAAAGAAGTTACAGGTCTGTGAGAGCCAGAAATTTTGCTTGTTTTTTAGGTGACCAAATACTTATTTTACAGAGGAATTTACCAATTAATTCATAAAAAATCCTACAATGTGATTTCCTGGATTCTTTCCCCCCATTCTGTCTCTCATAGTTGAAGTGTACCTATGATGAAAATGACAGGCCTCTCTCATCTTTTTAAGTGGTAGAACTTGCACAATTTGTGGCTGACTAAATACTTTTTTGCCCCACTGTATGTCATTGTTAAATATACATTATTATATAAACATTTTGCATTATTCCTTTTCATACTTCACAAGAGAAGTGTTGGTGTCGTTCATTATCAGACTGTCAGCTCTTGAGGTAAAAAAAGCGCTGAGTTGATTGCTGGTCAGCGGGTTTACTTGACTGTAAATACATTTTTGACATAACACCAATACTTACTATTATATTATTACTTCACCTTCTGTTGTTAATAAATAATTTTTGAATGTCTAAGACAAAATTCTTGCACATTGCACCTTCAGTCAACATCTTGTTTTATTTTCTAGTTTTCATATAATGTGTCTCTGTTTTCCACAATGCTTCTGACTCTTGAGCTGCTCTAACGTGTGAATTTCCGCTGTGCCGACTCCTTAGAGTTTTATCTTATCTTTCAGATTGTGAAGCTATGTGACTCTGTGCACGGTCAAAAAGATGAAACCACTAAGGCAAGTACTTCTGAATATTTATTTTTAAAAATGTACCTCACTCTAAAAATGACTGTTCCAACAGCAGATTCCGCTTGTATCATTCATGTCTGCTGCTCTCGTTCAGGATGGAAAAAGACAAAAGACCGGTGGCGCCAAGAAAGTTCAGACCTCTAAAAAGCCCAGACTGAGTGCAGCTCACAGCGGCAGCAGACAGCTCTCCCTCAGCTCCTTCTTCAACACAGTCAAACAGGAATCCTGATCCGGAGTTGTGTGCAAACATCCAACATGAAGTTTTTGTCACGGCGTCACCAGTGATGGAATTAGAAACAGGATGACATCAACATCATTTAAACACTATATTTTTTTTTTTTACTTTTATACAAATCTGTGTATCCTGTATACTGTAAGAGTATCCTCTGACACTCCTGTTGGGATTCGACTCTGGGACATCAGCAGTTTAATATGATGCATTGTAGATTATGTTTTTTATCACCATGTTATTATGATGACTAGTCTCGCTATGAAGTTACATTGATGGCATCCTAAAAAAAAAGTGATTTCATCTCAGGTTAAGAGCCATTTTACGTGCATCTTGTGAGATAACTGTCATGTTTATTACCACAATAAAACTGCAGTGTTTGTGCAAACAAAGTGAAGAGATTGTACCTTGTGGATAGTAAAAGCTCAGACACAAGACAAACAAACAGGATTCATGCAAGCGGATGGCACGTGTCCACTGTCAAACAAGATGTACTCTGTAATAATGTGTCATGGAGAAAGTGATTAATTTTTTTTAAAAATCTTGTATTTTTTAATCAAAATTAAAAATCTGCCTTCGTATCATAATGAGTTTCTGGGTCGTTACTGCCACATGCGGAGTTATTTCATCTTTCATTATCAGACTACTGGAGGAAACAGCGCCCCCTACTGGGACGAACACGGAACGACCAGCCGGTCCGCCCTAAAAAGACAAAAAGTTCTCCAAACCGAAGCGAAGAAAAACAGGAAGTGATCCAGACCTCAGTGACTTCCTCCTCAGGTGTAAGTGTGCTGCCCCATGCACAGATTTGATTTAGTCCCCTGAGCTGTCCGGTAAAAGTCTTCCGCAGTTGTTTGTGTCCTCATTCATTCACCTCAGGAGGACCTGATCTGTCCGCAGGGCGTGCTGCTGCATGTTGAACTTTGCTAATAACTAGTTGCCAACTTGTGTCCAAAGGTTCTCCAGCGTGTTGAAACACCCTTAGTGAGTAAACTTCTCTCTTTACATGCTGCAGATTTGAGCGTTTGGCTTTAATAACTTTATTTTATCTTTTCCCCAGATGGCTTCTCTGTGGCAAAGTGTCCTCTCTGTGCACCAGAGGATAGTGGACAATGGAGGTATGGTTAAGATTGTTTTTTCCTCTCATGTACGGTTTATCTTGCATTTGTTTAAGACGCTGACAGTGTGTAAAACAAGCCTGTGCTGTGTGTGTGTTCAGTGTGGGGGAGTTGTGAGATGCAGATGTGCTCCATGGCGAGCCTTCACAATGACTGCTCTGTGGCTTGTCACATGCATGAACCACCATGACACTATTCAGATGGTATTATCATGTTACGGTGGTGGAAACATAGTCTAGGAGGAGAAGGAGCGGGGACCCAGATTCACCAGACTAAAACAGATGTATTCAACGTTTAGTGTTTTTTGGATCATAAAACTGCAGACAAACTGTAAAAACCGGAACACTTCCTTTGTGGACTTCAACAAAAACTGTCTTTAGAGTGGGATAAGAGTTTGGGGATATCATTGCAGCTCTTAAAAATGTATTTGCTAACCCCCCCCCCCCCCCCAAAAAAAATAAAATAAACACACACATCAGTTTTCTTGTACTGCCTGTGAAACTCTCTGTTTTAGCTCCTGTCTCTTTAAGGTCCCCCCCACCCCAATATCCAGTCTCCTCTGATTGGTCAGCTCACACACGCCTGAGCCAGCAGCGCTCACCGTGTCTCTAGACAGCTCTGTAATGTTTTCAGCCTCACTTTGGCCATGTTTATAGGGATCAATTATGCAAAAGTGTGACATGGTGACATAGTGTGATGTCACAGAGTCGCAGCGAGATGTTTCGGGGGTTTTGCTGAACTTCGGTTGGCGTTGACTTTAAACTTACAAGACCTTTTACACACACAAGAGCCTGTAAAACACACGCAAATAAATAAAAAAGGGTCAGCAATAGGTCCCTTCTGACTTGTTTCTAAACGATGCCTTCGAGTCCCTGACGCAGAGCCCTGTGTGTTCCAGACAAGAGAACGGACCCGTGGCTGCTGGTCTACTCCCCCGTCCCGGTGGCAATCATCTTCCTGATCTACCTCAGTGCGGTCTGGGCCGGCCCCCGTCTGATGAAACACAGACAGCCAGTTGACCTCAAAGTCGTCCTCATTGTTTACAACTTCGCCATGGTCGCCTTGTCCGCCTACATGTGCTACGAGGTGTGTGTGTGCTGCACGATCTGAAATATTCAGATTTACTTTGACAGGTTTGGATATTTAGTCGACGCTGCTGCGCGATTATATTACTTGTGTATCGTTGGATTTTAAGTAATTTTCTGAATATTTCCACACAGTTCCTGGTCACGTCCTGGATCTCAAACTACAGCTTACTCTGTCAGCCTGTAGATTACAGCACCAGTCCGCTGGCCATGAGGGTAAGCACGCCTCACGTCATACTTTGGTCACCTCGATGTGTTTAGTCCGTCACAAGCTACATATTTCACAAAATAATAGTTCTATCAGCACTTTTAAAAATAAAATGTACAGTAGAATATGTCAAACTCATGGTTTTCCTCCTCTAGATGGCAAGAGTCTGCTGGTGGTTTTTCTTCTCCAAGGTGATAGAGCTCAGCGACACGGTGAGTACGCATGAAAAACGTTCAATATGAAAGAATTGGGGGTATTACAGCGAGAACTCCAAAGTGTGACGGTCTCCTCCTCTCCTCCGTTATGAGCAGCTTTTCTTCATCCTGAGGAAGAAGGACAGCCAGGTGACTTTCCTTCATGTTTACCACCACGCCACCATGATCTTCAACTGGTGGGCGGGAATCAAGTACGTGGCCGGCGGACAGTGTAAGTCAACTATTTTGGTAAAAAGAAGCCTGAGTTTCAAATGGAGCATATTCCATATTTATCTTACTGTCCACAAAAACCCGCCCAGCTGCTGTCATGAACAACTTAGCCCCTGTTTTCAAAAACAATTTAAATATGTATTTGTGCCACTGACAAGTTAGGCAAGTTGGAACTTATTTTTTTGGGGTCTTTTTTGTTAAAATAACCATAGAACAGTATTTTTTTCCACATTCAAGATATCAGTAGTTCAGTTTTGTACCCAGAGGGAGTGACAGGTGTGTTTGTTGTGTGATGCTACGATGATGTTTAAGTCCGAAAAAAAAAATACCCCCAAAAATCAGGACTGTTCAATTCGACAGATGATCAGAAGACAGATTGTTTTTTTTAACTAATGTCAATAACAATAGCTTACCAACACCGTTTAGTGTGACTCAAATGCTCTGAAACCAAACCTAAATATTGTGAGTTAACATCTACATTAATCTTGGTGTCAGTGTGTCGATTTAATGAATGTCTTCCACCTCACACACACATATCATTCAAAGCTGAAAAGTGTGGCAGTTTTGATACGCTGGACAAAATTCCACTTTAAAATAAGAAAACACAAACAAGGTGTCGCTTTCTTGCAGTGTGTACGTGAGAACTGTCTAAAAACAAGCTTCCTATATCTGACTGTCATTATATTTTCAAGCCGACTGTGTCTTGTATTAAGTCTAATGAAATTTGTTCAGTTTTTGCAGTATCCTCAGTTCTCTCACCATCAACATCTTCTCTACATCGTTTATTTCCTCACGCTGCTCTGATTGTTGTTGCATTTCCTTGTCCGATCTGTATCCTGCAGCATTCTTCATCGGCCTGGTCAACACCTTCGTCCATATCGTGATGTACTCGTACTACGGCCTGGCTGCCATCGGCCCTCACATGCAGAAGTACCTGTGGTGGAAGAAATACCTGACGTCCCTGCAGCTGGTGAGCATCTCCTCTCTGTACGAAAACAACTTGTGTATATACGTTTAAAGGTGCGGTCTGAACTCGTCCTGCTGCCTCTCCAGGTGCAGTTCCTGCTGTTCCTCCTGCACACGGGTTACAACCTGTTCACGGAGTGCGACTTCCCCGACTTCATGAACTTGGTGGTGTTCGGTTACTGCGTCACCCTCATCGTCCTCTTCAGTAACTTCTATTATCAGAGCTACCTCAACAAGAAGAAGCAGAAGTGAGACGCCCGCAGTGCTCACCAGCGTCCACCAGAGGGAACAACATGCCCACAATCTGCAGGGTTTTCTCATTATCAGCTGCCAGTTAAACAGTCAAGCTTAATGGGGCACAATTTGAGTGTTACATTTTACATTTTTGTATTTTATATACAGTGTTAAACACGTGCCAAAAATACACTTTGTGATCATTCAGTTATTTATTTCTTAAATTGAGAAATGACGAACATTCAAATGATTGCTGTAAACAAACTGTACATTTTATACATTGTAGGTTGTTTTTTTCTGCATTATTGCAGAATAAATGAGTTCAGACCCTCCTCCAGAGATAAATCCAAAAAGGAAAAAAAAACAACAACAACAAAATATGGAAAATGCAAACATTTCTTTTCCACTTTTACAACAAACACGGCAAAATGATATATTCCTTTCTACACTTCAGTCTAGAACAGATTGAAAGATGTAGATCAGAGAGAAAAATCATGAAGAGGAGGGAGAGGGCATTTCATTTGCTGCGTCTGAAACTTATATATTTGGAATGAAAAAAAAAAAACAGCATTTGTAAGCTTGATCTGATTGTACTGTGAGCGTCTTAGCACCAGTGTGAGTCATATTCTTTGTACATGATGAGATCTTGGCCAATAAATGTGATTCTGAGCCTTTAAAAGACAGAAGGGCACGTGTGTTTTCTTTTCTTCCTTTTCAATCAGAATACTTCAGCTACATTATTAAAACAGAAAAAGAGACTTCTTTGTGATTTTACATGTGTCATTCCTTCATTTAAGATAAGTTAAAAAAAATCAGAAAAACAGGAGACAATAGTGTTTTTTTTTTATCTTTACAGTATTGAAAGTCCCTCTAACCCAGTGGTTCCCAACATCGGGTTTGGGACGCAGTCACAAGACGACTCTAAAGGGTCGCAACACAATTAAAGGGCCATCAGGGTGAATAAGTCATTAAGAAAATTTAAAACGGAACGGTCATAATAGATGCAGCAGGGGTTGAGATATCTTGACTTTTATGCTTCATTCCAGAAAACTAGAACGCTAAATTTTACCGACCTCCTACTGCGGAAGGTGCAACTGAATGCCACTCAAAGTCGGAATTCGTATTTGCAAACTTGAAATCCATCGACCCCGGCTTCATTATACAAATACAGCATTTGTGTTAGAGTAGTGAATGGAATATTTAAATATGATTCCAAGTTCAACAGTGCGGCTTAATAAAATGCACAGTATAATGGCCACTTGTACCTCGTGTGTCGTTTCCATGTCCTATTTTTTGATTATTTATGCAAGAAGGCTGTACTGTGGAGGCTTCACTGTGTGTCCACTCGCCAAAGGCATATCATCTCCTTACGGCCTTTTTTGTTTTTTGGCGCTTCTTGAGGTTTTTCGTCATAATAGAAAAAGCTCTCTTCTCTTCCACAGAAGTGTTTTTACAGGCTGAGTAGCACTGTACTCATCGTGACAATGCAGCATGAATTCATTAGTAAAAATGTCCCAAAACACTTTAACGGAGCACATTAGCAGAAAAAAACTCAAATTATGTTGTTTTTTCTCCCAAATCTTTGCTTATCTTCTTATGAATCACTTACAAACAATTTTTGGTTAACTGGTTACAGCTGGAAGATGTCTGCAATCAGTGATGAGACATCATTGATACAGGTTGGGAACCTCTGTTTGTTATCTACTTGGACAATGAAACAAGTCATTTGTATCATGACGGTTCAGATAGCGTCAGCTAAGCAACCCATCCCAGTCATCTAAACTGACTGACTCTCTTGCCAGTTTACCATCCATCTGGCTGCTAAGTAGGTCATAATGAGCTCTAAATGATTGTGATTTGCTATGTGGAAAAAAAAGAAGGAAACAGTAAGTAGAGAAGAGGCGATCCAAGTGTGACAAGATGGCTGTGGAGAGAGTTGGACTGCTGTGTGGTAAAGTAGGTGTGGTGAAGCGTGCCCAGCTCCAGTGTGGCTCTATGTCTCTGTGTAAATGGAGGACATGTGGCTCAGGCTGCGGTCGAAACTGCCCGCCTGGAAGAAAACGCTCTCCTCTGGGCTGGAGGAGAACTGGCACCCCGCGCTGCCCTGCAGATCCTGGGTCAAGCTGAAGCCTGGAACGGACAAGATAATGAGAAGTTTGTCGTGAAATAAATCATTATTGATGAGTCTGGCATATAGGCTCTATGGTAAACTGTCCTCACCTGCATTGCCAGCGTTGCTAGTCGACATGTGGAAGCCATTGTGCTGATGGGAAGTGTAGGCGTGAGAATCTCCTGGGACGTGGACGCCACCGACCGTCTGCTCCATCCTGTAGGAGTCTCCGAAATGGAAGCAGCTCTGAAAGCTGCCTTGGTATTCTAGGAAATGAAGGAGGATGCAGGGTAGCGGGGAGGAGGAAGAGAGGAGAAAAATAGAAACCAGACTTGATCAACTGCTACCAGCCTGCACGGGTGATTGTCTCCAGGGTCAGCGAGCGTCCGCTCCATCCGGCTGAAACTCGATGTGGATCTGAAATTATGACAATGCTATATTTGTGCTCGTGCTAACTAGGCCAGCCCCGTAGTATGTAACATTTGTCCCCATCGTCTCAGTTTGTACTCAGGATCGACCGCAGGAGTCACGATAATGGGAAAGCAGCCTTTCCTGGAGCGCTTTTACGCAACTCCCCGACCGCAGCGTGGTTAGAGAGACGTCCATGTGTGGATCTTTACAGGGAAAACAGTGTTTAAGGCATTAGGAAAAAAGCTCGGGAGTGACAGCTGAGCCTGCCATGTTAGGGCGCTGAGAGACAGCTGAGTACACGAGCCAGCATTTTGTTGGCTAATTCAGCGCAGGAAAAAGGCTTCCGGCATGTGGTTTTCCCCACTCTGTCTCTACGACTCTAATCTCTTTCTGTCCTAAAAATGCTCTGACAGGGCCACAGGGCAGTATGGCTGCTCTAAGAGACAACTTCCTCTCTCTGAGGCCTTTCATGTGGGTCTACGGCTACAGTGAGTTTAAAAAAGTACACAGGTTTTCTTGTGTGTATTCAAGTGATCTGACACTACAAATTCTCTTATAGGAAGTTATATAGACGTTACACCTGCAACGGGATTCATTTCAGAAATATAAACTGAAATCCCAATAGAACATTTTCAAATCCAAGTTAAAAAAGATTTCCTGATCGAGCCAGATGTCTTTGGGTCTGTCCTACCGTCATTTGCAGACTGGTGGTGTGGGTAGTGAGAGTAGGGCTTGTGTTGATGGTGGACATGCTGTTTCTCCAGAGACGGAGGAGGAGGCGTCCCTGTTCCCTTCATCCCCGGGGACAGAAGGGTACCCGTCACTCTACAGGGAGACAAAGAAAGTTGAGTGAACCTCTCGATCAAATATTCAGACCCCTCTCTAGACAATCTTCATAATTTCTCAATAAAATGCTTCATGCATTGTGACATCCCAATCGAAGTCGGAGCAACATGCCGGCCAGCTAACCACATGATCCGACAAACCCAGCGGAGCAGTTAGTGATCCTAAACACACAGAAGAAGAAACATTCCAGGCGTGTGGAAACTCGGGCTCCCCACACGTAATCGTCCTCCTACCACATATTATGATCTTAAGTCAACAAACAGCAGAGTGTGCATTCAAGTGAAACCAACCCGCCCCCACCCCATCCACACACACACACACACACACACACTGCCCACCACTGCAGTAACCCCGGGCTTTGTGGCCCAGAAAGAAGAAAGCACAATAGTGTTTACATTCATGACTTTTGAGAAAGAGAAATATTAAGATGACATGTTTGTGACTCTGTGGAGAACAACTGAGTTTTCCACATCAGATTACTTTTGTGGATATTGATCATTTATATAAAAAATTCAATACAACAGCCTCAAAATTGAAAATCGAGCCATACTCTCAAAGTCTTTAAATGGAACAGTCACACTGTGCGCTGGGAAAACCACAATCTGGGGATCAAAGAAGTCAAAGCAAATGGAGAAATATCACGATCAAACCACCTGATGGTAATCCCCCCATTTAGTGTCACAGTTAAACTCGGTCACCCTCTAAAACTCGCAGAACAAAATGCTGCTCTTTGCAGCTTCAGTGAATTTGTGCAGAAGCTGTCATCAGCAGCTGAGACCACGTTCTGTATAACATCATATCATCTAACATGAAAAGTATGCCGTTTTTTTATTTTATTTTTAATTTAGTCTTCGCTGTTAAGTCTGCACATCAAGGGATTTCTAAATATTTGGAGGGTTACATCATGCACTTTAAGGGGAATTCCACCTCAAAGCCATCAAAGTTGAGCAAACATTAGAGGAAATGTGAAAAACCTCCTCAGTTTACATGTCTGTCTCGGGTGAAATACTTTGAGTGCCTGAGTCACTTTTCCATTATCATGACACAAGTCTGACTTTAAATCCCTTTAAAGGAATAGTTTGACATTTTCAGGATGACCCTTATTCGATTTCTTGCAGAGAGAAAAGTCAGACCACTCTCATGATCAGTGTGACGCTCGAGCCAAGAGAGTGTTAGCTTAGCTTAGCACAAAGACTGGGAGCAGGGTAAAACAGCTAGCCTCGTTCTGTCAGATGATAACAAATATGCATGGTTGATGGTTACGTTTACATGCAGCACAGATGGACAGAGGCCTTTTAAAGCGTTTGTGTGTAAGTAAGTTGTTTAGGAGTAAAAAAAATCTTGAAACCTTTAATGAAATGCTTATGCTAAGTGAGACATATCTAATGTGCTTCTTGTTCCGCCTTCATAAGATCACTTTAATAAATTCAACCAGCAGCAGTGAGGGCCACGTCTGGTATTTATCCAGCCACTTAAATGCTGAATGTGAAAGTTAACAAGCAACTCAAAATGACCAGTGATTTAACGACTTCATGTTGTACACTTGACATTAACTTAATGAAAACAGCAATCTGGTCCAAATCCAGACTGATAGCCAACAGACCTGCAGAGCTTTTTTAAAATATTCAACAGCTACTTAGTACCCTCTCGTGAGTGCATATCAGGAATGCCAACACATAAACTGCTGCTGTGTTACTATGTGCTGCTGTGCCGTGGAAGCATATGGTTTGCACTAAGCACTATACGGACGTGATGACAGAGTGTTGCTGGAGGCAGCCGAGCCCTCAGATGACTGCTCGCTGCTGGCCTGGCTGGAGCCGACTGTATGACCTACTCCTGCCTGAGTGTGGGGACGTCCCACCCAGCACCCGGTAGCTGGCCTGGCAGCTTTGTGCAGGTCAGAGAGGGGCTGATGAAGGGAGATGGTTAACGAAGTTCCTGCCAGTGCGGAATTTATTTTACATTTTATTTAGCTGAGGGACATAGCTTCAGGCTCACAGTGTGTCTGCCTTTATCAATAGAGATCATCATAAAACCGGAATAAAAAATATATTTTGGCGTGCTCTTTTTACTGACTCCATAAGCGAACTTGTGCTTCTCTCCTGTGTATCTTCTGTCTGTTTGTCTTCCTCATAAACATATAAATGGATCCCCTGAAAGTTTAAAAATATGATGCTTGAGTATTTCAGTAGTTATATGATTCTGAGATTTCTGTTATACTAACCACCAGTAACTAAGTACATTTTATACATTTTATATTCTGCTACATTTCAGAAGGAAACATTAACCTCCTCATGACATTAAGTTATTTGAAAGCTCATAAAATGTGATATATTCTTAAAAGGTGTCATTTGTAGGAAATGACCAGAATTTTAAGGCAGCTCAAAAACTACAGAGGGCAGCAACACCGCTTTTTAGCAAAACTGTTGTGGCCCAGATCCGGCCCACAACAGACACATTCATCCTGCCCACATACCAAGTGTCATCACTCCATGCATTACGTGGGCCGGATAAATGAATTAATGAATGAATTAAAATTGTATTTCAGACAGTATTTTCCACTAACAAGCACTGACACGCCCAGAAAAGAAGTAGGAAGAAGTATGCACTTATTTAATCCTACCCCTCCTCCCCAACTCAGTAATTTATCTTTATCAATTTACAATGTCTGGTACAATTTTCTTATCTGGGTACTTACTATACTGGACCTGCTACTCTTTGCTGTAACTATGTTTGGCTGCAGTGACTACCTGTCTTTAGCGGGGTAAGGCATTCCTTGGTGGAGGATGGAAACGGCCTGTAGAGCTGCAAAAATTTCACATCTAAGAATTGAATTGAGGATGTTTTTTGGACCAAACCATGTCGTGTTTGATTAAAGTGTGTTTTACGATGAGTTAACAAAGCAATTAAGCTTGTCTTAGTTTGGTAAAAGAGAGAAATTTGAATTCAGAAAGTGTAAGGTTGCCTTTTTTTGTTTAGTGAAGAAAATAGATGTGAAAATATTTCCTGTAACCATGGGAGCCATCAGACTACTGCCACTTGCGGTACAAAGTGGTACTATGAGACAGGATGGGCTGGGGCTAGCTAGTTAGCATGCTAACTTCAGTAGATATCACTGCAACACAATACAGCAACATAACGTCAACACTGTTGTTTCTTCACATTCTGTTGATGATATTACTGTATTTTTAAAAAAAATTTTTTTAAATAACTGGCTGATTTTACACATTGTACCTTAAAAGACTAAACTACCTGAAGTTACATAAAGAAGTAAAATCATCTGCACTTCAACCAGCTACAGTATATCAATACTAATATTTCAATCATGTAATATAACACAGTGAGGAACAATTTTTTCCTGCTAATAGGTTTAATTACTTAATCAATTAGTAAAAGTACAAACACAGAGTCTTTACTTGTAAATGGGTATTTTTATCGTGTGGTATTGGTGGTATGCCAAAGATCTGAATATGTCCCATCTCACTGCTCCTGTTCTGCATGATTAGCTACTTGATACACCAGATTAGGTGATAAGATTGATGCCAGCTGGTTGGGGAATTATTCCAAATAGGAGGGTTTTTGCTCTGCATGTTTTTTTTTCTCATCATCATGTTCATATAGGTATCAAATGTAAGTGTTTAACTGTAAATGGAATGCACTTGACCTCCATGTGTACCTCTACAAAGTTGAGGAAGCTTGTGATGCACCTTGTGTTAGTCCAACTCTGGAGAAGCTAGCTGTTAGCGAGTGTGGCTAATCCACGGGTTGGCACGGGTCCAGTGCGTGGCCATGTGTTCCTGCAGAGAGCAGCATTCCCCCAGGAGCTGCTGTCAGCACAAACTCAGGAAACAGTTATACTGTTCATATTTTTACAAGCTGCCTCTATGTGCAGCTAAAGTGAATCATAAGCTAATCACTGCCAGCTGCCCCCGGCCCTGCTCTTGCTGGTCTCTAGCTTGATGGCTACTCGAGGTATGAGGGGAATCTTTCATATGCAGCATTAATCTCTCTCCTGATATTCATCTTCACTGACCATCCTGCTTTTTCCAGCAAGCCCACCCACTCCTGTCCCGCTGCAGTGAGAGAGTGATTTGACCGGTGACCCGTTGATTCCTGAAGGGGGGGGGGGGGATTTTAAGGTGAGGCTATCAGATTAATGGACTCAATTTTAGAAGTATTAGGAAGGTTCGAGGTTGGGGAGAGTGTGGACAGATAGCTAAAATACCCTTGTGTGCTGTCTACTATAGCATGTGACCTCAACTGCGTGAAGATGGTCTCAGGAGATGATGTTTATACGGACATTTTTACAGTGATGAGCTGGATGTTTAATGAGACCTCACTCGCTCGGTGACTTTGACTTGAGTGGCTCAGTGACTTTTTCTGTGAGTAATAAGGGCAAGTTGACGTCATTGTGGGAATGGAATTTGTTTATGACTAAACTGTGATCTCAGTAGAGCTTCAACAGAAAGATGAAAAGGACTTACAACGTAAACTGGACCCTGAAGTCCAGACAGGATGACTTGTATTCAGGCATGTGTGCTTGTACATCAACTACAACTATGATCCAGAAACATTACTCCCAAGTTGATGTACTCTTGTTGTGTTAAAGAGAAGCTGCTCTTGG
Organism: Sparus aurata; assembly: GCF_900880675.1. Classification (NCBI taxonomy): domain Eukaryota; kingdom Metazoa; phylum Chordata; class Actinopteri; order Spariformes; family Sparidae; genus Sparus; species Sparus aurata. The sequence continues at coordinate 12,769,569 of NC_044197.1, forward strand.
ACTCCTGCCTCTTTGTACTGGGGTGGATGGGATAGAGGAAAGATTCATGAGCAGTCCTGCTCTGCTCCTCGTTCATCTTCCTTCACCTGTAGCTAACTGTCCCACCAGGGAGCGAGGATCAGACCCTGTCCTCCACAGACCCTTCGCTCTCAACAAACACCCTCTACCTCCCCTCTCATCTCCCCCCTTTGTAGCCGAGTATTAAGCCCCTCTGATGGATGACAGGGGCTTCTTTGGCGCAGACTGGTGGGAACACTTCTGGTTCTGGTTAGCAAGCTAATGCAGTGCTTGAGAGACAGACTACAGAATCCAGGCTAAAGCTAAGCTAAAGCTAAGCCAGCCCTGCAGGCCCCAGTGTGAAGAGCACACCCAGGGCTCGGGAGAGATAACTGCCTTAAACACATAGGATCCGTCCTTAATCACCACCCGTCTTGGAGGAATATTGACAGTAAATCACGTGAATCCTTTCTGTGCGTTAACTGTTTGTGTAGACGGGCTAATTGAAGGCCGAACATTTTACAACCGCGCACCACAAAATGAGTGACTGACCACAAGCTGCCATGAGCAACTACCTCAAAAATGTTTTTGTTTGGGCTGTGAGATAGACACTCATTTTCTGGATCATTTGTACAATGATAATGGCTGGAAGACAGACGGTGTTGAGTTAAGAGCCGTGAACGTCCCCCTTCAGAGCAGGAACTCTTAATGTAGCTCTGTACCTTCTCTGCCGCCACTCTAACTCAATTAGCCCGTGTCAATCACTGCTGAGGTATCAAACCACCTCGCACCAATATTTGCAGAGGGGCTCTAATATCAATAGGCAGGTGAAGGCGGGAGACTCTCCCCTCCGCAATTATATAACCACATATGGCTGAAGCAGTGAATGACAACATTTACCACCCATCTCTCTGTGAGCACAGGCCGCCATGGTGGAACAGCCACCACTATGAGAGAGAGACTCACACACTCAAACGCACATGCACTTGTGCCACGCCGATCACTAAATGTATTTTAACTGGCATATTTTAATATTAGTTTCAGAAAAATGACACTGGTATATACAAAGTCAAAAGAGTCTAAATGGCACATTTGAGCCAGAGTCAACACATTTAGCTATGAGGTCAGAGGCTGCCACACTAGAGGCAGGTTAGTTTGATAATTTTGTCAAAATGTTTAATGTCCTGCTAAACCGTTTGGGAAAAACAAGTGCGGCGCTGATATTGACTTTGGCAACAGTCTGTATACTCAAGGCTTTAAACATGTAAATCAAATGCTCCATCTTCAGGCAAATGTGAGTAGACATTTCATGCCCGGCGAGGTGCACTGTAGGTCTCTGCCACAGACTCGCTTTTTGACTCCTCTACCCCACCCTCCGTCCACACTGTGATGAACAGATAGGGCACTACTGTGTGTATGTGTGTGTGTGTGTGTGTGTGTGTGCACTTATGAGTGTTTTTAGGTCAAGCATCTTGATTTGATGAAATCTGGAAATTTGGAAATTGCTGCAATTTTAATGTCGCTTTGTCATCACGTCAAAAGAATGTAGGAGCTTAAGGTGGAAAATACATACGTGAACACAGGAGATTACTTTTATGGCATGATGGACTCTAACGTTACATGCGTAAGCACCGCTAACCACACACGCACATTCACAATGCTCAGATGTTCCTCATCAAGCACCCAAAGGAATGAGCCCACATCTCACATCCAATATGTCTCCCTGCCAGTGCAATACTCTTACAGCATCCCGTACTCAGGTCCTTTCACTTTCCATTTCTCTCCTCGAGCTGGTAATTGTGCATGCCGGTGCGAGAGAGAGGCACTGAAACCGCAAGGTAATTTCAACAGCGTTCTCCTCCTGCTTTCAAGGCTTGAAACAACACTTCACCTTCCAGATGCTTCCAGGGCGACCTGACGTTTCTGAGCGGCGCTCGGACGTTTACATCCAGGCGCTTTTGCCGCGCCGGCCCACTGCACTGTTTGTGCTGGACGTCTGCTGTGCCTCACACCCCAATCACATGCAATCATGTGTGTTTCCTGGATTACTATATGTAAACTCCTCTCACTCACACACACTCCCACACACGGAGACACACACACGAATACAAATGCATGCACGGCCCTGAGAGTAAGAAAGCCATCAAACCTCATTCTGTCATAGGCCTGTGCTGTGTATACTCTCATAAAAGTGTATATACACACACAGACACCCAAAGAGCAGACCACAGAGTTAAAAGAAAGCATGTTTACGTAACACGATCACTTTTGTTACACAGGGCTTATGATGCCTGATTCCATCCACTCTTTCTCAATGTTATTAAACTGTAAAAGACTGTTTTCTTTCTCTACCTCCCCGGTTTTCGGCACATTGTTTAGTACAGTACACACTGTGCCTCCTGACGACACTCGGCCTCTGCAACTCTGCTCCGCTGGCTCTCTGGGGAAATCATCAGCACTAATAGGAAACATGCTGTGCCCCTCACACGTGCACACGCACGCACACACACACACACACACACACACACACACACACACACACACACACACACACACACACACACACACACACACACACACACACACACACACACACACACACACACACACACAGAAAACAACACAGATGCATGAAAAGCGTTGTCCAGTCGGGCTGAAGTGTCCTTGAGCAAGACAGCTGCTCTTCTACAAGCTGCAGGTTTCTTTGTTAATATTTTGTGTTTTTGTACTGTAATTAATTCATTTTCATGACAGTCAATGAATGCTTTCTTTAAATTTAAAACAGAACTGAAAAGAAACTCGTTTACGCCTTTGCCAAAGATGTCACATGTTACAATAGGCTTCTGGCGCACTTACTAAATAATACTGAATTGTCTTCAGTCTCTTTAAAGGTGTGCCCAGTTGGACTTTACATAATAATCTGGCAGATGCATCTTCTTTTAATGATCAAATGCAGTTCATTGTTTCTATCTGTCATATGATCCCTCAACAAATCAAGTGTATAACACAGTTTATGATGGTCTGTAAATCATGGACGCCAACAGATTTGCACAACATGAATGTTTGGTAATGTTTTCTGTTTTCATAGAAAATTTGTGGATAAAACACCTCACAACGTAAATACCCAACAATGATCCTATCACGCTGCTTCAACAGTTTACCCTCATTAAAGTGTGAATCATGTCCGGCCAAGCCATTTGGTCATTGTGCTGATGCTGTCGTATCCAGTGGAGATATGGGACCTTATGAACACTGATCCCAGTGCCAGAAATAGAGCCAGTGATGTGTCACGTTGACCCTGCGGTGACCAGCACGGCCCCACTTCCCACCAGGGATGTCTTAGTGGTTGTGGACTTGAGTTTGTTTCCAGAGAGACAGCCAAATAGGTTTGTCAGCAGGACCGAGAGGCTTAAGCTAACATGATCTAAGTGGGTTCGCCCTGCGGTTCTGCCTTGATAAATAGATGAAAAACAATGGAAACACAGTGTGAGGATCATAATACTATCAGTGTGATTAAAGGAGGAAGCAAGTTCATCTGAGCTGCGTGGGTTTGTAGTTATGGGGATACTTACATGTTAATGTGTAAAAATGGTCATCTGCAATGATTTCTGTTTTGTTTAGATGCTGCTCTCGTTCATCTTAATCCAAGTTTCATGACTTTAGCTAGAGAAGTTTTGACCCGGTTTAACATGACTTTACATCACGTATTTCAGTTCACTGAGAAAAGTTTTGGTCATTTGACAGGATTGTGAGAAAGAACTACATGACTGTTCATAGAATTTTCCTCTCATTAATCAGGGAAATGTACACTTTTACCAGATTTAATGTTTATATTTCCCACCCTTCTGGCACATTTATGATTTCACCTCCCTCCACAGTGACCGTGAGTGTCAGAGTGAGTATGACACATCGCCACAGCTGAATACATCCATGTGACACGGAGGACTCACCCGTCTCTTGGGCCATCCATGGCAGCCAGTGGGGACAGGTGGTGAGGGCTGCCAAGGTCCCGGTCCAGTCGGTGTTGTCGGGAGGGCAGGTCAGTGGCGGAGGTGGAGGGGGTGGGGTTTGTGGTCGGGGAGAGGAGCTCCACGGAGGCGCTGTGATGGGGGGTGCTGGAGCCAGTGTACAGGCCTGAAAGACAAACAAAGCTAATTCAGTAAACGTGCCAAATAAACCCAAGGGCCCCGCGCTCCATTTGTCCTTTGAACAAATTAAAAGCCATTTCATGGCAACGGGATTTTGTTTTGACAACCTTCATCCAATCAGAGAGCTCCATGAAATGAAATTCTGTGTTTGAGCTGTTTGTAATTTAGGGTACATTGTTTGTGCTGCCACAGGGATTGGTCTTGTTTGTCCTTTTTAGCTGTTTGTTCTTAATACACAATAATAAACTAAAATGTTACACATGTTTGTACAGTGACTTTAAACAGTAGGACATTTAAAAGGGGGAAAAAGTTAATGGATAACCTCTGTTTTGTGTGTGTGTGTGTGTGTGTGTGCGTGCATGCTGACACTCTGGTTATGGTTATGTGAGCCCGTAAACGTGTATATGTGATGTACTTCTGCATGTTCAGGTCCGTATTCACGCTGTTCTGAATAAGTAATTTTTGTAAACTTCTCGGAAAAAAGAAGGGAATAGTCTAATTTCCTGACTCGTAAAGGTCCAATACATCTTTTACTTTTCAATCATCAAGTATTTCTAAATTATATTTGATTAACATTTTGATGACACGTTGGTCTGCTAGGGGGTTTCATTCTCTACCGAAGCCAGCTGCATGTTGCCAACTTTTGTTTGATTGTTGCAATCTGTGGACTCAGGATGCACTGCAAACCAGGGCTGCAACTTATAATCATTATTTATGTATTAATGGGTTATTTTTCAGTGGAAAATGTCCATCACAAGTTCACAAGTTCCCAAGATGATGTTGTAAAATGTCCTCATTGTCTGACTAGTAGCCCAAAACCCAAAGGTACTCATTTTGCTGTCATATTAAACTGAAAATCAGTAAATATCTTTTCATTCAGAAGCTGGAAGCTGCTAGTGTTCAGCCATATTTGCTAGACTACTTGTTCTCCAGGAAATCCCTGTTAATTTGTCACCACATAGCGCATATGTCTGCCAGTATTGGGAGCCGCACTTGGACATATCAGTCGACAAATCTGCTGTACTAAATCTAACCTTTCAATCAGTTCCCTTTACAAGTTTCCACCATTTTTATGCGAAAATGTTGCTCCAGGGAGAGACTCGTGGCAAATCATAGTGAATTTTAAATATTCAGTCAAGAACTAGACATTGTGGACAGTGAATCTTAGTAAGAAGTTATACTTGATCTCCACTTGTTCTCCCAACACAATAAATCTGCTCTCGCCATCTTCCCCTCCGTTTTTCTGCTGATTTCTTTCCCAGCATCCACGAGGACTGTCTGGGGCAGTTAACCAGCGACGAGCAGAGGAGACAGGAGGAGATGAAAGGAAGAGAAAAGATCGGGGCTCCTGGTTTTGCCGTTTGCAGGTCCAGCTGTTCTCAAGTGGAAGCATGCCGAGGCCTGATCTGACAGCACTCTGAAATGGTTACAAGCTTGATTCATTACCCCAAAATCATCAATCACAGACCTTAAATGTTTTCCCCTTTAGCCCCAACATCTGCTACCAGACCGGCAAAACAGTCGACAAATAATGGCTGTGATTGCCTCAATTTCATCGCTAGTTCCTTGTGGAGGGCGAGAGAGGGGGGATCTGGTGGCACTCTTTAAGGGTTAGTAGAGGATTATGTTGTGGACATGTTGTGGATTGGCTCTGGTCAAGTTCAGGAAGAAAGCTCTGTGTGAGAGGGAGATGTAGGTTATATCAGCCATTCAGCATAACAGCAGGAGCATGTAAAACGATGATGAGTCCTTCCTCTGGTTAATCAGCGAAAACCCTAATTATGCTCTATAAAACAGAGAGGGGCTTCTCGTAAGTCTCGCTGCAGCCATGTGAATAAGAGCAGAATTATAAGAGGCGAACAGGAAAACAAGTTGAGCTCTGACTGGAAGCATGACTCATTTTCTGCTCCACAAGTGTTAATGATGGGATGGCTGCCCACTTTGCCCCACCTCTTCCATGCATCCTATTGGCTCGGGAACAAAGTGGAATTCATGTAAATGGAGATCCTGCATGCCAACCTGCAACATCTTTGTTGGCCTCGAATAACACAGCATCTCTGAATGACTTGGCATTGGCTCACGAGAGAGCTCCTCCGGGCTTTAAGACATTTAAAACAAGAGAGCAAGAAACGTCCACTCAGAAACAGAGGGAGGCAGAGGGGGAGAAGCCAAGACTCTGAGGCCTGGTTCCACATTCAAAGACAAGTTGAGCGTTCACAGTCGTCAACGGTGCGCTGGAGTTCCAGCAACAACAACAGAAAGCGATGGGGAGTCTGGACCGGGTACAGCCAGAAAACAAGGACAGATGTGTCCATAAACTGAGGAAGCTGCGGGGCAACTCTCTTGTCTTTAAGATTGTTATAATGATTCATTTATATCTCTCTAGTTCCCAATGCAAAGTTGTGTTGACATTTGGCGACGGTCAAATTCATCAATTAGGAGAATGGAAATTTAAAGGCCACATGTGATGAATAAAAGTTTCTATTTGTTGCTGTTGGTAATGGTTTTTGCAGTCTTTGCATGACAAGATGACAGTTTAACATGATACGGTTATGAGGTAAAAACCAAACAAATGAAAGTGCAAGGTCGTAACACTTCCTTCAAAACTTAAATGTCCAAGTGCAGTCCAACAGCTAAAATGTTGATAGAAAATGTGTATAAGCAATTGAAGACAAATTATGGTGGTGTAATTTGTTTATGTTTGACCAAAGGCGCCATATGTTTGATTTTTACAGCCTGAAAGCACAAAATTACCATAATACATCTGCAGGAATGTCGACATGGCTGTTGATTACCACCAATGACTTGGTGATTGCTTTGCCAGGTGTTGGGATTTCTGGCGGTCAGACCTCACTTGCTGGCCCGTTCTTCTGTTTTGGAACAAATACTCCCTGGCCATCAATATTTTGATACATGGCCAGTCTCTTGCATTCACATTGGGAATTGCTCAACCACAGAGAATGATGCTACTACCGGTGTCACATGACAAGTTGTATTGCACGTGTGAGGTATTACTCATTAAAATATGTTTATTTTAAGAAGCCATGCCATTATTGACTTATGTTCTAGAATGTTATATGAAGATTTGCAATAAGGAAGGTGTCGTGAGAAAAAAAAAATCAAAAATGTATATATGAAATGTATATATGGAAGTCGCTAGAGGCAAGTACGAAAAATAACCCAGTGTCCAATGTTTAAATCTGATCTAAATTGTTTTCCTGTCTGTGTGACACAGATTGAAAATGTTGTCACGCTAAAACTCTTTTCACCTGTTTTTCAACAGATAAGTAGTTAGAAAAAAAAATCCCAGGCAAAACCTTTTTGCCTCCTGTTTCACAGATCAGATGAAAACAATATTTAAGAAACTTAAAAAGGTCACCCAAGCCTTTTTCTTACCCATTCTTAAATCATAAACAAAGGAGAGACACAGTCGGACTTAAACAAAAAAATAATAATCAGCACATTTTCTATGTCTCTCTTGCCTCTCAGGGCTTCTGTATATGTCAGATACAAAATTATTTATGTGTATTAAAGGGGAACTCCACCAAATGTACACATTAAGTGTGTTTCCAGGTCTATGGGAGTGTTACTGCATATGTGAACAAAGTAGCAAAAAGCCTTCTGTAGCTCCAGAGGAAGCTGTATGTCATCTGATGAAATGCCTCCAGTGATGACACTCTGTGGCTAAATTGCATTGTGGGTAATACAGGCAACATATTTTGTAATAATGTAAGCAAGCATATGTGAAATAAAAGAAAACAATATCTGTTCTGCTGTATCAATATTGTTGATTTTTTGAACAATCAAAACGAGTCCAACAGTGCTGTAGGAGAGCATTGTTATATCATGACTCCTTTTCAAAACCTACATTACCCAGAATGCAACTTCTTCACTGAGTGCATCTCTGGATGTGATTCAGATTATATGCACCTTACTCTGTAGCCACAAAAGGCTTTATACAAGTTTTTTGTGGAGTGGAGTTACCCTTTAAACAGGACACATATTATAGTAACTTCAAACCAGCTCAATATGACCAGTTTTAAGTTATGGCCAGCAAAATAAATATAAGCTTGGTGTGCCTTTGGAAATGGAATGCAGGAGAGTTTCCAAAATCTGACTCAAAAATATAACTTGGGGACACATTAATTTTCCAGGAAAAATCTGTTTCTTCACTATTCCCAAGGTCAAAAGGAGGCAGGTAATTAGACGTCAGAGAGTTGGATGTGGAGACTAAAATGTTTTTCTTGGAAATGTCAGATAATAACAGTTTCAAGAAATTGTACGTAAGTGCTACAACAAGTACTATGATATAAGATCCCTCTGAATTGCATCGTACTTAATCTTTGTATTTCCTCAGAAGGAATGTTGCAAAAAAACAACAACATCATAATAGCATGTTAAAAAAAAAAAAAAAAAAAAAGCTATGAGGGACTGGGGGGGAAAAAAGCACCACTGACACAAGACCAATGGCTACCAGTTGATGAAGCCTTCTGGTAATAATAAAAAATGATTCATGTAATTCCCCGATTGATTTGTTTTTCTGTTGTTATTCAAAGTTGCAAATCTATCTCTAACAATGATTTCGGTGGAAAAATAACAGATGAGAAGTACACTGAAAGAGAGAGCCTGAGTTGTTGCTGTTGCTGACAGAAGTATTAGATTACTCAGTGGGAAGAGATTACATTATCAGGGTGTTAGATGACAGAGCAGCGGCCTGTGTGCACCTGTGAAGATGTCTTGGCCCAGTCCAGGTGAGCGTCCATCTTTGCCATTGTAGAGATGCTGCGAGGAGCTGGAGCTCTGGAGGTGCTGCATGGACAGACAGTCACTCAGGACATCCTGTTCCAGGTGAGGACAGGGCCGGAGCTGTCATGTGAGGATAAACAGAAACATGTTTACAAGAAATGATGTTGAGTCATTTCAAGAGAACTCCATCTGGTTTGCAAGATTACACAACCCCGAGAACAAAGCAAAGCTTCAGTTGTGTCTATTTGTAGGTCTGACTCTATATGGGGTGTGTTTTGTTTTCTTTTTTGTAATAATGTGATTGTAATGTTGATTTGAAACAGTAACTCAGCAAATGAGAATACACTCTCAGTCAGGGGGAACCAGAGAGAAGATCATACACTACTTTTTGAGTCATTTGTTGGCCTGGGACAATGTGGTAAGTGATCATGATACCAACTCAGAGCCAATGTAAGATTGCTTCTGTTTCTCTACCTGCCAACAGAAATGGGGGCAACTTAAGACACACTAAAGCTGGAGAGTCGATCACACGGCATGCAGAAGAAACCTAAGGCAACTTGTATCAGTTTGAGAAATGGGACATCTGCCGCGTGGATCAGTGGAACAGCCGACCTCTGTCTTATATATCAGGGGATTTCTGTGTAATAAAACATTACAGCTGCTGAGGTACACACCAGGACTGTACTCACAACCGCATCTTTACTTTACAGGAGAGACAAGATTTACCTTCTGTGAATGCAACACATGGACTGCAACAGGACTGTAGCGGACTATTAGAAGTAGGTATTAAAAAAGACACGTTAAACAAATACAGCATGTTGTGCCTGAATAAAGACACTGACAGGAAGGGGAGAAAGCAACTTAAGGACTCCAAGATCAGATGCTGCTCTGTGGACAGTCAGTGGACATGACCTGGTACAACAGATCTACTACTCATTCATATTATATGTATCTTCTAGACCTTAATTGTCAAAAAGGTCCTTATTGTTGCACTGAGTGACATGTTCCTATATGATAAATGAATATGCAATTATGCTAAACTAATCAATACGTTAATCGTTATTCAAAATGTATCCAGTTTACATCATTTAACATTCTAACATCAAGTGTAGAGATCTCAACCATTTTCAATTACCTATTTTGTCAACATAAAGGGTTCATCTGTAATGTAGTAGCAAGCTAACTTTAATTTTGTCTGTGCTATAGCCTGGCAGTTACTATAGCAATGTAGTTTAGTTATGTTAGTAACTAGTCTCAGTTTGAGCTTAAAGGTTCAGTGTGAAGGATGTAATAGTACTCGCCTCAACCTCCTCTATGGTGGCTGCCAAAATGCTTAAACAGCAATGGCAATTTTTGTCCGTTCATTTGAGGCTACTGTAGAAACATGGCAGACTTTGTGAAAGAAGACCTGCTCTGTAGATATAAAAGGCTCATTCTAAGGTAATGAAAACACAAAGATTCTTTCTTTCAGGTGATTATACTCTATAGAAAACATAATTATCAATATAATAATTCATTTCTATGAATTGATTGTCCGAAATCCTCCTAAATCATAAACACTGGGCCTTTAAGAACAGCTGCTGCAACTGTTTCCAAATCGTTTGAATCCACCATATGTGTCTTGAGTTCATCAGGAAATCAACATGTAAACTGTTTGTTAATCAAGTTAGTATTTCATCATCATGCTGGGATATTAACTATCTTAAATAAGACATATTTATCAGCAGAGTGTGTAATAATAAGAGGCGATAACTTTACGATGCCAAGAGGCATAAAAACCTGGCAGTATTGCCTCGAGTCATGTGGACCAACCCGAGTCAAGTGTATGTTTAAAAGACAGATGACAGGTTTGATTTTGTTCACCAGGTTTTTTCTCCATCATCATTCCAACCATATCAATATGTCCATCTGTCTCCTTGTGTCTTCCTGTCCGTCCATCCATCCACAAATCCATCCATTGTTATTCTGTGAAAATCAATTCCACATTTTGATTTTGTGGTTGGACTGCGGTTGGAAACATTCTTCAGCATTATAACAAAAAACTACTTTACCCTCTGATTATTCCCACAGAGTTCATCAACAGCAAAGAGCCAAGTGGACAGATAACAATTATATCATTTTAAGTATGCATGAGTTATATCTTTTAAGACATATCTGGCCAGCTTACTTTTCAGCGTGGTTTTGCTCAACAGTTTCACAGCTGGCATCGTCCACGTTATGATTTCGCACTCAGATACTGTGTCTCAGGAAATGTGTGTGCGCATGTGCTCCTGCAGAACATTCATCACATGTAATTGGGATTCTGTTTTCCCCACAGCGACACTCCTAGCAGTTTTTCTCCGGGCTGCTCCAAGAGTGGAGTAAGAGCGTTTGTTTGACATTTGTCCATAACATCTGGCCACTGGGGTATTCCGCAGTACAGCTTATTAACAATGCTACAAGCACACATGTGTTTCCCTTTACGACGCTAAGCAAAAGAACACATCATCCAGCCTGCCACTATCCAGCCCCTTCCACAACAATGAGCCCTTTCTCTCTTATTTACCCGCTTCCAGTCCGGGAAAGAACAGGCTTTTTGACCATGAACATGATGAAATGTGGTCAAACCTGATCTATTGTGGGGGAAACGATTCTCAAAGATACCATTCTACCACCCAGGCCTCACAAAACCCTCAATTAAACCAACTAGATGGATCTGTGGATAATGCACATCAGGACACGAGAGATTACATAGAGAGGTCTGTTTGTAAAATCTGTAGCTCTACCCTAAAGTCCTGCTGGGAGAAAAAGGTCCACAGTCGTTCTTCATCATGTAATCTACATGATATATAGGCAAAGGCAACCATATGTATGTACAGTATAAATGTCCACTATGATTTGTTTTGACTGCAAAATGAATTATAACTAAATCAAAATAAAATGTGATTGAGAAATTCCTTTTTAAATTTGTAGTCCCAGATGAATTTACAGCCAGCTTTAAGTAAGCATTTAATTTACCTTCCAGTTGCCCTTATCGAATGAGGACATTTGTTAAAGAAGTCAATCAAAGAAAAATACAATGATCTATCTTTTTATTGCTCTTTGTTTGCTTTTGTTTATTTTTTGGAACAGTGTGTTTTTGGCGATTTCGTTCCCATTTCTTGTAGGGCTGTTGTTTTATTTGTAGTGTCATTTCATTTGTTTTCTGGTTCTCGTACTTGGCTTTTACTGTATTTTTCCTTCTTGTTGACACTGCGCCATTTTAATTTGTAATTCTTGTTGCTGAAGTGTAAATAAAGACCGCATGAGGACTATCATCTACTCTGAGACAGCTGACAGATACCACTAAAGAATTAAGATTTAATGCCAAAAACAAAGAACTTTGAGAAATTCTAGTTTTTAAAAGGTGTCTTACCTTTCTACGCACCTGTTGTTCTTTGGCCGAGTGGATCTTGACATGTTTGCGTAGGGAGCTGGGATCTGTGTAGCGCTTGGTGCAGCCAGGGATCTGACATGCATATGGTTTCTGCATAGATAAAGATATCAGTTCAGTATCAGTTTAAAGTGCGTGATATGTTTAAATTCACTTATTGTAAGGAAAGGAAAGAGATACAGGCAATGGGGGTGTGAGTAGGAAAAAGTCCAACGCATTAAGTATGAAATCTGTTGTAGTAAAGGCAAAGTTAAAGTCCTACCTTTCAGCTGAGGAGGACAGAATTGGAAGGAAGAAGAAGAGGGAAAAAGCATGAAAAAGAAAAAAGAAAAGATCCATTATAAAATATTTCAAAACCAAACTGTCTCCCTGTAGATTTTCTTTTAGATTCAGGCAGGAAGGCTGGTTTATCCTCCTTTTCATTTTCCATTCAAGTAAAGAACCCGCTCTCTTTGGTACTCATAACATTATACTACATGAATAATATTAATATTTGACCACTTATTTAAAACACTCAGTATTGATGAAAAGCAGGGTAAGTTGTTTGCACGATTATGAAATAGAACTGTTCAGTAATGGCAAATCTCCTATATTGGATATTGTGTGTGGTATCTAGTGCTTCTCTGTACCATCAGTCTGTATGTCAGTGTGTACGCTGACAGACTGGTTTTAAGGAGGCGGATTAGAGTAGCAGACATGACATCTGTAAAACGACTGCAAAGTCACGGAGTTTCCTCATCATTTCACATTCTTCTCATTAACCAAGCAAATATAGCATGTAGCTAGCTGATTGAGGGATTTTTCCCCTCACGGCAATTCTTCTTTCATCCTGAGGAATATAAGTTGGCCATTAAAGTGTAAGGGGATACGCGTCTTTATTAGCTCTGCCTCCATGCCTCAACCTCCTCTGTAAATAAGCCATTGTTATTGCAAGGCGCTTACAGTGTCACTCATCTTCACCATGTTTGTTTTCCCAAGCAACGTACCCCAATACAGCGCAGAACCTTGAGCGAAAAAGAAAATCAAGCACAACTTCTGTGTAGAATAAATATCATTAAAGCTTGAAAATGATTTTTCCCAAAGTGTTTTTGGCAGTGTCGGCGGCTGGGCAGGCACAGAGAACGCCTTAGCAGGGTGTTAATGTGAAGCTGTAAGCATCAGGGTCCCAGATTAGCTGTATCATTTGTCCTACTGTGGAAAGAGTGGGTGGTGGAAGAAAACCCTTAGAACCGATAGAATAACACAAGTCTGCATTAAGGACTGTACTTAAGTAAAAGTTATGAATGATTTACTATTACACGGAGCAAAAGCATTGGTGGCTATCCAATATGAGTGCACAGGGACAATATTCTGGAAATATAAATAATATATACATTCTAAATATACCTTAAATGAATCTAATTAAATTTTTTAATTTTTGCAGAAAGTGGTAAATTTGAGTTTACTGATTAAAAGAAATCTCACCCTCTGCCACTACAGCTATTGTTCTACCATCTTATTCTCTTCAGCAGTCTCAGTACTTGTGCATCTACCCAGAATCCAACTCTCTAACAGGAGAGAGGGTGAAGGAAAACAAAAAGTAAGGAGGACTTTCCATCATGTCAAAGAACAAAATAAGAGTTAACATTTTAATCAGTTTGATTAAAAAGCGAAAAGAGTTTTTAAAATATTTTTCCTATTATTAACCAGGATAGCTGCAATTTTTTTACTGGACGTGTTTGTTTTCTTTAACGTTAAGCAATTGAATGAAATGGATTCTGGTAATGGACATGAGAGGGTGAACAAATTAAAGGCTTTACAAATAATCAGCTCTGGCAAACAAATTTAGTTCCATATTTTATTTAATCTGGTAAACAATCTTAATTGAGTTGAAGAGCTGTTTGGAGAGTTTCGTTCTCTCACAGAAATGTAAATATGGGACTTAGTCAAGTGTCTGAGGAGTTGTATGATATTCAGATTGTAGAGACTTCTTCTTAATTGATAAAATTCAGATTACAAAATCAGTATATCCCAGTAATATCCTTGATTTATATGATTAAATCTTGCTATTGCTATATCGAGTATTAGTCTCATATATACAGATATTAACAAGAGGGGTTTGTATTGATATCATTGACAACAGTAGAAATTACTAAAGTACATAATTTGAGGAAAACAACTTGTTTACTCTCTGGCTGTGTTGGCATGCGGATGGTGATAAAGTGAGGTATTGGTTGTGTTACTGAGACATGACGAGTGGCAGCGATGGCTGACTCAACCTTTCCTTCCCTCTCCACAGGTCAGAGAAACAGGCAAAGCTCTGTCTGAGCTCGCAGCTCCAATCCAAGTCTGCCGTGGCCCAAGCTGCGACTCGGCTAATGGAAGTGATCGTTTAATGATCTGTGGCGTGTCACTGCCAGCGTACAGCGAGCGAGAATGCCACACTGCTCACTGAGTGACAGCAAATTAAAGTCTGACACTGTCAAGATGTGAAAAATAAGCATTGAGACTTGGACGGCAGCTCAGTTTTTTAATGTGGGTGTAAAAGTGATGGAGGGATACAGTATGAGCACACACACCCACACATAAACTGACTGGCATTCACAATTAAATTTGCAATTTAGCATACAATCTTTGTAGAAATCTAATTGCAGCTTGTACCTGCTTGTAACATTTACAATCTATAATTTCATGCAGCTATCCTTTCTGCAACACAGTGACCACCCAGACTATCTTTACGGTTGGCTCGACACAGGTTAACCATTAATCTGCTCTGGAGAGACTTTGGGAGGTAAGACAGAGCAGAGACTTGGTTTCTGACCGTGTCCAGGTGAGTGCGCTGATGCTTGGCGCGGTCGCTTGAGTTGCTGAAAGCTTTCTGGCAGCCGGGGTGCTGGCACAGGTACGGTTTCTCTCCTGTGTGGCTCCTCAGGTGGATCTTCAGGTTCTCCAGACGGGAAAACGCTTTGTTACAGCCCTCGAACTGTGGAGGAAGGAAGACAACACACACATACACACACACACACACAACAACGACACAGGAATGCATGCACACACCGACACACGCACAAAGACAACCACACTCAGGCAGGTATGTACGGGACCACACAAGGAAATAAACATGTGCCCACACACACATATACAGGGAGAAGCACACCCACACACACACACACACACACACACACACACACACACACACACACACAGAAATAAGAAATCAATCTTTGTAAAGCTGGTAAATTCTGGTACAATGTGGGCTCTGTATATGTGTGCGTGTGTGACTCAGAAAGAAGCTGTCCCACTCTTTTCCTCAGTCCCTTGATCACTCGCACAGCTGGAGGAGTTCACTCTACACCACATATTCACCGGCTATGGAAAAGTGAGAGACGCTTAAGAACATGGGTGGTATAATCGCAAGCATTTTTTCCATGGCTCTTGAATTACGCGGCCAATCCGAGGACCTTTGTTGAAAACCACGTGCACTTGAAAGACAGCGGCGAGCGTGATAGTACACCTGCCTCAAGGCTGCTGCTGCTGCATCTAAATTGCACGGGAAACTGGAGTGTGCCGTACAGCGGCGGTTAATGGGCTGTAATGCATAGCTTGAGATAAGTGTTCTGCTGTGTATAGTACATTAGACTGACAAGTGACAGTGACTGTAAACAAGCTCATATCCGACCCAGCTTGGCCCATTTGATCCAAACCACTCAGCCAATGAACACCACAGATTTGTTAACACGTGAATGATTCATGAAGCGTCTCGCATGTCCACTGCTGCTCTTAGGCAGAAAACATTGGTGATTGGTCGATGAGGCGGTCAATGTCAAGACCCCCTACAGGGGCTGCTGTGTAAAGAGTCACATAGAGTATTGGAGGCATAGCTCAATGTTAGTAATTTCTCAATTATATATTCAGCAGCACCTTGACATCAATACATCTAAACTCAACAGTCACGGGGTACAAAAGTGAGAAGCTCATGTTGGCATCCATCACCTGTGAGCCTACGAAGACTTCAGATGCATGGCTTTTACGACTGCATTAAAAAGAAAGACGCAGACGACAGCTGGACACGCGAAGGTGAAGACAAAGGATTACAGAGAGGTGGGAAAGAGTATAAACTGATGAAGTAAATTAAAGAACCATTAAACCTTTTTGACCAAAATGATCCACAAACTATACAGAAAGGTGAACTCAACTCAGGAACTAAATGTCCCTTTTGTACATTCCTATTTGTATTTGGCCAAAACTGACTGAAGATAAGACAAATATGACTGATGACAGACTAACACTATTTTTACTCGGGGTGACACCAGTATACCAGTATTGATGATAACCATGACATGAAAAAAATATATTGTTTGAATAATCCAGCGCTGATGCTAGGGGATCTTTTGTTTATCAGTTTATTTATTTTCCTTTTTACTATTCAAGTGTAATTATTCTTCTGTACAGTTACAATACAGTACAGTAACAGACTCCAGCTACACCTCCCTACTTGTATGGTGAGTGTTGTTTATTTGCCAAAAAAAAAACCCCACACACAATTAACTTTCTTCTAAAGTTGAGGCGGTTTCAGCTTTTTGTTGCCTTCGTTTTTTTTTTTCAGAGCCCCCTGCAGCCAGCACTGTCGCAGCCAAAACAGACTACCCTCATTAAAATGAATGTGAAGACCTGCGTTTTTGCAACCATACCTGATTTAATCTTACTCTTATCTATCTTATCTACTTTGTATTCAGTGCTAATAAGCATTGTGAAATATCCAACCTCAACATCTTTTTGACACCAGGAACTATTGTATATGAACTAAAGTCCTTGCTTTTGCAAATCAAAACGCAGGTATACTGAAGTTCCCAAGTTACTTCAAAGCAATTTTGATCATATAAAAGTTCTAGAAAACAGTTAAGTACACAACCCCAATTCCCCAAAATGTTCGGATGCTGAGGTTCTTCTCACTTTGCAAGTGGCAGCCATTAAATCCATATATGTGTATATTTATAAAAAACAATAAAGTTTGTCAACATTAAATATATTATCTTTGTACGTTTTTCAAATAAATATAGATTGAAAAGGATTTGCAAAACATTGCTTTCTGTTTATATTTAACTTTTCTTAAAATCCTAACTAAATTGAATTAGGGGTTGTATTTCTTTTATATAAATACAGTGAGAAAGATAAGATATTAAGATTCAAGAAATGTTTATTGTGTCAACAGATGAAAATGAGACATTCATTCTATGTCAAGCACTTAAATATAAGGTTAAAACCACTGAGAAGCAGGCAGCCAGGAAGGCTTTCAGGGTGATGAGAACATGGTGGAACGACTCTGTCTTCAAACTCTGAAGTTTCCACTTTGTCAGACAATATATTCTCCAATAAAAAGCTTCCCTACACTTAAATCTCTCTTAAAAACACAAATTCTTCCAAAGGGCTAAGCTGACCTCAACAAATACAACTTCATGGACAAACTGTCGAGGCGCTGCGGTCTCTACTGTCCATTGTAGCCTGACCTTTAGTGAAGCCTGCCTACAACAGGTCATGTTACGGCTAAGGAGAGAGTGACACCATTCTTCTAATGGGCCTTCAGCATCATCTGGGCTCAATACTCATCCCTGGTCTCCTTCATTCACTCACACAGCACAGGCAGGGCCTTCTATTCACTGAGGCTCCATTTAATATAGGCGAAACCTAAGCCAGTCATGGTAGAGCCGTGTTGGGTGACCAGGCTGATCTGTGGGTGTATGTGCCTGTGTGACTCAGTAAGAGAGTCTTAATCTGCCCGATTATGGCTGCACCACGAACAGCTCCTCATCAAGTTTGTAAGACCACTGGGCTGATGAGTTTGGAAACAAATCAACCTGTCAGCTTGATGGTACAGATGCCTTCTCTTCCCTTATGATTAGTTGTTTAAAACAATTTAAACATAGCTTGTGAAGTGAATGTTCCTTACCTCAATTAAAAGTCAACTGTGTAGGATTTAGGGGATTTACAAATGGACTATAATATTCCTAATTATGTTTTCATCACTCGACACTAAAAATTGTGTTTTTAATTACCTTAGAGCCTTTTATATCTACAGAGGGAGCAGGCATGGAGTTCGACGTCCAGGTATAAAATTACCCAGATCTTCCGCATTGTGGGCCCCAGAGAGTGCGCGCACCAGCCCGCTAGCTTGATCGGGGGAAACACTATTTAAATGTGCAGCTTTTCTAGACTTACCAAAAATTATCAGACCTAATTAATTATATTCTAATAGAGAAACAAGTAATTTGGTGAGCATAATGAAGCTCCCAAGGCTTATGGGAAGGTCTTAATGGGCCTCTCTGCATCATCTGACGGTATAATTACACAGTTGACACTATGAAAAATTGGTTTCAAAGCCGGGCTATATTCATGTCGACTTGGGAGAAGGACCAACTCCTTGGAGTCCACCATGTTGCACCTCCATGTTTCTCAGCCTTTTGTGTTTTTAGTGGCCATTTGTAGGGAGGGTCAGACTGGGGGTCTTATGTTGGTTGCAGTCTTTAATGGTCACTGATATCAACAAATTTCAATCTGTAATTGAAAGGAGGTTCAACAAACTGCCCAACGTACAAGACTTTGGCATTTAGAGTCCATCTTTAAAGCTATGTTTGGACCTGTGCTTTAGATGGTGTGTCTTAAGCTGAGACATAATCAGAAGAAATGCACGACAACATGAATGACTTATTGACTAGTCAGCACCACATGAGTCACAATAAGGGAGAGGACTAAAATGTATTATGAATAAAAAACCTGAATTCATCAACACACATTCTATCAGGCATGGAAAAGGAGTTCACATCGCACAGGGTTGCAGAGCAGAAACATATTATTCTAAAGTCATGCCAATCAAATGTTTCGGATGGAAACGAGAGACGCGGCGAGGGTGGGAAAGTTTAATAAAAATCTCAGCACTGAGGAACATCCACACTGCCATACCAGTCATGACAGACACGGTCTACGCTGACTCCTGAAATATGGCGCCGAGCATTTAAGTTTGGAAAACAAACACGCCTATTATTGACATGCCAAATGTGTGTATTTATGTATAAGGGAATAATCACTCTTTCATTGCTTTCTTTTCCGCAATACAAATTTGAGGCTAAATTATAGTTACGGGTCCGTGGAGGAAACCGTGTTAATCGTGTAGAGCGTATTATTACTCTGGAAGCTGGACTAGCAGGGAGACGGCTGAGCATGAGGTTTTCCTGCCTGCTGGGAAAGCAATAGACAGTGCCACCTCTAGGCATGGACACTTCCCAGAACCCTGCATGAAAAATCTTATGCTACAGTAAGCTGTTTTGGCCAATCTGCTGGTGAAAATGATTTATTTCTGTGAGTTTGTAGATTGTCAAAAACCTACTTGGGTTTGGATATTTGGAATATGCCGTTAAAGCCCAGCACTACTGACTTAAGGATGAAGGATGTGAAAGTGTTTTAACAGTGGATGTGGTCTGTATGTCGTCTTATTTTGGTAAAAAATAAAAAAGTGACCCATGGCATTTATACATCCAAGGTTTTGGGTTTGATTCCCACTAAACTGACCAAAGTTAAAAATATTGTGATGATATAAGACTCTAAAGCATGTCAGTAGGCTCTGTACTTTCGCCTAAGGGGTTGCCTAATATATAAACTGTTTAGAAAGTAATGAACACACAGGTTAAAGTGGCATAAACAGAGCGGCTGAGGCTTCTGACACAGGATTGATTTTAGCTTTGATATTATCTATGAAAACAGTTTAGATGGCGATAATCACATTAATTGCTTTAAACATGTTTAGTTTTCCTCTCTGAAACCTCCGTCTAAGGTAAACCGGCAGATCACCGCATGAGGGGAGCGGCACTGGCAGTGTGGAGGGATTTGATCCCTGTTTGACACCATCTCACTCTTTTAGTGGGGGGTTCAGTAGCTCGGTAAACATTCGGGATGACAGCGGGGTCTTGACATGGCTGAAGGGGGCGAGAGTGGGTTGAAAGGCTGGACAGGCAGCTGATCACAACAGACAGATTATGGGCCCAGCATGCAGGCGAGTGGAGGTGAGGCACGCCTGAGGCCTTCATGGGAAATGACTCCTGACTGGCAGGGAAAAGGCCAAACAGTGTCGGGGCTAAAAGGCAGCAGTGTGCGGCCCTCCTCACATGCAGCGGCTCATTAGTAACCTGCAGGAGCTGCGGATCATGGAAACAAACCAGCCGTTATGGAGGGGTGTCGCAAGGAAATATGGCTGCTGACATGTAGGACAGAATCGGATTAAAAGCTTTAATGAATGGTGTAAGAAGAGAAATGCTGAGAGAGGAGAGAATTACATTTAAGGTAGAGGTTTTTTGGGGGGAAAAAATCTGACAACACACCTTGCAGTCAAGGTCATCAACTACAGGAGATTTTTTTCCCATAAGAATAAGCTCCAGGGTTTTCATTCCTGACAGTCCAGCTTTTCTGCGGTTGCTACAGACATGAGGGAATCTCCTTCAGCACTGATATATCTCTCTGGCCCTGGGCAGTAATTGTAGATCAGGCCTCTGACTAATGATGGGGAGATGGGATTCGACTGTTATGGCTGCTTACTAGCATGAAATTCACTATTACTCATGTTCATGGGGCCCCCCATAAAAGGAGAAAAAGGTTCTCAAAGACTAACCCCAACCGATTCTCTGCTGTGATTAGTTTTACCTAATACATCCAGGCTCCTTTACAGCCAAGCCTGACAAACACGATGAAGGGCAAAGAGTAATGGTGGCAAAAGAAAACACTGCCAAATAAAACATGTTTAAAGTGCCAATGCTCAAAAGCAGCCTGTATAACTTTATAGGTATGAAAAAGGGGGTTTGGGGGAATGAATAGGTTTATCACAAGGTGTCTTTCTCTGCCCTGACCAACGAGGAAAACCACCAACACTTCAGGATCTGTTCGGAGGGGAGGCTATGGAGCCGAATGCCCCCACAGCCGATGGGAGGAACATGTGCATTTAATCTGCCTGCTTCCAAATGCCCTGTGGCAACCACAGCAAAGAGCAGAAAACGTAAATGGATGAAATTATATCCATATGATTCAACGAGACAGCTAAGGAGGGGCAGGTTTCTCATGCGCTTCATCAGGATACAAAATTAAACACAGCTTTGCTAAAACATTCGCATTACATAGTTTACATATATCATTTCCACTGAGGAGCGGGACCCTTTTAGCAGCCAGCCTCATCTGTTGCGAGTAGGATTTTAATTTGAATCAAAGATAGCGGTTGGCTTTCTTCTCCTTTTCGTCAGAGTAAGAGACAAATTAATTCACACATTCTTTCTTTGTTTTTCCAATAGGCATCTTTTCTCTGCCGTCTCTCTCACTTTGTCTAATCTTTGGGAAGCCTTGATTTATGAATGGTGAGAAATGAATACCCACAGCAGAAATGACTCAAAGCGAGGGAGTGTTGTCCAGATGCGAATAAACAAGCGAACGGAGCAAGAGCTCAGCCGATAAATTGGTGGGAGGAAGTAGTCATGTAAATGACTAAAGAAATTGTTCTTAACAGCCATTTTGCACTCATGCCTGAATAGTTTGGGGGCCAGATTAAAAACTATGTGGATGGCACAACAGGAAGCATTCCTATGATGACTTAATGAGGCTGCTCACATAATGAGCCGGCCCAGCTGTTTTGTTCCTCTTGCAGACTGTTAGCTGGAGATTGAGGAGGAAGTGTAGTGATGGATCTGAAGCGCTGTTCCTGCGGTGGAGGCCTGGCAGAGTGCGAGCCTGGCTGCACAACAACATAGTGAGGCTTCATGGAAGCACTTAACCTGCTGTGATTCAGAGGCCTTCATTCAAATGTCTACCAGCTCTGCAGCTCTGCATCAGATTAGAGAGTTAAGATGTGATTTCCTCTTTAACCGGGCTGCCTGGGGTTTACCGGTTCACCAGGTTGAGGGGAAAGGAAAACAGGGTCACGTTCTCAAAGAGATGAAGCGGATTGACAGGGAAGAGGATATGTTGTGTGTGTTATCATGCAGCGTTTGAGGAGAACCAAACCGATTTCCAGCTCCATTCCTCTGCTGCTCCAGTATATTAAATTTTCCTTCTGGGCAAAGGTTCAGGGTGTTAAGAAATAATTTTTACACAGTTATACTTCACACTCAACTGTATGAACACAGCTCCTTTCAAACAGAGTCTACTTCTGACAAATATTAGATCACACTTCTGATCGCGTCCAAGCCAGGTGCTATAAAGACAAATTTGTCAACTTTTGGCCTTATCTATCTGTTAAGGAACAGTTTTTTGGCATTTGAACATACTTTCTTTAGATCAGTGTTCCATAATGTATCATGCTGTACTAAAATATGATAAAGTGTTTGCAGGATATTTGGCCCCCAGTATGCAACTGGAGTGCAAAAGCCTATTTTCCTTTTTACAGGCTGCCCCGAGACAGATCCTCCAGATAAGGTGTGTTGGTCTTAAGCCTTGGGGAAAAAAAATCTTTATTGCTCATTTGGTGTGATAAAAAAAACCCTCAAACTGGCTTACTTACAGTCTTTTCGTTTGTTCAAACTATTGTATTTCCTTGAGCACCTATTGAGCAGAAATTGTAACCAACTGAATACCCCTCCCCTCAGCCCTCTTCTTCCAAGTGTGTAGGAGAACCTTTAATGGCCTTCAGGTGATGTAAACACTCTCTAGTGTTTACCCTCT
Source organism: Sparus aurata (assembly GCF_900880675.1). Lineage (NCBI taxonomy): Eukaryota > Metazoa > Chordata > Actinopteri > Spariformes > Sparidae > Sparus > Sparus aurata. The sequence goes on from NC_044197.1 coordinate 12,792,540, forward strand.
CTAGAGCCAACTTTTATTTTGTATGTTCTGACAACTTTAGAAACATGGCAGTGCAAAACAGTGTACACCTTGGAAGAGGACCCTCTAGTCTAAGGTGACAAAAACACTATGACTTTAAATTACAGGTGATACACTATTGAAAACATTATTACGATATATGATATATTATCAATTTCTGCCAATCGATCCCCTCACCTTTAACTAACAAATTTACCAAACCACTAATTTATTATCATTCTCTAAATTCAATCTTGCGTTTTTTCAATGTGATAATACTAGAATTAGACCCGAGTCGTGTTCAAAATGTAACTGAAACTTTACTAGGACTGCTGTCATGAATTTAACAGAAAAGAGACTAAAGCAATTATTCAAACGTGAGACCAACATATAAAATGCGGTAATTTTTTCAGGGGAACATCTGAAAGGGGCTTCTAATGTTACAATGCAACAACATTCGATAATGTTCGTAAAACCAGTAAGATTGCAAGATGAGAAAGACGTATTGTGCAGTTGAATATTGCCTCAATAATATGAGGGATTTGGGGTGTTAGTGAGGAGACACATGATCCTGTGACCTCTCATTCAGTGAGAGGCTTCTAAAAGAGCCATCCCACTTTGTCTCCAGACAGTGTGTTTATTCTCACTACCAATCCCAACCATTTATAATGGCTAATTAGAGTGCAATACAAAGCTTCCAGGGCCACAGCCATTAGCAAACCATCAAGGCATTAATTATAAACCCATTCACGAAATCCGAGCCTGCCATGAAAAAGACAGACTGGGTATTACGCAATGAGAATCCTAAACATGATCTGTGTTCCGAGCCGGCGCCTGGACTGATGTTACTGGCAGTCAATGCAGGATCCTGTTCGACGGGTCCATGAGCTATGGCGTCCTCTGACACCTGGGCTTCAATCTGTCCAGCACCTTTCACTCACACCTGCCTCTATTCTCACTCTCGCTTTCTCTCTCTGTCTCGCTCTTGTCTCTCTTACCCCGTCCTGCCAATAAGCTCCTCTTGCTGCAGCCCTACAATGGGCTGTTATACCTCAACATGCTCCATGACTCGATCTTATATCAATGCTATTGGGAGATGAGAGACACCAATTCAGCAGCAGCCAGTAATGACAATATCATTATGTTTGATTGATCCACTTAATTGCTCTTTTGTTTGACTAGGAGATAAGTTCCGTACGATCTAATGCGATGACTGGCCTGTTTATATTGGATCATGACAATCATCCATTATTTTCTCCTTCCTCTGACTTCTTCACAGTCCTTCTGGCATTGTAACTTTTTGTATTTAGGCATTCATTTGACTTCCTGCCTCCACAGCTATTCTTCTTTTTTTCCCTTAGACATCAAAATATTTTTGAAGTGGCAAAGAAAGAGCTCTGTCTTTTTGTCTCTTTTTATTCTAACTTGCCTTTTCTACTCCTGCTGTAATTCCCTTAATATCCCAGGGACAAAACTTTCTAAACAAAAAAACAATATCTCATATTACTAGATCGAAAGGCAACATATCTTGTGATTTCATTTCATTTTGGTCTATTGAGGCTGCTGGTAATGGAGAAATTGGCATCTTTAGACATTGCCACAGGTCTGGAAAGATGCCACTGCTCTGGCAGCAACTCCCGATTTTAAACATTCATGATTTAGGAGGAAATACAAATCTTGAGCTAAACCACAGCATCAATTGGTAGAACCAAAGCATATTTCAAGCAGTTGGTTTCTTTTTTTTTATAAAGTAGTTTTATTACTTTTTGTATGGTTTTATTGATAGTACAGCTGAAGAGGGTGACAGGAAACAGGGAAAGAGAGAGGGGGAGTGACATGCAGCAAAGGGAACCAGGCCCCGGAGTCGAGCCCAGGTTCGCTGCAGAGCCTCAGCACATGAGACGGCCGCTCTACCAACTGAGCTAAACGGCGCCTCCAAGCAGTTGATTTCTGACAGTGTAGAGGTGTTTCAGGTTTGTTGTGTTTTTAATGTAGTGTTTTAGGTTTTTTTGTTGGTCTGATACCATTCTATGCATTAAAAATATATATATTTACCATTATCAATATTTTTAACAGTTATATACTAATAACCCTGTACAGATGTGATGTAACATGAACAATTAAAACAGAGAATGAATATCATAGAACTTTTTTGCATCAATCTAGTTTGACAGACAGCCATAACTAAAAACACAACAGAGAAAATTAGCTACCTGTGCAGTAAAAAATCTGTTAAGTTGCATACAGGTGTACAGGATATTCCTGTGGTGGCAGGGCACTGTCCTGGGGCTAACAAATTACATGCTATCAAATTGGCTTTTCAAAGTAGGTATTGGAACAACCCTTTTTTTTTCTTAAGTATGTATCTTGCGCTTTGATCAGAGAACATTTCATGTTCATGAACATACCCAACAATATATTTTTATCATGAGATAAATGCAGACAGAAACACCATTCATGCCTCATTTCCATTTTGTGGTGTGATACCAGATAATGAGGTGGATGTATTTTTCCATGCTGGCCTTTAGTTCTTGGATGACAACCTGACATAATGAATACCACAGTTGAAGTCACAGCATTCCTGCATCTACGAGACTTGTTGGGTAAAGAAATAAAAGCCCTTCTCCCTTTTTGGCAAACCATTCCTTGTCCACACAAGGCAAGAGTTGACACAGCTGTCCAAAGGCTTACGCCTACTGTAGCATACACTGGGCGACTCTATAACTCTGACGTGACAACAAATAAACACTGCAGAAGTCCAGCTAGTTGCCAAACCAAATACCTTTATGCCAAACGCACTATAGTATTCAGACAGAAAACATGCCAGCAAAATTAAACAATAGGTCAACATAGCATTGTGATCAACACCAGCCCAAGGTCTCAAGCAGGGTTTAGGGGAAGAGAGTGTGTTTATGCAACCCTCTGGAAGGGAACCAGACCACAAAGCCTTTTGGGTAAAAAAGCAGCTGCCCAAGAAATGTGGTGCAACAGAAATGCCACGGTGCCCTTAGATTTGTTCACTCCTCAACATGCCAAGGTTGTGTTCATTTCTGCTCTCTGTGGGTTTCGGGCCCAGTTTCCAGCTATGTCGATATGGCTGGTTGCAATATATCAGACTGCGCTAGACATTCAGTGTGTCAAGTCAAATCATGGCACAAGCGTTCTCAGCGAGCACATCACCATTCATTCACATTTCAATAAATCAATTTACCACATTTCAGTATATAGAGCTCTGTTCGTATTTAATAATTCAGTCCATACCAACATGTCCGTGCCCGCTGTCCTATAGGAAAACACATTTATTTGAAAACCGCTCCTCATTCCTCTGCAATTACGACGGACTCAAGCAGCACGCCATCGGACAAAATCCTGAGGTTCCATTATTCACTGGTATTCTTTGGTAAATGTTTTCATATTTATGGAATATTTCCTTCAGAAATACTTATCAGACATATGTTTACGTTAGCCGTAACAAGAGTCCCAGACTGGTACTTGTTGGCCTCAAAGGATTTGCTAGTTAGAGAGTGCAGGCACATTACAATAGACATTTTTCCCATATACAATATGTATTTCCTGGCTGTGCTTTAAATCATGCATGACCTAATCTAAATTTCTCTGCTTTTCAAAATGAGACAGGCATACCGGTGATACTGATGTTTTGTGTGTTTTGCCCCTGACACGAATTCAGCTTGATCTACAGAAAATGACAGCTGTTACATGAAACAATTTGAAAGACTGCTGTTATGGGAAGCAGGAAAGAACAGAAGAAAAACAAAAAAGATATGCTTTGACTTAAAGGCTTCTTGTTTCTACTGTAATTCAAATAACTATACCAATCTGGTTCTAAATCCAGCATAAACCTTTTTACATCGATGTTAAACTAATTCCAAAGCGGGCTGTATGTGAAACAGATGTTTTTAGATGTGAACAAAAAACAAGAGGGCTTCTTTCTGGAGACAGTTAGAGATCATTGGGGTGTAAAACTCTACGGGGGCGAGGTAAATCCAAGCTTAAATATCGGAGTCTCTGTAGTGCCAGTTCTGCTGGGTCACACAATCATAAAATAGAGTAATAACAAATTGGATCAATCTGTGTATTGTGTCCTTATTTGTCCCTGTACAAAAGATTCTTGGTCCTGTCTGTCTTTCTCTCTCTCATTTCACCCCTCGTTCTCATTATCAATCATTACAGTAGATGTGGTTTTGGTAAAGGCTCACTGTTTTGATACATGTGCCATTTAACACCACAATCCACGCCTCAGTTTTCTACTTGGATCTTTCCATGTGGATCTGTCTCCACTCACTCACTCTCTGGTGGGCATTTGAAAACACACCGAAGGTCTTGACAGTATAAACACACACACGTCTCAGCTTGGATGGCTTGCTCGACTTGTAACAAACACTCGACTTGTGTGCGCATCGGCTCTGCTAATGCTTCAGAAATGCTCTCAAGTTCGCATTCAGTGCATACCAAATCACTTGTCATGCATAATGCCTTGTGAAGAATTCTGGGCAAAAAAAATGACGTTTTTTGGGATGACATCAGTGCAGCTGAATTGCCTGTCTGGCTCCGTTTCTCGCAGCCTTCACTCCTTCTCTCAAACATTCAAATTAAACCCGGCACACTAACCACAGAACACCACAGTGCATAATTTAAACTTGACACCCTTAACGTAAACACGTCTTTCGCTACATAATTTATCCATACTTCTCTTAATGTTTATTTTGCACGGTAGCAACTCAGTTTCTCATATATTCTAGCTGCAGATCCAGTCTAGTCTGCTGTGGTGCAGTATGAGTCTGGCTGGATGGAGGCATACTGTCATCCTGAGTTTGTGGCATGGCTCTCAGACAGAAGTGGTCCCGGCAGTTGTGTATAAACGTCCTTCTTGTTAGTTTGTTTGGTGGGTGATGCGAAGGCGGCTAGAGGTAAATGTTGCTCTGGACTCGGTTCTTTGCAGTGCCTACTGCCACACTGACAAGTCAGCAAAAAAACAAAAACAAACATTTGGATGCTCCAAGAGATTTACCTCTGTTCAACACACAAAGCACACACACAACCAACCGTCCGGTTTGGTGGGTATGTTTGCAGAGTGGTTACAGTGGTGAACATGGTGCCTGGTCACAAAACAAGGCCAGTGTGTGAATGTGAGGAGTGGGAGAGGATGGCAGTCTCAGAGGAGAAAGGACCTGTTATGTCTTTGCTCCCTGAAATCCCACGAACACACGTTGGCTATAATTATCTGTTTGACTGTGGCGAAGAAACGGTTAAGTACGCCGCCACAATGCACATGATCCATGACGGTACACAAAACAAAAAGCACTACATTGAGCTCCAACAACGTGGGGAAATGTTCAGATCCTAGGCGGTTTGCATCTTAGCAACTGGCCCCCGAACATGACTGAAGCCCCGAACACACACCCAAGGCTCATCTATCTGATGTATTAGTAAACTGATCTGGCTCAGTAAAGAGGTTAAACTAATTAAGAGTTTGGAAGGGACACAATTATGACACAATCTCTGTGTAATGTATAACCAGCCGCAGCCCTTGGTCTTCAGGTTTCCGATACCAGAGCATGATTAAATGCTGAGGAAATGGGGAAACTCAAAATATTGGATTCCAGACAAATGCAATTAGTGTGTATCACATGTTGTAAATCCTTCATGCTTTGATACCTGGTGATGAGTTTGAAAGCAAGGTAGCTGTTTGACCTTTTCAATTATAGATCACTGTAGAAGAGAAGACTATTTTCAAGAAATACTCAACCGCTTATATTGTCATTGAAACATAGATATTGATGTAAATTGTATTTCTGAAAGCAACAATCATCACAGAAAAAGTTGCAGATATCCGATATGCGGTAACATTTCTCATGCCAGCAAATGGATTAAGGAAACAGCATATTCATTTGAATGAGTGCTGCTTACCCAGCACACGCTCTGGAAAAGTCTCTTCGTCTTCCTTACATAGGTGCCCATAATTCGGTGCAAGCGTCTGGCACAGTCTATTCGGTGGATTGATCCAAGCTCAATTTACTAAGCCAAAAGTTAGCATGCTAACATTTTTGTTGTAGCAAATAATGATTTATGATTATATCCAGCATCCCCACACCTGCAGTTTCAGACATGCCAACTTGTGACACTTACTGGCAAGAGTTGGCATGTCTTGAGCAAGACAACATTATGCAAGAAATTAACATACTTTACCAGGAAATCCTAACTTTGTCACTTGTCCAATGAGAATGTACTAAAACCTGTTAAAAAGTAATATGGAATTATGACACAACTGAAAAAAAAAAACCTTAAATAAGCAAAACTAGAACATTTGCAATACGTTCTAGTTTTTTGGGCTATTAGGGCTGCAAGATATTGTAAAATAAATCACATTGTGATTATTTTTACAATATCTTGCAGCCCTAATAGCCAAACACTTAAAAACATTGGATGTTAGTAGATACAATAAATATATGAATTACATACATTTTTACCTTAAAAAAAATGAAAGCCAACAAAAGAGATGCACATTCTTTAAATCAGAATGGATCATTTAAAATGTCACCATGAACCGCAAAGTAAAAAAAATATATATACTTTTTTAAGATTTTAATTATTTAACTGCATTTATTCTATATGTAAAATGGCTGCGCAAATTAATCGAAATATAGAATATAAAATTCTTATATGGGCAAGTGTACTATCCAATTCAAAGAAACTACATTAAAAAAAAGGTGTAATGTAACAAAACAGTTGTAATTATTCTCCAGTTGTAAATAAAAAAAAGGGGGGGGGGTCCCTCTAAAACACAAACACGTTTGTTTGGTTACAAATGTCACGTCATCAATTTCATCATATTATATTTAGTTTTTTTTTGTGAAAATGAAAATGTGATGCAAAACTGAACATTCCCTAATAATGTGTCATATCACAATAGTAATATATGTAAAAATAATCACAATGTGATTTATTTTACAATATCTTGCAGCCCTAAAATATAGCATAGCCCCCTACAGGTTTGATAGCTAAATATTAAACATGTGTCCGACAAACATCATGGAATTATTTTTTCAAAATTCTATATGTAATGCCAATGAGAAACAAATAAACAGCTACATTAGTTGTTACTTGAATGTTTCAGTGTCTGGCTAAATAAAATGGAGGAGTATGTTGCGGTTGCGTATGTGTAGTAAGTGTTGAGTGTATCAAAGCCAGGATAAATTCAGATCTAAATGATAGATAGTGGGAGAGAAAGAGAGAGGGGGAGGGAGTGGTGATGCTTTATTTTTGGGTGGGGGGGTTGGACTGGAGACTACAGATTGACTGGAAATCTTTTTTCAGCCTGACAAGAAGTTGGCGTGGTCCTTTCAACAAGGAAAACAAGCAGGATCCATCAATCCAGGGCTTTCATTCATATGCCAAAACATCAATCCCAGAAGTCCTCTGCCAGCAGTTTCATCATACAAATATCACATGTGGACAGTGTTGTGTTACTATTAGCATGACGACCAGACTGCCAAGCAGCACAGAAGACCTGACAGAAAGACAGAGGATAACCACTGGATTGGATTATGGGCTCATAGAAAGAAATCAGACTATCTAGCTACCTGGTGAACTCATTTGCTGAGGGAATGACTGACAGGGTTCATTGTGATGATTACTTAATAGGTAGCAGAGGGATGGGACCTTCAGATAAAGTGATACAAGTTATCTATGCCAGGTCCTTCTTTGTGCCTAATTAGGTCTTTGCATTAGTGCCAACCTAACAGACATGAGGAGCTCTGTTTTCTAAGCATACAGTTACTCCTGACATACTGAACCAATGCCCTTTCTCGGCTATTGACCCTGATTACTTTCAATCAGCCATATACACATCGCTCCTCTCCCACTACACTGGAGTGAATATGTGTGTGTGTGTGTGTGTACAGCCTGAGGAACCAGTTGGCCTTGCTGATACACAGGACTTTGTGTTGGTAATTTGGTTTCCATGCATGCCTGAGTTCCTCGGGTCAGTCTGAACGTCTGCATGTAGTTGCTGTCGGGCACAAAACGTGATTGCTACTCTGGAGATTTGTGTTGTTTTTATCAACTAAATTACATGCTATCTTAAAGAATGAGAAAAGCTCCTGAAAAAAAAACATTTTGCAGGAATAACCTCTATAAATATGAGTATTTCTTAACCTTTCTAAGTTCTCTCTCCCTTTATGGCAGGTAGTTTTGGACCCTGGTGGTTCAGAAACTGGGCTCAGAGATTGCGGCCTATAAACTGTCCAGACAGGCCAGAGTGTCAGAGGCTCATACGGGTACAAACACATTAATATCAACGTCACTCGCCGCCCGCACCCAGCGCCCAGACAGCTCCAGTTTCAGGCAGCATTCAGAGGAAAAGTCGGGTCATGTGCTGAACCTCAGTTTTAATTAGCTAATGGCACTCCCTGTTCCATCTCCTGCGTCTGAGCTGATTGCTCGCAAAAGACTCCATTTACCCCTGAAAACGCACGCCATCTTGGCATCGACCCACACTCTATGTCTCAACATCTGCTGCCGAGAGATTTTGCCACTCTCCTCCAAAAACCAGTCTAGTAAATCTAAATGTATATGTTTGCTGGTTTCACACCGGTGAAAAAAGAGGAAATTCCATGATCTACACTTTTTTTCCAGCGAGCCTCAAACATCCAACTTTCCATCAACAAGTGGTTTGACAGAGTGGGTCAGAGAGTGTGTGCGTCTCAGTGTTTGTCTGCGTGTGCACGCATGTGTATGTGTTTGGGCAGGGTCCCATTAAGCCTCTAATGCTGGCTGTGTTCTATCATTGTGAAATCAGTGAGTGGATCTCTGTCTCGCCTTTGGCTCCAACATATGAGCAACACTAAAGTATGTGAATCAATCTACCCTTTTACGGAGGAATTTTATTTTGTTTTAAATAGCTGTCAATTACATCACCTTAATGGCATGAACCCTTGGATAAAAAACTGAGAACTTCAATTAAATCAAAAACTGTAGTATTGTAAATGACTTGCATAATGAAAACATGTTAATCTCCTTACATAATGAGATATAAATCACCATTAAGATTGCCTTACTTTACTTTCACACAACTTAATAAGCATGCATTAATAAATGTTTCTTTTAAGCCAGGGGCAAAAATAAATATCTAAATGAAGTCTTAATATTGTATCCAAGCCAAACTGTCTCACTTACATTGCCAGAGCTTTTGTTAGACCTTCGAAGAACTTAAAAATACTGCATCTTTCCAAAATAGACTTTGAAATCGTGCATGTAAAGACAACAGAGAGACTCAACCACTGATTCAGGTTTTGTGCCTTGAACAACTGACTGAATCCTTTATCCCACAAAAACATAACCAACAAAACTATTGTTTTGAGTAGTACCAAAAAAGTATGACCAAAAAAAGTGTTGCCAAAGAAACCAAATAAGGCGCACAGGCCTGAACTCCAGCCTGAAGTCACTCAGCCATATTAACGCTCTGTCCTTTCCACACAGAGAGCTTCTGTGGTTCAGGAGGATATTTTCTGACCTTCATAGCTCACAGTTCAGTCTCAGACGCTTCAGATTTGCTGGGCCAGCCTCTGACAAAGCAGAACAATATCAAAGTCTGGGACCATGTCAGGGTTGCTCTTGCTGGATATATTTTTAATATTTATGCAGACGCAGGAAAAAAATGTAATAAACTAAAACAACAACTGAATTAGGCATGAAACACAACAGGATATTGCAGAGAGATTATGTTGTTTCCTTTTCGCCGGTGTGTCCTTCAGCACTTGCCTGCCCTACACAACAGCCCAGGGCTGGCTTTAATTGGTGGGGAGAGGGAACCAAACATATTTTCTAAAAGGTAGCAGAACTTTTAAGAGGCACGAACTCAGCCATCTGCATGTGGAAGGAACTGACTTTTATTTCTTAAATGCGGAATTTCTTAAAATATTAGCCAGGTACAGACTGTGACAGGCCCACGCAGGGGTCGGGGTAAGACTCGTGTGTTGTGATAATGACTTTTTCCTGCCAAGACGCAGCATGAAGCAAATGCTGTGCAGCTGTATGAAGGAAAAGACATACAGTATATAAACACAGAGGGAGAGGTAGAGGGAGAAAGAGAAGAGACATGTGTTATGTTTGGATGTGAGGAGAGCCCTGTTTCATGAGCGCCTGCTGGAATCTGCCGCTGGAAAGATAATAAAGGGATTAGCTCTGGGTTTTTCTAGAGCATTTGGTTCTAAAACAGAATGTCTCATCTGCTTCCTCTATACGAATTGCTCAAATTCTTGAATGCCTTTGTCTATTGCATGAGCACAACAAACACAAGAGGCATCAGTGCTAGTGGCCAAAAAGCACTGAAGCTCAGACAAAAAAATATGGGTTTGGGATGGACACAACAAAAATACATGAGCACGCACACCCTTTCAGATGCACACAAAGACACTAGGTTTCCTGCAAGTACATAGTACTTGCTTAAATCCGTACAGACTATATGCAAACACAGTTACAAATACACACAGAGAGCGTGCTTATTTTCTCTGGCCCTCTAAGTTTATCTGCCAAAGTCCCACATCAACATACATTCAATCCCTGCTGATTATATGTGTTGATTCAAGCTTGAAAACATTTCACAGTTCTGTTTATGTTCTGTCGGAATAGCAGGAGTGTTACAACCCAATGTACTATACGTGGAATCAATACTTCCTATTGTGAACGTCAATGGAAACAATATCCCCATTTTCATATTTCTGCATGGCTGTGAGAAATGTTTGTATGTGTGCTTGAAATAAGGGGTGATCAGGAGGTGAGCATGTACAGCAGGGTTTCACAGTGCCTCAAGTCGGCAGACAGAGTCCAGTGGCTTGTCCACACTGAGCCGAATTGTTCCAGTGCTCACATATGGTAAACATCTCCAAAAACACACATAAACACGCACACCTTCACAGTGACACATTTATGCATACATCTACATCCCATACTGACATTCACTCACTGCCTGTTTGCCTTGTGTCACCCAAAGGGGACTTCATTCCATGTTGGATTAAAGATCCATGGGCACAATGCTACAAAGAGCAACAACAACAACAAAAAAAAAAGATGTATGAGAGCCTTTAACACAACACACTCTGAAAGAATCACCAGTTGGGAAACACACAAAGCAGCAAATTACTTCCAAATTTTTCGTTCACGCTGAGCCAAGGAAGCAGAAACACTAATTCCCCCCCGAGTGACGCAAAGCAGGGAGAACAGCAGCAACAGTTGAGTTTGTGTCTTTTTTGGCTTCGATAAACATTCAGCTGAGAGATGTGCTAACAAGTATCAGAATCAGTCTGAATCAACATTAAAGAACTTATCGAACTCAGCAGAAACTGCCATAAAATATAACTTTCTATTAACAGACCCTCCGCTAATTTTACAACCCACTGTTATTTAGAAAAATAAACAAGACCTGGATTTCTTTTTCTCAAAAGAAAAGAAAAAGGCCTTGAGATAAAACAGGTGCTGTAGCAATATCGCAGACTCAGTTTTTCAATAATTAGGATTTGGATGGGATCCTGAACTTCTGCACCACTTCTGACAAGGGCTTTGGGTGAAGCCGTGAATTGAGCAAGACTAGCAAATGTTACCGACTAACCCTCTGTGGCTGCCTTCTCCAGACTACTACATTTCTCCTCATGTTTGGCTTGGATACGAAGCCAATTCACTTAATACTTGTGGGACAGCTAAACATTTAAAGCTCCCATTTAAAAGGATCAAGTGAAGGCATTGTTTAGTTATGTTAACCATATGTGTTGGTTTTTCATGATCTGAATCCCCTCTCAAAAAACAGAGTGCTCAGGAAAATAAACATGGCTTCGCCTACACAAATTGTGGACTAATTGTGTATTTGGACTAAATCATTCTTAAGGTTGGAGGGCTTTTTTCCATTTGCTAAGGGATACTGGGGAGTGACAGCTTGACATTGATTAGTGTGTTGACTTGTGCAACTGGAGCTTTACCTGTAAAGAATACAACCACAAATCTATTCATACTGACAAGGTAGTGCTGCTCTTACAGCAGCTCAAATCTTCAGTGGAAAAAAGCTATTTCTTACATGTTCCACTAAAAATAAAGGAATTATAATCATGAGTGCTACTCAACCAAAACAAAATAAAAGTTAATGTTGAAAAGTAATCAGCAGTGAAGCAAGTCCAGTCTTGGTTTTGAACTAAATGGACGCATATATTGTTGAGGAAAAATCATTTTGAGGGACTGTGTTATGTGCTTGTGTTTAATTCAGATGGCTGCAATTATAGAACAAACCAGACTTGTATTAAATATAGAAATACAAACTAATACCTTCAAAAAGAAGCAAAAGTTCCTCAAATTAAGACAGCTGACCAAGAGGAGATTTTCAACAATATTGGATGTGTGTGTTTGTATAAAACTGATCATTGGTGTCGTTTTTTTGGGTCTAACTGTGTTATGATGACTCACCATGCACTTGTTGGGTTTCTCTCCGGAGTGGACTCTCATGTGAATGAGCAGCTTGTAGCGGGCGTTGAAGGGCTTGTAGCGGCGAATGCAGCCAGCCCAGAAACAGGTGAAGTCCTCACCTTTGCGCTGGTCGATGTGGACTTTCTCAATGTGCCTCACAAGCTCCTCCTGCTGCTCGTACGCAGCACTGCAGTCAATCCAGCGACACACCTGCTTGTCGGCCAGTGCTCCTCCTCTGACTTCGTCCCGCTCTGGAGCGGTATGTGACCCATGAGGGCCTCCAGGGGTCGGTTTGAGTCCCAGGGAAGAGGTTGGTGCTGTGTGCTGGCTCTGGTGGTGGAGCAGGCCCCCAGGACTGGGCCCCACATATTGGTGCAGGTGGTAGGGCGGAGGCATAGCAGGGCGAGAGGGGTGGTGAGGGTGACGAAGGTGCCCGCTACGACCACCCATGTGATGGTGATGATGATAGTGGTGCTGAAAGAGTTCGTCTTCACTGGGAGAAAAATCATCAAGGGGCTCCTGCTTTAGAGTGGCCCCGGATCTTTGGCCCCCGTCCAAGAGCGCCCCAGCTTCGGCCCCTGGATGCAGGATCCCAGACATCAGGCCCCCACTTATCAGTAGCCCCAACCCGTCCGAGCCTCCTGCTCCTCCCACCACACCTCCCCCAGCTGTTCCTCCAGCCCCACGCCCCTGCAGCATGGAGCCCCGCTCCTCACACAGCCCCTGGCTCTGCCCCTGGCCCTGCTCCTGCTCCACTGATGACACTGAAGAGGAGGACGAGGAGGAGGAGGAGGAAAGGGACAGCAGGCAGGTGGCAGGTGAAGACAGCTGACAGCTCTCCTGTAGCTTGGTCTGCTGGGGGCTACCGTGAGGTGGGGGCCTCTGGGGGGCTTCCCGTGAGCAGGAGTTAGAGGGTGGGGATGTAGAAGAGGAGGAGGAAGAGGAGGAAAAGCCGGCACTGCTGGCGTGGCTAGGCGAGAGGTTAGTGCGGAACCCGTTAACGCAGGCAACCATCGACATCTGGGAGGAGGAGCAGATGATGGCGGTGATATTGAGCTCCTCGGACGCAGCGGCAGTAGCTGATGTGGAACCTGTGGCAGCAACGCTGCCAGCAGCGGCGGCGGACTGTGAGGCTAGGGACAGGCAGCGTCTCTTCAGACTGCTAGCACTGAGCAGCCGCGCTGAATGACGGGAGCCAGTTGGGGACAAAGCCAGTGGGGAGGAGCCAACTTCATTATTAAAGGGTTGCACTGCGTCCCCTGACACAGTACTACCAACACCGCTCACGGTGCATCCGCCTATACCGTTGTTGCTAACGTGCGGCGCTTCGACTATGTTGTCCCTTGTCGCTCCCAAAACTTGGCCTGCCCTACAGTTCTGAAACCCGGCCTGAGACGTGCTATGGTCCCTGGATGTGGTGCTTGAGATCTTGTAGCCCATTGAGTTCTCCTGTTTGATTGGGTAAGGGAGAGAGGAGTGAGTCCCGTTGGCATTGCCGCAGCCCAGGCTGGGTGAGGCCCCCGGCAGGGTCCTTTGGAAGGCCGAAGAGGATCTGTAAGGAGAAAAGGCACAGAAAGGAATATGAGCGCTATTAGCTGACAGGCTGATGACAGATACTGGCTGGTTGATCCTTCCCACCAGCAGCACTGTCAGAGTTTGGCCTCCTGCTTACCCCTCCTCCTCCAATCATTCTCTTACTTTATATGAAAATCATATGTGAGTCCAACCACCTAAAATATTTAAATTTAGCCTCTCTTTCATTGTAAGGGACCTTCTGGAACAATAATTAACACTGTACACGACATGGTAAGGATTCAGTGACGTAAGGTAATGTTGGCCACCAAGTTATATCCACTGCTGATGATCTAAAGTGTTTTTTTATGAATAAATGAAACAGGATCTTCTGGTAGTGAGGGGATATGAATGGGCATTTATAACTAAGAATAGAGAAAGGGGGAGGGATGGATGGCTACTGAGACAGAGAGGCCACTGGCTACTGTGTCCATCTGACAGGCTTTGATGACACAAAGGGGTTAAACCCAACCCAACATTGGGGATAAATAGGGAGTCACCTGTTTTGGTGGCATAATTGCGGCCTATGAAGGGTCACCGTTTACAATACTGTGTATTATGGTGGGAATCTTTGCCCTGCTGAATGGGGAACCCAGGTCAGATTTCTCCATGCGTTGCTGTGATCTCCTACATAATCATTCCTGTCAGTTGGCTCATTATGGATTTTGTCCAAAGCCCTTGAGTGATGTGAGAAGAGCTCTTTTTTTTCCGGGCTGTCTCATGAAGGAATCGTCTTTGTCTCATTTCCCTCTGAGCACGCTGGGGGAAAAACAGAGCTAACGCTAGCTAGGGCTGGAGAGAGCCAGTGGCAGACTTTGTCATGGTTGTTGTTAATAAAGACTTGACTCCCCTCTCTTTCTATTCAGGATCGCTATTTCCTGTTTGGCTGTAGTGAAAATATTGAGAGACAATATGAAAGGACTGAATGTCTGTCAGTCGGCGGGAAAGTGAAAAGGGAAAGAACAGAGGAGGGGGAAGACAGAGAACAAAACCCCACAACAGAGAAATCGACTGGAAACTCAATCTGACTTGACCAACAGTAGTCAGATATTTCACAACAAAAAAAATCACATTAGTAACATAATAACATCGAAAAGTAACATAAATGTTATGCTCTGGACCCCTTCGGTGTGTTTTATGAGACTGGGTAAAGCTTTCCAGCTATATATGTGTGTATTAGATTCACAATAGCAGGGCTAATAGAAAACACATTGTACCTGCAAATTGTTAGTAAAGCTATACCCAGCAGGAAACATTCTGAACTGGAACAAGAACAAAACCATTCCAAAAAAGGCAATGATAGTGACAGTTTACCTGTTGTCTTGGTGAGGGCCGTCCTGCAGAAGGAGGTCGGGTGTGGGTCTGTCGCAGTGGAGGCTCTGGGTATAAAGCCCCCCTAAGTGACCCCCCACTAGCAGTGGCAAGCTCTGCCCACATCGCATCAGGGCGCCCTCAGCGTCACCCAGCACAGCGTCTACATCCTTCTCTGAGCAGTAGGCACCATTCGCTGGAAAGAGAAAGGAGAAATATTACTAAACCCGGGTAAATCCGCATGAGGATATTAGAGTGTGTCTTAGCCAGCAGAGCAGTGACCCAGTGTCACTCTCAAATTAAGAACTGGCCACGCAGATTGGACTAAATGATCTACTGACTGTACTGGAAGAATAATCAGTTTATAGTGGGATCCATGCCATCACTGACATGTTGAAATCCTATTAGATTAGGAATATTCTCTTGAGGGATAACTGCTGGCTGCCACAATTGGAGTATCTAGTGATATATGGAGAGCTCTTTGGCAAAGTTTAACTGGTGACAGTAAGAATAACGCCAGAGAGATTTATTGCCAGATATTATTGCTGAAGTAATTGTACTCCAAATGGCAATGCGTCCATTTTGGAAAAATAAACTAGCTCAAATGAATGTTTCCGAAAGATCCAGCCAGTTAGAGTATGAGCGCTGAATCAATCAAGAATTTAAATTACATACTGTCCCTTTCAGTTTACCATCAGTTGTTCTAATGTTATACAATTAATCCTTTTGTAAAAACAGTGACCTCATTAATTGATTTAATTATTTATCATTTTATTTGTTTAAGTGCAGAATTATTTCTTTTGGGAAAAGTGTGGTGTAAATACTCAGTGATTTAATCTAGAAGGGGAAAAGAAGGAAAATTGGTTCTGATTCTTGTAGACATTTCGTCTCTCATCTCAAAGGGCTAGATATTTAAGGTTTAATATCCATTTATAACAAATGAATGTGTTGTATCAGCAAATTACCTGTTTGGTGAGGAAGGAGCATGAGGAAAAAAGTGCTACTAATTTTAAATCTGCAATTTCTTCATCAATATATATATATATATTTTTTTTTAACAAGTGTGTTTTATTTCTCAGACACAATTTCCAGATAACTGAGCATATTTTTAGGATTTTTGTTTTTGTCATCCTTTTTATCGGACCAGTATGAATATACGATGTGAAATAAAGACTTTATAAATGTGACCAAAACCATAATAAAAGTAGGAAAGAGAGAGATGAAGGTGAACGAAGGGCCTCGGCGTATTAGGAAATATTTGTGAAAGGTAAACTGATATCCCCACTCACTCGTGTGTAGGCGGCCACGCGTCCCCTGTTCCAACTTTTCCTAACTCAATTTCTAAAATTCAATTTTCTCCTAACGATGTTATTGACAATGTTATCGCACACCATGAGCTATTATTAATAAAGTCACCCAAACACCCTGAATGTGAGAGAAAACATAAGAAAAGGAACTGGAAATGAATAAAAAGGATATAAGGAGACAAAATGTAAAAGTAGCGAGAGAAATAGCCAGTAAAATGAAGAAAAAAAGACAAAAAAACAGGAGAAAGATATTACAACATGAGTAACATAGGGTGAGGGAGAAACAGTACAAAAGAGAAAGGGAGGACGTGTTTAGGAAAATGGGAAAAAGGTTACAAGAACGAACAAAAGACGAGAAAAAACAATGGCACGTTGTGAACCATTTAACCTCTGTTTTCGGAACATCTTTTTACATATCCCTCCTACAGTTGATGTATGATTAGTCTCCTCTGCATTTGTCTTGTTACGGGTCACAGCAGAAACACAAAGGAGCGTAGAAAAGGCCGAGTGAGCAATGCAAACGGCCCAGTATCACCAGGGGACCGTAGGAACAACGCTGGTTTCACTCAAAGCTGTTAACAGAAGGCAAAATGTCTTTCAGCTCTGGTCTGTTTTCAAGCAATACAAATCATTCTGTTTACCAAATTCTGGACTGTGGTGTCTTTTTTGTTTTATTTCTTTCTTTTTTTTTTTACTGCTTACTGGCTCACCAGTGTTTCTGTATGAACGTTTCAAGGCCTGCTGATGTGAAGCCAAGTGTTTCCCTGCCTCAAGTCAGGGGTAATTCAATCAGGATGGACAAAAGTGACATGAGTCAGGTTAAAGATGACTAACATCATCAGAGATCTTTTAATTAGGCCTTGACTGTCCGTATGCATGCACACAAAAACACAAACAACCAAATAAAAGCAATGTCATCATAAAGCACTGGATGGATTGGCAGTCAGTCAATGAGGTCTTGACTGGATGCACATGCTCTTTCTCACACACATATCACAGTCATCACCATATAAAACACAGACCCACACCAGGCGGCCCGGTAAATGTAACCCCAATTATGAGACGATGCTCTTTTAAAGCTTAACGCTCTGTTCCACAGGACAATGCTCGCCAGGAAAAGTCCACCACGTAAATGAGTTGGACACAGAGAAAAGACAGAGATGCTCCCAGTACACGGATTACCTGTCCGCAAGGATTTTAACTAAAACAGACTGATAGTACAACCAAAGTTTTCCAGCATGACTATCTATGATATGTCATGTTTAAGAGCCTTCACAGCTTGAAATCACAGAACTGACTGGAAGTTGAAATTAGTTTTTTTTTTTTAAGTATTTTTTTTGGCCTTTTATGGCTTTATTGATAGTACAGCTGAAAATATGACAGGAAGCAGGGTGAGAGAGAGAGGGGGAGTGACACGCAGCAAAGGGACCCGGGTCGGGAGTCGAACCCAGGTCCGCTGCAGAGCCTCGGCACATGGGACGTGCGCTCTACCAACTGAGCTAAACGGCGCCCCATGAGTTTGGTTTTTAATGTATTTTGCACTACATATACCTTGTATTAGGGCTGGATATTGAACCTGGACACTTTTTAGACATCAGTATGTAATATTGTACAATGCAATGTTTGAGATGGGTCTGTTAGGGTTGGGCCTACAGACAATGTCATTGCTGATGGCTAATAGTAATTGACTACTGAGTTTTGTGCCAATGTCCCATCATGATTTAAAAAGGCCTCCACCAGAGACCACAAAAAAATAGTGTCCCCCCTCAGAGTTGCCGTGAGGCAGGAGTTGTTGGTCTTCGTGACATGTGAGGGAGAGAAAAAAATGTTTTGGCTGCTCAATGTGCTTATGGTGCAGACACTTGGTTAGATTGGTGGCAGCAGCCGTAAGTTTGTTTCTTTCAATCATGTTGTTGTTATTTGTGTTTTCTTAGCTTAGCTTCCTCAGTATATCTAGCCATCTAACTTTTCTTCAAGCTTCCGAAGCTGAACAAAGCTAAGTTACAGACATGTCTTGTGGAAATGAGGACCCTTTTAAAGCCAGCGCTGGTTCTAAAACCAAAAGCCGTCAGATTCTATATTTTGTTTACTTATTCTGTGGTCAGATGGATCCGCATTAAAATGAAAAAGTTTCTAGTTTAAAACAATTTTCCTTTTCGTTTTGTACGGCTGCTTTTGTACAATTTGGCAACTCAGTTCAGTATCCAACCCTATCCGGTATTGTCACAAATATCAAGGAACATATGCTCTTAGTGAACTTGTTAAGGAGAAGGCCAAGTTAAGGAATGTTGGATCAACAGACAGCCATGTTGACTAATATTATCAGCTTGGTTTATCACAGATATATCATTATTGGCATTTATGTTGTTGAATATGCACCAATATAAAACTTTTTTTTAAGACCAAAATGCAGAATAATTGGAATAATATATCATTATAACCATAACCATATGATATAACCATATCATTTTCCAAATTGTTTTTAAGATGATTTTCTCTTGTCATGTTCTTTCCTAAGAAGTTACAAAAAACATCTGGAATTTTTTTTCTCACTGCAAGCATTTCACAAGTGTTTTAATTGGATCCTGGAGTTTGCATGACAATTTTTGGCAGATTCATCTATCAGTCTTTAAAAGACAATGAGTGTCACTCAAATCCCTCTTGCATTACTTTAGCTTAGTTCAAATACAAACAGGTAGCAATACATCCTAAGGGGGCTTAAAAAAAGACATGCTTGCTTCTGTGTCCAACAGAGTGCTGCAGTGTGTTGCGAAAGCTCAAGTGGACTTAAGTAACTCCATCCAACAGACACCTTCTGAGTTTCTCCAGGACACTGAAGTCAGAGTGTTAAATGAGTGTTAAAGGTCTTGGTCCCCCTTCTGCAGAAAGTTGGTTCACCACTGATTTAGAGCTTTGCTACATTAACAGAATCAGTCATGCTCAGGTTGGGGAAACAGGCTCCTCAACATATGGTGGCTTGGATCGGACCCAACAGTAAATTCAGTTTATATTGAATGTGCCATGGTAATTCAGCGTTAAACATTTCATTGTGTGTTAGAGCCTAGTTTGATCAGGAGGTGGAAGCCAAAGAGAGCATCAGGGACTGAGGTGAAATGTAAGATCTTTCAGCAGCAGTGACAGGAGTGAGAGAGGAAAAAAAGAGAGAGAATATGTGTTTATGTGAATGAACGAGTGAGAAGCTGTGAGACAGAGAAAGAGAGAGATGACCCTTCGTCTTATAAATGTGCAGAGTTCAAAGGTGGTCTGCTGAGCAGGGCAGCTGTGTGCACATCATACTTTACATTCCTTTGGCTCTTGATTTGAATATTTCCATGAAATGTTCTGGGGAAAACTTTACTGCTAGCAACGCTATGGAGCAATGTTTTGATAAGTAGGTCCCTATCGGCATATAATTAGTCTCAATGCCACCACACATAAAAACCACATGCGTGAACGTGATATAAGCACACAGAACTGTATTCGCAAGAAGAAAATGATGAGCACTAGGGATCTTATAGAAGCTTCTCCCACAAGCACGTTGCTGTGATGACTTCAAGCACGACCCCCTATGTACTCGCAACTGCTCAACTCTCACTTACTTGTCTTTCAAATTCACTTTGAACCCCTAAATAGAAAAGACAGTGCCTGATATTTTGATTGTTCACTTTGAATACTGACTATGCCCTTAGATTGGCTGCGTGGTTTGACCACCTCATGTGGGGGCAAGTAAATCTGACAGTTAACATTTTTCAGCTCATTTCAATTATGTTTGAAACTATTGATTTTGGTTACTGTATCCATCCACTAAAGAAATAATACTCTGTATTAAGTAGCTAAATATTCCATTTTAGAAAAGCGAACATCACCTTGCAAAAGTTTGGCAAAGGTGGGTTACTGTGGGTGCTGAAAGAAACTAACAAAAGGTGAGGAGATCAGCCACTGTCTATTCCATCCCCCTCTCCAAAGTCTCACAAGTCATCAGCCGTTGCAACTATTGATTCCATTGATCAATAGTTTGTGGCAGTAATGTGTAAAGAAGCATGGCAATACAGCCACAAAGCAGTGAACATGGATGTGGATGATACAGGTTTCAAAAAAATCTCCTTTGCAAAGAGAATGTATTCAACACATTTGTTAGACCTCAAGGATTCATTCGTAAAAAAACAAAAAAACAAACACTGAAAGTGTATATAACTTCTGTTTGTTTGCAGGGAAACTCCACATTGCACATTTAAGATGATTTAAATCTGCAGCCACATTAATTTCAAACACTCCTAGCATTTACAGTTAATCCCCTCCAGATTATCTATGGAAACAGAATCAAGCATTGCCCCCAATTCCAGTCTGGCACCTCCGAACAAGCAGGGTGGGATGCTGCTCTGATATACACAGTTGCAAGCATTCAGGCCCAATTAGGAGTGACGCTGTAGGGGCGTGAGATCAGGGGAGCAGGGGCAGAGAGAAGGACGGACAAAGAAAGAAGTACAACAGTGCCAAAAGCACCAGCGGCAAATGTTGTGTTCAGTACGGAGACCATGTACAGATGTGCTGGCTCATCCTCACAAAGAGCCACTGATGTCAACATTGCCAACTAAAGACATGGGCACAAATAAGGACTCTATTGTTATCCGCCTCTTAAAACAGGGACTGTGGGTAAGGAACAATCCCTCTTGATAACATGTCTTAATAACCCTCTGTTACATCTAAAGTGGTATCTTCCGTTCCATAAATGTCATCACATGGTATCTATTCTCTCACTCTGCCACATCTACTCTTCTCTCCTGTATAATTAGAGTAGCACATTCCTTCAGTGAGCATCACTGCAGGATGACGGTAAACTGAGGAACTTGCTGAGACGCACAAAAGGAGATGAAAAATTAAAGGAACCATATGCCCGTTTATATGCTCCATTTCACATGAATATGAAAATGAATACTTCCTAAAAGAGTGCAATTATAAAAGGGATAAACATGGTTATTCGAGAACTTGTTTTGGGATGTGTAGGATTTATTTTCTGGCTGAGGTCGTGGAGGCAAACAAGTTTTCAATCACCCTGCGATACGCTTGCCCTGATTTCATCTATTTGTCATGTTTCCTTCATGTCAAAATCCACTGGGAGCATGGCGCACAAAGCCGTAAAACTTAACTGCATCATGATCGTGAGTGGAAAGAGCTTTTAATCCTTCTCCTGCTGATGAATGCAGCCACTGTGACCACGGAGGCTGAGAAATAAGACAATAGACAGGAACAATGAATGAATGCAGACTCGATAATTCTGATAATTAGGGCACGACTCACTCTTTAGTGGGAGGTTGCGGTCACTGTGACGGTACTTACATCGATTGTTGAACACGCTTCACATACTGGACGAATTTTACATTGGGAAACGTGGCCAGTTAGGGTGCGCTGTAATTGAACACCTATTCAGGCTGCCTCAGGGGCTGATGATCAGAGTCATGTTCAAGTTCAGCGGTGTTGTGCCTTGGCTAAAAAATCTACCCTGACCTCAGTGACTAATAAATGACTAATAAAGCAGAGCAGACACATGTCTCCAATCTAGCAGAGCATAACCCCTCTGAAACAACATAGCTATTATCCCAAGATATGCAGTTATGACTGCATTACCATACAAAGCATTCCAGTCTACACAGTATTGAAAAGATCAAACCACATCATCACATAGTCGAAGGTCTATGTCCCTGTCTCCCTAAATGAATCCCTCTCCTTTCTGCAGTCCTCCACAGACAATACCAGTCCTCCATCTGATCAGCAGATGGCCTGGACAGCATTATTAAGTGTAATTGGTGGTAATCTAGGGCGATTTTTTATTTCGGTGACACTTCATCTTCTATAATTCTCGCCTCTCCCTTTTAAGTCACCTAAGCGTTGTGTTAAGTGCCAGAGTGAGACTTTGCTTGTGCCAGCGTTTAATGTGTTCAAGTCTTCAGAGACATGCGGGCCTCAATGAAAAGCAGATGTGCAGATGGATGGCGGAGGAAAGGAGAGCGATCAGAGGTGTACTGTACTTAAAGCAGGAGGAGGCTGTTGGAGGGGGAGCTGGGTGTTGGAGAGGGAAACAGAGTGTCAGGAGCGTGATGCAAACATCTGAACCCAAGGTACAACAAGCTGCCAAAACCGCAAGACAGATGCCTCTGGAAATCCAATGTGACACCTCAACTGGCCCCACTTTGGCTTCATAAATCATACACTCAGCACTTAAACAGTTAATAATGATCATTTTATTCCTTGCTGCCCCCAACCCCCCACCTGCCATTTCCCCCCCCCCCCCCCCCCCCCCCCCTTCCTCTCTGTCAACATGAGACAGGTCAACAGATACAAGTGTGCAGCAGCAGGCAGCAGGACTTTGTAGAAGGATGCTCTGGTTGTGCATCTTGTCCAGTGCAGATGTTGCGTATTAGGGTCCAAAGCCTTCCCTGGCCTCTCTGAATCTCATAACTCATGTCTATATTTGTGTCTGCGGCATAGGCCCGGAACTTATTTGTTTGCTTAGTAATAGATGTATGATTGAAAAACCTGGGGGCACAAGTAAATGAAAAATAACAATGTCTACTCCTCTTAAAGCAGGTGCAGAGCAGAGGGGAGAAGAAAAACTCTATTAAATTACAGCTGGAGCACAGAAATGTCAGTGTTTTCATAGCAGGATTACCAGTACCAGCAGACATGAGAACTATCATGAGGATAAAATCAATTTGTTCCAGCTGATTTAAGCTGCTCTCAACCAGGTATCTTTGTTCCTCCCTGTTTTCTCATGGTCAACTTGGTTGCACAATAACCTCAGATTGGCTGCTAGAAAGTCGAAAGTAATGCAGAGCGACTTGTGGTTCCAGATGCTTGAAGCTTTTACTATTTCTGGGCATAAAAATATCCTATTTCAGCTCCAAAAATGTAATAGCATTACAGAGATCATTAGTATATATAACAACAAATGAGCCCAGTCGTCCAAGCAAACCTCCGTGTGGACACGTCTGGTTGTGCATCAAAGTTTAAGTCATACTGATGAATTCAGCGGTCGGTAAATGATTAGCTCTCCTGCCTTTTGGAGAAGAGGGCACATGTTGTGGGAAGCAGCCGTCCTCATAATACCAAGCTCTTCAAATGGAGCAGTGCTAACCACAGTCATGAACACAAACAAATAGTTGGCAGCCAACAACACTCCCATCCCCAACCCCATCAATTTACCCCACCCACCCCATCTCAGAGCCAGACTTGGTGCCCGCCGAGTCCAAAAGACCAACCAGTTTACCACAGAGAGGGCGATGTAAGTCAAAACCCAAACACAGGGGAAAATGTTGTGGGATTATGTTTCTACACAAACAAACACACACACACACACACACACACACACATACACACACACAGGCACACAGAGGTGTTTGTCTCTTTCTGTCACTCACACTGAACTCAGAGGATGATGCACTGAATGGCCGCTGGTCAATCCTGATCGCTTCCCACAACCTCCTACCAACTGCCACAGCCAATCATTACCTCTGCTGTCCCTCTTGATTAACATAATTAAAACTTTACACTTGCACATGTCACCACCTGGTGGAAGCACCTTGTCACTGGTTGTGCCCTCAGGGCCATCCTGTTTGAGCACAAATCCATGGAGAGGTGATGCACTGCATCTCATAATTAGCTTTTTTGCATGTGATTCCCTGGGCCGCAAACATGACATATGTTATGAGAAGTTGTGATCCCAATCTGATACATTCAGTGACCTGGCAAGTGACACATTTTTATTTTTATTTTCAATCCAGGATATTGTTTCAGACGATGTGTCATTTAAATTTTTTTCGATGTGCAAAGGTTGTAAATACTAAAGAAATAACAGACCTACAGTAAGTAGCCAGTTTATTAAATCACTGGTAGGTAATAGTAACGCCCATGACAAAAACGTACCAACTTCATGAAGGTTAGCATTACCTGTTCAGATGAAACTGCTGATTTGACTTAATAGTCATTTTGGCAGCTGTAGCGTGTGGTGCTGCTGAATTGTAATACATTACATTGAACACACCCTCTCATAACACTTATTTATTTAGTTAACCCTTGTTGTTCACAAGCTTTAGCTGTTTAAACCTTTAAACTAGCCACTGAGTGTATATCCAAAGGAAATGATGAACACTTTGCACAGTTTTACATTCATAAATCCTAATTTTACACCTCTCTGTTATATACTAATATCAAAATGGAGTCACAGCAGTACTAGTCCATTACATTTGCGTCCCTATACTCTCAGTGTAAGCTGTTCTTTAAATAATTAACAGATGCTCAGAAAGTGATGTGTTTATGTTTCCAAGAGCTAAAATAGTGACATGATCAGAATCAACAGAACCGAGTAATTAACATAAGCAATGATAACCAGATGATGATATCTGAACAGAAAAAGACTAGAGCTAAGCATACAGAAACCCAGACTTAATCAGCAGGAAATCCAAGAAAAGGCCTCATAGTACTTGAAGACACCATTTGCACACTGACCTCTGGGAAGCTATATAAGAAGAAACACCACAGCAATGATTGATTATCACAAAAATAAGCATATCTTCTATCTTTAAGTCTCTTTTAGACTATTTGTTAATATAACAAAAATGTGCATATTCAAAAAACCACTTTAAAGTCACCAGTAGCCACAGCTCTATCCTGACAATCACTATCATAACAGGATTTTGCCCACAAATCTGTACACTGCCAGGATTAATCACAGACAATCACAACTTTTACAAGAAGTGCTCAGCCAAACCACATCCTATAATTTGACTGAAAAGCCGCATAATTGTAAAGCCGAAACAGTGCACAAAGCGTCAGTAAGGCCCGTGGACTGACTTGATAGACCAGCGGATTGTCAAGACGTGATGCACTTGGCTGACAGACGTGACAGGGACGTCTGGCTTAGTGACAGACACCTTTATAGGGCTGCTGAACAACACGGCTTCGGAGCGGGGCCAACAGCGCTGAAACCTCGGCGTGGGATCAGGAAATGCTTCAAAGCCAGACAAGAGGCTGCTCTGTTTTGTGAGGCAGCAGTTAATACTGGCAGAGTAATGTAGCCCAGTCCAGAGGACTGACGAACGCTCGTCACACCGCACCCTCAGAGAAAGTGTTTAAGGTGAGACCGGTACTCTTCTTAACAGAAGAAAGTTATTTCCAGCAACATCTAAACATAAATAATGTTACAAAGTACTTTAAAACATTTCAAATCAATGTTTATTTGAATGGTTTTAAATATGCTATTTCTGAGTGCCTGTGTTTTTGTCTGTGTTTGTACTAATGTGTGTGTATGTGTTCACTCATGAGAATAACCAGTGTATATAAATCTGCTGTAAAAAATAAACATGGCGATTTAGTGCAGAAGCTGCATTTCCCCCGCCTGAACAATCGGCCTCAGTTTGTCTGTGTGCCCGCTTGAGTCGTATCAAAACACAGCAGTCATCCCTCTGAAACTGTAGTGAAATCAAAACCATTTGTCAAACATCAGTGTGGCACTCTATTTGTCAAAATTACTATAATAGCTCAATAAATCTGCACTATAAAGAACAGCTGGGCTAGGAAAAAAGCTTTAGTCAAACAGAGGTCATTTGTAATGAGAGCTTGATTCTCATATTGAATTAAATTCAATGTGACATAGCAAAAAAGAAAAAAAAAGGGACTAGATGACAGAACAACTTTTATGTCCCTTGTTTTTCCATTTTTTTAAATGCAAACTGCATTGAGAAATGTCATGGGTAAAATAACAGAAACAGTCTTTGTGAAAAATCAATTTCAAAAGTTCCTAAGTATTGGTAAATGACAAAATGCAATCCATAAAACTGAATACTAGAGCTGAGTTTAGACTTATTGTGACCGTTCTTTGAAAAATAGCAT
This sequence comes from Sparus aurata, assembly GCF_900880675.1. Taxonomy (NCBI): domain Eukaryota; kingdom Metazoa; phylum Chordata; class Actinopteri; order Spariformes; family Sparidae; genus Sparus; species Sparus aurata. The sequence goes on from NC_044197.1 coordinate 12,819,080, forward strand.
ATTTGGATGTTTGAATGTTCATATACCAAGATTTTCTGCATCTTAAAACTTATTATTGTGAATAGTTTTGTGTATGCATGTGCAGTTTCTAGGTGTGTAGAATCTGATCAAGTAGTTAAGAAGGTGGCAGGTAAGTTAAGAATGAAATAGAGAAGCATTTATGAAAAAAAAGAATAAGTTATATGTTTCCAAACATACTTTGATTATAGAGACTCAGGGGGATTTGAGCTTTAGCTAAGTGCCAATACACACAGCAACATGCTCATAATGACAATGCTAACATTCTGATGTTTAACAGGCACAATCTTTACCATGTAGTGTTAATGAGCACTAAAAATAAAGTGCAACAGAGGCTGATGGGAATGTCATTAGTCTATCAAATCTTACGTATTAACCTTAAAGCTAGAGTTTGATAATTGTACTTGTAAATGAACATCCGATACGGTCAAGCCTTTTCTAAAGTCAAATTCACATAATGTTGACTAAGCCTTTCATCGCCTAAATCCCTCTGTATTTCACATTATGCAGTTTTTAAATCTGTTGTCTTTAGTGAATTTTTCGGGTTGTACGCCAAACCAGTAATTGGGTTGCCAGAGGTGAAGTGGGTGAGCAACCACAGCCATAGATCAAAAAGCAAGTAAGATTATGGTGTGGCCTACACTGGGAAAAACCTTAAAGCATTGGAGATGGAGCGCTCACCTGTACACATATGTCTTGAGCATACTCAAATGGTGTTACTCTTGGTGGTACAATAGAAAAAGTCATGGAATCACCAAAGTCGGTAAGATACGTTGTCTGGGAACCACATGAATGTACAAAATAATGTATGTTGTTCCGCTGTACCTCCCATTGCTAATGCTTTGTTAGCCTAACTCATCACTGTGCCTGTGGCGTGTTCACTCCGGCCCGAGACACCGTCGCTACAAAACTCACAGTCCTCCTACAACCCTCTTCAGCCAGCACCCAATATTTACAAGCAATCCTAAATCTGTGAGAGAATTCGATTGAACACAGATGGCAGGAAATTCCTTGGAAATGACAGTGGCCAAGCTCAACCACAGAACACGAGAGGATCTCCATGTAGCAGATGCATCAAGGCCCATCTGACAGGTATCTATCTTCTTCTCGCCCAGCTATGCCTCCTGCCATCGCTGACAGTTTGACAAAAGTGATGATTTATATGACTTCTGTAAAACAAGTGATCAATTTGCAGCAATTACTGTATATCTTTAATGGTTTTGAGGCAGCAGTGGGGGAGAAATAAATGAATAGTTAGGAAAATGTCTGGAGGAAAATTCCCTTGATGGCCGGTGGTCCAACTGAGAGGTTGAATTTGAGTTGGTAATTAGATCACATTTGAATGGAGCAACATTTGAAAATGATTATTTTGTTACCTACACACAGTGCACATAACCTTCTGTTATTCTCAGAGGGGATGCTAGTTGTTTAAAACAAGGGCCAAACCAGATGTTCTGTGAACCAAAAGAGGAATCCAATTTCACTTCCTACTTCTTTGGTACTTTTTGTTGTTTTAGTGCAGGAAGAATAATGGAATGTTACTTTGTGAAAAGGATATGTTCAAAGCATGCATGGTAATTGCTTTGGCTTTTGAAGTTTCCGGTTAACGTTGAGGCCAGCAATTCTCCACAGTGTCCGTAATGAATATTAGCTAGTCAGAGTGTTTAGGGGTTAACTCACCCCCAAAATGGAGCTCTTTGACAAAAATGAGTTTTACAAAAGCCCACAATTTGCTTTGACAGCAGAGGCACAGGGGGAAAGCTTTTATTTTGATTTGATTATTGATGTTGTTTTATGTCACTGGTTTACAAACCCTTACATTTTAGCACACAAAGTAAGATGATCTACTCAAACATAAGCGATTAAATCCTCCCTCCATGTATCCTCAAACACACAGGGCAAAACACACATGAGAAAGCACAATATAACAATCACCTATGTGAGAGGATCCAACTGTGGTGAGAAACAATATCTGATGATGCACTGCAATTTAACAAGAAATGAGATGACTTCACATGTTGTCAAACAGGAAATGAGGAAGATCACTCAGCTTGAGTCAAGAATGACGCCGTTCTTTGAAAAATGATTCAGAAAAGTTCTATTTCATAAGACTCAAACATTTTGTTAAATTCTAAAACATTTCCCTACTGCTGACAATTTAAACACACAGCAAAATGGTTAATATTCTGGAACTGACTCAAAGAGGAACTATGCACAGCAGTCAACATCTGCCACCAAAGGTCATTAACTTGGCTGAAAAATGACCATAACCCATGCTAGAGAGGGACCTCCTCCTTGACTCAGAGGGCACCACAGTATTTGGGCTTTCATAGATATGTAGAATAAATAAGAGAGGGCCCCACTGAGCAAACCTGTGTTGAGTTTCAAACCACACATACCTAAGGAAGTCAGCAATACCATTCTTTTATTGTGTGGGGAGTCCTCATTCACCAAAGGCTTTGGCACGGAGGCCCACCCCCACTCACGACCGCACACACACACACACACACACACACACACACACACACACACACACACACACACACACACACACACACACACACACACACACACACACACTCACAAACACAGATCACACATAGAGACAGGAACATGCACTCTAGGTAACTTGAGATGGACAGTCCACCAGACATTATACATCACTCCACATCAGACGGAGCTGCTGTGAGGAGGATGAAGAGGAGGGGCTGCAGATTATAGTTGACCTCTCATCTCTCTACAACATCAGGAAGGGCCCACTGTTTGAGCAGCGATGGCATGACTCCTGCGCCCCTGTGGTTACAGGGACTAGGGCACAGTGGGGCCTGTAAAAACCCAAAATGGTACCAAATGACACCTATGGAAAACACATTCAATCTTGTGCGGTGGGAGGTCAATACACAGCTATTTACACAGACAGCAGCGCTCTGTGTTGGAACAGACAGGGCCACCATCAAAGAGCTTTATGAGCAAATATATATTCTCACTGCGTAAGCGTTTTAGATGTCCAGGCATTAAAGAGCCTCCTGTGTTTTCCCTTCTCTTGTTTAATGGCTGTAATAAGATTCCTTTTATTATGATTTCTGCTCTCACTGCGTCCCTTCACTGTGTGAGTCAGCCAATGGTTATGGCCAAAGTGAGACGTGAGTTTTGTCTCAGGGTCGGAACCTGTCACTCTGTTCAACTGTGGCTCAGCCCTAGCACCTTCAATAACATCGCAATAACTGAGATATAAAGGACATAAATAAGTATTTAATTTGGTAATTTAAAGAGAAGTCAAGAGTTTTTTCTTTCTTTTAGTCCTAACACATGTGGGACTAACTGTAAACAAAAGGCAACACACTTGATCTATCACCAGTTGACCAGTCATCTCAGGTGAGCTTGCATGGAGAGAATGAATGAGAGTTCCCACAGATCCTACTTGTACCTTGCTTAGTACTAGGGTTACAACGGTATGATAATTTCACAGTATGATAACCATCTCAGAAAGTATCTCGGTTTCAAGATAAATGGTATTACACAATTATTGCAATTATTCTAATTATGATTATTAGTTAGAATGACTTTTCATTTTCAGTTGGTGTTAAGGTCAATGTTTGTGGTACAGCATGACAGTATGTCAAAAGTTGGATTTACTGCTGAGGAATTCTAGGTTGATTTTAATATATTATCTGTTTACTAAAACAATCTTCGTTATCCTTAATTAATATTGTCTGTCGCTTTACAAGTAAAGACACATTCCCCTGAAATCTGAAAAAAAAAACAACTTTCATTTAAAGTTCACATATACAGTGACTCACATAAACCACATACTGCTATGTAAAATGCATGATACAGTTGCACACCATGCCACTACTCTCCCAACCTCATCTGCAATAGTCAATTAAAAATGTTAAAAACAAAAAGTAGAAAACACAAAGAGGAAAGAAACAGAACAGAGTGTGATAAACCCAAGGGGAAACTAAAGGTTGCTAGCTGATAGATTTTTGGATGGGTCTGAGGTGAGAAGGGGTCTAATCAGATGATAATGAGCACAAATAAAGAGATCATTCTTCATCACCGTCTTGGCCTCTGCCCTGTGTGTTGTTTGGCTGCTCTTGGCCCGAGAGTGCTATGTCTGAATAAAGACGGAACCTCGAAAAGGGCTCTGGCCTGTACCATGTGTCAAGCCTTTCACATAACCTGGCATTCATTGTGAAGCTCTTTTACGAACCATAAAAAATATTCATTTCGCCCCTGACCTGTTTTCCAATATAGTCTCCAAACCCATAAAAGGGTTTGCTTTTCATTTATTTTTATTTGAAGAACTTTGAAATGCAAATGTTTGTTTCCTTGCACGTAAAAATTGAGAGAAGCCATCTTAAAAGAGAAATTTGATGTGAAATATGAATTCTGGCCATTTTACATCATTCCTAACATAAACATGCGGGTTCTCAGTGCAAGTCTTTTTGTGCTGTTAAATGAGTGTACTTTGGCACGCTACAGTGTACATATACTGATGCTTTGCCTCTCTCGCTGGACTCCTTCATGGCTCAGAGCTCTTGAGGCTTGTAGAAGACTGGCATCTTTACAGTGGCCTAGGTTGGCCATATTTTCGTGTCAAATGACAGACCTGGCCCTGTAAAAGTGGGCGCTGTGGTAAGCTGTGCATTTACATTTACAGCTAAAGCTATCAAGGACATGGCTAACAAGTCCTGTTGACTTTTGTCGAATTGCGGTTTTAGAGGCTTTACATAAAATACTTCTTTAACTGCAGCCTTTTCTAGCGTTCATATGAAAATACATCCACGCTAAGCTTCATTTTTTTTTTTTTTAATATTCTATTCAGTTTATAGTTACTGTTGAAATTCCAATCTTTTTTATAGTTGGAATAAAACACAGCATTCTTTGGAATGATAATGACTGTGTTTTTGGAAAAATTGTCAAAGATTTATTGTTCCCAGTGTATCAAATTGTTCTAAAAAATTTACAAATAATAAAAAATGCACACTGGCAGTTTATGCTGGATGCCAGTACCCCGCTCCAATCAGATATGAGTACCAAGACAATCAAAACACCACAGAAACTTGAAGTATTCCTCACTTATAAACTACTGAACACATACATACTGTTGTTAAACTTCACAATATTTCCTGCATCAAAGTTGATAGTGAAAACATACTTGCAATGTTACTTGCAATACTTCTAAAAGTTTTGATGCTTAATTCAACATGTCAGGCTGTTCTATGTACAAAGTCCGACTGTGTGTCTGAGCCTGGGAAGAGACCTGATGTGGTCAGAAAATGTGGCTAGGCTCATGTTAACTGTGACGGTGTATGAGAAGACAAGACAGAGTCGTGTCCACTGAGTGTTGTAGGTTGTATTGTGATCAGGTGAAATGGGAAAGTAGTTCAGCAGTAAAACCAGATGGCTTTGTTGGAAAATTGGAAGTGAGAGGGTTTGAGTTTTGGGGAATTATTAAGAACAAGACACCAATGAAATTTGGACAAAGAGGCCTTCTTTCATCACATCTACCAGTGTCATCTGCTAACAGTATCTGCTCTGCTTTTATACCCCTCTAGTTAGTTGGCAGGAGTCGCTGTGATGATGCAACTGTGTTTGCTGAACCAGTGATCATCTTAAACGCAGAATCTCACCATTCAAGCCAGACAGTCAAAATGTTGGCTGTTTGGTTTACGGTTGTCAGTGTGAATGGGTACTTGCTGATTTGGGGGATTTATTTTAACAGTAAATGTAGATCACAGTTTGAGCGTATCAAATGCTTACACGGGGAAAAGAAAGCAACTCAGTTTATTCTACTGTTTTTTTGTTTTTGCTTTGTTTGTATCCCCTTATGTAGAATACCACAAGTTTTCACAATGTAGCAGAGAAAACAATGCTTAAAGTTTATTTATAAAGTTTTTTTCCAATTCAGACAACACTATCCCTGAAAGATATAATAACCGATGAAACAATGAAACCTTCCTTATTCAGTGCAGTCTGTTTGTGCTCACTAAACATGTCTTGCATCACAGTAGGCCTGTGTTCCTCAACATGGCTGTAAACGTACTGTCAAACTCCATGAAGCGTGGCAGAACGCATCAGGCTGTGTAATGCTGTGGAACAAGCAGCAGGTATTTGTTAGTTAATCAGCGTTTGAATTAAGCTAGAGGACGAGGTTGTGTTCAGGAGTAGTGGGGCTGTTTTGACTAAGCCATCTCAGCGAGGGCCCGGTCATGGAGACTCCCAGCATTTGTTAAAGATTAGTGGCCTAGTCCTGCTGTACTGAGCTCAGGTCAGGCAGAGTGCAGGGCTCGGACGTGAGGCAAGTTTTACCCTATCTCTCCCATCTGCAGCTCTCACATAGCATATCTACTAGTCCGGGTACATGAGACACACCGAATAATGTGATTAAAGGTTTTGGAGTGGGGGGTTTGGAGTTCACTGAGGGGAGATCGTACAGAAGTTGTCCCTTCAGGAAGCAGCTTTACCCGGTTTGACAGATAGTTCCTAAGGTCATGCCAAAGAGACACTTATAGTATTTATATAGTAATAAGCCTGCAAAGATTGTGCTTCTTATGCTAAATGTTCCTACACTGTGACCATCTGTGTACATTTATTAACTTTATCTGTGTCATGTTCCGTTGGTTTCTTTTATATGGGAGTGGGCTATCTGATGCGAACACTTTCAGTCAGAGTATCTATGCTAAATAAAGGAATAACAATAGACCACATGCTCTCGGCCTATCATTAGCCAAAAGACTAAATGAAAACCAACTGTGTGGGAACAATAAAATAATTTGTCAAGGGAGAAGGGTGCAGATAAATTCTGCAAAGCATTTTCCAATTGGCTGAGGCTCGGGTACGCTGGGCCAAGTGCTCAGCACCTGGCTGTCACGGCTCTTACGCTGCCTAATTCATTTCAACTTTCAAACACATGCATATTAGATCACTGTCGATACGAGCTGAAAGTGCCTGATTAGGCCTTTTATCGCTATTAGTCAACATGTGCTGTGAGCTGACTTATTAAGGGCAAAAGTTAGATAAACAGAAACGAGAGAAGAGAGAAATCTTACTCTGCTTTCATCACTCCCTCTATCCGTCCACTAAATCTGTGACTCAGCTTCAGGACTGAGGACATACTGGGGAAAATGCCAGATACCCATCCTAAATATTCTTGTCAAAAACTGCTGGTGATATATGAGGAACTGTCACAGGACGGTTAATTGGTTACTGAAACCATGGGAACTCATGTATCTTGTCGGTGTGGACAGAAAATTCAGTTCAAATCAGTTTTACGGTGAGTGAGACTACTCTTGATGGGTTAGGCTCAAATCTCTTAACTTCTATTTAAGTAAGTAACCTGCCCACCATCGCCATCTTTGGATCTTTTAGGCTTGGAAGGTTCAAAAGCTGGCGATCCAAAACAAACATTTCATACATTGATGAAAACAGACATCTACACGTCTACACCCACAAACGCACAAATAGCTAATCACATACAAATGCATTCACACTCAAACACAGATATCAACTATGTCTTCAACTGTCCTAAAGCATTTGATGACCATAATGTCTCTTTGGAGAATGCTTCAGTTGTTGAAAAATATCAGTGGCTCAGCACTTACTTATAAGATTTCTTACTTTCGAAAAACAAAGCTGCGTGTCCCTTTTGGAAACATGCAAGAAGCGACTGACCAGTGTTGCAACAGTCATTCTCAAGCCAAAACAGCCAAAAAACAATAACATTTTATTAACCTCGTCACTTGACCTTTCTGTTGGATCTCTGCTCTAATTAGCTGGCAAAAAAGTGTGTGTATCTTTTATTAACTTTTCAAGGTTTTTATGTGCAGAGTTCATCAACGTGTCCATCTTGTCCTCCACTTTGACCCAAACATAAGCACACACACACGCACAAGTACTTCCACTGTCCAAATCCGCTCAGTACTAAAACTGCCAACAACGAGCCCCATAAGAGATCTTACGTGTCCAACATGATGTTTGTGTTAAGCGGTGTATTATAGAAGCTGACTTCTGGGTCTTCGGGGGAATGTTAAGCATGTTAATGAAGAGTGCATACTGAGGCTATTACTCAGTGTAATACGGATCCATTTACAACACTTACCGCACAGCACATATAAGTTTAAATGGAGAAAAGAGGTCCTACATGAAGACCTGGCAACAGTGAACCAAAGAAGAACAGAACTGATTGTCTTCAACAAAACAGTTTACAGCAGATTGTTTCCTCATTTGGGATTAAAGGAAATGATGTGCACAGCTTTCTTTAAACGCAATTTTATGTAAGCAGACAGAGACCACAGGAGCCAGAAGATAACAGATGTCACTACTGTTTCCAGCAGAGGCTTCTGGACTGAGAGATGCGGTTTTCAGTTCCAGAGGGTGAAATCAAGCCGACGTCTCTGGTAGACAGCGACATCAGAAGAGTGACTACAGGCAAGTATCATCTTTGATTCCTTCAACTCCCTGTTTGGCAATCAGTCCGTCGTAGAGGATTGAACAAAAGACACTGACATGCGATTGATAGATTGAATAGACAAGCCTCTGACTAGCTGAGAAAATTGACTTGAAACATAAACTACAACCTTACTGATAATGGATTTTTGGGGCCGCATAAATCTTTTGCATGACTCCGAAAATGTGGTTATCAAATACAGGTGACATCGACATGTATGTGATGAGGGCAGGATGTTTTACAGTTTAAATGTAAACTTTGTTCAGTATACTAAAACAATACAGTTCACTTGGTCTTAAATCATTTCAAATAATCCAAAGCATCTTTTTCTGCATTATGTTCTGTAAAAAAAATTGTTCTTATTGGCACATATCAAACATATAAAACGATACAGACCGATATCTGCGATAGGCTAGTCTCTCGTTCTCCATTATGAACAGAGCTAACTCTCCTTATTAAAAATTTTGTCAAAGTGCCCTTTAGGCCCTCAACCTCCATCTGTCTGTGGTTGTAGCTGGATAACTACCAGGTGTTAGGGTGTGTAGCTAGCATGAAGCAGAGCATTCCTTGAGAAAAACATCCACTTTTTCCAAACCTTAAGTAATACAAATCTGCTAAAAGTCTGCTGTTTCAGTACTACATGTGGAGTTCTCACACAGAAGATACTGTATTCCCACACAACGTAAAAAACACACTCCCCAACATCACATCATGGGAAATTGCATCTTTCTTATCACATACTTTATCTCCTTGCTCTGATATTAGCCCATTGAAAAACAGCCTTGCCTTTCAAATATAATTGTCTGTAAAAAGTCTGTAAAAATAACCCCAAGCATTACAGATCACAGTGCTGGCACAGAGCCTCTAAACTTTATTAACATCCAGAGTCGGCCTGGCGAGCCTCCCAGCTCCCTGCAACTTGGACTTAAAAGCATTAACCTGCACAGGGCTCCATCCTCACTTTCCCAAAATCCTCAACTTCTTCTCTTCTTGTAGGACTGTGCTGTCCAGATTTGCTACTAAAACAGAAACAATTTGAAAAAACACCAGTCCACCTGTCCTACAATGCCGCCTGTGTGCTGACACTGGACGGTCAGGATGATATCAGTCCCTGCGCTGATGGAACTTTGGAGGGTTTGACTTCAAGCTATAATAATTTTTGACTCAAAGGGCCACTTGCCAGTGCTTTTAAATATATCATTGAAAGGATAATTCAATAGATATTGACTCTGAGTGATGAAAATTGGCTCTCTATCGAGGACAATAATGTGTACACATCTATACCTGCCAAGACATTAAAGCACATATCTGAGTCCAAATTTGAGTACAGAAGTGCAACTTGTCACGCTCGGGGCTTGTGATTGATGTCGACCCGCATCATTCACAGACAAGCAAGAGCTCTTGTTCTCTCTGCGACCTTTATGGCGTCGTTCCTTTGTGCACTTATTAGTCCTGGTGAGCACGTTAATACAGCGCAAGGCCTGGATTGCGTTGCACATGACTAGAGAATAAGTAATTCCTCCAGAATGCTGGGCTTCTATTAACAAGCACTAATAAAGTATATAAACTGCACTATTAGACTTTATAATGTCTTTCATAGTCCTCTGGGGCAAAGCCAGCCAATGGTGCAGTGAGCTGGCTGGGCACTGCCCCATGGCAGCTTCCTGGCAGAGACGGGGAGAGAACAAGAGAGAGGATAAAACTCAAGCTCTTTGGCTGCTTTCTCCTCCGCTCTAATGAAGGCATTAAAACAGTTCGCATCGTGTTTGCCCATTTGTTTTTGACCACTCGGTTGAAGCCAAAGTTTGATTGGCTGGCTGATCAATCTCCAACATGCCCAGCCTTGTAAAAAAGGCCATTTCAGACACTGTTTAAACAAGTTGAGACTGAACTTTCGAATCTGTTGCTGTTGGTTTTAAATGGTGATCTGTTTACATAGCTGTGGAACAAACATAGTAACTATTACATGTTGTGAATGTTACACACATCTTAGTTAAAATTGGATGACATGACTGACTCAGACTTCCAAAACTGCGCGTTCACACTCAAACAAGCTGTGTTCTAGCAGCTTGTTTAGGGAGGTCACTGAAGCCCTGATCTTAATTTCCACATCTCTCTCCTGCCATCTCTCTCTCTCTCTCTCTCTCTCACTCTGTCTGTCTCTCTCACTCCAGCTGACAGCTGCGAGGGCCCAGTCAGCTCTCTGCCCCGCTCTGGCAGAGGCAGCGCAGCGGCGGACGGCCGTCTTAACTGCCACAGTCAGAGTGGAGCGGATTTTTCTTTGATGAAACACAGCAGCATCGAGCCAAGAACAGCAAGTGGCACAGCCGAGATGTAAATCAAAAACCCACCCATGTGCTAAGTCATACACAGAGAGGTCTGCGAGAGGAGTCGCTGCTGTCTGAAAATGCATGAGTAATACAGACTCTATAGACATGTGGTCAGCTGTGGCACGTCTGTCCAGGCGAAGAGAATCAGAGAGAAGGAGAGACGTATCTTTATCTTTGCTACACACAGTTAACCCAGTCTTATTCATGAGACCTGGCAGCTTAATCCCCTCATCAGCAAAAATGGAGCGCGTGAAACTTTGTGAGTACTTCTCAAGGCAAGGTTTAGGCTAAAAATAAATTTTATGATGATATATCTAAGCCAACTCTGCAGCTTTTTCTTGATTAAACTGAGGCCCGGAGTTCATTTCTATGGTATTCAAGTGATATTTCGACACTTACTCAAACCAGATCATAGTTTTGCTTTGTGCCTCAACTTCAATTCATTGGCAAAAAGAAAGTCAGAATGCCTTTGGTTACAGTGAGATGCCATAGGCATACCACACTGGTCACATAAGAATGAGAGCATCTGACCCAATTGACACTGAGCACGTAGAAGGAAAAGGACAGTGCAGAGGCGTTAATGCTAAAAATCCTAGTTTATTTGTGGGTTTAAACATGCAAATGTTCATTTTCAACTTCAGAGGACCACTCTGAAGATACACAAGCAGAAAGAGTCACAACCTCCCATAAATCTCCTTCTCTCTCTTTGAATGCAACCTCCGTGAAGCTGATGCAACACTCATCTCCTCCTCTGCCACTTATCTCCTGTTTCCACCCACGTCATGTGTATTCCTGGCCAAGTTTGATTGGGTGATTCAGCCAAGCAGATGCCAGACCAGGGGTGTTCTCTCACTCTCCCTCTCTAGTGGCTGTGACTCAGGAAGCGCTCTCATTCCATTACCAAGCATTCCCTCGTCAGCTTCTCAGCCAGACAGACATTTACGGGAATACCGCTGCAGAATCATCACCGGCCCTAAGCTTTATGAATCAATGGAACATGCTGCAAACATTAGAAAACATTACACCCTGAAACACCCTTCCCAGGCAGCACCCTCGCAGTTGCCCATAACTCACCACTGAGCTCATGCAAGAAGCAAAGACGTGGGCTGAGGTCTCTCTTTGGCTCATGGGAATGTACTGACTGCTGAGAAAACTTGTGAAAAGAATGTTACTATCAGTGTGCTACTTTGGAAGACGTAAACAGGCTCACATGTTTCAATCAACCTGATTTAGAGCCACAAATGCAGAAAAGACAGGATGTCTGTTATGGCTTATTCAGACTGCACAATATTTTTGTCTGTTGCATCATATTAGGCGATTATAAAGTCATAAATTCTTGCCATGACTTGGACGAGAGACATGACAGACTACATGTTGCTTCCAGACCAATTTTAGCTCGCCATCTTCAATGACAAGCGTGACTTCACGAGGAAGAAGGTGTAGCAGACCAACTTCCTGTTTAAACTGTTTCATTTTTCGGAAAAGAAGAGCAACACTCTGTTTCACAGTTGCCCCTCGCAGCACTATGCAGTTTGCAGTTGTGCACAGGAGAGCATTCTATGATCTCATTGGTCGACATTTGAAACATGTTGTCGAGGGTGAAAAAATGTAACATTCAAAACTGTTGTCGTGCCCGACACCCAACGTTGTTCCCAACTCGACGGTTGCCAGATCAGGCTATAATGAGGCTGATAGTATGAGGCCTGAACTCAACATTAGTCACTTCCTGTTGACATTTTTGAGATGAAATATCCCTGTGTGCAAACTGACAAGTAATGCCAAAAACTGACTGAGTAACTTTTTTACAATCCGGTACAAACATTTTCTTGGTCAACCATGGCCATGAAACTAAGTGAACCACAAGTTCAAAAAAAGGTCAAATCTCTTTTAGCAGCAGTGACAGCAAAATGCTTCCTCTGAGGGTTGACCAGTCTTTCTCAACATCTGGGAGGAATAGCTACTATAACCTTGACCTGCTGATACAACCCTGTGGCATTTCAGCCGACAGAGATGTTGAGATCCTCAGTTACTTGCTAAGAGCTCGAGTTGATCTATTCTCTTTTCCACAGTGAAGAGATCATAGTGAAGTGGCATATATTTAGTATCTTGCGTGATTCAGCAAGGAAAGAGAAAAACTGTTTTGAGGTAAGAAATAAAAATGTTACATTGTTATAATCAAATAAACAGGGAAAAATGTAAATAATAAAATGACAAAAAAATAAATAAATCTAAACGCTTTGGTCGTTGTCTATCTGAGGATTTGGATATACGCCACAATTGTTTGTTCAGCTTTATAGAGTACAATCAAAAAGGCAAAAATAGAATAACAGGATAACAACGTTAAGCCAATTCAATATGTAAATCAGACTAACTGAAGCATATCTATGCTTAATGTAACTCTATATCAAATGGAAAAAACTCATATTCTTAGTAAAAGACAGGATTAGGGTCAGCCAAATTGGCCTGCAAATGGTTTCTTCTTCCAACATCTTCCGTAAAATATGTTTGGAGGCAAAAGTAATTTGATTTCCCCTGGTCTTATCAAATTGTGGACTTGAAATTTTCATTTCACAGATAGATTGCCAAACCAGACTACGAAGCCTCAGTGAATAACTAATTGAAAAGTGACCATGTGAGAGATCATAATGCTCTTATTTACTCTGCATTGCCATACCTGGCAAAACCCCTGATTTTTGCTGGAGTCTTCCTATTTTGAACCCATTCTCCCACTGTGCTCCTGACTGGTAATGTTTCATGTTAATTCTCCCGATTTCATAGCGTTACAAATCAAATGGAAGTGTCTCAGTTTCTTGTGGAATGTGTGTCGTGGTACCTGGCAAGCCAACCCCGGGAAATCATCTTCTTTGTCACGGCATAATACTGGCAGTTATGCATAGCCTTAATCTACACACGAAGATCAAACTAGGACTGATTTAAAAACTAAACTCTTGAAATAGTGGCCCCAATTTAAACTATGGCCAAAGTACATGCCTAAATATTTGCACTTCATCATCTGCTCAATCAGGCCCCCCTAATGACCAGTCAATTTTTGACTTAGTATCCTCTCTTTGGTCTTTATAACACTAAACAACAATTCAACAAATCACTAATACTTTGTAACCAATTAACAAACACTTGAGTCACTGACTTCTGTCATACCACTGATTCAGCTAAATGGGTATAACAGTGACAACTGACTCATACTCACAATTCAAAACCAACAAAATTTGCTGAGATCCAAGATGTATAAATACTATGATCCACCCATAAATCAAAACCAAACTTGAAACAATTTTAGCCTGGAGTCCAAAGTCATTTAAGAAATTTAAAACCCCTTGAAACCGCTAAGGCAAACCTTTTCCTCGAATTATAGCTCTATTTAAACTTTTATGTGACATAAATCTGAAGATTTACTCAGATCAAAGTCCCAAAGCAACTGCCCAAAGAAGGCACTGGAACACAGACGTTTTACATAAGAACGCCAGTTTACTCGTTGGTTAGGGTGAGGCCATATTTTTGATGAATGTGATGATGAGTAATGTGTATGTTTTTGTTAATATCTGCATTATCAATTATTCTCTGTGTCAGATCTTTTTTAAATTAGAGCTGCACAATTCATCAAAATATTATGAAACTGTGGTGCAAAAATTACTGTTTTCGCAAATCAAGGATCATATCACATAAATCATTATCTGTCAAAATAACCACCATATCACCATATCATGCAGCAAATTTTTGTAAAGACAAAGTATAACCAGGCTTTCAAGTTAATGATGAAGTCAGATAAAATTAGGACCAACTGCCCACTCCTCTTTCTCCAAGAAACAATACAAAAATAAATAAAAAGTCATATGTAATATGTTTCTTTATGCACACACAACCTAAACTATTCACAAGCTACTGGGATGGTGTCATTAAATGTTTCACACAGCAGAGGTTCATACAGCACCTGTAATGGCCGGTTGTTTCGCATAACAGTTAAGTTATCGCCCCACAGCCTGACGTCTACAAATGCTGCTAGGGAAAACACAGGAAACTAAGTCACTTTAAGTAATTCTACATTGGTGCCAATGCCACCGCAAAAAAAGTGTGTGCATGTACATACGTGTGTGAAAGTGTAAGTATGTGGCAAGTGTGCTTAGTGTGTGTGTTCAGCATATACCGGCACAGTGTCAGTATGTATTAGCAATGGCTGCTGGTAGGTTTGTGTGCTTGCATACAGGTGAGCGTACTGCATATATAAATATTGCATGAACAGGTTTACAGAAGACATGTCAAGATGACAAGGCTTGGCCATTAAAATGTGAAAAGTTCAGACAATATTAGATCCCTTTTTTTACAGGCTGAATCAACAGACAGACCTGTGCATTTATCTAAGGGAGGGAGTGTAAGACTCTCGTTCACTCCTCTAACTTAAACATTTTCCTCCCAAAAGGCACACAGATTGGGCAGCTTCATCTGGGCCAGGAGAAACTTTAGTAAGGTATCAAATGATGCTAAAGTACACACTTCATTCCAACCTGATATTCTTTTTCAGGAGGGATCAAGTGTTTTTCTTTGCAAGGAAAATATTTTCTTTGCTGGTGGGCACTAATATCTATAGCACAGTGGAGTCGCAGTGTGAGGATGATCAGCCACTGTTCCACTCACGAAGAGCAAAGCAAGCGGTTTCTACGCAAAAGGTGTGACACAAGTCACTGTGATTTGTGCTTCATTAAACTTGATGTAAAGAATAATATAGAATCATTTTTCTTGGATTTATGTTGCAACAGTGAGGATGCACGGAAACAGTTAAGGGTTTTCACAAAAAAAAAAAAAAAAAAATTCATTCAGGATACCAGGCCCGTAAAAATCAAATACATATCTGTATTGGGAGCCTACTTGTACAACGGCACCTCAGCTCCATAACTCTTTATTAACACACAAGCTCTCTCACACATGGTCACTCTCTGTCTTTACCTCACTTATTTATACACTTGCTAACACAAATAGATGCAAACACACTGACACAATAAAATGTAAATGTACAAGTTGCACTTTTGGGAATAATAAGGAAATCGGCAGTGCCGCACTGAATTGTGCACTGCAGCTTTCCTTCCAAAAAAAAATCCTACATTGAGAATTACATGAAACATCAGCAGAACATTTAATTTAATAACATTTATCACTGAGTAATCGTTCACATTTCGCAATCACAGGGTACATTTAAAAGGTCAGGAATCTCCCGTCTGAGGTAAGTCTTTCCTCCACTGTCTCACTTCCATCAGGATAAATATTACAACCTGTGTTTGTTCAAAGATTCCTTTCAGTATAAATCTAGAGTAATGGTGGAGAATGCAGTTTAAACTCCAGCTCTGTCCCCAAATGGGAATATGTAATATGATCAGCCTGAAATGAGGCATGATACAAAAGACTGATGAGTACTGGGATCACCTTCATACCGTGTGCTCACCGTAAGAGACTATAAAACAACACAAAAATGCATGAAATACAGCTCATATTCACATAGGATAGAGACAGCAACACTAGGAGTAAAAGTGGAACTGAAATATTACAGTCAAATATCATGTAATAATAATAATGAATTACACATCATGAATGTGCAATACATTTAGGGTTTTAGTTGAATCAGTATGTGCTTAAGGAACATGATTTTTCACTGCAAAAGGAGGCGGAAAACTATTTTAATCCACAAACCCACAAAATATTGAAATTATTAAAACATCATTCAATTGCCTCGCAGAGACAACCCAACAAAGAGATACGCATGTGTCTGCTTCAATGTTAATCTGCACAACATAATCCACAAACACATCTTGCATTCCCACAATTTACGGGAAGCGAGTTCAAAAGCGTCACAAAGACAATGAGACGATTCATTCTGGTTCGGGATGCTGGGGATGGAGGGCTGAGGGCACAACTGTGCTCCAAGAAAACTCATAAATGCTGAGACACATTCTGCACACATATGGTTTGTGTTTAGCAAGAAGAAACAATAATCAAATCCGTTGATCCTCTTCTTGCTGCAAGGATGATTGCTAATATAAAAGTCTGTTCCGTCTAATCATAATTTAGGATGGGGCTGTAATTACCTCCGCCCTCTCACAACAACACTCTGTCTAAACAGGATGGAGGAGCAGGCTTCGACTGAGATTTAAAGCCCATTTTCCACTCTGGATACTATCTGTGTGACAGTGCTCATTTCATCTATGTAATTGTTTGAACATTTTCCCCTTCACTGATGAGCTTGTTTCAAAGTTTATTTAATTATTTTATTTATCAAGGCACCAATAGAGATCTCAAAAAGAAGTGTGGGCAATTTGAGCAGACTGACTTAATTATTTTCGTGTCATAATGTTCTAAAATTGAGAGAGAAAAAAAACAGGATAAATATTTCTAAATGAATCACTCCGTCAAAACTTCAAGTTGCCAAGTTTTCCATATTTAACTAATCGAGCCAAGATCACACTAATCCTCCCAGTGAACTAAACGCTGCCATGCCTTGTTAACATCCATAGGAAGTGCACACTTGCTTGGCAGTTATTCCACAGTCTGTACATTACTTCACATGGCAGAGACTTTGATTCTGGCTTTATTTATGAATTGGCCAAGGATCCAAGAGAGCTCTGGTTTTAATTAACAAACAGGGCTCTCAACACAAATACACAGCACAGCTGCATCAAAGGATACTGTTGAGGAGCCCATATGGAAGCAGCATTATTTTAGATGACGGCTTTTATCAATTTCAAACAACCTTGAACTGATAATTGGTCAAATTGGCCAGACTGACAGAGCTGCTGTTTGACTAAATGTGTTATTATTATCCTTATTGTTTATTTTAATTACAGCAATAATCTTTACTACATTTAAAAATGTGTTTTCACACCAATTGAACACTTGGATCTACGGGCCTACCTTGCGCGGGTGGAAGAGGGAGGCATGAGCGCGGAGCTTTGGCTGACAGATGCGCCTTCTCCTCGGACGCGTTGAGTCTCTTCGGGCTGCCGCAGCTCATGTGAGTCGGGATGTCATGGGAGCTTCGGCAAATCTGAGATCCAAAACCGCCGCTCCCGGATCGCCGCCCACAGATGTCCGCCTTGCCGCCGTACACGGCGAGTGACAAGCCGGTGAAGTCTGTGAAAGTCGGGGTCTGACAGTGGCTGACCATCCCGAACAGCGCTGAGGGGTTCTGCATCGATGACTCGGCTCTCCCATGCAGTGTGCAGCCGCTGCTCACATTACCTGCGCACATGGAAAGAAAAAAGAAATCTGCATCAACGCGAAGACAAACTGTTTGTTATCACTCGGGCAGAAAGAAACAACACAACGGACAAATCTTCGGGGATCTGGCAACACCTACCTTCTCCAATCAGCCAATGAGAAGCAGGAAGAGTTTAATTGCGCACATCAGCATGTTTATGGCAGCGGAGGGGGAAGCATCTGCGAGCCTGATCGATAGCATCCTCTCTGTGAGGATCAGCCATCAGCATCCCGTGCGTCCCTCTCCTTCCCTCCCTCGGTCTCTGATTGACAACCGATAGCTCCACTGCTCCGCGGGATTCAGGCGCACCAATGAAGACTGTGTCCGCGTTTCTGTGGGAGGATAAGGTCTGGATGAAGACGGCTGTGTTTGTAGCTCTGAGTTGAGAAGTTTGCGAGCTCCTCTATGAGTGTATGCTATGAAACCTGGCGTGTTCCAAGTCCACAAATGTCGATGAAAAAATGTAGAGTAGGTCACTCAAAAGACCTTTCAAATACACTTTTTTCGCTCAATTGCCTATTGCTGTACAAATGCAAGCAACTGTGCAATTACGTGCATTACAATAGGTTTTAAGCTTTATATAAATATAGTTTTTTTTTTAGCAATTCGGCAATACTGGTATTTGCATCAGTACGATAGGTCTTGGCAGCAGCTGCTATTACTCTTATTCCAATATGTCTATTTTATTTATTTTTTTTCATCCAATTTTAAGACATATTGGTGAGGGAATTAGATGCACAGGAAGGCCATCTTTTAAAAAAATGGATGTGAATTTTCGTAAGCCATTTTGATATAATTTACTGAATGTTTCCTTAAATTATTTTCGAGTTACTCTTTGGATCAAGGTATATTACGTCTGATCGACTGCATTCAAAAGTGGGCAGTCACAAGAAACTAGATCAAAATGATCACCTGGATATATTTAGATTAAATAGTTTAAAATGGGACTTAATGGGTTTTTTAAAAAGGCTATGCGTAAATTAAAATGATTAGCATCTGCCTAACGTTCATAACGCGTAAAGATTCAGCTTTCCTTTCATAAGCCCGATGATAGAAGAGCTGCTGTTCATCTGGTGCAGCGTGTTAATGCGGGAAATGCAGTTCTGTAACGCCATCTACTGGCGTATACGTGGAAGGGAAACTCCTAACTCACATCATAGAGTTTATAATGTCATTAACGAGACAGGCTGTGGGTATTATTATGTAAGTACAAGTTGGATGGAAGAACTGTTAGGTTGAAGTTCACAAAAGCTATGGAACAAATGTGGTTCGTTATTTGTTACAGTCTGAGGTCTGTAAAGAATGCACGAATGATCCTGCCTTTGGGTGCTGTTGGAAATGTGAAGATCAGCAGGAGGGAGGGAGAGAGCACTTAATTTATATTGAGAGTTTAAGCGCTGGATAGCATGTGTTGTTTCTGGCATTCTACTGTATGTACTTTCTTCATTAATACGTCATCCTGCTGTTTTATTTTCAGTAAAGATGTTTAGAAACCATAATTATCATATCTTCAATCATTTAGAAATGCATGAAACAAATTTATATCGACTTCATAACCTGTAGTTTAGCACACTACCACAATCAGTATTTGTAAAGTGTTCCAAGATGGGATCCAGGAGCTGGGGGGCAGCTCACCAGCATGTCTCAGACATCAGCTGTATATCTACTAGAATAAATATCCAATGGGTCAGTGAGCCAGGAACACTACATCCCATAAGAGCAGACATGGTTCTCTTTCCTTCATTTCTTCTCTGCTGTCATCCACAGCAGCTCTCTGAACCCAATCTTATCCTGCTTATATCTGTGAGTATGAAGCAGGCACAATAATAGCTTATAGTTTATATCAGAATACATGCGCCCAACCTTTTCAGTATTTGTAACTGTGTTGCTATTGCTGACACAAAACAAGCGGGCCATTTCATGTTTTCAGTGCAAAAATTATCCTTGCTTTCTGTGCATCCTGATCTGTCCTCTAACTCATTATTTTCTTTTTTCTTCCAAGGGTTTTCTTCAGCAAATCAACAACTTGAAGTGCTTGGATCTCATTATTACACACCACAGCGGCGGCTCGCATGTGTGATCTTGTAAAATATGACCTGCGTCACTGATTAGTAGTGTGCAGAATATTTTGAAATGTGAACAGCACAGCAAACCGACAACTTTGAACATCATGTAGTGTGGTGAAGGTGTAAGGCACAGTGCGCAAAGATGGATGATTCGATATTGTGTATAGCTTTAATAAAATGTGTTGTGTTAGAAGTTGAGGTCGTTTTCCCTCACCTCTGAGCTCTTGTTACTACTTGTTACCTGGAAGACAGTAACTTGGTCACGGTGAGGGATATGGTCAGATTACAGGCCTTGATGCCAACATGAGCCATGGACCCCTATCGATCCACCCAGGTACCTGCTAGCAAGGAAATGGAGGGAGGAAAGTCAAAGAGAGAAGGGTACATGAATCAGTCTTTTATAACAGCTGTTAGCTTATATCATCAGTATAGTATAAGTCCATTACAGAGGAAGTGGCCTTTTGATAAAACATTGGAAAAATGTTTGTTAATTTTACTCTTTTCTTTCTGGATTTGAAATAGCATAAAGGAGCAGGTAAATGAGTGCACAAGCGGATGGATTTCTCATTAGTAAAAAAATAAAATTGCTGTCCAAAGCATTATTACAACCTGGAAGGACAGTGGTGAACCATCATCTTCAAGAAAGAAATATGTCGGAAAAAAATCTTGAATGATCCAAGATCACTTAAATCGTAAAAAGATCACTTAAATCGTAATTAAATCGTAATAGTATTTCCACATGCACAGTGTGAACAGAACTCAAGGGATTGGGACTAAACTGCTGTGTAGCCTTAAGAAAACCACTTATCAGTGAGGCTAACTGGATAAAAAGGCTTCACTTTTCTTGGGAGCATGGAAATGGTCCTGCGGTTTGATGAGTCCAGAGTTACCCAGTTGCAGACTGATGGGTGCATTAGCGTAAGAATAGAGGGAGATGAAGTGATGCACCCATCATGCCTGGTGCCTACTGTATCAGACTGTGGGGGCTGTGTTAGGATTTGGGGTTGATTCAGTTGGTCAGATCCGGGTTCAGCAACGTTACCAAAGAAATAGTGAAGAAACATTTGACCTAACGTTAGCTATAGCAAGTCCTTACACATATTTCAGGTGGTTGTAGACCCAAATGCAGAGCTTAAATTACACTTAATTGAAGTAACTTACATATGAGGTGAGAAAAAACACTGAAAAGGGAAGCCAGTGATTTTCCATGTCTCCATATGGGTTAAATCAATGTTAAGTAACTTAGCAGTTGTTGGCTAACAAATTAGCTATAGCTAGCCCTAACTACCACAACGCATGCTACAAATGTCTGCTAACTTCATCACACTGGGCTTGCTTCATTTTAGGGTTGGTAAAAACTAATAGCCAAGCTAGCTAAATGCTCATTGTCAGTTTGTTTTGTAGTTCCTCTCTCTCTTTCAGGTAGGATGAAAATCTCTTGTAAACTCTGGAGAGACAGTTTAGCATGTACAAAATAATACTTTTAGACTTTGGAGAAAATGGAGGTTAATATTGAAGTTAATATTCGTTTAAGGATTAAAAAAGGGGGTAAGGGTGTAGGAAATAAACGAGAAGATGTTTCACGTGAAATGCAACCAAGCCCAACTTTGCAAGGCAACTTAAGTGCTCCAACACAATATTTGTCATTTGAGTTCTAGAAAATACGAGCTCAGAAAGAGGCCCTGAACGCAGCTGCTATCAAACATGAGCCCGGTGAGATAAGAGACAAGTTCACAAGTCATATCGCAGTTTTGGGGGCAACAGCTTGAGAGCTGGACTCCACCACGAAGGAGCAAGCATGTTTTTGCAAAAACTGATGGCCTACTGGTCAGTAGTAGGCAAATTTTGCTTTATGGTAGGAATCAGTCTCATAATTCAGATCCTGCACTTAATTTGTCCAAGCCTTGCTAAGAAGATAGTCCTCAGAATGGGTGAAAAGGGCACCATGACCCAGAATCCCAACTTTAAGTTTGAAGATTGGGCTCAGACATTTGGCTCGAAAGAGTACATCAAATTTGCCTTTCGTCGCTTGTGGATGAATCTAGGACAAGAGGCTTTTGTGGGAGGAGAAGCTCCGGACTTACCTGTGGTCACCATGAAGGGGGAGAAAACAAACATCTGCAAGTATTTAAACGGTGAGTTTTGAGGCTCATGTTTTTCTGGCGTTGTTCTCTTTCTGCTTTTGGATATTGAGCTGTTTAGTTTTATTTTTCTCTGCAGGCAACAGGCCGCTGGTGCTGACTTTTGGAAGTTGCACCTGACCCCCGTTTATTTTCAAACTTGAGGAGTTCAAGCAACTCGTCAGCGATTTCAGTGATGTAGCTGACTTTCTTGTGGTCTACATCGCGGAAGCACATTCAACAGGTGAGTGAAAGTTGCCAGGTTGAAGTCATTTAAACCATAACATTTATTGGTGAAGGAGGAACAATACATCCAGAATCTGGAAGTGGAAGGGCAAGCAAACAAGCAATAAAGAAAGAAAGCAAAAGGTGTTCATGAGCACTTTCCTGAAATACTTGACAAAAGAAAAAATCTTAAAAAGTTTTGAGGATTGATGTGCGCCTATATAAGTCCCTAATTTCATGCCCCTCAAACACAAAGTATATTTCCCCCTCAAGGATCAGTACAGTATTTTAGATTTCTGACTTATCAATGATTTTCACCACTTTGCATCCTGAACAAAAATCCCTGCAGTTGAATACTTTAAAAAGTTTATTCTTGCATGAATAAATAACTTGAGAGGTTAAACGTTAAAATTGTTCTTAGTCTTGGTGTGACTTATGTGACTATATTTTATCAGTTGTCTGCACTCAATTAACCCTTGCCCCTGTAATGTGCTTATGTAACCACTACTATGTAGGATTTATTAAATGCTCCTTCTATGTCCTGCTGTATTCTTTATCACTGTATCAGATGGTTGGGCCTTTGCCAGCAACATCGATATCAACCAGCACCAGAGCCTGGAGGACAGGCTGTCTGCAGCACAGATCTTGGTTCAGAAGGAGCCCCTGTGCCCAGTGGTTGTGGATGAAATGAATGATGGTGCGGCCATAAAGTACGGTGCTATGCCTGAGAGGCTCTATGTGCTGCAGGCTGGGAAAGTTGTCTACAAGGTGAGAATATTTGATATGGTATTCTATTTTATGTTATGTGATTTCTATTACTTCTCTCATGCAATCGCGTGATTAGAAGTAATACCAGCATAGTGGGTGTAAAGGTCCCTACCCTATCTGTTGTCGCGTGATTGCGTGAGAAGGAGCAGTGAGAGAAACAACACTCATTTCTTGGCACGGAGCCAGGTTGAAATCTGCACTGCAAGAAATGTAGAATTGGATAACAAAGACATAGTTCTCATTTCTTTTGTTGATATATTCTTTCTGATTGTAATGAAAGCATGTTGGCTTTATTTAAAGTGTGCTATGTGTCATTAAAAGTCCGCACTCTATGTTTCCTAGGGACGGGCAGGGCCTCAAGGCTATGATCCACAAGAGGTGCGTTCGTTCCTGGAGAAAATGAAATAAGGAGGTTATCCAGTCATGTATTAGCCATCAGTCTTGACGGGTCTCAACATGTGTCAACATTGTAACCAGCATATATTAATGACATATACATATACTGATGACATGTTCTTTTTGAAATCAGACTCAAATGAATACACTGCATCATCTACATGTAGTTCTATAGTTGTTCTCTGGCATCTGTTAAATCATAATGTGTGTAACCATCCAAGCATTCACTGACATTGCCTTCAGGCTCTCCTGTACTCCAGGAAAAGCAATCTCACTATCATTCTCTGATCTTGAACTCACTTCTCAGTGTTTCTTGGTGACGGCTACAGATTAAACCATTGGCTTCTGTAGCCAGATGAAGTGAAACACAGAGAAAGTTCAGTGAGGACTTTGTGTTTTTGAGTTATCACGTAATGTACAGGAGATGTGACAATGAAAGCTCTTGTTTTCTTGTGCAGGTTCAGTTGTCCCTGATTATACCAGCAATAACCCATATTAATCGCTAAAGGTTTCTGCTGTCGATGAATGCTCCAAGGTAATTTCACAGGGGGCTGCTTTTTACAAACAGGGCTCTCAACACAAATACACAGCACAGCTATATCAAAGGATGCTCTTGAGGAGCCCACATGGAAGCAGCATTATTCTAGATGACAGCTTTTATTAATCTCAAACAACCTTGAACTGATAATTGGTCAAATTGGCCGGACTGCCAAACAAAGATGCTGTTTTAGTAAATGTGTTATTATTATCCTTATGGTTTGTTTTAATGAGTTAAATAATGAATACAACATTAAAGTGTGTTTTTATCCATATGGCTCTGAAATCTCTCAACTTTATCATCTAATCACATCAACTGAACACTTGGAACTACGGGCCTACCTTGCGCGGGTGGAAGAGGGAGGCATGAGCGCGGAGCTTTGGCTGACAGATGCGCCTTCTCCTCGGACGCGTTGAGTCTTTTCGCGCTGCCGCAGCTCATGTGAGTCGGGATGTCATGGGAGCTTAGGCAAATCTGAGATCCAAAACCGCCGCTCCCGGCTCGCCGCCCACACATGTCCGCCTTGCCACCGTACACGGCGAGTGACAAGCCGGTGAAGTCTGTGAAAGTCGGGGTCTGACAGTGGCTGACCATCCCGAACAGCGCTGAGGGGTTCTGCATCGATGACTCGGCTCTCCCATGCAGTGTGCAGCCGCTGCTCAAGATACCTGCGCACATGAAAAGAAAAAATAAATCTGCATCAACGGGAACACAAGCTGTTTGTTTTCACTCGGGCAGAGATAAATAACACATCGGACAAAACGCTTAAACTTCGGGGATCTGGTAACACCTTCTCCAATTAGCCAATGAGGAGCAGGAAGAGTCTAATTGCGCATTTCAGCATGTTTATGGCAGCGGAGGGGGAAGCATCTGCAGCCTGATCGATAGCATCCTCTCTGTGAGGATCAGCCATCAGCATAATGCTATTACTCTTACTCCATTATAGCTATTTTATTATGTTTCCATCCCATTTTATGACAGATTGATGAGGGAATGAGACGCACAAGAAGGCCGACTTTTAAAAAAAATTTATGTGATTTCTCATGAACCATTGTGACATCATTTACTGAATGTTTCCTCAAATAATTTTTGAGTTATTCTTCGGATCACGGTTCATTATGTCTGATCGACTGATTTCAAAAGTGGTCAACCACAAAAAACTAGATCAAAATGATCACCTGGATATATTTAGATTAAATAGTTTAAAATGTGACTTAATGGGTTTTTTAAAAAGGCTATGCGTAAAATAAAATGATTATCATCTGCCTAACGTTCATAACGCGTAAAATTCAGCTTTCCTTTCATAAGCCCGATGATAAAAGAGCTGCTGTTCATCTGGTGCAGCGTGTTAATGCGGGAAATGCAGTTCTGTAACGCCATCTACTGGCCTATACGTGGAAGGGATACTCCTTACTCGGGTCATAGGAGTCAGTACAATGTACAATGTACACTGTCAGTAACAAGACAGCCTGTGAGTATTATTATGCGAGTACAAGATGAATGGATGGAAGAACTGTCAAGTTTAAGTTCACAAAAGCTATGGAACAAATCTGGTACGTTATTTGTTACACTCTGAGGTCTGTAAAAATACGGAAATGCACGAATGATGCTGCCTTTAGGTGCTGTAGGAAATGTGAATAACAGCACCATTTATTGAAATATGCAGCATAAAGATAGAGAGAGAGAGAGAGAGAGGGAGGGAGAGAGAGAGAGAGAGCACTTAATATACATGAGAAGTTTGTGTTGTTTCTGGCATTCTACTGTATGTACACAACCAGTCAAAGGTTTGGACACACCTTCTCATGCAATGTTTTTTCCTCTATTTTTATCTCTAGTTAGATCATTAATGTGAAGCACGTGTTGTGTTTAGCTTTAATAAAATGTGATGTGTTAGAAGTTGAGGACGGTTTCACTCACCTCTGAGCTCTTGCAGAAACATGCATTTTCTTGCTTGTTTCCTCTCATCTACTTGTTACCTGGGAGACAATAACTTGGTCATGGTGAGGGATATGGTCAGATTACAGGCCCCGGTGCCAACATGAGCCATGGACCCCTATCGATCCACCCAGTTACCTGCTAGCAAGGAAATGGAGGGAGGAAAGTCAAGGAGAGAAGGGTACATAAGTCAATCATTTACAACAGCTGTTAGCTTACATCGTCAGTATAGTATAAGTCCATTACAGAGGAAGTGGCCTTTTGATAAAACATTGGAAAAATGTTTACTAATTTTACTCTTTTCTTTCTGGATTTAAAATGGCATAAAAGAGCAGCTAAATAAGTGCACAAGCGGATGGATTTTTCATGAGTAAAAGTTGTCCAGAGCATTATTACAACCTGGAAGGACAGTGGTGAACCATCATCTTTGAGAAACAAATGTGGTTGGAAAAAAAATCTTGAATGATCCAAGATCACTTAAACCATAAAAACTCAACAGTAGAACTCACTATGCTTAATAGTGAACGTAATAGTATTTCCACATGCACAGTGTGAACAGAACTCAAGGGATTGGGACTAAACTGCTGTGTAGCCTTAAGAAAACCACTTATCAGTGAGGCTAACTGGATAAAAAGGCTTCACTTTGCTTGGGAGATTAAAGATTGGACTTTAGAGCATGGAAAAAGGTCATGTGGTTTGATGAGTCCAGATTTACCCTGTTGCAGACTGATGGGCGCATCAGCGTAAGAATAGAGGGAGATGAAGTGATGCACCCATCATGCTGGTGCCTACCGTACAAGACTGTGGGGGCCATGTTATGATTTGGGGTGGATTCAGTTGGTCAGGTCCGGGTTCAGCAACGTCACCTAATTATGTTACCAAAAACATATTCACTGCCTGAATATACTGAAGGACCAGGTTTTTTCCATCAATGTTATTTTTTTTTTTTTCTCTCCCTGACGGCACAGGCATATTTCTAGGAAGGCAATGCCATGATTCATCCGGCTCAAACTGTGAAAGATTGTTTCAGGGAACATGAGACATCATTTTCACACATGGATCACCACCACAGTGTCTAGACATTAAACCCATTGAAAATCTTTGGGATGTGCTGGAGCGAACTTTAAGCAGCAACCCCCAACTCCCACCATCAATACAAGATCTTGGCGAAAAATGTATGCAACTCTTGACTGAAATAAATGTTGTGACATTGCATAAGCCTATCAAAACGATGCCACAGCGGATGTCTGCCATAATCAAGGCCAAAGGCGGTCCAACAAAATATAAGAGTGTGGATGTGTAGATAGCAGCAGCAGCCAGGCAAAATAGCAGAAAGGTTGCCATTCATTCTGAGGTGAAGAAACATTTGACCTAACGTTAGATATAGCAAGTCCTTACACATATTTCAGGTGGTTGTAGACCAAAATGCAGAGCTTAAATTACACTTAATTGAAGTTACTTACATATGAGGCGACAAACAACACTGAAGAGGGAAGCCAGTGATGCTCCACGTCTCCATTTGGGGTTAAATTAATGGTAAGTATCTTAGCAGTTTGCTAACAAATTAGCTATAGCTAGCCCTAACTACGGCAGCGCATGCTACAAATGTCTGCTAACTCCGTCACATTGGGCTAGCTTAGGGTTGGTAAAAACTAATAGCTAAGATAGCTAAATGTTCATAGTCGGTTTGCTTTGCAGTTCCTCTGCCTCTTTCAGGTAGGCTGCAAATCTCTTGTAGACTCGGAATATTATTAGTGGTAGAGATGTCCAGTCGTCTGGCTAGAAAACAGTCTGTTGTGAGATGAAAAATAAAAATTAATAAAAAAAAATATATATAAACTAAAATAAAAAATACTGATGCTATGTTAGTTAGACCACTCTTGCTAGTGCTACCCAGACTCAGAGTCTTTAGAAATAATGGATTAAAATGCTGTTTTAAACTCGGGAAAATATTTTACAGTCTCTGGAGAGGCAGTTTAACCGGTACACAAAAAATATTTTTAGACTTTTCTTCCAAAGTTTTTCTCGAAAACATTTAACGGTTATTTTACCAAACCACACAGCAACGTTCAGGGTGCTCTGGTCAGACGTGGGCTAAGCAACTTCCTAGCCAAGGTAATGAACACGAAATGGCATTTTTTTTCTTACATTGATGTGGTTCCGTGTCTCTACATTGTGTGCATTCTGTGCAAAACCAAAGTCGAACCGAGCCCGACTTTGCACGGCAACTTCAGTGCTCCAACACAGCGTTTGCCATTTGAGTTGTAGCAAATACGAGCTCTAAAAGAGGCCATGAACGCAACTGGTATCAAATTCGAGCCGGGTGGGCGTTAAGCGACAAGTAAAACACTCAGATGACAGTTTGGGGAGAGACGGCGTGAAAGCTGGACTCCACCGCCAAGGGGCAAGCATGTTTTTGCAAAAACTGATGGCCTACTGTTCGCTAGCAGGCATATTTTGCTTCATGGTAGGAATCAGTCTCACAATCCAGATCCTTCGCTTAATTTGTCCAAGCCTCGCCAAGAAGATAGTTCTCAAACTGGGTGAAAGTTCCACCATGACCCAGAATCCCAACTTTAAGTTTGAGGATTGGGGTCCAACATTTGGCTCGAAAGAGTTCATCAAAACCGCCTCCCATCACTTGTGGATGTCTCTAGGACAAGAGGCTTTTGTGGGAGGCAAAGCGCCAGACTCGCCTGTGGTCACCATGAAGGGGGAGACAAAGAACATCTGCAAGTATTTAAACGGTGAGTTTTGAGGTTCAAGCTTTTCTGGCATTTTTCTCTCTCTGCTCTTGGATATTGAGCTGTTTTGTTTTGTTTTCCTCGGCAGGCAACAGGCCGCTGGTGCTGAGTTTTGGAAGTTGCACCTGACCCCCGTTTATCTTCAAACTTGAGGAGTTCAAGCGACTCGTCAGGGACTTCAGCGATGTAGCTGACTTTCTTGTGGTCTACATCGCGGAAGCACATTCAACAGGTGAGTGAAAGTTGCCAGGTTGAAGTCATTAAAACCATAACATTTATTGGTGAAGGGGGAACTGTACATCCAGAATCTGGAATTGGAAGGGTAAGCAAGCAGGAAAGAAAGAAAGAAAGCAAAAGTTGTTCATGAGCATTCCTGAAATACTTGAAAAGTTTTGAAGATTGATGTGTGTTTTTTTATTTTGTGGCTGCTGAGTTCACCATGTTTCTCCCTCGAGGATCAGTACAGTATTTGAGATTTCTACTCCGATTCTGACTTCTCAATAATTTCCCCACTTTGCATCCTGAACGAAAACCCCTGCAGTTAAATAGTTTTAAATGTCTATTCTTGCATGAATACATCACTTGAGAGGTTAAATAATAGAATCGTTCTGTAAGTCTTGGTTTGTCTTATGTTACTATATTTTATCAAGTCTAACAGTCTAATGTTGGGTTTAAAAAAAATATGTATAGATATAGATCTAAGAGATCTAGAGAGAGAGAGAGAGAGATAGATATAGATATAGATATATATAAAGTCACTATAGAAAAGCCTTTTAGGTCCCTGAGAAGTAGCGCCAACAGATCAGGCTGTACCATAGTCTGCGCTATATTTACCCATGACCCTGTAATGTGCTTATGTAACCACTACTATGTAGGACTTATTAAATGCTCCTTCTATGTCCTGCTGTATTCTTTGTCTCTGTATCAGATGGTTGGGCCTTTGCCAGCAACATCGATATCAGCAAGCACCAGAGCCTGGAGGACAGGCTGTCTGCAGCACAGATCTTGGTTCAGAAGGAGCCCCTGTGCCCAGTGGTTGTGGATGAAATGAATGATGGTGCAGCCATAAAGTACGGTGCTATGCCTGAGAGGCTCTATGTGCTGCAGGCTGGGAAAGTTGTCTACAAGGTGAGAATATTTGATATGGTATTATATTTTATGTTATGTGATCTCTATTGCTCCTCTCACGCAATCGCGTGATTAGAAGTAATACCAGCAGAGTGGGTGTAAAGGTCCCTACCCTATCTGTTGTCGCGCGATTGCGTGAGAAGGAGCAGTGAAAGAAACAACACTCATTTCTTGGCACGGAGCCAGGTTGATATCTGCACTGCAAGAAATGTAGAATTGGATAACAAAGACATAGTTCTCATTTCTTTTGTTGGTATGTTCTTGTCTGATTGTAATGAAAGCATGTTGGCTTTATTTAAAGTGTGTTTGTAATGTGTCATTAACAGTCGACACTCTGTGTTTCCTAGGGAATAGAGGGGCCTTGGGGCTATGATCCACAAGAGGTGCGTTCGTTCCTGGAGAAAATGAAATAAGGAGGTTATCCAGTCATGTATTAGCCATCAGTCTTGACGGGTCTCAACATGTGTCAACACTGTAACTAGCATATATTAATGACATATACATATACTGATGAAATGTTCTTTTTGAAATCAGACTCAAATGAATACACTGCATCATCTACATGTAGTTCTATAGTTGTTCTCTGGCATCTGTTAAATCATATAATGTGTGTACCCATCCAAGTACTCCAGGAAAAGCTATCTCACTATCATTCTCTGATCTTGAACTCACTTCTCAGCGTTTCTTGGTGACGGCTACAGATTAAACCATTGGCTTCTTTAGCCAGATGAAGTGAAACACAAAGAGGGTTCAGTGAGGAGTTTGTGTTTTTGAGTTATCACGTAATGTACAGGAGATGTGACAGTGAAAGCTCTTGAATTCTCTTGCAGGTTCAGTTGTCTCTGATTGTACCAGCAATTTAACGCTATTAATCACTAAAGGTTTCTGCTGTCGATGAATGCTCCAAGGTAATTTCACGGGGGGTGCTTTTTACATGACGATTACCGTGCAAACCTCTGGTGACTGTAATCTGATGAAAGACGACTTGAAAGTTGGCCTTCTCTGAATTATGTGGGAGCATTTTTTGTTCAGTAAGCATCTTGTTAAACACTCTGCAATTCCTTTAAAATGTTCTTATACAATACAATTCATTTTGTAATGTTGTCTTTATAGTATAATGATAAATATTTAACCTGCAAAAACTCTTCCATCATTGTCTTCATTTATACGCCACATATGACCTCAAGTGTGTTTCAGTTAATGTACAAATTATTGTTTCCTCGTGACCCTAATTACCAAATGATCAGTTTGTCTAGCCATACTTATTTCACTCAATGTAGCTGGATGGAAATGGAAAAAAAGCGATAGTAAAATCAAGTTTTCCCAGGAAAAGAAACAAAGATAATTCAAGATGTCACTTTCCAAGTAGACGATTAAAATCAGAGGAAATACCACAACTGTGTGTAAGCCAGTGTTCCCCACACATCTGTACTTTTGTTGTCACTTCTCTGGGTCGCCGTGACTCATCCTCTCTCTCTCTCTCCCCGACCCGTCAACATAAAATATTACCATCTGCAAAGCTCCAGAGGGTTTCTTTTCTTATTTTTACATCGTGTTTTTCTTCAGGGAGAATGACTGCATGGCTTTAATGTCGACATACAGGGCAGTCTTCCACCACATCACAATGTGGCCGTTGTTTGCTGTCTTGTCTGGAAGCGATAAATGGTAAACGTACTGTCCTGTATGTGGGTCACGCAAGTTCAGTGAATCCAGACCAGTGTGCGCACATGTGCATACATGTGAGCTGAGGAGCGTGTTGTTCAGGCCCTGATATGAGTTACTACCTAACCATTAAATCTTTGCACATCCAGTGATGTCTCTAAAATGATCTAAAATGTCTGATGTAGTGTGACGGAGCAATTTAATCCAGGTTTTGAGTTTTGCGGCCTTTTAAGGTCTATGTTTTACTGATGAATTTCTCCGCATGTGGTGAATTAGTAAAAACTGTTTTTTTGATAAAGTAAAACAGATGGTGTACAGATGCAACAGATATCTTAATTTCCCTCAAGGTAAGTATAATTAGACTCCCAACAGTGTGTTTATAAATAATGGCTTTCCTCTTGTCTTTGTTATGTTTTTCTTTGCTTTCTTTCTTTTTCTCCACGCCATCACCAAATTAAAAACCTGCGCATATATTTGAGTACATTCAAAGATGCTCTCCTCTGCAGTATCTCACGATCCAGAGAGCGGAAGAGGTAATGTGGGCTGTACTTCACTGATTAAAGTTAAAGCAACTGTGAAATGTAAATCTTGTCGAGCAAAGTGAGTTATATCTAAATATATAAAGCACGATGAAAAAACCCTTGACCAATCAAATCAGACTTAAAAACTACAGGCTTTTAACTCATGGTAATCAGTCTACTACTAGGATATGGTAGTGAACAAAGCAGTTCTGTGTGGCTACAGCTTTCATAACATTAACTGTGTGGCTCTGAAGTTGGCGAGCAGGTTTGGCTGCTGCCCAGCCAGGCCACATCCTGTGGAAAGCAGCCAGCAGCAGCTGAGCCTCGTTTCCTATTGTTAGACAGGAACCAGAGCACTGTCAGATCCTCCCCAAACATGGATTTTTGTAACGATTCGTGTCTAAATATTAAAGTTAAACCAAAGACAGCTTGTTTAATATGTTCATTTGCTTTTAGATTGGGTAATGTGTCTAGGCCAGAGGTCTTTGCAAAGCGGTCGAGTCCTCAGAAGCCCACCAGAGGGCAATGTGAAGTCATTTTTACTTCCAACAGGAAGGCAGTGGACATAAAAAAAGTAGGGGTTTTTTTTGTCCTTGGGCTCCAAGACTTTAAAGGCAGCCATCTGGCTGAATTTGTGACATCTTCAAAATAAATTGGCCCTTAAAAGTATTTAATTTGATAGTGTCATAACCTCAGCTGCTGTACTGAATCATGGACAAATTCAGATGGCGAACTCTTTCCAAGACACAGCTGAAGGAGAGCGGCCGGGCGAGTAAGGTTGTTTGTAATCAGAACGCAGGTAAGATTTAAGACCCAGAAAACTCTACTGCTCTGTCCTGTGCTTTGAAGGGACCCCAGGTCGCCCCAACTCCAATTCCAGATGTTGCTGGATGCAGGATGAAGCAGCTATGATGTTTTCAGGAGCCAGTTTGGTGAACTGCTGAATGTCCGCATTGTCCTTCCAAATGTGATATTTAGAATATCTCAGATGCGTCTCAAAGAAGTAAAACAGTCCTCACAAATTAAAATGTAAACGGATGATTGGTGTACAACTTGGCTTTTTCTTATTCCCTATTGCATTTAATCGTTTAGTGACCCACTGCACTGATGTGTACAGCTGAAACTCTGTATCCCTTTTACTGTCTAATGTCAGAGCATGGAGAGTGTTACTCCTGGAACTAAGTCTAGCTCATGCTCCAGGATTTCCTCTCGTTGGTATGGTGGCTGTGGACAAGAGCAACGCCACCGCAGGCACAAATAAATGAGGCGATCAGTGATCTGGTGATGCTAGTGCATCCTGTCTTGCCTACTACAGGTTGGTGTGTGTGGTGCTGGAGCAGTCAATGGAGAGGGGATGTGAATGCAATCTTAGGTACCACCTTTTGGACTGTTATACTTTTACACCTGTAGTTTCACACACCTGCCAAAACAATGGGCCATTCTGTGCAGGTTGTGAGCATAACCTGAAGGAATGGATGGAAATCTTAACATTAAAAAACATTATTTTGAGGATCAGTGTGTACTTCACAATTTAAGTAACATATTATTTATTCAGTTACTTACTAGTTAAGGATATAACATGTAACATTTCTGCATCAAAATGTCTAAAACAACTAGACCATTGTTATACATTTTGTTGAGCTGTTTATTTACACTATCCTAGCAATCTGTAATTTTACTGAGGGTAACGGTGCGTTTCTTCAGATCGCCATAAATTCGAATTTTTTCACACTTTCTAACATTGAGGTGTGGCGTTTTGCAACATTTTTATTAACTTCTCAGGAACCAAGCATGGATCTTGATGAAAAAAGTCAAGCGTATTTAAGTGGCTGGCATCTATGACCGAGTGCATTTTGATGCAGATCCAATATATTAAGCATGTTTTATTTGATATTAGATTAGACTTGATTAAATTTATGAGGACTGTTGGGTCTTGGCAGAGGTATGCCCTCTACTGTGTGCCATTATAGTGAGTTTATCTTTAATAATTAAGAAAGCAACTCCCATGATCCCACACCATTTGTGTATTCTTGAAGGAGAGTTCTGGAGCAGAAGAAATTATATACTGTGTGTAAATGTAATGCAATGTGAAACAATGCTCAAGCAAAAATAAAAACAAGGGACACAGATACTTAAGTTATTGTAAAATTATATTAACAAGCAATCTTTCCTCAATTTGAAATAAAAAAATATCAGCAAATAAAGGCAACATAGGACAGATGTGTATGCAATGCGTAATGTTCACAGGAAAAAAAAAATTCTCATCACATTTACAAGACTGCCGCTAAGTTTATAATGATGCCTACTAGAATCGGTTTAGAAAGCTTTGACTAACTCTGAATAACTGGGGCAATATATGTAGTCAAAGATTGTATCAAAATATTTTTAAAAAATGTGAGGGTGGGCAAGAGGGGGCGGGGCCAAGGGGACAACCAATGATACAGGGGGTAAGTATGAACAACCAATATGTAAGAGAGATTAAAATGGGCAGCTCATCCATAGCCTTTTCATCATAATCAACCAAACTGGAAATAACACGGAAGGCTACGACGATGAAGAGCACAAAGTGTTAAGCACAGACAGGTAAAGAGATATACACCACATCTTAAAGCAGGTGTCCACATAGAGAAGAGCAGCACTAGGTAGTATGTTGTACACAGATTCTCAGCATTCATGCACTCACTTCTTATGTCGACGTCTGTTTTCCCCTCGATGGGACACAACAGCAATCCAGCCGTTTTTAAATTACAAACAGCCAAGAGTGCAGAATCGCATCGCTGTCAATGATAAGTGACTGAACGAACGGGATCAATTTGACATTGTAAGAACCATCTGAGCACTTACATACTGTGAAAAATTTCATCACAATAAAAGCCGTTCTGTCAAGTGTTTTCCCCTTTTACAAACCTCTTTAAATAGAAGGGTGGGCATTGGGAAGAATAGTAAATTATTCGTTAAAGGTGGCCACAGAGTAAAAGGCAAGAAATCTGAGTCCTATGTCAACTGACTTGTGTGACACAGTATGCATGGCGATAAGTAAAATGACAAGACAAAGACTTTCCAAGCTCACAATGCATATACACACTCTCCAGTGTTTTAAGTGACAAAAGCGGAGACATTTCCTGCACATCTTGCACCACAAAGCAATAATTAAAAAGTACAAGAGGTAAACTTCAACCTTTTTTTCTCTCTTCGCTCTAGAGTTGAGAGGGACTGAGAGGGTTATGGAGAGAAGGGGGGGGGGCTCTGCAAAGAACATAAAACGTGTCATGTATGCATTTTCAGTAGCTGGTTTTGTCACACTTGGGGTTGTGATAAATGGAGAAATTGTCCTTCATTTTGAGCAAGGAGCAGTAGTCGCCAGGCATTTCCATTTTTCTCCGATCAGCATTCTGGCGTTAGTGTGGAACCAAAATGGCGCCTGTCCCTGATTCGGTGCTGATGTGTTTTGGCCGTGTCCTATAGTGAGTTCAGATCCTCGGAATGATGGCAAATAATGTCGGTGTGGGGTGGAGGGGCGGGTCACACACTCATCGTCATGGTTGGAGAGTACTATGGAGGCGCACACAGAGAAGAGAGGATTAAAACACCTTTTCACCACCGGCTAGCTCTCCACACTGTAGTCTAATGTTAATATGCTGTGACTGTGGCTTCACTGTGTGGTCAATAGTGCTGTAGCTCTGGCTTCATCAAAGTACAATTACAGTCCGGTGATGTTAGCCGAGGAGCAAAGCAGAGACTTACGTTCTCGCTCTGAAAGGAGTGGAGGAAGTTTCCACTCAGCTCCCCGTCATCCCTCGGGGTCCCAGGAGGATTGCTAATGCCACTTAAATTGTTTGGGGAATTCTGGAGACAAAGAGTGCACAGTGTTTTAAATGTATAAAATTTCACTCCGGGCAAGATTACGCTCTCAGTGCAAAAACAATCTGCATGGTTACACTATTTACCTTGTTCATTCCATCCATATCACCAGAGCCTGACAATGAAACAAAATGAAAAACAATATTTTGTATGGTGGGGATTTTAAAGTATTGGCTCTACCTAAAATACAACATACTGTCCTCTAAATTTTAGTCATTTAGTTAGAAGAAATATGTCTGCATTGTGTTAGTAACTGTGTTGTCGTGAGTGGTGTTACCTAGTGACCCGTTCATGTGGTGTGGTTCCATCCCAGCCATGGCTCCCAGGGGTCCGTCAGAGCCGGGGCCCATAGGGAACTGGAGGGAAAAGAGGACAGCATGGACTCAGTAACCACATCTCCACACCGCAAAGTTAGCATCTCACTGGAAGTCAACCGTACCAAAGAGTAGCAGGCTCAAACTAAAAGTCACTAAAAATAAAAAGGAACTCAGGTATGACACAGTGCATTTACTTAATTCTGCTACTGTGAACCTCAGTCTCTCTTCTAACTGAAAAACCTTTGTTCTGATCATTTCAGCTCCAAGAGAGTCAGTGGCTGAAACAGTAGCCTACAGTATCAAATAACAAACACTAACGGGACCACTATAACAAGTGTATTTGTTTAGTTCCTATAAAAATGTCTATTCCAGATATCTGGCTGCAACTCAGGAATATGTGCTTAGGCGTCAACTAAAACTATTCTTTTTGCAAACCAGCTGAAATAATTTACAGGGTTTGTACAGCTTCCTAAAAGTGAAATGTAAGCATTTCTTTGGCACTTTTTGGATACCTACAAAAAACCTTCCGCAGCCTTCATCGTCAGATAAAAATAAATTAAAAAATGAAGTTTACAAAATGCCTTTATATCCCCAGCTATCAATGTGTTGATCACTTTGTTTATTTTACCAGCTGTTCATATTGATTTGATGTTTTGATCTTGATTGTTTATTTATTGCTAATTTCATCGTCATCAAATATGATGACGCAATTGTTTCATTTCAAATATTAAAAGACTTTAGGTTAGTTAATTGAGCATTTTCTAAACTTTCAATACTATATATAGACCAGAGGATGGAAATAGTCACTGTCCCAGGAGCAGAAAGCAGCCAATAGACACAAGAGTGTGTTATGATGGTAGAGGTCAGGTGTAGTTAATAGGTCGTTACACAAGGAACACTGGAGCTTACACTGAACACCTTGGCCACCTAATTCTTGTCCTCTGTCAACCACTTATTTTTTCAATGAAAGGCATTACATTCACAGGGCTGACCCTAATGTTTAGATGTGCTGTTAAAACAGATTGCCGGACGATGTTATGGGCTTGGTGCAAAAGGGATATGAGTAATACAGTCGTTTGTGAGACAGAAAAATTATGTTCTTGAAGTGCTATGTCTTCAGATTTATGATTATGAGACTATTGCTACTTTTATTTAACTCAATGTTCAAAAAATCCACACTTAGAATGATGAAAAGGAACATACATTATTTCGGTTTCCGGGTCCAGTGTTGATCATGGTGTACAAATTTTCACCAGAGTTGTTTGAGTCTGAAAAATGTGCAATCATACATATAATTGGTACTTGATAGTGCATGAAAAGGTTATTGATTATCAGCTTAGGTAAACGGAGGCACACACCTGCAGGGCTGGGCATAATGGGAGTTCCTGGGGGGCCCCCACCTCCAGAAGCACCCTGTGGAGAATAAGTTACAAGTTTACATGTTAAAATTATCTATAAAATCTTATTTTCTTAAGATGAAATGCACATAATGTGTGTAAGTTAATAGGCCACGATGTGTTCTCACCCCATATGCACCAGGAGAGGGGGATGAGTAAGGCATCTGAAACCAGAAACACAAACATTACAGACCAGAAAGGGGTGAGTGCAAACCCGTTCTATACCTCAAAATGTCATCATTCATCATTTGATCATCCTAATATCATTAGGACCGTCTGTCCATCTGTCTGTGGAAACCTCGACACATAATACTACAATTACATCCCAGACTAGAACCTTGGAGCACATTAGGACTGACTGCAATCTGACCCAGCATTTTTCTGGGTGTCTGTGTGTGTATTTGCACTCACAGAGTTGGCATTGTTGGGATTGGGCCATGGCCGGCCTGTCCCTGGGCCCCTGGAAGATAGGACCAATGAAAATTTTAGTTGGATAATGCATTGAAGTTGAGAGACTTTGAAAGAACACATTTAGAAATAAAAAAAAAAAGGCTCACATGTTAACTCCTGGCATACCAGGACCCATGGTGTTGTGTGGGGGCCTCATCCCACCACCAAAGTTCTGAGAAGAGATAAAAGAATAATCATCAAATGTTAGGATTTAAGGTGCAACAAGGCTTTCAAAATAGCTTTGGTTTGGATTTGGTATAGTGTCTAAAGCAGTCTAGAAAAAAACCATAGCTAATGGGTCATGACGCCAATGGTGATATTATTCCAAGTGAGTAGAACAGCCTACCTGAGGTCCAGGCCCCATGGGTCCCATGCCTCGTGGGCCACTCATTCTCTGCATTGGCCCCAAGTTCGGATGGCCTGGAGGGGAAAAAAAACTATATTAGGGGAGAAGCCAGGAAATAATTTCTTTAAATGTAGTTTAAGTAAAAACAGTACTGAGTCACACCTTGTGGTCGTGTAGGGTCCATGCTGGGCAGCATGGGATGAGGGCCTGGTCCTCCACCCGGTGGCTGCAGGGGATCAGATACGAAGACCCAATTATGACTGCAACTAACAATTACTTTCATTGTTGATATATTGGTCAATTACTTGTCAAAAATGTCGATTAGTGTTATCCAAAGCTCAAAATGACATCATCAAATATCTTGTTTTGTCCCCAAGCAAAAGATATTCTGTTTAGAGAATGTAGAGAATACCTTTTTTGTCATTGTAAGTGTACAACAATTTTCCGTATCATCATAGAGAAGTAAAGAAAATATTCACTTTCAAATTTGGTTAATAGTTTGCAACTAATTGATGAATTGTCTCAGCTCTCGACCCAATGAAACTTCAGTTCTATATGGGTGCTATGCATTTTGCATCCATAGTATGTGTGTGTGTGCGTGCGTGCGCGCACACTCTACCTGGTTGCCCATCCTGATGGGAGGACCTCTCGGGCCTCCAGCGAAGCGAGGCGACATGAAGGACTACAACAGAAACAACATTGCTCCATGAGATTTCAATAAGGAAGAGACACACTATTCTCAAAATTAATAATTTCTTAACAGCATGTTTGGTGAATATTGGAAGCAGCATAAAGCATCGAGCTGAGACGAATGCCAAAGCATGAAGCATCAGCGTCGAGAACCAGCGTTCCCAAATGACCGCAGAGAGCATAAACAGAGAAAAAGAGAGAAAGAGGGCGAGGGAGTGTTACCTGACTGTGAGGTCCCATCATACTGTTAGGGGGAGGAGGCTGAGGGTGAGGAGAGCCCTGGGGACCAGGTGGACCCTGTGGCATTGCACAAAGTAAAAGAGGCAAGGAGGAAGATAAGAGGGAAAGAAGGGAGGATGATACAAAGAGAGAAAGATGGGGCGAGAAACAGAACAGAGGGGCAGAGAGAAGCAGGGTTACTGCAGGGCAGAGGACAGTTGGAGTGCAAGAACCAAAGTGTGGCGCAAAAAAATGTAAAAATGTCCAAAATAAGTTGCTCATTTTCATGTAACAAACACAGATAAAGAGAGCGATTGAGCAGAGAAGAGCGAGCAAATGGCTTAGCCTTGGATGAGAGAAAAGAGACAGAGAGGATGTGTGCTCTTTTGCCTGTCAGTCAAGACATTAAGAAGCCTGCTGCATGCAGCATGTTATCAGGGCTAATTTCCCTGAATTAACAGTGTCAATTAAGCTCTATGCAATTAGCTGTATAACAACACTAAACACCGGCACTGTGTCGCTAATGTTGCTGATCTGACAGCGAGTGAGGGGTCTAATTGAGCTCCTCCAATGGATTCTGGTATGGAAAGTATGAATGTGTGCGTTCATGTATCAATGTAGAATGTCTTTCCTGATATTAACATGATCACATAATGAGTCATGCCTTTGTGGCTTCTAGTACATAATAAGATGGTGGATTTAAAGTGAATAGGTTGGTCTAGCAGAGGCAGAGCAACATCGGGATTTTATGTCACCTCCTAAGAGCCACAGTTCCACACCGTTGCCTGCCAAGAGTTTATCCTCACGAGATATTGATTTACAGTAGGTGCTGCACCTTTCGATTTCTCCATTAGGGAAAATGGGCAGGCCACGCCTGCCTGTTTACAGCACTGGAGGGGCTCAGCCAGACATAACGTCTATGACTATTTACTACAAGTTCACCGAGCAGACTGGAGCAAAACAAAAGACAAAAGCAGTGTATGTGGAGAGCTACAGCTTCATATGACAGCATTTTACAACGCTGGAGTCTGGAGCTAGGAACATTTTGATTGTTGATTATGAAGTGACTTATTGGTAAATATTGGGGATATGTCAATTTAAGAGTATTCCTAACAGTAACAGACATTATCAATTTGTGGATTGGCTGACCTGGAAAAAGCCAGGTGGCATGGGACCTCCTGGCATGCCCTCACCAGGGGGTATTCCTCCCATCACAGGACTGGGTGCTGCTGCTGCACTCTGAAACAAAGAACAGCAACATCACAACCTCTAATTATGCTGCACATGATAAATTGACCAGATAAGACAAAATGCAATCTCAGTACACATATGGAACTTTCTAAGGTAGATGAAATGACGTTGTTAAAGACCTATTTTATCTCACAGGAGGAGCACATCTGAGGAATCGAATATTCTCTTGGACAAACACAGTGACGCAGACTAAACCTGTGTTTCCTATTGATCTGAAATGGTTAATGTGCATTGTGTGTCCAGGATTCATGAGCCTTGAACACACTCAATGAAATTCAACGTAACTGCTATTCAAACATCATTTATCCCACCTTTGACTCATCTTCAAAAGGAAAGACACTGCCATACTTTCAGTAGACCTGCATCATCTGTTGGTTTCCAGTATGTTAATGTGGTCCTTTATTGAGGTTTCTGAACCCTGCTGATCCAGAATCGAGTGGATCAGATAAGTATTGGAGGGATTCACTGAGTCAGTGTCTCCAAAGTGCTGCTGCACAGCAGGGGCTTGCT
The DNA here is from genome assembly GCF_900880675.1 of Sparus aurata. Classification (NCBI taxonomy): domain Eukaryota; kingdom Metazoa; phylum Chordata; class Actinopteri; order Spariformes; family Sparidae; genus Sparus; species Sparus aurata. Next base: position 12,860,285 of record NC_044197.1, read on the forward strand.
GGGCCGATTTCCTGCTCAAACCGCAGCCCTAATTCACTAATGTGCCATTTGCTTCGGTCACACGCTCCTAATTGACTGAGTTTTTCTTCCCTGTAGCTGAAGCAATCTGAGATGGGCTAATGTCCTCAGAGCTGTGGGGTTTCACATCCAAAGAACAGCTACAGAACGAGAGAAGCGTCTTCGGCCTCATTTGTTAATGTGCAGCCCTCGTGTTAAAGTGTAGACATTCACAAAGAACAATGACTACTACAGGGATGGATGTACCAGAACTTATACACACAAAAAACGTCTTGACTCTGTATAGAGCTCTATAGACATCACTGGTCAATAGCCAACACACTCCCTGATATTGACTGCCCCCCCCCCCCCCCTAATTATATCTGCTCAGGCTGCAGGGCCACTGTGAAATACCTCAGCAAGGAGAGAAGTGAGGCCACAGGGAGAAGTCACGTCTCATCAGGCCCCACCACCACTGGGACACGGACACAGAGACAGAGACAGCTTGTAAACCCGATTTCTTTACTAGGTGATGTCAAGAGGGAGGTGCAAGACTGAGAAATTATCAAACCTGACTAATACTAGGACCTTTTAAAAAAAAAGCATACTGCTATAAATGTGTAGGAGAGGAAGTTTCAGCTGCTCCACAGATCTAATTTACACTCCATGTACTTCCTCACTCATCTTGACCAGTTATTCTCAACTACCCAGCCATTTGACATAGAAAGGTTGCTCTCAGAAATGTTGTAAATCTGTGTATAAATACATCTAAACTAAATTAATTTTCACAGGTTAAAATACAGACCTCAGACAATCTGCGCTGACTCACTCAAGTTCATTGCCGGATGAGAACTGACTTAAGGAAACTGCTCATACACCCAGAAAAACCATCAAAATCGAATATGATGCCACTGAGGGGCAACTTGTACATGTGTGGTAACTTGCCTAGTCTGTGATGTTTTTTTTTACCAAAGGCAGAAGAAAAGACTGCTCACTGAGTAATGATAGCTTGTACTAACAAGTCATGTTAGTAAAATATCCTGCCTCTAATACATCTCCCTGTCAGAAGGGTTTGATAACCACATTTGAAGGATCACTGCAAAACATTATTTATGTATATTGGCCAATTTATGGATCAGAATTTTTTAATCCCCAAAATTGGTACGTGCATCAGCCCTAAAAATCAAGTATTGGGTGCAACTCATTTCAGACAACGGAAACACACACATATATGACACACAATGCACAGAGTCCACAAATCTCTGAAGCATAACGAGGAGCTTTAGGTAGGATTTACAATCAATTATGACGTTTTCTACCTTAGCCAGTCACAAATAAACTTATCCACTAGGTTTCTTATCTCTGCCTGACACGAGGCAACATTCATGCTGACAATCAGATGACTGGCAATAACAACCTAACCTATACAACCTAAGATGTGATATACAAAAAAACATCCTCATGGCATCGTTGTAAGCGACGGAGGCTCTGAACACTGCTGTTTTTTTTTAGCTATAACACAGGTGAGCAGGCCCTGACCAGTGAGACTATGATATAAATAGAACACACTGACCACACAGATTTTACATACAAGCATATCTGCCTGAGAGATTACGATTAACTTTGACATGCCCTGTCAACATTCAGTTCATTGACCGTATACATATATACTGTCTCTATCATCTGACCAAGATTTTAAATACATTGCTGCTGAATTACGAAAATGTATCAGTCTTTTTGGCATATAATTTCTGTTGTAAAAGACAGCACCATAACGGTAGCATAAACAAAACATTTGCATATATAAAAAACTCTATGATTATGAGCTTCTAAGATGCGTATCATAAAAAAATAAGCAAAGTAGAATTGTGACAATAACAGACTTACACAAAATGACTTTTTTTAACAGCAGTGATGCAGTTAAAACACTTGGGAAATCTCAAGATCTACAGCCTCACTGTCATTACTTCTATTTTACTAATTGATTACACACAGCTTTACGGTTTTATGACAGCAATAAAAAGCATTATGATCACAGACTGGTAACCTTGTTCATGGTGTTGTTGCATCAAGAGGAACAAGTTTCCATATTCGTATATTTACGTGAGAGTACTGTGAGATGTTCCCCAAGCCTTGTTAACATCAAGCTTTCTAAGCAAGCCCCTCTTATTCTGTACACCACATTGAGTACACCATAAAAAGTTTCATAAGTCAGTAGCATTATACGGTAAAGGAGTTATTCATAGTTCTGACCTGGCCAAACACATGGTTACTAGTACTTTACTACTTCCTCACAAGCAATACAACCACCCTGTATAAACCTCATATTCAATAAAGGAGAGAATTTATTTAGGCATTCGTTTACATTTTAACGCTAAAATAGGTACCGTTGTCCAACTTTATCAGCTCCAAAGAGCATGAATGCCTCACACAAAATCATCTATAAGTCTTTACTAGCCATCATAGGTGATTTTTATGTCATAGACACAGCACTGATCCTTAGGTTTTACTTAGGGGATCTAAGTTAGGTCTACAAGCCTTTATACTGTAACCATTAGTAGTCCTGTGTGTCAGATGCACAGTCATGGCAGTGGATCTATGTCCCAGGTTCCATTTTTACAGTTTAATGCATATTTAAGTTATCAGTTGCATAAAGTTAAGTTGATAAATTGCACTTCTGAGAGGGATCAGTAGTAAGTAGTTCTTTAACTCTCAGGAAGTATGTGTTATATTCAAAACATGAAGGCATTAGGACATTCTGGGGGAAGACATTTATGTTTCATTATAGACAAAGACTGAGCTACAGTTTATGGCTAGTTTCAGAAAACATCCACACTGTCTGGCCCCTTCACAGTGAAAAAACAACTGTAGATTGTTTTGCTCCCCTGCAAAGAAATTATTAAGTAAAACAAAGCTGTAGTTAAGGTACTGACCACAAAGTCATAAAACAAAGTCAACAATCTACACAGCTCTGTAGAAGTCACAAATTGCACGCCTGAAAGGTAACGTGTATGGCAGGTTTCCAGGCATGTTGTGTTAGATCTTTATCATGTCCCACTAAAGCCCACAGCTGTGACTGCTGGACTGTCCCAAACAGCCTGATGCTGCTTTCCCTCTGAACGAACCACGTCTCACCACTAACAGACTCTCTGGTACAGGAAAGGGGGCAGCTGTCTCAGCCCTGCCCCGGGCTACAAAGCTCTTGTCTGGGGCCTTCCTTACATCTCCCCAGGGGACCTCCTATAAGTTAGCCTCCCCTCACCCTCAATGATTCAGCGTGTATATGTGTGTTCTTAAAGAGCACACGAGCCAAACAAATTTCCACTGGATTCATGAATCACTGAAACAGGTCACAAAAGGCCAGAGTGGCGGCAGATGTACTCATGCACTCCTTTCAAAAACAAAGAAAGAGCGGCGAGAGGGACGCACATTGGCGGTGTATGAAAGTTGACGTGGTACTGTTACGGTTTGCCAGAGAGTCTGTATATTATTGTTTGCTAAAGCTATATTGCTTTACTGGTGCATAGTTTAAATGTTTATTATCTCCCTGATTAATCAATCTGTAAATAATAAGGCCTGCTTGCTAAACACAAGAAGTATCTATATATAACCCAAGTGTACCTAACAACTATTGTAAATAGAAGTAACCTCACATTTGTTTTATTTGGATTTAATTTAAATTTGAGACTAGGAGGTGTTCCTAACATTCCTTACCTGACATTCAAATTTAAGATTAGTAGACTAGATTTAAAGTAATATAACATACAGGGAACAGTCAGAGTTGAGCACACTTTAATCTGTATGGTTTGACAGTATCCGAATAATTAAGAGCTATTTGAAGTTGTTTATCACATTCTTCAATAATCAAATTGGATTTTAATGCCACTGGCACCCTAGTGACGGGTGGTTGCATGACATCTTAGCCGCTACAGTTGACTGACATTGTTAAAAGCCAATAACGGATGCTTGTTTCAACAAAACATTTTGAATCGGAAGACATGATGTTCCAGTGCAAATTATGTCCATTTAATTCAAGCGGATGGTGTTATATGTCTGCTGCTAGTGGTTTCTCTATCAAAACAATGAAAACCAAAGACATAGTTTGGTAAAGTAGTGAAGTAGCAAGGGATCATAGGAGTTCGTCGTGTTTAACAACCACTGAAAATCTTTCTGAAGTAACTTGCAGAAATGTTCACAGACAAGTTAATGTATTAAATGTGTATTTGTGTTTAGTTATGTTGACAACTTAATTTACTTACTCTCTGTTCTAACATCTAATGATTCCCTGAATGCTGTAGGGACAGGGAAGTTAATGAAAACTAATAAAATTAGGGGTTTTTGGGGCTCGAACATTGCTGGAAACACTTTAGGTAATTTTCAAAAACATCTTAATGCGGAAATGTTACATTCAAATTGTACATTCATAAAATAGGAATGGGTTTAACTAGCCAGTATTTCTGGTGCTAGAGAGGGTAGCAACATTTAATCAACCAGTCGTGCAAATCCCTATTCAAGACCATTTATTTTCTTTTGTTTTATTTCAGACCACACATGCTGTATGTTCAACACAGGTTTTGGAAAATAAACAAGGCATCCACCACAAAGGACTCTCTGACCAGAATCAGTTCCATAGTGTACCAACCCACAACAGTTAACTGAGGTTACAGTTCCTCATAGAGGGAGAGAAAAAAGTAAGGAGGGTGAGGATGACCAAGAGATTGACTGGGAGGTAAATGTGAAAAAGCAAGCGTATACAAAAAGAGAGACACATAAAAAGAAGGAGAAAAAAATGTATACGTAAAAGGGGATGTAAGAGAAGTGATGTGGACCACCCAACTGACGACTCCTGACCTAGCATGCTCTTAACAGCCTCACTTCTTCCACTGGAACCAATGCTCAAAAGAAACCAGCCCCTGTGTTTAGCTTGTAAATGTTTAACCATCAATCAACATCATAAAACCCAGTCTGGATCCAGACGGGATGCTCCCTCTCTCTCCCTCTCTAGTTACTTCTCACAGGTCCCCTCCATTTCTCCTCTCCCCAACCCCCTCCTCTTTATATTCCCTCAGCTCCTCCTCGGCGGCGGTGGATGCTGGGCATATGCCACGGTGCCACTCCCCTTTCCTTTTTCCCCAATCTGCCCCTCAGCTCTGTGACAGCCATCAATCAGGCGCTGACGCCATGGCGACGGGGCCCCTCGGGAAGCGTTCATCAGGCCCGCCGGGGCTTTATGAGCCCTGCCGGCTAACAGAGCAGCGCTCACCTCCCCCACACCTAGACAAAGGCGAGGGTCCAAGGACTAGTACTGTCCACACACACACACACACACACACTTGCCTGACCACCAACATCCACAAATGAACACAAGGAGAACCAACATCAGAGCGAAGGGCAACCACAAGATGTCGGGTAGAGCCAGCCGCACAGAAACTCTCAAAGCTCTTCACCACAGCAGCACACAGCCCAGAATGACGTTTCACTGTTTCCTCATTTGCTTAATGTTTTCCATGTTATGGAAATGGTCTCAGTCAAACCACTGGCTGCGATCTAACAGCTTATTTTGTGTTGTTTAATCTTTCAGAAGTGCTAAATTATTTTAAAAATATGAGTTCAAGTGTTATCACACAATGGCTTAATACAGAGAAAATCATGTAGCTATATGATATGCAATAATGATCAGAAACATAAATTCTCCGTAAGAGATGAAGATTTCTGAAATCAAGCACTCAACAATATTGCGACAAATAACTATAAAGCTTGCTATGCGATTCAAAGCCCAGTTTCAAGCAAAATGCACTCCTCTTTTGTCTGCATGAGTAACAATAATAAGGATGGTGGTTCCTGAAAGGGCAGAGCCACGCTGTAGCCTCTCTCCTGGCTCCCAGGTCACCTGCCAGATCAGGAGGCCTGTTACCCTGACAACCCTTTCTGCCAAGAGCAGGACCAACATCTCCATTTTAACCCCATCTCATCTGGTACATAACCAAACTGCCTCCAAATTTGGCTGCGTATCAGTCATCCTGGGAGGACTCCTTAACCTCTAACGGCTCTGCTTGGCTGTGCTGATACAGGAAAACCTGAATAAGTGTCTTCGTTTTATTTACATCATCTGCCCGTCTCATTTTTTCGGGAGAATCACAAAGATGCGAAAGGCAGAAGCCACTGACAAGCAGTTCACACGTTCTTTGATCCACATGAGACTCTTTTTGATGTTCCCTTTGAATGCTGACTCAAAGCTCGAAACAATGCAGCACATTAAAAAAAAAAGTTTCTAAAATGGCATAGTTATCAGGATGCAAAACACCCGTACCATGCAAATACAGAAGCGCTTTCATAAGAGGATGCACTCCTGAGCGACAGATTTGGGATCTGAGACTGCCCCTGCAGTTCTTGAGTTTAAAACCCATTAGGATCTTAACACTGCAGGTAATATGTTTCAGCATGCATCTGAGCTACTGCACATCAGGTCAGCTGGAGGTCTTTGTCAAAAATCAAGCTGTGTGCATGATGCGCAGCAGGTTCTTGTTCGTCTTCACAACTGAGGGAGGGAGTTCGAGCGTGGCGAGGATAAGGGGGGAGCGCTCGACAGGTCTGACTCAGGACGTGCTGACATCAGCATCATTTTCTCAGAAGCCTATAAAGCTCATTGTTGGGCGCATCATTCGACCCACTGACAGGGCAAGATGACCGATCGTAAATTCAGGAGGAGAAAAAAATACTGGCCCAATTTGCATGCAGCAGTTAAATACAGCTACAACAAAAGTGCAGCGAGGGATACAAAGGAAGCAAATATCAGACAGACATTATTCTAGGGCAAATCATTAAATAATTTTGAGCTAAAGGGGAATCACGATAACATCAAGTATGGCAGCTGCGTCACCCTTGAAGGGAAATGTGGGAGATTTTGTCAGGACTTGAGTGTTGACAAATAGAGATTATTTGCTCCAACACAAAAAAAAAAAAACCTCATTGCACAATCCGAGCTGGAGGCGCACGATTTACACCACTTCTTAGCTTTGATAGAAAAAGTTGTTGTCTTCCTTAGCAGAAGAAGACAGAGCGACCTGTGCAACAGTGTAAGCACTACTCACGTAGTCATGGAAGGCTTTTGCTTCGCTGGAGTGGTCACATGTCTCTCTCCTCTCTGGCGCAGCGCAATACAAGTCCCAGAATACACTGTGGACAAGACAGGCCATGAAGCAAACAAAACCACACAAACAACCCATGGACATGTTACAGGAAGACAAGTTATCCCTTACCACCACCAGGAGTGTAGGAATCCAGGAGGTTCTCCAAGTGTAATGTTTTTCTCCCATCGGATCTAGAAAAATTGGTTGCAAATGATACTCATTTTAATATTGTTGTTCCTAAAAGAGCAAATGCAAAACATACACATAAAACATGAGGTGATTAAAATGTAGAAATGGCACTCTAGCATGTTGAAACTTTTCCCCTAAATTCAACATACCTCTGATAAAAAGGTCTGTGCAGACTTCTGTGCTCCTATGTGTAGCAAATACTCATAGACATACAGAGCCAACCTGTGTGAGGAGAGAAGAAAAAACAACAACATTATTGCAATTCAACAAACTGGCAACAAAAAAATAAATAAACGTCAAACTGCTGGTTAAATGTTCTTCAACCGGCTCCCTGAGTGACCAGAGTCGGGTACAGGCCCCCTGAACAATGGCTGCCAAATAGCCTATGCCAAAAAAATTAAATGGGGACTGTGTAACCAAGACCTGGGTAGAATTCAATACAATGAGGAGATTGAAAAGAAAGTGCTCAAGCAACAGTATAATTTAACGTCGTGATGTTAACTGTGAATAAAATAATAAAAAAAAAAACACAACACAGCACCAGCCTGCTGTGTATTAGCTTGGTACAGTATCCTGGTGACACTGATGGGGCTGAGGGAAATAAAAACGGAGCCTATCTAGAGCGCAACAGAGAAAACAATGTACTGTGTGGCAAGACGATGTTATTGTTTTCTCCTCTCCGTGCTCGCGACTGAATATCCGCAAAAAAATGAGGCAACCGTCGCTTGAAAAACAGACAAACTGCCGTCGGGATCGGCGTTAAGAGACAGCAATAAGCCAAAGGTAGCAGAAACACGGCTCAGGGGAGGAATGGCGAGCAGACAAGGCGGTTCATTCAATTCCATTCTCGGTAGGAGGAAATCGCCTCTTGCTAGCCCGTCCAGCGAACAACAGAGAGCAAGAGGGAAAAACTTGCGAGGCAAAAAACACACAGTAATAAACGTTTCTGGGCTTACTTTTCTCGTGCCTGGCCGTCCGACGGCACCGGGGTGCCTTTGCCTTTGGGGAACATTGTTTTGTGTGGGAGGACGCCCGCCTTCTCTTTCTTTTTTTCGCTATTTCATCTGTCAGATCATCGCGGCCGCGACCCTCTCGCACTCCAACCGCACTCCTGCTCAACCCGACGACTCAACCGAGCATGGTCCGGGGGGAAGAGGCGGGGCCAGGCTTGACTGACGCTACCGGTAGCCAATGAGAGGGCGCTGTTCGCCTTAAGGTCTGCCTTTTCGTGTTTTTTTGTTTTCTGTTTTGACGTTGATATCAATGAGCGTAATTTAATCAAGAAATTAATAGTTCCTCTAATTGTTTGCTTGATTCAACTTTTTTTATGCAATGTAAATTAATTCTTCTGGTGATCAATTAAAAATAAAAAATCTTTACAAAATTAGGCCTATATTTCACAATGAAATAAATAGATATTTTAAAAAGTATCTGTAATCTCATGGGTTCACAAAGTGGGGTTCGGGGACCCATAGGACCCCCTGGGATAGTTCCAGGGGGTCCTAAGCAAGCAAAAGGGAACTCCCAGGGCATATTTTCACTATAATTCCATCAACAAATAACACACCAACAGAATATTGATTAGTTCAATGTCTATTGTGTTATAGACACTTTCTGCAATCAAACGTTTAAATGCAAAAAAATCTTTTCAGATGGCAGCTCCCTGCCATAAAAATCTGTCTGTTTAGGGCTCACACACCTGAAAAAGTTTGATGACCACAGATTTTAAGGAATAAAATTTACTCATGTAAATGGATTCTCAAATGTATAGTGTCCACATTCTTTAAGGGCTAAGGAAAAAGTTTATGTATATCAAACCGTATTTCTTTTATTGGATATATTCATGAAATATTTCTGACATAAATGGCTCTATGTTTCTATATTTTATCGGCCTCTCAGCAGTTTTTTTTATGTATTAAGAACAACTAGTTTCACCCCAATTTCCCTTATAAATATAAGAGATAAGAAAGCCAAAAAAGCAAATATATAGGCCCTAATATACATAGCATAACAGTTTGAAAAGTGTCAAGTAGCTAGATAAAGACTAGATAAGTGGGTGTATCATTGTTGGTTCGCCTTATACATAACATCTCAATGGTTTGACTGACTTTAAATCAGCGTTTAAAAAAAGAAGAAGAAAAAAAACATTCATTTTCTTGTAGCTAAAAAAAAAAAGTTCGAGTTTGTGTTGTTATCGCCTTTAAGCAGCCCCCCAAATATGAGGCCACTGCAGTTCCACCTTAAAAATGTGGACGTTGCACTACAGGGGATAGTCTCTTCCCCACTTCTCTCCCTCTCTTCCTCTCTCTCTCCCTCCCTCCAGTGGTGAAAGCCTTTAGTAAAGCCGTAGTTTGTGTGTGCATGTGTGAGTGTGTTGAGTAAGTTGTTGAGTTGTTGAGGAATGGGGGAAACCAGGAGCGTCACGGTCCGGGTCGCAGCGGGCTGCAGTGTGTCAGCCGGTGTCCATGTTCTGTAGTCGCCGCTGACTGTCACGTGAAGGACTTTTATCTGGACTGCAACATCAGCAGTCACTTTTAAAACTGGGGTAAGCCATTTTTGTTTAGCTTGTTGTTGTTTTTTCTCCCAATGAGAAACCTGCACGGCGTGTTTATAGGTGACCACTTGTTTTTTTTTGCAGAGTTAATACCAGGATTTAATTCCGCCGTAGTCCTCCTCGTATGTTCGTGGTGAATGTCTCATTTCTCTGTAAAGGTCACTGGCAGCTCCTGTCACCCATAACAGGAAAGACAGGTGACCACTGCTGAGCCCCGCTGGAGCACAAGTTATGAGCAAACACTTGTATCCCAGTGAATACTTTCCATGAATACCACATTCAGTAGCAGCATGCCTTAAAATAGTTTGTGCCCCTAAATAGTTTCTGTCCAAGCTCGATTAGAACTTGCATGTGTGTCTGCATTCACTGACAGCAGACACACAGCAGCATCAAATACATCTGTGATTGAACAGGTATTTCAGGTCTGTCTTTATCCCTCAGGGAGAGAAGAAGTGTTGCAATGAGAAATTAAGTTGCAGATTATTTAAAGCGTCTTATGTTGCAGCATCGGCTCAAACTGACTGCTGAGTTTTTTTGTAGATTCAGTGGTGGATAAAATCTATTACAAATGTCTGTGTTTTGGCAGAAGTTGAAATGGAATGCCTTTATTGTCATTGCACAGTGTACAACGAAATATCAGTGCAAAGTATACAGTTAAGAAGGTAAAACTCAACCCTTTTTAAACGCAGAAAACATAGCTCGTGTTAGTGTCACAGATCTGACTTCTTTCCATGACCAAAACTGAATTGTAGTTTTCATTTCCTCATTTTTGTGTGTTTCTGCTTTTTCCTTGAATTGGTCAAAGATTACATCGTGTTTTATGAATCCAAAGTTTAAAAAATGACAAATAAAGAGTGCTTTTCTTAAAAGTGCATTGTGTAAGAATTGGCCACTTGTCGAATTCATACTCCGAACAAATAGTGGGGAATCAGATCATAATCAGAATTTCCTTTATTTGTCCCGCAAATGAAATTTCTTCATCACAGCAGCCAAAGGACAGTGGTATTGTAATAAACAATAATGATAGTAAACAAATAAACAATACAATAAAACATTTAGAAGCATATCACTAGAGTAACTGCCGCTAACTGCAGCTGCCATTAGCAAGGTAGCTCAGTTAGCCATGCAGCTAGTGGTCCTTGCTGGGAGCTCAGTGCGGCAGGGGGGTGTTGGTGGTCACGCTGCTACCACTTGTAGGAGATGTAGACTGTGATGTGCAAGGGCTAGCTGGTTAGCATGCTATATTTGGTAGGTATTTCTGCAACAATACATAGACTTCATAAGATGTATGTATATTTTTATTCACTTTCAAAAACTGTTGATACTTTTAGTTAATTTTAGAATAATTTTACGTATAGTGATTTAATTATTCTAATTACAGTGGAGGCCTGAGCCTGTACCAAGTAGCCTCTTTACCGAGTTTCTCTGGATAGCTAAACTTTTTAGGACATGATCCAAATGCTGATTAGGTCCTTGTTTAACTACTGTGTTACCAAGATTTTTGACTGCATCAGAACACATAAATACTGTAGATTTGTCTGACATATTTGATGCCAGTTCCAGTCCTATGTTTTAACGTTGGGATTACAGGTTGTAGCTTTAACTCTTAGGGGTGGTAACAAAATATCCATACAGCAGTATTTTGTATCGTGTCCTCTTGAGGTTTGGTTATCGATACACTGGCATCATATATCGGTATTTTTACGCAGGCACTCAAAACAGATTCCCCTGACAGAGACTCACAACTTCATTTTCACAGATGGAAAAGAAATTAGTGAGCCATAGTTGTGTCCTTCCTTAAAACATTTTAACTCCAAAACTGTTTTGCTTTCGGGCAGTTCGTCCTTTTTCCAGTTTATGGTAATTTCACATGATGGCACATATGCAGTAAGTTGCGGTCAGCGTGAGTGATTAAGAGGAACTAAACTTTCCCTTTATTTCTCTTTTCATCTCAGTTCATGTCAAGTTTTGTATGGTGGTGCTATTGTTAGTGTGGACAATGTATCGTGCGAAACTATTGTATTGTTTTCCTTCAGGGCATTAGTCTATGACTCCAGGTTCTGCTGGAACTAATTTTTCCTCTGTTTCTTCTCTGTGTAGCAGTGAGCTATGACGTCAGATGGTAACCATGCAGACGCCATGCTGGACTCTCTGTTCATTCAGGAGAGTGAGGAAGGGTACAGAAACCCCACTGAAGTGAAGATGAGTCAGATCGTGCTGCCATGCCACGCCAACCACTGTGGAGAGCTGAGTGTTGGACAGCTGCTGAAGTGGATGGACTCCACAGCCTGCTTGTCAGGTAGGAAAATATCAGAAAAACTTTCAGCACTTTTTCTGACATCACGCCATGGAACTCATGATATAATCAAAATAAACCAAAGTTATCCAAGAATATCCCATCATGTCCACTGAAGTGTAGCAGGAAGTGGGGAATGTGCAGTCTGAATCAAATCCTGATTATTCAATCACGTAATTCCATGGCCGATATTTGAAAACTGGGTCGTCAGTGTGGTGTGACATTTCTAAACTGAGCTCTTAGGTAGATACATGAATTTGAGAGCTTGTATGTAAACAAACATAACTGAAAATGCGATTAAAATGCATTGAAAAAAACCTGTACACTGTGTACACTGTGTCACTGTGATAAATTATGATAGTGTTTATCGTTTATTATATTGTGATCTATTTATATGCATCACAATATGGTTGGATTTTCTGGATAATCAATGAAGTCACAGTTTAAGGATGAAATAGTCCAACAGGAAGGTCTATTTCTGGTTGCTCCAGCAAAATAAGTACCTGAGATTTAAAAGGCACTTAATCACATTAATGTCCATGAATTAATTGCCATAAAATCCAGCCTGCCCATTCATTTGCAATATATCCTATTTAATGCAAAAGTATTAAGGAGACCACGAGATAAATGGTGTAAAAATCTGTTAAGGTTGACAATTTTCTATTGCCTCATGGAAGCAATAGATAGCATTTATGCATAAATATATCCTATTTATATAAAGACCAATTCCCTGAATTGAAATTTTAAACCTGCCTGAAGTCTTTCTGTGTGATACATTATGTCTGTTTGCCTTTATACATGCACATAGTTACAGCTCATAAGCCTCGACTCATTACATGCTGTCACTATGTGTCTTTGTGCTGCAGCTGAGAGGCATGCAGGTTGTTCCTGTATCACTGCATCCGTGGACGACATCCATTTTGAACACACCATAGGGTAAGGTATTAAAGTTAATGCTGGTTTATCGAGTCGCATCTCCAACTGAGTACCAGAGACAGACTATATTGCATCCATTGACTATGGTGGACACTGTTTTTGTTGCAAAACATTAGCAGTGGTGTCATTGATTTTTAAAAAATGTATTAATAAATGGATGTTGTAGTTTTAGTCTTCAGATAATGGGCTACTCCAGTCACAGGCAGAGAAAGGTGGACATACATCTCTCACAGGAGAGATGTTCAGATTGTGTTGATACTATAATCACTGCTCCTTGTTGATGGTAAAGAGAAGCGTCTGTTTCTGTCTACTCCAGGGTGGGAAAGGTTGTCAACATCATAGCAAAGGTTAACAGAGCCTTCACATCCAGTATGGAGGTTGGTGGATGTTGTTTTTGATTTCAGCATGGTGAACGTTCATGATATTTCAGAATCAAATAAATGTGGTTATTCTGTTCATTTCAGGTGGGTATATTGGTGACTTGTGAGGACCTTTACACTGACAGGCAGTGGAAGGTTTGCCATGCCTTTGCAACCTTTGTTGCTAGACGCACTGAAGCTGGGAAGGTAAGAGACAACAATCAAAATATTGATACAAAACCATTTGACCAAAACCGATTCAACATCCCCTGTGTGCGCCTTTTGTGCACAGGTACAGCTGAAACAGGTGATTCCTCGCACACAAATGGAGCAGATGGAGTACAGCCTGGCAGCAGAGCGGAGGAGGATGAGGCTGATCCATGCTGAGATCATTACAGACCTACTGAGCAGCAGCACAGCTCAACTGGGTACAGGCCGGGCTTTATAACACAGCACTTGGCCGGGCGGCTGCACCATTTGGAATCTGATTGATTAAAGCTCCACTTTTTTGTGCTGTCATCAGGAGAATGCCAGGAGTATCAGGATGCTGTGCCAGCCGAGCGGACACGAGTGGAAAGCGTGGAGCTGGTGCTACCGCCACATGCCAACCACCAAGTCAGCACCTTTGGGGGCCAGATCATGGCCTGGATGGAGAATGTGGCTACAATCGCAGCATGGTGCATAGATAATTATTCTGTTTTTTACAGTATATTTTAAAGTCAAAATAAATGTAATTAAATAGCTTGACATTTTAAGGAATATTATGAGAGATAAAAAGAGGCAAATCAAGTTAGAGCTGCAGCCAGAGGTTATTAGCTTAGCTTAGCACAAAGACTGGAAGCAGAGGGGAAGAGCTAGTGTAGGAACATAAAACATCTACCAGCATGTTGAAGGCTTGCTAATTAAATCATCATATCTTATGTTTGTTTGTTAATGTGGTTTTCACAGGGAGTAATGTGCAAGACTATTTCTTGGCTGGGTGCAAGCTTGCACCTGGCCTAGAAGTTATTCCGCACAAAATCCCCAATAAAACCACCAATTGTCTTTTTACACTTAAGAATTTGTAGGGATCAAACAAGCAAAATAGAACATGATAATTAGTGAGCTTCAGAGATGCTGGTAGGTGCGAGGACAGCGGGATCCATATGCTTCCAGTCTTCATGCTAAGCTAAAATAACTGGCTTTTAGCTGTAACTTCATATACAACTGGCAAATATGAGAGTGTCATACATCTTCTCATATAACACTTAGCAAGAAAAGTGTATTCCCAGTAAGCCAGAGGCTATCTGTAATGAGGCCAAGCTTCAAATTGGCAACAAACTACAAGAGAGTCATGCTTTTTTCTCTTTGTCTTGGATCTAGTCGCTTGTGTAACGCTCACCCAACACTGAGGAGCATTGACATGTTCCATTTTCGAGGCCCGTCTCATATCGGTGACAGACTGGTGCTGAAAGCCATAGTTAACAACGCCTTCAAGCACAGGTGAGTCTACACATCATGACGAACTTGCAAGAACAGCGCAGAAGTCAAATAACTCTCAACTCATCTAAATAATGTTCGCATATATTTACCTTTATAACTCAAATATTGACAGCGTTTGTAGTACATCTCTGTGTGTGCATATCTTTTTGTGAACCCACGCGCCTGGCCTGGATACGCGGTGTGATTCAGCATGGAGGTGGGCGTGTGTGCTGAGGCCTACCAGGGTGGAGAACCTCTGCGCCATATAAATAGTGCTTTTATGACCTTTGAGGTGCTGGACAGTGACAGGAAAGCACGAACGCTGCCACGGATACGACCTGAGCCTGTGGTGAGTTTTGTGTGATGAAAGCCCAGAGTATACAGTTAAGTGATCAGCCAAAAAAAGCAGAGCTTGAGTTCTAAGTTCACAAAATGAGCATCCTTTTTTGATGTTTTGTGCTTTGGGTTTTCCCATGTTTAACAGGATGGAAAAAGACGTTATCAAGAAGCTATTGCCCGAAAGAAGATTCGCCTTGATAGGTTAGTGTCCCTCCTAAAACATGCTTTGTTGTATGAGCATCCCACCGATATCTCGGAGGGCTGACCTGGTTTATTGCAGATGGGTATATTGTCAGTATAAAAGCTGATCCATATGCAAAAAATATGTTTTTGTACAGAGGAAAAAAAATATATTTATCATGTTAGGAAACGTATGTTTTGAACTAAATTGAGTCTTTGCTAACCTGACATACAAGATGGTTAGTTACACAGAACCACCTACGAATTCGTCTTTGGAAACTGTTTTGAAACAGAACAACAAATTAGTTTGACCCACTATGGTCCAGCCACAAACACAGAGCTTGACGCGTGGAAAAACGGATTCTCTCGAGATCTTGCGAATCCAGCTGCCTAACCAGGTCCAGAGGAATCAAACAGACACAGGTTTATTTCATTTATGAAAGTGCCGTTCAGTTTCCATCCATTTCACGCCTTTAAAACCCAACATTAGATAGATAGATAGATAGATAGATAGATAGATAGATAGATAGATAGATAGATAGATAGATAGTATGCTACTAAGCAACATTTTATGCAAGACGAGTCATTATAAACCATTACAAAACCAACATACACAGTGGAAGAAGCACGGATCATATTACATGTTTCAGTATAAGGCACTGGAAGTCGTTTGTCCAGTGTTGTTCTACTGAATCCATTGTTTACGATACTCAGTCTTCAGCAGCACATGACTTGGCAGAGCGACATATCACAGCTGAGCAGACTTTGGTGCACAGTCTGTCAAGAATAATAAGTTCATTGTTCAACTGGAAAATACCCTGCCTGCAGTATAACCTTCACTCCACTGTTTAATAACCAAATGTGCTGGATCACGGCTAAAATGCAAAAAATGTTGTTGTGTTGGTCAGATCTTCCTTTTGTCCCTCAATGTAAATCACTGTGCCCTACATGTTTTACAGGAAATACATTATCTCCTGCAAGCAAACTGAAGTGCCTCTGTCTGTGCCCTGGGATCCAAGTAACCAGGTATTGCAATTTCTGGCAAACAGAGGTGCACACGCTTAGCGAGGCTTATAAGATATTGCCACTGTTTTCAAGTGTTCAGACAACCCTTTGTTTTTCAGATGTACCTGAGCTATAATAATGTATCGGCACTGAAACTAATGGATACCAGAAACAACTGGGTATTAACTTCTGAGAAAAACAAGGTCAGTACTGTTTGTGTTATTATCATCCAGGATATAGCCTGTTAAATAGATACAGCTGTTGTGATTCCACCATGCATTCTGACCTGTATTAGCTGCACAGTCATAATGGCTGTCCTGGAAGGAAGCCCACATTGCTTTAATTAAATTGTGGAATAATGCAGAATAAGTCAGAAAACATTGTCTAAACTGACTTCCAATAGTCATTTTAAGAGATGTAGGGACCTATAACTGACTACTGATTCCACCAGTGAATTAAGCAGTTTTGACAACAGTCAGATTTTAAAATAACTGGAACAAATCCTGTTCATGCACGTAGAGCCCACCTCCTCTCTGCGGTTGTGCTCCATTCTTAGGTCAGGCTGTACACGCTGGAGGAAAACCACATGCTGTGTTTCAAAGTGGAGATGCACGTCAGCGTACCGGCAGAGCAGACGTTCCACCTCCTGTCAGACCTGAGGAGGAGAAAGGAGTGGGACCAGCACTATGAGTCAGTAACATATACATTTTTGGCCTTGTGCGTCATCTGGCGCACTGCAACATACAGTCAGGAGAATAGGCTTTAAGGATAATTTTGATGTTTTTTTTCTGGTTTTTTCCTCTTCATTATCAGCAAAGCGTATAAAAACACAAAAACCAACCAGGTTTTGGTCTGTTTCTCAATGCCAGTTTATTTTTAAAAAAGGCTCAGTATTTTCCTGAAATAGCCTGGCAGTGTTGTTTTTTGCAAATGTTACCCAAACAAGAATAAACAGTATTTCTCAGGAGACTGTGGATTAGAAAAAACATTAAGTGCTAAAGTGAGTATTTACAGCAACAGAAAGGTGTATGGGGGATGTTCCAAAAATAAACAAAAGTGCCCGCATTCATGGTAATTGAACAACATGCCACCCAGTGCAACAGAGAGATTCATCGCTCATCACTTTTGGACAACAATGGAGGTTTATGGCACAGAGGAATACAAATAAATGAATGCTGGTTATGGTCTTTTCATTGGGTTTGTTGACATCATCTGAAATGTAACTTGTCACCAGTTTTACCTCTTAAAGGTCCAGTGTGTGGGATTTAGGTGGAGAAATGGAATATAAAACTCATAATTATGTTTTGATGAGTGTGTTATTACCTGAAACTACGAATCCTTGTGTTTTCGTACCTTTAGAACAAGCCTTTAATATCTACAGAGGAGGTGGATCCTCTTCCACAGATTCTGCAGTGTTTCCACAATAGCCTAGAACAGACGAGCCAAACTCTGGCTCTAGAAAGGTGCTTTCTCCTCAGAAGACTAAATCCTAGGAACCGGACCATTACATTCCTAAGTTGAATCATATTATCAAAGCGAACAACTGATCAACTCAAGGTTAAAGTTAGATACTACTTTATTTATGCCTGACAGAGGCTTGCACATATTAATTCAATACAAAATGATAATAGAAAACTCAATTAAATGGGCAATGTGTAATATATAATATGATATGTTTAGAATTTTAGTTTAAAACATTAAAAAAAGGAACTAAAATTATCAACAGAATGTGAAACAAACAACATTGTTGACATTATCATATCGTCATTGACATAATGTTGCGTCAAAAACATCTAGTGTACGTATTGTTTTGCGGAGATGTCTACAGAAGTTGGCATGCTAACAAGCTAGCACCGGCCGATCCTGTCTTGCCTACCACTTTGTACCTCAAGAAGTGAGAGTCTGATAGTTTCAAGTATTTTTCAGTAGTTCCCTGCTTGTTCTAAATGTCAAGAAATATTTTTACATTTCCTTAATACGGCTAACTGAATTAACTAGCTAATGCTAATGGCAGCTATCCATAGCCAAAGATGGCCAACATTACCTTGGTAATATTCTGCCCTCTATATTTATATCTTTAATGATACATTTGATTATTTGTATTAATTGGTAATGACAGCAGTGTGAGATGTAGAGCTAATCTAATTCTCCACCTTTAATATCTGTATATTATCACATGCTCATTGCACAGGGAGTGTGAGGTGATCATCCAAGCAGATGAGGAAGACACCCTTTATCGCGTAGCCACACCGTCTGTCAGTAAAGGGGGCAAAGGCAAGGACTTCATTCTGCTGGCATCCAGGAGGAAGCCTTGTGATGCCAGGTGCTGCAACATACTACATAATAAACACCCTGCTCATTTCATTTTACATTTTGCTTCTTGATTTCCATCTCCAACATATATTATATTTCATATAGTCTCTTGATGCTATCCTCTTTTGTCCCTCTCAGGGACCCGTATCTGATCGCTCTGCGTTCTGTCACTTTGCCCACTCACCCTCCCACTGAGGACTACACGAGGGGAGAGGTGCTCTGTGCTGGCTTCACAATCTGGGAAGAGTCCAGTATTGTCACCAAGGTTGGCCAAACGAGAAGGGCACACAGTCCATGTGCCCAGCATACTTTTGCAACACAACTCAGAAGTTATTAAAAAGACGCACTGGTTTAACTGCACCACGATTGATCTGATGTGTTTTCTTTTAGATAACCTACTACAACCAGGCCACACCGGGTGTGCTCCCATACATCTCCACAGACATTGCTGGCCTCTCCTCTGGCTTTTACAGTGCGTTTTCTGCCTGTAGCCACTTCCTGGAGGCCAACAAGGACAGCCTGGCTGCTCTGCCGCCGTCTGCACTGTGACACAAAAAGTGCTGCCATGGTCTCTCCCAACAAGAGGATCATCATTAGGAGGGATCAAGATACTCTCTCTGTCTTTACCAATTTTCATTTTGTTGTGGAGGTGCTGCTCTCTTGGATCCAAGTTACCCACCTTGAGATTACAGATGTCTCTGTGATGGATTTGGTTTCTGGTGGTTTCTTTCAAGTCTTTAGACCTTAGGACTCACTGTATGGCTTTTTTTGAAAATGAACTTAATTCACTGTATACAGTATTTTCTTTTTTTTTTTTAAAGAACTTCCTAATTGATTTCAACAATATTGATGGGTTTGAAGTAAGACGGCACAATGTTTCTTGAATTTTAAAGCTTGTGTTACACTAATTTATAGATCAATACATTCTTGTAAATAAATTTAAGTATTTAACACAATCTCAGCAATCTGTTATCCTGAGACACGTGTCGTGTTTTTAATAGTATCGCCAGTCTTTAGAGAAACTAATGTGAGGATAAGAGAGATGTTTTGATTGGCCTCTTTTTGATATAGTTTTCTACCTCTTGAGATTTTAAACTATTTGATTAAGACTTAGAATGTAAGTTAAGTGTGTAATGCTGTTTTTTACTTTGAGATGTATGATTTTCTAGGACAACTCTTGCACTGATTGTATAACATGTTGACTTTCTATGGCCAATACTCTCACACAACATGCTGTTTTCTTGATTGAACCTGAAACAATAAACACGATAGACCACTGGATTATGCTCAATTCAGCTGCTGAGTTGGTGTTCACCTCCCTCACCCTGCATTCCTCACATTCCTTAATCGTTTTTTGTGAAGAAAAAAAACAAAGAAAAACACGGCCTGCAGTTGTGTCCCACCGTAACGTGTGGTTTGTGTGTTGTGATAGCTGCACAGGCCAGCAGAGAAGTGTGATGGAAGTGAAAAAGTGAAAAGCCTTGGCTGGGTTGGTAGCTCCACTTGCTTTCCAGGATAGTGTGATTGTTCCGTGATCATCCTGTTATGCTTCCTGGACAGCATAACCAGGGAAGAGTAAAGCACAAGTGACTGCATGTGAAACGTGGTCCAAAGCAATCCTAGATGAGTGTATTATGTGTCCTGGCCTGCAGTTGGACATTCATTGCCAGTTCGCACTCCTCTGCAGGTCTGATGTGTGCTATTCTCAGTCAGTGAGGCAAGCTGTCCTCGTTGTTGCCAACGACAAATCCACCCTCTTTCTCCCGTGTTTTCTACAAATGTAGCATGCCTCTGCCTGGTATCCTGCACCTATCTGTCACAGTTTCAGGGCAGCCTTCATCTGAGACTGGTTTAGTAACTCATCTTGGTCATGGTTGTCCTCCATCTTGGAGGGAGCCTCATTGACATAGCTCTGAGAGCTAGGATCTTAATTCTGGAAGGAGTATGTGGTTGAAGGTAGCAAAGCTCCATGCTCTCAACATGGTTATTATAGTTAGTTCAAATTTATATAATATGTACGGAGGAGGTTTAGGGCCACATGTATTTTTTATTTTTTTTTACATTTCTGACTTTATTCTCAGAATCCTCTTCCATAAATATGTTCATGTTTCTTAAAAAGAAAATCGTTCCTTTCTTCAATCTATAATCACCGGCAGTAGAAAAAACTACAAAAAAACTTCAGGCTGTTGATCACATTTATATAATATATATTTATATATGTTAAATCTGTGTTAACTGGCAATTAGAATTAAAAAGAAAAAGACAAACTCCTTGAAACCTCAGGCTACTCCTGTTAAACCATATTTTTGTATACAGGTACGTTGGCTCGTGACGTCACAGTTGACACGCCGCCTTTTGACGACGCAACGTCAACCCGGAAGTATGATACGTGCTCACACAGACAGGTCTGCTGCACTTAATAGTTTTGATCGTTTATCTCGGGTGTATTTAAACGACACTTGAAGCGACAGCATGAGTCAGGATAATGACTTGAGGTTACAACTAGCAACAAGAGAAAAACTCCGAAAATTCAACTCTCTGCGTGGTGAGTTCTGTGTTGTATATTAACGTCTCGTGAAGTTCATTGACAGTTTGTTTTCCTCCTGCTGCGTTTACCTGTACTTTTATCGTCTTTATTACCTGGTTGTTTTGTGTTTTTTGTCTTTGTGAAGGCCGAGAGGTGCAGCCCGGTGAGTTCTGGGACGTGGTGGTGGTGACCGCTGCGGATGAGAGCCAGAGAGAAGCGTACGAGCTACAGATCAGCGGGAAAGTTGACAGGAAGGAGCTTCCTCTTGGAACTCAGTACAAGGTGTTCTCAGACCCACCCGGATGTAAAATAGGTGAGTGAGTCAGACTGACGCTCAGACTGTTTGTGGCTGAGGGAGATCAACAATGCACCCCGTTATTATAATTGTTATAATTATTATTATTACTAATGTAGCCTTGTGTTCAAGGGAATGGAGGCTCCACTCTGTACGTGCTGCAGCAGCTGAATCAAATCTATGGGAAGACTCTGGGCGGTATGAGAGTCATCATCATACATGCAGGTTTGAGATTTCAGTGTCCTTTTGTTGCTGTCAGACATTTAGACAAATTGCACAAAAAATTGTCCCTTCCGCTGCTTTTCATCCAATACATGCTGGTACCAGATTATTTATTTAATTATTGGTTAATCTGCTGAGTAGTTTGTTGATAAATCGATTGGATGTTTGGATCTATAAAATGTAAGAAAATAGTACGTAAACATGCCCTTCGCGATGTCTTCAGGTTACATGTTTTGTTTTCTCCACCCATATTCTATATTAAAGTGTGTTCACTGTTCTTTTGGCGTGCTACCCGGTGCCTACGTTACACACACTGCATTTCAGCCACAGAGTGACACCTCTTGAGGTCATGTATCAGACTGTATGCAGCTTCTTCTGGAGCAACAAAGTACCACTTTGTGAGCACAATTTTGTTTAAAATTACCCTTTAATATCACGTGGGCCTAAACAAAGTAGGAGAGGAAATTTTCACATAAGAGTGACTGGATTTAGAAAATCGTAACTGAAAAGATCAGTTGATCAGTTGATTGAATGTGAGTGTATAATTCTTTAAAGATTGTAGCATCTTCCAAATGATTCTGATGACAAATGTTTTTGGTTTTCAAAAGAAACTGACTTAATTTTGCAGGTAAACGTTAACTAGGTTTTTTTCCCCCAAAAGTAGTTGATTGCAATTGTTCAAACATTTTAAATCAATACACGAACAGTGTGAGCTGTTTCCTGCTGTAACATGTCTCCTCTCATCCTTCCAGGAGGCTTTAGTCAGCGTTTACCAAGTGCCAGCGCCATGGGGAAGATATTCAGCGCCATGCCGCTCGGTGACCCTGTCTACCAGATGCTGGATCTCAAACTGGCCGTTTATGTGGATTTCCCCTTGCAGATGAAGCCTGGCGTGTTGGTGACCTGTTCAGATCACATTGAGCTCTACAGTATTGGTGAGGATCAGAGCATCAGGTTTGACCAACCTGGCTTCACAGCTTTAGCCCACCCCTCCCCACTGTCTATCGGGACTACACATGGAGTGTTTGTGTTGGATTTAAACGAAAAGTCTACTCACTCAGAAATTGAGAACATTTCGTGCCTGCGCTTTCTGCACAAGGTCAGCATCGATCAGATGAGAGCCAGCGGAGCTGTTTGTAAAAGGCAGAATGGTTGTTTTTCTCCCTCTGAGTATGAGTTTGTCTACACAGACAGCACCTATTATGCCGACTATGATACCATGAAGTCTCTTCTTAATCTGCTGAAAGAGTTGGGATCTTTGGAGTGCGAGATAGACGCATACGGGGACTTTCTCCAAGCACTGGGCCCTAAAGCCACGATAGATTACACCAGCAACACTGCAAATGTCACCAAAGAGGAGAGCAGCCTGGTGAAAACCCGGCAAAAGATCTTCCATCTTTTAAAAGGGACTCCCTTGAATGTCATTCTCTTGAACAACTCCAAGTTTTATCACATCGGAACCACATCAGAGTACCTCTTCCACCTCACTGAGGACTTGGTGCTGAGGAATGAGCTGGGCCTCCTGTCAAGTGCCTTCAGTGTATATGTGAATGAAGGCTCTGAGGGCTCCTCACAAAGCTGCGTCATGTACAGTGTTGTTGATCCCGGCTGCTCGGTGGGAGCTGGATCAGTGGTGGAGTACTCCAGACTGCGAGCAGGAGCTTCTGTAGGTAAGGGCTCCATCGTCAGCAGCTGCTGGGTCAGCGCGGGCCTCTCAGTGCCCGACCGAGTCTTCATACATTCACTGTGTGTGATTCACAAGAACCAAACCGGGTTTGTAACTGTCGTGTTTGGGATAAATGAAGACTTGAAGCGCAGTTTTGAAGTCCCTGCAAACCTGGAAGAGCTGAAGTTCTGTGGCGTCAGCCTGGCAGACTGCCTGTCCCACTGGGGGATGAAAAATGAAGTCCTGTTCTCCGGAGATGCATCCAGCGCTAGTTTGTGGAAGGCTTGTTTGTTTCCTGTTTGCTCCGATCCACAAAGCTCATTCTCAGCATCTCTGGAGATGCTGCAGGCTGTCCTCAGTGGGTCCACATTCACTTTACCAAAAGACACAACACTGATGTCCATGCAGGAGGCCTTACAGTGTAAGAACCTGGAGGAGATGTTGAAGTTCAGGCAAGGACTACATGAAGACATCACACAGAGAACATGAACAAATGAGTTACTGTTATTTCAGGTTACTTGAGAGCATTTTATGTTCTCAGTCTCAGTATGAAACCACAAAGATTGTAAATAAAAAAAATTAATGAAATAAATCAGTCATGTCTTGCTCATCCAGTCAGATAAACTTTCACAAGCCAATCGACGGAAACAAATGTTCAAAATGTAAGTTTCTGCAAACCACTGACAGGTTAACTTTCTGCCTTCTTTATTAACATATTGTTTTATGTTCAGTTTTTTTATTTCATGTTGTGACAAAACCATTTGGTAGGAGTTGCGGAAAGTTCACGTTTTGGTTTTCATGTCTGGTTTTGTTGCCACAAACACTGTGGGAAAAATGTCCTGGCGTTTCGTTGAAAACTACCCAGGAGTCTCTGAAAATGCCGCCATTTTCTTCTGGCAACTGGGCTGATTTTTTTTTGTTTTATTTTTTAACAGTCAGTACTATGAGCTTTTGTTGGTTGTATGAAGTTCTGATGTGGACTCTGTCACCTGATCATCTGTCATTCTAGTTAAAATATCATTTGCATCTCGCTTATTTCCTCTTCCGCATTTCCCTGTTGTCACGACCCTGTTAAAATGGCAGCATCAAAGGTATAAAGATAGGACGGCAGTCAGAGGAACCACTTTGGCTCGTGTCAGCATCTTGGGCTCTGCTCTACATAGACATGTGCATTGTCTTATAGCGGTGTGACGGGAATGGTGCCATCATCTTATCTTTCTAAATAGGCCATTTTGCACAGCCAACATTCATAAAAAACAATATTAGCTGCTACATTGTGATATTAGCTCAACCCGTGCTTGTCCTAATATGACAAGACAACATGTTTGTTGTGAAAAATGCAATGACAGAAAAAAGTTAGTGAGCCACTGCAAAAGCACCCAAACTATACAACATTGTAAAGCACTTCAATTCAAAGGATAAGTTCACCCAAAAAAATAGAAATCCAGTCATTATCTACTCACCCTTATGATGATGGAGAGTGGTGAAGTTTTGTGGTCCACTAAACATTTCTGGAGCCTCACAGCAAAACCGGCGTCGCAGCACTCTCCTATAAACAACTGAAGCAGATGGGGACTTGTTTTGAAACATGGCTGAACAACCGAAAAAAGGCTAAAGCATACAGCTTGTCCAGTGTAATCCACATGTCTGGAAGCCCAAGACCCCAAACTGATCAAAAAGAAGTTATTCAAACCCTTTTTCTAGGAGGAACTTGGGATCCCTGGGCGTCCAGAGACTCTGGGTGGGCTGTGTGGAGCCATTTAATTAATTTTGGGGTGCTTTTTTTTTTTTATCTTCCCTGCTGCTCCAGTTGTTCCGGAGAATGCTGCAGCTCTGTTTTGCTGTGAAGCTCCAGAAATGTCTTGTGGACCATTAAAAAACTTCAACTGACTTTCCATTTCTTGATGAACTTATGCTTTAAGGCCATCAGCAGAGCGTTGATCACCTGCTTTGTTTTTATACTGCACACACACACACACACACACACACACACACAGACACAATGATACACGCCTGCTCGCCTTTGGAGGGAGGTCAGTTGTCGTAGTTGTTAGGCATCCCACTCCAAAGTGTTTATTTTTAGCCCACAGCCATGATCCCCCCCCCCCCCTTTATCTGGACCTGTGCAATTGTGGCAGAGTGAGAGATTGTATTACTGCTTTACTCTAGTCAACCAAACTGCACAGCGCATATTACAGGAGAGAGGACCTTATCAATGGGAAATTACAAGTCAAGACCGTCTCAGACGTGTACAGGTAATGTCCAGTTTATGATTGTGGGGGAATATTTTAATGTCGTATGTATGCACAGCTGGAGAGCAGGGATTGAATTGAAGAAGGGAAATCCTGGAGGAGGGGGGGTTGCTCTCTTTCACACACACTGATGAGTTGTACAAGCCCTTTTTAAACTCTTTGTGACTGATCATTATATACACTGTAGTAGTGCTCAGTACAGTGCAGTATGCAGATGTTTGGCCCTTTTCCCCCCCCCCCTACAAATTTAAAGCTAAAATGAGGCATATTTCTGCGTACGAGCAGTGGAAGTGATTTGATTCAATTGTCATGTGCAACTCTGATGATGGGGCTGCGAAGATGAGTGGAAGAAGAAGGTGGGCGAGTCGTACTCTGCGATCGTGGAGAAGTTGGAGGACGACCTCCAGCTCAAAGACAGCGAGCTCGCGGATCTCAAACTTGCTTTCAGGTGATTTCATCCACTATCCGTGTGTGCCACAGTGCAATCCACATTCAACCAGACTCCTGTTTGTTAGGCCCGTGTCCTCCTCAGTCTGTTTACTTTCCTGTGTTGGCTGATGTTGATTTTCTGTGGCTGCAGCTCCGATGAGGCTTTTCAGAAGGTGAATGTGAGCTACAGAACAGAGAAGGGGCTGTCGCTGCTGCATCTCTGCTGCGTGTGTGGAGGTATGCATGACTACTGGAGGCTATTTATAACTCAACAAAATGTGACAGTGGAGGGAGGGATTACAATGGACCGACTGGCATTATTGCCTGAGGATGACCTTAAACGTAACATTTTGACATGAGCAGAAGATGTGAGATGAACTGTACATAAAGAATATACACAGATTGAGGGCATCACTGCACCCAGTTCTTTGATGATGTTGTGTTGACATGTCGGTCAAGTGAGATATTTTACCAGCTCATAATGTTTGTGAGCAGGTAACAAGGCCCACATTCGCACCCTGATGCTCAAAGGCCTGCGTCCTTCCAGACTGTCCAGGAACGGATTCACTGCCCTCCATCTGGCCGCTTACAAGGTGAAGAAAAAAAAAGAGGAATATAAACAAATTTAAAGTATTTTCTTTACATGTTTGCAGTATATGCCTATGTCCGTGTGTTGTTATGTGGTGAAGAGCTGTCTGTGTTTTTACCACATGGTGGAGTGCAAGTACACACAAAGCCAGCATGATTAACTCCAGCCCTGAAGTGCTTTGTTGTGATGTGGTAAATGCAGGGCAATCAGAATTAAAGCGAGTGATAGTAAAACAGCGATATGGCTCCTGACTGTACCACAGGACAATGCTGAGCAGTTGACCGCGCTTCTCCACGGAGGGTCAGACGTGCAGCAGGTGGGCTACGGTGCCCTCACCGCCCTGCATGTGGCCACCATCGCTGGGCACCACGAGGTGAGAGCTATTTGTCCTCGATGAGTGTGAACAAAATGCGATTTATTGCTTTTGAACATGCAATTTTCTCCCCACCAGGCAGCAGATATACTCCTGCAGCACGGCGCCTTTGTGAATGTTCAGGATGCTGTGTTTTTCACGCCGCTGCATATTGCTTCTTATAACAACCACGAGCAGGTAAAGTGCCCCAATCGACTATCTCTGCACAGTTGACCGTGACGAATAAAGGCTGATCAGAAAATCACTTTTCTCAGGTGGCGAAGCTTCTGCTGAAGTTTGGGGCGGATGTGAACGCGAGCGGGGAGGTAGGTGACCGCCCGCTGCACCTGGCTGCAGCCAAAGGTTTCCTCAGCATCATCAAACTGCTGATGGGAGAAGGGAGCAAAGCTAATGGTGAGAACTAGGACTTTACTTTAGACCATCTCAGCCACTCCGCCCCCGTCACTTGTTTCTGCACTATGTAACTTCTGTGAGAGGGTAGGATCATAGCATTACATACGTGTTTACTTCAATATACACATTTTCAACACAGCACTGTAATGATGTAATGAGTTTTGTCTTTAGTTAGCACCTGCGCTACATCTGACAAATTGCACAAAATGCCAATTTCTACGTAATGTCACTTTAACTTACCTACATTTTTAAATCAGCTTTTACGACTACTACTTCAATACATCCATTGGCTAAACCTACGGATTCCCTTCTTAGTAAGGACAAGGAGATACTTTTTTTTAATCTGCTTTTCAAAACATGGTGCCTACATCACCCACAATGCAACTTAGCTACAGAATGACATCACCGGTGGCAACTTGTCAGATTACATGCAGCTTCATCTGGAGCCACAGAAGGCTTTATACTACTTTTTCCACATATGCAGCAGTACTCCCTTAGACATGTGAAGCTTAAAATTGGCGGAGTTACCCTTAAACTATGTTGTTCTGTAGTTCAGCGTGAACCTTTCTGCTTGCCCTCTCAGTAAACGCCCAGGACAACGAAGATCATGTTCCTCTCCACTTCTGTGCCCGCTTCGGTCACCATGACATTGTGCGCTTCCTCCTTCAGGGCAACTCTGACGTACAGCCTCACTCTGTCAACATCTACGGGGACACGCCATTACACCTGTAAACAATGTGCATTGTCGGCAGTCTTTTTTCAGTTTTTTTTTTATCTAGGTGATTTGTAGTGGAGATTAAGTTATGTGTTGACTGTTCAATCAGGGCCTGCTATAATGGGAAATTTGAGGCAGCGAAAGAGATCGTACAACTCTCCGGCACAGAAAGCCTGTCAAAGGAGAACATATTCAGCGAGACAGCACTTCACAGGTATTGTCTCACACAGCGTGTTTATTTAGAATCTGCAGAACACAAATACAATATTGGCACATTTAATTTATGGGCATCACTTGAACCTGTGACTCATGTTGCTCTGAGGTGATAATGAGTTCTGTGTCACAGTGCGTGCACCTACGGCAAAGACCTGGAGTTGGTGAAGTTCTTGTTGAGCCAGAACGCCTTGAGCATCAATTGCCAGGGCAGAGACGGACACACAGGTGACTAGTGCACATTTACTTAAGGTCTGTACTTGAGTTTAAATTTCCTCCCACTTGTTGACATTTTGTACCTCCAACATGCTACATTTCAGAGGGAAAACTCCTGAAAAACTCAGAAGTATCTACTGAACATTGTCAAATCTGAGCTTAAACAGTTAACAGATTCATCTTTAAGTTGATTGGTCAGTTCTAAAAAAAATTGTTATGGTTTAAGGCCCTAAATTTCAAATTGTAAGAATTTTTGACTGTTTCTTGTCTTTAATTGCAGTAAACCGAGCAATTTGAGGTCTAGGTCAAAACAAGACATCACTTTGAGCTTTGGATAATTGTGATGAAATTTCATTTTGCTAACTGAATACCTAAATAAAAACATCTGGTTACTCCATAATTACAATAATCATTACTTGCACCCCTTTATAAAATTGTTAAAAATAGCTCCTGCTTTAACATTAATGCATAAGTAATCATGTATAATAAAGTATATAAGTAGATACACATTAACATAACAAGGACCTTTTTCTGGATGAGTACTTTTACTTTAATACTTTAAATACATTTTTCTAAGAATTATGTCCTTTTACTTAAAAAAACATATTCAATGGGAGTACTTTTACAATGTGATAATAGTACTTTTACTCAAGAAAACGTTCTGGAGACTTGCTCCACTGGTTGAAACTCTCCTGTTCATCGTGTGTAATTATACAAACTGTTTGTTGTCTTTACCGCACAGTTGTGCTTTTAATTATAATTGTGTGTAAAAAATGTCGCTGATGACTCTGTTATTCAGCTCTACACAGTGCCTGTTTCCACGGCCACATCCGCCTGGTGCAGTTCCTGCTGGACAACGGGGCGGACATGAACCTGGTTGCCTGCGACCCCAGCAGGTCCAGCGGGGAGAAGGATGAGCAGACCTGCCTGATGTGGGCTTATGAGAAAGGTGTGTGTGTGTGTGTGTGTGTGTGTGTCTGCTCAGATGAAAACTTTAAACTGATAACTTGTGTTTCTTCTTCAGGTCACGATGCCATTGTCACATTACTGAAACACTACAAACGTCCGGATGAGTCGCCCTGCAATGAGTACTCCCAGCCAGGAGGGGGTGAGTCAGTCACCTCTCGAGAACTTACTATCTAGATCAAAAAAGTCACACAAGTCCTCCCTTCAATGTGCCTGAACATGTCGGCTCTCTTCCAGATGGCTCCTACGTTTCTGTCCCGTCTCCTCTGGGAAAGATCAAGAGCATGACTAAAGGTATTGAGGTGGAGTGAAGCACGGCACATCTTCCCCGCACTTCACATCGCTGTCAGCTGATGTAACAGCACACTGTTGGTGAAATTAAGGGGCAGTGTGAGCTACAGACATGTCTTTGGCTGTGTGATATTTGTACTTTATATCTTAGAAAGTACTGCTCTGAATAGGATGAAACCCACATTTTAGGCCCTTCGGTCGTGGATCTTCTGTGGAGCCATTTGCTAAAAAGGGAAGTATATTTCGCTAAAGCTGTTGCTCTTTTAACGCTCCTTTTCCCATCCAGTCCTGCCACAATAATATAATATCCATAGACTCTTTAATCAGCCACAATCAGCCAAGATTTTTTTAAACTTCATCTTCTTGGCATTCATGTAGTTTTTAAAAAATGTTGCTATGTATTTTCAGAGAAAGCAGAAGTTCTCCTCCTCAGGGCCAGCCTCCCGTCTCATTTCCACCTTCAGCTGTCTGAGCTGGAGTTCAACGAGATTATCGGATCAGGTAACTCTCAACGCACATGTGTTCTCTGTTCAGTTAACGAGTTTCAGATAATCAGATGATGTAACTGAAGATCAAATCTGTCTCGCACTCAGGCTCCTTCGGAAGAGTCTACAAAGGCAAATGTCGAAACAAAGTTGTTGCCATAAAACGGTAACAAAACCTCTAAATTTGACGTTTTGCGTCCCATCTTTGGTAAGAATAAAAAAACAAACTGATCGGTTTCGACTGTTGCTTTCAGCTATCGAGCCAACACGTATTGCTCGAAGTCCGACGTGGACATGTTCTGCAGAGAGGTCTCCATCCTCTGTCGCCTCAACCACCCCTGTATCATCCAGTTTGTGGGGGCCTGTTTGGACGACCCCAGCCAGTTTGCTATTGTAACCCAGTATGTCTCTGGAGGCTCTCTGTTCTCTCTGCTGCATGAGCAGAAGAGGTGAGGAAGTGTGCTACTAAAGCTACTAAACTTTATTACTTCCCTAACAATTACACAGCAGCATTATTTAGACTTTGCATGATTGTGGCTTCCTAGGAGCTTAGAGTATATGCCACACGGCATGGCTGAGTCCCTGCTGCTGCAATCTGGGTTTGAATTCCTTCTTTCTCTCCTGAATTGCCTATCTCTCTCTTATTCAATTTCAAATAAAGCAGTTTATAATAAAGTTTTAAAGGCAAAATAATAGACACCTTGCAGTTATGCAGTCAAATAGACCATAGCAAACTAAAGCTCCAGGACCACAGAGGTGGGTCAACAATGCTTTCAAAACTCAGAATTTTAAGTAACTTACTTATTATTACATGTTTGATATTATGTATTAAGGACAACTGTATTGCATTGCATTTTATCTTCAACATTTTCCAGTTAAACTACTCTTAAATGAAGCAAAGAAAGCTTCAAAACCCAAGCAGAAGTTCGGGGAAGTCTCGTGCCGTGAGCTGTTACCATCAGTAATTCGACGTCACGTTTGATTCCTCATCCTGATGTCATGATCTGAAACTACCTTAAGGAGTTACTCAGTGACTGACAAAAAAAAAACACGGTTGCACAGCCGACGGCCTCAGGTCTCATTATCCTTCTTGGAAACATCCCCACACCCGTCTCCCCCTCTCGTCTGGGATCATCATTGATCCAGATGAAGTGTTCCGCTAACTGTGCGGCCAGGTGCTGTCTTTACAGACTGTCCTATTGATCCGTGTAAAGTGCTATGTGTGATTGGCAGGGACCATTGACCTGGCGCTAAGTGGCTGCTACTTTAATGATGTGTCAATGGACAGGCTTATCGACCTGCAGTCCAAGCTCATCATTGCCATCGATGTGGCCAAGGGCATGGAGTACCTGCATAATCTCACCCAGCCGATCATCCACAGGGACCTCAACAGGTGGGTGCCACAGCGGTAACACATGTGGTGGGTTGGTATTGGCAGGCTGAATTAACTGGGGTCATTACTAACGATATTTGTGTTCCCTCCAGCCACAATATTCTGCTCTATGAGGATGGGCATGCAGTGGTGGCTGATTTTGGAGGTAGGATACATTTTACAATGTTTTATGAGCACACGGAAGACTTTATACTTGTTTTTTTCACAGATTCAATAGTACTCCCCTGAGACCTGTGAACATACTTTAATATTTTAAGTTGGTGGAGTGACTCTTTAATTACCAGTAGATGTTCCCTGTCTGACTGCAGCATATCGTTTGCTTCCTCTACAGAATCTAGGTTTCTGCAATCGGTGGAAGAGGATAACATGACCAAGCAGCCGGGGGTCAGTGCCGTTTCCTCCTTTTGATTTAGCCGATGATGCACACAAAACCCTTTGGAATGAGTTTTCGCCTTCTTTAGCCAAATTCTCTCAAACCAAAGAATAAGGCACTTTGTACTGAAGTGTATGCTGTTATTTTGAGGGAGTACAAGCCAGAGCTTCTGTTGGCTCCTGCCATCAATTACCCACTAGCTGAAAAAAAGAAAAGAAAAAAGAAAAAGAAAAACTGCCTTCATGCAGATTTTGTCTCAATGTGCTGACTCATCACTACCCAGAGTGCTTGGCCTGCAGTTTGGTGTTAAGTGTGTTTCATCTCTTGGGAACTGCCTGTTGTGAGTAAACTACTTGCCCTTGCAGGGACACAGTCTTCATGTCAGTAATTGGGACTCACTGTGTGTGTGTGTGTGTGTGTGTATGATGACCTGATGTCTTGAAACATCACAGTTTTGAGTCTTTTATGTATGTATTTTATTCTGTGTGCGTCTGTGTGTGTTTGTGCAGAACCTGCGCTGGATGGCTCCCGAGGTCTTCACTCAGTGTACTCGCTACTCGGTGAAGGCGGACATGTTCAGCTACGCCCTGTGCCTCTGGGAGCTGCTGACAGGAGAAATTCCCTTCGCTCACTTGAAACCTGGTGTGTTTTTTCTTCAAGGTTGAGTCAAGTCAAGTCAAAGGCTTGACGGTCCAGCGTGTAGGATTTAGGGGCACAAATGGAATGAAACGTTATATGTTTTCGTCATCTTTGATTGCGCTTTTATATCTACAGAGGGAGCGGGTCCTCCTATACAGAGTCTGCCATGTTGCACCGCCATATTTCTACAGTAGCCCGGGACTGGACAAATCAAACTCTGACTCTAGAGGGGGCCTTACACGTACACGTTTTTCTTGAGACGGGGCGCGTTCAGGATACCTGGCAACACTCCTGATTTGCGTTGGAGACTATCTTTTGCTGTTCTAACAGGGTTATTTCTCCCGTTAATCTTCTTTAAAATGTCTTAGGTCTACAAATGGGTATTTCTCAGTAACTTTGAGGGATGTGTGTTGTGGTACCTGGCAGCCCAACCTTGAGGAAGAGGTGAGCATGCTCTCACAATGTCTACCGTCTACAGTTGATCACGTTTTTGCACATTTTCAAGATTAAAGATTCATGTATTTGTCCCGTTCTTTAATGAATTTTACATGAGCAACGTATTTAAAACTGATGAACAGTAATTTAACTTTACCTTCACATCCTTGTCTTTGTTTTTATTCATCTGTTCTGAAGGGTTACTGTATGTGGGGGCTGACGCGTTGAGGCCATTTTCAGGTGCCCCACAAAATCTCCTTCTTTTGAAAGCCTAATGTTGGCAGGTGTGATCACTGCTAGATGCCTCCACATCTTACACACTGGACCTTTGAATTGTGATATTAATTAAGTAAATGAACTCAAACCAACAGGGAGAGACAGGAGGATCCTGCCCTCTGTGTTCTGACAGGACCACCTCTTTACGTTGTTCTGTCCTGATTGGATAAAGTGACATGGGTTACTGACCAAACACTCTGTAAAAGTAATAACTGGTGGAATATGGAGCTCATAAATAATTATTTGAATAAAAATATATATAACATACAGCAGCTTTAATCCAATCCAATCCAATAAATGTCCATGAAAATCAAAGCTGAAACAGCATGGAATTCCATGGCGTTTCATTCCGTCTAATAGTTGTCAAGAAATTTCACTCAAAACCACAACTGTCCCTGACATTGCTTGTCGACCGAGGACGCCTGCAAAAAATCTCATCTCAGATAGCTGTTGAGATAATTCAGTCTGGACCAGAGCGCTGTACACAAAGACTGACATTTTGGTCCATAGCGCTAGTATAAGTATTTTATTCATAGCTGTCAAACCACATTGAAACTAATATTTAGATGTTTCTTCCATCTTCAGCTGCTGCTGCTGCAGACATGGCCTACCACCACGTCCGGCCTCCTATTGGCTACTCTATCCCTAAACCCATCTCCGCTCTGCTGATGAGAGGCTGGTACGCCTGCCCAGAGGTACGGGACCTGACTTCACCCCATTTTGAATTTCCTGCGTTCTCAACTCAGTACAGTACAGTTCACACTCAATATAGTTTTCTATTTACTGTGCGCTGTACTGTCAAGCATATACACTCAAAAAGGGATTGTTGGGAAGTTTCAAACTGTAAAATGGCCCTTCTATGTCATTAGCTATCTAGACATGATGAAGCTTGGAGAGGTAATTGACGCTGACTCAGCTGCCCCTGCAAACATGTGCAGAAGTAATGAACGGCCTCGATTCGTCCCCAGATGATACATCATTATTGCACGGCTGTTCACATTTAGGAGCAAGGCGTGACCTGGACAATCCTCGCTTCAGTGCTGAGATGGTAGCAATTAGCCAGGCATGTTTTTTTCCCTGGCCTCATTAAAGCACATTCTATCACGGCAGAGCATGTTGGCACATTTCTCCCTCTGTGGCACACCTCCTTCCTGTTTGCCAACCACTCAGTTGCTCCCGCGGTGATCGCCTCATCCCCGCACGGCTTCGTCAAGACACTTGACGGCCTGCACGAAGTTTCATGTGCACGCATCTCTCGTGGTGCTCCACCTGTACCGTACAGGTGTGGCACCCAGTGATCAGCTCCTGTGGGACTAAAAGCAGTACACACTGCACTGTGTTTACAGGATTTGCACTCTAAAATGATTTTGTTTAAGCCCGAGAGAGCGAATGCTGCAGGGTAAGCAGACAAACACTCTTCTGAGTCATCTGAAGCTTCTAATTCTACTGTTCCTAATCAGCTTACGATCATATTAACTCTAAGGGCTTCTATTTGAAAATCTTGTCATCATCTCTTCTTCTTCACTGTGCCGTCTCAATTTTCCCGTGCTCCTGTATTGAAGCAGTAGGCAGACAGACCTCGGCCTCTTTCTGAAGATGTCATGTATAATTGAACAGCTCCGGGGTGGCAGCGTTTGTTGTTTTACAGTGAGGCAAGAGATCTGAGGACTGCTTCTGAAGCGGAGTTCACCTTTGCTTTATGTGTGGGTGGGCTACACTGAGCTCGACATACAGGACGGTGTTTTGAGAGAATACACTTGTGTCTGTACCTGACGTGTTTGGTTGTTCAGCGTTGAAGCAGAAACAATAATCCAAGTTTGTGTTTCCACTTCAGGACCGGCCCGAGTTCTCTGAAGTGGTTTCCAACCTGGAGGAGTGCTTGTGCAACGTCGAGGTACATAATCGCATTTAGCACTGCAGTGCGTTACATATAAAGTATGCTGTGATAATTAAATGTCTGTATTTTGGCTGGTTTGTGTGTGTATGTGTGTGTGTCAGCTGATGTCTCCAGCCTCCAGTAACAGCAGTGGCTCCCTGTCGCCCTGCTCCTCCACTGACTGTCTGCTGGGGCGAGGAGGACCCGGCAGGAGCCACGTTGCTGCCCTGCGCTCCCGTTTTGAACTCGAGTACGCCCTCAATACACGCGCATACGCCTTCTGGACTCAGAGGTACGAGAACTCAAGCACAGTCACAGACAGGTGAGGCTCCAGAGAAGAAGGTTAATTTACAGCACAAGTAGTAATACTTCATTTCCATAAACATAATCAAAATGTATATTAAAAAAATGAATATATCGTCATGCATGTTATATGAAGTCCTGTCTCCTCAACAGCTGAATCAGCCACTTTGTGGATCAGTCAGTAAATGTTAGGATGCTAAGATCTTGTCCAAACCCGTCAATGCAGATCTATTATTGTGCATGATACGATGATTTTCCATTTCTTGCCTTCATTTTACTTCAAAACTAATTTTGGAGGGACGTTTTGAAAAAAAGTATATCGATTATGTTGTTGCCCTCCCACAAACATTTCTTGGAGCTTTGATTGCTTGAAAATGTTTCCATGTTTTGTCTCTGCAGCCATATAAATCTGAGCTCAAACTGATTATACAGACGCTGTTTTTAAAGTCATCACTACAGAGGCAACACATTTGTCCATATTTCTTAAAGTTACTTATACATCCCTACAC
Source organism: Sparus aurata (assembly GCF_900880675.1). Classification (NCBI taxonomy): domain Eukaryota; kingdom Metazoa; phylum Chordata; class Actinopteri; order Spariformes; family Sparidae; genus Sparus; species Sparus aurata. The sequence goes on from NC_044197.1 coordinate 12,896,480, forward strand.
TTACCATGTGGATATCCCTTAAAAAGTAGTGAAAAAGGTTGGACCAAGAACATTCAGTCAAATGGGCTTTAAACTCTGCTAACAAGAACTTTCAGAAACATCATGTCTGGGCTTGCTCCAATTTGTAGAAAAGACTCGGTTTCAGCTGTTGCTTTTCCAGTAACATGTGGGCCAGTTAAGATACTTACTGCAACAGTGAGGAGTGGAGTTGCTTGGAAACAGGAAACAAAGGAAAGCAAATGCAATAAAACATGCATGGTGAAGAGGAAGGCCTCCGTTAGACGCCTGGCTTTACTGTGTACTGTGTACTGTGTGTTTGTATTTGTGTGTGTGTGTGTGTCCCAGTAGTCGCAGCCTGGTAACAGCTTTGACCCAGAAACAGGAGGTGGGGTTACTAGGGTGTTTCAGTGACTCGTCAGTAATTCCCTCGTGCTCCATCAAAAGTTAGACAAAAACCTTTTCTGGATGTTTATTTCCCCCAACAAAAAGGGTTTTTTAACTTTCTCAAATCAATAATCACCACTAAAATAAACATCATTTTATGAAACCGTGTGCAGATTGTGTCATCCCATCAAACCCGTCATCGATGCTGTATACCATTCTCCCGCAGAGAGAGTGAGAGCACCCTGGTATTGGTTCGGACATTACATATTGAATTTCTTCTGCGTCCATCTGGATCCATCTCATCTGTCCTTCCCCATGTAAACTAAGCAGTATGTATTTCTAGACCAGTGTTCGGAGTGGATTAATGTGTAATGACTGATTTTATTTATTTCATTTTCTTAGTGAGCGCCGTCGTGCATCTGGAGGCCTTTCACTGGAGGAACTCAGAAGGAACATGCAGTTTTCTCCCATTGATCGAAACGGTGTGTTCGCAGACAACATGTACACTGATACTGTACAAACTGTTAAACGGTGAGTATCAGTTACTGACTTATTTCTTTTTTTTTTCAGGGTACGTGTCTGATCCCATGAGCACTATGAGATTCTGCTCGTCTTTCAGCAGTAGCGGCAGCTTCGAGGACAGTAACTAAACCTGCTTCAAGCTCCCTCTGTTATTATTTTATGCGTGGCTGTTTGGACTGTTCATCTGAAGTAAAGCTGCATAAATAGTAGTAAGTACAAGAAGAAAATGGTGCCAGCGGAACTGTATTTAGTTGTAACATACTGTATATGGACGAGCTGTAGAAGAATTCACAGTACCCTCTCAGTCTGTAATATTTAGTTTTGTGCTACATTGAGTTTGTTACAAACATGTTTTAAGACTCTGTCGAGGCTTTTAGATCTTGTAAATACTGTATGTGATAATCAATTGCTCTTGTGTACATGGTTTGCCTAATCTGAAATACAAGCTTGCAGAATCCCACTCAGTGTTCGCATACCTTCATTCCAGGAAAAAGAAGCATCATTCATCTTTTGTTGTCTAATGTTTTTTATTTTCTATAAGTGGCCAAATCACACAGGGGTTCAGTCATTGACAAATATCAAATGAACAGATGAAGCCTCACAAACCCAGATGAAAAGGCAGTAAAAATAAATATTCATGGGAAAGTTCACCCAAAAATTTAAAAAAACATGTATTTTCCTCCAACCTGTGGTGCTGTTCAAATTAGGAGTCGCAGAAGTCCTGAGGTATCAGCAGTAGAGTCTTGTCCATGAGTAGATGCACTCTTCCTTCAAAGATGAGAAAAATAGTCCCTACATGCTCACAATAAGGCCAGTGGATTACTTCAAGTGACCGGGTCATGACATGTTGGTCATTGCTGTTGATTTGTTCAAATTTTGTTTTTTAAATGTCAGAAATCTCTACGGCTGATACTTCCAATAGCTGGCAACTCACACCAAAACAATCTAGATGGAAAAATAACACGACAGGACAGAGGAAAATTATGTGTTTCTGATTTTGCAGTCAACTATCCTTGAAGAATATGTTTTTTTTAATAAGAGGTAGCGTTAGCAGCAATAATGCACATTATGTGCCTAAACTTGACGTTTCACAATGTTACCACTGTTTTATTTAACTAATTAGCAGTCTCATTATGAATGAACCCTTAATGTTATCTAATGTTAGCATTTCTGATGTTCCACTGCATTTATTTGTCTTGACATCATGGGAACATAGAACCATTTTAAAATGACTAAAATGATCATCGACACAGTGCAGCTACAGATCTCTGATCACAGTGAACTCCTGTAACATAGTGCTTGTGCCCAGCGGTCATTGGAAATGTAAAGTGCACTAACTAAGCTGCAGGAGTCCAACAACGATGAATTATTCAATCATATGTGAGCGTGAGTGGGAGGGTATCTGTTTACAGGTAATAGGTGATAGCAGCCGTACTTGATACCTCGCACAAACTACGCCTCTTTGTTACCAACAATAGGAAGAGACGGTCTATTGTAAACATCTTATACAGCAGTCAAAACTCATCGTGCAGCTTCTTTTGGGTGATTGAAGGGTGAGGGCCATCTAAGAAGAAGTCATTGTAATGTAAACACAGAAACCACAAGACACTTGACCTCCGCTGTCAACAGTAAAATCAGATTACATTTCCTGATCGCTACAAATATTCTGTTTCTAGCTCTTAATCTGATTGTCTAATCGCGGCGTGAAGGCACTTCCTCATAAATGTCTGCAATGTCTTTAGCTTTCTAATATTTTCAAGTCTTTTTCTTCTTTTAAATGTTTACTTGTCAAAAAAACAAACAAGTAAGGCATCACTGTACCTTGGTGCCACAGCTCTAATGTCCGCTCTCCGTCCTCGCAGCAGTCAGCAAAGGATGTGAACTTCGACCGAACAACGTTTCATCCACTGAGAAAGTGCTCAGCCGGTCTTTACTGAGAGTGTGCGGGATGTCTTGGATTAGCTGCACGTCTCTTCTGTCTCCGCCGATGCTCTCGTCCGACGGTTTGGGTCGAGTCTCTTCAGGAGATGACTCCTCATGGCTCCCATCTTCTGTAAAATCAGTAATTTCTGTAACTTCTCGACTTCTTTCCCACGTTTTTGTCTCTTTCAGCTCATTTGTCTTCAATTCAGAGAGCCCTTCTGGACCTGTTGGATGCTCATGGTGCTCTTCTGTTTCAGATGAGGGTGGAAGATCTTTGATCTCTTCAACTGTTGTTTGGTTTTCATTCAGGTCCGGCTCGTTCAGCCCATCGGTGGTTTTCTCCTCAGCTTGGTTCTCAGAGACGCTCTCACGTCTGCCAGTAGTGACTTGATCTTCTTTATGAGATCCTTCTCCTTCGCTTTCTTTGTTCTCTTCTAGGTCTTGCCCTTCCATAGACTGTTTATTGTTTTGTTCACTCTCTGCTTCTGGAATTAACTCTTTCACCTCAGTCTCTTCAGCGTCTTTGACAGGGTCTTTCTCTGCATCTTCAGTGTGACTGCTCTCCACAGCTTCTTCTTCCGTTTCGTCATTTGCCTCATTTATGTCTCTCCCCGTTTGCACTTTTTCTGCATTTTCAGATATCTTTACCATTTTAAGCGGACTCTCTGATCTCTGCAGCTCTGTAGGTTGAGTCGCTTCTTCATCAGAGTTGGATACCTTTGCTTCTGATTCCTTAAAGTCTTCTAAAGGTTCAACAAACGTCTCAAAAAACTTGGATTTTTGGTGCATGGTCACCCAGTTTTTGACCAGTTCCTTGCTGTCTTCTGTTGCTAAGGCCTCCGGGGTTTCTTTACCTACTGCACCGCCCTCTTCAGTGTTTTCCACCTTGTTTTGACTAAGCAGGGACGGCTGTGCTTGAGGTTTGAGCAGCACGCTCGCTCCTTCCTCCGAGGCCTTGCTCGCCTCTTCTGTGTCTCCATTTTCTCCATCGGCGGCAGCAGAGAGGTCAACGACAGAAGTGTTCTCCCCAAATTGTGGGTGTTTGTCGGCCTTTGACGGTTCGCTGGATTCGGCTGGAGCTGTATCATCTAAGGGTGTTGAAGATTGTCCCTGATCACTTGGGGAAGCAACAATATCCTCATTGTTGTTACCCTGGAGGTTATCGTTCATTTTGATCACACCTGTCTCTCTGTTTTCATGATCAGGGTCAGATATGTTGCCGTTTTCATCTTGTTTTCTTTCCTCTCCTTCCTTTCTGTCATCTGATTTAGATTCCTCTTTTGCTTCCATTCCAGATGTCTCTGGCACGCAGTCGTTTTCTGTCAGTTCATCTTGCTTTTCCACACCCTCGTTCCCTTCCTTAGCCTCACTCTCTACCACATCGGTGTCAGAGCCCTGATCAGCTTTGTTGTCTTCATGTTTTTCAGCACCGTCTCCTGACTCCACAGTTACTTCTTCTACTTCTGTGCTCTCGTCTTCCTCAGTTTTTATCTCGTTTTCTGTTTCTTCTTCTGTTTTCGCATCATTCTTGCCATCAGTTTGAGCCTCTCCTTCGTCATCCTGAGTTTTAATCTCCGCTCCTGTAGAAATCTCTCCATTTTCAGCATCAATTTCTCCATTGTCGTTGTTTTCTTCTCCTTTTTCAGCGTCTTTTGTCACATCTCCGCCCTCCATCCCGTTGTTTGGCGTCGCCTCAGGCTCAACCGCTGCATTTGCTGCTTCACCGTCACCGACGTCCTCTGACTCAACAATATTTCCATCAGATATTTCCACATGATCTTTATCCAAGTCTGCCTCTGCATTTTTCTCAGGTTCTTCTGCAATCTCTCCCGCTGCAGTCTCGTCAGATGCCACTTTCTTCTCTTCAGATTGCTCATCATCTTCATTCTTGGCAGCTTCACTTTGCTCATTCTGATCTTTTTCTGCCTCATCATCCTTTCCTTCATCGGCAGCTGTGTTCGGCTCGCTTACCTTTTCACCCTCATTAGTTGCAGCAGTCGCCGCTGCCTTTTCTTCAGATTCTTGCTGGCCGTTTTCGTTCTTGACACATTCACTGTCCTCATCTTTCTCCGTCTTTTCTGATTCATCCTCCTTCTCTTCAACCGCCACTTCTTCGTCATGAGTGCTCTCTGCTTGTTCGTTTGCCTTTCCTTCCGTGCTTGAGTCACTTTTGGTCAACTCTGAAGTGTTTTCCTCATCTTCTGCCCTATCTACTGTCTTACTCTCACCATTCTCCTCTTCTAGTGTTTTTTCTTTACCATCTGCTTTGCTTTCCTCACTACTGTGACCTTCTGTTATCTCAACTGGATCTGTTTGCTTTTCTTCCTCCGTACCTTCCTCCTCACATTTCTCCTCTACCTTAGAGTCTAATTCCACAGATTTTTCTGTCTGCTCTTCTCCCTCTTCACACCTTTCTTGTTGCTTGTCATCTACCTTAGCCTCTGCTGCTGACACTTCCTCTGCTTCCTCCTCTTTAATATCATCTTTACTGCTCTCATCTTTTGCATTGTCCCCACTTGTCTCTGCTGTTTTTTCAACTGTGGTGTCTCCGCTCCCCTCCAGCGAGCTGCTTGAATTCTCCGCTGTGACTTCTGTTTCTGATGCTGCTCTGTCTTCGCTGTCGTCCTGCTGCCTCTCCTCTGTGTCGGTTACAGGTGCCTCTTCACAGTCGAGGGCCTCTCGCTCCTCTGAGGGCTCTGCTTTCATCTCCATTGTCTCGCTCGCTGTCATCGCCTCCGCCTCTGCATTATCTGCCGCTGCTGTCTCATCAGTCTTTTTATTTGGCTCTGATACCGATGACTCATCCTCTTCACTAGTTTTTGCCCCTTGCCCCGTCTCGTCGGGCTGCGCCTCAGCCTCCACTTCAGGTTCCTCCTCGTCTTTCTCTGGAGCACCAGTGGGTTTCACTGCTGCATCTTCTTGAGGCTCCGAAGTCTTTTCATCTTCAGCCATTTCCTCCTCAGATACAGGAGGCAGAGCTGTATCCTCTGATTTGTTATTCTCTGTTGTGTTTTCTTCTGATGCAGCCTTTTCATCTTCCTCATCTGTTTTGACCTTCTCTTCACTGTTCTTTTGGGGTTCTTGTTCGGTTTCAACCTCGTGTTCTTTTGGATCAGACGTCTCTTCCGGATCTGGTACCAACGCTTCAGCTTCACCACCAACATCTTCGACCTCACATTTTGTCTCCTCTGCGAGGGTCTGCTGCTGCTCTGTGCATGCCACTGATTTCTCTGGAACTGCATCTGCAAATACAATAGACAGATCGTTTAGGAAAATATGGATTCTGTTGTTTAGCTAATTCATTTTAATAAGAAAACGAGAATCTGCTACCCTTGTTGTCCTGCGCAGAAGCTTTACTTGCGGAATCTTCCTCCTCCTCAGTGCTTGTGTCGCTCAGTTCAGGCTCGGAGCTGCAGTGCGACTCCTTCCGGACGGCCTCTGCCAGCTTCTCCTGCACAGATTTAGCTTGGGGAAACAAAAAGAGCCCTTAAGCAAACATTTATGCCAGTGCAGGATTGACTTATTGTGACGCATGAGGTCCTGATGTTAAAATGAACGAGGCAGAAACTGAACAATGTAAATTGGATGAGAGAACTGAGCCAATGAAGAAACATCCAGCCATGAACGAAACAAAGATGTCTTTAATATACAGGTGCAAACATAAGGGAGCAACACAACATGCACAGAAAGAAAAAAAAAAGAAAGACATAAACAAGCATCACACAGTACACAACCAAAATGGAAACTTACTTCATGTAGTTTTAGGATGTGAATTTGAAACGCTAGCTTATGAGAAACACTCGATCTTCATCTTTGGCACTGAAGTGTTTGTACGAGTAGATCGCAGGAGCACAGTTTGAATGCGGAAAACAACTTTGGTTGAGGAGGTCTACCTACAATCCTGGTTCCATTAATAAAACATTTTCTGAACACGTCATACTTGAATATGCAGGAACTCTTCACAGCTGCATATTTTGAGCTTTTTGAAACACTGGGATTCCTCCAATATGGAAATGTATGTACTTTTACATCAGCGGCCGCTTTCCCCTTCTCTTCTGATTGCATTGTTACCCCCCACAGACGTTTCCCCTTTGTTTTTACAGAGCTATGTTTTGAAATGTGTTTTTACTTCATAATTTTTGCTTTAACTAGAACTGCATTGCGCAGCTTTAAAGGGTCTATCTGAAACAATGCAGCAGTTTATAAATAAGCGTATTAATCACTTTTTTATTGGCGATATGTGAGTGATTTGTAACGTGATGTGAAATATGAGACCTTCCCGGTTCTCTTGGTTGTCTATACAAGCCTGTGGTCGATTTGTTTGAGCTGTTTTATGCTGGACTGTGGTTTTCTTTACAAAGGACATGGGTCGGATTTTCCACGACAGTTTAAAGGATGTCACTTTATGCACGTTCTCGAGTGCCTCGACTCAGTGCCTCTCAGAGAGCATCAGTACATAATGTTAGTTCAGGAATGGAGTCCGCTAACAAAAACTAACGACGGCTTCCAACACAACACAGATGTTCCACACAGCTTTCTTAAGAACAAATACAATCAGTAAAAAGCAATGTTAGAAAATGTTTAAAGCCTTAAAATATTGCCAGGAGTGATACAATTACAACCAAAATTTTAAAGGTGAAACATCTTGAAACTCATTTAAAAAAACAAAAAACAATCAAAAGTGGATCAAACAGAAATCTCAAACACAAACAAGTAAAGATGAACAAAAACACACAACTCATTTTTCCACTATTACATTTTATAACAACCCAACAGTGTTACTTCAAATATCTCAACCTGACACTACAGCACTGAAAACACTGTGATAGTTACTCAGTTGTTGTCAGGGCTGTACACAACCGGGTCCTGGCACTGATTCAGACTCAAATAATGTGGTTGTTATAATAGTGGAAAAACCTCCATACAAGATGGATCCATGTTCTCACTCAGCTGAAAGCTCCAGAGCTGCATCTGTTGGTTTATACTTACCCCTCTCAGGTTCCTCCTCCTGTTCGCAATCTACAGTTTTCTCAACCTCTCTGTCTCCGGAGGTGTTGTCACTCTGCTTGTTCCCCGAGGAAATGTTGGTGTCAGAGATGTCTATCTCTGTGCTGTCCCCCGCACTGTTGTGTATGTCAGAGTCTTTCGTCACAGCAGCCTCTGTCTCAGTGGTAGGGTCTGTTTCATCTAGTGGAACAGCAGTTTCTTCTTGATCGACCTCTTTAGGTTGGTCTGCTTTCTCGTCCTCTCTGGGGTCTTTGACGGCTTCAGTTTCGCTCTCCTCTTGTTCGCTGCCCGGGGAGCTGGAGCCTGAACGAGACTTTATGTCCTCTGGGCAAGAAAGATGAAGCACTTCAAATTCCATAACAAAAAAAAAAAAACTCTCTCCAAACTCCCACTTTAGCAACAGTCTCTTTTCAAAGTAGGAAAATACATCAGATGAGTCAACATCTCATTGATATCTGTGCTCAGAAATCAACAGAAATTAGTGTTTGAATGGCCTTAAAAAGACAGAGTGATTCTGTTTTTCTGTATTAAAAGCAGTTGTCAACTGAATACACTTTGCTTTCAAATCTGAGTCTCATTTTGTTCTCATGCAATACTTGAAAGACTGTATCAAACAAGGGATTTCACCCACCATCCTTCTCGTCATCCTCAGTCTCAGAGGCATCTCTCTCTTTCACCTGCCTTTGAGTTTCACTGGATGGAGACGGGGATTTCTTTTCTTTTGCCTCGGCATCTCCCACAGGGCCCTCGTCGTCAGCTTCAAAGTCTTCCTCATAATCTGAAGAGAAAGACGTACAGAAGAGTCATTGAGATACACTGTACAGAAAAGATCTGTGAGGTCTGTTTCATAAAGGCCCTGGCATAGTCACTGTACCATCTCTGACTTTGTCCTCCACAGCTGCCGTTTCTTCTTTGACGTGTGTCTCCATGTCCTGCTGTTGGCTGGTTTCGCCCTCTGAATGGGATGCAGCGTCCTCTCCATCCCTCTCTGTGTTCAGCTCAGGAGCATCCTTCAGGCTGATGAGCGAATCCTCTCTTCCTCCGTCCTCTCTGACCCTCTTTGGTGGAGGAGTGGGCTTTTTGTCCAATCCCATAGCTATGATGCACCTGGAGGAACAGTTTGATCAAAAAAAAAAAAAAAAAAAGTTTTTTCATTTTCTTGCCGAGATTTTGATGTTAAGATAAGTTCATCTTGCTCAGCAGAACACAACACTGACATATGTTCATCAATTAAAGATGGTGTAGTTGTTAGCAAACAGTTAGCGTGTAGATAAGAGGTGATATTAGTATTCATTTGGAGTTGTATTTCTGGTCACCTGATGAATACATTCCAATATCTACTCTCCTCTGTCTCTGTTTTGCCCCATCCATCAACTCCTGAGGGATTATCTGTCTCTTCAGCTGATAAATGCTCCAAAGTATTCAAGAGCTGGTCGCTAACTTTATCTCTCTTCTGTTCTGGTGCTGGGCAGGTAATGTACAGTCAGTATTTATGATTTTTCAGCTGAACACAGCCACCTGCTGCAACTTAAAACTGTGCTGTGAGAATGAACCAAAGCAGTACTGTAGCAAAAAATGAGCCACAGGTTGTTCTTAAGGTCTACAGACATGAACATGAAAAGAATGACATGAAAGATAATTCTCTGTGGTTTCATCATAGCAAGCAACACCTTTCACATACAAGTACTCATGTGATAAGTTAGAATATTAATACAAATTTTAATAGGAGCTTGTTAGGTTACTTGTCATACAGACTGCATATAGGAGAAACAGCGAACCTTTATTTATTTATTTGTCCAAAAACTGGATTTTTTTTTGTGGTTTAACAGGAGGGTGGATACAGTAACATATCATCACTGCAGGGTCATTGTGAAATAATCAGACACATATCCCCTCTGTTAATTAGGCATTTATAAAGGTACTTACAGGTGGGTTTGAGAGCCATCTTTAAACAGAGCCAGATTAGCTATTTCCACCTGCCTCCAGTGTTTGTGCTAAGCTAACTACTGTTGTCTGTGCAGCAGCTTCATATTTAATGTAGTGACATGAGAGTTTAATTGATCTTCCCATCAAAATGTTGAAATGTTCCTTTAAATTGAGGAACTCATATTTTGTGCCATTTATTGTGATGGTATCATCTCAGTTGTTTTACATCGGCCAGTTCATTCTCTGTAAGAGTACTCCATCCATTTTCACTGCACTCCGATCAGATGATGGGCAAACAAAGGCATTCTTCCTCTGTGTTAAAATATAGGGCCTACATTACCCACAATGCAACCTTGATTACTGGCAGTCACTAGGAGACCCTAATGTGATATTCTGGTAGTGGCTAATGCAGCATGGAGCTTCTAGCTTAAAGCAGCGATGAGAAGAGTGCTGTAGAGGTCTGGTAAGCTCACTTCTTTCTAACTTCAAATACTTCAGATTTTTTTAACTATTAAACTAAAAGTCCTCAGACCCAACTGACTGATCACAAAAGGTAATTCAGCAGATTTCCCGCAGCTTCCTCTGGAGCCACAAAAGGCTTCATAGAACTTTTTTAAATATGCAGTAGTACAAGAAGAGACCTTACTTGTAGCAGGGAGAGGCTCTCTCTACATGGGAGAAGCCAAAGTGTCCGTGCCTGCCACCAAGTCTGGAGCCCTTCCTGTGTTTGAACTCGCAGCAGGAGCTCAGGCGCTCCACCTGCAGCCCGTTCAGGAAGAAGGTCAGGCTGAAGGGGTAGCCTCGGTGTCGCCTTGAGATAAACTGGAAGGTCTCTGAGGATGGATATGAGGATTGAGAACATTTTCAAGACAGGTAACAACAGAAATGACTCAGTTTTAAGTGATCCTTCAGACTTGGTGACCCTTTAACAGAGTTGTTTTGTGTGCTCAAAGTCATCTAAACGATTGGATTTCCCCTATTTGTTTTCTCAATCTTACAACTCTAAGAAACAGAACCAGACCCTCACACTGACCTCCCTCGCGCAGCATGCCCTTGTAAACACACAGGTTCTCTCCTCCACAGTGTTGCTGAAACACTTTGACCTCATCCCTCATGTCGCTCAGGTCGTGGGAGAGATGCACTGATTTGCCAAAGTACGTCATGTTCACAGCAACTCTGCTCTGGTGCACAGAGCTCCTCAGCATGGGGGGGTCCTGGATGGAGAAAAGGGCAGGTTGGGGTCAGATTGATATCAATTTAATCCAGTTTAAGAGATGATTTTGACTTCTGAAATCCCAAATTTGATACAACTGATCTAATGTTCTAATGAGATTTACTCTCTATAATGACAAATATAATGCAAATAACTGATAACAAAGCAAATACACTGTATTTAACAATACTTTGTGGATATGGATGAAGTTATAGAAAATCTATTTTTGCATTTTGGGCTAAGTAAAAGCATACAAATTTATTAAACACACACAAGAAGTCATATTTCATAACCCCCTCCTGCTGAGTCTGGCAAAAATCTAAGCATCTCCTGGAAATTTTAATTGTTGTTCCTAATTAATCCGAAGAGGCTGCAGGTTGTAAGTTTGTTGTGGAAAGTTTTGTTGCCAGGGAAAACATAAAGAGAGATATAAACCTCATTGACGTCAGCTCCGCTGGAGGCAGTGGTAGGACGCAGTCTGCGGCCCCTGAGCGTGCCGCTGGCATTGACCTTTACCCCCCTCTCCTTCCTCTTTGTGGTTGGAGGCACTGGTGTGACAAAGTTGTTGATGACGGGGAGGCAGTAGGGTGAGATGTCTCGAGAGGCCTCCTTTGTGTTCAAACGTCTACGGGACTCCATCTGGGAGAGAAGTTAACACAGTAATTTGTTCAGCTTGTAGCGCAACGACCGTGCATGTGGTCTAAAAACAGTTACTTTTAGCACAGATAAAGGTTTTTTGATTTAATGTATGATACAGTTAAATATATTTACAGCAAAGTTTCTACATCTGTTTCCAAACACTGTGACCCCAGGTAGGTACTGGTCTCACTCTAGAACCAAACAAAAAACAAATATGATTTTATCTGTCGAGAAACGCTCCTCTGTGCAAGCAAGCACTTGAGTGGAGGAATGAATGAATGAGTGGGTCTCATGTGTCATGGCCTCACAGTGCAGTTGAATGGCTGGTCGTTCTCATTGGAGGAATCGAGGGGTCTGTAAGGGGAGCTGCGCCTGAGCGACGCCGTGGTGCTGTTACTGTGGATCGGCTTCAGACGCACCGGCCTCTGCATCTTCCCCGGAGCCGTGTTGGGTCGAGATGAGCCCGGCTGCAGCGCACATGACACACACACACGTACAGTCAGCATTCATGTTTATTGCTGTGGAAACCATAGCAAACAATATAAAATCAGGTATCACATTTAATCCACAACTGAACTTTGAACCACATTTCAACATCTCATTAAATCCTGTCACTTCCACCGTAGAATTACTGACACGATTAAATCAGCTCTGTCTTTTCCAGTTTTATGAAAGTCTTATCAATACCTTTGTCTTTGTGGGTTGATACAACTGCAATTCACTTTTTTCATGCCTTGTTCATCTTCAGCTGAATCAGGACGCTGCTGCCCTCATTTAAACTAAGACCAATCATTTGTCCCCATCTTACCCCAACGTTTGCCCTTCCTTCAAACACAGGACTGATTTCAATATTATTTTAATAACTTTTAAGGCCCAACATGATCTGGTCCCAAGTTATATGACAAAGCTACTGACTCCCTATGTTCCGAATTGCACTCTGAGATCCTCTAAATATCCTTGGTAAGGTTTTCCGAGGTCAAGGCTGATGACCAATGGCGACTGTGCTCAGACCCTCAACTCTGGAATTCTCTGCATGAACACATTAGCTGCTTTTAAATCATTGCTTAAATTTTTTATTTTCTTTTAATTGGAAAACCTTATTCAGTGTCTGATCTGTACCTTATATGCTGTTGTTTTATTTCTATATGTTTTCTATTCGTAACCACATTTTGTATAGTTGCCCATCGCCTTATTTTTGCTTTGTTTTTTTGTGAAGCAATTTGTAATCTTGTTTAGATAAATGCTACATAAAAATAGTTATGATTATCATTATTATTATTATAACCTATAAATCACATTGTAAACTTAATACACTTAATACAAGTATACAAGACTGTGAATTTAAATGTACCCCATTACAGAATTTCTGCACACAAACGCAGATTATTAATGTACACACAAGTACCCTTTACATTAAATCCAACGTATCACCGTTGATGTATTTCAAACAAGCCTCAGCCTGCTGAAGTGTGAGATGTTTGCAGACTCAAGAGGTGAGAGATTTCACAGGGTAAACAGAGATTAAGGCCGGCATTACCAGCTATATTTATTCTGGCATCAAGGTCTGTGACTTTTCATATTTCAAAGATAACACACTTCTAATCCCACTTCTTCATTTGAAACACTCTTGTTTGCACACAGAGCAAACAGCATCTGAGACAGCTCTTCAGACTTGAGTGCAGAGATCATAAGTGGGCGTAGATAATGATTCTCATCACAGACAGACGCTCCTCGCCTCAAAGAATATACACAAGTCACAAGTGACAGAGTTTACATGGTTAAACAGTCTTACATTTCTTTTTGTCCACTCAAGTGAAATTGAGGGTGTCTGGCTGAGGATGAAACATCATCAGCAACATCACACATCAAATGATTGACGTCTCTGTTTGGTAGATAAATCTGATCTTAGTCAGCAGGCATTTATCTTAGCCTAGCTTAAAGACTGGAAATGAGGAAACAGCTAGCCTGGCTCTGTCTAAAGGTAAGTTGTTGCCCAGCAACCAGTGGAAACTCCAGGAAGACTCCTGGCCAAGAAATAATCTGGCACATTACCAGCTATAAAGAACACAACCTGTCATTTTTACTACCTTTTATGGATAAAATATATAACTATGTGATGTTTAGAGCTTCTCCCCCCTGTCCTTATGCCAAGCTAAGCTAACTGGCTGCAGCTTCACATTTATTGCACTGACATGAGAGTAGTATCAATGCTACTCGTCTGTTTCTCATAAAGAACGTCAATAAACCCAAAATGTTGAACTATTCCTTTAATTGAATGTCATCATTTTAAACACACACCCAGATATATCACACATCAGCTGTCCAAAATCTAACCAAAGTTGGAGGGATGATGCATTTTTACACTTACTGATGAGGACACTACCATTAAATAAATAAAGACCTCATAAATAAAAAAATAAATACCTCATACTTTTATCTTGTATAACACAGGTGTGATTGTCATATCCATCTTAAACTGATTGGCCTCATAAAGCTTCTTTAACTTAAGGCCAAAAACCTTTGTTGCATGATAAAGACACAGTAAAAGGTCAAATATCAAAGGCACTTGATCTGTTCCTGATTGGTCAAAAGATTTCCTCAATCATTCGCAAGTGACGACATATTAAATGTGATACGACTGGATTAAGACAGATATTCTGACTCACGGACTCAGAGGATTCAGAGTGCTCCCCCTCAGGCCCAGAGTGCTGTTTTCGGATGGTTCTGGCACCCGTAGGTGGACGTGGCGACAGGATGCGGATGATGTCTTCTTCGTACCTTTTACAGCGATCCACCTTCCAAATGAGACCATTTATGAATATTGTTGCCTTTTGTTTTCAAATTGAGATACAATTGTATCTAATTATGTATTAGTTATGGTGAATGATAATAATATGAGACAAAAATTGGACGCTCAAGGTGGACGGTGAGTCATTAGTTTACAGAGCAGTGTTTAAATGTAAATGATGTACCTTGATCTTGTGCACTCTTTCCCTCCTTGCAAACTCCTCCAGTCTCCTCTTGATCTCGATTTGGTGGACACGCTGCATGGAAGGAGGACACAGAAGAAATTACCATCACTTAATATGCAGGGCCAGGCACAGATTAGCTGACAGTGTGTTGACTGTTTTTGTTCCTCCTGTACACCGTGTTCCCCCCACCTCCATCTCCAGCACCTTGTGGAAAATGGCCTGGGCCAGGCATTCTCGAACGTGTCTCTGGTGGGCTCTCTGCATCAGCTTGTGTCTGTACTCCTTCTCTGGTACGATACGGCCACTCCGGGTGATCTGATGACAACAACAGTGTCAGCAGGGTTCAGTCTATAGAGAATTCTCAGGGTGGTTTTCAAACTGAGGTCACCAACAGCTGATACTTTGTGTAGAAACATTACACAAAAACTCTCTTTCGGCTTCACTATGAGTAACGAGGTCCTACGCAAACTTTAATGTCAAAGAACAGTTTTAAGTTATTTCGCTTACGAGATTTGAGGGAGAGAGATCTGTTAATGGGGAGGTAACGTACATCTGTGCACCAATCAGGATTATGCAACATTTTAATCAAAAAGTGGTGACACTTGGTCATTGATAATCAATGAGTCGTCAGAGGTAGCTACGGCCCTGATCAACATCACCATCACTGTCATCCTGTTGACGTACCAGTCCGGCTCTGTGCAGGTGTCTCCTGATCCGAGTACTGCTGAAGTATCCAGCAAGATGTTTGTCTGTGAGACTGTTGTAGGCGGAAATAAGTCTGCAGGAATAGAAGAGACACGGAATCAATCCCAGACAGCTGAAGAAACTTAACTTTATAAATAAAAGTCCGAGGGAGAAACTCGAGACTTCTTGGTTACAGTTAACAGAAAACCAGAACCTCAATCGAATGCTTTACTGGGACCCAACACCATGTTTGTTTGTTGTCCTCATTAACCGGACATCGGCTCATCAACAGCCGAGCTCGTCTGAAAGTGTCTTTCCAACGCAGGTTTGATTTCCTCCAGCATTTGAGTACGAGACAACAGGATCTTACAACTATAGGGTCTGTTACAGGTGTCCGATTACGAACAGGAATTGGAGGGGACGGCGCACTTAACCCCGTCTGCCTCCTCTTTGTGGCTCTGGCTTGTTTTGTCTTCTGTCTTTGGCTGCAGATTTCTCTTTGAAACAAAATGTTGCGGATTGACTGTCACCTGTTATTTTATACATGAAACTCTCTGAAACTCTGATGCTTTGAGGAGGCATAAATACACAGCATGTTGTAACAGTTTGTCAAGAAGAGTGAAAATATGAACTATGTTTGTTTCTGGACACTTTCGCTTTTTATGTTTTTTTTATTCATATTAGTACACCAGGATTCTCCAACAGTAGCTTTGGCGTATGTTTGGAGTCAACAAATAGTAGTCCATTATGTCTCTGAGGAGTTAATAGGGTTCCCAAAGTAATGCAATTAAAAAAAAAAAAAAAACATTTAAAAGGTCACCCATAAGTGTGACTCAATCGACCCAGTGGTGAAAGTATTCATAATTTACTTGAGTTTAAGTCAGATATTACATAAGAAAACATTGCTGGCAACACATTCAACATGTTTTTATTGATATCGGTAAGCAGAACTTTGATATTGTAGGTCAAGATGGAGATAATTTTGGCTACTTGAAAGGTATATTGTACTAACTTTTAAGTACAATATTTGAAGCAGTTTGTTTCCGCTTCACCTCCTTTTCTTGTCAGATTGTGTCCAGTGTCTGTATGTTTTATTTAAACACTTAAACATTTTTTAGTGCACTTTTTTAAGGTACACTGGCATATTTGTCAACTAGGCTAAAAGCAGCTCATTATGTCTCTGTGGTGACTGTGCGAAGAGGCACGTTTATTTGTATTAAAATACATTAAAAACAAGCAGGAAGACAAAATACTAAAGTTTAAGAAGTTTTTAAAAAAAGGTCAAATAGCTGTATATAATGCTGTAAATTGTATTTCATAATATAATTATGGTACTGATATTTTTACATAATTCTGCTGTTTCTTCTTTAACTTTCAAATTAATTGAATGCCATTTGCTGTTCACAGTAAAGCACTTTGTTTTAGACAGCTGCTGTTTTGCACCTCACCTCAGTATCAACCCTTTGTATCAATATTATAGGTACTGAATCACATACAAGTAGCTATTTGTGCCAATTAGTGCTTTACTGTGAACAGCAAATGAGATTAAAGTTGAAGAAGAAGAAACAGCAGAAACAAAGAGGGAGAAAGAGGGAGAATTATGTAAAAGTATCAGCACCAGTTACCAGCTCTGAAATGTGTTCAGGCAGATTTACTGAGGTGGCCTACAGCACTTTGGTAAAGTTTGAGGTGCTAAATCATTATACTCCACCATATTTATCTGACGACTACAATTACTTTATAAGATTTTACATTTAAGATAGTGGGATGTTGCTAAAAAGTGCACTCTATATTCTACTCTATACTTTTATACTATAGTAGTTTAGTTTTGTGAAACACTTTCTTCTATAAAAATGCTGCATTTGGCTAAAGTTTAGCTGCGTGGTAGTCATAGGGACTTGCTGGTAGACTAACAGTAGCTTTAGCACAGCCAATTAAAAGTAGTCTATTAAGCCTCTGTAGTGACGATGGTGCTCGACTATTTAAGTGCATTCACTGTTTTTTTTTTTTTAATCTTACAGTACAGTATATACAAAACTAATACAGACTAGGGATCTTAAACAACTCTGACCGGACCTTATATCTAACAACACAGACACAGACTGACGCTAGTTAAACAGAAGCCTGTATCTGTATCTGCTCACTCTTCAATATAAAACATTAAAGTGTACCCACCCCGGGCTGAGGTGACTCATGGTTTCCAGCTCCTCGGAACCACCTTCAAAAAAATACCCTCCCACAGTACTGGAGGCGAGGAAGGGGGTCGTGGACTGTCCTCGGTCTCCTTCTGGAAGATGTCTGGGAGGTCAGTGTGAAGTCAGCAGCCGGCAGCAGAGTTGTTGTGAAGAGTCGCGGTGGATTCAGGACGGAGGCTGCTCGCCTGCCCGAGCGGAACTGATGACACTCGCCGGTTACCATGGGAGACCACGTGACGATGCTGCCAACCAGGCTGGTTTCCACTTACAGAGAGTCCCGTCAGCATGTAAACACTGAGGTGGGAAGAACTGTTCTGGTCCTGTATTTAAGCAAGGTGAGAGTATCAGACAGCAGCAATTCATTTTTAATTATTCATAGCACATTTTCTCTCTTTGTGCAGTGTCCTAAAATGCCCCCTGCCACTGTGTCAGTAGCCCACTTGTTCATAAGTGTGTTACCACTTTATATAGCCAATTGTTGGGTAGTTTAATCTACAGCAATTGATGAGCTCTTCATATAAGTCAACTATTTTATATATGAAAATACGACTTTTCATGAGCTCATCAGCCTCAACACTGGAGCTCCCCCCAGGGCTGCGTGCTCAGCCCACTCTTGTTCACACTGTACACCCATGATTGAACTCCCAGGCCTCGTACCCAGACACCATGCTCATTATCATCATCGGCCATCTTATGAACGATGATGAGAGCTCATATCAGGAGGAAATCGACGATCTTGCAGAGTGGTGCATGAAGAACAATTTACAGCGTAACGTCAGCAAAACAAAAGAGCTGATTTTTGATTTTAGAAAAAAGGAGGCGAACACACGTGTCTGCATCAGTGGGGCTGAAGTGGAGCAGGTGTAGGTTCCTTTGAGTTGCCATCAAACCTAACCTGGTCAACACACATCACCACCCAGGTTAAGAAAGAACAGAAAAGGCTCTTCAGGAGCAAGATCCTGGTCAAGTTGTACAGAGGAACCATAGAAAGCATCCTGACTGAAAACAGCACAATCTTGCATGGTTCGTGCACGGCCCAGATCGGGAGAACTCAACAGTGCCCATAACATCCCTGGTATCCATCTACAGAGCATCAGTGACATTGGTGAAGTGAAGTGGTTGCAAAGAGCCCAAAGGGTGCTACAATACAACCCCCACCACAGCCACTGTCTCTTCACCCTGCTGCCGTCTGACAAAATATAGAGAAGTATCCGCTGCCGTACCACCAGACTACAGAGCAGCTTCACTCCTCAGACTGTGAGACTCTTTAACTCCTACACACACATATATGCACCCATATTCCAATATCTCTTATCAATTTAGGGCAGCGTAATATTTTCTAGCTAATCCAAGAGGTTTTTTTAAAAAATCACAGTTCATTTATCTTAAGATTCAGGGGAAACTTCGCAACTCAACACTTCATCAATCAGGATGATCATAAAAATTCAAATGGCCAAATTTGGAGATACGTGGTTTTCTCAAGACAGGAAGTGAAGCAAGTAATCTGGGAAATAGTAAATAAATCTGAATGAATGAATGTAGTGGAGTAGAAAGCACAACCTTGCACTGTAAACGTCAGGAAATAGATAACCTCAGACTTACAAAGTTAAGTGGACCATTACATTTCACTTGTACATGCTGAAAAGTTTTAACAACTTCAAATTATTAGTTTACTTTACTTGGTGATTTTGAAGTAAAACATTTTTAAACGTTAAGGCACTTAGTCAGATTGTACAGTGTAGTAGTACAAATATATATATATATATATATATATGAAACAATATAATTATTAGGTACTGTATTAGATATTCTAAGCAAGAATAGTTAATAGCTAAATGAGAGCAGGCTGATTAGTGAGTACTATAATGTCCCCAGAGATCTGTAATGGAAAGTGACTGGCACAGAACTGCTGATTAAGGCAATCCCTTTTTGGACCGTGTGTGTGTATGTGTGTGTGTGTGTGTGTGTGTGCATGCATGCGTTTGTTTGTGTGCGTAGGATCGTAGTGTTTTTTTTTCCCCGGTAGCTTCCTGGGGACCAGAATGCTGGACAATATAACAAAATTCATTACAATTTCGGGTGAGGACTTTAAGTCTTTAATGACCCCACAAGTGATGAAAGCTAGTGTGTGTGTGTGTGTGTGTGTGTGTGTGTGTGTGTGTGTGTACGCAGGGCTGTGTATTTTGTGTTGGAGTACTCATAGAACTGATGGTGCTGTATATTGTCAATATTTGGTATTAACACAAAACTGTATGATCCTGAAACAATTAAGTTGCTATAAAATATACATTTTATTAAAATACACATGTCAAATGTCAAATGTCAGCTCCAGCCTGTGATTTTAAAGACTATAGAACATATGAACTGTAAACATATCAGCACAATGTCAACATCACTGATTCGGGTGACAGTTTCCACCTCAGAAAATACAGTAAATTCAGGCCTCACCAGGGTGAGCCTCAGCTGCAGGTCCTCTGTGGCCCTCTTGTGGAGAAAGTGGAAAAATATTTTTGCTTCAAGACACTGCATCATTTTCCCATTTTCTATTAGTGTATGGATAATTCATGAGCCACCTCTTATGTGACACAAATTAGAGCAACTTCAACTCTATAACAGATATTCAAGATGGCACATTTGGTCAAATCAAGTGTGGTGGCTTTGCACTCTGCTGTATCCAGTGTCTCATTGTGTTGATGTTGTGTAGGAAGGATGACACAGTGTGTGTGTGAGACAAAGCCTTTGGATTTTTGTGGCTTATTGTTCTAACAGGTTCAAGTGTTTTATCAGTTCCAGAATTGACCAGTAAGAGGAGCCATGTTTCTGTCTGAAGATATGATAAAGCTCTGGAGTCCCTCTTGGACACGGTCAGAACAGAATCCACTGTATTATGAAGGAAGGGGAGAGGATCGTCCTGTGATTCTGTCCTCTAGCTGACAACTTACATGTTCACACATACAACAGAGGGCACAGGGATGTCACTGTGGAGTTGCTGATCATTCTGAAATGAGCATGTGACAAAATGCACTGCACATTTTAACATGAAAACCTGCAGAGAAGTTGTTCAGGGTCTTTCTCAGCAACACCTGACGCCAGACGTAGGATGTTAAACACACTAAACAAGTTCATCAAAACAGGTCTCAGTTGGCTCACATGTGACAGTGTGCAAACTATCTACAGATCCCTCATTTCAAATCATGCAAAAGTCTGACGACAATAACACAAATGTGATAACCACCTTCTCTTGCAAAGCTGACGTTGCTTGTCGTAAAGCATGAGGTCTGGACCGGAGGCTACAAAAAGGATGATTTGAGTGAAAAATGAATGTACTGTATGCACAGACAAATTACAGTTAATCATAGGCAGGATATATAATATGAATATGACAATATAAAATACTCTTTTTGTAGTTCAAAGCTTTAAACACAGGAAAAGAGGCAGCAAACTACATGTTATGAGTTATCCCTACTTTCCTTTGTGCATGGTATTAATGTGGTTTGTGTATTGCTGTGTGCAGAATACAGTAACTCTTCCTTCTGTCTGTGTTTGTGTGTGCATGCTGGTCAGTTGAGCCGCTGAGATTAAGAAGGTAAAACAGGAATGTATCTAGAGCTGCAGCAAACAAATCAGTTGATGGATTAGTTGGCTAGAATTAAATGAATTCAACTTTGATAACCGTTATATCAGTCTGACTATTTTTAAAGAAATGATCTGAGATTTCTTTACTTCTCTTTGACAGTAAACTAAATATTTTTGGTTTGTGGACATTCCTGACATTTTGTAGAACGAACAACTAATCGATTGATCGATGAAAATAAATGACAGACTAACTGATAATGAGACTAATTGTGTAAGTCTTCGACACAGCGCTGTGAAACAAAAGACGGAGGCAGACTTGAGGCGGTGCCTTCAAGAAAAAGTCTTCAGTTTAAAATTGATTTTGATTGTGATTCATTAAATCATGTGAATCATGTAAACAGCAATACAATCTGATTGTTGTTTCATAGGAATGGAAAGAGAGAAGCTTCAAGGCTACAACAAAAAAGCAATGTTCCCAATACAAACAATAATTAATATATGAAGACATACAGGCAGATGAAAAAGGAAACATTTGTAGTGAGAGGGCTTCATTTGATTTATCATAATAACATTATTGTTTTTTTCTCCATTCAAATCAATTCAAATCCAATAAATCACATCAATATAGCCCATAAACACCATCACATCGCCTCAGTGGGCTTTACAGTCTGTTCAGTGAACAACATCCACTGTTGTTAAACCTTCGATCAGAGTGAGGAACAACTTCACAGAATAAAAAGAAACCCCAGCAGCAGCGGGAGAAAAATGGAAAGAAACCGCAGGAAGAGCCACAGAGGGGGGATCACTCTCTCTCAGGAGGGACAGACATGCAATAGAAGAAACCTGTTGTTATCTTTGTTGCCCGTTCACACTCACCAGCATCTCTGCTTCTCTGGTTTCACACCGGGACGCCAACACACACCTGTGGAGGTTTGAAACAACTGAGCAACAACCTGGGTGACAGATAACATCTGTGTCTGTAAGCGGCAGGTGATTCAGTGTTTGGTTTCCGTCAGGAGACGTCTTACTCAGAAAAGAACTGTTGAAACGCTGGTTCAAAAAATCAAAAATGTATTCAGGCGTTAATATTATTATTCTAATACACTCAAATAGTCCCTGCGGTCGCCAAACAAACATACTGAGGAGCAAGTCTTCATGAAATAAGAAGAGTTTGATGTCACAGTGTGGCTGCCATATCAAAACACACGTGTGTGACTGCATGAATGAATGAGAAATACACTGAGATCTAAAAAAAAACAGGTTTTTCAGGCTTTCTAGTTAAAGTAGAGACTGAATATAAAATGGTTTCTGATTGTCAGAGTATTTCATGAACCATCAGAACATGCCATGCAGAGCTTGATCACCTCTAACCCCTCACATGTGCCGGTGGACGTGAAACATGAGGGCGAACAGCCAGGTAGGTGATACCTGTTTAAACATTCACTACCTGTCACCACCGGTGGAAGTGAACCGGATTTGCCCTGAGCGCTCGCAATAAACACAGTAATCAAGGCAGGCGTTTCACCAGTCACTAAACGCCTAATACACAGCGCAGGTCTTAAAAGAACAATTAGCGTAGAAGAGAGGAGGGGTGATTATAAATCCCATTCAGGAAAGGGTCTTGGCTGTAAGCTGGGAGGTGGCAGGGAGATGTCGGGGAGTCATGCAGCTCTGAGGTGGGGGGTGGGGAGGGGGCAGCAGTTTTTGCAATCAGCGTTAAATAGAGCAGTTTTGTGCCTGTGTGATTGTCAAGTGGGCCATTACTCGTTGATAAGAGCACTTTTTCCTTATGTCGCTCTGATTGGGCTGAGCATGCTGCTCCCCTCTAGCACGCTGTCCCAATGCAATCAGGCCCCTCTTTCACCGCACTGCCATTTTCACTGCTGTGATTTCCACCCGATCCCCCCATTGGCCCCCAGCCAACGCAGCTCCCACCTCCTCCCCTCCAACTACCCCCCCTCCCCCCTACCTACCACCCCTCCTCCAGCAGGTCCCCCCCCCCCCCCTTCAGATTCGATGAGTACCCATTTACAGCAAGGAGAAAAGGTCATGCCAAACTCGTTGTGTCAATTGTAAACCACCCCAATTCGCACTGATTTCAATGAAATAAATGAGTAGGTGCAGCCGAAAAAGAAAGCAAAGGTCCATGTGGAAGTAGCAAATTAGGAGATGCTCTCAGAGGATCACCGGGGCCAAACGCCCAGCGCTTCTCCTGGTCCATCTCCTGCATTCGTTGCTCTCTTTGCATCCTGTCTTATTCTTTGAAGAAACTTTTAGCATCTAAAAAAAACAAGAGATCACTTTGGATGTGAAAATACACCAATGGTGCCATTTTTACAAGATGTAAGAAAATATATCAAACATTAATTCAAGTAATGAATCTTCTACATTTCTGGGTTGGAGCTGAATCATTATGTCTGTTAGAGGCCTTGTGTGTTTGTGAGTTCTACTTCTTGATTTTATCAGTCTGTCATGTTCTTGTTTGTGCACTTTAAGTAGGCTATGTAACCAAGTCTCCCCTTGTTTCAGCCTTAACGCTATCACTGCAGTTTGTATTACAGTTTGTAAACTAACGTTAATAACCGCATAATTATCTTGTTCTTTTCTTCTGAATATATCTGTTATCTGTCATATATATCCTTTTCTCTCCATCTGCCCTTTTTAAAACTCACAACATAATGAAGTGGTTACTCTTCCATTTGGCACAAACAGGACTTTTGATTAAGGTGACCAGGCTGCCGTTTAAGTCAATATTATACGTTTTTGCATTTTATATGAGCTGATGCAGAACTGATGACACAATAAAACATAATTAATGACTGCTAAATGTATACTTAATCATCATTTATAATCATTTCACTGTTAACAAATAGACTCTTTATAAAAACATTTATGAAGCAACAGTAAAGGTTCATAAACATCACTTACAACTTGATCTACCGTGAGTGACCCATCACACACAAACACAAACACTTCTGTTTCTCATGACATCTGGTTGTTACTGTTGCAGTGTTTTAATGATTTATGAATTTGATATGTCTATTTATACTATAGTGTTATTTTTTTTTCACAGAGATGTTGTCTCTGTCTCCTGCTAACAGATATAAATCAACCGTTCCTGTCAAATAAACAAACAAATACAATAAATAAATACAGTGTTAAATAAATAAGTACCAACTTTACAATAAACAACAGCTCATCAATTGGATTCATAAGGAATTTAATTGTTTCTTAACTATGATATAACTATCACCTAAAGTGCAATTGACTGTAAATGTATAATTTATCAATGAAGTGTTAGTACATAACAAAATATATGTGACATGTGTTTGCCAAAAAGCCCTTCACAGAAAAAGATAAAAGATGTCCAACATACTGATGCTCCTTATGTTTGGGGTCAATAAGACCGAGAGAGGTCAAACTCCCTGTGTGAATGTTTGTAAGAAATAACAGAAAGTTAAAACAGAGATCCAAATAGACTTTTCTGTGATTTGGGGAGCTGTAGTGCTGCTGAAGAAAACATGTTATTTTAACCACACACGGCCCCAAACAAAAGAAATTGCTCAGTAGTCGAATTCTGAAACATGAAAGTTAAAAAAAATAATAATAATTTTTTACAGCCATTCTCTGAGAATCTTTACATATAAAGCTGATACATAATTTTAGGAATGTTTTTTTAACCTGCTAAAGGCGGAACAGATTCTTCAGGAGCCCAAACTGAACATTAAACTTTCTCATTCTCATTCTAATCACATCTGTCGAGGACCTCCGCAGTAAACAGAAGCCGAGTATAAATCAATCAATGGTAAACAAATTATTGTTAAAACAGCTTTTGTTAAATGTAGTATAACCACGTCACAGTTGCATAATTCTCCAGGAACCCGTTTTGCCACCATGATTCTTGACCTACTTCTTACCTGTCATACTTAATGATTAAATAATTATAGATGGTGCTGTGTACCGCAGCAGCCTGAGACGTACAGCAACGCAGCGGCAGACCTAGTTCCTCAGTATGTTGACAGATGAGGCATTTGTTTTTGTCTGGTCCACAACACTCAAAACATTTACCCAGTCAGCCATGCAATGTGGAAAATGAAAACATGCAACTGTTACACACACACACACACACACACACACACACACACACACACACACACACACACACACACACACACACACACACACACACACAGATTTACATCTTCTCCAACGTCTGTGGTCGTATCAGGTATCCTACAGATGGTGCGTAGGAGTGATAAAGACTTTAATGTCTGAGGAAAAGGATTCGTCTCTTCATGATAAAATGCTCGCTAGGCGCTGTAGGAATCACACGTTTTGATGTTTCGCATGAACCCTGTCATCTCCTCTGACCTTTGACCTCTCCATCAGAGCTTCATCGCTGAGGCCCAAAAAAAAAAATAAAAAAGAAGCTTCCAGGGAATTTTTTTCCTACTTTAAAAATGGAACAGAGAGCGGCTGTCTCACGGGCTGCTTGAGTGAACTCAGTGCTCTGCAGCCTGCAATGCTCGAGATGTGTTATCAGATAAAAAAAAAAAAAAAGCATTCATCTCCACCAGGTGGAACAGGACACATCTCGATGGAGGCACGCTAACTCCTTTATCCCTCTGAGATGGAGCGATACGGATACAGACTCATGCTGGTGCAGGTAACTGTTATCCCGTCAGGACACAAAATAACCTTTTTTTCTGTGTGTGTGTGTGTGTGGCGGCTGGGATGGGTGGGATTGCATGAGCGGCGGGGTTGAATGAATAAGTCAAAAACAGCAACTTCTGTCACTCCTGTCGCTCTGGTCCTTGTGAGGTATCCATGTTACCTTGTAAAGCGTCCCCCCGTCACTGTTTGGACGTGGACTGCTTTTTTTCTGTTTTGTCATGCAGCTGAAGAGGCAAAGACACTACAGAGGCCAAAGAGCAGTGGTGGGAAGTAATTAAGTACATTTACTCAAGCACAGGTAACCCCTTGCATTTAGCTGACATTGGCTTTCCCTCCTCATTGTTTTGTTTCAAGCAAACCATGTATTTATACGCAGAATGTTTGAAAAATCCAACAATATTTTCCCTTTATTTTCCCCCTTTTTGAGATCCGACAACCCAGTATGAAGCACAGTATTACAGTGGTGACTCCCACCTAGGCTACGACCATGAAGCAGTAGAAGTGTCAGAACACCAGTTAAGGAAACAGAGCGGTGTAGTTTGCAGTCATAAAACCCGGAAATCATGAGAGCATCTTTGCACTTCCGGTTACCTCTTCTTGAAGTCAATGGACTTTTTGAATGGGTTTTCGGTTAGATGCCTGAAATAAGGTTGAAGATATTTACACATTTTGTTCAACCACAAAAATACATCAGTAAATGTCCCAAAACTAAATCACAAAGTGTCAAAACAGCGGTTGCCAACGGTGGCTGAATCAGACTACAAAGTTAAACGTCATCACAATGAACATGGAGACTCGTCAGCTCACTAGTCTGTCTTTACAGGCCGACTTAAGCTACACACTATTCTAACTCTAACCTCACCACTTGTAGATTGATTGATTTACAGAAAAACGCGTATAGTAATTGTGCAGTAAGTCAGACACTTAGCCTAACATTAGCTTTTGACTTCTAGCGATTTAATTCACACTTCTAAAATCACAAAAGTTATGGGTCATTTGTGAAGATTATCGTGCTAAACAAAAATCCTCCAGGTTGGCCCACAGAAATACATCATCAGCACTCTATATTGACTGTTTCATGGGTCATGCTGGCTACAAACTAACAAATATAAAATAACAATAATACAATAAATATAGAGAGATTTTTGGGGGGCCAAAGAGCATTCAGAGGAAAAAAAAGGGTCATATTTATGAGCAAGCCTCAGAGGTCAGCTGAGCTGGCTGTGCATTTCTTATTTTCATTTTCATTATTGATCTACTTTAAATGATCAGGACCAAGTTTTAAAATATCAGGTAAAAGCGCACTATGCGTATGTGGCTCCTGAGGGGAGGGGGGTGGCACTCGCGAACAACTGTTTCGGGGTGGCTGTGGTTCCTCCGACCACCTTTGGGAGGCCCCTGGGCAGTACAAGCGTTGGGGTGTCAACTTTGTATGTCTTAGAGTGGTTTCCAACGTGTGGGGCGTCACCAAGGGTTGCGTGATCAATCTTTAGGGGTCGTTAAATGACTTCAAGGTTTGGCAAGCAGAAATGAAACATAACCTTGTAAGTATTTTTTTTTTCCTTCTGGTTTGCTTTTTTCTCTTGTGGATTACAGAGTCGGGCTTTCTCTCTGGGTCTCCTAAAGTAAACTCAACTGCAACATTTAAATCATCTCGAGAATCTGTTTCTGCATCATTGTCTCTTCAGATTCAATTCCTTTTCATACTGGTTTCATACATTTAGGCTATATTACATTTAGATATATTACTGTGATAGGCCAACATCGATATATCGTCCAGGCTCTAGTCAAGGAACCGCGGCACAAACAGATTTATCAAGCTGTTTTAAACATTAGCAAACATAAGCACACTAAAAGTTCAGTGCTTTGTCTGCTATGTTGGTCAGAATCAGCATAGCTGCCATGTTCATGGGTGTAATAACTGGGAGTGGAAAAGGTTTTCTTTAGCCTTTTATAAAAACACTTAATTACAACACAAGGTCCTGCACTCGAAGATGTGATTAGGTACAAGGACAGAAATATGAGCAACAAAACACACTGGAAGTAGTACAAGTAAATGTGCTCGCTCTGCAGAACAGCTGCTGAAAGTATCCAAGTGTTTTTTTTGTTTTATTCTGATATGTTTTAGAATACTGGATGATTGTGGTTGATGTGTTAGTCTGTAATGACAACAAAATGCAGCATGTTCTATCAGATGATCACACGTTTTTTCGTGCGCAATGTGGAAAGTAGCCGGTGACTGCAGGTGTCAGATAAACAAGCGGAGTGAGGAGTGCATTTTTCTCAGAAGTGTGTGTGTGTAGCAGATAATTAGAACACCTGAAATGCACCTCAAGAATTAAAGTTATGTGAAGAGCTTGAGTAAAAAAAAAAAAAAAAAAAAAAAAAATCACAATGCATTGTGTGTCATCTCAGAAGTTAGGTGTAGGCAAATCTCAATAAAAAAAAAATCGCATTTTGGAAGAACACAACTGTGAACCCCCCCCTCCTCCTCCTTAAAGCCACACAACAAGATTGTTTCCAAAAAGGGGAGGCGCAGCCACAGAGGACAGGGAAATATGAATTACGATCCGCCCTCTGGAAACAGCTCGGGGCACACACACACAAACACAAACACAGACACACAGACTGAGAGAGCAATCCTGGAGGAGAAGGAAAGACAAAAACAAACAAACAAAAAGAAAAGGAAGAAGTTGGACTTTGGCACCAGGGGAGCCTCCTGGACGCAGACATGCGCTGGAAAAGTGAGGTCAAAGTGGAGTGCTGCGTTGTGAGCGAGGACGAGAGCGGATCGGTGCTGTCCAACGATGAGGTGAGTTTTTTTCTTTTTTTTTTTTTTTCTTTTATCGTTGTTGTGACTGAGCGACGCCGGGGTTTGAGGTGATTAAACTAAAGTGTGGGTTGGGGGGGTGGCGCCCTCAGCCTCTGTCATTAAAGCCGGTCCGGTCCACACGCTGACAGCTCGGCATTTTCACAATTTGAAGAAATGTCGCAGAAAATTACCCCTCCTTGAATTCCGCAATTAAAACTCAAGTAGTTAATGAGACCTCTTCACCTTTTCGCTTGGCCCGGTAAGACGTTTTTTTTTTTTTTTTTTTTTTTTTTTTTTTGTGGTGAACTTAGCCTTTTTTAATTGCTGTTATTAAAAAAATCAAACCCCCTTTTCCAGGAGACCTCGCGCTGCTTCTTTGATTGACGCGTGAAATTGACGTGTTGTGCGTGTGTGTGTGTGTGTGTGTGTGTGGAGGAGGGGGGGTGGGGGGTCTTAAACGCGCGCGGTGCAGCCGCCGAATCCCCCCAAAATGCAGATCTCAAGCACATAATGCACATCGGATAAGTATTAGCTCAAGTGTTGTCTTGTTTTTGTAAGTAATGACTACCCTTCTCTTTTAAAATGTCATTTTCGGTAATCGCCGGGGGGGTTGTCATGGTGAAAAAAGTGAAAGGCATGATATTTATGGGACGGGAGCGAGGGGGCATTTAAGGCAGCTGCCGCGGGTCGGAGAGGAGGGGACGCACCGCCGCTGTCATGTGCGAGGATTGCAAAGGTGACGAGGAGCTGCTCGGCAAATGCACTGAGGACAGGAGGGACATCATGGTAGGAAGGAAGATGAACCCTGATGTGTTGGCAGAGTGATCCAGATCTTTTTTATGTTTATTTATCTTTTAATAATTGTGACTGTGCGCTTCAAAATCTGAGAAAATTCTCGAGGGCAAATATCTACGACGACTGTTCCATCTAACAAAAGAACAGAAAAAAAGAAAGAAAAAGGATTCAGTTAATTAAACTAAACTTTTAACGACTTTTTCCCCCCGCGTCAGAAATAATGGTTGTTTATGTCGAGATGCTCGCCACAAATACTTGAAGCTAATTAAGCTGGAAGCCGAAACCACCAGAATGATTTGGTTTTCTTAAGTTTGGTGACGGTAACAGGTGGGGCTCAAACGTGTAGTAGTAGTAGTAGTAGTAGTAGTAATAGTAGCCACTGCGGGCTGTGGAGGTTGGACGCGTCCGTGTGCGTAAAGTGCGCTCACCGCAGGTCTGATCCCTTCAGGGCGCGCCGGTGGAGGTTTTGGATGAAGACGCGTCGTCGCTGCAGGCGATGGCCCCGCTGTTAGGCAGAGCTGTGTGCGCCAGCTGCAACGAGGAAATCGTGGATAAATATTTATTAAAGGTAAAAACACCGACAGCTCTTTTATTGTCTTTAGTGCCAATTTGCATTTTTTTTTTTTTGATTATGGACATTGTTGTTGTTTTACATCACTTTCTGATTCGTGGTTGTTTTAACGCCTCGCACTCCAAACAGGCCTTTTACCTTCAAACCCTCTTGATTTACTTTTGCTCATTTCTCTCGTCCCTGCTCCAGGTTAACGACCTGTGCTGGCATGTGCGCTGTCTGTCGTGCAGCGTGTGTCAGACCTCACTCGGCAGCCACACGAGCTGCTACATCAAAGAAAAGGAGGTTTTCTGTAAACTGGATTACTTTCGGTACGTGCATCCAAACGACAGTGTTGAAGAAGAGTGAGCCCAATAATAATAATAATAATAACTAAAATATTAATAATAAGTAGAAAATGATAATAACAACAACAATAATAACAATAATAATAATAATAATAATAATAATAATAATAATAATAATAATAGATGCTGGACTTTATTTTGGACTGGATTTTCCTTCCAAATCTTGCTGTAAATGTATTTAATTCAAATGTATTATTTAAATTCTTTACATTCAAAATTGTTCACCGCACTTCAACTCTCCATCGTCACATATTTCAGTAGAAGTCAGTTTTTTATCAACTCTTTATGATTTCATTTCATTCGGGGCCCATCTCATCCCAAAAGTTTTCTTGGAGTACTTCATTCTGCTTGGAATGAAACACCAAATTCTGTCGTCACTGGCTTTCTAATAATAATAACAATATTATTAATAATAATAATAATTATTATAATTATAATAATAATAATAATAATAATAAAGAAAAGAAGACGATGTCAGCAGATCTTTTAATGCCCAAGTGTCTGATTTGCTCGCCTTCACCTGTAGAAGATACGGCACCTGGTGCGCATGCTGCGGCCGGAACATCCACTCCACAGACTGGGTCCGCCGGGCGAAGGGCAACGTGTACCACCTGGCCTGCTTCGCCTGCTTCTCCTGCAAAAGGCAGCTGTCCACCGGGGAGGAGTTCGCTCTGGTGGAGGAGAAGGTGCTCTGCAAGGTCCATTACGACTGCATGCTGGACAACCTCAAGCGGGCCGTAGAGAAAGGTGAGCCGACCGGCCCGCTGTCTGCAGGGTTAGGGTTAGGGTTACGGTTGTTACTCCAAAAATAGAGAGAATACCGTTTTTTACTTCAAGCCTCCCTCCAAGACTTTTCTCCCGATTTGTTAGATTTTGCCATAAAAAACACACAATAATTCCCTTATTTTCCTTTAAAAAAAAAAACGAAAACGAAAAATCAAGCAGTTATCTCTAATATTTATCACAAATCACAAAGTTAGTATTTCATTCCATCTCAAGCTACTGGAAGAAAAGCCACGAACAGATTATCAGGTCTACGTGGGAGCTCCTTCAAGGCCTTAATTGAATTTACAAGTTTTCCAACATCACGTTCATAATATATTAATCTAGCTATCTGATATTAACTTGAATTTATCCTATTTATTACTATTATTTTTTTAAATGGCTTAAAATATGTACACTGCATGCAGCTCTTTTCATGAGTATTACTAAGGGCTTCATGGTATGGTAAATTTTTTAAAATATTTTTTTGTTGATAGATATTATGATTGTGATTTTAATCACAGGTAGTGGGAATGATCGTTTTTGTATCACCATTTTTTTTTTCACTGTAAAAAAACGGTTAAAATCATGATGAGGCGACATGTGTTAGAGTCTGTAATGAACAAACGTGTTGTCTTCATGAACAACATGTGGAGGCCGGTGCATCTCTGCATCACCACTTCATCATTATGCTGATGTGTTGTAACACATTTCACCTCTGGAAAAGATTGCAGCTTCTGTGATTTAGAAAGTGCACTTGGTCATATTTTAAATATTTCAATTAACTGTGTATCAGTTTTTGATTGGTTTCTGATCCTGTGCTAAATCATTTCTGATCTTTTTATATGATGATCTGCTGTTGTTGCAGGGAACAGTGTTAACATGGAGGGGGCTGTGCCGACCGAACAGGAGATTAACCAGCCAAAACCCTCCAAGAGAGCGCGGACCAGCTTCACTGCCGACCAGCTGCAGGTTAACCTCCATCATCACGTGTTACATACAGACACACAGATACAAGATGAGATTCTTCTTGGAAAACACTGGATTCTTCAATCTTAAAAAATAAAACAAGTGGCCTCATCCTTGGTGCTATAATTAACCATTTTTCTAATGTGATCATTTATGTTCAGACAGAAAAGGAGGGATCCAAATGATATAATTTTCAAATCTCATCATGTGTGTAAATTACAACCACATGTAAAATGTGTCAGTGGTGTGAAGACTCTTCATAGATTAATTAAAACACTTAATTTATGGTAAAACTAAAATAAGATGTTGATTTTTATAAACTAGAAACATGAGGCATTTTGTTTTTTTAATCCTCCTGATAAAATTAGTAATTATAGTATAGTAATAGTAATTATGTACATTGTTCAGGGTTTATTGAAATTCAAATGTCAGGCTTTCCAGTTAAAGCAGTAATGTAAAGTATGAACAGCATAAAAAGCGAGACAGATAGCAAAAATATGTATATCTAATGTCGCTTTAAGCCCACCTGTAAACCTGTGTGATATCAAACAGAATTTGTTTTCTACCTCTGAACGTGCAGGTGATGCAGGCCCAGTTTGCTCAGGACAACAACCCAGATGCTCAAACGCTGCAGAAACTGGCGGAGCAGACGGGCCTCAGTCGACGAGTCATACAGGTCAGTGGAGGATGGCGGCACGAGGGGAGATGGAGGATGGTAAAATACAGATTCTACTATACAGAGAGAAGCAAGAGACCCGAACAGTAATGAGGAACTCTGGCCGGTGATCAGCTGGTAACATATGGAAACACAAAACTCCATCAGTTGCTTAGTTGAATAATATGTTTCTACGTTACAATTTCAAATGAAGTGCACACAACCCCCACAGCCGACTTGTGCATTAGGCATACTACAAATTGCGCAACTGGTTTGTGATTTTTGCAGAACTTTTGTGCATTTTAATGGTATAGCTGGTCATAGTAAATTTAGTTTAAGTACTTAATATTTTGCTGCATAGTTCAGTCCATAGCATTGCATTTACATTTTAGAAGCCGATCAGATTTTTAATTGCAGTGTTGTACAACATTGTAAATTGTGTTGAAATCTAACTTATCCGACAATAAATGTACCTTACGGTAAGAGAAAAATACAGTGTACGAGCCAACCACCCACAGCGTTCTCTTCTGAGTTTGTTTGTTTGTTACTCTCTTAAAGCAATCTTATAAAAAGGCGTCTGTCATTTAATGCAGGTCTGGTTCCAGAACTGCCGAGCACGCCACAAGAAGCACGTGAGCCCCAACCACACTTCCAGCACCCCCATGACCTCACTGCAGCCCAGCCGCCTGTCCCAGCACACCCCGACCCCCGAGGAGCTGCAGTACACAGCGTACGGGGGCCCGGAGGGATCGATGCTCTCTGCACTGCACTCCTTCATAGACAGTGAGCACCACCAGCCTGTCCATTGGGTTTCGTATTAACGACTTACTAGAAAATAAAGTCAAATTTCTATTTTAACACGTGAAATCTGTAAAATGCACCAAACTCAAATGACATTTGTCTACAGTAATGATCAAACTAAGACAAAAGATGATACTAAAGCTTATACCAATGTCTTAATTAATATTTGTTAAATATATTTCATGTGTACTGACTCCGTCGCTCTCTGTATGTGTTCACAGTCCACTCCCCTCCGTCCATGTTTCAACCGCTGCTGCCCGCCCACGCCATGACCTCCCTGCCTGTGTCTCACGCCTGAGCTGCTCAAACACACGCACATGCACGCACAGACACATGCACACACACAGCAGCGTCAGACTTCTCCAGCAGTGGTCCGCTTTTAGCAGTATTCCAATCTTCATGGTAATTATAATTTAATTCTAAGTGAACCATAAAACCTTTTCTTTTACATGTTGACATCCTTTAAAAAACACCGTCGAGCATATTTACAGTCCAAAGTGTACTGTATGATGTGGAACTGGAACAGTTTGTGACATATGACATCATAGATTTATATTTGTTGGTGTAGTTGGTGACACAGTTTGACCGTGCTACTCTAAAGTGAACCCCACCACGACCCAAAATGTCAACTCATGATGAAGGTGAACTTGAAATTGTTTGTGTTTTGAATTTTTGCAATTTAATTTATTTATTGTATGTGAAGTCTGTTTTGAAAATAAATGTCTACTTTCACAAACCCCCCGAGGTGAATGATTGACAGGAGATATTTTACATGATGCTGTGTTCAGACCTCAGTAAGGAAAAAAAAGTGCATAGTAGATAAACAATTTATTCATAAAAATAGAAGTAACAAAACACATCTATATTTGACTGAACATACACACAAGTATTATATTCTGTTAAAAAAACATGCAAGTTTTACTGCATAAATAAATATATGACAGAGGAGTTTCTGCACAAGTGAGCAACAATAAATAAATAAAACAGTCTCGAGTATTGACAGGTATGAGGAGTTTTAAGAGTTTGCGGTGAGAAAACTGACGTTCACGTTTAACTTGTGTCTACTTGTTGACTGCGGTTGACCAAAAGAATCTAATTTCCAGACATGGGAGGGAGGAGGAGGCATATAAAACAGTTCTTACTGTTTTTACTTCACTTATCAGATCTCAGGTATTCACCCTCATGGGAATGAACCCGAGCCGCATGCACACAAAGATACAAAATACAACCGGGGGTATAGAAGTTGCACAGTATAAAAAAAAAGGAACAACATGCTGCATGCGTATAATGCCACACTGAGAGCTAGATGCATCAGGTCTCTCCTTGTCAGACACACAGGCCGAGTTGTTTTGCTTTTATGGAAACGCTTACGTTGTACGTGTTTGAGCGTGTTCAGCTCAAACGGGGGCAGAGGGTGTGTGAGTCTGGCAGTGCTGTCACTCTGCGGCACCATGAGGGCAGGTTCTCATGTTTGACAAACGCAGTACAAAGACCCACAAGCATGAGTCACATCTCAAAGATCTAAAGGTGAGCATCATCCCAACTGATGCATGACAACATTACGGAAAAAGACAAGAGGTTTGAAGTCAAGGATGCAGTGTGTGAAACTGCCAACAGCTGCATCACTCAGTCACCTGATCGACAACCTGGTGACGCCGAAACCTGTTCCAACAGTCGTGCGAACACTCAGCCAAACTGGCATGACATCACTCATATCACAAAAGCATTTGTGCTTTGTCTGATGCCAGAGATGAGATTATACTCACAACCAATGCAAAATAGATGTTAAGATTAAAAAATATCATAAAATCCATCCGATTAATGAACAGTTCTTTTTGACTACTGCCTCAATAAATCAATAATACTGTGCTGGACCAGCTCCACCTTGGATCAATGAGAGGACCCATAGTGACAAAAACACGGTTTAAAATGAGGTTCAAAACAACAACAAGTGATGTTGGTCTCTTCAGAATTAAGGTGAAGTGCTATCTTTCACAGAGTATAATGGCAGTTTAGGAAACAAAAGAACATTTTAATCTCTCTAATCTCTGTTTGAGACTCTTCTCTTTGTTTAAATAGATAATTGCACCGTCACACACATACAACTGATAATATTGAACAGCAAATGATACTGCAGCCGCAGCTGGAGAAGTTTCTGACAACATTCTGGTCATTTTCTTAGCTGTGAAAGCCTTGTTTTACAGCTCTACAGATTACTCTTTGAGTAGTATCACTTTTAGAGCAGCTGTGAGTGACACCCATGTATGCACATCAACAGTAGGTTAGACAGTAAAGCAACAGGGACAGGGTCTGTGTGTTTTGGTGGTTGGACACTGACAATAAACAGACTTTATCGTTAACACAGACCATCCTTCTACTTCACCTTTATCCCTACACTTGACATACAAGAAATCATCTCTGACTGCAGACTATCCCTTTAAATCATTTAGATAAAAAAAACAAAACAGACATACATCTTCAAATGTAAACTATATAGCTGCAAGATGCCATCAAAAACTTAATGTGGCAGTGCTTAAGGCAAAACGGCACTTCAAGAGTGAAGCTTTGAACTCCCGTGCCATCTTGTCCTTGACAGTTAAATAAGAAAACAGTGGACACTGACGGACAGACACGTTTCTCAATGTGAGACAATGTGAGGTCAAAAACTGTGATGACACAATACACAGATGAGCTAGGGTTGGACCATTCCATGGCAAAAAAAGAGTCCAATGAGCAGTGCATTCACACCTCATCATCAGTACATAGAAGATGTCTGGTGACTAATGGCACCACCAAGTGGTGAACACTGGTAACTAGCTTAACAGCCAAAACGGCTCATGTTTACCACAGTCTCAATAAAGAAAGAAATCACTTGTTCCCATAGAAACTTACTGTGTCATGTAGTATGACTGTGGCTACAAAACATGACAACAAATTATATTATTAAAACTATTTACAAGAACTTGGTGTGACCTTGTATACCATCAAAAATAAACCTTTTTAAAAAAAAATGTTTTTAAACTAACTTTTACAGTTAACAAGTTAAATACCAAAAAACTGTCACTTATTCGTGTTGATTATCTACAGTGTTCATTATAGTGTACAGCTGCAACCTGTGCACACTTTAATTATATTTGGCAAAATGCTTACTGCCTCATGGGCTTGTACCAAGATTTGGTAAATGAAAGTCTTTGTCCGTCCCCCACCTTTCATCTTATCACTGTTCTCGGTGCTTTTTCTGGACATTGCTCTTGTTCAGGAGTTTCCGCAAGCATCTCTTCATGTAGAAGGGCCGTTCAGGTGAGCCGTCGTTCACCTCCAGATCCCACACTAGGAGGCAGCAGTGGCAAGATGTTACAAACTGAGATCACAGCTGAGAGAATCACTTAGCACCTCGAAGTTAGACCCAGATATTTAAAACCCCAAGCAAGGTACTTTGAAAATGCACTGGACAATACATAAACCATTTATGTTTATTCAAAAAAAGGATTCACATTTTCATTGGATTTCATTGATAAAAAAAATTCTCCTATACAAAAAGAACACTGAATAACCTCCAGACAGATGTGTGTATTATACTTAGTATTAAAACAGCACTACATCCGAACCATCCAATAAAAAATTTACCAAAAATGGCTTTGACATCCTTTTATAAACTGTATCGCAAAAGGTTCCTGGTGTTAGGTCTAAAACCACAGAGTAAGAGGAACATCTTCATCATTTTTTTTTTTTCACAACTAGGCACATAAAACTAGTGGCTGCATTCAGAAGTTTCCTGAAAATGGTCAGGTTCTGTTCAAATTTTAAGCAAAAGAAAATTCTAAAAAAGAAATCATAAAGTATTTTTTGAAGTCTTGACCTCCCACAAAAGTCTCTGTCTGGTTTACAGTACATCTATGACCATAATGGAAACTTTGAAATGTTTGTGACTTCTTTTTTTTTCTTTCTTTTTTTTTTTTTTATATATATATATAAATGATGTAAAATATGAGAAACCTGTTTTGCTAAGTGCAGGATTACACACCATTTTTGGATCCGTGTGTTTGTGTTAGTATAAATACGGTGGATCAAAACAAACCTATAAAACTGATGGTAAACATCAACAGCCAGCAAAATAATCATGCTAGACAAAAGAAATAAATCACATGGTTCTTTTCCCATATGTGAAAGTGCATACACTTTTACACTAGAAGACCAAAGTGCGACAAGAGGGTGCCCCATAAGTCCACCACTGTTTCATAGTGATGCGTTATGCCGTAGTCCAAACGTGGCATCTGTACATGTTAAGGTCCTCATGTTTGTTTGGGTAAAAATGCTTCTATCATATTCATCTCAGCCTGTGCGTCCGTCCTGCGAGTTTGACGCGTACCCTCTCAGTAAGGCAGAGGTCAGCAAGAGAATACAGAGAAGAAAAAAGAAAAGAAAGAAGAACAAAAGCGTGACAGAAAAAAAGGCAAGTATCTGAGTTGGCTCAAGAGAGGAAGTAAACAGAGGTCTTTTTCTAGTCCCCCATGCCTTTTCTGTGAAGAACTGACATACAAGCATGTCCTTTCATGTCCACGCCATCCCTGACCAGGCTGGGATGCATCCGGTTTCGATGTTTAGCCCTACAGTACTTGCTCTCAAATGTCCAGACCCCCCCCCCCCCCCCCCCCCCCCCCCCCCCCCCACACACACACACACACACATAGAGTAGATATGGAGAAGTGAGTGAGAGAGTCAGCAATTCAGAAAATCGGCTGCACATTGCTCAGGAGGCAGTGCCTAGTGTTGCACCCTCCTCTCCTCTGCGTAGGATCTTGTGCAGGCCGGGAGACATGTAGTAGGGCCTGGAGGAAGACCCGTCATTCCTCTCCAGGTCTTCACCTGAGACCAGGTCCCAGCACAGGAGAGGAAGAGCAGGAAGAGCAGACAGAGTGCAGAGTGACAGGCAGAAAAGAGAAAGGAAAAAGCAAAGGCTTAGTGGGGGAAAAATGTCAAGAAGGTCATGCAGGAATTAAAGAGTGAGCTGGAATCAGTTTTACATTTAGAGGCAGTTTAAAAGAGGGAAAGACTTAGATTCAACTGCTGACAGGCTACATGAATTTTAATCTTTAACCATCATAGGAATACTCAACACACGTCATATTCTCGCACTGTGTCATGTAAAGAACTTAACTTAATACTTACAAAAGCACAGGAACAATGTGTCCACACACATGGCATAGACGTTAAAAAAGCCATGTGCAATCATGTAGGATCCAAAAATCACCGTCTGAAAGAATCAACAAGCTGCCATCAGTGGGTTATATTACCAAGATTTACTCTGCATGACTGTTTTACAATGGGACCACAAAAATCTGCACACTAACAAAACCAAAAACAATAAAATGAATACGACCCGCGAGTCGTAAATCCTTCATCAACTAAGTAACTTGTGCAAAGTCATCTGATCTTGAAGAAGTGTGTGTTCTCTCTGTTCTAGAAACAGCTGAGCTGTTAGATATGGTGTTATAGACTAGGATGAGGAAAAAAATCAGATCTCACTAACTGGGCCAATCAGTGCCATCCTTGCACAAATGTGACAAATGTAAAGGCATAAAATAAGATACATATAAAATATGTACGGTATATTATGTTATGAAAAAGTTAATCTTCATTTCATACATTTTCCACACTGTTGCTCATTTGAATCTTTTTATCTTGCGTGAGCACAGAATCGTCCAAGTCAGAATACAAACATATCTCAACTTGCAAGAAAGTTGACTTAGGCTCTGCTGTTATTGCTGGAACATTCACTCATCAAATAGCCCATATTTGAATTTCTTACCAGAAGGGGGACCCAGAAGTAATTTAGGGATGGTACCTCCTCTTGAATGACTGGTATTTTACGTGTGAAGAAGAAAAATGCAAGAACACCTGGAAAAGATAAAAAGAAATAAATAAACAAATTAATAGCAGAGATGAGAAAAACAGGGGACACAGGGTGCAAATAACAGTCACATACTAAAGCCACTGTAGCAGAAATGCAACACCTTTAACCCTCATGTCATCAGAAATATTGAAACACCATACAAGTGTATATATCAGGACATGTTTAAAAAGTTCAATAAGTATAAAGCTTTTAATATTAAACATAAATACATGTGGTTTGTGGTTTTTGGACATATCAAAGGGGAAGGTTTCGACAGGGAGCACAAATTATATACAGTAATGAAGATTATTTTAATTATGGGGCTTCAGAAGAATTACTTTGGTACAAGTAGCTCAATAATTATTTGCACAGGAAAGGATAACTCCAAAGATATACTTGGACTAATGTTTAAATTAAGATCTTACAAATTGATTTGAATTTAAGGCTTTCTAAAATGTGATCCAAGAGATTTCATTATTTTCAAAGACCAATCTAAACCTTTAATGACGCAAACTGAGTGGAGGCAGAGTATGTGCGAGGCAAAAATAACTGGGACTGAGAAGATTTATCATCATCTTAATATTCAGGAGGATGTCTCATCCTGTCTCTTCTGCACTTCTTCATCTGCGTCCCTGTTGATGCCACTTCACAGGCGGCGGTTGACATGAAACTCACCGACACTTCCTGAAATAAGCAGTTTTCCAAGGAAGAGCAGAAAGTCTGTCACCTTGTCCAGGACAGCCACCCTACAGAGGAGGGAGAGAAAAGCCAGAGAATAGTGAAGGCATTGTCACGCACTGCGACACAGACTGAGGAGAGATCTATGAAAGTAAAAACAGCATTAAATACATGATGGCTAGTGGCATATTAAGGACAAATACTTCTTAAAACACTCAATTCTTGATTGTTTCAAAATAATTGCTTTATTTTGTCAGCCTGGAATGTTAACTGGGTAAAAAAGAAAGAACAACTACATCAAATAAATTATCTAAATGGAAAAAAATTACTTTGAGAGTGTGTCTCAGTAGCCATGATCTGTACACTAACCCTTCTTAGACGCGTGGATCTGACAGAATTTAGAGATTTCTTACCGGATAATATTCCTCATCAAGAGGCAGAAAGAATCCCTAGAAGAGGTGCAGAAGCTCTTTCCATATATTGCTATCTGTAAATGATAATAAACAGTGCTTAGTAGAGTGTAATCACAAGCAAACTAACAGCCGAACTGCTCACAGATTGCAAACATTTAGTTCAAATTACAGGCAAACAGATGTTTTCTTAACTCACCATAATGTACGCATTTCTGTTTATAAACTTGATGAAACGTTCCAGGCAATAGAAGCAGCATCTGAGGCAGCAAAACAGGAACCGAGCGCATGCATTTTGTGAACCTGGGAACACACCGTCAATCATCAACATCTCTTTTGACATAATCATTTAAATGTGTTAGAGTGGGAAAACTGGAGTTTCAAAAAAGTTACAGCTTACCTCTGAGTTTGTGATCCAGGTACTCAAGAACAATTCGGGCCAGCTGCACCACAGCGAGTATTAGAGAACCAAAGGCGAGAGAACCTGTGTGGTATCTGTGACACAAGAAACAAAAAGGAATAAAATACTTTTGACCATTTGTGTATATTCAAATATTTGACCAGGCAAGCAGGACTGGCTTATCACAGCTCCTTACCGTATGGCTCTACTGAAAGAGGAGTAGAGCGGGCAGGCAGGGATGTCGTCTGGCTTCTTCAAGGCCCAGTAGTAGGACGCAAAGGCCCCAGCCAGAGTGCACTGGCCCAACGCGATGGTAAAGTTGACCAGCCAGAGGAACGCAAACAGGTTACACAGATGGAGGACTAGGATATAACGGTGGTACACACTCTCCCCACCATAGAAGGCGAACAAGCATTGTGCTCCAGGGCAAACTTTGGTAATATTGGTCTGACTGAAGGTCTGAAAGAGAGCAACAGAGTGATGCGATGTAATGATTGCTTTAATGTTTCTGTTAGACTTAAAATTACTCAACCACAAAAAACCCCAACATCTTGGCTTTTTCTGACACTCTACGTTAGTTTTTTGCATATTAATGCCTCATTTCCTCATGTATGGCTTCCAGGTAATCCTGCATTTATTAAAAAGTTGTGTGGTCAGGCAGCATTTTAGATGCTCACATTACCCTCCACAAACTCGGGAGGGCAGGCAGGTTGATAAATAACATCCGCCCAATTAAACCGCCATAGCTGTCAGCCGCTATTTTGAACTCTATTTATATTAGAAACACAGCTACCAGATACTACTTGTAGGCAATAAGAAGAAGCTTTTACATTTGCTTTGATTGATTACATCTGGAAATGTGATGAAGTGGCAGAAAAATGACACAGTTACGAAAATGAAGAATCAGTGACGCTAGAATTTTTCTGAAAACAAAACGACAAAACAATATCAATTTCACTATCAAATGCTCATCATT
Source organism: Sparus aurata (assembly GCF_900880675.1). Classification (NCBI taxonomy): domain Eukaryota; kingdom Metazoa; phylum Chordata; class Actinopteri; order Spariformes; family Sparidae; genus Sparus; species Sparus aurata. The sequence goes on from NC_044197.1 coordinate 12,938,264, forward strand.
GTGTAACAGAGTGGTGGACTAACCTTTGGACGGCATGTGAGGTTGGCATACATGCATGCATCATCAGTAGGTGTGACCTTGTAGACTGCGTTACCGGATGATGCTAAGAAGCTGAGGGCAGACTCGTTAAGGGAAAGGGAAATGTCTTCCACACAACAATCACTGACTACCGATAAAATATAGTCAGTTTTCTTTTAATACTTTACCTACAGGCTACTTACACAAAGTCTTCTTATTCATAAAAACATTACAGAGGAAGCAGAATTCCTGTACTTCTCTGGATAAAACAGCTCATCAGTGAGATGCAGTAGGAAGGATACACTGCTGTGACAGCCCAGTAAGCGATGCAGATGGCCAGAAGGAAAAAGGTGATAATAGGGTAGAAGAGAGTGGTCATGATGTGGCTGATGGCCCTAAAAACAAGACAGATCGAACATCTTTCTCAATTGTATGTCATATGTACGATTCAAAGGAGTCAAACACACCATTTAATTTTAAAGACGACAACAGAGTTTTTATCCACACTTACTTGCTTCCCTCCTCCAGTAACGCAATAGCAATGCGCAGCCTCATCCTCAGAAATATCACCATAATGAAAAGGATGACCTCAATCACAGAAAGTGAGATCACTACGAAACAAATATGTTGAATTATTTGTCAATGCACATACAGCACATCTGTTTTAACATGTGATTTTAGCATTAGCATTTTTGCATTTAGCAAGTGTGAAGTAAAGTCATGATAGTGGATGACAACATACTGAAGATGAGCCATGTTTGGCTGAGCTGAAGGTAAATGCTGAAGTCTGTGTGGAGGCCGATATCAGAGATGGCGACATCAGCGCCCGGCTTCCCGGTCAGGGTGTCATACTCCCAGTAGCAGTGCCAGATTCCTGAGAGACACAGAGAGAGAGAATAAGAGCCAGAAAAGGAGGCAACAAGGCAAGAAAAAACTAAATCTGCTGCAGGCTGCCATTACAAACAAACTGCTCACAGCTGAGAAGGTCAAATGTACACTAATATTACCGCATCAAAGTTGTATGCGTCCGTGTACCAGTCATGTAGCTGTTCATGAGTGACAGCATTGAATAATGGCCAGGACCTTTTTTTTGAAAATTATTATGATGTCACAGTAAAGTTCATCTTTGTCCTCTTAAAGGTCATCACTTGATTATTTTATCCCATTAGTTATTTTATGTAATTTTTTCGGATCAAACTTTTATCAGTTGTTGGATAATTGTCAAAAATGTGTTCTGTGAGTGACCTCGACCTTTGACCACTCGAATCTAATCAGTTCATTTTTGAGTGCAATTTCACATTTCTTCCAATTTCTAAGAAAGTCCCTCAAGGCGTTTCTGACACGTCACGTTCACAAGAATGATATGTACGGTTGTACACATAATGCCTCCAGACATGGCTATCGCTGGCACATAAGTGTAATATAAAAATGTGGGCAGCATCTCCAACATGTATACAGGAGCTACTGGCAATGTGCGTTGCTGTCTGTGGTGCACACTCACCGTAGTTGAGTGCACCAAAGACACCGAAGACAGTGAGCCACAGGAGCACGCTAGCAGTGTAGCGCAGCAGCAGGATAAAGAGCAGACTGACCACCATGGTTATCACCAGACCACTGCAATGACATAAACACATGCATACTGGAGACCGACCCGAATTTGACCAGCAACAAAATTAGTTTTGGCTTAATACTCCTTTTAGTAAAGTTATCTGCAAATAATAATTTATCAGATCAACTGTTGCAAATTCCATCAGTCTTAAGCCTCAAGCAGGAAAGACAGTAGGAACCACTTGTACGTTAAGATGTAAAGGGGTTTTCATCAGTTTTGTCTTTAATTTCACTGGATTCTCCACCCACAGACGCCACAATAATCCACAAAAACATAAAGAAAATATTCTCACATTAGGATCCAGTCCCAGGAATTTGCATAATCCTCAAAGATCTTCATGCCAATTTCTTTGGCATTGAGCAGACTTGCCAAACCTCTGAGAGGGAGAAACAAGGGGAGGTGAAGAAAAAGTGGGAAAGAGAAAAGGAGACAAAAAGGAACATTAATAAGGACACAGAGGGGCTGTGGCATGTTTGTGCCTTGCCTGCAATATTTTAGTTACTAAGGTTTGTCAAAAAACATTTTGACACTATTTATCTTCACTGTCACTGTGGAACGAAGATGAATACAGTTTCAAAATGCTTTTGATATTCTTGGCTTTGAGACCTACTTATCAGGTTATGAGAGGGAAAATATTTCAGTTTCATATTAAAGAGCCACTAAACAGCATTAGTGTTACTGAAGCACTACTGAGCAATGATTTTTTTCAGTATGGCTGCAAATGGTTTAGCAGTGTGTTACTGAATGATACAGAGGCGCAGCTAGTGGAATAGCACATATAAATGGATGCTATTTCTGTTCACAGTATAGGCAACTCTTCAATAAGTATTGGGTTTAATGGGTTTTACCTGTCACCTAAATTCATCTTCAATTAAAAAAATTGTTTGACCCCTAAAAATGACAAGAAATCTGACAAGAAATCTTAACTTTTCCCTGACACCTTTCCAGACACACTGCTCTATGACTCATATAAATCTCCAAAGTACAGACAGATGAGGGACAGAGGACAAGCTAACATTGCTCCGGGACAGAACAGAACACTACAAGCTAAAAAAATGATGGAGAGCTCCAATTTAGCTCCCTAAAGGTCACTGAAACCCTGTCACTGGCAAGGACTTGGCTCATATCCAGCACTGTTACACAAACTTGCGTTCTCATCTATCCATCTATCTGTATAAAGGGAGCAGACCTACAGACCACCAGGGGGCACTACACCACTCCCTATTCTATTTGACACACTGCACAACCATTCACACACAATTGTAGCAGATGACTTGATGTTTTAAAGTTGATATTTGCCACAAGCAGTTGTGTCAATCTGTCCTAATTCCTGTCCACTGTTGCAGGTGGAAGGACTCAGGAGCAGATTCATCACCCTGAGAAGCATGAGTGGGAAGGTTAGTCTACACAAAGCTAGTGGCTTAAGGGGAGGCAAAGTTAAAAAAGCTGAAAGAAATCATTTTTGAAACCTTTCCACTCCTTGCTGCACGGCAGTAACTTGGCTACAAGAAGAAGAAGCATTAAAGCACATTACATTTCCTGAGTAACAAACAAAAGTTGATCACAGCAAACACAGAATCATGTATGTTCAGAACGTCAGCTCATTGATTTAAATACATGATTTCTCTGCTTATCCAAAGTTTGCTATCTTGGTCCATAAACATGTTGATAGCGTGAACTCACACAGCAGTTGTTGTAAGCTTGTAGGTGCCACTAAAGTTCTACTCATGAACTTGCGGGTAAGCTGTATTTTCATGCAATAAACATGCAAATAGCCGAATGTGGCTGGACACATTCCTGGACATCATTTGTCAACTTGTCCTACCCTGTGATATCTTTCCAGAACTGTTTGGGTTCAGAGTTGGCAGCCCTATTGACAGTATAATAGTTTTAAAACACTTCACAGGGTAGATTATTTATGTACATTTCTTTCCTATAGCAGGAATTCTGATTTCTCAATCAAATTAATGTGAGTTTTCTGGTCAAACAACAAGGATAAATAAAGGTCTTACTTGGCAGCTTCTTTGAGGTCGATGACACTTCTCTCGTTGTTGTTTCCATCTTTGAAGAGGGTCTGATTGGCTACAGTCAAAATTCCATTTCTTGTAATGAAATCGGGGAAGCACCGCTGAAGGACTGAAACACATTTAAACATTTTGTTCATATCTTTAGGGCCTTGGCAAACAAATAATGATCCTTTGCGGTTTACACTTACTCAGATATACTTACAAGGTCTGCTTGGAACGATCATAGACGGGCAGTCTTCATCTCGTATGACTTCTGTAGCTGACTGAAAGGGAAGATAATGATTCAATTAACTGAAAACAATGTGACACACTATTCTGTGTGGTTTGCTGCTGTTTGTAACTTTTGTGATGAAACAACAATAAACACTAATTTATCAAAACTGATAAATATCACACCATGATACTTCCTAGTTGATTACTTACATCAAGACAATTGCCCTTTGTATTACATTTTTTTTCAAATTCAACATTTGAATATGCAGAACAGAAATCTGAACATTTGATAGCCAAGCCAAGCCAGACACACAATTCTTGTTCTACCTGGTTGACACATCAGACTAAAATAATAAAAATGCATAAATGAGGTTAGGAATTATATATGTATGTTTTATGTAGGTAGGAGCAAAACTGGAAACTTTGGTCTACGTAAGTGCTGCTGAAGTGGAGATTTCTGTCTCAGAATATGAGAAATAAAAAGAAAGCCTTTAATAGTGAATAGTTCCATAGATTTTTTTTTTAAAAAGTAAGACAGTAGGATAAATTCTTTAACCAAGACTTATCACCTGGAAACTTCCACAGAAGACTACTTTCACGAGACAACTTTTTTGTATTACAATTGTTCATTTCCAACACAGAAAAAACTAAACTGAAATAAATACCTAAATGTGCGTTTTGGACATTTCCTATTCACTAGTTTGAAAAAGAAAATGTAATGGAGGCAAAAAAAGCGCAAAAAATCTCAAATGAACCAGTGGAAAAAAAAAAAATATATATATATATATATACAATCGCATCTGTGTCACTCCTTCAAACCTAACTATCAATTTGAGGTTATTTGCTTATGAAACAGTACATAATTTAGTTTTTATTCTTGTCAACCAAATTATTTATATCAGTCACATTTTTGCAAATATAAAATAGTTCTTATTTTCAGAAAAGCCACACAGACAGATCTTGCTTCAGCACTATTTAATTGTCAACGACTATAGCGTTGGTATCATTTATATCATTATTCCTGCACAACACCAAGAAGTCAGAAGTGACAGAGTTGGAGTGACTCCTGTCTGATGTAATCCTGTCACCCTGTACCACTCGATGATGTGGTAAGGGAAATCAGTATTTTTGTTCAAACTGTTTGAAAGAGCTGTTAGGTGCTCCCACACGCCACCTCACTCTCTGATTCTTACACACCATCTCGCCAACGTCACTGAGCTGCTGCCAGCCGACAGAAGAGGGCTGTGATGTGCATCAGTGCACCGCCAGCTCACTTCCGCCTGTCTCTAAGCGCACATTCACATGAGCTCTTCATTATAATGACAGGTGAAATCTGAGGATGTCTGAAAGCTATACTAGGCATGACATTCATGTCTCTTTTCAAAATCATGTTTGATCAAAAGTGCATCTACAACAAAACGAAGAATGTGTAAACTTTTGTAATTAAGACATGAGGCCCTATAAAAATCTAAACATCATCTAGATTGCAAGAAGGCAAAACAGACCTCTAACCACTTGCTCTCACCTTGCTGCCAATCTCAAAGCCCGGCTTGCAGAATTGCCTGTAATAATCCCAATTTTTGGTATTCCACGCATCCAGGAGAGTTGAAAATCTGTCAGGGCACTTGGAGACACAGAGCTAGAAGAGACAATGCCTCTGCTTAATGAGAAAGCCCATCAATCTTGCATAATCAAGCGTGGAGGAAAAGTTGGAGGGCAACATAAAGCAGTGTACGAATGTGCTGCTAGAGGGGGCATCACTCAGAGTCTTACCTGGGTTGTAGGGCACTGGAGGTTAATTAAAACAGCAGGATTGGCACATTTCAACATGTTGAAGTAGAATAATATGGCTTTGTGTCTGTGGAGACAATCAAGGAAGACAGAGAGAGAGAGGTCTGATTATTTAGAAGGCTTTACAAGATTGAGAAATCAGTGCATTACTCGCAAAGTTTTATCAGCAAGCATTTAAGCACACACACACACGCACACGCACACGCACACGCACCCGCACCCACACCCACACCCACACACATTAAATCAGAGAGAGAATGAGAGAGTGTACCGTGCCTGCCATAATTAATCACAACCCATCTCCATGTATTGTGGTCGAAGTCTTTTGTGAGTGTAAAGATAACAATGGGAAGCTGACAGACGAATTAAGGAACATAATTATTTCAGTGTACGACAATTTAAGAACTGATGATTTTTCCACTCACGCATTGGGGGTGTTCTGGTGGCCACAGAACTGACCGTGGCTGTCGGTTGGATAGACGACCTTCCTGGGATCGCCATGGATCCAGGCTGAAACATAATACAATAGTTTCTCTATTGAACTGCACAAACTTCAACACGTGGAGCCATTCTAGACAAACACTGCCTCATTCTACCCACTAAGGTGCACAAAGGCTACTGGTCAACACATTACCTTTCTTGTCAGATTCTCTGTGGCCCTAAATTACACATGGGAGAGCTTGTCTCTTTATGTAGCAGAGAAAACATCCGGCTACCTAAAAGCATTGTATTATTACTCCTGTCTAAATCAATAGTTTTCCTTTTTTTTCACGTTTGCCTCTTTGTCAATTAACCAAGGATAAAAAAAGCCCAATTAACAAAACAGCATTGGAAATTATTTTGAGGATTGCATGTATTCATTTCAATTAAGAGGCAACATCCACACATGTAGAAAAACAAAATACAAAATCAATCCAGTTTAATTTGTTTGGTTCTTTCTCTCCAGGCAGGAGTGGCTGTAACCCTGAAATTCAATTTACAAAGCAATTCTTATTTGCCCAACATGAACAACAGAGCGTTAAGGCCTTTCACCTTGCCAGTCAATGAAGGGTTGCACTGACTGTGAGACAACAAAGGCTTCTACGAGTGTTGGACACAACAAGGATGACACAAGTGAAAAGAACACTAAATTCTTCAGCTGATCACAGTCAAGTCAGTGCTTATTTCAAGTCACATCCATTGTCATGCCCTCTGCTCCTTTTAAATTATTGGGAAACAGTAAGTCCTTTCCATGTCCCATGCCAAGATAGAGACGTGACCACATTGACAACGAGCTGGCACATGACAGTAATTGGTGACACTGCAATGGGACTTCATTTTACCCTAATTTAAGATGTATATCATACTTGTGTTTAAAAGAGGGAGAAAAGACATGTGCAGTCAGGTGTGCTGGTTAAAAGAGAATATGCATTTATATGGGAAGGGATTAAAGAGGATGACAATGGAAGACAGGATGAAGGGCAGAAAGACACAAAGGGAGAACATTTAAAAAGGGGAAACTTAAAGAAAGATGGGACAATGAGATAAGAGTAAAGAGCAAGAAAGAAAGAAGCGCTGATGCGGAGATTTAGAAGACTGCATGGCCACAGTCAGCTCGACAAAGTAGACTTTAGTTCACTCGAGTGTGATGGAGTGAATTTAATGGCTCCAAGAAAATCTGAATGAAATAAGGGCCACAGGGAATCACTGGTCATTCAGTCAAAAACCTCGTCAGGGACACAGGAACAGAGTGAGCCATACAAGTTGCGTGTGGTGGTGAAACTCCCACTTAATAAAAGAATAGCCCATTCTCTGGGGGAGCTACATTTCTCAACTCCCCCACATGTTGAACAATCAGACATTTTGTTGAATCACCCGTCAGGAAATTATGAATAACAAGAAAACAACACACAGATGTTTTTCCTACTTAAGTGTCTGTTCACTATGTGGAGAGGAACAGAGCAGTTTCGTCTATGCTAAACTATTGTCACTTTTCACCTTTCCACTCCTTCCAGCAGCTAGATGATTTGCTCCGTACACCGTGGCAGAGTGGGAGTGAGTGAGCATTTCACACTTCCACGCCACAACCAGAACATATCACCACTGTTCTGCATGTGCAGATTTGTGTCATTATGAAACTTTGTGTGATGTAATCAGCAGCAATGTGTCAAACTCACCAACTGTACCCAGAGCGATGTAGCCGAGGATGACGATGATGAAAATAACACAGCAAACCACATCAGTGCAGCTCCTGGGGGAAAAAAACAACAAAAAAACAACAAAAAAAAACAAAATGCGTAAAAAACAAACGTGTGACATGGGAAAACCAAGATTGCAAGAGGAAATTAATTTTAGTTATGAATGGCTGCTCGTTGAGCAATTAAATGTATTAGTGTGTCCCCCAGGGGAATTGGGATTCTGTATTGTCTTGAGGACAAAAGAAACGTGTTTTGTGTGGTTAACCATTTCTTGTTGGTAATCATGACATTGCTGCTGCAGGGCAGGTGAGTGTGAGCTCTATATCTGGGTGCAGTGCTTGCTACCAGGCATGACAAGGTGTCATCTGTATACTGTGTTTTAAGAGAAACTGAAGGGGAGCTCTACTGACTTTCTAATGAGGCCCTGAATCCCCCCTCCCTCTTGAGTTAACTGTCCCACAGGCACAGAAGCAGCTATTTGAAGACTGCCTCTGCTGCTAGTTTAAAGCAGAGTCTCTCTCTCTCCCTCTCTCTGAGACTTTCTTCACCGTCTCACTGTCGGCCTCCTAGAACAAGCTTTCTTCTCCTTCTTTCCATGCCGAGAGAAGCTTTCAGTCCAGCCCCTTCTTTCAAAACTATTCAGACGATGAGCACTGAGCCCAGCCTTAAATAAAGCCAAGTGCCATCCACTGTGCTCAGCAGTTCAATACAAGGGGCATATGTAGCCTCACCCTACAACACACACTATACAAATTGACTTTAGAACCTCATCTCCTCCAGCTTTCAACTGTTCTCCTCTATAAGCCCGAGGAGCAAGGCCAACATCAAAAGAAGGCCTGAGCTCAGAGATGTGACAGTGTTTTCTCTGTAGTAGTTTAAGGAATAGATTGTCCTTATTTTGTATGCGGTATGGTTACATGGTTCTATACAGGCGCCACAATAATCCCCCAGAAGACAGTCAAGAGAGACTAGAGCACTGATGCACACAAAGGATATCAGCCGAGGATCAACCTATATAAAGAACAGCTTAAATAGACATTAATGCATTTACATTAAGATGCAAACAAGAAACAAACATGACTAATTAGACTATATTCGCCGTATAACCCTTAGATTTAGGGTCAGCCGTGTAATTTATTGTAATTTAAGATTGCACTGCAAATTATTCTGGAAAGTGCAGCTGCGATTAAGAGCTGCTTTTTTTTTTTTTTTTAATGATACTGCATCAATAACTGCATTATAAATCTATGTTAACAGGCTTCTCTGGTAGATTGGTTTGCTCAACTTAGCAATATCGAGGATTGCAAATCTTTTTCCTCCCCAACAGAACTGCTACTACTCCTTGTGTCTTATTTGGGAATACGATGACTACATTATCACCACTCCTTCCCGAATTAGGTAAAGACTTTAGATACCTGCAAAGTTAAAAATGTGAAATCTCCACTCATAACCTGTGCAGCACATTTTGAGCTGATTATTATAATATGACCCACACGCCATCTGCTCTCTATCTTCAGGCAACATCCCAACATAAGATGAAACCTTCAACAGATGACAGTGGATGACAGAGGAGCAGCTGACTGCCATGAGAAATAAGGCTTAGAGACTTGTGACACATATCAAGGTGTAAGCTATTTTTCGGAAAGCACAGCAATTATTTTCTGGAGATAATAGAGCGTCAAACAGAGTTAAAGTGGGCACAGCTCTGCCTGGTGAAAGCAGTTTCAAACCGAGATTGAATATGAGGAGCACAAAGAAAAACTGCCGCACTACCTCCAAAGGCGATGCTGATATTGTGCATATTATTAACAAAGGGAGACAAGGGAGCACCATTTCATTTCATTCAAAGAAGAATAAATGGAGGGGCTGTTGGGGTTTCCATGGCAATGGTTGCATTACTCGTCTTCGAATCCCTCCCCTACCTTCAGCTGGTAGATAAGTTAGCCATCACTCAGCCACACATCACAGGTGATTAAAAGGGGGGAGTGTGAGGGGTGGGAGTCTGAAGACGACCTTGCCTCTCCTCCAACGTAATGTGACTGTTACTGTAGATCTGTCTTGTTTCCCTCAACTGCCTCATATAGACACGACTGCATTATTAAGACAAAGTGCAAACACAGCACCACAGTGCTCCTGCAGTACAAAGTCACCTTTGAAGCATTGGCGAGTGGTGAAGAGAAGCTGACAAAGTGAGGAGAGTGAAAACAATTCTGCTTTGTTGTCTTATCTCAGGAAAGAAGGCCACATGGCCCAGATCAGATCCAAAAATTTAGTCAAACCGCAAATCTAATCGGACCCCAACCTGGCCTCACTCCCAAACTTCAGATCTCCTCAGATGTCACTTACACATACTTTCACAGGGAGCAAAGCATCCCCCTGCTTGTGTACTGTACTGGTAGGCAGTGCTGCTTTGAAAGAAACAAACAAAAGAAATCAGCACTAGAAGCTCTGTCAGTGCAATAAGAAACTTTTGTGTCAGTGTTATATTTGCAAGGCTGATTTTCAGCAGGAGCCAAGGTGACACAGATGGCAGCAATGCCACAGAGTAGCATGGGTTCCATTGTGGTGTGAATCTGCAGCCTGTCCCTGCTTTGTCACAGACATTTAACAGGAAGTAATATTTGGAGGATCAGATTTGCACACAAAAGGGGTATATATCATGGTCAAGAGAGCAAAGAGGGACATTAGTTCAAGTACGCTGCTTGAACGCAAATTTCCTTTAGGTAAATTGTCACACATGCTGTGGTGACTGAGGGCACCTGTTTTAAGTTAAAATTGTTTTTATGTGCACATTTAAGGCCTGCACAGTATGCAGTTCACGATTGTGATGATCATATTCTTTGCGACAACTAAAATATTTTTTAAGTGTGCATAAAATATATATATACACATAAACATTCCCTATGTCTTTCTTCTTTAGTAGATACACTGCTGACACAGATGCCAAACACTGTTTTACCTTTAGATGGTTGGATCTGTTGTTCAATGATATGGTTGATTTCGCTTAGAACAATTTCACAAGATTGTTTAAAAATAATTTTTAAAATTTGCCAATGTAGAAAGAACAACAAAGTTATGAATGACAGATGTGGGCCTCCTATTGTTTCCTAAGAACAATAGGGAAAAAAAAAAGACAGTTTGCCGCTTTGAACAACTTCATTGCCCATTTGTGTATAGATTTCTGCATTTACAAGGTACACTGAATCCACCATGAAATCCCTGTTGGCACCCATCACCTTTGCTGTTCAAAACACTGAAGATGTCAGAGGTCATTGACTGCTCCTCAATGCATTTTTAAGTCCCAAGGTGTGTCAGAAACAGTGCTCTCACTAATAACACCAAAACTTGTTAAAGACTCTAGGCATATTTGTTTTTATTACATACTATTTTGATAGACATTTACGCCAGTGTTGTGTATAATAGCTGTATGAGATTTACTTTACTGAGATTTATAATGAACCACACACACAGTCACAGGACAATATAAAAGGCATTATTAACTGACTATACGATTTTAGAGTTGTGGCTTATATTTGACACAGATTATATCTGTATATCATATTTAGTCTGAATTAACACCATGCGGTGTCCGCTTCTGTCTGGCCTTTAGAAGACTGCTCAATAACCACAGAAAAGGTAACTTCATTTAGTCATTGAGCTAGCATGAAAACAAGACGACCACAGAGTCGGTTCTCTCCCAGTTCTCATTAAGAAAAGCCTCTGAGCCACAGACACATCAAAGTATCCTTGGTGCCTTCAACCAGCTGTAGCAGTGAAATGGGCTGGAGAGGGTGGGATAAAGAGACACGGGAGGACTGAAACATGCCTTCACAGCAGCCTGCCAGTCTGACATTGAACATAAAAGAGATAAGAGCCTACATTACTGCAGAAAATGACTAAATCATCAAGAAAAGCCTGTGGTGAGACCCTCGAGAGGTTTTGCTCCACTGCAAAGATTCTGCTTTTCTGTGCGTTGTCTTAAAAAGCAGACTTTATTTTATCCCACATCACATAAATTGAGTTTTGGAGGTAAAATCCTCAACCTGAAGTTCATACTTCTATTTTTCTTAATGTATATGATCTAACCTGTGAAGCACCATTATCACCACCATTTCTTTTCTTTCTTACATCAGGGTTTTTTAATCTTACTGTGATGTTTTTCAGAATTGTATCCCTCATGAGGCATATAGCTGACTGCAGTCCATTTGGAGAAGTGCTACTGTGCTGCCGGTTGAAAAATACGAGATAGTTCACCATCTCCCTGCGATAGCTCAGGTGATGTGTGGACTACATCTGTTTTGGGTGTATCTGTCTGGTTAATAGTGTGTGTCATTGGTCTAACTCCAGCCACCAGCTTGACTTATGGGCATTGATCCGTGTGGTAGAGTGGAGAGAGCTGCCAGCACTCGGCCTCGATCTTTATTAACGTAGCATGACAAATGATCAATCTATCAGCGCCCCGGACAGTGATGGGTGCCAAAAAGATTATACAATGGGCAAAATCAATACACATGTAAAAATAAAATGTTATCCTTGTGTTATTTACATGTAAATATACATAGAGTTGAGAATTTATTGATGTTTAAGGACATCTGTTTTGGAAAGTTCTGCCTCCACTCTCATACAGTGCAGGTGAATGGATTTTGTTTTATTATCTTATCTTATGTGTGTAAACATCTTTGTAAGGCAGTGACTAAATGTGAACTGCATGTAGACACACTTTTAATTTCTCCATACAATGCTATATGTTTATATGCATTCACTATAAAGCAAATGTGGAAGTGTTAAGTGTTTTGAGTACCTGTTATGGACAGGCCCTCTGAAGTTTGGGTCAAACTTGCGCGGCTCACCTGCAAGACAAGCACAGTATTTTGAGATTAGTTGACAAGAGGGCTAGTCAGATAGAACAAGAATCAAATTTACTGACAGAGTGCATATGCAGAAGGGAGAAGACATAACAGCAAACCTGTATGTTGTAAAATATGGTTCCCCGACAAAATATGATAAAAGGGTGCTTTGAGGGGGTGTAATTGAGAGCAAACAAATAAAATAAATGAGACACAGAGAATAAAATATTTAAATGGTAACAAGGAACATTTCATAACACTAACACCCTACTATACTATACTAATAGCATGTGCTATTCAACTGACCAGGACAAACTAACTAGGCCATTTCACAGTGCTGGTCTCCTTTAGGGATCCTGGGATGAAGAGAGATGATCATACTGAGCCAAAGCAGTAAAAGCCAAAACAATGGGGCTAAGACAGAAATATAATAAATCATTTTAACAACTCTTAAACAAACAGCTTATCTGGGTCACAGTGAGGATTCCCCATTTTAACCCAGTAGAGTACAAACTGAACCACAGTTGCTGGCACCATTATTCACCTGAGGGGCCTAACTCTGACTGCATGCACATGTAGGTGTGAGGGAGCCCAGGCTTTGCATTCATCACTGGCTGCTTCTTTGGTGCCCAATAAGTCTCTACCCCATTTGAAACAAAGTATGACGGGTTCCTGAGGACCTATTAATCATCACACATGGAGCGTAATATCTCCTAGCAGCCGGGGGAGTCTTAGGGGCAGCATGAGTGGGCCTGCCTCCCATCTGCCCATTCCCTAAACTGATCCTGTCAGTACAAGCCAGCCTCGCTTCTAAAAGTGTGAGGAATTAGTACACTCTACTATATACATACAAATCTGGTGGGCCTGTTCTGAATGTACGATAAATCTAAAAATAAAAGTCGTGAATTTAACACACAAAACAGTTTTATTTGTTTATAAGCAATTCCAATGATAAGGCCAAAATAAGCAACTCTGAAGTATTGGCTGTACTGGACTGAGCTTACGCATTTATCCCATAGAGCTCCAAAATCATCCAAAAACACATAACAAAGCCATACTGGAGCACTGGGTGATATAATCTCTCATTACAACAAACACAGCCAGTGTAGTTTATTCTGGAACAACTCCACAACTGCATTTTTGATCTCTGGAGAGAAGCTCACTGCGTTGTGAAGACAACAGTGAATAAACTCACTAACACAGTTCTATGTTTAGCGGCTGCAAAATGGTGAACACAGTTGTGTGTGAGTGTCAAAAAATACCTGAGATGAATTTCAGAAAATTATCAGAATTTCCTCCCTTCAGAACAATTACATTTAGAAAGTCTATGAGAGCTGTATGAGTACAATATTTTGCCCTATTCATGTGTAGGGAGCCAAAAAGATGTCAGGCATGCATACTCTAAGCTGGCCAATGATTATGTCCCAGAAACATGGAAGCTTGCGGAGGCTTTTTTGCGGCATATGCACCCAGTCAGCAACTTCCATAGAAATTCATAAATTGCCATTCTTTATTGTGGCATCCAGTTCTCCTTAAAGGTGTGTAGAATTTAAGGGGAACTATTTAGGCCACATTAGGTTCTGCTACACACTCAAAGGGAGGGTGAGTGCAGAGCCCCTTTTACACAGGAGAAGACGCATCAACGCCGCAGCGGCAGTTCGTAAATTCTCCGCCGATAGTGATTCACACAGAGCGAAGCATCTCTGCCTTAAAGACGAACCGCTGTGTAATTCACACAGAAAGCCAGCACCGTGGCTCCTTAAGAGGCTTGACGGTACAAGTCATGATGATGACGTCGGTGTATTTTCGAGGTGTTTCCCCGGTGTCCCCCCTGTCAATCTAAACCCACGGATAGTTTATAATCATATGGATGCTGTTATAATGTGTAGTGATTGAGATCCTGACCCACCAAACATCCTGGAAAGTGACGAAGTTACGTTTTTCGCTCTAAATTACATAATTACATAATCGCCATCAGTAAACTGGAAGCTGTCTGACTCTCCCACTTGTTGGGACGGAGGCTGTTTTCTGAGGGGAAAGTTAACTGAAGTCTCGGTCTGGAGGGCTGACCATCGCGGTGATTTTTTTTCCACCCAAACAACGGTGAGTTAAAGTTTTTTGCCAGTGACAGACGCTGTTTTTCGGGCAGAAATGTGAGGAAGAGTTGGTAGGACGGGCGGGAGGACAGACAGGAGGACAGGCGGTAGGACAGATGCTTCTCCACGTATATCTGCTGTATTTTTTCTTCATATAAGTTGCCAAAGAAAGTTATTTCTCTGTATTTAGTTGAGTGAAAGACCTGTGCAGTTATCAGACTGTACGATCGATACTCGAAGCTGGCTTATCGGTTCGGTACCCAGTAATACACCCCTGATACTACCTCCAGAGGCGTATCAGCGCTGGAGCGAAATTTCTGAGAGATTCACACTGAGATGGAGGTGGGGGAATTGGCACAGGATCCCCGCATCTAAATGGCAGTGTGAATGGGGATTAGGAGTACTCAGTAGGTACAATATATCACAGCTAAATGACATCAAATGTTACTCTGTTTATTTGTGTACACATATATCCTAGCTTGGGAACATTATTCTATCATGGCTCTCCACAACTCCAACAACAACTGCACTATAATAAACCATGTAATACAACACAAATATGTATAAAACAAACCAAAAAAACTCCCTTCTTTGCCTAAAAACATAACAGATTCAGCACAGTTAACCCTGGCAGCTGCTAATCACAAACATCCCTGAGCGAGTGACTTACTGCAACTGACAACTGTTTCGCCATGGCAGAATTTCTTCGGGCTGTAGCGAAAATGATTTCTATAGCCAATATTTCTGTATGAAGATATGGTATTAAAAAGCCAGGATGTAGCAAACATACCTATCTGTGAAGCATATACAATATTCATGCCTCCCTTTCTCCAATGGGATTCTACTACCACAGCAGCAGTAGAAGGATAGAGATGTAAAATCTCTAGGTCAACAGTAAAATAATGACAGGAAAAATGATCGAGCAAAAAAAAAACAGTTTTTTGCCTCACCAACAACCCAGGTGTCCTCAAGCTGCACAGTCTGCAGCACAAAAATACAGTGTACTTGAATGTACACTACATTACAATGTGTAGTGTATTTTAATCTAAGTGAGTTGGCATTGTTACACTCGTATTTTGTTAATTCTTAGAAAGTTAAATTGAAGCATTGCGGATGAGGAGCTGCATGTGTCAAAAGTGGAATACAATACAAAAAGCAAAATACAAGAGCTGATGTCATGAACGCATGAAAAAGAATCATGAAGACAGTCAGACATGCTCTGAAGATGTGAACCATTTCAGCTATTTGTCATTGAAGCGTGAGCCACTAACCTTTCTTTTAAGATATTTCATATGAGAGGTTCAATGTCCCTTTATCTTTTGTCCTTAGTGTTTAAACCATTTTACTGCCATCTGTTTGGCTGTCACTGAGAGTCCCTCACTTGTGTTGTGTTTTAAAGTCTAAAAATGGGAGATGTTCTGGGTTAAGCGTGTGAATTCTTCAGCCAAGGACACAGTGTCACCAGACCAGGTGCTCACTGCAGCATATGCAGAGCACTGGCATTTAATGTGAGAGGATGCCACTTCATATTCTAAATAAAGGGTCGACAATGTTAAAGAATAGGGATGTCCCTGATGTTAAAACAGAAGTTTAAAATCAGACTTTTGACATTTATTTGTCTTAGACATCATGCTTCACACTGACAACAGCTTCATACCACTTAGATTTTAATTTATGCCTTTTAAAGTAACAACTGTGCACAATCTACTGACAGAGTCAACTACTATTGTGTTGTGCCATAAGTTGGTTCCAATGGCTTTTCTCTCAGTGGTTGTTGCTACACACACATGACCAGCAGGCTACATCACTTTAACTCACATCTGAGCTAATTAGAGGTAGATCTGCTGGGGATGAGCAAGATACAAAACTAGCTTCTGTACTGGGTCCAATGCAAACAGAATTTATTTAGAATCCTTTCATTGATCTTCCTAGGTTATGAATATATTCACAACACGCACAGGTCCACAGTGCAGGAGTAATTGTAATAAAAGCAGGCCAGTCCATATGGTGAGTGCAAGCTGAATCACACTGAGATCAAGGAGAGCCAGTGGTGAGAGGACAGATTGTGGTGCAGTGAGTGTCAGGGAGCAGAGTTTTTTTTCAGAGTCATGTCAGTGGTTCCTTGATCAGTCTACTGTTTGGAGTTGCGGAGCCTGCCAGTAAATCCAGCAAGAGGACCAGCCGGCAGCAAGGTCCCCTGCCAGCTGACAAAAAACAAGGGCAGTTGTTATGTTGCTCAAAACCCAGAATACAAAACTGTCAATACACTATGACAGAGGGAAGGTAAAAAAAAAAAAGTATAACACGAGCGTACTCTCAAGTAACAAAAAACATTATTCATTATAGTATAAAGCAAATATTCTGGAGGATTACAAAAACCCTTCATTCTAACAGAATAATATCCAGGTGACAGGGCATGTGCTTATTCAGCTCAGCTAAATTTAGCTTTGGCTGCTGTAACAACTCACTACATCAGACTTGAGTACTTCCATCAGGCGGTTATACTTTTACTCTCTCCAAAAAAACTGATTTCAATGAAGGGTTAAAAGAGAGTGGTGAACATCATCAGTGATGCCTAGTGGACACCAGCAGACTCTGCATTAGATGACGGCTGTTTAGACTGCACTGCAGTCTGCCAGTGCAGGAGATGAGACTGGTGGACTGGATGTGTGCTGCTGCTGTAGTCAAGCTGAATGAGGGTCTGTAGTCAACAACATTCGGAAAAAGCCTGGCAGGCATGCTACACTGGGACAGCTAGTCACTGTTAGCTTCACTAACTGCTCATCTCCTATATTGACATACTGTTGGATAACGCCAACGTGTCCTGCTGTGACAGAAAGATTTACTCAAAACATAACAATCATAGTGGTAATCAAAGTCTCTGAGGCAATGAGGCTGGACTGGGTGAGGAATTACACATCAGGATCAGACAAAGGCTTTGGCAGCAATCTTTGCACCCCAAATCCATTTGCAGCTAGTCTGCCATAGCAACAAGATCTATGGATCAATTTACAGTGGTGAGGACTTAACATCACATTATGTCTGCGACACACATAAAAACGATGTGTTAAAATTACTTCCACCAATAGAGGTTTGATTTGAGCTATGAAAAAAGATTATAAGGCACTGTGACAATGCCTCAATTTAAAGTCCGTACCTACTGTCAGACAGATACTGAAGTAGGTGCTGAGATTGACTGCTGAGAATCAACTTCATAGTGCCTGTGCTGGAAGAGAGCCAGATGTGACAACTCAGCCTAAAGCGATAAAGCTTCAGGTGAAAGTCATGGAAGCAGTTCATCGACTTATTAGGGAGTAGACTAAAGTGTGCACCTACTCTATCTCCTGTGGATACACACACATATGCACACACAAACGCATACACGCATGCATACACACACATACACACACACACACACACACACACACACACACACACACACACACACACACACACACACACACTGTATATTCTTATATATATTTCACAGAATGTCAAAAAATTGTCAGAACTGCTCATTACAATTTGCAAGAGCTGAAGTGAAGTGAAATTGCTTCTTTGGTTGCACCAACATTTAAGAAGCTGCAACCATCAAATATTGTAATTTTAAAATGAGTGAAGTCAGTTTAACAATTAGTAATAATATACTTTAAAAATAAATACTAATTTTCTTGCCATCTGAAATTGACCAATTGTTGCAATTCTGATATTTACAGTACAGATATACACCGACATATCGGTATATCTACATCCATGAGTGTGTCCATGTTTTCATTTAGTCACTGATAAGATATTCATAATTAAAACAATTACAAAAAATGTTTTGGACAATAAAGCAATATTAGATTTGTTACCCCCTAATATCAATAAAGGTCCTAAAAGTCCAGTTTTGTTTCGGCTCTGGTATAGTACAATATGTATACAGCAGCGGTCCTCAATAGGCGGCCCCCAGGCCGCATCCGGCTCGCCGGCCTCCTGTTTGTGGCCCCCAAACTTTTATTCCTTCATCATGTGTTTTGTTTGGGTCAGCACGTGTACACCGGGACTTGTCTCTATGCCAACGATACAAAGACAGCTGGGTCACTCACCGCTGCGATCGCAACTTTTAACTTTCACTTTCGTTTTCGGAGCAGTTGCATATTCACATTTTGACTGTGGCAAGAGATTGAAATGGCGTGTTCCAAGTGAATTGCTATAATAAAGTGGACAGAGAGAATCGGCAACTCACAGAAGTAGGAACTTAAAATTTCTATTCATTCTCCCTCCGACCAGGACAGAACCGGATCTGACAGTGCAGTAGTGACACACACTTACGTTGATTAACATGTTTTAGCAAGTCTCATCATACATTATCACCTGTAGCGTAACGGACGGGGAGTTCATCCCGGCAAACACCCTTTCACTCACGGTGCCAAAATTTGTATCATCCTTGTTAAAACTCAACATCATTTAATCAAAGAACAAATGACGTGAATTAACCCACAATCATCTTACATATCATCTTATTCACAAACACATTCATGAACCATAATTACACCAACATCAACAGAATACCCAAGAGTCATTGCGCCACAGTCCACAAGGGGCGTTACAATATGCCAGGAGAAGCTGTGATGAAGATTTCCAGTTTGAAACGGCATTATGAGACGAAGCATAGGAATTTTGAAGAGACATTTCCTCAAAATTCAGAGATAAGCACAACACAAATAAATGCACTGAAATCGTCATATCAAGCTGCAAGCAGGATTCTTGTCACATCTATGTCACAATGAAATAAAATAATGCATGACTGAAGTGATGGACACAATGTTTGAAGGCAAACAAAAAGAGGAAATATTCAACTATGTATTTTGATTTATGTTAAAATGGAAATTACATTTTATTTTAGTTCGTATTTTGTTGTTTAGAATGAAAAGGACATTTTGTTTTGAATATTACAGTTTTATCGCATGTGGCCTGACCGACCTCAATACATGGACCTTTGAGTCATTGGAAAAAATCTTTGTGGCCCTTTAAGATTTGTATTTGAGTACCCCTGGTATACAGTATATACGGATGTATTCACTTAATGTTGCAAATGATACTGCAAATAATAGTGTGACTTGTAGAATTGTGAGATTTGTGAGCAAACATAACCAGCAAATTAAATTACATCAGCTAATAGCAGATACAGAAAAATTTAAGTCAAGAAATTAGATGAAGCACATAAGTGTCAAATCTAAAATTGGTGGGAGTATAAATCATACGATGTCGAGTGCTGACATCACACCCTCCAGAGTAAAACTTTCTTAACTGTCTCTTTCCAGTTTCCACAACGCCCTCCTCAGCATTTCTCAGCCCGTCTCTGTAAACACATCCAGTACACAGACACATCAACCCGGGCAGACACAGGCACCAGTGTCCCCAGGCTCCACTGTCCAACACAGGCCTCTTTCATACCGTGGTCAGGCAAACAGCTCGAACACCGCAGGTGCTCTACATGGGTTGGGTCAGAGGGGCCATTTGGAAAGGACTCATTTTTTGTTGTTTTCACACTGCTGATTCATAAACATTTCCAAGACCTGGAGAGAGGGAAGTACTGTGAGACTGCACTTATGAAAAAGCTATGTTGGGCTCAGATCTAGCTTCAAGTAAGCAAAAAAAAAGGAAAAGAAAATAGTATGTTAAAAATTCAGCATAATGATGTTGCTCAGCAGGGTAGGCACTGTCTGTAAGTCTGAATGCTGTGCTGTATGTTCATTCATATTTGATGAAAGCACTGGCTTTTTTTTGCCAATCCATAGAGGAAAGCAACATCAGTAACATGGCTTTGGGGCTTTGTGCTTTCCTCTAGTCTGTATTTAAAAATGAGCAGTGCTCAGGTTTCTCCTACAACATTGGCGATTGGTGCATGGCACTCTAGTAACAAAGCGGCTTCGGTGGATTACTGCTATAAAGATAAAAGGGCTAGTGAAGATGTGATAGGATAAGAGACTGGGATGAGGTCATCACAGAGACTGTGGAGCAAAGACTCACTGTCAAGGTTTCACAGATGAATGAGAAAAACACTCACAAATTGAGAGGAATCGGGAGGGACATGGGGGGCAGAAATTCTCTGGCAAGGTTTCACTGGAATCAGGCAACACTCTCACATCCCACTAACCCTCTTGCACAAACACGAAAAACACGCACATTCACAATTGGGAACAGCATCATGATCACACAAGTCTCCCACACTCTCCAGAAAATAAAAAAAGGACGATTTGGAGTCCATCTTTGATAGAATCAAAGTGGTTAAAAAGCTCCAGATGGCTCTCCTTCTTCAAGATATTAAAATGTGGAGAGATAATGCACGCAAACACTCTCCATGTAGCAGCACCAGAACTCTCTTTCTCTCTGCATTTCTTATACTGCCCTTCTGAATCTGAAAACATCCTCTTTGCCTTGCTCTTAACCTCCCTCTCTGGAGAACAGTACAACCTTTAAAGTGCTTGTATCCTTATTGAGACAAGACAACAACACCCAGATCTCTGGTTGAGATTTACTTAACATTGTCCCTTGCGATCCTCTCAACTATTAGCAGATGGTCAAAGACCGAACACTTGGCATATCTTGGCAAATCTGGTTTGGTAGCCCATTGGGTTAACTCCAATCAGTGCATGAACAGTGTTTATTGTGCAGAATTTTAGAGGGGAAGCAAAGACACATTGCTAGCTGACATCCCTTCAAAAGCCAAGAGTAGTGGGATCCGGGTTGGGATTCGACCCACAAGAGGGGAGTTAGCATCTGAGAGTGTCAGCGGCTGACAGCTAGCCTGCTGCTCTGAGAGGAGAAGTAGCAGTATTGTGGCTGGGGCTTTGTGACCTTGGTTACGTCTGTGGGAGCCTCAAGGCATGTCAGTAGCAGCCCTGAGTTCCTGTGAAACGAGGCTCACTATTGCTACTATAGATCAGTGACAGGCTCAACTGGCTTTGGCCTGGATTTAGAAAGACTTAAACATAAGAAGACAGGCCACATCTTGATATCCAAATATGAATTATTGACCCCAAGGTGAAGACACACAGTTATACACACAAAAAACCACCACATTATCCTCGAGCGTTTACCCACTAATTCCACATTTTTTCTACGCAACTTCCTCTTACTTTTAGGTATGGTTTAGAAATGAGGTTGGTGTCTGCCAAACCCAAGAAAGAATGAGGCAAAACCAGTTAATTTGCAATGAAAACGTCTTACTGTAAATAATCTCACCCCGAAGGCAGACTTATCTGCATGTTTTAGAAAAACAGTATTTTTAGGACTCACTAATTGACTAAATGGATAATTACGATGGGGATTTTTTGTTGTGGTTGTTAACACAGAAATCTTAATCTCACTCAATAAGTTTTATAAAAAGTTTTATACTTTATGTCAGGCAGGATGCAACTAGGCCCATATTCCTAATAGTAGGATGTATGAAACTGCTATTTACACATATCAGAGTGAACTTGGTCAAGATCACAGCCTGTTTTTGATGAAATGTATTTTTGAAAAAAACATTTTTTTTTTACTGTGAATGCGGGGGAAAAAAATCTAAGGCTCCCCCAAAGGACAAGATTTTGTATGTGCCCCGTATAAGGTCAGGAGACCAGGCCCGATAATGTATGGATGAAGGCACAGTGACCTTTTGATCTATGAGTTTATTTCTCTCACGGTCTTTGCAAACTTAGCACTTCGAAGCAGCGATAGATATGCTTACAAAACAGATCTCTGACAAACCAACACTGTTCTTTATGTAAACTCATAGCCTTCGATGGCTTTCGATCTATCTCTGGTAGCAGACTGACTGTCTTCTACACATTTGCACTCTATTCCTCACCAAGTCAGAGGTGAGCAGCTCTGCTGTAACTTTCCACCTACTAGTTGTTAAACAGATAACTGTGTATGGGAGGGGTGCTTCCTGAGCTGTCGATATAACCTGAACATTAGGGAGGTTCAGGAGGAATTGATTTGGCATTACACTGTGCATACAGTTGTACCGTTACATTGCTTCTCCGTGGCCATGTTCTATAAACTACTTCAACTTAAGTTATCGGTGTCTCTGAGTCTTCTTCATCTATCCTGATTGGTCAAGCGAGCCGAAATTCCACAACAGTGAGCACTGACAAAAAGTCATTTATCAGCTGAAGGTCATGTGGAAGTGACAGTCTCTCACTGACTGTCCATGATGTGGCTTTTTATTATATAACAGTTTATCACAGATTTCAGATCTTGATTCTTGGGTGGCAAGATGCAGAGAACATGTTAATGTAGTCATGTTATCTTGTAAATAGATCTGCATATGAAGGCATAATCTGAGGGCAAGGGACAAGATCTTGGAATTGCAAGTATTCTGATATCCATTTATGGTTGATTAGTAGTCCACTGGCTATTGTCTGACAATCATTTAACTTTTTATTGACTTGTTAAAAAATGTTCATGTAAAGACAAGTCATTTGTCTTGTGTCCGGATATCAACTGGCTACAACGGAAGACCTGAAATATTAGCTGATGCCCTAATCATTATCTGCTGATGAGCTCCAAGAAAAATAGTGGTAAATGTGACTCACTGAATCTATGTCATTGGTTTTACAAATCAGATAGCCTAAACTGAAAGCAAGGCCAGTGACGTCTTTTTCCGTCTGTGTTCTCCAGCAGGGAATCCTCTTCTTCTGTCTTTCAGCAGTCACACCACATCAGCACATCCAACTCTATTCAGCGTCAAAGTCACAAAAACCCTGACATATCTCAGCAAACATTCAAGGTACAGGGCTCTCACCTGTATAAAAAAAGCATGTGTACAACAATGGAACACCACGCTTGTTTTGTTCCTAGGGTGATAATTAATTTGTTTCAATAAAGCTATCTGCATCGCTTAGCTCATTAAACCTATCAAAAGTAATTTCAAGTCTCACTGTGCACCCAAGACTCAAAACCTACGTGTCTAGCATGAACGTAGCCGTTTCTCTCACTCATTTTCCAGAGCATATTTGGGATGTGTTTCATACATCACTGTCAACGTCACTTAGCCTTCCAGTCACAAACCAGCCCCGACTATATTTGTAGTGCAAATTAGAAATTTAGAGTCCCCTTGCTGTCTCTTAGTCAGCCCCTTCACAGCTAAATGTCCCATTTTTACAGACTCGAACGAATAACCACCCAGTGCTTGCCACTGTGCACAAGTGAATCTCTGGAATTATTTACTGACTCACCCTATCATTAGTGTGAATAATATACTTCAAACCTCAAGCCACTGACACAACTATCTCTTGAGAGAAGACACATGAAATTAGTAGGGAAAGAACATAACCTTGTTAAAAATAATGAGCAAAAATTCCATAAAGACTAATAAAATGTGTGGGAGTAGTACGGCGTGAGCATCGGTCTTCATTTGAGCGGAGTATTTGCAGAGGACAGTGACACTTAAAAAGCCCATAATAGCACTTAGTCTCGGGTGCAAAATGGGCCATTTGAGGCACAACCTTCTCTGACTGCAATTTCACAGGAAGAAGCTGTGAATATTTGATTCTAAACTAAGGCTCTCAGCTTTCTGTCAAGACTCTGCATTGACTCCGTATAAAAATGCAGCGTTTAGGGAAGCTGCCCATGCGAGAAATTTGTTAATTAACAGTGTGCCCGACTCAACACTTTCTGCGGTAAATGGAACTCATATCTAAATTGTTACTTACAAACCTGTCAGTGAATGATTATGAGCCATTTTTCTGCTTTTCTGACTGACTGAACATTTCAGCAGTACAGTGTAAGCCCACTGAACACTTGCTACATAGTTAGCAACGTTATATAATATACTAACCACAAGAGTACACTTGAATGTAGGATGTAGAGCAAGCGGAGGACTGCTGAATGTGAATGGCAGGATGGTGAGTAGTTCAACCAGCTGCAAAGACATGGATCAATTATGCTTTCTCAAACATTGATGTTTTTTTATGAGGTAACATGCAATGTCTGTTCATTAAAAAAATACAAATACAACTTTATAATGGAGCTAAGTGACAATCTGATGTTTACAAGCAGTGACATCATGACACCCCCTCATCCTGAGCTATCTCTCTCTGCTTCAGTTAGTTTTTTCCCAGAACTGATTTGTTTCCAGAAGGTAGCAGAGCTGCAACAATAAGTCAATTAATCAATTAGTCAATCATAAGAAAATTATTATTATTTTTTTTTGTTGCCTTTTTTGTGTTTATGAGAGTAAATGAACGGTGTTTTGGTTTTTAGACTGTTGGTTGAACAAAAGAGGCAATATGAAGACACTCTTGGAAGCTGTGATGAGCATTTTTCACAATTTTGACATTTTATACTGATTATTGAATTGATCATGAATAAAATAAACAGATTAATCTATAATGAAAATAATCTTTCGTTGCAGCCCAAAAGAGTGGGAGGGATTTCTGTTGAGAAAAAAAGTAGCACTTCTTCCATAAAACATGCCTTGTGTCTGCTGTTCATGGAGAAACTGGTCTATGTTTTTTCTGTTTCTTCTTTGGTGACAATTAAGTGTCAAAGCAATGTGGCAAGTCTGAAAAAAACCTCTCCTTTTCTTTCTAGATGTATACTTTAATTCTTCAGCACTGAAATTGGAACACACACAGTCCTGCTATGGACAATATGTATCCAATGAGCTGAATAGAGGATAATATACTGGACAGATTCATCCAATTCATCTTTTGAAATAAGACAAAGAAGCACAATAGAAATCCAGAAATGGTGGGTACATTACCAGCAAGAGTGAATGTTATTTTCTTTACTATGCACTCCACACTTAGTCCGCATTTAAACAAAATACCGTGTGTAACATTAGTTGCGGGGGAAGAGAACGCTGATATAACATTTGTCTTGTCGGTCTCTGCTCAGTTGTGAGCCCAAAATATTCTCAATTGCTCTTTTGCCAAGCTAGCTGATGGAACGAAAACACTAGGGAGCCACTAACATAAAGCAGCTGACCTACACACAGGGAGTCACCATAACTCCAACCCATGCTCCACTAGCTAGGTTGTTGGACACTGTTAGAGCAAAATTATGTTCCTTAATTAAACTGTCTCCCTATATCATACTGTATACTATTCTCTTGAGAGAATCACTTGAGTTGAAGCAATAGAAGCTAATGTGAGTATACTATATACTAATAATAATGACACATAGGCTCTGCTTTGTGTTTTACTCTATATCGGCATGGAGCTGTGTACATACAACACACACATAATCTCTATGAACATCAGGTTCATGGCACACTGTAAAGTACCAGCTCAAACTTTCAAACAGGGAGTGATAGGGTTTGAAGGCCCCAGTGGTGAGATGCATGTCTGCGGAGAGCAGTGAGAATCAACTATAGTTGACAGGCTGCAGGCGTGATTGGCAGAGTGCTGTAGTCATGAGGTCTGTGGGACACATGGGGTCAGCATGTGGGGAAATAACAGCACCACACAGAAGCTTTTCCACGTCAAGGGCCGTTAGAAGGAGCAGACTTGAAAACGCCCACGTCATTCTCAAACTGTACAGATACTATAAGGATCAAGGATCTGAAGATCAATTCTCCCTGACAGTCATCTTGTGGGGATTTATCATTCATGACATGAACAGAAATGGATGATATGATACATTTGTAACAGATAATGATGCAGATGACTCCCCTGACACTGGCATTCGTGTATAATGAAACAGTTTATAATTATGTGAAGTTCTGGATATAACATGTTTATGTTTATGATGTTACTCTGGCTTTTGTTCAATATGGCATTTTGAATTAAAACGGGCCATATGGAACTTCTGTGTTGTGATGGAAGCTGGTAGTTAGTTTATGTTAGTGGACTCCATCTCTATAGTAACTTTAGCTCCTGGTGCACTTAGACGAGGCACTCGAGAACGTGCATTAGGTCAACTCCCTTGGGTTGTTGCAGAAAATTGTTTCTTCACAGTCCTTCACAAAGAAATCCACAGTCCAGCAGCATTAAACAACTTTAAAAAATTGTCCACAGGCTTGTATGGGCAACTGAGAGAGAAGACGACGGTTATTTTTCACATCAAATTATATTCCACTCATATATGGTTGAAACAAAAGTGATTAATATAAATTGATACAAATTGTTACATAGAGCCCAAACAACTTGTAAAATAAAAAATGCAAATGTCTTTACTCAGAAATGCTCCATTTAGTTCCTTTGTCAGTGTGCTGGATTAATTAGCCTGGGTTTCACTGGCAACGGAGTTTCCCAAAACAGGAATACAACTGTGAAAGAAGCACTAAATACTAATTTTTCTTTGATTTCATTGAGGATTACAGAATGTAAAAACATCATATTCTTAGATGTGCAGGACTGGCATCAAACCAAGAAATGCCACCAGCATGCTAAAAATCAGCAGTGTAAATGACTCTTTGTTTCAGGGGAGAGACACTCACTGTGTGGCATCTGGTGATGATAAAGGATTATATTGCTGTGATAAACAACATGATTACTAAGGCGGGCTAATGGACAGCAAATCTGCCTGTGGATTGAATATATCTATACACCGGGAGCAGCAAAAATGCCACTCGGAGACTACAAATCCTTTGTTATCAAAAATGTTCTCTATTAACTGCACTACCTGGACTGCAGTTGTTAAAATGTTGTAATTATCCCTCGGTGTGGGCGAGAAGAGATAGAGGAGGTGGAAAGTGGCGATAAGACTTATTGTTCTCCTAAACATGAGCTCATTTTTCCCAAATATAAACAATGCAAGGCGACAACAGATTATGTAATATCTATGTAAACATGCGTTTACAACAGAAATCCGCTGCAGTTCCTGAAGGATGTCAACCTGTAACTACTTTCATAAATCAACTATTCGTTCAAATCTCTAATTTTCCAGCTAATTTCAGTTTCTCATCGTTGACGATTCACGTTAGCTTTCTGCTTTTCTTTGTCCTGAACTGGAAATTCTCCAGCTATTTGGACTGATGCTTGAACAAAGCAGAGCCATCTGATGCCATCACCTTGAGCTTTGGGAAAAAGTGATGGGCATTTTCCCCCGGTACATTCTGACAGTGTAAGGTTAATTACACCAAATGATTGATTTGTTGATTAAGATTAATCGATGGTAGTCGTCAACTGCGGCTCCAACGAAGACACCGTTGTGTTGTCATTCCGTTACATGGTAGTTAACGTTAGCTACTGCGTTGAACGTGACAACAAAGACGAAGTGACGACAAGTGGAGGAAGAAAGTGTTGAGACTTATTGTTGTGACTTTTACACCAGGTAAACAATACAAGGCAGAAATTATCGTGTTAAATCACTGGAGGTACCCTGGTAAACCGAGAATACGCATAATTCATGAAGCAGATTGGGGAGGGGACACACACGGGAAAAGACGTTATTTTAAGCTAACATGTCCAAACGTTTAAACGTTATTCTACCGTTACTGCGTATGTGGTGTCAACCGTTAGGCAGCGTCTAGTACATAGTTAGCAACTGACAATGTGAGCTAACGCTAGCTACTGTCCCTGTAAATCACAGCAACGGGGTCAAACATCACAGAGGCTGATGAAGATACCGTTATACCCCACTGTCATAACATTACACAGCACGGAGGGAGAAAAAAAAAAATCTCTTGGCGTTTACAACAAAGACGAACGGACTCACCATAGTTAGAGGAGGGGATGTCCGTCTTTCTAGCCATGGCACTTAGTAGTAGAGATGCAGCACCGTCGTCGTCCGGGTTTTGGAGACCACATATGAGAGTCGAGGTGAACCGCAGCTATTTTCGTGCCTTGCAGCGGTCCCGTCGAGAGATAAACACGGGAACCTGGAGAGGTGTTGGGCTCTTGGAGGATGCTTCGGCCACGCAGCTGAGCGTCAGTCGTGTTTACAGCGCGACGTCATTAATTATTCCGAAACGGTCTTAAAGGGGCCGCCGACGTTGCTCCTGAGTGTCCTGTTTCCCTTTGTTAGGATGTGATTTAAAGCACGGACCCACGTCGCTTTTGTGCAGTTTGTCAGCTGGTAAAGGCATTTTCATGATGATTATCAACGATGCTAAAGCAAAGAGGGAATCAGCACTGCGCCTGCTTGAGTCTGCAAGACACTGGTTGATAAATAATAAACATATTTTAAGGGGGGGGGGGGGCGACATCTCCAGCCAGGTTGAAGCGTCCAGTGGAGAAACACTGACCTCAGGTGGGCTTTCTGTGACATTGCAAGTCTCTCTCTCACTATCTTTGCCTCCCCCTGCAGTTTAAAATCTGCCGATTGTCTTTACATCCTGCTGTACTGTGAGGGTATCACGTGAAGTCATTGTGTGTCATTTTAATGTTCACAGCTAACCTTTTTTAAGGTGTAATATCAACCCATTTGTGTTCAAGTTCACCCAGAAATGAAAATACATTCATGCCTTACAGAACAACAGCAACAACTACTACTAATGTAGATGGGACTTGTTTGAAAACATGAAAAAATACTGGAAAAAAACTGTGCTCCATACAGTTTAGTATAAACCAGGTCTCTGGATATACATATATACCCATGTGCTTTTTGCAGTTTGTTGTGAGGCTCCAGAAATGTTTTGTGGACTAAGAAACTTAAGCCGACTTTCCATCGACTTGTGGGTTTTCATATTTGAGTGAACTTATCCTTTAAGTCTAAACAAAGTCCAAATCAAATGACCTGCATACACAACTTTTGGAAAAACACTTAATTAATCTACCTAAATGTCTTGCTCACCCACAGGTCTCTCCACCTTCTCTGGCTGACAAGTTTGAATCCAGGTGGCGCTATTCTGGAACCTGGAATTCTGGAAAAGTTCCTCCGGCCAAACAGGTGCAACAAAACTAACAGCAGGTTAAGAGATGTAAATCAAGTACAATCGTTACACACCCACATGGTCCCAGAGGGCAGTTTACTTTGGCAAAAGAAACAAAAACAAACAACCCAGGTTAACTCAGGCACCTAACATTTACTCTAACAACTACAACTGTCACATTTCAAACATTTATGAGCTGTATGTTTTTAGGTAAAATATTGTCCTGTAAGTAAATTTAGATAGATGTAGTGGAAGAATAACTACAACATTTCCCATTTGATGTATTGAGTCCTTAATAAGGTCCATATCTGTTGGCACATACAGACGCACACTAATTTTGAGAGAATATCAGTATCCATTCTAGTGACATGTACAGTTACCGGGGGATCCAAGAGATCCAGGGTGAGATTTTCATACAGAATTTACAAAGTAAAATCAAGACAGAATCATGTTTTATCTGTGACAGTGGCAGCTAAAGGGAAGTTACCTCGATGTTAATTGCCACATCGCCAAACATTATCCCTCGCAGAATATCTAAAACGTTAATATTTCATGCACTTAATGTGAGATTGGATTAGAAATAAGACAGGTAATTTGTATTACTGACATCTAAAAAGTGATGTCTCTCTTAGCGCTGTGGATAAAAGTAATGAGAGCTCAGCTTGCCAAAGGCCAGTCATTAAGAAGGGATTGACTTCCCCCTGGGATAGATCATGTGTTGATGTGGCAGGATCACTGCCTGTAGCACACGGGGAGAATCAGGATCACATTAACGCCAAGTGCGATACATGTAGAGCACTCTGAAGATCGGCCCTCAGCACATTTATTAAGGCCTACATATAAAATTCCCAAATGTGTGTCAGACATTGTTTTTAAAGGAAAAAATACATAACTACCACATTATAATCCTCAAAATGGCACCTAGTCCTTCTCAGTTTTCATTTCACAAATTTAGCTGCTGGACACAAATGTCTCCCACTTCACTGGGGAAACCTTTCTCAGTGTTCGTGCACAGGAGGCTTGTTGGAATGACAGATCTGTAAAGGGTTGTTTCTCCGTCCTATGTTTTTTCAGAGACATTTATAATGCATCTTTAACACTTCTGTTTATCGGTGTCTGATGCAGTTGGGTTTTGAAGCTATAAATAGATTGATACCACAGCCAGATGGACCCTGGATTTTTATAGCTCAGTTGGAAACATACTGCGTGCTGTTGTGTGCATTCGTGCATTAGTAGAAATTAATAGTGTTGCTGTATCATTCCATCATTCCATTTTTTCAAGCATCATGTTAACTTGTGTTTCAAGGTCAAGCAAAGTATTTGTTCACAAGGTTCACTAATCCTGCGAGGACTGAACAAGGACAATGACTTATCATAGGTGAATTGTGGTCGCCTCTCAGAATAACAACGTTTTCCACACTCGCCAGCCCATCTGCTTGTCATTCAGCGAAAGTGATGAATGCCAACAGCCTGCTAATTACACAATCAAGAGGGTGCATAACAGATACAGTCACATTTAGCGCTGGTTTGGTTTGCATCCTTTTTCCACTTCATGAAACAAAAGGCAATTTATTCCTCTGTGCCATTTGTCCATTTGCAGTCTGGTTAGCTTTTTATGATCAGAGGCAGAAGGAAATGCACTCAACACAATCACCCTTTTTCTTTATTCATTCAGTGGTTACAGTTGTTGCCCTGCTGACTCCTAAAAAACTGAAAGTCCAACCATAAAGGAAGTGATACAGCATCACTGTGTAAATGAATAAGAGAGTGCACTATAGATGGTTGGAATCGATCGGATGAACACAACTGTTTGGAGAAACATATATTGCACAACAGGAAATTGCATCTGGGATTGGTTGAGCTGCCAGCCGATGAGTCAATGATCTGTCTGTAAGCAGAGACAATTTGCAAAGAGAATGGAGATGTTTTATCTCTTGGGCCTGAAACTGCAGAGCGTAAAGCTTGTATCTATCTCCTAAATGCTCTCCTTTTAAACTTGTGTCACAGCTCCAGTGCAAAGTATTTGTCTGGACCGGAGAACAGAATAACATTTCACCACTCCTCCACCTCTGCTTTTGTTTACTGCAGCTTTAGAGATTAATAGTGGTTTTACCTATGCCTATGCAATAGGTAGTTTAAATAGTCTGTTAAAGGAGCAATATGTAAGAATTGGCCTCCTGCTGTATTTATACTCAAAAACAAAATGGACGAAGCATATCACCGGGGTAACCGCTAACTACTGCAAACCAGAGCTGGTATTTGCCAGATAGCTCAGTTAGCCATGCAGCTAGTGGTCCGGAGGAGTTCAGAGCTCTGGGGGAATGTGCTCACTTTGAACCGGGACCGGCTGGGGCTAGATGGTCAGCATGCTAACTTCAGTAAACATCTCTCCAACACAAAACACATAAGTCATAATATCAAAACAGTTACTTCTTCACATTTTGTGCATAATTTTTAACCTCCACTGTCACCGAGCATGGTATAACATATAGTGGAATACTGCATACAGCACTTTAACATGAACAGCTTCAGGGATGCAATCATAGTCCATTGACAAGTCTTAGTTTAGGTTAATTTACTGACACCCAGAGGCATCTACTCTTCAAATTTGGGGACATAATAATGAGGAAAACAAACAGCTTTTGGCATAGAAAACAGGTGCAAACAGCACATTTCACACTTGTATTGTATTTGGCTCAGCGTAGGCAGACAGCTGTCTGGCGCCTCACTGCATAGGAGGATCGAGTTAATTAAAAAAGGTTGCGTTCCGCAGACATTTGCCTTGCCCTTGTGTGTGTGTGTGTGTGTATTTGTTGAGTGTGCCCCCTGGAGTTGTGTTTTGAGACCTCGGGGACACCTCTAATCAAAAAACACAGACTGCCAGCAACCTAATCCTCTGAATTCACAATGGCAAGTTGTATTATGAGGCACTGCTTCTCAGTGATACAGATAATTAGGTGATTTAAATTATTCTACCAATCATATGACCATGCAGTGTCAAAGAAAACAGTGACTAGGCAGAAATACTGCGTATCTTTGGGAAACAATAAATATATCTATGTTTCCAACTTCATATGATTTATGTTTTACGTATAATTTGAACAGAGTGCAGTGCCTCTTCGACTGTTGTCATGCATTTCTTATCTATCATGCAGTAGACCTCTAACAAGAACTCAAAGAGAAATGTTATCTACTTTAGCAGCCTTACACTAGTATACATTTCCCATGTAGGACTTATTGTGATTTTTTTTAAAAAGTATTGATTGCTGTCAAACCAACAAATGACCTGGCTCTACTAGTGGTTCCATTTCAGAGCTGTTGCCCTCAGAGGCTCGGATCAGTAGATAACAGTCTTAGCTGTTAAAAAATGCTAAACTACTAAGCAAAGGTGATCAAAATATCTTGCATGAGATTTCCAAACTTTGAAACAACTCTAGCTGTAGGTCTGTTTCTAAAAGGCTACATGAAATTACATCTTGTCGGCCAGGTGATGTGAGGCAGCAGAATAACCCAAATTAAGAGTAGTTAAGCCATTCCAATTGTTAAATGACCCACTGAAGATGCAAATAAGCAGGTAAGCAGTCAGACAGACAAAGGTGGCTCAAAAGCGGACTGGCCGGTTTATGTGCTGCAGGGCTGATAAAGAAATGTGGTTCAGGTGTGAAAAGAAATGGGAGCTTAGGTCAGGGGAATGAAGTAATAGGAGGTGAAGGCAGATAGGAGTGGCAGGATAAATAAAAGTAAAGTCCATTGTACAGTATGTATGATATACATACACATATACAAAAAACCCCACTTAGAAATAAATAACAAGAATTTATTTGTTGCAGAAACCACCGCTCACGTTTAACTTGTGGCTGAAATGTCATCTTACTGTACTGTACGAGAGGTTTGAATGCTAGATGTTCAAAAGGTGACATTAAACTGCATAGCTGGCTTTCAAGGTTAAATAGCAGCCTACTCATAATGTAGCAAAGATTTTGAATATTTATCGGGTTTGTTGAAGAGTTGGTGCTAAATTGAATTGCTATCTTTTGTCATTTGTTGGAAGTAGCAGCTAAAGGAGTATGACTTGTTGGAAAAGCAAGGTGAGGTTGAAGGATGGCGGGCTAGGCGAGGAGCTAAACTGCATTACGTAAGTAACTGATGCTAATCTGCATTAAGCAATTGCTGGGAGCTAAACTGTATTGCTTAAGTAACTACCGGGAGCTAAACTGCATCGCCAAAGTAATTTGTGGGAGCTAAACCGTAAATTTGCTTTAGTAATTTCTGGGAGCTAAACTGCATTGCTGGCTTGTATTTATGTAAAGAGGCAGCTGTATCATTTTGCATTATGTCATACATTGCACTGCGTTTAGATATCTAGACATCCTGTATCACATCATGTTCTTTATGAATCACTGTATCTGGCTTTCAGATTGAAAGCTAATTAGTCTAAAAGGGACAAATCTGGGCCAAAAAAACATAAGAGGGAATACATGCTGTTCCCACTGTAGCTATAAAGTAGGCTACCCTGATTTTTCTTACCGCATGCAGCCGGGATATTCTCTGTTGTTCTTGAGATAAATTACTTATCAATTCCCACGTAGCCAACAGACACATTTCAGTTTGTGAAGTGAGACTTTCTGAGGAATGACACGAGCAGCACATCAGTGAATGCACACAATGATGCCAGTAAGGAGGGCGCCTATAAAAAGACTCATTTCCCATTTCAATTCTCCTTCTGACTAGATTACAGCCTCCAGCAAACCCTGGCTACCGTGTGCAGATTTAGTTGTTCAGGTTGCCGTGACAAACGAGAGAAACATTATCCTGTCCTTAAATGAGATGTCCCAAAAATCGACTTGGATGACAAAAAAAAGTTGATGAACTGTATCAAGGACAGTGATTGCTTTATCTGTGGTTTCACCAACGCTATTTGAAGAATAAAAGTAATCCTATCATAACGTTTAGCTGGATGCAATACAATTAAAAAACAGACCGGATGAGGCAACTAACTCAGTGGTTTGCTCATATTATGATACACATTTACTATTCATAACACATTAAGTGCTACTGTAACAATGTTAAGTATACTGTACAGACTTCATCTGACCTACTTACTGCTGTAACTCACTCAAAACATGTATTTCATGTTGTCGTTCAGGATTAAATATCATCAGCCCGTGAAGTACTGCTATCAAAATGAAATGTCCTCATATCTCTGCATAACCAAGGGATCTGTGAAATTGTGTCAGTATAAGAAAGATTCATTTTTTTCATTTATTTTTTATTTTAGACCTGCCCAAATTTATGTCTTATTATGTTACGTACAGAAGTGCATTCCCAGATCACTCTCGGGTCTGTGAGCATTATTGTTGTCAGTAAGCACATTACACTAACAACTACATACAACAAAAAATATGCAATGGCAGCTGTGGTAGTATTGCACGGTAAAGAAAAATGTCACTGCAACCTTGCATGTTATGTTTGATGGCTGTGTTTTACCTCAGAAGCAGTCGTTGCTCCCAGCAGACACATAAAGTCATGAGGATGATCCCGCTTTTTTGTTGTTTCTCGGGATTCCTGTTTTATTTTGAAATTGTGCCCTCATGTGTCTGGTGTTGCTTTTCAGTTCCTCCATCTGTGTGATTTTCCCTCCCTTTAGCGTTTTTCTGTTCCTTTGTCTCACCTGTCCTTTTCCCGCATTACTCCACCTGTACCTCATCCCCTCGTTAGTGTGTGTGTGTGGATAAAGTCTTTGTGTTCCCTCATGTCTTACCTCCAGTGCCATCGGCAGTGTCTCAACCTGGTATGTTTCTGATTTTTGTTCCTTGTGTTTTTAATTGATTTTTACTTTGCTTTTGTTTAAGTTCTTTTGTTTCTACTTGGTCATTTGGACTCATTTTTGGTTCTCCTGGATTCTTGGTTTTATATCATTCAGCTTTTTTTTAATAAAGCTCACCCTTTCAGCCAATGATGACTGTACACTTGCTGTCTCCAGGAGGAAAAGAAACTCTCAGTGGAAAAACTCCATTAAGAAATATGATAACCAGCAAACACTCACTATAAAACGTCACGTGCTGGGCTCCATTAATGTCCAGTGTGTGGAATTTAGTGGCATCTAGAAATGAGGTTACAAATTGCTACCACCTGAGCACACCTTCTCTCACCCTCCCTTATTGAGGCAAAAAATGTGCTTTTCCCCCTCCTGTCTACTGACAAACACATGCTGTGCAGATGGAGAGAAAGATACACTCTGGTATCACATCCCTCCAAACTGATTGATGGTGATGAGACCTCTCATTTAATCTTGACACCCTTGTCTAGCATAAGAAAAGCGCACTGAATCTTACATTTAGGTGATTATACACTGATGAAAACCATATATCACATTCCATTACTCTACCTTTAATCTTTAAAATCCTACACACTGGACCTTTTTTGAAATGCCAAGACGTTTAAAAGATAACAATATTTGGATGGAGATTTGATTTGGATGTAGGGACACAATGAGCACACTGATTAACATGAGAATAAAAACATGTCATTAGAAAACCATCCACCCATTCTGACAATCTAGACTGAATGCATCACTGGGTCATGGGGAAATTAAATGTCATTCTGCATGAAAGGGACGAAAACTGCACAGAAAATGAGCAGTTTCCCACAATGTGTTAAGAATAATGACTGTCATTTGGTGACTGTGCCAATAAAGGGATTATTGATGTAAAGTTAGATATAGAGAAACACACACAATGTCTCTTTAAAGAAAAAGCTGCCGAGCCCCTTTTTTAATATTTAAAAGGAGGACTGCGTGTTGCACATTATCATAATGTCATTTTTTGTAATTACCATCTCTTGAACCTCCAGTGAACCCTGAGAGCGAAGTAAACACTCAACTAAGTGAAAGCCGAGGACTTTAGGACCCTGAGGATCGCGGTGCTGAGTGGAGGGCGTCCCTGTGGAGGAGAGCATGGGAGAGGAGTAGTGGAGCGTCGCCGTCGC
This sequence comes from Sparus aurata, assembly GCF_900880675.1. Lineage (NCBI taxonomy): Eukaryota > Metazoa > Chordata > Actinopteri > Spariformes > Sparidae > Sparus > Sparus aurata. Next base: position 12,974,820 of record NC_044197.1, read on the forward strand.
TCGCTGCGCGCTCATCCCGCTGATGCCGCTGCTCAAGTGTTGCATGCTGAAGAGTCCCGACGCTCTGCGAGAGAGCTCCTGGCCCCGATAGGATGAAGGCTCGGTCTGCGGCTGGAAACGAGGGGAAATGAAGATGAAGATAAGAGTGGTAATTATGAATGAGACCCTTCAGGAAACATCACTGTGATGTTTCCTTTTCGTGGCTTTTGTGCCTTTTGCTGCCCAGAAGTGAGTTGCGAGCCTACTGTGACCTGATTGCACTTTAAAAAAAAACAATACAAAAAAAAATATATATATTTTATTGCAGTTGGTTAATTGATCCCGTTTCTATAGTCATGATGATAATGTTTTAGGAGCGCAGGTTGTTGATTTGTCTGCCGGGACCATGTTTTGAATCCAGCAGCCTCTCTTCCTACTTTCGCACCGCTCTGTACAACGTGTTGACAGCGCCGTGTTGAGTGACACAGCTGACATTTCATGCGCAGCCTTGCACGAGCAAAGAGCAGCTGTTGTTACTGTGATGCCTGAGCTTTGAACGCTGACATTTAATTAGCTGTGAATTCTCGACCAGAGAAATGCAAGCTCTGTGGCTTATTTTCTGGCTTCCATGTTGCTTTCCCTCCTTTGAACTTGTGTCTTTCATGTGTCTCTCCAGTGCCAAGGAGTTAGTGGCATTATCATTGTCACCATGGTTACCGGCTTTATGTTGGTGTACAACAGCAGCTCTGGTGGCAGACCACCTTCCTCAATGGCATCATCAGCGTCATCGTCGTCCAGACGTGTAGATGGAGCTGTTCCATCCACCACGAAGCCGGAGAGACGGCAGAGAGACCAAACGTCAACCCTCGAGGGGTACACGGGTGTCATGGATCACAAGGTAAACATGCACCATCTGTGCATCGGGAGATGATCTGTCCTCTGTTGATGAGGGTGCAACTGATTCTTCCTTTGAAATATCATTCCATGTCCAAAACTATGGCATGATTATGATTTGCTTGAAAGCTCTGAAGCAGGCCAGAAGAAAGAACACCTGAACGATCGTCTGTTTGATTAAACAGCACCCGTGCAGTTATATTTAGTTACCAGTTTGTCTTTAGAAAAGCAAGAAATCTCTTCAACTTTCAGTGAAATGGGAAGGAAGGTGGTTCATGTAGCTGCAAGGCTTAAACATTCACCCACCACAGAGACAAAGGTTAAACTTTAGCTCGGCTGTTTGTTCCAGCAAAAACAATGGCAGCGTTTGGGGTGAGACTTCAGGTTGTTGTCAGTTCATTCTGTTCCTGTGTGAGAGGAGTGGGATTTGGGGATAAAGGCATTACTGGCAGCCAACAGAGTCCAGCAGTGGAGATATAGGCGCCGGCAGCATATGGGGGCTTTTTCGTACCAGACTGAGGAGAAAAATTGCAGGAAAAACATCTTGATTTTGTCTGGGATGTGTGTTGGACAAATTTTGCTCGATACCAGGGCTGCAACTAATGATTATTTTCGTATTTTCTTGATTAATCAGATAGTAGTTTGGTCTAGATGACATCCTCAAATTTCTTGTGTCCACAACCCAAAATATTCGCTCTACTGTCATAGATAAATAGGAAGCTGCAAACAGAGAATTTCAACTTTCTTGTATTACAAATTAATCCATTCTCCAAATTTGGGGCAGGAAAAAAAAAATCCAAATATTGTTCGGTATGTGTGTCGTTTTTATATATAATTTATATATAATAGGGGTGCAACTAACAACATTTTTTATTTCCCTGATTAATTGCTGGGTTGTTTGGTCTAAAAAATTTAAGAAAATGGTGAAAAATGTCAAAGGGTGCTTCCTAGAGCACCAAGATGATGTCCTCAAATGTCTTATGTATTTATGAAATAATTGACCACTAATGAGCTAATTAACTGTTGCCAGTTAGAGTATTACACACATTGGCTGAACAATAGCATTTAAGGATAGCCATTCTACAGGAAATAATATATGTCTCATGTGCATTTGTGACATACGTGTCGAGCAGCTAACCCTCAAAAAGCAACACTGATTGCTGTGGCACCTTCGTACATATGTAATCCAAAACTCGCAGCTCATCTGTATTCTGCTATCATTCAGGTAAAGCGGAGAGACTGGCATGTTAATGCAGAGCTCAGGTATGCGCTGAAAATGGCTTTTTGAAGCATTGGGAACTGGCCTGGTTTCAGGGGGAACTGGGAAAGCCTGTTCTGTGTCCAACATTATGTCAAGGTTTTTTCACTTTGGGTAATACATTGATTATTTGCATGTTTTTTGCATTTCATTTTGATTTTTGTAATTAGTGCACCCTTTTTTTGGCAATAAATGCGGTAAGTGAAATTTATAAACAATTTCTGTTAACGAGGAAAAGCCTCAGATTAAGGAGGAATTAATTGAAGCTTTATTCCAGCTGTAAGACCACGGTAATTACAATTAAGCTCTTAAACTCTGAAATCAAAAGCTGAACCTGCCGCAGCGCCACCATTTCTAAATTCTCTCTGTAGTTTACTCCGTTTCTTGATTCATAATTAATGTGTCCAACCATGAAATATTCAGTGACAAAAGCACTTAAAACAGGATGGATTTCTTCTAGAAGGGCTACTCAAGACATTGCCGCTGTAATCTTTTGGTCGTATAAGTCTGTGTTATTGTAATGCAGAGGCCTATCGCTTGGACCCGGCTCAGTGTTACAGACAGCTCGTTCAGATAGATGGATGATTCCGACAGCGTCGTTTCTCCCCTCAGTGAGAGAGATACGCAGCGAGGCACAGCAGAGTGGAAAGGACATTGCTTTGCTCAGGCAGCGCCGGGCGGAGGAGAGGATTTGGAGGGAAAAAAGTGTTGGTTACAGTTCACCTCTCAGTGATTAATGATCAGTGACATGAGTGTTTGAGAGAGTTTGAGGTTTGATCCGGCTGAGGCTTCCTGTACTTTCTTCAGATGTTTTCTCTGAGATGTTTTACCTCATCAGACCTCATTAAAACAAATATTCATCTACGGATTCTTAAGAGAAATGAGAGGCAGTGACTTCAGTTCAGAATTTTCTTGCGGTGCAGTCTTTCCTGCACGTCCACCTCCTCCTGGATGACGACTGATTCATGACAGATCCACGCTGCGACATTTTCATACCGCTTAGTGTCACTCGGCCCCCCCTCTCCCAGGGGGAGGGGGGGTTCCAGCTCTGCTGCTGCTATCTGAGACAGAGCCGGGGAATGACTAACCATACCTGCTGTTGGATCTGTGGAGTGGGTGGATCAGTCTGTACTGCTCCCTCCAGGGTCGTCTGAGGTCTGCTGCTGGAGGAAATCTTGGCTCTTAAACAAGCAACACGCGCGTGTGCACGTACACATTAAAACACACATTAACACAGCACTGATCATAGATGCAGAAAAAGCCCATGCAGATGCCCAAACACGTTGTTAAAATGTTATGCCCTCATCGGTGCCAGGGATGCTTGAAAATGTGATGAGAGCTCGATCTAATGTGCCTTTTTATGGCTCATGTTAACTTATGCGCTTATCTTGCTTGCATGGGCTGTGATTTCACTAAGATGGGCGATGGTCTAATTTATTTCTCACCTATGTGGGTGCAAATCACCCAGCACAAATTAATCAGTCTGTGCTGCTTCATGCACTGAGGGTTAAAGGCTAGACATTTGGCTTTTTCCTCCATCCTTCTCAGTGTTTAATAGTGATGTGAGAAATTGGCGAAAAGCAGCCTTGAATCCCACAAATCCAAACGCTGTGAGATCAGACTTCAAAGTGATGGCGCGCTGCCTTTATGTGGGATATCTTGAGCGGATGTATGGCAGTCTCGCTGTTCATTATGTCTTCTGCAATGTCTGCACGTTTTTCCTGAGATGTCCTCTTCTGGGGCGCGTTTCTTTGCTTTGACAAGCTACAGTAATTAGAGCGGCCGGGTTGAATAGACCCTTTCAAATCACACACACTTTTGAGTTTGAAACGCCCAAATAGACAGCCGCTCCATTCTTGCGCTTGGCTACTCATCTTCCCAGCCTGGCTGATGTTTTGCCGATTCCAGTTAAAGGGATGTTGACCTTTTGAAGAACTGTCAGCAGAATCAATCTACATTGGCCTTTTATGTGCTCTAATCACAAAGGCTGTGTGGAAGCATGAATGTGGGCTGTGTGCCTGTGCTAGTTTATGATGTACCAACTTATTATGGGCGATACCTTTCTGTGCTCTGACAGCCTTTAATGCAGCCAGCCATGGACAAATTGGTGCTATTATGTGCCGTATCTGTGCTGACTCCTTTCTAACGTATAATTTTATTTTATTTTTTTTATTTTTTTTTTTTTTAGGACATCTTACAGAGTAAGTGTGATAACATGTAGCTTACTTAATGGATGAAGTTCCAGGATATGCAAATTCCACTCAAAGTAAGTGTGCACCTGAGGCAAAACAGATATCCGGCATGTTCTTCAGACTGACTTTACATAGCCTGATTTGTATATACCTTAAGGCACCAATCACACCTGGTGTTAACATGTGATCTGTATCTGGATATGTTGTCTGGGATGGGTCGTTGCGTTGTCTGTGCTGCTAATGAGGGCTACGTCCTCTGGGATTTAGCCACCCGCCTCTCTCCTTCATCTGAGGTTGACTGGGTGAAGGAGATGAAAACAAGCGCCTTTTATTATCTCTTCTCGTTCCCTCGAATTGAGAAATGGGCCGAGTTCAGGATTGCGAGTTGAATGTGTGCCACCAGGAGGAGCTTAATGAGATGTCAACTGTCAGGAGGATTCAGCTGTAATTAATTGATTCTCGGAGAGAAAAGGAAGCAGATCGTTAAGCCTTCACATCACCCAACAGGTGCCACCGAATCCACCTCTGCTCTCACTTGAGCCAATAGTCTAATTCTGGAAAAGTAATAAAGTGTACAGTTAATGTTGATGTGAGGATTATTGGAGGTAGCTGCATTTTTCTTAATGTCAACAAATGCCATTTAAAGACCAAAAACAACAATGACCTGATCCTCTTGTATAGCCAAAGCCTAATATGGTTCATCCATTGATATTCAAAAAAAACAATTAAATACATAAATGTTTCTTTATTATAACAAACATGGCCACAATAATTTTCCACATACCACCTTTCAGACATGAATACTCAGTATCATACTTAATCTGCAGCTGATAATTAAATTGAATCGTGTTTTGGTGTTTCTTACTTTCTTTTGGTTAGTTTGTGTTATGTGTTTTTCCTCACACATAAATCCAGATCAAAGTAATCTTTTGCATCTGTACAATTTGGGAGTTTTTGAGGGCATCCCATTGTGCATCAGTCTTTGTGTAACCGGTAGTGTCTAATGTTGAAGGTCCACTTCTGAAGAAAGTTGTAGCGTATGATGAGTTGGGATCAGAATATCATTGGGGGTGATCAGTTAATTCTGACAATGGTGGTGAATAACAAAATCCTCCAGTCAGTTGTGATCATTACCTTGATTTAATAGCACAGGAATATTTTGGCATACTACACAAAAAGTTTAAGATAAGGACAAACCATAATATCCATCCATCCATTTTCGTCCGCTTACAAAACATAATATAAAGAATTCAAATGTAACATTTCTGCATCAAAAATATCACATTTCTAACCTTTTTTTATGTTGTATTGAGTTGTGTTTACACCCCCCCAATGTTTCTAATGATGTGAAAACTCAAGAGAAACGTTAATTTAAAGCTATAACCATGAGACAGTGTGAGGATTAGACTTGTTGACAACAAGATACATACAGAATAACATCAGCCTTATTCTTTGACTCCATTGGTAACAATTACAATGGGGTCTGTCTTGTTCAGTACCAATGACTCCTCACTGACCTATAAACCCTTGCCAAGTCTTTTTCCGGTAGGTCTGTACTCGCTTTCCTATTTAAACTGAAATGGGTGCAGCCGGAGGCTGCACGATCGGAGGCACTTTGGAGGCTCTGGTGCAATATTAGAGGCTGACTGATGGGGTTTGCTCTGAAAGCAATTATGATCCTGGGATCCCCTGGGAAGTATATAAACAGGATCATACTGATGAGTTGGGAGTCGGTGTGTGGGCTGTAATTGACTGCGTCGTCTTCTACTGCTGCACTGAATGCAACAGTGTTCTCTTTCCAAGTTCCTAAGTTATACAATAGAATAATCCAAACATACAAACAGGCATGGAAACCATGCAGGCACCCCTCATAAGGCCAACAACAGCAAAATACAAATGCAACAGAATGTAATTTAGTTACTCAGCAGTTATCATCATCCTATTGTCGACCAATAATCCAAGAGCTGGCATAAAAACTTAGTATACTTTGGGTGTTGTTTTTGATACTGTATGGTGCATGGCAAGACATAATGAACAGCTTACCATGAAATTTCCAGACCTGTAAGATGAAGTGTTACCAAAGTTAAATCTTGGATGCGATTAAATACAAGCACAATTCCTCATCGTCCATCCAAAAGTGGCAACGACCAAGACTCTTGATTGTGACGAAACATGGATACTACACAGCCATGACACTGGAAGTCTCGCCACGGCTCTCTTTAATCCAGCCGGCATCGCATCATTGCCTTTTTGGATCGGTGTATCCAAGACAATGTATTTCTTACAAGGCTATGCATTATTGATTAAGGGAGGCAGCCCTCTGTCCTCATGATAAAGTGCAGCCCGAGTGTGTTTGTGTGTGTGTGTGTGTGTGGGAGTCAGCATTTGTTCAAGTGCTATTTTTTTCACAAATTAAAGGGCCGCTGTGTTAATTCAAGGTTGATTATGAGGTAAAATGCAACAGATTATACTAATTATTCATTCATTCAACAGACTGTGGATTACTTCTTTAGCCGCCTGCCATCTCAGATATATTTATCTGATACTGAAAGCCCCTCTCGTAGTGATACATGGTCTGCAAGCGCCTCTTTCCCAGCGTCATCAAGCTGTCAGAAGCTATAGGGGGACTGGCACCGGAGCCTCAACATGATTGTCAAGGACACTTTTATATGCAACCTTCAACTGCCTTTTCCTAGTTTAACACATTCCCCAACTTCCAGAATGATTAAAAGTTGCTTGGGAGTAATTGTTTGGACGGTGCCGAAGGGGAAATGCACTCTATCTGTCGTATGTAGAAGAAGAAGCAGCTGAGAGGACTGTGATTTTAGTTTTTTTTTTTTTTGCCCCGGCTGAGTCAGGGAGGTTGTGTTTGTGTGGTGAAGCACGTAATTCGCGCCTGCCTACCTGTGATGGAGGGAAGGGGGTCTGAGAACAGAGAGTGCAAACTCACTCCAACAGGATGTGGATTGTTTTGGGGAATGTGAAGGAGAATAGAAATACCTGGTCCTCAACACAAAGACAGCGATTATGTGTGTTTTTGTGTATAGAGGGGATTACGACAGTTTATTTTATTGAGACACTTTTAGATAGTTGCAGACTCTTGCCATAGAAACGTGATTGTACTACATATCTGGGGCCACATCCAGCTAAGATTTGAGGACATCCACACCACCTACGCCCACACATACACCCACACTAGGCAATCATTCAGTGTGGGGTCACAGAGATAGTGGAAGAGTATTATAAATATAGCAGTGGGAGCAGCACAGCCTGTGGCGATGGTAATATTACCTGTATGCGCACACAGACACGCACGCACAGAGTTGAACACACACATTGCCACCTCAGAAACTGATGGAGTGTGAAGCTCAGAGCACAGTTCAGAATGCCAATGTAGCTCCCTATTAAGGTTGGGAATAATTCATGTGAAGAGTCTCTGGGTTTTCGCTGTCGGATCATTCAATCCGAGCTCGCCTTTTTCCAATTTTGAAAGCCTGGTTGGGCAGAACAACCTGAATACCAGGTAAATGCAATGCAAGCTCTGCAATACATACTACATTCACAAACCTGGCATACATCAATGATTTTCTGTGTGAAGTGGACAAAGGGAGCGTGTTCCTGACGACAGGCATCCCTTGTTTTTGTGGAAAAAGAACATTGCTCTGTGTTCTGAATAAAGGTACAGGCTTATGTGTAGTTGTGATTTTTTTCCTACAAAAACCAAAAGGTACTGCAGAGAACAGCCCCTGCTCTACTGTCAACCGTGATAATCTGCAGTGCATTTGAATAATAGGATACCTGACAGAACATCCCATTACCAGCCGAGCTGCTCAATTCTGTTTCAATTCTGTCACTGTATTCATGCTCTATTCAGGTGTGTGTCTGTGTGTGATGGAAAACCTCATTAACCTGTGAATATAAATTTAAAAAGTTTGGAACTTATTTGTAAAGTTTTGTCTTCTTTACCACAGATGCTTTACATCAAGTGAGCCTCTTTGTTGGCATGTGCTTTTGAGCACACTGTGCTGAACTCTTTGAGGGCCATTCTTTTTTTTCCTCTTGGCAGATTTTAAGGTCAAACCATAAGGATCTCTGCTAATACTACTTGAGATTGATGGTTGGTTGCAGATTCATTTTTTTCCCCTTTTGCTACTTCACGTTTTGGCTTCTTTTTGAGGGCAATGTCTTGCGACTTTTCCTTGAGCACCACCACGGGATTATAATTTTTGTGGTTTTGCATAAAATATCTCCACAACTATTGGATAGACGTCCATGAAATGTTGCACATACAACAACTGATCTGTAATCCCATAACTTTTCCTTCGGTGCAGTTGGCACATCAACATTTTAATGTGTGCAGTATTACCAAATATTTGCAGAACTGATGACATCCCCATCATCCTTAGCTGTACTTTGTGTTCACTGCTTACTATGGATTTAACAATTAAAACCTGGATACAGCAGCACTGCTCAGCCTTGCTTTGGTATCTAGTATCTAATTCTTCCTATAAATCTGTGGTGGGTATAAGCCTGCGTTATGCCTCAGCCTGTTTTTAAATGTTCTTTGACTTTCACTGCAACTTTTTCTGAACTTTTAACCTCTCACCTCTACAGCCTCTGAAGATGCACTGCAGGACTTGTGCCCTGGTCACCAGCTCCGGCCATCTAACTGGGAGCAAGAGAGGCGGAGAAATTGACAGCTCTGACTGTGTCATCCGCATGAACGACGCCCCCAGCATCGGCTATCAGCAGGACGTCGGTCAGCGAACAAGCCTGCGTGTCATAGCTCACTCCAGTCTGCAGAGGGTGCTGCGGAGCCGGCAGGAGCTGCTCAACGTGAGCCAAGACACGGCGTTCATCTTCTGGGGCCCCAGCAGCCTCATGAGACGGGATGGAAAAGGGAACGTTTACAACCACCTCAAGCTGCTGAACCAGCTACTGCCCAAACTTAAAGTCTACATCATTTCCCGAAACAAAATGCTGAAATTTGATGAACTATTTAAAAAGGAAACGGGGGTTGATAGGTAAATGTTCACAGAATCAGTCTTGTCTCTGAGTTTTATTTTGGTGTGAATAAACTAAGACAAGCTGAATGCATTTTCTGTTTCCACACACAATTGCTTGCTCACAAAAGATGAAGTTCTATGCACCCTAAAACAGTTGTCTGTTATGTGTGGAAGGATTTTAAGGAATTTGATTGGTGCCACATTTACAATTGTCACACTAATGCTCAGCTTAGGGAGGGTATTGCAAAGTATTTTGTTATGTAGTGCTTCAATGTACTGGTAGTAAGACATTAACAGAAGTTGCTCAAGATCAGAAAGAAACACATTTCAGTGCAGTTATTAGGATCAAAGTTCCCTGGTCATTATAAGCAGAAAACAAAATGGTGAGCTAGCATAGATGAGTATCTTGAAGTGGGAGCTCGTTAATATTCACTGGAAGTGACAATTGTAGGAATTTGTGAGCTTTATCCAAAGATGGAGGACATCCCATAGATTAATAGTAAATTCTATATGGAATATATACTGTATAGCATCCTGCAGAATCTGTTCTACTTCCTAATTGAGAGAGATATTATACAGAAAGAAATGTTTTTATACTATAAATATTCAGGTGCAGGTTTCCTGCCTTCAACACATGATGGTTTCCTGTCTCTCTTAATTTGAGGTACATCTGTGCTGTAGAAAATGGCCATCTGAATATTGGCTTACAAAAAAAAGAGCCAAATGGATAAAGGCATCCACAGCCATTAATAATCTAATTTGCATGTGAAGAGTAAACCAAAAGGAGGGATAAGAGGATGTTGTATTTGAATGGGGGATCCAATCACGTCAGCTTTCATGTAAGCAGTGCCAGAATAAATGTATTAGTCATGGATATTTCCTTTATTGTTGTGTACAATAGAAACAAAGACGGTCTTTCTTCAATCTGTCATTTCGCCTCCATATACGAAAAGATGATTGCTCAAGTAAAATATAGAAACGTGTTTTCACGGCTTTAATCCATTTAATCTCATTTGGTCTCCAGTACTCCCGATATATCTACACTACATGAGTATGGATGTACTAAAGATGGTGACCTTTGTCTTTCAGGAAGAGTTCCAACTCCTGGCTGAGTACCGGATGGTTCACCATGGCCATAGCCCTCGAGCTGTGTGACCGGACCAACGTGTTTGGCATGGTGCCACCGAATTTCTGCAGGTACAGTCGGATCGTTCTTTGATGCAAGAATTTAGGTGCTCAGTTGTTGTTTTTTTTCAACTCTGCACACACATCGCAATTAACAAATACCATACGTTTTTGTGCTGTAGATGACACACAGAGTTTGGTATTTGCTCAGCTGGCCAGTTGGTCGTTTTCATCCAAAGGGATGTGATGAAGTTTGCTTAATTTACTTAAACTACCTGTGTAATTGATGCCCCCAAATTTCCAGAGGCTTTGGGGCAGTTGAACAATCTGAGAACACAACACTGACATATTACCAACTTTTATATTCACGTAACAAACATTAGCATTAGAGTTTTGCCATCTGCTAAATCTTAGCCGCTAAATTCTCCTCTTAGATCATCAGCTAGGGACTCACTTTGCCTGTTGGGTGTGGAGCAGGTAGTGCACAGCGAGTTTATTGTGGCTCTTTCACCGAGTACAGCTGCCTGGTGTGTCTGAAAATACCGCTAATGAGAGCTGTGACCGAGGTAAAACTATAATGAGAAGGCTGTAAAACCAAAACAATGAGGTGAAAGACATTATAAAGTGATCATAGGTATGTCGGGATAGGCTAAAACTTGACTGCTTGGTGCCTTCAAGTAGGTTCATAGTTGGTGTGTTCCTAAGAAGGCCCACCATGAGCCTCTGTAAACTGAAGCTCAGAGTTCACGGGTGTTGTTTGCTAATGTTTTTAAAGTGTTATCGATTACATTTGACATTGAAAAATGCAGAAAACACAAAACCATGAAGCACCTTTGGTAAAGAAACAAGGCAGTGTCCTCTTTTTATTGGCAGTTTCCTAGCAACAGTGTTGACATGACTTACACCACCTCAAAGCCAAGAGTATTGTGTCCTTGACTCATCAGGTGGAAACACTATCTCGCGGGACTCTCAGGCATCATAAATTTTAATGAAGTGACACGAGATGATTCCACCTCGTTAATTACGAGTGTAGATAATCAACCTTCATGTGCTAATTTTTACCAAGTGGCAAAAGGCTTCTTTTTACGTTTTTAAACCACATATTCATTTTAAATGACCATTATCATATACATAATATCATTCACATGATTATTTGAAAGACACCAAGATTTTAACTTTGTGTACACACACGCTCTCCGTAACATCCTGTCTCATCTAATCCGTTATCCTCAGGTCTCAAGTTTTCAGTTTGTCACTTCCTGTTTTAGCAGACAGGACAAATGGTGCACAGAGTGGATGCAGCTCCACTCTGTGATTTACTGTGACAACATGGGTGTCTTCCTACATAAAAATCTTGTCTAGTACGTCGTTAATGGCGTCTTCAACTTGCAGTGACGATATAACATTTGCTCCCTGCAGTGACAACTTCAAGTGTCTTTTATTGCCATGCAGTCAGGCTGGTGAATGACTGCGTTTTGTTTTTTTTTGCCCGTGGGAACATTCATCTTGACATTTTTATAATAAAAACATCATTCACTGAATAGGTGCAAAGTACCACAGTTGAATATGCCTGCAAAACATTCAGGTTCATTCGAAATACAAGAATTACTTAGCTAACGTCGTCTTCGGGGCGCCAAGGACAGTTTGACACATTTGGATATTCATAGAGAAATTGGGTGCAGATTGAAGTGACTCTCATGTGGCTGAATCTTCCACTGAGCGTGCTGCAACTGGAGCCATCAGAGGAATAAGATGGTGTATAATAAACACATCTGTGAGCACACATTCTTCTGATCTTTCTGTTTTCCTTTGTGGCTGTCATCATTTTCTTCCCCACTGTGACTCACTTCCACTCTCTTCTCCCCCCGCCCTCTTCTCATAATTATCACTCCATTTCTCTCCCTCACACTTTGACTTTCGTGCCTTTTCATGCTTCACTCTTCTCTTTTCTCCTCTGCTCTCCCGCCTTGTAGATCCTCCTCCCATCCCTCTGTGCCGTATCATTACTACGAGCCCTCTGGGCCCGACGAGTGCACCATGTATCTCTCCCACGAGAGGAGCCGGCGAGGAAGCCACCACCGCTTCATCACGGAGAAGAAGGTGTTTGCAAACTGGGCTCGCACCCACAACATCCACTTTTACCAGCCGGACTGGAAGCCCACTGCGGTCGCCACCAACACGAACAGCTCGTACACTCCTGGATCCTGAGGTTCACTCCAGGGACGATCTCAGAAGTGTAAAATATGTGCGTGGACAGATTCCAGCGTGCATTTTCCCTCTGCGGCTGATATGAATGCATGAGACAGCAGTAGGACAGACCATGCAACTGTAGTGGCTGTTAGCCTACTGCCTAAGCTGCTTGGCAGAATGGGATCATTGCATAATAGCGGCAGCACAAAGCCTCAACAATGTTTTCGAAAGTGTAACTATAATAGGATGAATTTCATACTGGAATCAAAGCCATGGAGCTGGGCTCAAGTGTATTTTCTTTGCTCTGTGTAGAGCGGCTTTAATAACACTTGAGCTGTCAGACAGGCATGAGACAGTACGGCGCTGCAATAACTGCAGCATGATTGATCCATTTTCATTAAACTGAATTCATAAAGGGCTGTGAGGTCATCTCCCCATTGTTTCTGTGAATGTGACAGTGAGTTTATACTTCACACACAAATTAAACATGGTTTTGTCTTCAAAGCTGATTGTGATATTTCTAGTCACTATATTTGAATGTGTACACACTTTATTCAAACATTCGTCCATTTTCAACAATATGATGAAGAGTGGAAAAAGCATGACCGCTGAAATTGTAGACACTACATAATTAGGGTATAGTTGTTACATACAGCTTAGTTATACTGTGTATTTCCAATCTTGTAACATTCAAGTAGGCTACTTGCATCACAATTGAGTAAGAAAAAAAAAGGTACTGTCACAGTTATGATGTTGGAAAGGATTCTCCACAAAATCAATGAAGTAATAAATTTAGTTCTATTTTAAAGTGATATATTTTAAGGGCACGTCATGACCTCCTCAGTCTATTGTAGTACACAGTGGATATCAACCTTTTGGAGTTGCAACTGCCAAGAAACCTCAGGTTCGTATTGGTGACCCATCTCTTCAGCATTGGGACCTTTAACTGACAAACTGCATCTGAAAAAGTCCTGAAAATGCCGAAACAGAAAAAAGGTGAATGTCCAATCAGAACAATCCTTCAAAAAATAATCTCATGATTCTTGGGGTTTGGGACACCCATGGCTGACAACCAATGGTATAACGGACTGAGAGCAGGCAGCCTTCCAAGCTAACACTGAGGCAGATGGTGTGAGGGTACACCAATTATTGTCCAACATGGATGTGGGTCTGTTGTTTTGTTTAGTGCTGCAACTAACTTTAACGGGACAAATTTAAGATATGGATTTTTTTGTTGTTGACATGAATAAATGTTATGTCAAGGGAATGTCAGAAAATTGTGAAAATGATCCTTTTTCAGAGCCTGTAGCGTGAGCTGAGTTTCTTGTATTGTTCCGACACTCCATGTGAGGGATTCAGTTTAGTTATATAAAACATATCAGTAAAATACTATTGACAGCCCTGGCTGCAGTGATGTGCATCAAGGTAAAATGTGGCAAAAATAAACATTAAATCCAATAAAAATGTAGTAAGTCATCACTCAGTCATGTTGGGGGGAAAAAAGGGTTTCAAAGGAAATTGTGACGCAAGTTTTGTTCACAGAAGCAAGATGTATGAAGTACACAGGTCACGTGATCTGATTTCACTCTTGCGATGCTTTTGAAGAAAATGTGTACACCAAATCACACCTCGACTCACTCCAGATTGAAGGGGCATGTTAATAAGATATTATGTTGTTCTCTTGTTCTGCAACAGATGGCCCCTCTGAAAAGCCCATGTGTGTGATACTCCAGGCCATCATTTGTCCTGTTATTAAAGCCAAATGTCAGAACAAGCCCTCAAAGGCATCCCCATTTGAGTGTGGAGCAACTCGGCGTCTGTAATACTGATACGAATGATTACATCAAAGTGTCCGAGCAGCCTCTTCAATGCTGACCCACAGGCTTCTGTCTCTGCCTCTTCAGTACACAGAGGGGAGCTGGTTGTTAGAGAGGGATTATACTGCGCTATCCAACCGCATCTCCAAGGCGAAGGGGAGCAGCACGGCTATTGCAGATTCAAGATGTGCTGTCCTGCACAGGGGGCTGCAAAAAAGACATTGACTGCTGCCTGTTCCTGTGTTCATTCAGATTGTACCACGAGCACCTGCCTGTACTCTGATGGAATTCTGATGTGAAGCTCTCAGGTGCTCTGAGAAAAGCCCAGGCAGTGATGAGGTGTCATGCTAAGTGCACTGACTGCTCCTGAGATCTGCGCTGTGCTGTGTGCTTTGCACACCAATTACTACTGCTTCAGGTAGGAAGGTTGGATTTTAAAGGCTTCAAAGGACAAGCCAATGGGTCTGCCGTCTCCTTCTTGCCTCAGGCGACATCATGATTTTTATTGACCTTGGACACCTGAGCAGACAAACAGTGATTAAAGAAAAAAAGTGAGGTTCATATATTTGGACACTTAATGATAGACATTTCTTTATTAGTGTATGAACATATTAACATCATCAATTAAGTTGTTATTTTTGCTGAATATTATTTGAATTACATGATATCATTGAGAGCTCTGTACAAGAAATATCAAGGTAGGGCGAGCAGCCAATAAACTTAGCTTAGCAGAAAGGCAAGAAACAGCTAGCCTGGCTCTGTCAGGAGGTAATACAGTCGGCTTACTAGCACCTCTTCATGCTTAGCTAAGCTAACCAGCAGCTGGCTTCTCATCCAACTTTCAGCAAAATAAAAATTTTAAATGTGTTTTTTTCTCTTGATACCACAGTGGTTTCATTATTTAGTGTATTTTTCCCCATTGTAAATAAGTACAATGTGCTTTACTCGATCTTTCATTATATGATCAAATTACAAAAGTACATTTTTAGATTAAATGTTTGAATGTTGCCAGATCTATGCAAACAATTTCCCAGCAGCAAACTCAGCATTTTACAACAACGAGACACCAGAATAAATATTGGCAATATATGTTTCTGCAAACCATGGATACACTTAACATTTTATTTCAGTAGCAATGTTACATTTTCAATTCTCAGTTGAGATAGTGCTGTGCTTATGGTCTGGTTTGGTTTAGGCACGAAAAACACCGTGTTAGGGTTTGGAAAAGATCATGTTTTATCCCAGCGTCTCCACTTTTGTTGCTGCAAACACAGCTGGGAAAATGTCCCAATGTCTCATCACAAATATCTGTTTTCATAGCCACAAACATGGCTTGAAAATGTGCAAACGGCACTTGAAAATTGTCCAGTAGTTTCACACTTACAAATGTCGAAACACTGTCCCTCAAGCACCATCACCTTCAACATGGAACTCAGCCTATATATGTAATGTGAACATGATATGATGCATTGCAGAAAATGTTGATCTGGAATGTATGATCTGAAACATCTTAAGGTAACTTCCACTGTTCTACATTCAACAATTTTGAATTTGTTGAGCACACCATTATACAGAGCAGAACAATAAGATGATATATTGAAATTTTATTTACTGATGCAGTGGCAATGCAACGCTCACTAATTTGAATCACTTTTGCTCGCGAACACCGACACTGAAAGCAGCAATTTTAGGGCTGCTTCTTATCAAACACCATCAGAAGCAGTGGGAAATGAATTAATGTATTTTTCCTCAACATTAAACCTTTACCATATCTCTAAATGTAGCAGCAGGACTCACACATTTATCTCTCTCACTGTAACCACATACGCTGTTGAAAAGCACTGTGTCTGAGACCGCCTGAGTTATAGATACATGATACATGGTAGCAGGATGGTAGGAGCCTTATCAGCAAGAATTTAAAAAAGCACCATCATCACCAACATCGTTATCACCACGTCATCTAAAACCTCTACTAAATGTAGTCTTTTTATGGCCAGAATCAGTAAAACAAGTTGTTAAACTGAACTTTTCTCTATGTAAATACAGGACCATGTGTTTTGAGTCTGCACTGACCCCTGGTGGCTTCAGGTGTGTCGGCATTCTCTATCTCCACCCACCAAGACAGCAAAAGCCTGTCTTTGCTACATTTATATGCATATGATGTGTAGAGGTGTAACATTAGGCAGAGGTGCTGTGATTTGATAATGTCTAATAGCGCAGCAAGTGAAATTGAAATCATCATTAAAGCCCAATTAGCAACAATGTGGATGATTAAGGAACAGACTGGATGGTTCAAGGCTGTCCTTGAAGAGCTTCATAGTGCTGCTGCTTTCTTTATCTGTGTTCATAAGTCAAGTCAAGTCACTCCTTTTCTTACAGCCTAGAATTACGCACTGCAATCAGCGTTAAGTACATGACACCATATATGTCCTCAGACAGATGATCTGGTTAGGAAACTGTCTTCAGAGGAAAAAGTGAGATTGATTTCTGTTTTAATAATTGAGTGAGGATACATGCAGCACTTCTGTCATCTGATTAAAAAAGCATTCCACTTCCACCATAGCTGCAGAACGTGTGACATCTTGAAAGGAGAAGGTGGCCTGTTTGACAGTTGACTTGGAAGAGGAACAGGAAATGTCAGTGAAGAGATGTGGAAAGAGGGCAACATCCAACCAAGGTACTCAGTCGTATCAAACTCGCTATTTGGTGTCACATGGAATGCGTCTTTTAACCAGCAGGCCATCAGGACACCTCAGGATGGCGATGGTGAAAATACAAGGGACTAAACGTGATGCAATGTGTGAAGCTGGAGCTCCCTTTTTTTGCCCCTGCCACTATGATACCCTTACAGTCCAAATGCAACATAACCTCTGAGTACTTAGTCAGAGCTTCAGGTGTTTCCTGCCCATAACGGCTAATGCTGCCCCATGCTGCAAGCCTCCAGCAAAGAGGAGGAGAAGGCTGCAGAGGTCTGTTCAGCTCACTTCTTTCTGACCACACACCATGTTTTTTAAATTAAACCTTACATCTTCAGCACAATCAACATTGCCTTAGGTCACATCCCTTTAGGACCTTTAAAAAAGACTCTGTGTTCAGTATCTGTGGAGTTTCCCTCTGAAGCCAGCATGAGTAGGATTTAGAAATGTATCCCAGGCCTGATTTTTTTTAAAAAAAGAAAAGAAAAACTGATACACAGCAATAGAAGATTTGCATATTGGATCTCTTATCTGAAAAGGGATCACACAGTCTTCAAACACTAACAGATTGACCAAGAGCACAACCCCACTGAATGAAGTTGGTGTACAAGGTACATATAAGTCACATCAACGAAACACATATCATCAAAAGGTCCTGTCTTGAAGTGTGTCAGGCACCTTCTCAATCAAATATCTACGTCATCTCCAGAAACGTGCATTCACTAACAGACTTTCTGCTTTATAACATCCCCACAAAACAAGCAAAAGAAAATGTGCATTTTTTATTTACAAATTGTTTTTTTCAGTTGAAGTAAGGCTGGATTGCTCAGTATGATGGCAACAACCACACATCCCATTTGGTTGCTTGCAGAACACTCAAGCGCCCTATTTCTGTCTCACAAACGTTGGCTCCTTAATCCTTTTCACTTTTGCTCTCCTTGAGTCATGTGCATCATTTGATATGCCATGAGTCATTTTTGGCTTCATAGTGAGAAATAAAAGTTTGCCACCAAAACACTGTCACATTTAAATTGCCATTGCTAATTTGCTTATTTATCTGTTGCTGCGCTGCCAAATAAGAACTACTAATATGTTGCATACAGCCGTTACATACAGCCGTTACTTCTCTAATTTTCATTATTCAGAGGCATTCGGTAGGTGTGGAAAGCTGAAGGCATCGTACGAGACTGTAAGATGATCTTTTCACCTTAAATCCAGCAGGAGAGAATCAATAAGAAAAATGTTCCTCCTTTACTCTGGTGTCAAAGAGTTGCTTTGTTTGCAGGATGCCGTTCACGTTTGCACTATCTGCAGAACTGTCGGGAAGGTTTTCACAGCTCATCAATAAGCTGAGGTGAAGGATCAGCTGTGCCTCCACTCCTTTTAGTCCAGGGCAACAGTGTATGAGCTGTTTCCTTGATGCTCCTCGCTAATTGTCTCGTGATGGAGCAGCCTGTTATTTTTTCCTCTGAGGTCATTTTGTTCTCCGTGATAGCTGAACCTGACTGTCCTGCCGGCTAAATGTTCAAGCTCCTAGCAGGTGATGTCACTGTGCTAAGCGCTCTGTTTCCATTTAATGTTGCGGTCCTTCTTTTGTATGACAAGTACTGTGAACGAAAGCATAAAAAAAATGAAGGAGAATTCGCGAGACAAAAGGATACCCGATGGGATAACTTTGACCTGTGCTTGCCAATTCAGGAGTTCAGAAACCGGCATGCACCTTCAGTTTTAAGCGGAGCAGAATCAACAAGCCAAGATTACTTAGTAACCCCAGACAATATACTGAGAAACAATACAATAACAACAGCTGATGTAGACTCATACACTCTACCTCTAGTAATAAACAGTTGTACCACAAATCCCCACCTGTCTCAGTCACAACAAACTTATAACACCACAAATCTCAGCTTTGCTTCCCAGCTGTGGTCTTTATCCAAGCTTCATGCTTTCATAAAGGTCATATCTCAGATTCAGCCTGACAATCTCAGAGGGACTATAAAATAATTACACACATTCGCTGCTCTCTGCAGTTTCCCTGATGTCTGCGTTGATGATATGTGAGGTTGTCATCTGGGAGGAACAGGCAGTTGTTACTGCTGGATAATTCAGTGACTATCAAGTGTTGTGACCTTTTAGGAAATCATGCTTGTGCTGTGCCTGGGAAATGTGAAATATTAGCAAAAGATGAGAATTTGAGGGGATGCTAACCCAATTTGTGTTCAAACGGCTGCAGATTTCTGATGGCGCTCTCTATCCCCTGTGTTCCTGTCACCCTACTACCAGGCGCCACCAACACTAACTGACCGCTTTTTATCAGCGGTTCCTTCCTGGCTTGATAAACAGCTCTGGCACATTTTGCACCAACTCTGCTCCATCAACAATTCACAAAATGAGGGAAATGGTTTGGTCAGGGTGACAGACAGACAGACAGACAGAGAGATGAAGCGATGAGAGGGACAAGATGAGGCAGAATAGAGAGAGAGAGTACTTCTTCTACCTGTGAATCTTACCACAGGAGAGTTTCATTTTGTGATTACATGGAGATGTGAAGGAGGAAGTGACAGGAGGAAGCTACTGGCAAAAAGCCTGCATTATGTGTCATTTTCCCATCTCGCTCAATCTACTCCGTCTCCATCTGAACCCCACTGAGGCATTGAGTCTTTTACAGCAGCCCCATTTGATGCAGCCAACAAAAGAATATGATTGCACTCCCATGCCTGCGCTTGCCTTGCATTGTCACCGACCGCCCCACTGCTGGTCATTACAGCGTACAGAAGATACTGTATGACACCACACCTGGGGGTGTAATGTCACCTTGGAAAAGATTTTATCAGGAGTCACCTTGTTGGATAATTACTGAACATTTGGCTACAAGAGAAAGCTTCAAAGAAGATTTTATTATAACATCAAGATGTTCTGTTTTTACAATGAGCACAGACACAGCAGGAACTCAATCACAGACTTAAACTAATCAATTCATTTGTGAACGAAGAAGAACAGCACATTTTTTTGCCGTTGGGCTCTTTTATTAGCTGCCTTGAATTCATGAAAAAGATCAATTTTTCCATGTAACTCGTGAATATGCTGGATCATCTCCTGCTGTGTGTACTCATACTCCTGCATACTGTATTTGTTATATTCAATAGTGCCAGAACCAATGAAAACACCAAAACAGATGCACAAGATACATCAGCAGTCTTTAAACACATGTTAATGTGTTACTTCTGTTTCATACGTTAGATGTATTGACAGTACAGATGCAATGGTGCAGCATATCCACAGTGTCACAATTTTTTTGTAGGCATGTTAATTTGGAAAAATAACCCATCTTCAGGGCCTGTAGAAGTATCTCTTTTCCTCAGAAACTTTGTCGTGATCGAGAATTACTAATTAAAAATTACGTTTTGTTGGGTCCAGCATGTTTGTGACCCACTTGTATAGTGGCATTGGTGTCGTCAATGTTTGCTAGCAAGCATTACCAAAATTAACACTAGCTAGCGTTAGCGAAATCAATGATTGCCAGCAGTGTTACTAATACAACAAACTGTCAACCACTAGACTGTGCAGATGCTTCAGTGTTGTAATGTGAATTACAGAGGTGATTTACAGAAGCTCACACCAGGGCTTTGACTCCAAAACTGTTTTTTCTTAAAACTCTGAGTTCATTTTCATTCTTTTCATTCAATTTTCAAGTGAAATTCAGACCTTATCTTGTACATTGCACCGTTGAGCCACCGGTGTTCACTTTAAATTGCCTGTATGCCATACAAAAAGAAGAAATGGTTTTTGTTTGGGCCTTATGACTAGTATGACTGAGGTAAAAGAGTGTGGGTTCATTCGGTGTATTACCAGATAAAGTATACAGTATGTGTTTGCACTTGGTTGGTGGACACTATTGGCCAGTTATGAGTTACCACAGTAATTAACATTGTCTTTTAGCTCCTTTTGTGTCTCATTTTTCATGCCTTTATACTATCATTTCCTTTTTGTGTGTGTGTGTGTGGGTGAATGTTTTCGGAATTTTCGAGTTTGCAAAACCACTTACTTCAAATTGCCTCTTCAGGAACAAACAAATACTTTGAATAGAGTTGAAAGGAGATAGATGTGTTTGTTGAAATGTTCACTTCTTTTTATTTTTTCATTTTCTGTTGATGGAGGAAATAAATCAAAACAACGGGCTATCATTTTGAGACGGAGAGGCATTTTTATGTGACCACATGCTCCAAAATCAATGATTCTTTTCTCTGCCTGCGTTTGTACTTGTTGAGGTATATAATATGCTGTTATCAAGAGAGAGACACGTTAGAGAATGAAAGTAGTAGAGTGAGGGTAAAATTTCAAAATTATCAGTATTTTCGACAGAGGAAACTTCTAATGGTAACGGTATTAATATGACAGACGCAGTCGAGGGTTGATTGGTACTCTTATAAGCAAAAAATGAAAAGCCTAATACATTAAACTCTTAAATATTTCCAATGAAACACTGCATAATGTCTTTGTGTACATAATATATGACATTTACATGAGTCAGGGTATGGACTTTCCACTTTCTTGTCACATTTTCTTTGATGCAGTCTGACTGTAGATCGACTAAACAGTGGAGAGTGAAGAGGACATTTGTCGCAATTTCTGTTTACCAAGGAATTATAGAGAAAATTAAGAGTTGGAGGGTGAAAAAGTCAGCATTTCCTCAGAACTTCACGCATGATAAGGAATCAACGTCCTTCAGGGTGCTGCGAAAAGGGAAATGCGACTCAATTTCACACAAATACACAGCAGCACTGAATCTCAAATGGAAGAGGAAATGGTGACTGTGCCAGCAACAAACCCTTTCTGTGTGCAAAACAGCTCAGTAATCAGTTCTCTAATGATAACTATTGCTTGAATATATTCAGGAGGATGGTACATTTGCTCTGGATGAAGTGATATTTGCTTGAAGCTGATGTGTGACCCGAAGGTTGTCTGTCTCAGCTGCCTGGCACCATGGCGGTTACTCAGGAGCTGTTCCAGGCACTGGGCTGACGTCAGGAGACAATATGAATCAATATTCTGACCCCAGAGTCGATGGTAAGTGTGGTGGGTCTGCACTCTCTTGAGAACTTAAGAGAATAGTCAATTCTATCTAATACTTCTGACAATTATATTCTCTTTGTTTTCAACATTGTGCGTGGGACATGAAGGTGACTTAACTTCCTATTCATAGTAATCACGCAGTCATCATCTAAGAGCTCAAACTTCCTCCCCTCCTAGACAAAATATCACTCAGACGTATCCTGTCTAGATAGAGGGTGCGATGGAAGTGCTGTTACCGAGAGTGTGCAAACAACACACAGATGGTTATGTTTCTCAGAAGAGAGAATCTCCTGAATTAAACTGAGTTTGTAGCACAAATGAAAACTCCCCAACAAAAAACTTCAGGGAGAGCCGTGGAGTGGGCAAAGTGTGCAGCGAAAAGAAAAACACCTAATTTTATTCCCGCTGGAGATGATCTGCTCCACACCGAGCCAGGAGAAAAGGCAACATGTCTGCAGCAGGAGATGGTGCCACCTAACTCCGGCTCAACTCCTCCTTATGTACAGAAAAAAACACATTAAACAAAATGTATTGTTAGAGATGTTCAGAGAGAGGGTGAATGTTTATGTGGAGCTTTCTGGAGGTGTCACAGGCCTAACAGTGCAGAGGAAGAAGGGACCTCGAGGCTTCAAAAGACAAGCAAGTTTAAAGAATCTGGTGCTCATCACTGTTCTGTGTAAACAATGTCCAGTTTTCCTGAGTTATGACACATTTTTTCAGATGATCCAATGAGGTTTTTTTTTAATTCTTTATTTAGATTTAAGGGGAATTTACACCAATGTCACACATCCAAGTTTTATTCACAGGTGGGAGACTTCTGCTGCATTTGTTCTTAACATTGAAGGAGGAAAGGAGGCTGATTGAAGTCTGATGTGTTGTCTTAAGCGATTTCACTTTGTGTCAGTTGAGGTTGAAGACTACAAGTTTGAAAATCGAAATTATCTGTGGGTGTGGAGTCAGAGAGAAGCGAGTTGATCAGACGTCTACAGCTTCCTCCTTGTTGATGCTACAACAGTTGCTACACCTGTGCTATGAGCTTAACACACACACATCTCTGACAAAGCTGTCTTTGGTCAGGTTGCGCTGTGGGTAATGTAGTCTCCAGGTTTTACAAGGAAGAGAAATGCATGTAATAAAAGAGATGATATCTGTGCTTCTGCTGCATACATTTTAATGTTTTTTCTCAAAACTGTCCATCATGACTCAGACAATATTACAGGAGTGTAATGGTAAATCCATTCTAAAAGAATTTATACATCTAAAAAATTGGAAAATGATCAAATGTTGTCAGAAAAAAGTTTCTTTTGACAGCTACAATGTGTGGAATGTAGGTTGGTCCAAAGCCCCCCAAATTCAAGAACTGAACATTCAGCTCCATCAGTCAGAAGCTTGACCCCTTTTTTTCTGTTCCAGATAAGTTTTCTGTTGGAACAAACATTCAAGAACGAAGCGGACATCAGATTTCCTCTGTTGTGTCATGACTAATTATCGTTTCTGTGTAAATTCCGTTCTGTTTCTGCCTCAGAACCACGTGTACTCCTCATCAATTTGTCTTAAACTGGCAGCTCACAAAAGTCAATTATTTTCTCTCTGCTGCGCCAAACTCAGTCAGCTTGACTTAGTATAGAGGTTTTTCCTTTGGCCATCGACCCATTTCTCTTGTGCAGAGCACTTTGTTTTGTCTTTTTTGTGACTTTCATCAACTTTGTATTTAACTTTAGCAATGTCTGAGTCCATGTTAGATTTCTTCCCTGATTTCTTCCACCGAGACATCCATGATTACACAAAGTAGGGTTTTTTATATGACTTCTGCATGAACATAAGTAACCAAATGATCCCTTCTAATTAAAGAATGACATGGCTGTCAGTCCTGGCCGATAATTCAGTATAAAGTATGTAGCACTATGACACTGATCTGCTACTTAAACGTAACTTCTCAGAAATCAGGAAAAAGATAACAGACATATTTACAAACAAGAGGATGCATAGACCCTTTGAATTATTCTAACTGGTGGGGAAAGAAATGCAATCAACTACAAATGCTGAAAAATACTTATGATATTAAAGTTAAGCATGCCTGTTCACATCCTTTTAGTCAAGCACATTAATGACTGTTTGTATATGAAAACACAAAAGCTGCACCTAATAATACAGATTGCATCACCTAAAAGGATAAAGGATGCTCTGTACCATGTCCCAGCTCTCTGTCCAGTCTGAGTGGAGGCTCAGTGTTTCAAAGAAACTGGACATTTTATTCTTTCAGCTGATAAAATCTGGCTTGGACACGTTTTTCATATCACATTGTAGCATTTCATCTTCAGCTCCTCCGAACAGATAGAAACCTCTTCATTTGGGCTGTTAATATTTTGAATAATGAACATTGAAGCGGCTTAAAATGAACTTGCAACATTTAGATATCCAGCAGGCAAAAGAATTGACACAGGTAAAGCAAATTAGAATAAATAAATAAATGACTAGATAAAAACAAAAAGGCACCTTTGCAAAGTAATAAAACTAGTTACATGTTGGACTGGCCTTGTTCTAAACAATTGAATTGTCAAATTTGACCTTAGTGTACCTATATTGTTTGGGGGGGAAAAGGCTGCTAATCTTTTGTAAATTTTAATAACATACGAAGTGAATCAACAGCAGTGCAGTCTGAACTTCCATTACATCATGGAACTTTGTGGACAAACTGTAATTCAGACACAAGCAGCAGGACCCAAAGTTATTAATTGGAACATATATCTATTGTATATATTGACATACATGAGAAGAGTCTCTGAAGATAAAATTATATACAGAAATGTGTCATCTTCAAGATAATGCAGCCGTGCGTAAATTAAAGAATTAATGTATTCGAATTTTGGCTCAGTTTATAATATCCACAGGTTCTGTTTTTTATGTCTAGAGAGAGTCGACACTCAAATAAAGAGCAGACTTGTGGTGTTTTTTTTTTTGTTTTTTTTGCAGAATGAGACACATGTGTGCAGCCTCGCAGACAGACTGGAGCTCGTCCGCCTTCACCCACTTGGCACCAGCGGAGCGCAGACGGAGGTGCGCACATCACACAACTCTGCTGCCTCGACGGGAAGATTCGAGGAGAGCAGTTTCGGGACTTTCAGTGGGATTTACTGCCGGGCTGAGACGACTTCGATTTGATTAGTTTTTGTTTTTTTGACCATGACAAAAGACGTAAAAGAAAGTGAAGAGGCTGTAGACTTATGGTGAGCTCTGAAAGAGAAGACTAACTTGAGGTAAGAAACTGGCTCAGTGTTGACTCTTTTGGGAATGGAGGACATCTCCCATTTAAAGATGGTATAGTGTGATTGACTTTTAATTAATTATTATTTTTTGTTTACGTTTATTAAAATAGCTTTCACTGCAGTTTAGTTGTATAATTCTTAGAATTGTGAAAGGAAAATACACATCACCACACTTCATGGCAAAGTAAGTCTCACTCCCAAAGCTGCACGTGCACTGTATAGTAAATGTATTAAACGCTTTATTATAATAATGATCTATTATTCTGTGTCGTTTACAGATCCAGACCAGTGAAACTATGGGCTCTGGCTGAAGTCATCACTTTTAAGGTAAATCTCTCACCAGACTTTTTTAAACATGTTGGTAGAAAAAAATAGTCTGAAGTCTCTCTCTCTCTCTCTCCTTTAGATTTTATTTCCACCATGTCAGCCAATGGGAGCTCAGAGCCCACTTGCAGGTCAGAGGTCAGACCAAGCAACAACACCTGCAGCCAGCAGGAGCTGTCTGTCACTGCCTCTGTCATCTCCATGACCGTGGGCGTCTTGTCCAACAGCCTCGCCCTCTTCATCCTCGTCAAATCCTACAACCGCATCCGGATCAAGTCTAAGGCATCCTTCCTGCTGTTCGCCAGCAGCCTGGTGGTCACAGACCTGCTGGGCCACCTCATCATCGGCTCACTGGTGCTTTTCGTCTACGGCTCCCACAAGAAATGGGAGACGTTTGACCCTCACCGCATCGTGTGCAGCATCTTCGGGGCGTGCATGGTGTTCTTCGGCCTGAGCCCCCTGTTCCTGGGCAGTGCCATGGCGGTGGAGCGCTGCATTGGAGTCACCAGGCCCATCTTCCACTCCACGGCATTAGCTTCCCACCACATGAGGAGGCTGCTGGGACTCACCTGGCTGCTGGCCGCCCTGGTAGCCGCGCTGCCTATGCTGCTGTGGAGGCCCTATAAGGTTCAGAGCTCCAGGAGCTGGTGCTTCTTCCATATGGAGGAACCCAAAGACTGGCTGGATGTGCTCCTGCCCCTGCTGTTCTCCATGCTGGGGCTGCTGGCCTTACTGCTCTCCATTGTGTGCAATACACTGACAAGCTGTGTCCTGCTGCAGGCCAGGCTACGCCGCAAGCATCACTGCAGGGGCACGTCCTACCACATAGAGATGATCTGCCAGCTGCTGGCTATCATGTTGGTGTCCTGTGTGTGTTGGGGCCCATTACTGGTAAGATATCCTCCTCAGTAGACCTTCAACTCTGCTTTCTGTCATCAGAACTCACAGTGTGGGGGCTGACACATCAGGAGCCCCTTTGTAGATGTTGTTTCAGCCTGCTTTATCCATCCAAATTTACATTTACATTCCGTCATACCATCATTTGTCTGATCTTCAAACCTCATCTCCTGTTTTCCAGTGTGTCTGTCATGGAACTTGAACAGTGTTAAGTACAAATTGACTGTCAAGAGGCAGAACATTTGGTTTTAAAATGAGGCAGAAACCTGGCAGGTTTTATTATCCATGATGTGTGATGGAAAAGTGACTCAAAAAAGGTCGTTTTTAGGGCTTTCATTTTCAGTCTGTCTCTCCCTCTCATTCTTTCATTCTTCGCTGCTGAAGCTCCGGTCCATCCGTCTGTGACATCAAGGCTCAGATTCAATAGCTGTTCTGTCTGACCTCTCCTCAAAACTCCTAAAAAAAACTGCAATATGTCCAGAACGCTGGAGCAAATATACACACTGTCCTTCAAAAATATCCACTCGCCCCCTCGGAGCAAGACATACATGTCCAGCTCCCTCTCCTGTCTCCTTCATGAGTCTTATTGCTTCTCCAAGAGCGCACTGTGATTTACGCCACCACCTCAGTTCATGCTAAACCCCTCGTCTTCTACAGTTATAAGGCTATCAGTGTTTGTTTTTTTAAACATATTTTTATACTACTCACATTTTTGGCAAAAGGACAGAAGAAGTGATCTTAATTTTCATTTAGTCTTTCTTAAAATCTCCCACCAGTGCTGTTTTGTTTGACAGCCAGTTTGTACCAGACATGTTTTTCCTGTAACAGTGGATCAAAGCAAAGAATCTAACAAGCTTTTTTCCATTTATTCATTAACTATTTATTCACAATATAATTATGATATCATTTTTGCTTCGGTGGGAGAAGTCCCAGGTTTATTCATGTTATTTAATGCAAGTTTGATTAAAAAATGGAACCAAACTGTTCCTTTAAAAATGAAATGAATCATGGATTATGAGAATTGACACACACTCACATCCTGTCAACAAACTATTGCTGGCCCAGACCTCATGTAGATAAGCAAGTAGCTCAGTTAAAACACAACAAGGTTAACAGCGGGATGCACAGTGGCATCATCAAGCACAATTATAATTGGACAATTAATTATTTCATTTCCCGTTAGATCCATGTCGTCATGATGAGCATCAGAGCGAAAGGCGAGCCTGCATCGTTCAGTCTCCTGGTGGTGGTACGCATGGCCACCTGGAACCAGATCCTGGACCCCTGGGTCTACATCCTGCTGAGAAAGGCTGTTCTGAGGAAAATCTTCATGTTGATCCACAGCTGCTGGGGCCCAAACTTTCATCAACTACACCGCTGGCAGCGTAGCGTGCTCCGCAGCTCGGTGGAGACCAGCAACTCGGGTGCTGGGCCGCCTGACTGCCGCTGCCTTGGTAAATTACCTCTGCCGGACACTGAGCTCAAATGCATCACCTGAACCATGGCCACAACCTGAACCATGGCCACAATGTCTCAAAGAACTGTGGGATAAAACGGAAAGAAGCTGTGAAAACTTTACTGAAATACAGATGGTTTAAGTTCTGGGACCCATCACTAGACTCTCAGTTGGAATCTTACATAAACTATGATTGCACTGTTGATTTTCATGTGTTCTTTGAATCTTCCATGAACTGGTGGTATTGTGATTTTATGTATAATGTGGGATATCTTTTTTCTCTCAACGTTCAGCTCAATTTGATGCATCAAAACCCGTCTAAAATATTCATGTCTGAACGTTCAATTATTCCTCTAACATGCTTTTTCCATCTGACAAGCTGTCACCTTTGTTCATAATGCTGCTGAAATGTCTACATGGCAAAAAATAATTTTCCTAAAAGACTTAAAGTGCTTTGAAAACATGTTAATTGTGCATGTAATCATGTTAAGTCAGTGTAAATAAATTAAATGACTTGGTCTGATTAAATTGAACTTCATGTGTTTATTCAATTATTACATATAAAGGTCATTTCAAATTGGTTATTCTGTCTCTTGAAACTAGCAAGACTTTTTTTAAAATACCGATTGCACAGTGTTATTAATGTAGAGAAATGACTTTGTCCCTGTATGGATTGTTTCATTCACTTTGATATTCAGCCTGCCTGGGCACAAAGCAAACCAAAGCAGGAAGAGGCATTGTTTTCCCCCAGACACTATCTCAGGTAACTGTGGAAGAACTGGACTAACTGTAGAAACTCTGCACTGCACTGCAAAAAGAAAAAAGAACCCCACTTTTCAAGGAAGCTAAGAAGGTGAAGAGGGAGCGCGATAGAAACTGAGGTTAAACAAGAGTGAACAGACGAGCTTCAATCGAGAGCATATTAACATATTATCTATCTATCTATCTATCTATCTATCTATCTATCTATCTATCTATCTATTTATCTATTTATCTATCTATCTATCTATCTATCATATGTGTTAAGAAGGAGTTAATCTGAGGAGGACGTCTGTATCTCCGTATCTTTCTCTCTGTATGGAGTCTGTGTGGCACAGTGATAATTAGACTTGTTCAGTGTTCAATTACACTCTTTTATAATTATCCAAATCCAATCAATTATATTAATTATAATCAATCATGACACATTCTTAAAAAAAAGGAAATATGAGTCTCTTTTTCATTATATTTGGTTTTTTAAACTGTGCATCAAAATAAAGTAAAAAAAACAATGTACCTGCTGTTGCATGTTGGCAGAACTCTTGCTAATCACAGCTCCCGCTGCTGCTCTGGGGGTTTAATTGCATTCAGCGTTTAGGTGGCACACTTTGAGAGCCGTCATTCAATTACAGTGTCACAAGATGTGAACTGTGCCGTGACAGAACGTGGAGAACAACTCAACTGTCAGGTGGAATGAAATAGGCAGACACATGATTGGAGAAACGAATAGCAAACTTAAAGATTCCATATGTAACATTTCCACATTGAAACATCATAATATGACAAAACCTTTGCAATACATTTTGTTGAGCTGTGTAGTTACATCATCATCACAAAATTTCCCCACAATGTTCAAACCCTGGGAAATACAATATTCAACTCAACGCAACCTTTTACTGGGGTGGAATGCCAGTACAACTTCCGGAATGGAGTCAGAGAGAGAAAGTAAGTCAGTGAACATGACTGCACATAACATGAATAGTACTTTGATACATAACCTTGTCCGTAAATATTCCTGCCTGTGTCACGTAGACGGCTTTTCATCAGCGATTGTGGCTGTGGAACAATAAAGGGAGCAGCACCCATGATCCCCCACTACTTCTGTCTTTTGTTTTGTTTTGTTTGAGGGACCTCTGCTGGCAAAAATGACACACTGTGTGTTTAAAGACTGCAAATGCAACACACTTGGTCAGAATATGCTGTCAAAAATAGACAACATGATTTGGGAATTCTAAATTAAACCCTTTTTTTAACAGCAGATGTAATTCAGCTGTAATTATGTTCATTGTGAGTTTTAAAATCTAATTTGATCACTCAATTTGCAAAAGTTTTTTTTTATTTTTTTTTATTTATTTATTTATTTTTTCATTTAGGTTTTCTTAAAATCTCTCAGCAGTGCTTTTTCCTTTTCCTTTTTTTATTTTTTTTTTTTATTTTTTTTATTTTTCTATCCATGACTGTGGGGACAAGCAGTTTTGAAGTGCTGGCAATGTTAAATAACTGATTAAAAAATCTATATATTGCCAAATTCATGGCCCAAGAGGCAGTAATAGTTCAAATAACCTGTTGTCTCATTATAAAATATCAGTAAAAAAACAACCACAACAACAACAACAACACAGTGCCACACTGCTTACAATTACACTACAATATAATGTATATGAGTCTATTTCTGCTTCTTACCTCTTTATTATGTTGTTTATTTTTTTTACAATTGTTATTGTTTATTGCAATATTACTGTCCCTGGCTGCTGTTACAAAGAAATCTCCACAAATAAATGCTGATTCAGTATTTATTCAGTGTGTGTTGGTGTAGTTGATAAAGTGTCCTGTAGGTGGCAGCACGACGCCAAAGGTCATCCAGCTGGTCGGAAACGAAGACGAAGAAGAAAGATCCGTACGGTATGTGACGTAATCTCTTCCTGATAACCTCCATCTTTCAGTACCGCATGCCTCTGTGGACTTTAGAGCAGGTTTGGCCTCATTAATGTTGGTGTGTGTGCGACGTTTGGTGTTTGTGGATGTTGGTGTTTGGTCGGAGCAGAGCTGTCGGGCTGAGCGGAACCGTGACACGCTGTGTGTTGCTCAGTCCGGAGGGCCCGTGTTGTGTTTTCATCTGCAGCTTATAACCACACACACACACACACACACACAGCGGACTGTCTGCTAGTCTGAGTTACTATTGCATCAGCGTGGTCCAGTTTTCCTGTCAAGTTTAATGTCTGTTTATCGGGTTTTCCTGTTCGTTTATTTGTAAACTGTCCGGTTAGCTCATGGTGTTGTAGCTAGAGCTGCTGCTGACAGTCGACAGGGCAGCAGCATGTTAGCTGTGTAGCTAAAAACATTAATGTGTATGTTTTAGTTTTTATAAGTACTATATCCATTTCTGTCACATTGTAGGTGAAAACATGAATCAAGAAAAACTGGCAAAGCTTCAAGCCCAGGTCCGGATAGGAGGAAAGGTGAGTGTACACCCAATAAACGGGCTTTTGTTTTGACTGGAGAGGTGTAATGACATATGCTACATTAAAGTGCATAATAGCATGTTGTGCGTGTTAGTGATTTCATGGTTTGCCTCTTTTTAATTATGTCTAATAAAATACACTTCAACCAACTTCAACTACAACCAACTTCAACTACATCTTTCCATTTCAAGTGGTGTTTGTATTTTTATTACATTTATTATTTACAAGTTTTACAGAGTTAATAATATGTAGCCTACTACAAGTAATTGTTGAAATTCATGTTGTGGTTTGTCCTCAGTACAGTCCAACATATAAACAAAGTAAAACAGGAGGAAATTGTGTTGTTCTTCCAGGTCAGTTTGTTTATTCAGTCATGAAAACAGATAGTTTGTTTGTAATGTTTGTTTCAGCATAAAAAAAATCATAATGCAAACATCAAAAAACTGATTAAATCACATAATGAATTAAGGAGCAATCCCCTAATTTCGTAACTTCAATAATTTAGCCTAAAACTGTGTCTCATATGTTCAATATGAGACACATTTTTAGACTAAATTATTACCTTTTACTTTGTTTATATGTGGCGGACCCTGCCACATTCCTAGCTTCACACTGTGTTCCAGGGACCATATTTTCCTCAGAGATCAGCTTGTTTACTCGGTTATGGAAAAAATGTATATTTCTGAGTTTGTAATATTTGTTGACAAAAACAGGACAGATACTGACTCACCTTGTAGACTGCAGTATAGCAAATCTATTAGTTTGTCACTGATTTATTGCTATAGTCACTTGAAGCCGGCCAGTATGTTTGTTATTTCTACCACAAGAGACCTATGACAAGTTTATTGTTGAATAAAGTCAAAATGTTCTACTCAGAGTAGAAGTCAAGCAGGACCTCAGCAGGAGGCCAACTATATGACAATATCTGGGGTTTTTTTAAACTCCCAGATATCTGTATCCTTATCGGCCCCAAAGACCTGCCCAACTGCAGCACTGAATTGAAACCACTTATGAAATCACTGGCGTTTGTGTGTATTGAGTTTGAGAAACACTAAAATAAACACGATTTTACAACAAAGGCTTTGTGCCTCTTCGGCCTTTTCTTTTTCTTTTAATGCTGTCACTCTTCATGTTGCTGTCAGTAATGAGTCTTATCTTCTGTTTGATTGTAGGGATCTGCACGCAGGAAGAAGAAGGTGGTACACAGAACTGCAACTGCTGATGACAAGAAGCTTCAGAGTTCATTAAAGAAGTTGGCTGTCAACAACATTGCTGGAATTGAGGAGGTAAATCAGTCTTTCGCATAAGGAAACTGAATGTAGAGCTCAGTCATGTTTTTATCATTTATGTGGCCTTAACTTTAACAACTCCACCTCTCAGGTGAACATGATCAAGGATGACGGGACTGTGATCCACTTCAACAACCCCAAAGTTCAGGCCTCTCTGTCCGCCAACACGTTTGCCATCACCGGCCACGCTGAGACCAAACAGCTGACGGAGATGCTTCCCGGCATTCTTAGCCAGCTGGGAGCAGACAGCCTCAGCAGCCTGCGCAAACTGGCGGAACAGTTCCCTCGGCAAGGTGGGTGCTGTGACATTCAACAATCACTGTAAAAGGGGAGGATGAGGTGTTCTGGTTTAAGACCAATTTGCGTTGGATTAGTATAATCTGAGGACCTCTAGTAATGAGTATAATTGCAGATATTGGCTGTGATTTTAATCCTGCATACACTAAAGTTTCAATATTTTAAAAAATTAACAACCATATTGCACCAAACACAGAGGTCATGTCATAATATGACTCCTGTGCAAAGTGGCATATCTGTGATGCGGGGTCATATTTTATTGAACATCTGTCGACTGCTGTCAGACCACAAAACAAGTATGAAATTTGATTGCGGCTCTTATTATGTTGAACAACGCACAGCTGTACTGTGAGATTGGTTATATTAATATTCAGTTAGTGATGACAGAGAAGGTTGCGGGCAACGAAAGATTGTCATATTAAAATCATGCCACAAAACATCTGTTACTTGATAAAATGAGCTGAAAATGTGTATTTATTTTTAAATTTTTTGTTACGATGTGGCTGCTGAGTAACAGACGGTTCACTACTGAAGCACTGACTTGAGGCAGAACATTGAAATCACATCCGTGGCATAATGTCAGTAAATTTGTGTAAAATTCAATGTCCTCTGTCTCTCTGTGGCTCTGGTTTTATAGTTTCTTTTCTTAAAAGACATAAAATAATGTTCTACAACCTCTGGCCGCTATAGTTTGTAGTAGACTTTTCTCAAAAAAGAAGTAAATAGAATTAGAATAAAGAGAATTTGACGAGCACTATTTTTAGAGGTGGATTAGTACACGTCTGTTGCTCTAGTGAGTGTTTCCTGCAGCTGGACAGTGGATGTGCGGTCAACGAAAACTACAGTATCCATGTGCGTGATAATGAATCAATGATTTGAATTTAAAAAAAAGAAAAATAGTGTTTAACGGTGACAACAGCAGAGCTCTGTAGCACGGGGAAGTAAGATGTATCAGGGTTAGGCCACAATGAAAGATTTGTCAGTAAAATAAATTTTTGTGTTTTTCTTTTCTTGGGATTTGTTGACAATAAGCTTGGGCGATATCTAAAATGTTTTATCATAATCTTGTCCCGTCTAAATATCACAACAGACAATATGGTTGTTGATAATTCGCTTGGTGAGACCAGCCGACCGAACGGCGCTGGGTGATGGACGCTGAAGTGAGGCAAAGACGCCACGTAGCCGAATTCAAATCCTTTGACTCGCCATTTTCTCCCGCTTTAAACCCAGAATATTCCCAAATTTGTGAGCTGGCATTCTTCCTGTTGTAACCTCCCAAATATGGACATGTGTAGCCTCCACTGCCATGAATGCTCTGCCTGCATTGTCTTTTCAAAATAAAAGCCTTTAAATACCTTAACAGCTATTCAGTATTCGGTATTGTGAAAAGCATTGCATATGATGGCAAATAACGTTCAATAATATCTAATATCGGCCCAAGCGTGGTTGACGATGACAAAAATAAAGAATATCACCAGCTTATCCTCTATGAAATGATTTCAGATCTGGTTAAAATCATTAAATGACCAAAGTTAAAGCTATAACATGTTTTTTTATTATACATTTCATCTCAGCTCTCGACAGCAAGGCTCCGAAGGCAGAGGACATCGAGGAAGAGGATGATGATGTTCCAGGTATGATATTGGTATTGGATGCATAAAAACTCAGTTTAGTGTTTTCTTTTTTACACACGCTTGAACTTATTTTCATAACACATTCTAAGATTTGTTATTTTTCACATGTTTAGAAGATTTCCTAAATACTGCACAAACTCTGTTATTTAGTTAACTTGAGAAGATCCACACTGTAGAAGTGATATTGGTCTATTCAGTCCTTGCAGAGACTAAATTCAGCTTCATTTGGTCTCATTTGACACCAAAGAGTAAATTGTAGATTGTAGTTGTAGAGTAAATACAGATTCACGTGAAAGTGTTTACTTGAATTATAATTATTAACAATGTGTTGTTCTGCAGATCTGGTGGAGAACTTCGATGAAGCCTCAAAGAACGAAGCAAACTGACGAACGTGAAGAAGATCTACGCACGGACTGGACTGCAACGAAGCGAGAAAGCTACTCCAGTGTTTTAAAGTCTAGACATATCAGACACTATCCCCACAAACCAGAGACTTTTCTATTTTACCATGGATGGCCCACGTATGTCCTGAGTCAGACTGGCTTGTGCACTTAAACAAACAAACAAAAAAGAACATATTCCCCTCTGGTAAATGGTTAAATCCCCTCTCCACTTTGTCAGTCATGGTCAGGATTACAGTGGTCATTAAAGCAAGTCTTAAGACTTTTGTTTATGAAACAAAATAAAGGTGATTAACATTTTTTACATGGTGCTGTGATCATTGATAAGTAAAGATTATAGAATGAATAAAATGATCTTCAAATTGAGTGATGCTGAAACCTAAGATATGACCGGGTGTTGATAAATGCTTGCATGCATGCACGCAGGGTTTTTTTCATATCTGGCATCATAGCTGTGTTGTGTTGGCCTGTGCGCTGTCCTGCGGGCTGTGTAGACAGCAAACTGGGGAGGGACGTTTCTGCACACCTCTTGAGTTTCTTCAAAGAGCTGCAGAGAGACACAGGGGAGGAGGGAGATCACAGAGAGGGGGGAAGAGAGGCGAAAAAAACCCCATCCCATCCTCCAGCTGGTGAGCAAGGCACTGCTGCTTGAACCCGTTTCGCTCCGCACTCAGATGTAACCGGATAAAATGCTGAAGTTCTTCTCTGCGCGGGATGACGAGAATGAAAGCCTTCTGGGAGCGATAACTGAGGGTAAGAGCAGCGTCCACAGCAGCGGGGTGGGGATGCTTCCTCGCTCGCTTTGCTCGCTTTGCTTGCTTGCTTTACTCTCCATTCATTGCCTGCCTGCGCGTTACGAGAGGATGATACTGCGCGTCTGTGTTTGTCACAGAAAACTGCTGATCCAGCATTTTGGCTGCCGCGCATAGTCCGCATCATCATGTATGTGTGTTGCGCACATGCCCTGTGTGCAGACTGCTGCGCACATACGCGCACCAGGCTCCCCGGTAAACACCACCCCGGTGCGAGTGTCCAGCTGGATCTGATGTAACGGGATGCGGGGTGAGTGTCGCATTGCCGCCGGTGGTCTCAGTGCCTGCGAGCGGATTAAACATTTGCACGTGTGCTGAATGCGTCACCGTCCCGGGGAAACGGTTGCTCCAGTCAGCCGGAGCCCCACCGCCGTGTCGCGGGGTGATCTTCACTCTGTAGCCCCGCAGCAGGAGCCACACGGCCCGCCTTTCCTTTTTTTAATGGTTTCTGTGAAGCAGCTGCAATGCAGTTTAACCCGAGAAATCAGTCTATCAAATATTCTTAAGCGTTTTGATGCCAGAGCGCATCACACGGTGCAGGAGTGTCAGCTGAGCAGCTGTTTTGGTTTTCTGGGATTTCTACTGCTTCTGGTCCTGAGTCATATTCACGAACCGGCTCAATGAAACAGCAGCTGTGGACACGTTAACTGTCGTTGCATTACAGTGATGGTTATGACGTGACTCACAGATGAGGGAAGGATGCTCATTGGCTGTAATCACAGCCTCTATGTTGGATGTCAATGTCTAGATTATGAATGGAGTCATTTTTTGCATTTGGTGCTGTTGTGCTGTCTCAGGTGATCAATAGAAAACTCCAATGTACAGAAACATGTTATTACCACACACAATGAGCCAATACACAGGGCCAGAAAAACAGCTTTAGTGTGAACAAAACATCTGTAAAGAAAAAAAAAAAAAAGTATCTGCGGATCCTCATCCAGCAGAGCCAATTAAAACCAGATGGAACTCTTTCTCCTCCTGGAAGCCAGAAGCTATTTGCGACCACCAATTGCTTATTGGTTTCATGTCAACAATTAGTCCTCTCCATGTAGTCTGTTCAGTGAAACACCTCTCAAGGGCACCTGTGTGTCAGTGCTGCCTTTAGTGATGATTGAGAGCTATCAGGCATGCGCAGGGTCAGGAAATAAATGACCACACGCTGCTAAATGGCCACTTAGCACATGTGAACACAGTTTCACACCAAATGGTTCATTATTCATGAGCATGGTGTGTTTAAGTGTGTGTGTCTGACAGAAAGAGACACAGAGACATGAAGTGTTTATGATGTCCTCATCACAGATGAGGGAGACAACCCGTCTCTCCAGGACACCAAGCACCACTGGCTGAACAGACCCTGCCTGCTGGTGCTCAAAGATGGAGACGTGTCCAAACCAGGACTGGGCTGCGGCCAAATACGACCAGAGTCTCCCTCCAAGACGACTTCAGACGTGTCCGTCAGAGGCAGCTTTGAGCCGTGTGAGCAGAAACCATCCGAGCATCCTGCCAAAACTGCTTCACCCTCCCAGCTGGAGGAGGGCAGCTGCACTGTGACCACCATCTCCACATGGGGGGAGTCTTCCAGCCCCCTGGTGCTGAGCCCCGCCAAGGCTGCCTGGCCAGAGGATGATGACGGATCGGCAGGGGAGAAGAAGAAGGAGCCCCAGGTTCTCCCATCAAAGGAGGACTCTGTGGTCGAGGAGAAGGAGCTGGAGGAGAGCAGGCTGGAGCAGCAGGAGCAGTCCTGCAGCTCAGAGGTGACGGCAGCACACGAGGAGCTCCAGAGCCAGTTCAAGATGGGAAGCTCTGATGGAGGAGATGAGACCGCAGACAGCGGGGAGGGAGCGATGGGAGACTGCGCAGCTTCCCCCGTGGATCCTGACAATGAGTCGAGCCCTGTTGGGATCCTGTCCAAGGATCGAGGCACCGTCCTCGGGGAGGTGGCCCCGGTGTGGATCCCTGATGCTCAGGCTCTGGTGTGCATGAAGTGCGGGGTCAAGTTTACGTTCACTAAGAGGAGGCACCACTGCCGCGCTTGTGGGAAGGTGAGGAAAAATATGTGAAGTTTAAATGTCGAGCATCATTCTTTTCTTACCTTATAACACGTGTGTCTTTATGCGATGTGTGTGTCGTCAGGTCTTCTGTGCACTTTGCTCCAGTCTGAAGTTCAGACTCACACATCTGGATGGCAAAGAGGGAAGAGTTTGCATTTCCTGCCATTCAACCCTCATTAAAAGTGAGCGATGTTTTGTTTTGTTTTGTTTTTTCTTTCTTTCTTTCTTTCTTTCTTTTTTTTACAGATTGATTTTAAAATGAAAAGCAAGTAGCTAAGTAATTCTTTCATCTTTCCCATCAGGGACACCTCCAAGGGGGAAAAGGAGGGTGTGGTTTGCAGATGAGATCCTCAATAAGCAGTCGGAGTCTGCTCCGACCACACCGGTCAGAGGGCCCAACTTCTCACCGCTGATGAGACGAGCGCTGGGCGGGCCGGTTAAAAGTCCTGTCGGTTCGCCACAGATCAGGAGAGCCTTGCGTCCACATGGGACCAATATCAACGTAGGGTCACCCAAAAACACAACACAGGACTTATTTGTCAGGTAGCTTGTCCGACAAAAGTTGGGCTCACTCCTCTGCCGTCCTCTTCCTCCAGGAGGCCTGTGGTCCTTACGGGTGGGGCACCACAGCTTTGGTGAGCAGCTCCGCAAACCTCATCCCTCTGGACGGCCTGCCACCCATCCTCACCTCCACCGGAGTCAAAGGAGGTAAGACGGCTCCCACCCAATTTGAGGGCGAGAGTCAAAGATTAAGCAAAACAACTGGATTACCCTGACCTTCAAAAGTTGCACAGTGTGCGTGGTGCAAAGATAAGAGGAGAGGCACGAAAAGAAGGGAGTTTGCTGCCAATCAGCCAGCACAAAGCCAGTGGAAATTCTGGTCTTTGATTTTGAGTTGATCATTTGGCGATGACGAAAGGAAGAAACAACTGAAGTGACATCAGTTAAAGATTAATTCTGAATCACCTAATTGAACACTTCAATCTTAAGTACCATCAATTAAAGATTAACGGGTGATTGTGTTGCATTGGCAGCCTCTAATTTAGAGACATGTATCATTTCTGCCACTAGGGGTCTCTCAATCAACACAAAACAAAACCCCTAGGCAGAGTGGGGTCAAGGCAGCTGTTGTCTTCATTCTTCATCGATCTAAAGTGACTCTGAAATGAAAAAAAACAACAACACACGTATCATCTGATGTTCCCCCGGAAGTTATTGAGGCCAGTGAGGAAATTAAACGCAATGTTACTTCAAGTAAAATCATGTATTTCTCTGGTTTTGAACATCGCTGGAAACATGTATGATAATGTAACTACACAACTGAGCAGATAACAGAGGTCTAGTCATTAATGGACATTTTAATGCGGGATTGTTACATTTTTCTACTGTTATTACTCAACTTTGTCTGACTGTAAGTGAAATTAGCAGTGCATCTGGCTGATGGGAAGAAAACCCCCACCATCAGAGTGCCACTGAGCAAGGCACCTAACAAGCACATGTGCATGTGTTGTATTAATGTTTCCTTTTTCCCCCCTCTTAAAAGTCATGATTACGCATTGTTAGCGCTGGTACTGTAAATGATAATGTGAACCCCACCTTGCCTGGTTAAACAAAGGCATTTCAGAAACAATGGCATTAATTAAACCTCCCTGGTCTTTGCATCTTATTTAGGAGCAGCCGCAGACAATGGTTATTAATCCTCGCACAGCTAGTGGAGTTCATTTTCAAACATGAATCTTTCATGAGGTTGGCTCTTTTGTTTGGTTAAAGTGGACAAACGTACAATGTCGTAGAAAAATACACAGCAGCTGTAGAAGATGAAATCTAACAGCAGTGATTATTGTGTTTTTCCTTCCTCAGATTACACTGTGGAGGAGCAGCCCTCTGAGATGTTGCTCATTCAGGAGTTGGAGAGCGGCAGGCCCAAGCCCCTGGTGTTTGTCCTCAATGCAAACCTACTCGCTATGGTCAAACTGGTCAACTGTACGTTTCTTTTATTTATTTTCATCATGTGTGATAAAATGCATAGAAAAAGAGGCACATTGGCAACATATATTTGCACAGGTCCATTCAATTATAGGGCCAGTGTGTAGGATTAACAGGGGTTTAGAAGCATACATCGAATATAATGCTGATATTTAGTGTATAATGACTTGAAACTAAGAATTGTTGTGTATTTGTTACCGTAGATTAACCCCATTTATAACTACACAGGGAGCGGGTCTTTTCTGGGTAGAGGGTAGTCGGGTTAGAGGGTAAGATTAGAGGGTCAAGTACACCGTGTTGCAATGACATGTTTCTACAGAAGCCCAGAGCGGACAAACCCAAGACTTTTGCATTTTTGCAGCCACAGTAGGGGCTGGTGAGACGATGAGAATTCAGTAAGCAACCACTCTGCTATATGCCACTTCACAGTGGATGAAATTAGCTGACAAAATCTTAATTTTTTAAATACTTTTATTATTGTAAATAATATATATTTTATATATTTTATTATTTTATATATTTTATTGTATATATTTTTAAGCTTGTGCATCCACATTCCTACAATGTACTTCCTACTTTATTTTGAAATTCATATTCTCTTTAAAGGTCATTTTATCTGCTCTGTTAGACACTTTCCCTGCAAAGGGAGACATATTTGAGATTTTTTATTTTGGGTGGCTACAGCGCAAGTTTGTTTACTTTATCTCTTATCCCGAACGGTCTTATACCTTCACTCTGGCAACCTGCCAGCTGCTGTCAGTCAAACTAGACACCAACACATCCCTTTAGCTGGCTGAGATGAAAAGGAGGATTTCTGGTATTTCCCTGAAGACCCTTTTTCTTCCTTTTTAACTTCACGTCATTTTTGAATGCATAAAAGGGATCACTTAATGTGATTTCAGTCGAGCTATCCCTGTAGGCCCCTGAAGTTGTGCCTTGATTGTGTGACAGATGTTAACAGGAAGTGTTGGTGCGTGACGACGAAGGGGATGCACGCCGTGGGCCAGGTGGAGGTGGTGGTACTGCTGCAGTGCCTGCCCGAGGAGAAGAGCTTCCCCAAAGACATTTTCAGCCACTTCATCCAGCTGTACAGGGACAGCCTCACAGGTCAGAGCCGCGCACGCAGTAAGATGCAGTCACTTTTCGAGTAGCTATGTAGAAGTATTGATGTGTTCGAGTGAATTCTGCCCACTTCCGAGCCCCTCAATGTGTTTTTTTTCTGCTGTAATAACAATAACATGCGTCCTTCCTCTGTATCCCTGTAGGAAAGGTTGTGAAACATCTCTCGCTATCCTTGTTCGGCAGCCGCTTCCTGGGCACTGAGGAGCATGCAGGCTTCCTGTACATCCGCTCCACTCTCCAGTCCCTTCAAGGTCTACCTCTGCCCAACCAGCCCTACCTCTTCGGCCTGCTGGTCCACAGAGCAGAGGTGGCCTGGGCCAAAGCCTTTCCTCTGCGTCTCATGCTGCGATTGGGGGCCGAATACAGATGTAAGCAAGGCCCTAATGCTGAGCGCTGCCTCTGTTCTGCTACAGGTTTCCTCCTCAGTCACACTCTTTGTTTCTTGTTCCCAGTTTACCCGTGTCCTCTGTACAGTGTGCGTCTTAGGAAGCCTTTGTTCGGAGAAATTGGTCACACCATCATGAGACTGTTAGTGGTGAGTATGTTGTTTCCCGTCATTAAAAGGTGTTCTAATTCCCATGATTGATGTTGACAGGCTCCTTCCATGCTGTTCCAGGATTTTAGGAATTACCGGTACAGCCTTCCAATGGTGCCAGGGCTCACTGTGGATCTAGAGGCGCAGAGGACCTGCATAAAGATACCAACCACCGGGTACAATGAAGTAAGACGCAGCCTTTTTTTTCCTCACAGAGTTAATGTGTATGTGTTTTTCATCAATCATCACCCTTTTTTCTCTGACCACTTGTCTCATGTTAGCTGATGAAGGCTTTGAATAAGTCCAATGAGCATGTGTTGGCCATCGGGGCGTGCTTCAATGAGACAGCAGACTCTCACCTCATCTGTGTGCAAGGAGAAGACGGCCAGTACCAGACCCAGGCCATCAGCATCCACAATCAGCCACGCAAAGGTGGGACATAACAGGATACAGTGAGGGACATCAGCATGACAATTAAGGGGGGGGGGGGGGGGGGGGGAGTCCTGATTGACTGATACAATCAATTATAAACTAAATAAAAACACTTTTAAAGGTCCAGTGTGAAGGATTTAGTGACATTTTGGTTGCTGACTGCAACCAGCTGAACACCCCTCCTTTTACCCTCCCCTATGTTGGGAAAGAGCCAGTGTCTGGTTTGTCCATTCTGGGCTACTGTAGAAACATGGCGGTGCAAGATGGCTGGATCCGTGGAAGAGGACCTACACCCTCTGTAAATATGAAACTGTGTGTTCATGCGGTGTCAGAATAATGGGGAAATGTTTTTCTATCTGTGAATATTCACGTGATCTACCTCAAGTCAGAACAAGAAGTTGAAAAGTTTTCTCAAATGCTCATTTTAAGCCTTTCAAATTACATTACAAGGAAATATCTATAAATATTGGCAAGAAGTTTGCGTTTGATGTAATCATGACTTTAAACATTGTGCTTGATTCAAATTTCAACACTATTAAACTGCCTAAAAGGAAATGATGGGAGGGTTCACTTACCCTTATTGAACACTAGATGGCACTACATGTTTTTTCTTGTGATTTAAAAGCCTGATTATTACAGGAATGGAGCCACAGAGTTTGTCTTGAATGGTGTTTTTTTTTCTTCTCTTTTTGTATTTTAGTGACTGGATCCTGCTTTTTTATATTCAGCAGTGCACTGAAAGCGTCTGCAGGGTACCTTGCCAAGTCCAGTATCGTAGAAGGTAGGATGTGCACTCAGGGGAGTGAGTCAGGGTCACCTTGACTTTTTCCTGTTCACTCACAGGAAATGTACAACTTGACATTTC
This sequence comes from Sparus aurata, assembly GCF_900880675.1. Classification (NCBI taxonomy): domain Eukaryota; kingdom Metazoa; phylum Chordata; class Actinopteri; order Spariformes; family Sparidae; genus Sparus; species Sparus aurata. The sequence goes on from NC_044197.1 coordinate 13,017,641, forward strand.
TTTTAAAGCAGTGCATGTGAACATCCCTTCTTCAGAACTGCCTGATTCAGAGTGTCTTGATCTTTGTATGTGTGTGTCTGTGTATATTTTAACAGACTGTTTGTCAAGGCGTGTGTACATGTTGATGCTGTGTGTGTGTGTGTGTGTGTGTATGGCTGTTGGTGTCTGTTTGTGTGTTTCTCCTGTCCCCTCTCCCCAGATGGGCTTATGGTGCAGATCACTGTAGAAACCATGGCCGAGCTCCGCCGGTCACTACGGGAGATGAAAGACTACACCGTCACCTGTGGACGGCTAGACCAGTCAGACAGCCAGGAGCTTGTTTGTGTACAGTGGGCGGAGGAGAAATGCACTGTGAATAAGGGGTGAGGGTTTCCACATGTTTGAAGTTCAGCCTCACAGTGAAGCTTTTGTGCTCAAAGAGATCAACAAAATAATACAGTCTGGTCTACGTCGTAAATCATCTGTATGTGTTTGTGCGTATGTGTCCCTCAGAGTTATAAGTCCCATCGATGGTAAATCCATGGAGTCTATCAGCAGTACGAAGATGTTCCAGAAGTCAGAATACAAAGAGAACGGAAAGATCATCCGCTGGACAGAAGTACATGTTCTGCTTGAAAGAATCAATGTCAGTCCAGCTGAAACTTTTCCCGCGCTTTACATGTGTGTGTGTGTTTTGTGCAGGTATTCTTTCTGCAGAGGGGGGATCATCCCAAAGGAGGACCGAGTGACTCCGCTGAACACAACCGGCTGACGGAGCGGATCGCCCGGGCCTTCTGCCTGGCGCTGTGTCCACACCTCAAGCTGCTGAAAGAGGACGGGATGGCTAAACTGGGGCTACGTGTCGCTTTTGAATCTCAAGAGGTCAGAAACAGTTTCAACAACATATTGTTACAAATACTGTTTATCAGGCCTCGAACTCCACTAATTTAAAACATTAAAGAGGTCAAGAGGCAGGATGTAGCCAATCAGGGGCAGAGTGTGGCAAGCAAGGTAGTGTGATCGAAAATAACGCCGCTGCAACAGTATGTCTGCTGACTGACTAGAGTGTATATGTTTTATTATAAATATTTATATAATGCCTGTTACATAGTGATGCACATAAGTTACGAAAAGTAAAGGCATGACTCCTAACCAGGCATTTCAGGCAGTGTTTTCTATGTGGGAGAGTAACTCCCTTTGATGTGGATTTTGGGCTTTTTTTTTTTTTTGCAGACCTGTTACATGCACAAAAGAATAATGTCTGGAAGACGTATTCAGATATTAAGATATTGTAAAAGTTCTGGACTGACAAATGCACAAAAGTATGAGTAACAAACAGTACTTGCGATATTAAAAGAAAAATGCTGGTTAGGCAGCAGACTGGCCCCCTGTCTTTGTTTTGTCTGATTTTTAGTATTACTATGAATGTTGTGACTGGTCGAGGTGGGGCTGATGTTAGTTACCATACTTTATGTGCAGTATATTGCTATTTAGCACTTACTATGTAATATATCACTTGTGCAAATCATTACAGGTTTTCTATGTAAAATTGTGATTCGTGAAGCAAACAGTAATTCAATCTGTCAGATATTCACTTGTTACATGTTATAAAGTATAAAATATAAAGTAGCTATAGAATACAAATACCGACAAACTGTTCTTAAGTGCAGTACTTGAGTAGATGCACTTCACTGGACTCTCATAAAGCAGAGTTGTAAAGTTTATACCACAGCCGCTTGGTGTGAATCTATTAAAACTAATGAGTGGTTTGTTCTGTAATTTCAGGTGGGATTTGTGGCCGGGAGCAATGGGCAGCCCCTCCCGGCTCAGTACCTCAACGCCCTGGATAGCGTGCTGATCCCTGTCATACACAGCAGGGGGCGCAAGAGGGGCAAAGAGCCCATCGTGATGGAGCTTATCTTTTACATCCTGGAGAACATCACTTAGAGCTCACACCCACGTCCCACCATCTCATCGTTTTAACCCTGACCACAACTATGTCTCCAGCACTTCTCATAAAGTGCTGCCATCAGTTTCAGGGCAATAAAAGCATTCAAAGGGCAAACCAGACCACATCCAAGGTCTGCATCCATCTCATCCACTCACGAGTAGAAAGACGTGGTCTGACTCTTAGCGGTTTTCTGATCTCACCTTGCCCGGCCTGCAGCAGACAATCTGGGTACGCATGAAACCTAGGATGGACCATCAGATCAGGGTACTGACACTGTACAGTATAGTAGCAACCCCATAGCTTGATATCATTCATGTCACAATGTTCATTAAATTCCCATATGGAGAATACCTTTAAAGTGGGAGCTGGATTCAGCCCCATGACCTTAAAGCAAAGAGAAAAAGAAAATGACTTGAAGTACTGTATGTAGTAGATCTGTAGCTATTTGATGCACTCGGAACGAATGAATGCCAAAAGAATGTTTTCATACTTGGATGTATTTTAACTGATTGCTCATGAAATGTAATGTCAGCCTGGAATTAAACTTGCAACGACGACTGAGTTATTGCCTCTTGCCACGACCCTCTGCTCAACACTCTGGGGATTTACGCGGGTAGAATTTCAAGTACTTGTACTTTACTCGAGTACCATCATCCTATCCTGCTTCATTCTTACAATTTGCTGTATCTCAGAGGGAAATAAGGTATTTTTTCCTCCACTACCAAGGTAATCATAAACTAAAAACAAAAAAAGTTTTAAAAAATACTTCTTTAAACTGAACCCAAAACAGAAATAAAAAAGGAAATAATAAAAAGGGGGGAAAAAAGACTTTACTTAGCATCCATTATATTCATGCTTTGTTTATAAAATCTTTACTGCAATTAGTCGTGACTTAATTTAATAACACATGTAAAATCTAATACAATCCAGTACAGCTGGTCACAGACAAGCTGATCTGCATTACATTAGGAGGCATTTCTGCAGTTTTTCCCACTCGATTTATAAACACAACAGGGTGAAAGAATATTATGATCGCCTTTCGGTATATAACAGTCAAATTCATGATAATTCTGTAGGGTACTCAAGTATCATCGAGTAAAATGTGTTTAATTATTATTTTTCCATGTTCAAGTTTATTAAAAATGTGTTCTGTAAATAGTTCTTCTACTCTTGTGATGAAAAGTATTGATCTGAAGCTTAGCTTCAAGGATGATCTGTAAATAGTTTTTCCATAAATTATTAACTAGAATGGCACTGAGTAGAGATCCTACCTCTGCCAAGGCCCAACAGTGCCCTTCAATTTAATCAAGCTTAATCCACTATTAAAATGTATAACACTGTGTCACTCAGAATTTAGAGGCACCCATTACTGATTATCATAATCAAAACTCACCAGGTCAAGATCTGCATCAAATACAAGCCGCTTGTTAATTAAGAGCCATGTATTGTTACCGGATGAATTAACAAAAATAACAAATAATTACAAAACAAAACAAACAAATAAGGCCCTATCTTGCAATCTTAAAGAAAGGAAGTAATATAAACCCCTGGATTCGCCCCTCTATCCATGGCTGAGGTAATAAAATAAACCTCCGATCAATCCTCATCAACTTCAGGCCGAGATTAAAAACTTCCTGTTACAGACACTGATACTTAAATTGACTGAACTGATAATGGCTCACTCGCTAATCTGTAGTTTCTGGCACATTTCATGAATTAACCATCTAGGAGGGTTAATGTTTTACAGTTGTGATGTGTGTTGCAATAAAGAATGTCTGTTAATGTCCATATTCAAGTTCAGGAAATACTTGTTCTTTTGCTGTTGTGATCAAATATATTGATCTGAAATTCAGCTCTGATGCAGTTAATAGTTTTGCAGTAAATGATGTAGCACCATCTGATCGGGCCATATCAATTTCACGCTAAAATGAACAACTTCCGGTGACAGATGCAGATAATCGTGTTGACTCAGAGGACACCGATGATGACAAACTCATCATGTTATGACTGAACCATATAGGAGGGTTAGTGTTTTACAATTGTAACGTGCTTTGAGATAAAGCAGAAGCTGCCCTGTTCTAACCCTGATGAACCAGCTGCAGGCTGAGGCTTGTGGGTGTAGATCCGGTCCGCAGGATGCTTTCTCTCTGCCTCAATCTTTTTAAACAAAGCAGAATGGGGCTCTTGTTCACCTCCTACTTGCTCCACATGCTTGGGATGGCCGAGACAAGAGGCACAAGCAAGCAATGCAAATACTTTCCCTTTTTGTTGCAGCGCAGCACAATGTCAGAGTCTCAACCAAAAGAATCTGACGGCCATGACTGAAAGGCTTTCAGAGCGTCGCGCGTTCGGCGAGTGAAAGCAAAGAAACACAAATGTATGTAAGATAATTTAAAATGGGATTTATTGGTATTTTACATTTTAAATACACAATGTAACAAAATTTAGAAAGTCTAATGTGTTATTTGTTTTTTTGTTTGTTTTTTGGTGTTGTAGAACTATTTACAAAAACTATTTTCAAGTTTGATAGAAACTGTACAGTCGTCTGTCCACAGGGGGGGTCAGATAAGTGGGGTGAAGGCAAGAGAGGTGGTGTGAGAGCGAACTAGGAGGTTGCTGCAACATCAGTGAAGATAACATTTAGGTCAAAACATCTTCTCTTCATTCATTGTGTTCCTTAAATGGCTTTCCAACTTAGAGAAACAAACAAACAAACCAAGTGGAACCCCAACTGTGGAGATCATTGACCAAGCAATTTCCCAATGTTTTGCATATAAAACCAAAAACAAGAGAAGAAACAGCCCAAAATCATCTTCAGACATCTTAAGCCTTCTTCATCTTGCCCGTGTGAGTGCTGCCGTTCTCGTGGTGGGTCGAGCCATTGGTGGCTCCGTGGGTGATGCCGTTCTCGTGGTGTTTGCCGTTGGTGTAGACAGCTGCGCCGTTCTGACACGGTGTGCTTCCCTGTTTGGGCAACCGCTTGCCCTTCACGTAAGCCTGGACCCAGAAGTTAGAGAAGAGCACGAAGAAGAAGGTTCCATAAATCCAGATGAGGTGGCAAAAGATGGGGTACTGGTAGTCGCAGCTGTCCAAGAAATAATACTGGGTAGCGTGGAGGGAAACCAGGACGAACTGGATCTGTTGGGAGGAAATTGAAAGTTAGCCAAGCACTTATTATAAATGCAGTAAATGTAGAGGATTTCATCTTGGTGTCTTTGACGCAGGGACATTAACTTGGCATTTGAAAATAAAAAACTGCTGACAGGAGCAGAGTAACACGGAGCAAGAGACCAAAAATGAATTGATTCGTGCTACAGCATACAGTCTTGGTACTGATCCCTGAGGTAAGGGTGGGCGATGTGTTGATTTTCGATCAATCTTGAAGGTGTCCACAGTTTACCTTAATGGCAAATCATAGAGATCAGTGTATATATAAAGTCCTGTTACTTTTGTTTCAGAACTAGACATAACCTTACTAACCAAGGGCAGTCTCCTAGCTGACTGTGTAATTGGGGTTCATCAGGCCCGTAAGGAGAATCTTCATAGATGTTCCTCTCTCTAATCTCAAACCTGCACACACTACAAGACTTGATCTAATGGCGCGTCACACAACGCAGGATATTATGAGGAATATCGCGCCAGGGAGAGCGATGCAGCAGCTCATGAGACTTCTCTCACATGATCTCGAATGTAAACAGCTTGCGGCCCTAACGTAAATAGTTCTCAGTTGGGAAATAAAGCAGAAAACAAAAATGTTTGGGAGGGCACGGTCCTCATGGGCCATCTATTCTTCAATGAGAACAGAGGGTGAGATCGTAACTGCTGGTTTTAATATCTGTCAACAGCAGTATGCCAGCTAATGTTAATGGCTCGAGGGCTAGGGTTGTTTGCCGTTGCTTGGCAACACCATCAGCTGCTCTGGGATCTCTCTCTCATTAGCTATTGTGAAAGTTCTGATGTAATGGCAACTGCAGTTGTTCAGATTTTAAGTCTTGGAAATCAAACCGATTTGATATTTATCCGAGCGGCCCCTGATGAGTTTAGAGCAGTTCAAGAGGTTTAGGACTGGATCGCTTAACCCCTCACATTGACAGATAACCTGGACCAACCAAGCTCTCCACCAAGATTTCTCCTCTGATTGCTGAGAGGGATGAATCAGGGTTCAATTCTCTGTAGTCTTAGGTTGGCTTAACAGATGTGCTACACAAACAGTCTACAGGGCATTTCAAAATGTAAAAAACGATCACAATGACGCTTGAATTCGATAAAATAAATCAGCGTACTGATGTTTTTTGGCAAGATTGCCAACTCCTAGCCTCAAGCCAGCAGTGAGCAACATTAATGATGAAACAAAAGAAGTACAGGGTGTATGTACCAGCTGAATGGCGGTCATGTATTTCTTCCACCACAAAAACTTTTGGAAGCGTGGTCCAGCAGCGGAGAGGCCGTAGTAGAAGTACATGATGATATGGACGGTAGAGTTCACCATGGCATGGAAAGATCCCATTCCACCTGGATAAATAATCACAAATTAGATCTGGCTCGCTCAGACAAGTGCAACCACAGAGTTGAATCAAATAAATAAATAAAATGTATGAATGAATAACTATGAAGAAGGTAGAGGCCTAGAGATTACACGCAGAGACACTTGGTTAAATATTTCCTTATGGCTCAACAGTAGTCAGTGCTTTACAGTTAGCAAGCAGATACCGAAAGGAGGACATTGCTGCTGATTGTACAGGGTCAACGGGTACAAGACTGATTTGCAGGATTGTACTGGGTCAACAGGTACAGTGATGTAAAGTAATGATGCCATACTACACCACCTGCTATACATCCTGCTCCACTAATCATTATGTATCTCGTCAATTGATTTTACTTCATGTATACTCACCAGGAGCAAAGGAAATCCCCCACCACCAGGTCCAGGGCATGAAGGAGTGGTGGAAGATGTGTAGGAAGGTGATCTGGCCGTGCTTTTTCCTCAACACGAAGAAGATCTGAACGAAAAAAAAAAAAAAAGATATTGGTGATTAGTTAAAATCCAAGAAGTTTTCGTCACCATAATTAAAAACAAGGTTGTAAACGGCAAAGTTGAGTGAACTTACTGTGTCCATGAGCTCAATAATCTTGGAGAACCAGAACAGCCAGGCTACTCGGACCATCTGGTGAGGAGAAAAAAAGACTTGAGTTGACAGGAAGCTGTGCTTTAAGTTGACAACAGGTGCACTGGCATCAAACACTCAAATGAGTTCGTATTAATTAAGGGGGCTTACTCGTAGTGCTTGAGGACTGTCAGATGTATCGACCGCATCGCACCTCCAGGTATACGTCGTGGCCCAACCAGACATCAAGAACTAAATAACAGGAAAAATGGGATTCACTTACAACCAAGCTACGTAACAATCATAAAAAAATATAAAAAGCACATTTGTACAACACTTTAAATGTTGGGATATTTTAAAAAGTGTCTTACTTCATAGACGATGAATATTGACAGTGCCACTAGCGTGAAGTTGTAGACTATCATGGCTTCTTTTAGCTGGAAGGGCTTTCGATTGGCCATTATTCGAGGTCCGAGGTAAAGTACAAAGAATAGGTAGCACACCAAAGTTGCAGACATGGGACCAGGAGTCTGCATAAGTGGATAATCCTTTAGCCGAGGATCTAGGGGGGAAAAGGGGAAAGAGAAGACAAAACCACATCAAAAAAAAAAAAGAAAAAAAAAAAATATATCAAATTATGTTTTTGCATTCAGCTGGGTAAATCCCTTACCAAATCCCGCCAAGAGGTAGTCGTAGATATCCACGGCATGCGAGCCGATCTCCTGGATCCCTTGAAGCACGTTCGCCATCTTGTATTGTTATTACCCAATGATCTGCGAAAAACCCAACAAGCTCAGTTAGTTCTGACTCTCCAAAGCCAAACACAGCAGCAATCCTTACTGCACTACAAGGACAGTAATTCAAATTCAAGAACGCAATATTGTAAAAAAAATAATAAAAAGACTGGACATCTCGGACACATCTTCTGAATCCAGATGTAGTGTTCCTGGATGTGTAAACGTCGTTCACATGCTCCAGTCTCCCCCATCCCCCGAGAGCCAAAGTCATAAAAGTAGTTTTTAAACCATTTTTTCCTGAGACATGAAAAATCAAAAATAGTATTCTCCTTCTGAATGGATGACATGCGAAGATATCATTCATTCCTCAGTTGTTTTTGGTAAACACCCGTGACCAATAAGTGCCTTCAAGGAAGACCATTTTCTGACATCTACTTACTCAGCAGGACTGAAATGCAATTACTGGGACAGAGCAGCTTATCCCTCACCAAACAAACACTCCCAACAAGTCCCAGGATGCTTTGCCCCTGGCTCCAACCACTCATCAGACATGGCCTGATATCAGAGAGGAGGTGCTACTGAGAACTGGGTGGGCAATCCCTCACTCCACGTTAAGGCGGCTCTCCACTGGCTGTTTGGGTATTGGGTCTAAACTTTTTACATGCCTCCTGCATGCATGCTAACATGAACTCAGCTGAGAGATCATCGGACTAAAGGCAAACAGGAGAACATTGATTTAAGCTCCTTAAACCAACAGCAAGTGTTCATTTTGATGTGGCAACCACATTTAATCAAAAAAACGGTGAGTCAGTTAAACTACAAACAGGTTCCGTCGATCAAAGTGCCACAGCGGGCGGTGGGTTCCTGTGGGTGCACGGGAATGTTGCAATGGTTTTCAAACCTGCGTATTTCCCTGCCGACAAAGGCTTATCATATCAAGTGTAAATTGTAAAGTGTGTTCACAAAGTTCACAAAAAGACATGCCGGGTGCGGTCACCTCTCGCCGTGGTTGACCCAGAGGGAGCCATTGTTTGAGGCACAATCTACAATGCTCTGAGATTTTCACTGCCTTAGGACTCAAAAACAGCCCTCCTTAAGCCAATATAATTAAAGGCTAATAACTTCATGCTGTGGAATGAGGGCAGTGATCGACCCTGCTGCTCAGGGCAAAAAAACAAAAAAAGAGAGAGAAAGGAATACGGTGCAAAGAGATTTCATGTGTGCCCTGCTTTCAGTATCAGTTTTTTTAAATGGTGTCCTCTTATCGCAGGATGCCGAGGAGGAAATGCAGCTTGCAATTTAGGAAAGCAGATATGGGACACGAAGGTATTTCAGTTTAAAAACGACTCACAGAATTATTATAAAAACACGTCATTTCACATTATTACGTCTGGAAACAAAAGTGACAAAGTGATAACAAGTCAAGCCCTTTTCTGCACAATCCAAAATCAGCAGATTCAAAACAGACAGAACCCCTGACCTGCTGGGGTTAGTGCGCCACAGTAATTAGGGCAAAGGTAAAACAGATGATATCTCACTAGCTGTCTTTCTTTAGTACATACCGCCTGCAGTTAGTTCACCACAGCATTTTTCTTTTCTTTTTTTTTTTTTTTTTTACAATTGTGGCCCACAAAGCAACGTCAGCACAACAGTATCTTTCTGGTCCATCTTCTTGATAAGCTTCCAGGTGATAAAGTCCAGCGTTCCATACCGATCTGCGGCGGCTGGGTATGGTCTGACGTCAAGTTGAAAACTTTCGACTGGAGGTTTGTCTTCATTCAGGTGTCAGTGTTATCACCAACAGCACAAATGGTGGTGTCATATATAAGATCAGATACATGACAGTTCAGAAAACTCTTACGCATAAATCTGTGGTTGTTTTTGAATCGCTGAGGAGGCATTGGGACAGGTGCCGCACATTTCAACAAGAGTATCATCATGTCTGTGGTGTAGCGTCTGTCTTGTTCTGAGGAAAAATTCTCGACAGTTAAATCACTCAGATCATGTTTAGGTCAGTGGTAATAACGTTTGCGTCGTTGTAACACAGTGACTTTGAATTGTGTGGCGGTTTGACCGCCTCACATGGATCAAATCTGATTTTAGACAAAATTATTTAAGCTAGCTCTCAAGTTCTTAAGAGCCAGGAATTCGTGTTGGTAGGGCACTAGATATCAATAATTTAGTGCAGGTTTGTATACACAGAAATAGCTACTATAGCTAAATCCAACTGTGTTGCATATGTTGTTTCATAATCCTGAGATTACATTTGTAGGATTCGCTTTTTAAATCTCCCTACGACTACTGTGTGAACATGCAACATGTGACTCACTTGAGAGTGATTTTTTTTTTAAAGGAATCCTGGCCAATAAAAAAAATGACTGTTCGAGTCAGGGGAAAAGTCTTATGATCATGACAACACTGAGAAGTAAAAAGGAAAGAACACGCCTGTATCCTCAGTCCCAGATGAAGATGATAGAAGTTCAGAGAAAAATGAAAAAGAAACTACTGAGCGTGCCCACAACTGGCAAAGACCATTTGATAAGAACCACTGACAGTAACTACTGTACCTCACTGCTCTTCTGTTGCATCTCGTCATCAATGACCTCAAACCAGATGACATCCCCACTAATGAAAGGCTTGTGTCTCACCTTGGAGTTTGGACCCGTTGTACAAATGATAACTCTATTGTTCAACGGTCATTGTTTTTCAGCTACAATCAGCAATACCGCTGGCAATTCCACAAGAGGACAGGAACTTTCTCATAACTGTGTGAGCCAGGGGTCCATAAAGTGTCTGCTGTACTATTCCCATGACTGAGTGTAGCAATTTAGCTGCAGACACATGACCACCGGTCTACCTTTAAACAATGACTTCTGCTTCTGTCCTCTCTCAAGAGAAATGTTAAGCAGCCCAGACCCTAATCTACCTAAATTTTTGTTACCAAACTAAAATTAGGTTGTTTAAATAAGTTCTACACACTTTTACACAACCGCTCTTCAACAAGGAGGTGGCTGGTTTGCATCTGCCAAGGACACATATTAAGTACAGTGGAAAGACAGGGGGAACACATTTCCTGAGAGCCATGTCAATGAATCACAGGGATGGAAAAAAGGAGCTCAGGCTCATGGAGTTAATGATGAACAAACTGTACCAGAGACCAAAAAAAACAAAAAAAACATCAGAGGGACAGCCAGAAACCCATTAGTCAAACACAATAAAGTATGTTATAAAAAGGACATTTCAAACAGGAACAGCCTAAGATCCTGGAAGATTAAAAAGAAAAGAAACCTTTTCCTGTGGAAAAAAAGTGAACAAACCCCCCCCCCCCCCCGTGGGCACACTCCACACACAAGTTAGTACACCTCCAACATGTCACTGAGCAACTTACCTTGCTGAGACTTGCTGAATTTTCCTCTTTTTTTGCCAAATTGGATTCCTCTTTTACAGCACGGCAAAACTTCACTACAATCTACAGGAGCAGATGGACGGACGGACGGACGGGTGGGCAGCAACAGCAAAAAAGAGAAAAACAGCAGCAGTAGCAGAGCAGGGAGAGAAACAGAGAGAGAGAAAGAGGGAGATGGGGTAAGGGAATGAGAAAGTAAACTGACAAAGTGTGACTGGTACAGCAGTCTTCCAAATCCCCACCCTCCCTGACTCACACAGCGGATGAATAACTATCTCACAGAAGGAAAGGGAGGGAAGAGAGAGAGCGAGCAAGATAGAGAGAGAGAGAGAGAGAGAGAGAGAGGGGGGGGAGGGGGAGAGAGAGAGAGAGAGAGAGAGAGAGAGAGAGAGATAGAGAGAGAGAGAGAGAGAGAGAGAGAGAGAGAGAGAGAGAGAGCACTGTGTGGGCGAGCTGCACCACACAGAGTACAACCGGAGTGTGAGTGAGATGGCCCTTATTTAAACCTACACTACAAAACTCCAGAAAAAAAACTTGCCATTTTGTGGCCGACGCCCTGACTTTGACGAGCCCCCCCCCCCACCCCCCCACCCCTTTACTCTCAAGGTTACACCCACTGAAACACACACACACACACACACACAGATATACACTGGAGTCAGCCTGTAAGTTTTTTTCTCTCAGGGGTGGGCTGATAATATTATTCACAGGCAAGCGGGTGAGAAATCAGTGGAGACTCTGTTATCATGAAGGGGACTATTGTTGCGCCTTTATTGGCTCTCTACCCGACCAACACCCATTAAGCAGAACTAGCGTCCATTTCTCTCTCAGTGTTGAGAGACAATCAATATCATGGCGAAAGTACCATTTCTTTTCTGACTTCTGTGGTGATTCCTACCATGTTTCTTTTTTATTTTTATCTTCTTCTACGTCAGCTGGTATGCCTAAGCACACATGTCCAGCTTGCTGGCAACCACATGATATCTTACCGGAGAAAAAGCGAATATATCCAAGTGAGGAAGTATCATAAAATCAGGTCATAAAGCCGCCTGTTTACTCAAGGTTGGCTGGTGATGGGAGACGAAAATGATTGCTGTGTAAAGGGAAGACGTGACTCATTCTTTAATGCTTAAAGTTCTTCAGAGTGTGTTGTGTAAGGAGGGTTTTTCGCTCTCCCTGATAGGAATCCCTTTACTCTGATCTTGATGCCACACCCAGCTGCTCCAAGGAGCTACAAATCTATTACTACAAACTGATTGTCATTACTTCATGATGGAACATTTGCATCCTTTAGCAGCAGATGGATGGCCACTACAGGGAGAAATACATGGGGAAAAAAGCATGGGGGAAATCCTGTTTTGCCACTGATATGGTCTATTAAACTGCACATGACTTGCAATCAATTCACAAGGCTGTGCTCACTCCTCACGGCCTTGCAAAGCCAGATCATGCCCAAAATGCTGCTTTGTAAGGCTTATGACTACCATGAAAACAACAATGAATTCAAATAATAAAAGCATGTTGTCCATTGTCCACTGTGGATGCCCTCTTCAGCGTAGCAATCTGATTGGTAGGGCTGGTTTTACCTCATTCTGTGTCTGCCGGATGATAGTGGGTAGGTGGGGTAGCATTGGCAGGACTCCTTTTAGCCCCTCCTCCAAATACCAAAACACACCTGACAAGAAAACAGATCATCACTCCTCGCTGTAGTTGCTGACAAAGCCATTTAAAACATGATAGTCATCTCGTTCATCTCGTCCTGTGAAACCAACACCCCGCTTCATCTCGCAAAATAAGCAAATGTCACAAAGAACGATGCGGAAATGCCAACTATTGTTGTTTACAATGGTGGTTAATTTATGCGCGACACAGCTATCTTATTAAATGTGCCCTTGTTCACACGAGTGTGTCTGAACCCATCCAGCAAAACAAATCAGGAGAACTCATGTCACCCTTCTTAATAAAACTGTATTATTTGAATGACTGACTTAACTGAATTAGTCCCCCTTGTGACTGTTTGATGCGTCTGCCAAACTATCATTGATACAGTAACATTTTCTTAAACTCATCATGGGTCTACATCAGAGTGGGGGGAAAGTGGAAGCTCCACCTTTTTAATCTTTAATCTTTTGGCTTTGTGGAGGCCATAATGCCACATTCAGTGGTTTAAAGGTCAAGAGAGAAAAAACGATGGACGCCCTTATCGGTCATAGGTCAAACAAGTTATTGCTCCGTTATCCCACAATGACGAACTCAATTTTAATTTGTTTTCTTAAGATCATGATTTTATTGCGTCTTTATCGCGGAACAACAAAGATAAAGGAATATTTTATCATGTGGGAAAAAAACTACTTCATCAGATTCATAAGATTGGACCATTACATACAAACACTCCGTGGGGTTGGTTTAGGAGTTTGAAAGCAAACCATATAAAACTTTGTATAAACTTCTGCCATGAATGTTTTCCCTTTTGATTCGATAACGTATGAGGTGTGTGTTCATTGAGCCATGTTGGTGAGTCTGTGACAGATATAATATCAGTTAGGCGTGAAACGGTTCAGCTATACAAGGTTCAGTTCGTATCACACTCCAGAATCACGATACATCAGCATAAGATATATGGCCTAATAATCCACTATTTACAGTACTTAAAATAATCATTTACTATCAAGGACATGTCATATACTCATGCAAAAACTTAAAGGATGGGGCAGTTTGACATTAGGTACATCGTTGTGACAATCTTGGGTTAAAACTAGATTTTGATACAGCAGGAGGGTGACTTCAACCTGCTGTCTGTGTATTTGGCATAAAAAGGTTTGCAACTGTTTATGTTAGCTAGACTATGTTAGTCTGTTAGCTAGAGTCTAAACAATTATTCATTGTAAAATCTTAATTAAAAGGTTTTCTTGTCACTCATAGTGTTACTGCCATCTATAGGATCTTCTGTGCATGTTTGGGCCCAGTGCTTTCGTCAAGGCTTTTGCCTTGTCTGACTTTTCACTGAGTTGCCATTTTAAATGCTGCGGGGAGTAGAAGGTGACCTTTCCTACACAACTCTCTCCTCCTTGCGCCGTCAATTGACACACTGGGGTGATGTATCCGTCGGTGAGCCAACATATTGAAGGTGTTGCCGCTAGCATAAGCAACAAATGTTGCACAGCGCTTCCACACAGTCGCAGTTTTATCCACCACTTTCTCACTGCCTTCGTCATAGGTGGCACTTAATCCAAAAAGCTCACAGACAGCAGACTGAAACGATGCGGCTGGGACATCCTCTAACTCTGGGCCTCCTTTGTCTTTGCCGCTTGCCATTTCCACAATTGACCTGCTGCACTCGACACTCCAATCCTCCACCAAAAAAAACTGCTGAACCAAACCATGAACCGTTCCATCCCATATAACAGTGTAGGCAGCTAAAAATGCTTGTAGAGGCAGGGCAGAATGAATCAGTAGTCTCACATACAGTGACCAAACAAAAGCAGATGCCCAGTTATTGCCCAGTAGGCTACAACTCTCATTGGCCCATCGAAAATAAACCTGCCACTAATAATTATTAACCTTCAATATGCAGATTATAGACTAGACATCAATTCATTACACAGACTGACCGCACATTTATAACTTCAAACTTGAAATGCATGAGAGTGACATGATATCAAAGTCTACTGGGTTGGAGCTGAATATCTTCATTGTAGGCTATTGATAATCTGGTAACAGTATAAATGCCAATGGATGATCCATTCATGTTGTAAATGTAGGAACGTGTGCAGATTTATTATAAGTCTAAGAAAATTTCCACCAGCATATCGCACACTGCTGTCAGTCTGACTCTACTGGCAAGGCCTTGTCACTTTACAGATCTCATGTTAAGCAATGCATTTTGAGGAACATGTCCAATGATAAGCAAGAAGATGATAAGCTCTGAAAAGTCATATCGTATAGTCGCGGCACTGCCATCAGAGGTTAAGTTTAGTTGGTAGTGGCTTAGTCAGGATGAGTAATATTTTGGAGGGTTAAGATGTTTTTCTTTTTTTGTCAGATGAAATTTACAGAGACCACGAAATATTTATTTCATTCTCTTCCTGTAGTGTCATCTTACAAACAAATCAGCTGAGAGTCCTGAATGGCAGCAAGATCAATCTGAAAACTGAGTGTGTGCCAAGTTGAAACCGATTACATCGGTCTCAGATGGAAAAGACACTAAACACACATTCCAGTCGAGCTAGCAGGATGAGAGAAAACAAAGGTATTAGTCAGGGTACGCTCCCTGGCCCCTCAGGGGACGGTAAAGTTACTTCGGGCCGAAGGTATTATCTCAAGACAACAACGGAGATAAAAGTGAGGTGTATTCAAACACAAGTTGCTCTCATTCCAAGCTGGTTACAAATCTCTCTCATCCAAACTGGTTCTGTCCTCTTGTCACTCTAAACATCTTCTACAGGGACTACCTGGTCCTCATTCATTGTATTTCATCCTCTGTGGACTTACTGTATTTACTTAGCATTATCATTAAACCTTTGTGGGAGTTTTTTTTATTATCTGCTTTTCCAACTTTTTGAACACAGATATTAAACTAACACTGGTCCAAAATGATGTCTTAGTCTTGAACACACCTCGGGAAAACACTGAACAACTGTTTCAAATCTGTCACAATTCTTTGATAACATTATTTGAGTGTAGCCTGTCAAATACGTAGAAATAGAAAAAAAGGCCAATGCATCTTTTAAAACTGAAATATTTGTAACTTCCTTGAAAATCCAGTATTGAATCTACCCGGATTTAAGTATTTACAACAGTCAACCAGACACATTTTTCTCAAATATTGGCTTATTAGATGCAAACATTTAACTGTGTTAAAGCTGACAAGATACTGAATTTATAGAGAAAAAAAAATGCCCTCTCCACTGCTAATAGACCTTTCCATAACAAACAAACTTGGTCGGTGACAGTGCAAGTTGTATAATCAAAATTCTCTGATTCTCTACTCGTCCAAAACACATGCATCTCTTCAGACAGTGACTGCACATGGATCATAGATGTGAATGTGCCCCACAATTCTTTGATAACATTATTTGAGTGTAGCCTGTCAAATACGTAGAAATAGAAAAAAAAGGCCAATGCATCTTTTAAAACTGAAATATTTGTAACTTCCTTGAAAATCCAGTATTGAATCTACCCGGATTTAAGTCTTTACAACAGTCAACCAGACACATTTTGCTCAAATATTGGCTTATTAGATGCAAAAATTTAACTGTGTTAAAGCTGACAAGATACTGAATTTATAGAGAAAAAAAAAATGCCCTCTCCACTGCTAATAGACCTTTCCATAACAAACAAACTTGGTCGGTGACAGTGCAAGTTGTGTAATCAAAATTCTCTGATTCTCTGCTCGTCCAAAACACATGCATCTCTTCAGACAGTGACTGCACATGGATCATAGATGTGAATGTGCCCATTGGTTTCCAGCCATGGAAGATTTGTCACACGATAAAGACAAATACCAGCGGGCTAATGATAAACAAACTGAGTGCGATGCATTAATGTTATTACACATTTAAGAAAACCTTTAGGATACAAATGCTGAAGTTGTAGTTACTGTTACCCCCCTGCGCAGGAATGTCGCTGGACTTGCCTCAAGGCTGACATGTTGACACCATCTTCCCTTCATTGTGTGTGTGTGTGTGTGTGTGTGTGTGCGCATGTGCGCGTGCATGCAGGTGCATGCAGGTGGCAGGCGGGGGAGCAGTTTCACCTCTACCTGCAAGCATTTAGACAGGGTCGTTCAACACTGGTCTCATTCACGCCACTCCCCCCTTTCCCTCCCTGTCCCTGCTTCAGGTCTGACCCACCAGCGACTCAGATTTCTGGAACTTTCCACAGACAACAATAGTGGATGGTGTCCTTATGAATGAGCTCAAGCTGAGGGGGATCGGGCAGAAACAACTGCAGGTGCTACAAAGCATGAGGGAAAGTGAGTTTGCAGGGTGCCCTCCTTCAGTCTGGGACTGAGGTGTAAATCATATATCAGTGACACTGCTGCAACTGGTTAGCTATATGATGTTGTGGATGATTAACTGAGAGAGCTTAGAAATTAGTCAGTTTAGGCTTTGCAGATAAAGTGACAATATACAAAATTAAAGGATCATTTTTGTTTATCTTAAATCTTTGGTTTTGGTCATCACGTTCCATCAGTTATCAGGTTTGATAAAAAATTATACTCAGCATAATTTAGATCCAAGGACACAAAGACACTACTTTGGTCTGTCAGTTCTTTGGTGGTAAATGACGAAAAAAAGGTATTTGCACCTGTATTCCTGTTAACAATCATCATAATGTTTTAAGACATTAAATTCAAATGTAATATTTGGTGCACCTGAATTATGTGCTGTTGCACCTAAATGAAAAACTTTGGCAAACAGTGTGAAAAGTCTGTGTGAAGCCCTGCTACAACACTATTACAACAACTTTAAAAGATTATTAGACGATCACAGGATAATTGATTGGGGAACTACTACGGAAAGTAAAGTAGGTCAAAGTAGAGCCAGGAACCCGTTCTGTAAACAGTGATGGTGTTCCCAAGGGACGGGGTAGTAATTATAGAGTTCAGCTTTTATTTCTTCTTTCAAATACCTTTGGCTATCCTAAGGGCAATTACCTGTTTTTTAAAGCTGCGGCTGCAGTCGTAGTTCTAAGGAGCAAATGTGGGGCAATGGCAAAGAATGTGCGAAAATGTGCAAGTTCAGACTGGAGCCTTATGCAAAGCGTCCTGCCAGTTGAGTAATTTTCAAACTGAACCCTTGCAGAATTTTACCTACTAGCACCTAGTGGCCAGCAAAAGGGACTTCCCTTGCTTCTTCAAAATGTACCAACCCAATCCACACTCAAGGGTGTGCTCTTGGAGGTGTCCAATAGGAGTGAGCACGCTAAAACTCATCAACAAAAATACTTCAGACTTGATCGATTGGCCGACGGGTAAAAAAAGGACCTGGTAGACAGGTTGGGATTATGCAAGATGTAACCATGACTGGAATGGCACTATGTCTGTCAAGAATACCGAACGTGTTACTGTGACAGGAACTTCCACTTCATAAGTGTCACACAGAGAGGGAAAACAATACCCACTTGCACCGATGACTCCTGCAGGGTTGAATTGTTTTGGGATTTTAATAACTGTAACAATGTGAACTTTGGTCTAATTCCCCCCCCCCCCCCCAAAAAAAACCTGATGATGCCAATCAAAAAGTAATCAGGAAATGTACCTTACTGTCTGTGAAATCTCTTAAAAATAAAAAATAAAAACATTAACCATCAAGAAAACTGGCTTCATGAACTCATTTTACTTCAAGAGCAAGTTAAAGTTGGAGCCATTTAGTATTTTAGTAAGTAACGTATGTCCCAGAACTGGAGTGATATTGCTTATCCTCACAGGGGGGCTGGAGCCGACCCCAGCCGATAGAGGGGCATACACTGGATAAGTCGCCAGTTCATCACAGGGCTGACATATAGAGACAAACAACCATTGACGCTCACATTCACACCAACGGACAACGTAGAGGACACCATTATCCTAACTATCAAAAAAAAAAAAAAAGAAAATTGTGAAGCATGTTTAAACTACAACTAAACATTTAGTAACACAATTTTTATCGTGTGAGAAATAATTGGTAGTCTCACTTCTCTGGTTCATTAACTAATTAAATGTGTGTTCTGAAATATACACACTTCAGCTCAGTGCAGAGTTTGTCCCTGGGTAAGCTGTATTCGGTGCAATCATAACCTTATTCAGACTCCATTAAACTGTTACAGCTACTACAAGGCGGCATCAAAGGGTAAAACTCACACCGAGGGAAATCCTATAGTGTGAAGAACTGCTGCTGCACCAGTTCACGTGGGTTCAAGCATGTTGTAATTATGGCCACACCCGAATAACTTTCATCACAGTGTCTCTGTTTTTAACAAGAGGAACCATGGACCGGTGGTCACACTACTTCCTCTAGACATGTCTGTCAATGGGATGTAAGTGTGGGTAAGTGTGCATGAAAATGACAGTGTCTTAAAATAAAAAAGTCACTAACACATAACAGCATCTTTAAATGACCCCTTGTTGTCATTCAAAACATATTTTCGAAAATGTAATGCTGAATGTCAGGCATGATGGCTTCCCCACCCACAGGAAGAAAACAAACATGAAAGCATTAAGAGGGAACTTCTAGAGCCCGACAGAGATTATAATGCAGAAAAAGATTCAGGGGGGATTTTACAATGGTTCAACTCTCAGTGAGGTTTACCGTTTCAGTGCACCAATGTCATTTTAGACAATAGGGTTTACTGCCCAACTGTAATATATCCTGCTTCTGCTATGTAACTTTGTAACAAGTGTTATATCACAACATCTGAAGGATCACTGCAAAATGTGTATATCAGCTGATATATCAATATCAGAATGTTTGACTTCCCAATATCGACATGGGTTAAAAAAACAAAAGAAATCATGAATCGGTAAAGCTCTCTCAGGTAAGTTCATTATTTTTCATCTTGGGCTGTATTTTTCTATGTTTTAGGGGTCTAATGGGGACAACAATTTTGGTCCAGTTTTGAGTGTTTCCATAGTGCTTGACAAAAATGATGTTAAGTGTCAGATCCTCTTTGGTTAACCAGAAAAAGCAGCTACATTGTTCTCAACAAAGCCAGACTCCATTTGCAGAAACGGTCATTTTATCATTGCACAACACACTTCTTTCAAACTCAACAGAAATAAAGAAAAAATTCACTAAAACCATGCTGGTTCATCTTTCCACCGTTCAAACAATCACCAACTCCGATTTAGTCAATATTCACATGTAACCTACAAATTGCACAAGCTGCAATTCTTTTGATTAAAGTTCAAATGTATGACAGAACTGCATTATAATGCATTATAAAGTACTGTGGTGTTGCAGAGTGTGTGTGTGTGTGTGAGTGCGTGTGTGTGTGTGTGTGTGTGTGTGTGTGTGTGTGTGGGGGGGGGGGGGGGGGGGGGGGGGTAAGAGCTCGGAGGGACCAAATATTTTAACATCTAAACAAAGTGAATTAAGGGTTTATGTTGACCAAAGTATTTTTAATATATCAACACGCGAGCGCTCGAGTCAAAAGTTCCAATTGCTTAAATAGTAAACCCCTCCCTGTCGTCCCTGGTGTCACTTAAAGCAGCTTCCATTCATTAACATGTGGGAATATTCATGATGCATTAACCTACACAAATAATGAGATCACAAAGGTTTTTTCTGAGATCATTTTTTAAAAATCAAAGTCATGGTTACTTGAACACACAGACTCTTAACTGGTTTACTGACCGCACAAAGCTAACAAGGCCCCTGGGTCAACTGCAGTTATACAGTCGCCATCTTAACTTCAACACAAAGGTGAAACACCCAGGGGAAACCCAGGGGGAACACGGCTGAAGATCACTGAGGTCAGGGGTGTAAACTGTCAAAGTTATCAATGACACTATTGATGCAGAGCATGACCAGCCAGGGCACGTCACTACAGCTGCTCAGTAACCAACAGCAGAAGACTGTTTAACTGAGTTATGTGTAACTGCTGCATAAAAACACCAGACACAGCCTGCAAACGTCTTGAGGAGACGCCTGGTTTAAAAAATGGGTCCATGTCATTTCCACAGGATTATCAGCCCTGCTCTCGCTTTAGACGCAAGTCCTTAGTGGGGAGTGTTTACACTGGCAGCTGATGAAGTGATAACAACATGCTACGCTGGAGCTTCAACGGTCACAATGCTGCTGTGGTGTTTACATTACTATCACAAATACACCTGGGCGGTTGACCTTGAGGCCCTTTGTCTCTATCACACAGGCGTTGGTTACAGCCAGTGTTTACATATCTACAGTTAGTGATCCATATGTACCTAAGGAGACCATCATCTGACCGGGACAGCATCAATGAGGGCCGGCTCGCACAAGACACTGAACAAACAAGAATTCCATGTAGAGAGAAACTCTAGTGTGGTGAAACATATTTAGCATTTTTCAGGAAGGTATCATACTTTGTAAACTGTCCGCTATATTCAAACAGTTTCCAGTGCATTTTGGAAAATGCATTTTTTATGAATAATGAATCAAATGTTTACAGGTAAATGTATCTCAAACTATTCTGATAATTGATTATTCTCAAATGTGAATTTGCAAATTAAAATTTTTTTTATTTTGATTACCTCTGTAGTCAACGCTTCCAGATATTTCTGTATTATGGTCTAGTTGAATATTATTTTCTAGCCAACACAATTCAAGTTGGGTTATAATGATGTGAATGTTTTACACATTCATGATACGTTTTGTGATGTCACGTCCGTATTGCAATGAATGATCTCAACGTTAATGACCTTACTGATGGGATGAAATGGGAGTCTGGACGGCTGCAAGACTCACGGACTTCCCATGAATGTGCCCGTCCGGACATTTGGACGCAGCCTAACTATCCCTCTGCCTCTGCATTTTCTATCAAATGAGGCTGAAACGTCTCCCAAAAAAATAGAAAAAAAAATGTTTTGACATATTTCACGAGTGCGATGTGAGTCACCATTACAGTTTTCACAGAAGAAATAAATCAAAATGATGATGCAACTTTTGCTGGGGTTTGTACCAAACAAGCGTTTTTCCCCTCTTCGTCTGGAGGACATGATCTGCAGGCCGAGGCGTCCCTGTGGCAACACATTGCTCAATTTATGATGGCGTGTTGTGACACATTTACAACATTTTACAATGCAGCTCCTGCCATTTTAGAACTGTGTGACACCATTAACAATAATGCTGTACCCACCCAGAGCCTTGTGACCCGGGTGACCTCACTGACCCACAAACAGAGGCTGCAGCAGCCCTACCATCTCTATACGCCATCCCCGCCTCTCTCTAATCCTGTTTCTTGTCATCTCTCAAAGCTGTCCTTTAAATAAAGATACCACCAGGCCAAAAAATCATGCTGACGACAACCACAGGTACTGTTTGTAAACACATAAAGAGGCCACAAACAAAAAGATAACATCTGTCTGATAAAGCACAAATGCACAACCTTGAGCTACAAAGAGCTCAAGGTGAGTCAGAGAACAGGTATCACCTTTGTCTCGCAGGTTAAAAAAAAACTGTTACTTTTTATCCACTGGGCTGAACTCTCTCCTGCTATAACCCAGTGCATGTCCTGCATGTTATAGACGCATGCATGCGCTCTCCTGACAGCTGCATCCAACAAACAGATGGCCGTCAACATTACCTTCAAAGCAGGTTTACATAATGACCAGTGAGAGGGAGGAAGTCCGGCTGTCTGTGAGCGCATTGTCCGCAGCAAAGAGGGGCCACAGGGGCCAACCAACAGCCCCAAATATCTGAGCCCCTCGGTGTTCAAGTTAAACCTGCAGCCACGCGTTTTCAACCGGGGACGACAGTGTGAGGTCAGAGGTGACGCGCTGATTTGACTTATAGATATATAATGTCTGATTTTGAACAACTAAAAATTCAAAACATGTTGAAATTAGAATATTGTAAAGTTGTTGGTTTTTTTTTTAAGTCTACAAGCAAGATATTGTAGTTTTGAGGGCGAACGAAAGGATGAACATAACTTAAACATGACGTTACGCACAAATACGAGCCCATCACCCCCCCGACCACAAAAAAAAATATTTTAAAAATTTAAAACGCACTTTAAATCAACTCGAAACTCACTGGGCCGACGTCTGGGTGATTGACAGCGTCGTAAAGTGTAAAGTAAAGAGCTGAGACAAACCTGCAGAGACTGTCGAAAAGCAAGATGATAATGTCGCCGAACTCGTGTCTGAAGTCGAGCTCAGCTTCCTCTTCCTATCCGCTTAAAGTCTTCCTCCTGACCCAGCCCTGCGGTGCAGCTGGAAAAAGGTGGAGTCACGTCTGCGCTGCTGTGAGCTGCTGCTGGTCGCCTAATATGGACGTAATCGACCGACTGTATCAAATATCAGAAGACAAAAGCCACGGATCCAGACAGAGCGACTTCTCTTCCAGCAGACTCAGCAGTTACTTAGAACGTGAGTTTACCTCTGAGGGGAGTGGACCTGTGTGATCTCTGGACCAGGGTCAGGGTCAAATAAACTGATATCTTCTCCAGGAAAATGATTTACATTATTTTACCCTTACTAGTGCATTGCCCGTAGGAAATATGTGTTCCTATAGAAAAGTGGGAGGTTAAGAAGCTTTTTCATGGATGGCCAAATGAGGCTGTGTTTGAAGGTGGGACGTCAGGGAAATTTAGGTTTGTTGTGAAATCCGATATTCCAGGGTATAATTGGCCGTTGTTGACTATTTTTGATTTTGCCATTATATTTCACCTTAAAAACTATTTAATTGGTGTCATTATTTTCAGCACAACCTCACATGTGTGACTGTACAGTTATTTTTTCATTTTGACATACTGTATTAACACAATGGACCTAAAATCACAAAAAAACACCATCAAATCTGAGTAGGAAAAAGTTTGATTTCTTTACTGTGAAAACCACAAATGTGTTTAAAAAACATATTTTATTACTTATAATGCAAATATAAATTGTTGTTTGCTAAATATGTGCATTCATTTAAAAAATTTACGAAGTTATATGTAACTATTTACATTTAAATGCAGGCAATGCTCAGGTCTGCCTGAGCTCCTTCCAGCTCAATGAAGAGCTGCACTGTCTGCTCCACATTCAGCAGTCTCCTCAGTGTTCTGACTTATTAAACAAAAAAACGACTCCACTACACACTAAACACACTACACCAAACACTACATAACACACTAACTATACACTCCAAACACGCTAAATGTCACAAATCTCTCAACTCTCAATATCGCTGTCTGTACACCGACCGTATTTGCCTGTCAATCATCCGCCTACGTCCCTCCCACAACTTCCTGTTCCTCAACAACCAAACTTGCTGCTTGGACACTTTCGTGACAAAAGCCCGTTTTTACAGTTTCTTCTGCACCAGACACAAAGCAAATGTGATGGCAATGTTCGCGAAAAAGCGTGGCGGACATTATTTACCCTAAGTCCGGTTTTGGACGTGCCGGTGGGTCCGGTCCGTCGACTCGGGAGGTGGGCCGTGTAGGTTGGCTAGCGGCTAGCAGCTAGCTGCACACAAACATCCACAGATTCTGATTCCACTTTGTTGTTCGCGCGTCTCCGGATCTCCTCAGACCTGAACAGACTCGGTCCGGGCTCGTTTAGTCTCATTAATCCACAACAGTCAGTTTAGATGCACCGAACAGAACGGGACCGAACCGCCAGCAAAATCCCGGTCCAGCTCGCGCCGCTGCAGGCTTGTTTCTTAAGGTGGGGGGTCGCGGTGGGCTCTGCAGTGATTGGCTCTGGTGCGCACGTGACTGTGGTGGCTCAGTGGACAATGCTCGCGAATTTGTAAAGCATTTATGAAATAATTTATTAACAGTGTCATTGCAGTCCAAACAAATGCGAAGTCGCACACCCTTGAAACACGCAGCAGCTATGTTTTAAGTCTCAGGTCAGTCTGATCCTGATCCGCAGAGATATTTGATAAACACACACACACACACACACACACACACACACACACACACACACACAGACAGACAGACAGACAGACAGACAGAGATTCCTTGCTTTTATAGAGAGATGGGAGGGATTAAAGGTGCACTATATGACTTTTTTTTTTTAGCACCAGTTTTGGTTATATGGTCCTATAAACTGTGGGACTTCTATGATCTTGTCACTTGCAGGCCACCATAGCTCAAAACACAGTCCTGGTTTGCCTTGACTATGAACGATAATGAAAACGTTTAGCTGTAAATACCGCTTAAAACTAATGTCAGCTCACACAAGCTGTTGTCCTTCTTGTGTTTTTCTGGCGCGCTCCATTGCAAGTCGGAAGTCAGAATTTCAGAGTTGTCATCTGCTCTAGAAAAAACATGCTTGCTGCTAAAGGGTGCTTGAATGAAGAGTCTGCTGACTTAACAAGCAACTACAGCAGCTGATCTAACAGTTAAGGGCGCTTCAAACGAAAACGACAGGAGGAGTCGGCTCCTAACCCGTATTGTCAAAGTACAGATCAGCTGGATGAAAGTGAAATTGTATTTACTGCATATCTCACAAACAAGCACTACATGACGTAAATATTGAAGATGAATTGTTTACTATGCGTGCCACTGTTCTGCTGGAATGTCATCTGTGTGTTTGTGACTTTGACGACTGTTTAGTTGCTCTCTCTGTGTCAGAGGTCATTTTTTTTGCAAGTTCCAAGTACAGTGGAGCGCACCATTTGTTCCCATGCCACCATAAACTTCTGGCTTCAAAGTGCATTAAAACCGATGTCAGGTCATGCAAACTCTTATCCCTTTTATCAAGAACTCTGTCTGTTTATAGGCCTGTAAAAAAAAGTTGCTTAGTGCACCTTTAAATCAGGCACTAAAAGTCCATAGTGACCATTTTGATCTTCGGTGTAAACAGAGCAAAGAGGACACACAGTGTGATACAAAAGTGACATCATTCACAGAAACACTGTCGTCATTCGGGCTTCAGATGAATGAATGACAGAATGTCATCTTCACTAAACACAAGAGTCTGCTGGCACATGTCAATCAGCAGCAGTAAGGTGTTTTACACACACTATATAAACCATACCTCCGCTCAGGTAGGTGTCAACATATTTAGTGCATATTTTTACAAAAGGATCCTTGGTTGTGTGAAGGAATCCCTCACCTGCAGCAGAGAGCCTGCAACAAAGCTAGCACATGACAGACACCTTGGTCGTAAATCTTGTAGCTGTAAGGCAGTAAACTGTCTAAGTGCTTTTCTCTGACGGTGCCTGAGGCCTGATGGAGAACTTCTAAACCAGAAAGGACAACTCCTCCTACACCATCGGTAATCTGTGTCGAGTTGAAGACAGTTGTGGACACAGATAAGACATCAACTCTCCATATAGGAACACAGACAAAAGTTGACAGTAACTTATATGCTCAAACTTTTTCCTTCTCGGAGGTGAACACTGGACATTCACGGTCCAAAAGCAAACACCTTTTGCATTTTATTGTTAAATATTGTTGTTATTGCTAAAATCCCAAGTTCTCTTAATTGACTAAATCTCAAGACCTCGAGTGTCACTCTGCCATCAGTCTCAGATTAGAAAGAAATAATTATTAACCACGGAACTAACATATTTAGAGAATGTCTTCTCACAAAAACAGCATGAACAGTGATATATATTGTGTTTTATTGATTCATTTATCTATTGTTTTGTTAGAAACATCTGGCAGGCTAAATTGAACTTTGGCCCATTGGCACCACTTTATGAAGCTCTGTGTCTTATTATACTTTAAAATGGAAACATTTATTTTTCTAATCTGACTGTCATTTAAATTAGATACTGATAGTAGCAACTTTGTTATTGTTTGATATGTGGCTGGTTTACCACTTCCTGGTTCGACTCTTCCTGTGGTATCTGTGCTGCTGGTTTGAGAGCTGAAAGCGACAAGCAGCCCTGTTTAGGTAAGTAATGATCGAGTACAATGCTGACAAGGAGGATCAAAGATGAAGAAATGTGCGACTAGTTCCACTTCCTCCTGTGTCACATTTTTGAGTGACGACATCAACTGACATATCGGAACTAGAGCAGAGGCTAGCGGCAGGCCGATCTGAGTGCTTCACCCATTGTTTCCTGTTAGTGTCATCACCGCTGGGAGATTTAAAAAAACATGAACAGCATTATATATATCTATAAGTCAGATATCCTTTTTACGTGAACTGTTATTTTGGTCTTCTTGGTCAGACTGCATGATATTGTTTCTGTGTAAAAGATTATAGACACCCTAACCTTTTTGTGAGACAATTGCTTGTACCTTTTAAATTTAGTTTGGCAAAGTACCACTTACCCTCAAGCTACTTTCTTTATATACTCTGCACTATGCAAACTTATTATGCTATAACGGTCAAATTTATTTGTTTTATTTTTACAAGATTGTTGAGTCTCATTGTGTAAATTATTTTGACGACTGGAAAAATATTATGGAATATTCAAATAAATAAATAAACGGTACACTTGAATATACTGTAGAGAGTCATAACACAGCACTCATGGCAACAGCCATGGTGACCTCAAGTGGATTTGCAGGATCACTGCAACTCAAGACTGCTTTCTTTTGTTCATGAGCTGAAACAACGCAAATTCAAATTCAAATTAAATGCCCATCTGATATTAGTAATGATACTATTGGCCAATGAATGGAATTTGTATTATAATTATTCATAATCAGTGAACTATATTTAATAAAATTTTATAGAGATATCTTTATAAAAGCTTCTATCCCATCATTTTTAAACAGAAAGAAAGACAGAAAACAGAAAACACAGACAGACATCAAGTTAAGTCATGAGGTTTTTAACCTCCAACTCCAAGTTGAGTCTCAAGTCATTTATTTTCTGTCAGGAAGTTTCCGAAGAGTGAAAAAAAATGTAGTGTACTCTGGCTCCATGTGCCATTTTCTATTGGTAGATAACGTTCTGGCCCTCAGGCCTTCCTCAAGATCAAGACATTTACATACTTGTCTACTCTACTGTCAGGGACCTCATTAAAGCCCTTGGTGTGCGTCAACTTTATATGATAAATCAAGTTTCAAGCCAGTCCACATCTCGGATGAACAGTAATATCTAGTTTTGACAAGTGATTTAAAGAATGTCACTGATTCTGAAGATCCTCAGATCTTCATGCAGGGGATTCCAGAGCTGAGAGGCACAGGCTATAAGTCCTGCCTGAGGAAGTGGCTCGAAGGGGAGCAGAAATCTAGCAGGATGGCTCTGAGCTAAACCATGAGGTTCTTGCATGTGTAAAAGCACATATAAAACATGTCCCCTGAAAAAAAGGGAAAATGATAGAATTAGAAAACTACAAAAGATCTCATGGGAAGTCTTCCTCGCACATATTTTGCTCTTCATAATAAGTCAAACAAAATGTACTTTGTAGAGCAATAACTTTTCTACATGTTCCCTAAAGGAGGTAAACAGAAAGGGAATCTCGTCGCTTGATTGATTAACAATACTTGACAGCTGCAGTTCATTCGGAAACATTTTTATGTATTAGGATTAGATGATTCAGATAAAAAAAAAATGAGACTTTATCTCATCGTGTGTCATCCTAGCTTTACATTTCAGTGTAGGTGGCATTACACAGCAGTGTAACAGACACCCTCATCGTTTTAGTGACACCCATTCACCTTCGACACAAAGGGCACAGTCAGGGCAGCTCTCATGAGAATACTCAACTCCCCAAGGGCACCAGGAAATAGACAGTTTCAGTCCAACATGCCTTGTTTGTTCATGATCTGAAGAGGACTTTGTCTATTTAAGGGTATGCTCTGAGTTCAACGACAATATCTCAAAAAGGCCAAGAATTTAAATGATATGTTATTGAGACTTCACGCAAAAAAAGAGCGGCATGGACTGCCAAGCATCCAGAAATATTTGTGGGATCATTCTGCTCCTTCTGTCCTATATATGTGGCTTAAGAGGAGGGGTTGTTTTCTCAGGACCTTTACCAGAAGGCCGGGCTTTGGGTGGGACAAGAGGGCTGGCTGCTCTGCCTGCAGGATGAGAGGAAGAAAGGAGGGGGAAAAATGGAGAAGAGGGAGGGCTGAGTGGGGGTTTGGAAAGGCCTTTTCCAGCCCGTCTACTCTTTCAATTTATAGGTCCTCCACACACACACCCACACACAGGCACAGACGCACAGCAGAGACAAAGTCAGGATGTGACATCATCCACGGGAAGAGAAGCCAAACAACTTTTTCTCCTTTTTCTGTGCTTGTCCGTGCTGCTGAGAGAAGTTGGAGACTCTCGGTCTGTCCGTGGCTGGCAGAGAAGGAGAGGATCCAGAGGAGCTGGAGGGGGCAGAGAAGCTGGATCTGTCTTCCACAGGGAGTTTGAGGTTGAAGGGGTCCGGCGCCTGAATCCTCCCTGAACTTCCCAGGACTTGCCACCACATTCCAAACCCTCCGCTGCAGGATTTCAGCCAGGTACAGTGCAGATAGTTTTTTTTTTTTTTTACCCCATTCCCTAATCTCTTCACTTTGTTTCTGGGTATTGAGATTTGTAGTGCTTTCTTGTTTTTTTTTTTTTTTTTCTGTGTGTCCAGTCCATGACGTTTGTAGGTCTTCAGTGTCAGGAGCAAATTCCACAACAACTATGAAAGTATGCAGGACAGAGCGTGATCAGACATGCTTCAGTCTGAGGCTGTTGAGGCATGCGGCGAGACGTAAAGTGATCAAAATTGAAGTCACATTGTCCCACATGCTGTCACTTATTTATTTGCAAGCCATTATTGTCTTCAGTATAAAACATTTACAAAAAGCACTGTCCAAGGCTAATGTTTGTCTGAAGCTGCCTGTCTCTCAATCCAGGGCTGAATCAAACACTATGACTATGCGAGCCTCCCTTGGAAGCCCCTTTGTTATGGACACATTTAGAGCTATCTCATGACCACGTATTCATGGTCCCCCAGTGGTGAGCTTTGAAATGAGATCAGGCAGTCTGTGAAAGCTGGTGGAAACAAAAAGTACCCTTCTCATATATCAAATGCTGTTGATTCAGCTGTTAATTCATACGAGTGAACAGCAAAAGCTAAGAGCTTAACAGTCATGTGAGGAAGTCAACAAAAGTTCACAACAAACACCTGAATGGATGATAATGCAGACACAGAAACCTTTGCTAATTTGAGTCAAACGACCACAGGAAGTATCCAGACCAGCAGTTTAAAATTGGACACAAATGCGGATATAGTGTCATATTGCAACCACAGTGCCCAGTTTGACTGACTGCAGTGTCACATCTTTGGATGCAACATAATGTATGCTATAGTTATGAATGGAAGCATACAACTCAGTGGAGTTTTACGAGTGTGATACAATGCAAGTACGTCACATAACGTCACATAACCCTATCAGTTATGTGACACACCTGGACTTTACCTCTAATAAACTGCCCACCTCATTTTCCTATAATTACAATTCATGACCTCGCTGCATTAACATTTGGGGAGGTCATGCTCTTCATCAGCGTGTTTTGTCTGCCAGATAGTCAGTGGCAATCAGGGGGAAAAAAACATCTCTCAGTAACACGTGGTTGCAGACATGTGACTCGAGACGTTAAGTCTTAAGCAAGTCATCTTTTCTTGGACTTATCCCAGCTTGCGTCAAGTCGAGTCCTTAATTAAAGCAAGTTCTGTCACTCTGCAGTATCCAGTCCTGCAGAGGTGGACACATTCTTTAGATACAAGTACAGATATTTGTGTTAAAAACAGATTAAAGTATAAGTAATAAAGTACAGGCTATGAAATGTACAAAGTAAAACAAATATGCAATATTCGTCTGAAGGACATTTCTGCCTGTATTTTCTGTGCAAAGTTAACCGAACCTCACGTCATATTAATATAATTCAGAGACTATTTAACTTGATGGTGGAATCAGGATTTGTCCGAGCTGTTTGTAAACGCATCAGAAAGATGGTCGATTGTTGTGTCTCTTTCCCAGGATGACATTTTAGATTGGTAAAGTGTTGTGGGTAATCGATTATAGATCATTGCTGTCAAATGCATTAAAACTAGAGTAATGAGCCTGTTTTGAAAATGAAAAAGAATGAAAAAGAAATCATAGATATTTGTGTTGTAATTTAGGAAGTAAAAGTAACAAGTTAACAAAGTTGTCAGAAAAAAGTACCTTGCAAATCACCGAAACAGTGACTGGAGTCCACATCTCTGATTGGCTGTGTCTCATGACTCATTTCCCAGAAAAGGGAAATGATGGTCTGTGTTTTTCATCAGTTGCCACGGTCAGTGTTTTTACACCAAGCTTAGTTGTCATAGTTGTTATTTTTACACCCAGATGTTCTGAATGAGAGTCACAGTGCTGTATCCAAGCAGAGCTGGTATTGTACAGGGGACATTTTCTAATTCTTTGTATGTTGCAGCAAGCTTTTTATTTTCTTAACAATGCTCGTCTACTGGCCTGATTTTGACAACAACTGGCTGAAAGCTTTGCTAATTTTATCAGTGGGTACTGCTGAAAGTCTTGTGATACGATCATCTGGTCACATTGTGCAATAATGGGACATTTGGGATGAGGTCACTTGTGTCAATAGTAATGGGAGCCATGTAGTTTTCTGTGCAGTTTGGCTTTGATGAGTCTCTCTAAAAAATCTTTGACTTGAGAATCGTAATGTCTTGCCTGTGTACTTTTTTTTTGTTTTTTTTGTTATTGCATCTGAATATCAATATATATGGTTTTGTAGTTTTACTCTGGATGTTTTGGTCATGTGCAATTTTTTGGTTATTCTGGCCTAACGCAGTGGGTTGACAGGAAAGGAATATCCCTCCAACTTCTCTTTTTCTACTTCACAGAAACTTCCCACCATCTGCCGAGCAAGACCTCCCTCGCAATCTTTACATGACAGACGCTGACCCCCTGTGACCTTGCTTCCCGAGCTGGTGCCATCCCTCAGGAAGGTCGGACTTTATCCAACTCAAAACTAACTATTATTCCTGAGGGCTTATTCTCCCCTTATCTCAGGGGAAACGACTGAGTCGATGGCGTTGTGTCTTGGACAAGTGTTCAGCAAAGATAAAACATTCAGACCCAGGAAGCGGTTCGAGCCGGGCACCCAGCGCTTTGAACTCTATAAGAAGGCCCAGGCCTCGCTCAAGTCCGGTTTGGACCTGAGGAAAGTGGTCCAGCTGCCAGAGGGAGAGAACATCAACGACTGGATTGCTGTTCATGTGGTGGATTTCTTTAACAGGATCAACTTGATCTATGGCACGATGAGTGAGTTCTGCACAGAGCGCTCATGTCCCATCATGTCCGGGGGGCTGAGGTATGAGTACAGGTGGCAGGATGGTGACGACTACAAGAAACCCACCAAGCTGCCTGCCCTCAAGTACATGAACCTGCTGATGGACTGGATCGAGTCGCTCATTAATAATGAAGACATCTTCCCCACCAGAGTAGGTGTGTAAGGAGTCTGCAAATGAAGGCGCCTGCAGACTATTATTGAGTGTGTAACTTAAAACGTTGGTTGATTTTTTTTCTGCGCTGATGCTGTGCCTCATCAAAGCTGAAGTGCTGTTCCCCTTCATTAACATCCCCAATGGGATGATGAAGTTCAAGCAGAGGTTAATTCAACGATGAGGTTGGCATTTTGACAAAATTGAATGGGCAACTGTTGTGTTATTTTATCTCAGCACAGGATTTGACAATCAGATATATTAGAGATGAGGATTTCATGCATAATCTGAGTGAGTCCCTTGAACCAATCTGTGGTCTGATCTGCAGATTTAGCATAATTTTTCTGTTTCCTTCTATAGTCTATAGACATGCAGGTCAGGTAAAATGAAACTCTAAATTTCCCATAGGTGTGGTTTTGTTCAATGTGGTAGCCTGTGATAGATTGGCAATTTGTCTAGGTTGTATCCCTGCCTTTTGCCTAATGTGTCCATAATTCCCTAGAGCCCTAAAGGACTACAAAGAGACAGAGTAATAGTAAGTGGAACTATGTGCCTTAGTATAGAGGCTCCAAACCTTTTTTGTCTAGCATACCCCCATAGGCCTCTCAGATGGGCTCAAGTGCCCATTAATACTGTTTCCCTTCAAGGGTAGATTTGACACTGGCTCTGCTAGCTTCCTGACTGGAGTTCTTAAAGGGGCTTGGGAAAATAGCATTTTGAGTATCAAACATATTCATACCAAAATTTCAATTGTCATATTTGAATACGTAAGGAACGCTACCAATATCCTAAAAAGAAAGAAGGAGCCATAACATCACCGAGTCTTGCTATAAGTCAAGTGGGAGATGCATGGAGAGTTCTACAGATAGTTTGGGAGTTTTTTCAAATATTTGGCCAATCTGTGACTACATTCTCTAACAAAACTATTTCTTCACCAATATGTTCCTAAAGGTGTCTAATAACGCATGTAAAAAGACTTATATTCAACTCCTGGAGGAAAATTTCAACCTTATCGGAGAAAAATTGCAACCATTTGTTTGGTATCAAAACCACTCCTTGGTGGAAATATGGCCAACGCCAACTCTGAGTGAGCCACACTCAAAGCTCCAACAATTGAAGCCTTTGAAGAGAAGTTTAAAGAAACTTTTGAAAGACTTACAGAGGGAGGAAGAACACCTGCACTCTGGGTGCATGGTCGATGTCATCAAGATCTTCATCCAAACGGATTGATTACAGACTACAATGGGCACCCATCCTGCATTGTTATCAGGATGCCGGACAGTTGATGAAGCAACTTGAAACTTCACCTGGTTACAAGGAGACCTTTGAAAGTGTCACTGCCCATGGGAACCACGTTGTTCGTTGCGCTTGCCGTGATT
The DNA here is from genome assembly GCF_900880675.1 of Sparus aurata. NCBI lineage: Eukaryota > Metazoa > Chordata > Actinopteri > Spariformes > Sparidae > Sparus > Sparus aurata. The sequence continues at coordinate 13,051,209 of NC_044197.1, forward strand.
GGTCTAGCAGCTGAGGTGACAACTATATTGAGCAAACACTGATGAGGGTGGCCAAGTCAGAAGTGTGTTGAGCAGAGGGAGGATGAGAAATATTGATTCGGACCACAAGTGCAGGGACCAGACTCTAAACCACTTTTCCCATGTCAACCAGTAAATGGAGGAAGGTGTCAAGTAACATGGTCATCTCCACAACGACCTTGGCAAAACATGGATGAAGCGAGAAGCTGGGAGGACAAACAGTGACATCGACCATGAAGGTGAAGTTCAAGGTACAAGGTCAATGAAGAGAGGATTAACTTATATCTACTCCAGTTGGTCCACCGACTGATAATCTTTGTCCAACGGGATATGACAGTCGGGAAAATCTTAGAATATGAGCTGACTACATTCCCTTCATGCTTGTTAAGCAACAAAGATCAGAAAATAAACAAGGCTAACAAGGCTTCCACAGATTTCTAAATGTTTTTATATGTGTTAGAAACCGTTAGGAACACTTTGGTTAAGAACTTGTTTGGTAAGGAGTTCATTCACAGATTTTCGCAATATTCCCTGACTAAGAGAGTAGGTTAACGACTGATTTGTTTTTGTCAAACCGTTGTTCATCCCTCGATTGCGTTTGGGAAAGGCTCCTGTTCACAGTATAATTGCAGTCTCAGCGATATTTGCTTGGGCCTGCCACCACTTGGACACGATATTATTGGCCCTGTCGATCATCTGAAAAAAAAAAAAATCCAGTGGTAAACCGTCTCTCTGAAGCGTGTTCACTTTGAAGTGTGTTTCTCCATGCATCTCCTAGACTTCAATACAGCTGTCACCACAGTCTGGCACCAAGGCAAGATTCACTGGGGTAATGTCCCTTCCTTCTTTTTTAGATTCCTTGAACACTGTACTGAGAAGCTACAGAATGATATAAAAACCTCAAAAACCCAACAACCTTTCAGTCAATTTTGTGTACATGTTATTACCACTCAAAGACATTTCAGCCATTTTGTGTGTTTGGACTTTTCTGATAGCTTCTGCACACCTTGGTAATTGTGGCAGAAGGTTCACAAAAGATGAGACTCACAGCAATTTGTAGTCCCATTTGTGTCTCCATTTTTGCTCCTGAACACAAAATATGTAGATAATCTTTTTCTTTTTTAAATCATAATTTCTATCTCGTAAAATAGGCTGAGCTTCCCAAATGTAACCGCAGAAATACCCCCCTGTGCGAGAAAGAATACATAAAAGAGAGTATTTCATCTACAAGAGGCTTTTGTCAGTTCGCACAAAGCCTAGGGGCAATTTTTTAGACTAACTGAACACTCATGCGACTGAAAATTGTGTTGTTATACAATTTTAATAAAGGTGCAATGGATCATTATGTTGCAGTTTTTATCTTTTCTCTTTTATGTCCACTTTAATCAACCCAGTACCTGAAAAAGATGCTGTGCTCAGAGTTATTTCTTGTCACTGAAATATATTACCAACGCAAATCAGATTTCAGTAAGATGTCGTGCTCAGAGATTGATGCATTTGAGGAGAAATTATGTAACCTAAAGTTTTTAAACATGCAAAATGATGGTTCCTATCATAGAAAATGGTTGCTGTAACACTTTCTCCTTTCTTCACACTAGGTGTACCTTTCCCAAAGAACTTCCAGCAGGTGTGCAAGAAGATGCTGAGCCGTCTCTTCAGGGTGTTTGTGCATGTTTACATCCATCACTTCGACAGCATCTGCAACATGGGCGCCGAGGCCCACATCAATACCTGCTACAAGCACTACTACTACTTCATCTCAGAGTTCAACCTTATCGATCACTCTGAACTGGAGCCCCTGGTGAGACAATAGCGTGACTTCAGATGTGTGAGGGTGAGGAAAGGGAGCAGGAGAGAGAGTTGTCAGTATCACTCTCACAACTGTCAGTCGAGCAGAAAATATCAGCTGCTCTGCCATCTATGACCTCGTTGCGCAGCATGCTCAGTGAGTGTATCATCGCGTCTGTGTGTCTTCCCGGCTAGTGCACATGTAGCGTAAAGAAAATGACAGCAATCTCTATACCGCAGCCGCACAGATAACTAAACCTCTGAAGGAGACACACAATAAAACAGTAGAGCTGTGTTCTCCCGAAGATGTCATTTTTTTGTGTATCTCGATTTTCCAACATGAAATAAGCTTGTTCTCCAACAGATGGAAATTCAGGCCTTATCTTCTCACCCTCATGCTGATGGAGAGTTGGATGTTGCACAGTCCACAAAAGGTTTCTTGACCTTCACAGCAAAACAGTGTTGACACATTCTCCTTAACAACAGAAGTTCTGTAGATGGGGAAAAAACAAAGAAAACATAGAATGGCTTCATTCAGCTCGGCAAGCATAGTCCAAGTCTCTGAGAGCCCAAGTTGATTTGAGAAAAGGTTATTTTCACCCGTTAGGCCAAAAATCTTCACTGTAGCTGCTAAGCTAAAAGTGTTAACATGCACCCTGTCTGAAGTTGGTACACAGGCTTGACCACAGATAAAGGGTGAAAATAATGTCTTTTCGAATCAATTTGGTATCTTGGGGCCTCCATAGCCTTGGATTACTCTGGACCAGCTATATGGAGTCATTTTATGTTTTTTTTTTTTTTTTTAAACTTATTTTTGCAGTCATTTAATGAAGCCAAGTTTGTATTTTTGTTGTTTTTTTCAAACAAACAGACCTCCAACGCGTATGAGCAGATTGAGGATGGTCAGTGAAAAGCCTCAGTTATCATCTTCCAAGTTGTGTAATTCCCCTTCCAAAGTGAAACAAGGATGAGACTTCTGTGTCAACACACCACAGAAGAGATACATCTTGTAACCAGACCCTTTTATTGTCCCCACCTAAAGTGCCTACTGCTAGTCTTCCTGTTGTTGGTCTTATAAGAACAACAGTTTTACTGTTCTCTGTATTGAAAGATGCACTTTGTAACAATCATTCATCGCTGAATAGTATGTGAATTTTTATGTGTTGAACATGTTCTTTGTTTCCTTTTCCTACAGAAAGAGATGACAGAGAAGATATGCAACTAAACTAAAACCACACGGACAAAGGAGTTTACACTATGACGTTATCTGAGCCCTGTGAGAATTAATCGGCTTCAAAACGACTCAACAACACTCAGAACAAAGAACAATTTCAAACAAAGTTTTATGAGTTGTTTTATGGCAGAACTGGGAAGGTCCACTATCAAACCACGCTTCTTCAGACTGTGGTACTGCGCCTTCACAGAGGTTTTTACTTAGAATAATTATGGCCTTTCATGCCATCAGTATAGGACTTGGTGTAGGTTTATGATACTACATCTCCTGTTCTTATGCTTTTTCTTTCCTTCTGTGCATGTATTTGTTTGACCATTTTTATATACAGTGTTGACTCTTATTTTGTTGAATGAAAGTTTGTTTTTCTACGTGATGTCAGTGTTTTTATAGTTTGAACATAAAAATGCAGCTTAAAGAAATAATCAGTGTTTTTGCAGATGTGCTTGTGTATTGCACTGCACCACAACAATATTCAAAACATTGAGTCATGATTTTGTTTTCACGTGAAAGTCAACACTGTTTCACTGAAGTGACGTGAATCATACGTTTGTTTTTAAGGTTTGGCCTGCCACACAGGCTGTCTTAAGTCTCAGGCCCAAACCAACACAAAGACAGATGTTACCTGATATATGGAGACAGTATTTAGGCCCATTTCCGGCAGTTGAAAAAAAAAAATTATATATATATGTATATATATATATATACATATATATATGTGTATATATATATATATATATATATATATATATATATATATATATATATATATATATATATATATATATATATATGTATATATATATATATATATATATATATATATGTATATATATATACATATATATATATATATATATATATATATATATATATATATATATATATATATATATATATATATATATATATATATACATGTTGTTGTTTTATGTTCAACTTATGGAAAACCATTCCTATGGTTATTATGATTATGATTATGACATAAAAGTCATAACTGAAGGATACAAAGTTGGAAATTTGAGTGGGAAAGTTATAATTATCAGCCCTGACTTTCAACTTTGCCTCTGATCCGTCCCATTTACTTTGCATATGGACACGTCTTATTCAATAGCTTCCAAGTAATTTGACCCATTCACTTGAAATCAGTGCCATAATGTCTTTTGATGGAATCACAATTATCATGCGATTATCATGCGATTTTTTTTTTTTAATCAAGGCTAATTTTAAATCATTTTTTCCCTAATTAATTGGCTGAATGGGGCCTCCATAAAGAGGAGTAAGGGATTACACTCTTAACTAAGAGAATAATAATGATGAAACATTGTAGGTATGTGGCATGAGCCGTAGGCCACTTCCTCCTGTCAGTGCTGACCTGCCAATCCTTTGAATGAGAATGTAAATAGAGATCACCATCATGCAATAAAAATGTCCACTACGTGGATGGGGGTGTGGCGGAGAGTCAAGCCAAGTGACGCGTCAGTGGCAGCTGTGCTCTCAACCAATGGGAGACGGAGGAATGCGGAGAGGAGGCGGGGCGGACGGCTGTTTATGTGTTTTCCCGCCGTGTGCGTCACTAGCTGTCTCACTGATGGATCTCAGTTAGCGATGGATACTTACATCAGCTGTCAGAGGCTTTGACAGAGGGGATCTGGCTGGTTTGGATTGGACACAGGGTCCAGGTTAGAAGCATATTTATTGCTTTTTTGTTTTCGTTATAATGAGACTGTACCGGTGTGTGAATACAAAATACCGAGTGGACGTTAATCGGTAGGAGAAGCGAGCTAGGAGTTCTTGCTAGCTAGCTAGCTGGTGCTAACGACAATAACAGCGTCGGATTGAACAGTCATCAGTCAACGTTAACTCTGTCTTTACTGATTGTTGTTCTTTTATACATCGCTCTATCCTGGTAATGTTGCACTGGTATTTGTAGCAACAGCACTAATGTTAGCGTTGTAGTCATTGTTTATCAGCTGCAGTAACGTTACTGACTCGATACACACTTGTTAACCGATCAGTTAGAACAGTAAGCTAAATATCTACCGTCGCTTTGAGCCAGATGTTATAGCTAGCTCGATGCTAACGTCAGTAAACCCGGCAGAAGGCTCAAGCTAACCTATCAAAACAGACCGTCGGCGACTACACTGCCACTCGATAATCACAAACAAAACAGTACAAGATTTGAGATTACAGGGTGAAAGACAGGAAACCATGTCAGGGTGTAATGGACTGGTGTTTAATGGACTTTATTTGTCCTTATCTTTAATCCCTAACATTAAATTAATTGACCTACAGCCACTTTGAAATGTTATCATGTATATGTATGCCCTTGTTGACGCAGTTTGTTCCGGACAGCCTCAGTATGTGTGTTGTACTCTCAGTTGGCAGGTATGGTGAGGCACAGCATGATGATGACAGAGCTGCAAGCCTTCCAGCACACCCTCCAGGTAAGCTCCGACCTGTTGATGATACCGGGGATTTCAAAACCTCTAGCTTCCTGAAACAGGACGTGATTGATAAGATCGAGCTGCCAGAAAGTAGTGTGCAGGTTGTCGAGGTTATCTGCACAGAAAATGGAGAAGTTTCATCACTCTCCATGAGTCATGAACACTGACTGGTTGTGTAAATGTTTCTGGTAATGTCCAGGGTGAGATAAGGCCCGTCACTTTGTTTCCTGTATCCTTACCAGGCCAGTGTTATGGCAGGACGCCACAGCAGTTGTTGGTGTTGGTTTAGACACATAGAAAAATTGTTAAAAAGTCAGTTAACATTTTTTATTTTTATTTTTTTAACATTTCACAATGAGAAGAAAGCAAGGGAATTACCTACTCTTTTTCATGCTTCTCTACTGTACCACAGCCTGATCTTTCTGACTACTCTCGCACTTTCCCCCCCTCTCTCCCCCTTCCATGTGGCCCCCTTCTCTCTGTTCCAGGGCAACTCCCTGGCTGTGGGCCAGGTGGGGCAGAGCTGCGGGGGAATTCAGGAGAACGGGATCGCTTCAGAGGAGAGACAGCACCTTTCCAAAGGCCCTGCAGGTACAACAGCTCTGGAGCTCCTGGATCGTATGGTGCACACAGTAACACACCAGGGATGTCTGTCCCTGTTTTAACTTGCATGTGGGTTCTTCTGAATTGCTGCAGAGATTGAGAAAAGCCAGCCAGTCAACATCCCAGACGCAGCTAAGAGAAAGAAGAAGAAAAGAACGAGAGCAACGGACAGCTCGACAGGCACTTTTGATGGTAATGAGGCTGATATTATTGTTAGACATATAAATATTGTCTTATTCTAGACATTAAATAGTAACACATACTGCAATCTCATACGTCACTTTTTCTTCAGATCTCTACAAGCTGACGGATGAGGTGCTTGGTCAGGGGGCTTATGCTAAAGTTCAAGGATGCATAAGTCTGCAGAATGGACAAGAGTTTGCTGTGAAGGTGAGTAATGATTTACTCAAAACGCAACACATTTGAAGAACATTTGAAATGTGTCATCAGCACTCAGGATATGTTGCAACAGCTTGTTTAATGCTGTTTGTTAGAGTTTTTTGATAAGTTGTTCTGTACGTTAAGGCTTTAAGAGCGTAAAATGTTTAATGATAATATGATTTTATTTGTACAGCACTTTTCAAAACCAGAGAATTACAAAGTGTTTCAGAGCAAACAAAAACACAACACTCAAATACACAGTAATAAAAGAGAAATAAAATGTATAACAAGGATTAAAACCATAAAAGCACCAACGATGAGTTAAAAAGCTATTGGTACATAAAAATAGAGCCACATAAGACTTTGGTACTCCATTACCAAACTAATGAACCATTCGGAAAACCTGGCTTATGTTGTACCTGATGGAGAATCTTGACATATCAAGTGTGTAACTGTGAATCATTTGAGTGTCATTAAAACACGCTAGCTTGTGTGTTTAACATTTATATGTAAGCAAATAACATTGTATTGTCTGTTTTTTTTTTTTTTTTTTTTTTTTTTAATAACAAAGATCATAGAGAAGAGTGCAGGACACAGCCGCAGCAGAGTCTTTCGAGAAGTGGAAACTCTTTACCAGTGTCAAGGAAACAGGTGAGTCCACTTAGCATTAGAAACATTTTAATTCAACTACAGCTAAAGCAGAATGAAACGGATACTAATCATTTTGGAAATGCCTTGTTGCAGGAACATTTTGGAGCTGATCCAGTTCTTTGAAGACAGTTCCTGCTTTTATTTGGTGTTTGAGAAGCTGCGCGGAGGTAAGAATAAATGAATAACACAACAGCTACATCTGCATATACGCTTTTCAAATGACTCGCTGTAAACACTCCGATTGCTACAAGTGATTGTCTTCTCCCCCTTCAGGCTCCATTCTTACACACATCCAGAACCGAAAGCACTTTGATGAGCTGGAGGCCAGTAAGGTGGTCAGGGACATTGCCCAAGCTCTTGACTTCTTGCACACAAAAGGTAGGTCGGCAACCAATCAGCTACTAAAGACCAGGGGAGCTGTGTATTTTTTTCCCTTTAATTCGTCACAACAATGACAACTTGACCGTGACAAAGTGCTCTTCTGCAGGCATTGCCCACAGAGACCTTAAGCTGGAGAACATCCTTTGTGAATACACTGATCGGGTAAGGGACTTTCAAATGGCAGGAAGCTTTCATAAAGACATTAGTTGGTCCTAGAGGTATAGAGAATAACAATATAATGTTTTTCCTTATCTTTCTACTTAGGTGTCCCCAGTTAAGATCTGTGATTTTGACTTGGGAAGTGGAGTGAAGCTCAGCAGTGCCTGTACACCCATAACGACCCCAGAGCTCACCACACCGGTAACAGTCCCGTTTTTTAACTCATAGCACATACACATAAAACGGAATCAGTCAAATTTATAACTGTAATATCATTCTTCAATGTGTGTTCGATACATTTTCCCTCTCTTAGTGCGGCTCAGCAGAGTACATGGCTCCAGAAGTGGTGGAGGTGTTCACTGATGAGGCCTCCTTCTATGACAAGCGCTGTGATCTTTGGAGTCTCGGGGTCATCCTCTACATCCTGCTGAGCGGCAGCCCCCCCTTCACGGGCCACTGTGGCACTGACTGCGGCTGGGACCGTGGAGAAACCTGCAGAACCTGCCAGGTATGCTCACCTAGATTCCACCTCACCAGACAATCCTTTAAGTGTTCACTTTCTAAAATGTTTACAGCACAAATGTAAAGAATGCTTCCTCCGTCACTACCCTGGCACGGTGTTAGTTCACCATGTCACAGTCATGATGTTAACTGCTTTTGTTGTTGAAGCTATGGCATGGTTAGATCATGTTTTCATGTTTTACAACAGCAGTAACAAAAAAGTTGTTTCTTTCTTTCATTAACCTTTTTTATACAGGAGAGCAAACCGCCAATTTGCCATCCTTTGCCGCCCTTACCTTGGTACAAATGTGCCACCATTTCTATCTAAAAAGGGCTATTGTGTCATTGAGCTTGAATGTAGTGCGCTACTAGTATTTTGAAATTTAAGATGAGACTAATTGAACACAGCTGATGGCTCTTATCGTTGGGGTATGTTATGTGGTAGTTTGATGGGAAGTTATTATTAACAGTATAACTTAAGTGTTTGAAAAGTTAATTTTTAATCAACTATCTCAATATATTAATGACTTTAACATCTTATCTCTATACCAATCTGGGTTCAGACCAAATTTCTCTACAACCACTGCTCTTCTAAAACTCACCAATCATGTATCCTCTTCAATAGACAATAATATGCATACAGGTGCAATATTTATAGATCTTACTTAGGCTTTTGACATGGTTGATCACCATCTCCTCCTTGACAAACTCTATGCTATTGGTCTCTCAAAACACTCTTTGTTTTGGTTAAACTCATACCTTCACAACAGACGTCAGTGTGTCTCTTATCAGGGCAGTCAGTCAGATTTTATGCTTATAGAAAAAGGGGTACCTCAAGGTTCATCTTTAGGGCAGCTGCTCTTCTCCATCTTTATTAATGATCTTCCCCAAATCTGTTTGGATTGTCATATCCAATTATATGCAGATGATACTGTGATTTATTGCTCCAAGCCTGACATTGCACAGATTCAGAGTACATTACAGGCTGATTTTGATGCTGCCCAAAAATGGCTTTCCTTCTACTGAAAAAGAAGTCTCATGGGATGTTGTTTAGTACTAGATCTAATTCTTTGCACTTGAATAATTGGTCCATTAATTCTTTAGATGGGACACCGCTTAATAAAGTGGAGGAATTTAAATATTTGGGTATCTGGCTTGACTCTCAACTTCCTTTTAAGACCCATATTGACTCAGTGGTAAAGAAAATTAATTGCAGCCTGAGAATATTATATCGTTCTATCAACTGTTTTACCCTACGGGTCAGGAAAAGAATTATTTCCCAGTTGATATTACCAACGAATCTTCATCCTCTCACTGTAGCTTATAATAGTCTCTGTAGATTTGTTTTGAGATGTCCTTATAGAACCCATCACTGTGCAGTGTATGAGTCACTAAACTGGTTAACACCTAAATCTAGAAGACATTTTCACTGGTTGCAATTTATATTTAAATGTATTTATTTGAACTATCCTTCCTAACTAAAACAACTGCTAATTCCGTATAGGTTTTCGCATATTCTAAGGCATACTGACCATCCTTATTTCTTTGTCCCTAGAATTTTTAAGGAAACTGGGCGACGTGCCTTTAAATTTAAAGCTCCATCTGATTGGAACAACTTGCCCGGCTCACTTGGATCCATTACCTCGTTTCATTTCTTTGAAACATCTGTTTTCATTCATCTCCAAACAACCTGCTTTTGCTTCAAATCATATTTGAGCTATGGAAGTAATCCATCCCAAATATGTAGATGCATGTTAATGAATCTGCATCGTTATGTATGGGCATATGTACATCTATGTTAATTCACTGTATGTAATTTTGACATTATGGGGGAATCAGTAGGTGTGGGAGTGGTTAGGCTTAGGAGAGCTTTTGTCTGCGTATGAGTGTGTATGTGTTATTTGGCTTTATGTACTGTATTTTCTGTATATCTGTGTCAAGGACCCCCTTGAAAACGAGATGGTTCATCTCAAGGGGTCTATCCTTCTAATGAACTTATATAGAGAGAGGATGATATGTAAGGCCGCTTGGATGAGTCAAACCACCAACATTGCAGTAACATAATATGCATGTGGTGTCGTTATAACAGATAGTGTATCAGCGATAAATAGCAGTGATGCTGCTCTGCAATAATCACACTACATGTGCCTCTCACTTTGGTCACATCTAATCTAATTCTATTCCTGAAGCAATGAGGAACAAAAAGCCAGTGTGTGACTGTACAGCTTTGATTTAGTTGTGACCGCCTCTGTACTTTGGAACATTAATTGTTTTTCTCTGTCATCACCTGATTATAAGCAGAGTCTGGTTTTAATCTTTAATCTCTTGGCTCAGGAGACACTGGAGGAGCAACATGTAACCTTTCTCCCATAATTAGTGACTGATGAGTGCTCGATATCAGAATGCACCCAGGAACAGTGACTCTACAGCTAGTCTGATTTCAGGCACGGAGACTGTCACTGTGCCTCAGTTTCACAGGGTGTTGTTTCATATTCTCTCTTCAGAGTCACTTGTTTGAGAGCATCCAGCAGGGCAAGTATGAATTTCCAGAGAAGGACTGGGCTCACATCACAGAGGGGGCCCGGGATCTCATATCCAAGCTGTTGGTTCGGGATGCAACGCTGCGCCTCAGTGCTGCTCAGGTCCTCAAGCACCCTTGGGTGCAGGGGGTAGGTATTTGACCTGCAGCTATTGAGCACGTTGACATTTATATAGATACATGAGGAGACGTACGTAGCTATATACATGTGAACACAATTGTAAAACTAGTAATACGTTCTTTTTTATTTTCTATTAACATATATAAGTAACATAACATCACAGTATTACCTAAAAGCTAAAGTAAAAGAAAAACATCTCTGTCAGCCTTCCTCTTTTATCAGGTCACTACTTTGGTAGTTTGATGGTTTTCACATTTAATTGCCAATCGTCTGTAAGTCTATAAAATGCCACATGAGTTATGTAAATGCTCATCCCAATTTCCCAGAGTCCAAAGGGACATCTTCAAATCCCTTCTTTTTCCAACCAACAGTCCAATGACTTTTCATTTACTGTCATGAATGACAAAGAAAAAAATCATCACATTTTAGATGCTGAAACCAACGTTCAATCTTTTTTTATTGTTTAATTTTTTTCAACATTTAGTATATTATATGAATATCAGGCAACTAAGTTTCCTTTGTGAGATAATTAGTTGACTAATCATTGCGACTCCGGGAGGTATCATTACCTCTGTGCACCAGAGTAGCACGTTTATATTGTCTGATAGGAGATCACTGTATGACACGTTCAGCACTCTTTTATTTTATTGAAAACTGTGATTTTAAGTTATTAATTCATTTTCTTTCTTTCTTTCTTTTTTTTTCATAGAATGCTCCAGAGAGAGGTCTTCCAACTCCTCATGTTTTGCAGAGGTATGAAAGACAGCTTTGACAATCATGTCTAATGTATTGTGACATTTAGACTTAATGTAGTATTTTAAAAGAATTTTTTTTTTAAGAGGAAGTAAAGTTAAATTGTGCTTTTAAGACAGACTTTTATTCAAAATCATTGATCCTCTCCCGCCTCCTCCCTTCTTCCAGGAACAGCAGCACCAAAGACCTGACCCAGTTTGCTGCAGAAGCCATTGCCTTCAACCGGCAGCTATCCCAGCATGACGAGCAGCAGGAGGACGTCGGTGCCATCGTTTGCTCCATGAGGCTTTCTCCCCCTTCCAACTCCAGACTGGCCCGCAGACGGGCGCAGTCCAACGCCCTGCGTACCGGGGACTTCGCGCCAGCCTCAGACGACCTCGCCGCTTGAAGGACCAGCAAAAAGCTCCCTCGTCATTGTTTTCGGACTGATTTTTAAACCTCTGTCTACTGCTTGTGAGTGTGTGTTTTTTGTTTTTACAGGGAGCCTCAATAGGACCCGCCACACAGTATCAGCTGAGACTAACTGTCCTTGGTGTTGAAGCTCTTTCCCATGGCCAGTAATCTTATCAACCAGACAGAGTTTGAGCACCAAAAGGACAGTTTGTGCTCGGAAACATTGTTGAAAGTCCTGATGTTTGTTCAGGACTTTAAGCTGCCTGATCTGTTTCATTTGAGAATATTTTCAGGTTTATTTTTTACAGTTCACAGATAAGGTGAAAAGATTTATGATGACCCCAATACATCAGAAACGGCTCTTAATGCCAGCTATTAAACCTCTCATCAGCATGTATCCTCAACACAGCATTACAGGTGCAGCACAGTTTTGCAGCTGTCTGACCTTATTGAATATCATCTAATTCTAATATGTTTTTAGAATTGTCTTGTTGTCCAACTGTGAATGGGTTAATATTTTATTTAAATGCTACTTATTGCTTCTCTTGAGGAAAGGGAGAGTTCTCTTAAATTTTGTTTGCCTTTTTTTTAAAAAACGTTTCAGTGTATGTGACTTGATGTGTGTGGATGTATGTGGTTTAAAAGATAAGAATAGACGACACTTAAAGGAGGCGGTCCATCTCTGGAGATGGGCTTTTCTTCTTTTTCCCGACTGAAGTCATTCTTTTTGAGGGTGCGTAGAATATAACAGAAGGTGCAGGAATGTGAACGGATCTTGAAGTTAGGAAGTTCGGAAAACCCTTTTGTATTTCTCGTCATATCACTTCAACACAAGCTACCTGTAGCACTGATGTACTTTAAAAGAAGTCACTTATTCCGCTGATCTGAAAAAAGGGAGAATATGTTATTATTTATGATCAGTTCGGTCCAACAATGTGAATTTGACGCCTATAAAGTAATATTTATCTTTTTAAAGGGTTTTTAACAACTTTTTATCCTCATCAGAGTCCAACATTACCTCAGGCTCTTTTTTTGCACCACGTTTTGTACTGTACCAGTGTGACACCATCCAAAAAAACCCAACAACCTTAGCTTAGTTTCTCATGGTCTTATTGATTTGATATCCGAGTGTTTTTGAGTCTTGAGTTGTTTCTCCTGTATGTAGTTAATGAGACGACTTTAAGTAGTTGATGTTACACTTTGTAGTTAGATGGAGGGTTCTGGGGATGGAGGGATTTATTTTTATACAAGTGTTTGTATGTTGTTTAGTTTTGTACTTTTGGTTCTGAAAGAATACTGGATTGCCCATGCCAGGACTTCTCTGGGTTCAAGTTGCTGATATTTTCTTCTGACCCCTTTTCCTTCTTAAAAAAATATTTGTTTTATTCATTAATGACCTTAGCTATGTCTGAATGGGGTCACCAAAGGCAGTCCATCACCTTTATTCCACTTAACCCTTTTTACTTAATGTGGTACCCACTAAATGACCTGATTTCACGCTGTTGCCATGGACACCCCAGCCATATAGCCACTACAGACCTTCACGAGCAGAGATGCATTAGGAAGCATCCATTTGCTACATTAAGCCCCTCTCACTGCATTATGAATTATAAAAGGACTTGTTTGTTTTGCCCCCATTGACTTGTTATTACATCAGATGAGAAACTGTAATTGGTGAACAAATTTGGAGCCCCCATTGACATTTGTCATACAGGATCATTTGCATAATGCATATTTTCATTGTTATGCTGTGTTCTCAATAAAAAGATCCTCAACGTCTTCTCATGTCTAATCTATGTTACATCATTTTACTCCGTGTCCCTTCTCCTTGAGGAGATGTAAGCGAATGGGGGTTTTTTTTCCATAGGAGCTAATGTTGCTCCTTTCAGTGAGTGTTCCTATGTGCCGAGTGAAGCCACAGGAGGAGGATGTGATGAATGAAGCTGCTTAGACACAGAGCTGATTGCATCAACAAACTGACAGACGCTGTGTCCTTGTCAATTCTTTTAAAGGAAGGAGAGGCTGCTTCAAGCAACTAGCTGTTGATGACGTGATCTTTTTTTTAGGTCCTAAAGGCTGTTAACACATGCATTAGCCTACATTATACACCAGATATATTCTGCCTATTTAGATTCAGCCATTTTATGTGTTTTGTTTGAATACTGGGTCCCTGTTAAAGAGTACTGTGCCAAGTCTTCTGTGACTCACCTTCCTGTGCATACTGCACTTTGTGTATACGTCCTTTTGTATCATTTACTTCTTCATAAAAAGAAAAAACTACAAGTTCCTTTTTCTCCCCTCCCCCTCTTCTCTTTTCTTCTTTGCCTACATGTTTTGTTCACATACATATTGTTCAAAAGAAATTAACATATATGTGAAAACATTTTATAGAATTTACATTTGAATATTTAATTAAATATATTTTAAAAAATGGTCTTCAGATGTTATATTGATGTAGGCCCAACAGTCAGAATATACCCCTTGACACAATACATAATAATGTATTTTAAGTCAAAAAGAAAATTTATGTCAAAAATGTTATTCAAATCAGGTTAAAAGTACTTTTACATCTTATTTAATTGAAAAATATAGTTTTGACCTGTTTGGATTTTTGTCAATGACGGGATTTAACAGTTGATTCATGGTTTCCACAGCAGTGGACATCTACATAACCACTCCAAGTAGAATATATCGAAAAATAACTGAGGTATCCTCATAATTTTCAACTTGTGTAAGAGTAAAAACATTGAACAATTACTTTGTGACTGAATAATTCATCTTGAAAAGGTGGAAACAAAGAAACCAACACCAGTTTGACTGATGTTACTTTGAGTGCACAAATCAAAAGAGACTTTCCTTGTTTTTTTTTTTTTTTGCAACTGAATCCCTGAAATGTACTTTTATCCTGATTAAGAAACAAGAAGCAATAGTGACACCCATCCTGTGTCTTTGTGTCCCCACTCATCCCTCCGTCTATCAGATGTTAATGTCTTCAGTGCATCGCTTCCCTGCGCCTCATCTGATTGGACCGTTTGTTCCAGAGCCCTCTGGCGCCCCCGGTGATCCATCCTTATCATAACCTGTGGTGTGTGAACAGCAGTTCACTGTGCCGATGTTCACCTGCCGGAGGGAGAGAGAGCCCCTCCAGCTCCGAGGCTCCTGCAACACACAAGGATGGACGGAGGGACATCAGACTGGACTGTATGTGTGATCTGAGGTAAGTGAGCCGACAAAACCAGATAATAAATGTTGGTTTTGTGGTTCTTCATTGTGAATTGTGTGTGTGAGTCAGACATCGTGACCAGCTGAGAGGGAACTGTTTAATGAGTGTGAGGTTGTTTGTGTTTTATAATGATACCAGTGGGAGCATACAATGTCACAGTGGGTGTGATTTTTTTTTACATTTATGGAGGAAATTTTATTGCAGGAGCCTGAGCCTGCATTTTAGGGATTACTTTTAAATGAAATGTTTAAAGAATAATGTCACAGATAGGGCTGCAACTATTCATTATTTTCATTGTCCATTATTTTCTGGATTAATGATTAGTTGTTTGGTGTATAAAATGTCAGCATAAAGTGAAGCATGTTAATAAGTGTTTCCAAAAACCAAAAATGATGTCCTCAAATGTCTTGTTTTGTCCTCAGTGTAAAAGATATTCAATTTACTGTCAGGAGTAGAAAAAAAATTACTCACATTTAAGAAGCTGGAATGAGTGAATTTTGATGCTTTTGATTAAAATGACTTAGGCTGTTGAATCCATTTTCATGATAGCTGACAACTCATCGATGAATCATTGCAGCTTTATAGTCGCAGAAACATTAAAAGTGAAGCCTATAAAATCTCACACCTTTGCTTTTCCTCACCAGCCCCCTTCACCTTCATCTCTCTCTCTCAGAAGTGATGAGTTCAGTCAACTGACCATCAGCTTCTCTGGGTCTCCATGAGCCATGGTGTTACCTGAAAAACCCTCCAGACCATCCGCTCCCAAGCAGCTCTCCAAGCAGAGCTCCCTGCGCCACCAGAGCCTGCCCTCCCCGGCGCTGTGCTGCGCCTGCGGACTCTGCATCATGCTGGCCGGCATCAACATCACCCTGGTGGGAGCTTTCGCTTTTGGCACCTTCGTCCCCACTGTCAACCCCCCCATCATCATCGGGCCTCTTCTCTTATTGATAGCCCTGGCTTTCTTCACAGCCTGCTGTGTGGTCAGCAGGAGGCCCCCGGCCCACATGGCCCGCAAGGCAAAAGGAGGCGATAAGTGGGGGCTGATGCGGATGGGGACGGTGGCGTTTGAGATGGAGACCAGCGAGCACACGCTGCAAGACACCACAGCTGTCCAACTCAGCCCTACCAACTCCCCTTCGTCCTCTCACAAGTCCAACTCCAGCCAGGGAGCCGCTGCTCCGCCTGCAGGATGTCAGGATGGAGCCGGTGAGTGGCCCATATCAGAGAAGTCTGACACTGGTGTCAGTGGAGTTAACCCCACCTTGACCTCTGACTGTAAGAACACTTCTCATAACACTTCCTCTACGTAGCATGGACCTTCCTCCGAAGCCTGGCTGTTGTTTTGCTGTTTACAAGGTGGACATGTGCTCTGATTGTAGCTTATTCGATGTTGTTGAATGTTTATTGCTCAGTCCCAGGATGCACAGTTCTCTGCCAGAACAGAAACAGGAACAGCAGATGATACCTTAATCCAAGTGCCTGTTTGTGTACTTCCTGTTGTTTCAAACATCCAGCTAAGGCAGATTACACATCCTACGGATCGACTGTGGTCAGTGCTCACCACCATCAGTGTGTCCAGCCAAGCTTCTCTGAGTCATGAAAGCTCCTCCTGTGTAAGCCGGCTCAGTCACAGCCACAGTTTTTCAAACACTTACAAGAAGTCTTTTTGATTTTCTTCGTCTTAGTTTTAATGTCTGCATCTGCTGCATTTAGGGAGTCGATATCTGTGTCAGTGTTGAATATTCAGGAACAAATTAGTGACTGTGTATTTAAAGTTGTCGTTATTGTATTATTATATTACTCTGGACTTCAATAAACATTTGGGGCATGTGTACATTTTTTTGAAAATAAAGTTGAAATTGTATTTGATTGTCATTTTTTTGGTGAATTTTGCAACTTCATAACCAGAATAAATGTTCCTGCAAACCACAGATATGTCGTAATTTTACGTTTCTTTAGGCTCAGTCATCAGCTTTTTCTTGTAAGAACACTGTACTTTTTGTATGGTTAGGTTTAGGCACAAAACCCACTTGGTTAGGGTTAGATAAAAACAATAGTTTGTCTTAAAACACCTGTTTTGGGTTTGGGTTAGGGTTGGAAAATGTCTGCCGAAAATGTCTCCAGGTCTAAAAATAACACCCACTTTTGACGCAAAAGAATATTCATTCACCAGAATTGTAGTTAGCCATTTGGCAGCCTTGTTGAGCCTTGTCTTAATAATGTAACCACCTTCCCCTCCATTTCCTCATGTGAAAGTCAGCTGATAAGGAATTGAATGTGAAGGTGAAATGCCATGTTTTCTTCAAATGTCAACCTTGCACGCATCTGTGGTTTGCGGAAAAGTTAAACTGCTCACATTATATCTGAACAGCTGGGCTGGACCTGACTCCCTGTCAAAATATGTGTTTTGCTGCCATTAACGCAGCTGGAAGTTGTCCAGAGGTCTCCTGAAAAACAAAGTCTTGAACTGCTCTGTCACTGGCTTGGCGGCCTTACTTGCCTGTTACTTCCACCACCATCCCCTCGACTTCCTGATATGAAAACGTCAACAGCTTGTCCTGGCCCAGCCTGTCTCCTGATCCTTCTTTGAGCTCCTGACTGGACCACTAGCTTTGCGGCTAACTGTGCTAACCATGGAGATAGTGTTGGAGGCGGGGTGCTATTTATGCCTATGAAAGCTGCTGTGGTGCCTTGAAGCCAAGAAAGCTTGACTTCTCAGGTATGAAAACCTGGACCGGGATCGTGTTGTGCTCTATAGAGTATGCAAACTAAAGACTTCCCTGCTGGGAAAAACGCTGGTCACCAGCAAGACCAGCATATGTTGTGTTTTGGTGGTGGTCTATGCTGTTTTTTCCAGCAGGGTTCTGCTAGCCAAGCTGGCTGACTTCTGATTTAGCCCCCGTCTAGTTGAATGGGGATACAACAATTTAATCATGCAGCTCTTCTAGACTTTCCAAATTTTATGGGACCGAATGGCTCCAGTTATGTTAGTAAAGCGAGTCATTTCGAATTCATTTCAAAGCGTGGTGTTCTTCCTGGGGTCTTGGTGCTAACTAGCTAATGGCAGCTACAGTTTGCAGCAGTTAGCGGCTACTCTGGTGATAGGTTGCCCCCTATTTGTTTGAAGTATGAATTCAACAGGTTGCCAATTCTTACATTACGCATCTTTAATGTGGTACATATCTTATGACATGTTCAAATGTGAACATATCAGTAGTTTGCAGAATCATTAACTCCCAACAGATTTCTGTTTTAGGATTAAAAAACAAACAAAACAGCAACAATAATTCAACAAAAACACTGTTGATGTAGACACAGATACAAAACCATCAGAACACAACAGCAGCACACACACACATACACACATGTTAGGCTTCATTAGAAACGCACACAGGTTGTGAAGATAATTCATTTGTTATCTGAAAAAGGCCAGCGGCGGCAGTGCAAACAGCTCCCCCTGAACACATCGCCCATAACTTGGCATCTGACCCAACAGCTGCTGCCGCAAAGGCGAGAGTCCTGTTTACTCAACGTTTTACTTCTGCTGTCCACAAACACAGCAAGACACACAGTGTGATCCCCGCACACACACCTCCAACCACTGGAAAAGATAACAGAAACAGCCACCGCCTGCTGTTATTGCAGTCCATTGTGCATGTGTGTTGATTAGGCCTTATGAATCACCTCCAGCAGGCAGTGTGGGTGTCTGTAGTTATCCACTGAGTCAGAAACACCACCGGTACTGTTTCTATTAGAAAGATGACAAGTCAGCCTGAACTCATTTTACTAAATAAGCTAGTAGTGGGGTCATGGTGCTCTGAAGGATGGCACAGGGAAATTCATTTAGTGCGGAGCCTAACAAAAGGCTGTTTTGTTTGAGTCTCCACAGTTCTTTCACCTTTTTACTCCCAATCTGATATTAAATGAAGATGTACATGAATGAGACGTGGTATTACGGTCCAGTAGTGATGACATATTTGCAGAACATCCTAAAAACTGTAATATCTCCCCCTTTATTTTGTAAGAAATAAAATGCAGTTCTTCTTTTTGAGTATCATACATCCACCTGCAGAGATAATGACTGATTTGTTAAATGTAACTAACACTTTTAAAACAAATATATTAGTATATAATAATATCTTGCCTTTGCCAGCAAGCATTGTTGGGATTTGATGAAGAAGTATTTAGGATTCGGTATGCAGTAGCAGCAGTTTGAGGTGCTGAAATATTCAGAGATATGAATAATTCTGATGATTTGTCGTAGAACGGATCGATGAATTCTATATATTCCAGACGGAATTCAAGGTTTTGTCTGTTGCATGTTTAAACAGTATGATCGGTAAAAAGGAACAGGGCGGTAAATCATTTCATACCTCACTTTACTGGACCGACAAACTGCCTTCACTGCTGCTGTACTGCACCACTACTTCTCCTTACACTTACTCACCACTTTTCTACTTTCATAGTCTTGTATAGTCGCCCTGCTACATGTTTGTTCTTTGTTTCTGTAGCTTGCTGCATCTTATGTGTGGTCTTTGCCAATAACTGGAATAATAACAAAGAAATATTAAGGATGAAAATTCAAAACATGGTCCTGGCCGCTGTCCCTGTCTGTTTCGAGTACTTCAGACTCTTTCTGGGAATCCTTTCTCTACTTGAACACCAACAAACACACTGCTGTGATAATAGCCACGCCATTATTGGGTTTCTGGTCTGAGGACCAGCACAACACAAACAGAAGCTGTTGTGGGTTGTTTCATCAGAATGAGTGTTAAAGTTGGCATGGCCACACATAGTCGAGGTGTTGACAGCTGTTACTGAAATCACTAAATCTATCTTTATCTCTTCACTTGCTCTCTATTGTTATATTGACTACTGCACGATTCTTCAAATGCTACTGAAAGCAAAATGTGTCTTTGATAATTGATAAATACATAATAAAGCCATAATCTGTGAGACAATCTTATTTCATCCCCCCGCTACCCCAGCTCATTAAAGTAATGATTTCTGAGTTTAATAATGACAGTGAGGCTGAGGGGCTCATAATCACACGAGTGTCCGTGAGAGCTGAATGATTCACAAAAGACTGCGGCTGAGGCTATTACTTTAATGCAAATAGTCATTTAGTCATCTAGCCACTGGAAAGAGGAACATGTTCAGAGGGTGTACAATGAATCAAATACAGCTCAGTGAATGGTTATTCATGAAGCTTCATCATTTTGATCCAGGGAAAAAAAATTACCACAAAATAATTTATCTCCATTGACAGAGATCATCTAAATCTGGACTTCTGACTCCACCTAGTGGTGAGAAGAGGGCAGAGTAAGACCTCTGATGAGGAACTGCGTTCAAGTAATTAAGGAAACTAAAAGGGGCCGCTCTTCCTATATATAGATATATTTATATATAGATATATAGATATATATCTTCTTATATATATATATATATATATATATATATATATATATATATATATATATATACATACATTTTTTTTTCTCAGTAAAATGGAATGTTGTTATTAAACGACACTCCCTGTTGTTTTCTCCCATCGTGGCTGTCGATCATGAACTAATCAGAATCTGCAGAATAGTTCACTATTACATTTCTCCATATCTTAAACTAATAAAAGATACTACAAACAATAATCAAAAGCTAAAGAGCAGATTCTAACCAAACTTAGACAACAAGGAAATCTTCCTGTGTTAATGTCCAGTTTGGAGTTTGGCCACTAGGGGACAGTATCACCTCTCACATGGTCTTTGGAAGCCAGTTTAAGACTCGTGTTAAAGTAAGAACATTTTACAGCGCTTGTTTTGATCTAGTCTTCAGGCGTTCGTGACCTTTTGAATCATATGTAATTAAAAATAAAAACAAAACAAAAAAACCCACATACAGTTAACTTGCTTTACAAAAGTTCAAAGTTTTATTTTTAGAAAAATATACTCAGTTGTATTTTAGTTAGACCTGGCTAAAACTAATGCCAGGTGTAGCTGCCTTAAATTCTTCTTTCATCAAGGTGACATTGTTTAGTTTTAACTGAAGCTGTTTGATTTGATTGCAGAGAGTTCATTCCACAGACTGTTGTTGAATTGTAGTGTGTTGTACTGAGAGATATTTCTAACAGGTCACTCAGTCTGCCCTCAAGGATTTACAGCAGGTGTCATTTACACTGTGTACCCTGGCGAACGGCGACCACAGCTTTTTAAAATTTGCACTTTTGTCCCCATCAGTTCGTACAAGAATAATTACTTATAATGGTGCTAAAGAAACAGTTTTCATCAAGAGATGTTAACTAACAAATGTATTAATAAACAATTATGTAATTGTTTTCCTGCCTTAATTATTTACTTTGACCTCATACAATCCCACCATTACTTTGCCTGAAAATCACAACCATTGAAGACCATTCAAAAAAATCAGTTTTCAACATGAAGTGCTGAGAGACATAAATGACATGGAAAAATATTAGTCTACAGCTTATTTAGAAACAGCTTTCAGTATTGCAGGACTCTTGCTCATATTTACTCCACGATTGTTTGAGGTTCACTGTTCAGGTTGTTCACCTTGCAAAGTCTGACACCGGTTTTCTCCTTCATCTGTGCTCTGCTGCGATCTGATTTAAAGGTGAGCGTGCACGAAAGGATCCTGCGACATCACCGCTAGTTTGGAAGCCAATAGTGATTCAATATTTATATGCAAAGTGTGAACTTGAAGCCTCCAGTGTCTATAAAATGTTTTAATCACTTGTGAGAATGGACTTTTTAGTGAAGAGGTGAACATCCAGCAGTCAAATAAGTTTTATTTGACTTTTCAATGATGAAGAAGGAGCAGATGTAATTTTAGAATTTTTAGAAATTATTTATTAACCTTTGTTTGTGGAAGACACAAATTATTACTAAACAGCATTGGTGGAATGTAACATTTACTAATAAACTTTACTTAAATGCTGATTTCAGATATTGATCCTCACTTTAGTATTCTCATGATATGCAACTTATACTTCTACTGCTACATCTCAGAGTCAAAAATTTATACCCTTTACATGACAGCTTTAGCTATTGGTTACTACTCTCAGATTATTCATACCCTGTCCAGTGAAAACCATGTATCTCCAAAGATAATTGAACGTTCCTAAGTGAAATATTTAAAAAACCTCTTCGAGCGTTCGAAAATACAATGAAAAAACAAGGCCTATTTTCCGAGCTGTAGAAAAGTTTACTTTTTAGAGATCATTTATGGTTCTCACATGACAGCGACGCGACAAACAAATTATGATTTTGTAGAATATGATGCATTTCTGTTGATTGATCTACCCAGCAGTATACAAAGTAAAAATGAGCTCCAACTTAAATACTTTAAAAATACACATTAATGCAACAATAATGTTAAAACAAATATAACAGTACAACGCTTACAGGGAACATTTTATTACATAAGTTCTTTTACTTTTGATATTATGATATTATTATTATTCTTTTTGCTGCTAATACTGACATACTTTTACTTATGTGGTTTTGAATGTATAACCATTACTCGCAGTGGAGTGTTATCAGTGTGGTATCGCTACTTTTGCTCAAGTAAAATCTGAACAGAAATATCCACATACACTTTCCACAGTGTGGAGTGAGTGTTTTTATGTGTCTTAAAGCATGTCTGAAAAAAATAATACATTTTGCACTATGGAATAAAAACCTCATCACTATGAGTTGCAAACAATCTTATACATTTTCGTCCTTGGGCCTCCTCATGCTCGCAGCTCCCAGTGTTTCAGGGGGGATGTGGCAAAACCTCTTGCGGCCCTGAACCACAGGCAGGTCGTCTCTGAACCGCTGCCTGGAAAAATACATTTCCCACAGGTAATACTATACGCTCCCAGATAACCGGAAGATAGAACAATGGCAAGGTTACAGTGTCTTTGACCCCCTCTGTGAGAATAATCATCAGCAGGTGAGTGACCCCCGTGTGTTTCATGCACGCTGAACTTCCCGTACACAGGCCCCATCTTGTACAAGCCATTTGTCTTTCCAGCCCGCCTCAGAACAGCCGTTTAATATCCCACCTTTTGAAATGAAGTGCCATTAATTTGATTCCTCCATTCAGTTTGCTTCGAAAACAGAAGCCGGCTTGATCTAATTCCTAATGACTGTTGTGAGTGCTGACTCGGCCATTGTAAAACAAATGATATCTCTGTCCTGTTGGAATAATCCTAATCTATTTCAATGGAAGGGGCCGTATTAAAATGACAAAAGCAGGGGGTTGAGGGGGGATATTTCCATCTCGTGATAAATGTGCAAATGTCCACCAAAGCTGAATCAGACACCACATTTTAATGGCCTGATTGCTCGTTCATTTCTCGCCTCATTCTCTAGCAGCCCTGCTCCCTCCTTTTTAATGCGGAGCTGGTCATATTTTGTCCCAGATTAGTATAGACGCCGGCTGACAGTTGCCTCTGCTCAAGGTATTTAGAAGACATAATTCATTCATAGATCTAGAAGTGCTCCCATTTGTCATCCCCATTTTTTATGCTCAGTCTCGCCACAGTCGCTCATTCCTCTGGGTGCTCGCGCACGGGTGTGTGTGTGTGTGTGTGTCAAGGGAGATGAGGGCCAGGGCAGTTCTCAGCTGATGTATTAGCTGGCATATGCAAGCAATGAATTATCAAGGAGGAAAAGGAGTCAATTATCCACTCCTAAAGAGGGGCCGGGCCTGTGTGGCCTAGGGGCCCCTTTCCATATTTACAAAATCATTTCACAGAAAGGTTTGCTGGGAGACCTGGGGAGGAGACACACACACACGCGCACACACACACACACACGCACACACAGTCGTCTTCGGCCCTCTCCGAGGCTCAACCTTGCCCCCGCTCCTCACTTCCCTCCCTGCACATGCTCAGTGCCACCCGCTCGGCTAACAAGGACAGGCGGTGACGTTTTGGATATGTATGGTAATAATCCATTTTATACACGCCAACTCTTCAAACTGATTTCGGCTGAGCTGGAATAGCCACGCCGTGACCGTCAGCCATTTTGCCGTGTCCCAATTCTCTCCCCTGACTCCCCTCGAATCAAAATGGGGCCCTGATTGACTGTGCCTCTCTGACTAATAGAGTGGATATGGTAAATGAAATACCCAGCACTTTCATTCCAAAGTCTCTTACCCCCTGTGTCCCCAGTCACTTTGCCTTGACATATTTTCAGAGATTGAGGCTTCTATCCTGTTTTTGATGAGGACAGGCGGAGACGAGGTGCACGCGGCGGGGACGGCGGCGACGGTGATGCCTCAGAGCACTCGAGACCCTCGGACATGGGCAGCCGAGCTGACAGGGCCTCTGGTGACTGACAGGGCTGACACTTAGGGAAATGAGGTCATTAGACAGCATTATGAGTGGGCTGATAGCTCAGTAATGGGTTTTAAGTTTGGAATTTAACACAGAAGCCCACCGGGGATGGGTGTGATGTGCGGGCGGACAGGTGGGCAACTCTCAAGGGCACCAGAGAGAACAGGCCTGAAAAAAGGGGATGAGGAAAAGCAAGAGAGGGGTGGAAAGAGGACGGGAAATGTTCTAAAAATAAAACACAGCCGACAGTGATCCTCTTTAACAAAGAAATCGAGGAGAGGGTCTCAGCAGATGAGCGACTCTTGTTTTCGGTCCTGCCCTTCGCTTTCGAAAGAGCTTCCTCTCATTTGAACGTCCGCGCAAACCAAAGAGGGGAAAATGATCTCCTCCAGCCAAACGATTGTTCCTCCGAACTGTTTTAATCTGTCACAGCTCAATCGAAGAGATAGGTGCAGAGTCCTAAAGACAATGAACATTTTCGCATTCCTTTGTTATGTTGCGGAAGGTTTATAATTTTGCACGCTGTATGCACACAGCTTCCACACAAGCTGCCTGGAGTCTTAAGAAAAGGGCGTCTAAATTTAGCGCCTAACGATAAACTCTTAAGTTATAAGACATAGGCTAATGCGTCAGGGTGTTAAAAACCAGTGGGATAGTTTAGTGGAGATTAAGGGACGTATCAAAGACTTGTGTAAAGCTCCATCAAGAGCCGTGCGGTTGTTTGGTGGGCATCTGCACATGCTTTTTTTTTTTTTTTTTTTTAAAGAAGGAGCAGCTCATAGAGCTTTGGCAGCCAGCAAGTGACTGATAAAGTCTCAACATCACTCCCATTACTCCTCTTGGCCGCGCTGTGAAAACGAATGGTCCACTTTACTGCTGGCGAGTTCTGTTCAGGAGGAAGATTTAGAGGGGCGTTATGGCCGTCCAGCGGAGGGCAAGACAACTCACAGGAGAGGATGAAATGGATGAGGTGGTCGAGAATGATGGCGGCAGTTTCACTCACTCCCCTGACTTAGTTTGGAGGGGAGATGAATCACACTCGGCCTCGGCGAGGGGGAAAAAGAAGGTCAGGTTTCCATGGCAGGATTTTTCAGTAGAGCAGATGAGGCGACTCGGCAATACAAATCAAGTCAAGAAGCTTCACAATGTGTTTCGGCTCCGTGTCCTGCAGGCATCTCTTTCACGGCACTCCAGAGAACACACACACCTCACCAGAACAGTCCGACTGGTCAAGAAGTGATTTCTGGTTTTATTAGAAGCAGACTTGTTTGTGTGTGTGTGTGTGTGTGCACCCACTTCTGTTAATTTCTGAAGTGTTAAGTATCTTTTGCAAACCGCTGCTGCTGCTTTTAATCAGCATCTGTCGTGGAATTCATTATGCTCAAGTGAGCATAAAGCTCTTTCTTCATAGTTGTGAAAAATAGCCGCCCCTTTCACTACCAAAAGGTGTGGATGATCGCTGCAGCGGGCTTAAGTGACAGGTAAATTGCAGGTTAAGTGGAGAACACAGTCTTTTAACAAGAGACTCCAGGCTCCTGCAAATCCTCCTTAGTCTTTAATCTGAATACAAAAGGCAGGGGCGGGGGATTAAATCTGACCCCTCAATGTTCTGTTTGTTCCAGACTCCACTCGAGGGCCTGCTGTAGCCAGCAGAAGAGTCCCAGGTTTACATTTCCTTTTGTGCCGTGTGACGCCATTTAAAAACAACACCGTCCACAATGCGGCCTCTTTAGTGGCGGGAACAAAGCAAGGCCCAGAGTCACCAGTTTCTCCTACCGCGTCCACATGTATCGAAGTTTAGATGCAGTTTGGATTCAAGCGAAAAGCGACTGTTTATTTAATTGTGGATGAAACGCCACGACTCGGCATCATTATCACAGTTCCGCTGTGGAGGAAAAACAAATCGTTCTTTATTTAGCAGCAACGACGGCTAGAAAGAGGAGAAGGGGCCGGGGTGAGGCAGGCTGTTAGGGCTTGCCGAGAGAAAGGCGCTTTGGGTTGTCAACGTTTTAGAGGCTTAGAGTCAAACCTATCCGGGCTCAGGAGAGAGGAGTCTGGGTGTTAGGCAGGCAGAATGACTCCTGATAGAAGGAGTTTGCGGCTCAAGTCGAGAGGAATCGTCTTGGCTCCCGGATGAGGCGAGGACTAATTGATTCTCTGAAGTTTCCTGTCGCAGAGCCCGATTACAGGTATGACCGGATTAAAAAAGGCGAGGGAAAAAAACAAGGGATCTGGAGGAGGGAAATGGTAAAAATCAAAGAGAAAAGAAGATGAGGGCTGCCATAGACGGATCAGCATCGCTTATACGCATTGATGTGCTTGCTTTTGTGTGTGTTTTGTTTGTGTGTGTTTATATGTGTGTGTGTGTGTGTGTGTGTGTGTGTGTGTGTGTGTGTGGGTGCGTGTGTGGTTATGTTCATGCGCACACACACCGGTGCAGCTGTGTTTGATCTCTATACTCAGTGGCAATCATCAGGTCACATTGCAAGGCCCCTCTCACCGGCGTGTTGCACAGGAGCACATTGTGTTGTAGCAGCATGCTTCCCCTAATCACTCACTTCTGGTTAACACGTCTCAAAGCCAGAGGCATGTGTCTCGCCTGCCCATAACAGCCTATGACAAGATTGAGTACTGAGGCCTGTGGGAGCCATAGTGAGGCAGGCTCTGAGAGAGAAGCCTCCAGGAGAAGGAGAGTTAGGACGCATATCTAGACCTAAGCTGTCATGCGTGCGGCTGTAATGGCTTGTTTAGTGGCAAAGTCCAATCTAGGGCCCCAGAGAGCCATTATTTCTGGAGTATCGATCGGGCCCTACGGCCACCACAGCTCGGGCCCCTGTCCCTGATCCTGTTCAGTAATAAGCGTACTCATGTCAAGGTGGTAATTATCATTGATCTGTAGCCGCTGTGACAGGGCAGCGGCCCCTTGCCGTGATTCATACCCGGCGTGGGGCTACTGGACTTGAGGCACCAAATCACCAATCTCATGCAGCTTCTGGTGGCACTGCCATGCCCGGTCCTGGAAACAAAGGAGTTAGGAGATGGATTTCAGTTTAATTAGCAGCAGGAGAGTTTTGCTCGGCATACTGTGCCCGAGCTCTAAAGTCTCTGGACCAACTCGGGTCTTTTCATAGTTAAAACAATGAAGCAGCCTGAAAAAGTTACATAAACGTAACTTTCCTCCTAAAGGTGTTCTCTGCTGATAATGTTTCCCCGCCTCTTCTTGTCCTTGCTGCGCGTTGGCCAGGATGCCCTCACCTCTCCTGGGTTATTAGCAGGGAAATCTATCACTGCTGATCTACCTGTGTGTGGTAACCTACAGTGCAAGGAGATGAACAAAGCAAAGTATGTAGGCACACAATGTTATTGTGCATGCGTTGTCCGGCAAAATCCATGTCAGTATACTCTAATATATTTGACTTTGTCTTGACTTTTTGACACTTCCAGAGTAAGTAATTTCTTGACATGATTGTGAGATGAGTTCCCTTCTGATGCTGTCTCTGGTGGCAACCTGACCTATAATTTAATAATTTTCTTATTTGTTTCTAAGTTAGCCTAAATTAACCTTTTTGTGTGACTCTAGGAATAAATGTATGTGCCCCAGACTGAAATATCAAAATTTCTTAATTACATTTTTGTACCGACATTGATGATCCTCAGAGGATGAACTCCGGTGACTTTGGTGATCCAATTTGTGTACCTCACACTCCACCATGAGGTTGACATTTTACGTATCAACAACTTTCAGATGGATTATCATGAAAACTAGTGCAGATATTCTTGGTCCTCAGAGGATTGATCCTAAAGGCTTTGGTAATCTCCTGATTCAATGTCTGGCACCCTCAGCTGGTCTAATTACTCACTTATTCCATGATATGCTTCAACACTTACAAGATGCCCAGGCACAAAACTTGGCACAGATGTTTTTTCGCTCCTTGATGACTTTGTTGATCCCCAGACTTTTCCTCTAGCGCCACCGTGAGGTTTTGACGAAGATTTCTCCACAACATTTGGATGGTTTGCCATCACATTTGGTGCACACATTCACGTTCCCCTCATGATAGTGATTTCCAGTTATGGAATGTAACTAAGTATATTTACTCAAGTACTGTAAGTACAATTCTGAGGTAATTTACCTGAGTATTTCCATTTTCTGCTTCTTTATACATCCACTCCACAACATTTTGGAAGCAGATGTACTTTTTACTCCACTACATGTAATCAGTAACTTTATTTACAAGTCATTTTTAGAATGTATTTTATCGGCAATCAGATTTACAAAGAAATACCGATTGTGATCATCAGAAAAATGTAATCGGCCAGGTTTGTAATGGTTGAACCCGCAGTACACAGTAAACATATACATGGACATAGAGTATAAGTACGTATAAGTTACTCGTACTTTTGGTACTTTCATTTATTGCAAAAAAAAAATACTTTTGATTCTTCAATACATTTAATATCAGATACTTTAAGACTTTTAGTCAAGCATCATTCATACTGGTGACTTTCTGTAAGTTCTTAACACAATATCTTTACTTTTACTCAAGTATGACTTCTGGGTACTTTGTACAACACGGGTGACTTCTACTCTCACTCTATCATCAGGTCAAAATGTCCAGTATCTGGTTTATAAACACATACCTGCAAAGCTAATGACACTCCCATCAGCCTCAGCTGTATTTTGTGTTATGTGAGTGTTTTGTGCAAATGTTGACATGCTGACACACTAAACTAAGATGGTGAACTTGATAATTTACTGCTGGTATTGTTATTGTGAGCATAATGATATTACCATTTTGAAAGCACTGCACGTCTGCTTGCGCTGCAAGTATAGCCTTAAAGAGACGCTTTAGTTATTTTCCTTAGCATTGATAATATGTAGCCACTCATGGAGTCTCCATAACAAATTATACAGAACTATAGTTCTGCAGAACCACACAAACCAACACAGTCTACTGTATATTGTACTTCTGCATTGGCTATCTCTGATTGAATCTAATTGTACTTCGTGCTCATGGTGAACCCCCCACTCGTACTGTGGTGACAGAGGCGTGTGAGGACAGGGAAACAGTGAGAGTCAGAGAAACAGACAGACACACAGAGAAATAGAGAGATGGTGGGGGTTTCAAGGCAGGCAATCACTTTTCTTTTTGTGAGCGCTGGAGCGGGACTCGTGTCACCTGCAGACCAAACCCCATTTCCTCTGATTAAGTCCTTTGAAATATTCCATTTGTCAGTGTCACGGCCCCGGCGTGTTGCCGCGGCGAGCAGCCAGCCGTGTCTGTTGACTGTGTCATTCTCCAATTTACATCAGACACTGACAACATCATCATGTCCCTAATGTCCCCTTGGCTTGCTCTTGCTCAACCCTTTGCTCACGCTCTTCATTTCCCTGTTTTTTTGTTTTTTCTCTTTCTGATGCACCATTGGCTGATCTGCGTCCTCTGTACCGCAGCCATACAAGCCCCATCAGTTGTCTGGATCCACCTGTGAATTCCTGTGCAGAGTAAGGCCCAAACTGTCTGGGGTCTGGGGACTATCATTCTATGTCCAAACCTTAGGGGAGTTTTCGTCTTTAAAGTGTTTCTTCTTTCGGTCCGTGTCTGGAGTATCAACAGCTAACATCACTCAGGCCTCAAACTCTCATGCGTGTGATCTAACCCCATTAGCAGTCAATGTCTTTTCAGGAGCAGAGCCGGCATGGTTCAGAGAGGATGGAAATTTCAATCTCCCCTCTATCATTTTCCCTATCATTACTCCATTCACAGCCATTTCTCTCCATCCTGAATCCCGAGAGGGAGCGGAGCGGCTGAAAAGGAGGGCATCGTGCACTCTGTGCCCAACTTTAATATGAGTCGAGCAAAAAAGGAGAGAGGGGGTGTTTATACATTATTAGGGGGTCTATTATAAAGCTGCTATCACATTCTCCCTCTTCTCTGCCTCTTCCTTTCATTCCTGCATTCTCCTGACAGGTAGCGGGCGGGCTGCCTTGATGACTAGACTCAATCACCTGTGACAGTTTTGATTTGATGTCACTCTCTGGGTCGCTCTATTTGTTTGAGCAGTTAAGAGGTAATTGTGTGACATTGGCGGTGGAAGACGTGCTTTGGCGGCGCACCCGTTGAACCGAGGGGACGAGACGAGGGAGTGTGGCAATAATAAATGAGGGCTATTTTCCCCAGCATTCCCAGACTGTGTGTATGTGTGTGTCAGTGTGTGTGTGTGTGGCAGGTGGTGTGTGTGTGTGTATAGCTGATGGGGGGAACAAGAAGGGGTGATGAGCCCCTCTACCCTGGGGGAATTCAACTGTGAGATGCACATTGAGGTCGCCTGCACCCACTCTTATCATCACTTCCTCCGGTCTGAGCAGAATTGTTTCTGTGCGTGTTTGCTTTTTTGTTCTGTCAACGATGAGTTCAGGTGTCGCTCAGAGGAACTTCTGAGCCCTCGAAACGTTGACAGGTGATGTGATGTTTTTCATGCCGCTTTTGATAGCTGTCTAACTGATTTCTACAGCATGTTGAGTCCTGAAGCATTAATTGTTAATATCTTTAATATCAAACAACTACAATTACTGATGAAAATCCATCTCCATGACTCAGGAGGAAAAACAAAGTTTAATTCACGTTCTATTCAGTTTCTTCCTCGCTCTCTGACTCTCTCAGAAGTTACAGTGACAGGCGACAAAATGAAACACACCGTTACCCGGAATGAAATTAAAAAACGCTCTGGGTTTGAACAATGCTGGAAACACTGGGGATAATGTACGTACACAGCGCAAGAAAACATATAACAGTGGTATAATTTATTTTTACATTTTAATGCAGAAGTCAATAAAGTTTTTATGATTCTGATTCTGAGAATATATATTCAAGATTTTAGACTACAATATGTGATGTTAAAGATTGACTGAAGTATCATTGCCCGTCAGGAAACTGGTTTTTGAAATTAGCTTCGGTCGTGTGCAGGACATCAGACACTGCTTCTCCAAATTTCAAAATGTTCTCTTTGGAAAATTGGTAGTTTTACAGTGGACCTGCTGCACCATGATTTTGTTTCATTGTTGTACTTATTTTAGTGCATTTCATAGGTTTGAAATGACAGAGATCAAAGTGTTGAAATTAACATAAAGCTCCTGGAACAATGTCTCAAATGGCTGTAGAACAGAAAGCTCACAGCCGACATCCATCAAATCAATGTTTTTGTATTAACGATCGCTAAAATGATCAAATTCTGTCATAGCTCAGTCTGCAAGGACTTGGCTTGGGGACAGGAGGGTGGACAGCTCAAGACTTGCATAAACCAGCCTATAAAGCGGGTTGACTGGTAGCTATAGAGGTGCCAGTTCACCTCCTGAGCGCTGCAGAGTTGCCTTTGAGCAAGGCACCAAATCGAAGGTAGCAATTGCGACACCTCTCCATTAATGCCTGTGTGTAGGTCCTGCATGTGCATGTGTGTTTGTTTTGGGCCCATGTATGTATAATAAATAACAACAGAGTGCAACAAACTGAATTTCTCTGTAAATGGATTAATAAATAAGTGTTGAACTCACAGACAGTTATGCGATTCCTCGCAGCTCCTCAGACCGTTTTAGCGTCTTTCAGGTCAATGTTTTGTGTTTCTGGTCACAACTTTCTGGTTTTGGTTTGTTCTCACAGCTCTCACAGCATTGTTTTTGGCCACAGCCAGCAGCAGAACAAGCTCAGGTGGAGACAAAACTAGGTCTAAAAGTAGAGTTGTTTTTTATTCTAAACAACACTAAGGTTTCTGGCTTGATTTGTAGATTTTGGTGTCACGGATTTGAGGTGAGCACTGATTTAAAATATATTTTCTTTGGGTCCAAAACAAGTTTTTTCAGTTTTATTCAGATTTCAGAGAATTCACATCTACTCTAAAACTACAGTGATTGGTTGACTAGTCAGTTAGTCAGTCAAGAAAACCAACTATTTTGATAATCAAACATTTGCTGCTTTTCTCTGTAATTTCTGACAGTAAGTGAAACATCTGTGGGTTTTTTGAAGCACTTAGGGCGTTTAATAATCAACAGATTTATTGATAGTGAAAATAGTTTTAAGTTCTGGTGCTAATCCACTTGTTTATTTGTTCAAGGCACAAATGCAAAATGCATGGGACTATAGTCATGGCTGATGATTATCTGACGGTACAGAAGCTGCATGATGTGTCATAAAAGCTAAAGACACATCTCATCTCAAAAATGTTTAACCTCAATGCTAAACAAATTTAACCCAAACATTTACTGCATATATACAGATTTAAACAAAGCCAACTCACTAAATAAGATGCACAGTAACACAATTAGTCACTTCAGGTTGACGGATAAACTTCGGGCTGAATTTGTCTATTTTTGTTTTAACTCTTCACAAACCTGTTGATTTATTCCTCAATAAGTTTACTGTCTCCTTCGTATGTGCGAACCTGCAGTACATCGCTGAACAGGCACAAACCATATTTCCACCCAAACAGTAAATCTGATAATGATTGTGGCTTTTGTACAACCACACTGGCTGTGAAGTCCTTTCTGTATTCAGTGAGGCTCCAACTCTCCCCTGGCTTTGAGTGCCAGAGATAATCTAGAATCCTCCTTTTCTTATGTAGAAGAAGCAGAGAGAAATCGTGCCTGAAGATTGCAGATCTGTGAGCTCCAGCTTTACTCCCCCTTCCCCTCTCTCTTTCCCTTGCAGCAGGGAGGAGGGAAATGGGAGGTCACTGTAAGGGAGAAGTGGAGGTCGACCTGGTCCAGAAAAATCTGAGAATCTGACCCAGTTGTGTTTTGGGCTCGGACCGCTGTGCAGCCTCACCGGCCAGGATAGTCTCTAGCATTCAAGGTGCCAGCAAAAAGGCTTTCTTCCTCTGCACGTTGAGCTCATCCATTTGTTTGTTATCTCAATCCAGGATTTGGAGAGATACAAAGCTGATTAAACAACAAAAGCATATGGGGAGATAAAGAACACTTAGGTAATGGGTTTAGCCTGCCTGTTTAGCACGCCAAATTCATCCCCTTTTCTCTCGGCTCAAAATGCATTTGTTATTCTTCCCTCAGTCTTGATCCAGATGGAAGAAAGGGAACAAGAGAGGGAGGAAGAACAACAAAAAAGAGAGTGAGGAGGAGAAAAAAAAGGAGAAGAAGAGGCTTTGGTGACAATCCTGTGAGGGAGCCTGGGAAACCAGCCGTATGTGCAGCAGGCGACTGTCTCGCTTCTGCCACTGGCCTGCTGCTTGTCAGGAGTTTCGGAGTTGTGGCTTTAATTCTGCTGCCTAATCAATACGGAACAAGTCAGTGCTTGTGTTATTATAAGAGCTAAGGTATCATGTCGAAGTGAATTCAAGCTCCTTTTCAAACACTAACTTGTTTGTCCATAAAACACATGGACAGGTGTATATAAAGTTGAAGCTGATTTTAGGTGTTGCTCTCAGGGATAACATAATATTGTCCGTTGCTCCTCTTATATTGTATAAAAATAACTTTCCTGTGGCAATTTCACAAGAATCAGTTGGATTTTTAAGAAATCCCTGGAGTTGATTTTGACAAAGAAGATTAGACAGAAATATATGCAAAATGACGAAGAGTATATCGAAGATATAATATGCAACATTTCTTCAAGGTGACAACTTTGCTAACACAGCCAAACATCACGCAAGTGCAACAGCACAAGGTGTCCAACTCAACAAGCCGGCTAATATTTCAGAGTAGTCCTACGGCAACAAGTCCAGCGCGGCGGCTGTCGTTGGCGTCTGCAGTCTGAGATAGCTCTTGTCCGACCTCTTGCAGAAATTTCATACTGTAACTTAAACTTTCAGGAACTCAGATCAAACAAAAGTGATAATTAATGACAATTCAAATAGTTTCCTTTCACTTCTGTTGAAAAAAAAGTTTATTTTGCACTTATTTGTCTATATTATCTTGTTGATGGTTGAAATATTTGCCTAATACAATAAGAAGCCATCCTTCTTGTGTTCATTGGGTGGCTTGTAAACCAATACAGAGCCATTAAAGCCAGCCTTACTCTCCCCTGGTGAACCTGGCTAAAAGCAATCTCAGGGCTTAGCAGTCACTCCGATAATAACACCTCACAGAGGTCAGTGAGCAATGAGGAGGGCTTGAGGAAAACATATTTACGCTCCTCCTGCTGCTTCCCCCTCATGGAAAGAAGCCATGAGAAAGGTGCTTACTTAGACGAGATAAAGAGCAAGATGAGAGGCAGCGGACTTGGATTAGGGAAGGGAGACGATCACGGCCAGAAAAGGCAGGGAAAAGAGGGGGGTGGTGGAGGACAGCGAGGCCGGGAGACGGTGTCTGGGCTGGTTGGATATGGGGGGAATATTAATCTGGGTTTAGTGTGAGCAGGACCCCACAAACGGCTCAAGCAAACAGAGCTTAGACGAGGCCAAGCCTCGGAGAAAGTCCTAAATCTTCACATTAGCTCCCCGCGTTTCTTCTGCTGAACCCGTAAGCTCTTTTTCTAAAGGACAGCACAAACAAACCACAACCCCCCAATAGTACCTCTTGCCAGTCCTACACTTCCTCCCTCACAAGCAGACACACACACTCTCAAAATCAAGACGGCTTTGAGAGTCGAGATTGCAGGAAATTTATAAATCCAGGGCCTGAGTGGATAGGGAGAGATTAGATGGGTCCCCCTCTTAAAGCGACAGGATGCCTCCCAATTGTGTTGCTCATTCACCGTTGTGCCCTACTTCTGTGTCAGCGAAGAAAGAGAGAGCAAGGAGAAACACTTTTAGGGTTGGAAGAGCTGGTGTCACGATAACCTCGGCAATCCCTGGAGAAACCACAACTCAATGTAGAGGTGTTCAGAGAAAGATTTCTATTGGTTAGATTTCCAGTACTCGACCTGTTCATAGGTCCCGTTTTCTGTTTTTGTTGGATGATTAAAACTCAATAAATTAGATTAATTCCCTGTAAAAAAAAAAAAAAAATCTCATAAACTTTACACTGATACTTTTTAAATTGTAAACAAATTATTATGATTATCTCATTAGAAGAGTAAATTCAGAGGGATGTGACAGAGGAGGGATGTGGAGGCTGAAGAGTAACACATCTCAACTGCTTCGGTGCCTAAAGAGGGTATCAGACTGTCCCGTCGGCGGAGAGGGGAGGGGGGCGCTCTGGGAGAGAGGCAGCGAATTGCTGAACCTCATCCCATCACCCGCAGCTTCCTGGCAGGGAGGGAACCAGGAAAAAGTGCCTTCTCACTGAGTTTCATTAACCTGACCACATGTGCCAAAAGCCCCGGTATTAGAGTTAATCAAACTGACACTGACACACTTGCTGCAGTCTTCTGGGTCACCTGGGAAGCTCATCCAGAGGCCTGCTGCTTCTAATGTTGAGGGTGCACACATGAAGTATGCATATGTTTGCCCATGTGCAATCACACAGACACACACACACACACACATGCTCAGCAGCTGACACACTCATTGCGATGCTCCTCTGCAACCATAACTACATGAAATATTATTTCTGCAGTTCCAATTAACTGTGGAGGATGGTTTGATGTGGAGGAAGTGTGTCCAGCGCTGTAAGCCTCATGGCTAAATGTAACGACTGCATGAATGTGATTTAAACATCAAATGGAACCTTGAAGGGGCCTTATATATTATGGGCCTTATTTAGTGTCACACTTTAAATCATTAGAGTTAAGTGAAAATTTGAATCTCCCACACATGGGGTAAAAAATAAATATATTAATTATGTAAAATGTCCTTTGCATCCCAGAACCACCGAAGTGTGGCGAATTGTGTCCATTTATACGCAAGGGCCTCCAAAAAATACATTTTGTCGATTTTATTTGTACAGGCCAAATTTGATTTGGCCAATGCTTTGAAGGAAAAAAACACTTTAGCTTTAACAGTTTAATATACTTAATACAATATACTTTACTGAGCAATATAACTTAAAGTTACCCTGTGGAGGTTTTGGTCTTGTTGTGCACATTGATGGGTATAAGGGTCTCTCTTAAAAACTTGATGACCATCTCAACCTGATCTCTGACTCCAAGTTTTTTAATAATTTGTGTATTTGACCTCATGTCTATGTGCATAGAAAGTGATTCTCTGCAGTTTGGATGGTTATGTGAGAAGTTTTCTGTCGGGGAACCTTTTGGAAAAGTTGGCCTCTAGGTGCTGCTCGATTTCTGCTTTGATTGATATTATAAATATTTCCCAATAATGTATGCAGGATGACTAGATATTGCACATGACCTTCACAGAGGCGACCACAGTTTGTGTCCTGCGTGTTTGCAGAGTTTTGTTTATGGCCAGAACGATGATCACCAGAAATAAAAAATCATCTCTGACTGAAATTAACAGTGAAGAAACCCCCAATACATGCCAGAGAGAGTGCGAATCAGGCACATCACAACTCCAGAACGCTCGGATGAAATACCACATATTTACGGAGTGCCATGGGTGCGAGGCTCACACTTTTATACTGATCAATACGAAAATCCGGTTGGCGGAGGAAGAAAGCTCACACGCCAACATGGACGCAAACAAAAATAATTTATAATATCAAAAAATCTACTGACAAGCTATGATTTAAAAAAAAAACTCATCATCTTTTACTCAACACTCAATATATAGTATGTTAGAAATGAATATTCCAAATTGTTGCTCTGTCCAAATGACAAAATCTGCATATTAGATTAAAAACGCCCCTATTATTTGAACTGACCTGGTCGCCCAATGTAGAGATGAAGAACATTGAAAAACAAACAGAAAGGAAAGAGATCTTGTCAAAAGTGGCTGCCCATATATTTTTGACAAGCATACAGAAACCAGAATTACTGCATGATTAGGCTAATACTCTGCATACAGGGAAGGCGGCAGTTTAAACTTGACAGTGAGTAAAAATCCATTTCTGTGGACAAGAATTACTAATGGAAAGGAGTAAAATGGGGTTTTAGAAATGTACAGTAGGAGGACTGGTTGTGTTTAAGCTCCCCGCAAAGTCTCCCACTGGCAGCATTATCCGGCCTATGCACCTGTCAGACAACAGAACATGACGAGAAATGTTCCCTCATCAAAAGGAGCCTGGCAAATATTAGACGATCTTCAAAACATTAGAGCTCCATCCCTCCACCTGCGAGCATTTATTCACACAAATCAGAGAACATTACGCTCTCGTTTTGACTCAGTTACAGCTTTTTTCTAAAATACATTTAAGACATTTTGAATGCAAAGTCTGACAGGTTGCTCTCCGCAGGCACCGGATGAGGCCCCCGGGGGCGCTGCAGAGGGTAACCAGGTGTCCACTGAAGCGCCCACTCACTAGAACAACCTCCATCAAGGCAACGCCCTCAACAGATCAATCTTCCTGTGACACTTCATTTAGACTGCATTAATATGGAATTAGGGCCCATTACGGCTATTGGCAGGACCTGACAGTCCCTCAGCACAGTGATCCTCGTTTCCCAGGAGAGACTGCTGCTGAATAGAGCAGATAAGGCTTTTTCAGCCCCGATACAAAGCTGCAGAAGTCATTAGATTTTTTTTCCCCCTCTTATTCAACCTTCGTCATCAGTATTGCTAATCAAATAAAGGAATGTGTACGTTTTTTTTTCCACTCTCTGCTTCTGTGTGCTATTTGGTTCAAAGGAATGAATCAAAGCCTTTTGAAAGGTAGATTTAAACTCTATTCACTTCACTATTCATAGGTCCAAATTTGAAATACATATAACTCTGCCTTTTGAATGACCACTAAAACCGGGAGTTTCATAGATGCCTGTGTGCTTTTGACTTGATCTAAACTACTGGCTGACAATATTCACACCTTTTTTTTCAGAGGTCAAGTCCAAGACAAAGTCTCTTTACATTAAGCTTGTTCTGTGTTTGTGTGCTGATACTCGTTTTGTGTTTGACAGCACTTCTTTCTGCCCGCACGTGTGGAAAACAGCCATCCACTGCATTTGCAGCCCATTTTTAAGCCCCGAGAATGAGACTTTTTCCTTGCATACAGACACAGGATATCTCGCTCGCACACTCAAAAGCACATATGCATGGTCATGCTCACAAAACCCATGAGACATACTCTCAAATGACATTATGTGATAGTATAATACAAACAAACAAGGGCAAAATCCTCTAAGGTGACACCATCTGTTTCCATCATTTATTGGAGGATTCTTTCTGCCGCCACCTGAAGCGTTGAATCTGATTTGATACTTGAGCAGGTAACCAGGGTCAGGGTGGAGCCAGTCATGGGGTAGGAGTCAGGTCAGCCTCCCTGTGTCCCCCCCACCCCCACCCTCCACTGTCTCAGCAGAGTTCATGGGGAGGCCCCCCTCACGCATCCCTCACTGACCAGGCGGCTGAGAGGCACACAGATACCCCCTTAAGGAGCTTTGCTCTCTGGAGGAAACTTAATCTCCTTTTTTAACGCCATCCCAAGGCTCCTCGCAGGCCCTGAATAGAGTGGGGGAGGAGCCGGCTGCAGAGTATCTCCGAGCCCACATGGCAGCCCAGCCCAAATCTGAATATCTGAGCCACGGCGGAGCTGAGGAGCTCCAACGCCAGCACAGGAATTAGCCCTCCGACAGGCCACGCTAAATCCCACTGCCTCCTCCCCTCCGCCCCACTTGCTCCTACCTCTTGTACTCTCCTGCAGCGACTCCCCCGACTCACCCACCGCCGCACGTGTTTGATGGGCTATGACAGACAGACGCAGAAAGACAGAAACTGATAGAGGGGAATTTTATGCTCATCTGTATGAAAAAGATACAAAAGACTCGTACTGCCAGTTCATTCATTTAAGCCTTGAAAGAACTAGTTTGACATTTTGGGAAATGTGCTTTAGTTTCTCTCTAGCAGAAAGTTTGATGTGAAGAATTGATATCGCTCTGTTAAATATGGTGATAGAGCAAGGACGGTTAGCTTAGCTTAGCATAAATACTGAAGGCAGGAGGACACAACAAGTCAAGGTCAGTCAGTCACAGCTCACGATCAAGAAATCAGTCGGCAATATGTCGTTTTTTTTACCTTGGATTCTGTGCAGATTAAACAAACTTGATATAAAGTGATTATAAGGGCGTTTTCAAGCTATTATACTTGCAAACAATACTTGGCATATAGAACAAGCCATGTGTCTATCATGGGTTTAATTCAACCATTCAACCATCTGATCCAAGGGAGCCCATTGGTAAGTTAAACTCTTACCGAGGGCCAGTTGAGACGAAAAAGCTCTTTTCCAGTGAGAAAAAACATTAGGTGCCATTCTTTGTTCTTTCAATTACATATACTCTCTAGTTCTGTAATAACTGATGCTATAGTAGCTGCAACGCTAACCTCGTTAGGTTCAATCATTGTTGGTTTCAAACAAAAAGTGACTTTCCTCGTTGGTCGTCACACCTAAACCATGCCTGTAGCTGCTTGTATTTCTTCAACAGATGCTGGTTTAACCACTGATTTGCCAACAAGTGCATGGCTTGAAGAAGGCAAGGTGATCACATGATCTCACGAATCCAGCTGCCTCACCAGCTAAACAGTTTTGTCGGTTGCAGCTTGAGATATGATACATATCAATCCTCCCATCAAATACAAGCACTTTCCCCAAAATGTTAAAACAACTGCTTTAAAATCTTGTAATTTAGGAATACGATGAGAATTCTCCCTGTTTCCTGTAAACAAATGACCTATCAGATCTTACTAAGTGGTCATAAGCATCAACTGAGGAAAATCTCCTGATAAAACACGCTGTCTGTCAGCATTTTTTCACCTTGTCAGGCCGACCGTGGAGACACACAGATGACTCCCTGCTTCAAAAAACCAACTCTCCCACTTTCCCTCTCCCGATGTCTGCTTCTCTCCCCCCCTCTTGACCAAAGGGCAGGGGTAAATATTAACCCTGACAGACTTGTGTGAAAATCTCTGAGCCATTTTATTTGGAAGGAGGTGTGACAGATTACCGAAGAAGGGCGGATTCCTCAGTGGCAAGAGGTAGCGGCTCTCTTTACCCAAACACTTTGGGACCCGTGCTCTGACATGCTCCTTTAGCACCCTGTCAGGAGACTATTCCCAAAGCAAACACAGCCAAGGCTTTCTTTCCACCAGGCGGGCCCTCATAAACTCCCTGTAAAGGACTTAGAGTGCTGAGGAGCCACAAGAAAACAAGATGTGGGGAAACCAAACAGACCTTACAAAGCCCTGGACATGGTGTCTTTAGTTAACTTAACAGGAGTATGGTGTTCACTTGGGGGAGTAAAAGGAAAAGCAAATTTCAGCTCCATTTTATCTCAGCAGGTCCAAACACAGACCAGTGCTGTATTTCATGCTGAAAAGTGTCCAAGTGATACCAAGAAAATCTGAAGAGAGCAGCCTGTTAAACCAGTTTTCTGTCTGATCGACAACATTCATTTAAAATGTGTTTATTCGCTTTAATTCTCTTGTGGAAAAAGCCTGTACTATGCAATGCTTTAGTCTACACTTTTAATAACAAAAACACATTTTAAAAATGTAAAAAAATATAAAATTAAGATTAAACATCACAGATTTGAAGTAGATCAGGGATATTAACTTTGAGTTTAAGCTTTAATTTTGAATACAGAGATAAAGTTAATCAAACAATCTAATGCTGAAAGCTATCACTTATTGATCATGGGTGATGCAATGGGAATGCCTATCCAGGCTAAGCGAGGACTTGTGAACAGCAATGTGATTCACACTTGGACCCAGCAGAGTCATTTATGGTCCTGGTGTGAGATTCTGTCATAGCCATGATAATACAGTCCACACACTGGCTTAAGAGAGACAAGAAGTATATGAGGAATTTAAAATAGGGACAGCTGTTGGACATAGAGTAACTCTTATATCATATTAAATGAAGTGCTTCTTTCAAAGAGCAGTTTGTGAGATATGGACAGAATTGTATTTTTCAACATTCAAAAAATTAACTAATAATATCAACAGAGTGTGAAGAAACAACAGTGTTGACTTCATGTCGAAAATGTCTACCAATGTCTATAAATTATTTTCACCGTCTGCTGATGTCGGACTCTCTGTTGCTTCTCTCCGCCTCTCTTGTCCCCATCTGCAGTGTCCTGTGGTCTCTGAAGTCACACTCTTGGTCAGAGCTGCTGTAAATCACCTCTGTACTGTATCCCCTGTTATCAAACTGACCTATGTCGGTCTTAGAGGCTGTGTTTAGTCCCAGGTTGATATCAAGCCGTGTTCAATCCAATGTCAGGCAGCCAAATCCAGCTGAGCCGGGCCCTGTTGCCCGTTGTGATACCCCCTATGAGCTGAGGTTCCAGTCCAGACAACCTCTAGGGCCACTGGCTCCACAGCTAACTGACCCATGAGCAAATAAGCTAATGGTAGCTAGCTACAGCCAAGGATATAAAGACCAGTAGTTTTCTTTTACTCTGGTGATATGCTGCTCTCTGTGTTTCTGAAGCTGCCGTAGAATTTGGGCATTAATTAATTAATTTTGAAGCCTTAACATTTACTTCAAAAGACGGTTGGTGGCTAAATGAGACCACAGAGGTTGAAAACTGCAGCTTGGTTCTGACACAGCTGGTTTGTGTGAACTTTTTAGAGCTGTGAGAGTGAATTTGAAAACCAAAACAAACACCAGAGAGACTAAACTGCTCCATTGAGCTGAGAGGAAATCAAGAGTCCTAACATTGGATAACAATGTTAGCCATTATTTTGTATAAATGTATGGGTTGGAGGCACTTTAAACACACACAATGTAACTTCTGCCTTCAGGGGTCTCTCAGCCAAAACAATTAAAACAACTAGAAGACAATTGTGTTATGATGTCATAGAGTAGAGTGGCATCATGGGAGTTGTTCTTATTCTTAAACAAAATCCTTTGCTGATGAAAATCAATCTGATGTGACTCAGACAGAAATGTTGACAGACAAGGTAATGTTTTAAGTTTTATTCACATTATATTTCATTCACATTTGCCGACTTCCTTTTTCACTCACTCACACACCAAGGGAAAATTGTTGGACACTTTAGGGATAATGTATTTACAACTCAACAAATACAGATCAGAAATATAGTATTTCTTACACATGTTAATGGGAAAATGTCACATATTGTACCTACAGTATCCTGGACTATCTTTTAATCTGGATAAATAAAATGCTATTGAGTGGCAACATGAATTGATGCTGGGAACATCTGGAGAGGAATAGTCGGCTTTGCTTCACTGTTTGACCGAAGATGATATAATTCTCAGATAGATATTCCTTTAAGCAGGACTTATGCAATGAAAGTTGTCTTACAGCCATGGTCAGTCTGAAACACAACTCTTTCAAACTTGTTTAACACTTGACCAGAGTCCTGACAGAGCATGTGTGTGTGTGTTTCTGTGTGTAACCAAGTCATTTTCCCTCTGTTAGTCCTGTGTGAGTCTCGGTCTGTGAATGCACAGGGGGACGAACCTCTATTACCTCTGGAGCAAAAAAAAACTGGGTCAAATGGTTGAACCAAGAATTAATTTACAGATGGTGGTACTGAGCATTACAAACGTTCACCAGGTTGTACAGGCAGGGCGGTGATGAAGGGCGTGAAGGCGAATGTGGCTAAATGGAAACTGGATTCTTAATTCAAAAAAATGGAGCCTAATGAGTGGATTCCTTTGGGGGGGTAAGAGGGGATCACAGTTTCTTCAATTGAAAAAGTGAGCCAAATGGATCATCCATTTATTCATCATCTGTGCAATCGTCTTAATTGGAATTCAATTTAGCGTGTGTGTGTGCTATTGTGACAGTGTGTACGTGCGTGTACAATCACAGGGCACGTTGGACCCCCTTTTAAATTTGCTGTGCCTGATGGGCTCTGAAATACATTTCTCTTGAGCCCCGAGCGGACTTAGATACACTTGTCACATAATCAAATGTGAAATACAAAGTACTGTATGGTGAAAGGGCCAGGACTTTATTCCAGGGGAAATAATTTACTTTTTTCCCCTCATCTCTCTCCAGCTGGTTGCTTTCATGTCATTTAGATGAGTGGTTAATAAGGCAGAGCGTTAAGAGGATTATGATCTGGTTGGGCCATGGTGGTGGTGGTGGCGGCGGCGGCGGCACTGGTAGTTGGAGGGGGAGGGGGAGCATCTAAGACAGCGAGATGTTGGGGGGGCACATAGTTGACTGGTACAATACTGGGCAGGAGGAGAGCATCCTCCTCACTGTCAAGATTCATTTAGTCAGAACTAAGCACTCCAAAAGGCCTGAGCTCTCCAGTAGGCCATATCCTCTTCCTGTTCTTTTGGGCTGTGGGGGATTTTCTTTAAAGACTCTCTATCTTCCGCTCTGCGTTAATGAAGACCCTCGAAGTGGCTCGATGGGAGGAGTTGCAGGTATTGTTAACCCAATGAGGAGGTGAGAGTCCTGAATGTGGTTTGGGGTTCAGTTTGGAAAGATGGGGAATGAGGGAGCTTCATATTATAGTCCTGGCCTGTGAAGATTTGAGGGTCCTGCGTGCTGGGAATCCAAAGATAGAGCTTAGGAAAAAAGGCTTTTGAAAAACATACACTTTTTGGCAGTGCAGAGTGCTCTCACTTGAGTGGAGAGGAAGATATTTGGGTAAAGTCTCTTACAGGTAGAGCGGACTTCACCTGGGAATCATCCTCTTGATGTGTTCTTAGAGGAACTCTGAGGATGGACAGGACTTGACGCGGTATCTCTGAGGAAGTAATGAGAGCCACCTCTTTACTGAAGAGCCTTAGACACAGATTCCCACCACTGCTGGCCCACAGCCATTCGCTAGTGTCCTCTGATGCCTTCTCCGAGCTAGGCACTTTGCGAGAGCCCATTTTAAAGCAATCTCCATGGATCAGCCCCGCTCGCTCCACCGAGAAGACACAAGCCCTCCCCCCCCTCCCCCCCGCCCTCCTCCATCCTCCCCCTCAACGCAACCTCCCAACCCCACCCCGCGACTCACAGCGCCCGGCACCAGGCTTCTTAAATGCATCTTTAATTCAGCAACTTTGAAGTGGCACTCCGG
Source organism: Sparus aurata (assembly GCF_900880675.1). Lineage (NCBI taxonomy): Eukaryota > Metazoa > Chordata > Actinopteri > Spariformes > Sparidae > Sparus > Sparus aurata. Next base: position 13,095,733 of record NC_044197.1, read on the forward strand.
CAAATGCACTCAATCAATTATAAATGAAATAATCTCCTTATAATATTAGAGATTTTTAAAGTCTAAGAAATACTGGGAGATTAGGGAGCCCAAATCAGTTTTAGCGGTATCTAAAGTGACAGCAGGAGAATCATTGGAAGGAGCGGGTAGAAACTTAAAATGATTATGTAGATCTGTGTCACTGCCGAATGTTTCTGCAAATCCCTGCTGGATCTACCGCAACGGAGGAAACAGATTATTCCTGGCCTTATTTAAAGGGTTGGAGTTCTTAAGTGGCTTTTTAAAAGGAAACATTTATATATATTTACACATATATTTACAGCTACTCTCTCTCCCTCTCCACAGCCACTCGTGAAGCTCCTCACCACCATCGTTTACCCTCCAGGTCAGCCTCTGTGCTATCACATATGCATGAGCTCCTCTATTGTACAAGTATAAACTCTCTCATTAAGTTTAAGCTTATAGATGTACTAATAACTAATTTATCAAAGCTAAGGATGACTGTAAATACGCAGCCATTATGTATATATTTTGCCGGTTACACAAAAACGTGGGTGTTTGCTGAGGAGCGAGTAAGGCATGAATCAGGAACGACTTGATAGTTTATGAAATCCTTAATGAGCAATTCCTGTAATTTCAGGAGTATTTATCAGATAATGATGAATTACTGGAGAAAAAGACTGGGAGATACTGCATTAATGAATGATTAGATAATGACTCAGATCCTGATTGATAATAACCTCCTGACTTGAAAATACACAAAAGAGTAACTTATGATTAAGTAATTAGTATTTAATGAGTATATTGGTAAGATACTCAGTATGATGCTTTACTTAAGTTGAAGGCATGGGAGAAGAGGAAACAATGTTTAATTAAATAGTATTTTAGCTGTCTATATAGGGACACTAAGTATTATGATTTACTATACTTGAAAGTGCACAAAAAGAGTAAGCAATGATTAAGTAATTAGTGTTCAATCAGTTCTCCAGTACACATCATTATCTACTATAAAACTCTTGAATTACATTTTTTTCAGGAGTTACTCATTAACAATTTATTTATTATCAGGAAGATAGATGATTAATTCCTCTCTCACTCCTCAGTAACTACACACATATTCGTGTTCCTTGTTGAAAAGAGTTTATTAATACTGTATCTTGTGATTTAATTAGTTTGTCTGCTATGACTGCTTTTCACAGGATGCCTGAGGTGAATAAAACTGATATTCTTGTTTCTATAAAGTCAAAAATACAGTATAATTGTTCGTGTTGTCTATACCAATTGAGTGGGGACCCGACATTTCTGTATTCACATGTTATTATTATTATCATGTTATTATATGATTGATTATTTTATTATTTACCATTCATGCTCTCATTGTGTCCCCTTTTGCACAAATCCAATAATAAAGTTTATATTCAGTGCTGGTGCCACACATGCACGCTCTGCAGGGTTGTCCGAACCTTGTATTTACTTCTACCTATTCTCTGCAGCGGCTGTTGTGTTTATACCCTCCTGCCATTACTCACAGTTGTAGAAATTATGACCCAGCTCACATTTCTATCACGCTGGGGTTCATTCATCTTTGATTACACCTTTCAGATGATATAAATTAGGCCTATCCCACAGTGTTAGCTTGATGGATTACAGGGGCCAATATGAAACACACTGATCAATATCATGGATTAGTTTCTGTGTTTCAAGGCTATGCAACTCCGTGAGAGCAAGTCTGCCTCTGCAAGCCTGCTCAGCGCTGATAAAGCACTCTGCCACATTTTAACTTTGGAGCTCCTCGGGTGTGACATCGCCAAAGTCTCATTTGTGTGATGCAATTATAAAGAAACATTTTTAATTTGCTCTCTCATTATTACTCTCTTCCTCTTGTCCCTTCCTGAAGTTTCCCAGTGGATCACTTACACTATCAAAGCAGGGAAATTCTGTTTATTGTAGCAGGCACTTAAGCTGAGGAGAAAGCAGAAATCAATGGAGGGCTAACTGCTCCAGAGGGCAGGGGTCATGGATGTCATAGAAACAAGGTGCCAGTGGGCCTCACATCTCACTAAAGGACTGTCAGTGGCCTCCATGTTGTTGTTAACTAAGAATTTTGTCTCTGATAATACTATACACTCTCAGTGATGTGTTTGCACTTTGTTCCACTGACCGTGTGAAAATAAAATATCTGTGAAAGCTGCTAGGAGCGTTTTGTCGTCCCTTTAACTAACTTCCTGTCCGTCTTGAAGTCAGCACCCCCCTCCCTCCTCTTGACGTCACCACATGAATGCGTAGCGGTAATAGCCAGACATAGGAGCAAACAGGAAGATCCTGCTCTCTGCGCGTTCACGAGCGAACGGGACCGCCTCTTTTTGGAGTTCTCTGTCCTGATTGGATAAAGTGGGCAGGGATGCCAGGAAATGTATTTTCGTTTTTACTGCATGAGGTGAAGGGAGACGTGGGTTAGTGACCAAACACACTATAATAATGATTACTGTTAGAATATAGAAATATATGATACTTTATACCAGTGGTCCCCAACCTTTTTTGCACCACGGACCGGTACGAGGTGGGGGGGGGGGGGGGGGGGGGGGGGGGGGGGGGGGGGCGCGTGTGATTCCGCGATAATAAAATTATAGCAGTTGTCCACTCACCGTCCCCGCAGCTGCAGTTCAGCCACTTTAACAGCCAACTTCAATACAGTTGTCCATCTCCCTCTCAGCTAGCTTGATTTTTTAGGGTTTACCGGTCCGTGACTGAAACAGGTACGTGTCAAGCGCGCCAAGAGGAAGAGACGGATGTTGTTAAAAGAGAATCCATGTTTCAAAATAAAACAACTTTCCGAGTATGATCGTCAATATAACAGAAATAAAATAATGTATTTATTCTTTCTCTGCGGCCCGGTACCAAACGACCCACGGACCGGTACTGGTCCGCGGCCCGGTGGTTGGGGACCACTGCTTTATACAATAAAAACAAATCACAGCAGCTTAATTATGCTTCTAAATAGTGACTAGTTGTTCAGACATACATCTGAAGACATCTTCAGACGGCAAAAAGGAATAAAGAGACATAAGAGACATAAGAGACACTCAACCCCATCTTCCCTTTACATATTACATAATAAATGCTTTCATCAATTGAATCACTTGTTCTGTTGCGTATCTTACAATAAAAAAAAGAAAACATACATACGTACTACATGTGACTAGGAAACGGGTTGGGGCTCTCAATTTATTCCTTTTTGCCTAAATACGGAGTGTAAAGCATTGACGTCGACACTGAAAACATCACAGACAGCACAGGCACTCTGAGGCATTCGGCTTCTTCGACCAGACCTGCTGACAATTTGACAGGAGGCGTGTTTGACCGACACTTTTATCAGAAAGGGGCTGAACGCACAGGAAAAAAAAGACAATAAGAAAAGAAGACAAAGATTCATTTCACAAAGAGTAGGAAGACGTTTTGATCATGAGAGCATGAGGGAACCTACTGAGGCATTTATCAAGCTTAATGAAAACGCTCCATATGGCCGAGGCGCGGGTCAAATGAATAAGCTTTTTAAAAATCAATCTCACCAATTACTGTCTGTCTCACTCGGCACACAATCAAGAGGGGCAGATGAGGAGGAAGAGGAGTGACAACTTCATGTTTAGGCAATTATCACCACTTCTGGCATGAGCTGAGGGGCCTCTTAACTGCCTCATTGTTGTTTGTTAAACAGTTTGCTCTGTTGATTGATGATGAAAAGGGAACATGCACCCACACCTCTCATGGGACTGTGACATAATGTGTTGTGCATCCCCCTGTGACCCTGCCAGCTGGGCAGGCTAAACACAACGCACACAGGCGAAATTGTATGGACTACCACAGGGGGCTGGCTATCAATACATTATTCATATCCATCTGACGGGACACACTCTGAGGGGAGGCACACGCACACCCTCACACCCACCCACACACACACACACACACACACACACACACACATATGTAAATTCAGCCACTTTATCATATCAGTGGCAGGGCTGTGAAGTCATACATCCCCGTAGATGCTCTGGTCTTTTCCTGCACTGTCATCAGATTCCCCGGCTCTCCCCAGTGAGTTACCCCCTCATCCATATTCATGTGGAGTCAGATCTCTGCCAAAGGGCTCCTGTGCAGGGTGGAGCGGGTGGGGAGGGTTGGGGTGTGTGTGCTGCAGGACCCCGAGGCAAGGAAAACACACTAAAAACACACGCGCATAAACCATCGCAGTCAATCTCAGCAGGAAGCACACTGTACTCATTCGTTAGAGGGAAAACGTGACAAATGTGCGTGTTTTTTGGGGAGCACTATTTAAAAACAAGACCTCTTTTTAATGCGATCACATCTTTGCATGACGAAAGGAAAAAACAAAACGATTCATATCCAGACAGGATCAGGTTGATCAGTTTCATATTCTCCTCCTCCAGCGTTTAGTTTTTACACCAGGTTCCAGCTCGGCGGGCAGCTAATCAACGCTCATTAGGAACAGATAAATACACACAGATATCCATCAGCACTGGCTCTTTTCAGCAGGCTCTTGCCGGCCCCCCTGTTGCTGCTGTGTGCCGGAGGGATTATCTAACGAGAAGGCAGCAGCTCTCACTCCTGGGTTCCTCCAGCCAGCCGCCATCAGGCAGGCAGGACGGCCCGACTCTTTACATGGCCAGTTGGGCCCAGCAAGACTCTTTTCTATTCTCGAGGCCTCTGTCTTTCTCCTCCTCTGCCTCTCATGGTGAAGAAAGTGGGTTTGTGGGTGTAGAGAGTGATTTTTTTCCTTTCATTCTAAGAATTAAGACTGATAAAAATATTCCTTTAGCCAAAAGGCTCTCCTCAATAAGTGTTCTTCATTCGTCCCTGATTGGTGGGAATTGGAAGAATAGGATAAAATGGTAAAGTTTCCAATCTTCCACCAACTCTTATATACAAGAACAGGTTGCAAAATGTTTCTTTAATATCAAACCCATTTAATTTTTTCTGCACACTGATTCTATGTTCAGATCGCAAGAAATGTAAAAAAAAACATATACACACTTTTGAAAACAAAAAACAAAAAAAAAAATTTCTTTATGGGAGGTTGTGTGATGCACTATTTCTGGACTTGGTCCAGTAACTTCCAATAGTGAATATCTCCTAGAATATTTAACTATTCCTTTGACTGTTTAAATGCTTAATGTATAGTTTGAGTTGAATGCAGAGCCAGACCTTCTGGAGGAATAAACTCCCCATGACACATCTGATTCTGCTCTGATCTGGAGCCGTTTAATGATGGGAGGGGAGCTCAGTGACGACTTTTAACTTTTGAATTTATCTTCACCCCCAGTTCATTACCGTAAATGCAGAAGTGTTCTGCGGAGGTGGCATGTTACAGAGAGGAGAGGGGGAAATGGAGGGAAAGAACCAGAATCTCTGGCGAGTGCTGAGTTTGGTGAGAGGCTCAACAGAATTGAACTGACACACACACACACACACACACACACACACATCCTACCTTCCCACTCTGTGAGCCTCTCCCAGATGATGTGAATACCCAACACTCAACAAAATATAAAACAAAGGTGTTCTTTTTTTTTTGGACATTTTAATGCAGAATTCTTACATATTATATCTTTAAGACTAAGAAACATTTCCTCTCGCTGGTTTTGTTTTGCAGTGATCATCAGTTGAATTATTCCCCGTCCACAAGCCAAAAAATATTGATCCTTTGGCTCTTCCTGCCAAAATGCTTGTGTAAAAATGTGGTGTTGGGTTGGAGTCAGTGGTCAGTCAGTGTGTTAAAGCTGAGTGTAGCTCTGCCCTGACAGCGAGCCAAAGCCTTCTTAAAAAGGCTTTTTGCAGAACAAGGCATAAACCCAGATTATGAAACAATAATAAATCAACCCCTTATGCTCATTTCATAAAACACTGTATAACAGAGCTTATGCGGGGAGAGCTTGACCTACCAGGTCCTGTGATCTGTGCTCTCGCTAAGATGCAGGCTCACGACTTATGAAGTGAGGAGATGATAACGGGCGAATGGAAGTTGATCCGTCAGTAACAATCGCTGGTGTTTTTTTGCATATTTATGTTGTTTTCGTGCACGCGCCTGCAGATATTCTGCAGGAGAAGCTGCACTCTGAGAGGTGTTTGAACCAGAGCTTCGGCTCAGCAGCCTCTATTCTGATTAGGGACTTCAGAGCGGGAGGAGTACAACTCGACAGTGACTTAAGCTCAACAGATGAGCCCCAATTCTCTAAATGTTTGAATCCAGATGACCTACAGATGCTCTAAAGCAGATTTAACAACAATAGCCAGATGTTGGATGTTGAGAGGTAGCTAGTGCCGGGGGGAGCGGTTGTCACACCGGCTGAGGTTTTCCCCGTCCTTTTAATCACGAAAAGACTTAGAGCTGTTTCTAAGTGCTTCCAAATCAGATAAAACAGACAGAGAAAACCAACTTCTCCATGTAAGTGTGCGCTGCTTTGTGAGGCTGATATGGACCAGAGAGGATTATTCCTGGATGGGAGGCTGGCTTTGGAAGGACTATGAGATGGGAATATAGACTTTCCTACTTTATAGGATCATGACAATCAAGTAGTGGATGGAAGCCATTCGGGTGTGCCATGCAAAGAGTCTTGAAAGGGAATACTTCTTAATGCGACATTTCTTAGACTTTTGTTAATTGTGGTTTAGCAAACATTTTGCACTGTTTCCTGGCAACTGGGTCTTGTTTGCTACTGTTAACCTGTCTTTATAGCCCAAAGAACGATCAAATGAAAAAAATGGTAGCTGCAGCACTATACACTTCTAGTTCATAAACCCTATTAACCTGACAACACTTTCTATCAAACCAACTAGTGAATACAGAATAAATATTCAAATCAACTGTTGAAATTTGGGAAAATATTCTTTTTTCCTTTTTGCTGAAAGTTAAAGGAGAAGATTGATACCAGTCTTCTAAATGACAGCGGCGTCTTCCTAACCCTGGCACCATAGAAGTAATTTAGGCTGAGCCCCGGTCTTGGCCCTTTCCATGTGCCATTTTTAAATTTTTCTCCTATGTGGTTACTACTCTTGTTTCTACTCTGACCTCATATTGATCCTCATGTTATGTAGCCTACAATTGCACATGTTGAAGAGCATCTTTTCATCTGAGCTGTTATGTCTCCACTACTTTTTTTTATCCCAAAGTGACAAACTTGCTTAGCACAAAGACTGGGAAAGGGAAAAAACGCTAAAATTAGGTGTAATGTGTTCATCAGAGCTGAGGATAGGCACCTTTTTACCTTCTGACAGACAGCCCGGTCAGCAGTTTCACTGTTTCTAGTCTTTGTGCTAAGCCGAGCTGACTGGCTGCTGGCTGAGGCCATAGAATGTACTTGGCACTACAAACTTAAGATACAGTAAGTGTGAGAAAATCCAACATTATTTACGTTCTCAGAGTCGTGTAGTTTGTGTCTTTTTTTTTCTGCCCACACAAAACAACATTAAAACTTCCTGCCGTTAACAAAGGAGAGAAAACCAGACTCAGCCTGGCTGACTGAGTGACTGTACTGTAGGTTGCTGTCCCAGCACCAGCCCTTTCCCTGGGTGATAGTTAATTACCCTGGATAAATCCATTGGCAATTTCACAGGCTCTTCCAGTATACCCCCCACGAAAACCCAACCACTTCCCTCCTCTCTTCTTCCTCGTTCTAAGCTCATGTAATGAATCACTAATCACTGGGTCCCTGACGAGTGTCCCTAGCCTATTATCTCTTAATTACCCTATTGAGGGGGCATCAACATCAGACCAACAGGGGGCGTAATGTCAAACAAAAAATAAAACAAATATATGCTGCTAATCAATTCAGTTTTTGCTCCATCGTGGATATTCAGTTTCAAAAGCCTGGACTTTGTTGTGTGTGGATGAGGACAGTGTATTTACTGTCAGCTGGTGAATTATGTGTGTCACCATGTTTCTGTTCGTATACCTGAGAGGGCAAGCGAGACACTGAGAGCCCCCCGGCTGTGGTGGTTTATGTACATAGAGCCAGAACGAACTGGCTTGTTCTCAATCTCTGCTCGGCTCTCTGACCGCCCGGCTCCAAATGGTCCTCTTGTGGAGCATTTGGGCCGTGGCAGAAAATGGAGCCTCTAACTCACAGTGTCATTTGCGGATGCGACGCTCGGGAATCGAAGCCAGTTGCCACAGAGCAAAGATAGAAATTGGAATTGGCAGCAGACATGAAATGGGGTCAGGGGATTTGTCCCTGAAACACACACACGTATATATACACACACAAACACGCACAGAACATGTGAGGTACAGGGTCCTCTAATTTACAAGAGGGGGTCTATTCAAACAATAGTGTCACCGGCAGTCTTAGAAAACAGATTAAGAATAAAAAGCCTAATTTGTAGCTGTCATTTTGAAGAATTCCCACACATGAATTCAAACACTCACGCTGACTTGAGTCTTCTTGATAGTAAATGTGGTTTGGACACAGGTCGAGGTCTCCCAGTCGCCGTGATTGAGCAGATTGTCTGGGCAGTGTGTGAGGCGAGAAAGAAAAATTCCCATACTCCCTGTTCCCAGTCTGAGAAAAGAGTAAAGAATAGGTTTGAGATCACACAGTTGTCGCTTTTTTACATCAACCGAGTGTCACCAAGAGCATTTTTTCTCTTAGCGTCCAAAACTGACAGGTGCCCCCTGCCAAGTCCTCTTAATAGTTCAGGTTTTTGAATTTAATCTCACTAATTTCGACATATCCCTCTAAGGATCTTAAAGCTTAACTTCAGAAAAGAAAAAAGACCCTGTACGGCCCTTTATGGAATCCTGGTGTCCGTTTTTTGTCAACCCTTTAGTGAAAGCCTGTCAAAAATGGTTAGCTTCTCCAGTGAAACTACTTCTTTGCATCTTAGCTCCCGGTCTTGCCCTGTGTCTGCACAATTTCTTTCTATCCCCTTGTTTCTCTCCTTTTGTTTAGATAAAGCGAGGGATTAGGAAAGATTTGCCCCCATAAAGTAGTGGTTTGATGGGCTTTTATCCCACCATGTTGCTAAAGCTGTGTAGCCCCTGGATTAGGCCCTGACAATAGGAACCCTTGTGCTGGGCCGCAGCCTGAGGGGCACAACCAAAGACCGGCTCTGAGAAAGAGGGAGGAAACAAACCTGCCAACCTCGATATGTCAAGTCGGCCAGAGAAACCGTTCAGAGGAGCAGCCTCGGCTGCAGCATGGTGCGCTGTGTCTACAGGATCATACGAGGATAAACAATAGTGAAAGTGAACAACTTGTGGTTAGCCCAACATGGAGAGAATATGTTTGTCTCTGTTACAATTATTATATTCTTTGAACACCAATTTCTATCAGAATTCTTAATGTGAAAAGTTTCAAATACAGTTTTTAAAGGGGACACTTTGACAAATCAAACTCTGTTTAGAGGTCTTTGACTGACTGGAGTCTGACTGCATTTGTGGAAAAAGTTATATAAATCCTTTTGTGTCTCCAGAGGTAGCTGAACGAAATCCACTAAACTGTCTCAAGTGATGTCACTTAAGTCTTTGTTGGGCGGGGCTAAAGACTACAAGTTTAAAAATGCAACAAATCGGTGGGGAAGGAAGTGAGTTCATTGGTTCAGTGTCGTTCGCTCCTCATCTCTGCTAGCAAGTTCTAGCAAGTTTTTTACAAAAACACAAACTTTACATTTCGTTAGGTTTAATTGACAATGCTTTTCTCATGCTCTGGTTAAGTGAGGCACAAACACATTTTGTGAAGATCAGGTTTCAGATTCATGTTTTGGCTTGAAATACAAATTGGTTGCCACAAATATGACTGTCGATGTCCTGACTTCCCGTCAAAAATATCTAGTTTTCGTCACGACAAGCTTTTGAAATGCTAAAACACCATGGTCACTTCACCACCATGCCCTCCACGTACCAACACGGAAGTCAGGTAATAAACATGTAATGTGGACATGGTATGAAATGTATAGTAGAGATGTTAATATAGTAGGTGGCCTATGACAACTGTGGTTTGTAGAAATGTTAACTGCTAACCAGTGTTGGGGTTGGCTTTACAGTAATATTCGTCTTTTAGCTGTAACAAAATAATACTCTACTCTTTCAATAATACTTTACTACAGTCACATAATGAAGACATTACCACGTTACTGACCGAGGTGAAGCTTTTATTGTTGGTGCAATGCTGAATTTTAAAATGCTGCACCAATCAATATATTTACATTTTTAATTATGTTAACAACCACAGTATGTAATGTGTATGTTTGTATTGACAAACACTGAGAATTTTCACCTTGCACATCTTTTAGCACATTGTTTTGGTTTTCTTTAACTTTTTTCACTCTCACTGTTTTAATGCCGCAGATCTCAGCAGTTGCTTTGTGCAAAAAAAGGCTCTGATAAATCGACTGTACACAACCGGACCTGCACCAAACTGCAGATAGACACATCTAGCAGCTAGCTGGTGAACATGGTGGAGCATTTGGCTGCTGAAGAGCCAGGTATTTTCCTCAGGAGTTGGTGGAGACCAAAACAGAGCAAAAAAAGGAGAGCAAACATTTAATTTTATATTTGTCAGGTGGCAAGCAACACAACTCAGATTAAATGCTGATGTTGCTCGACATCTGCTGGATGCGTAAACTGGCAATTCTTTGCTTACATGTTCAACATAAAAGCTTTATGATGGTGATAACAAAAATTATACTGCTCCCAAGTGGACAAAAAAACTTATTCTTAAGTCTTTTACAAATATTTGTGACTTATTTGTTCTAATGTTTTACTCACTATATTTTCTCTAAATGTTACATATTCTATGATTAAAATGCATATCTTTAACTTTTCACTATTTTGTTTTTAGTTACAGGATCTCCATAAGTTAGCAGCCTGATGCAGCGTCCGTCTATTTGTCTGATTTGTCACGGCACTTAATAGACTTCCTGTCCTTTTCCCCTTGGTTATGCAGAATGATGTCTCACACTACATGTAACTTTGGTGCTTTTAACAGATACAAGAGATGACAACCATGTGAATGTGACACTGAGAGGAATTTAGCTGCGAATAAGAGGCTGTGTGATCAGAAAACAGAGGCTGCGAAGGCAGAGATGTGTCCATTTAAACACGTATGAGGAAAGTCTTAAAAGTGAATGCCCTGATAATACGCAGCCAGACGATTGCTAATGGCAAGTTGCTTTGTTACTCCAGTCATACAAGTCCAGAGGAAGCAGTCAATTCCAAACCATACATCAAAATGATTAATTTCACCCAAATGAGCACAAGCTAACCTTGACTAAGAGCATGTGCCGGCCCGAGCAGCTGGATTGAAACCTAATATATTCATGAAGTTAAAGAAAACCTAATGATAAAAGTTAATGGGCTCTGAAGGCTGAAGGCATCAACTTTCTCCTGGATCTGATGTAAAATGCCGCTTGGAAATATAGTGAGTCATTTGAGGGGTAAAATTACAAACGCTCATGCGTTATAAACCTGATTAAAAACTGAACATGATTTATAAATCGCTGCAGCTTCCTCGGCTGAGCTTTGATTCAGGCAGCCAAAGTCCTGATGCAGGGATAAAGTTTTGATATTCAGAGAGCAGGCGGGAGGATGATTGAGAGTAAAGACGATAACTCAGATCTGGGGAGAGGCTTTAACATGATAAAGCCTGAATGCAGCCAGAGTGCAGAGAACAATGAGTGCGGCGATGAAATCCACAGAAATCTGAGATGAATTTGGGGTTTAGAAAGTTAGCCTGGAGCAAGCGACGCTGAGATCCTGAAGGTGATCGGGATGAGAGCCTGTGTGAAGATGGTGAATAAAGAGATGTGTAAACTATCCTGCATTCAGGATCATCAGCATAATCACGGCTGACACTGTTCAGCAAAATAAAACATCTTGAACTTCTGTTTATGTCTTTCAGAGTAAGAACAACTGCGGTGATTAGTTAATCTATAGCCTGACAGGAAATTAGTTGGCAACTATTTTGATGGTTTGAGCCACTTTTCAAGCAAAAATACCAAAAGTTTGGTGGTTGCAGCTCCGCAGGTTTGAGTATTTGCGGCTTTTCTCTGAGTTACGTCATCGAAAATTTATTATCTTTGGGTTTTGGACTGTTGATCTGCCAAAACAAGATACATGTTGACATTAGGATGAGCTCCATGTGTTAGAAATGTGAATATTTCTCTGTATTTTCTGACATTTTAAGAGAGAACTATTAATCAAGGAAATAAAAAGGAGATTAATCACTTCTGGCAAATAGCAACATAATGTACAATCCACTTTGACGGTTTTCCCTATCACTATAAGGCTTATAGGTGCAGCATCCAAGCCTTTTTTGGGCACCAACTAAGACAAATAATCGTAAAATCAATGTGATCAAATCAAAATTAACTAATTGATTTTCAGATTTGGTTGTATTTGGTCTGAGGTTTTGTCTCATTATAATCTGTTTGAGCTTGTCCAGCTTTTTGCACACAGACTTGGTAATAATTCTGTGAAATTGCATATTTTCTAAATTGAGAAACATATTTTTTTCTTGGGGGAGGACCTTCACATTTCCCAACTAACACACGCACCTGCAGTCTTCCACACACCTCGGGGAAATGCTCACTTTTGTCCACATTAATATAAAACAAATAATGTGATTAAAAAAATGCTTTGTAGTCTACATTTTACGTGCAAGTGGCAGACATGTGTCTCTGCTTGCAGTTGCAAAAAGATAAATCTGCAATTGTAACTCTGGAGTTTACGTGGGTGACACAACACGAGTCTGCGGACGGTGAGCTGACAAAACAGGCATCACAACTTCTAGTGAACCCATTCAGAAATACTTTTATAAAACTTTACATTTAAATCCTTTGATTATTATTCTAGAAATCCTCAAATATATGTATTTTTCTTTTTTATTAATAATTTGTTCTGAGTTCAAAATTACATTCTGAAAATGTAAAATCTGTGTGAAGTGAAGTGAGTCAGTTGTGAGCTTGCTGTCCACTCCACCCCTGCGTGGTGAGGAGGAGGAGGCGGAGGAGGAGGAGGAGGGTGGGGGCTGCTGCTCCACTGGCCTAATATCGCTCTAATAGCAGGCCCTCTTGACACTTGCATTAAAGCCCTCAGCCACGCTGGACATTAGCCCGCATTAAGTTCCGTAGAGAGAAAAAAAAGCTGATTTGAGGAAGAGCAGCTGAGAGGAATTCCTTCTCGCTTTAATTGCTTTAGAAACGGTCTCCACAAAGAGACACTGGACAGATTTACCTCCAGTTTAAGTTCTTATTTCCATCGGTTCACAAGTTAATCCGATTTTTTTTTCCTCTTTTTTTTTTTGCCTCCTCTCGACCTAAATGCTCTGCAGAGCCACACTGACACACACAGAGAAGACAAACAGAAGTTAGAAGAAAGAAGAGGGAAAAAAAACTAACATTTGAAAATTATTATTATTTTGAGATTCGTTAACTCACAGAAATGATCACTGACACGCTGATGGATCACTTGTTGCTTGTTGTTCACGTCGAATAATAATAATAATAATAATAAAAATCATTTTACTTTTGTTGCTTTCATATTTTAGATTCCCCCCCAATTATATAATAGGCCTAAGTTTAATTAAAGCAGAAAGGTCGCGGGACAATGGCAGCCTGTATAACTGACCCCAGATCACATTCTCCTCTCACACTTTGGCTGCCAGTACTCTGAAGTTCTGCACATGAATGTGGCCAAAGATCAAATTGAGTTTAAGGATTTGATCCTACCCCCCTCCTCCTCCTCTCCGCCACCTCGCCACCACCTTCCTCTTCTTCTCTCACTCTCTCAGAGGAAAAAAAAAAAAAAAATTCAACAAAATATGCAAGCTTTACATTAAAAGGCTACTTTCCGCTGCCCTTAATTCCAGCCTAAACGGTTTTTCTCCGGGAGAAGAAATCTTTTCTAAAAAACCTCGGAGAAGAGAGAGGGGGCATTATTGTTTTAATCCTCTTACCAGCAGTCATTTTAAGACATTTTTTTGGAGGGTGAAATGGCGTCTTGTCTACCCAATCCTAACCCAAATCCCTCGGGGCCGGGGAGCTGCTGGAGGCGGCGGTGGAGCCCCCAAGCCCGCATCTCTCCATCTCACCCGCGTTTTTCCCACCGAACACGCAGTCAAACCGAGGCAAGAGGAAAATAAAATTAAAGCCCGGAATTAACCTGAGAGTCACCGCGGAGGAGCGGCGCGGGCCGGCGCGCATAGCATTTAATTAAGACCTCTGTTGTTGAGCCTTTATTGGCTGTATTCCAGCATTAAATGAGTTGGAGTTCAATTTATTTTATTCTTGTATTTATTCTTTAAAAGATGATCTGCTGAAGCAAATATTTACATCAAATTCTTTATTCTTCTAAATTTAAGTCGAGCAATATGTATAGTATAAGACATAGCCTAAATACAACCAATACAAAAAGTATTAACATAATGTCCATTTGAGTGTTTGTTGCTATTTGATGATAGTATGAATATTAAATCAACTTATAAGCTACTGCTGTGCCAAAAAAAATAAATTAATAATAATAAGACAACAGTTGAGGAGTTATAGTCGCTTGCAAAAGACAAATAAAGGAAAAAGTGAAAAATAAATAAAAGTGGCACGTTTTCAGGTAGACTCAGAGATTTTAAAAATATAAAATAAATAACAGATGATGGAGAAAAGCTTGGATGCATCTCGTCATGCTGATTTCCTCAAATCAGTTTTAAAGCATTAAGGTACATTTATTTTTATGTGTAACTTCGTCTTCACATCGTCCCCCTAAAAACAAAAACACTTTACTGTTATTATTGTTATTATTAATGTTGTCATTATTATAACATAAAAAATAATTATAACAGTGATCTTAATAAGAATTAAAGCAGCTAAAAACTAATAAGAACAAAAAAAATCCTTACACAGCCCACACAATTAAAAACGACAAAATGTTTTTTTTATTCCCTTCCTTTTATAAAAGTCGGCACCTCGGCTGCAGGGAAACGGTGTCTGAGGTGAGCAGCGCGGTGACGGAGGAGGGCGGGTGCGCTGTGGTTGGAGGGAGAGCGACGGGATTGGCGCAGAGGAGGGAGCGTGCGTGCGCCCCGGTGACCCCCCCACCCGGAGCGCTTTAAAGGCCGATAGATGGCAGCTCAGCATCCTCCCACATCCAAAGAGAGGAGAGCCGGGGGACGGAGCAGCAGCAGGAGCCGGGGACACTCTCAGGATACCACACCGCATGAAGAAACACTGAAGACGCGAGAGAATGAACGAGCGCCCGCGGATTTTAGAGACGGAGATCTGAGAGGAAACATTTTCTGGTGCCGGTGGAAATATTTCGCTTCAGATACACACAGAGAGAGAAAAGAGAGGTAAGAGGTCCGGGCTCCTGTACAAGTTGTCTCGCATTTGCTTCAGTACGAGTCTTTTTACTTTCATTTTTTTTGTGTGAATGTTATGGAGTTTAGTGTCGGACCAGAATCAGTCGGATAAATTGGAGGTCCGGAACAGCACCGCGACACCGCAGCTGAACCATACGAGCGTCTTTTTTCTCATTTAAGTGTTTCAAAGTTTTCGGTGACACTGACGGTTTGAAGGCGATAAATTACGCGTCAAAGAAACGTTATTTTATTTATCTATGAGATTGGTTTTGTTGTTTACATTTACAAGCTGTTACTTGACTTTGAGATTAAAGGAGAAATTCAGGAGTTTTGATTTTTACAATATAATGAGGCAATGACACAAATTCACAAGTTATTTAATTGTTCAATATCTGCGTAAACAAGCTGCTTTCAGAGGTAAATAAGTTTCCCCAGAACACTGTTTTGACGCTAGAAAGGTGGCAGGGTCCACCACACATAAACAAAGTAACTCAGTCTGAACCTGTGCTGTCCTCTCAGGTCAGTTTGTTTATTCATCTTATGCAAACATGAAAACAAAAGTGTTTGTTTGTTTAGTTTGTTTTATCGTGCATTTCCTCTTCTTTCCCCCCCCCCAAAAAAAAAAAAAAAAACCTACAACATGCACCTTTAAAGATCTGCGCTCTGCTATCCGTGCATCACGGGGCTCCGGGCCCCGAGGCAGTCTTCAGCTAAATGCTGTATAACTCATAAATCCACGGCAATTAGCATAATTAGCCTTAAATCAGAGCCGGCGGCTGCGTGACATTGTCCTGAAAGAAGAAGAGCCGTATGTTGAATTTTTAAGCTGCAGATTAAAAAAAAAAAAAATCGAACAGATTACGCGAATCTAGCCAGAGGCTGGTGTGGTACAATAATGCAGGAAGGAAAAAACACACACACACGTAAAACAAATTAAAATGTGATTGTATTGGTCACACGTTTTCATAACACTCACACGCGCGCGCACACAGCCTGCCCCATCCTTCACGTGTCAGGCCCTGATGATAAATTAATATATTGTTGGAGCCTATTTAGCACCCACATTAGACAGCGGCCCGACCCGACCGGGGGATCCTGCTGCATATTTCACTGAGGACCTTTTCACACGTCTCCGGCAGCCTCCGGGCGTCTAAAGCTGACCTGGGACCCGCTGCCCCCCAAACTCGACTCTCGGGGAGCAAAGTAAATATTTGGACGCACCTGCTGTCAGGGCAGCCCGCGGAGCTTCAGCAACGTGTCAGCTAGAGGAAGTGTTTCCAATTCAAATAGTCCGCAGACTGAATGTTTAATCTGATCGTAAATGGTTAAATGAGACAGGGATGGTAAACAAAATATTATTATTATTATTATTATTATTATTATTATTATTATTATTATTATTATGCATGTGGGGATTTCTTTTCATATTAATTTGGTTGACCACAATAAGCAAATCTATCATATTGACCACTTTCACCATGCAAAGATGTGTTCTAACTTCTATATTTACCTGTATTTTTATTACTACATTTTTTTTATAGAATTAAGTGGTAAACAGAAATTGTAATTACTGTTTTCTATTTAAATTTGTACTTTTCTTTTTCTTTTTCTTTTTTTGCACCTCGACTACAACGAAATCTGTCCCCAAATGATTAAATGTTGCTTTCATCAAACCTTAGCTATAATACTACTGCACATTAATAGTTTCAAAGCAAGATATTTATTTGATCCCCTAAAGATTTAAATGTGGGCAAACACTCCGAGGGAACGATAAAATAAAAAATACAAATAAAAAAACGCTTTCTAAAATGTTCCGTTCCGACTGCCATCCCACACGAACGGTGATGAGTGAAATAACTAATATAATAATCATAATACAATGAAGGAATCATTTTCTACTTTAAATGCTCACCTGTTGCCATTTCAATGAGACTGCAGCAAACATTGTCACAAACAGATGTTTAAAGGAGCTACAACTTTAAATCTGGAAACGGTTTCATTTAGAAGGAGGCCTGACTCTCACACAGCTCGTCTTTCTCTCTGCAGACAGCTCGCCAGTCATGCAGCACTACGGGGTGAATGGCTACTCTCTGCACGCCATGAACTCACTGAGCGCCATGTACAACCTCCACCAGCAGGCGGCGCAGCAGGCCCAGCATGCGCCTGACTACAGGCCCTCAGTGCACGCCCTCACTCTTGCTGAGAGGCTGGCTGGTAAGAATCAGTAGCTCATTTTCTTGTTGGATGTTTAAAATGATTCAAACGGTCACCATCGATCCTCTGGGTGCTCAAACGCCCCCTGACCTCGGCCTTCATTTAAACTGGTCGTGTTTCTTGTTTTCTCAACGGCTGCACATTTCAAGACATTATCCTTGAGGCCCGGTATGGCTCCCAGCACCGAAAGCAGCGGCGCAGTCGAACGGCCTTCACCGCCCAGCAGCTGGAGGCCCTGGAGAAAACCTTCCAGAAGACCCACTACCCCGACGTAGTGATGCGTGAGCGTCTGGCCATGTGCACCAACCTGCCCGAGGCACGCGTTCAGGTAAAAACCCCCTCAGAGTGAATGTATCTCCTCCTGTGTGCTTGTTGTTTCACCCAGAGACACTCAGTTAAGGGTGAACTTTAATGCCAACTTGTGTTGTTAGAAGTGATAATGCACAGTCAAGGTGATTGCAAAAATGTGAAGACAAGGCGGTTAAAGTTGTCTGTTGATGCATCTGGCAGGTCTGGTTCAAGAACCGGCGGGCCAAGTTCCGTAAGAAGCAGCGCAGCCTGCAGAAGGAGCAGCTCCAGAAACAGAAGGAGGCCTCCGGAGCTGCAGAGGGCTCTACAGACGAGTCCAAGGCTGACCTCACCACCACCACCACCAGCAGCAGCAGCAGCAGCAGCACCACCCTGGTCCCTGAAGCCCACACTCCTCCTCCTCCCTCCTCCTCCTCCTCCTGCCACTCAGAGACAGAGAGGCTGGCAGCCGCACGGCCGCAGCCAGGTGAGATGAGCGTGGAAGTGAACGTTACCTCCCCTGAGCCGTCAGACAGCGAGTCGGCAGCAGAGGACAACGGCGACAGAGACGAGGACGAAATGAGAGGGGAGACGAGGGTGAAGATCCCGGAGGAGATGCAGGGGGAGGGCGGAGCGCAGCTGGGGAGCAGCTCTCCATCCTGCAAACGGCTGAGCCCCACATCAGGTACCCTTTCTGTCATACTGATGTGTCATATTAAAGAATCTAATCATATCTAAAGGCCTAACAAAAGCCCACAATTTACAGGATACACACAAAAAACATTCATGCAAGACATGTCATTGTGTGTGTCCATAGATACTAAAGTCCTCCTCCTGTCTTCCTGTCTCTCAGACTCTCCCCTGAGCTCCCCCGCCCTGCCGTCCTCCAGCAGTGCGTCCAGCGGTTTGGCACAAAGCAACTCCTACGCCTCGTCTCCTCTCAGCCTCTTCCGGCTGCAGGAGCAGTTTCGGCAGCACATGGCCGCCACCAACAACCTGGTGCACTACCCGTCCTTTGACATGAGCACGCCGTCCTCTCTGCCCTACCTGGGCATGAACGTCAACATGCCGTCCCCGCTGGGCTCGCTGCCCTGCCAGTCCTACTACCAGACCCTGTCGCAGGCCCAGCAGGTATGGAACAGCCCGCTGCTGCAGACGGCACCGGGCAGCCTCCCCGGAAGCCTCAACAGCAAGACCACCAGCATCGAGAACCTCCGTCTGAGGGCCAAGCAGCATGCAGCATCGCTCGGATTGGACACGCTCCCCAACTGAAGCTCGGGCTGCTCCTTCTGTGTGCTCGCCCACTAGTCAGGGCCGTACCTACAAGTTATAGTCCCAGTCAACAGGAGAGGACTCTGGGCCCCCCTTCGCTTTCCTCTTCACCTCAGCTACAATGTGTATCCACTCTAAACTCAAACACATCCCAAAAAACTCATTGAGCTGCTTTGGTCACTACAAAATCGTCCGTCTTAACGATTTCAAATTTCAAAAGTCCTCTGTCCTCTTCTAAATTTGTGCTTGTTTCCACATTATTTTAATTAAACTGCTTTTTATTTGACTTTTTTTTTTTTTTTTGCAGCTTTCTAGACTTAAATAAACCTAATTTCAAAATCACAACCAAGCAGATAAAACACATTTTTCAGGCACGTGTAAAGACCACAAAATGTTTTACAGAGCAGCACTTTAGTTCGGGGGGCCCTGGGCAGTCACCTCATCATCGTCATCGTATGGGCATGCGGCTCATCGCTGGGAACACACCAGAACATGAAAAGCACCTCGGCTGGATAGACTTAACAGAAAATAAGATTATAACAAGAACTCAATGGACTTGAAAATGAAAAGAATCCCACCTGGACTGACTGAACTGTACTTTTTTTGCCTGTGGAACTTTGCTTGTATACGACTCCTCTTCAGCTTCCTCTGTGAAGTTTGGGACATAAAAGCCTCATTCCAGGACAGATATAAGATATTAAAATATTCTATGATTCAACCCCTGAATGGGACCCTATGCATGCATGCACCCCCTCTGAAGCATGGCTTACAGCCACAAGACACAGAATGAAGTCACATCAGATCTGATATCAGAAATAAAGCTACGATCGCTGAATATAATCCCCCATTCAGCTGTATTTCTTTTGTAGATGACACGTGACTCTCCTTGTTTAAGTTACAGCACTCAGCTCAGCCTGCAAAGAATCCAGTGAGCGTTGTAAATATCCCTCAGTGTTCGCTTCCATCGGCCTGGGTGAAGAGCAACTCCTCCTGTGAACCATTCCAGAGGAAACGTTCGACTGCAAGTGTAGCTTGAAGCAAAAGGACCAACGGCAGAAACAGCACCAGAGGAGACGCGGCGAAAAATAAAATGAACCTGGCCGACTTTTTTTTGCTCACTTGGATGCCAGACTGAACTCAGCAGAGACACCACTTCTTTTCTGAGCCAATGACTTCAGCAGGAGAGACGCACAGGCCCATTCTCTATGTATTATATCGATATAGATTCAAGACATGTATTTCTCAGTTGTTTAAAATGTGAGTAATTTATCTGTTTAATGCAAGGGAATAAATCACACCTAAGAATGACTCATGTTCTCAGTGTCGTCAGTTGGAAAAGTAAGATGAAAGTATTTGCCCGCACTGACTCACGTTGCCTCATTTGAACATTTTCCAAAGCAAAGTGGGAGCTTTAAGGGTCCAGCGTGGAGGATTCAGTGGCATCTAGTGGTGCGGTTGGAGACGGCAACCGATGAAATACCCCTCACCTCACCGTCTTCTGTGCACTCCCTTTACAGATTAATGAGGCTCATTCTGAAGTGACAAAAATGATTCTTAGCATCAGGTGATTATACACCAGTGAAAACATAATTTTGAATATTATATTTTATTTCTGCCAATATGTTCCCCCAAATTTTACACACTGGACCTTTAAACTTCAGTTTGACTCAAGAACCTCGTAAAAATGTAAGAAAAGAAAAAATGCACGAGGCGACGTTTCTGCACTGGAACTGAAGAAACAGAGACACTCTGCATGAATATCATTAAAATTCCAAATTTCTAAAATGCACTTTTGTGTTTTCAGGTTTCTAGGTTTCTGTTTCTTTTAACCTTTCTCAGCTAAAACGTGAGTGGGAAGGAAACCAGACAAGCCGTCTGTCTTGAACCAGGTGCTAATCAAACGCAACCAGTTTAAGTGTTGCTGTTTACACAGTTAGCGCAGAAGCTTCGAACCCGGGGTGGGCCGCGGCTAGCTGGTCAGCATGCCAAACATTGCAACACACTACACTGAAGTCATAATGTAAAAACTGAAACTCATCCACATTCTGTTAATACATTTAGTGACGTCTTAAAAAAAAAACATCCAAAACATTTTTCTCAAAGTTTCTCGAGTGACAGGAATCCAGAAACAAGAGAGGGATTAGTTCAGGGCGCGCCGACTCCGGCTCCTCTCCGACAGAAATGGGAATCTTAAATTTAGATTTCCTTACATATGACGTTCAATATTTTATAGTCAAAGAAAAAAAAAAAGGTTAATATGTCCTCCTGAAGACACCTTGACGGAACCGTAAATAATTTAGACGCAGGAGGTCTTCCATCCTCGGTGGTGGGGTTTACATACCACATGCGGGAGAGCTTGCCACTTGTTCACCCAGCGCAGAATAACTAATCCTAAATGAAATGACTGAAGCACAGTGTCAGGCTCTAAAGAGTCTCCAATCCACCAGCCACCCACCCACCCTTCACTCTCTCTCTCTCTCTCTCTCCCTGCTCCCCCTCTTCCCCCACCCTGTCAGCCGAGGTTTGGCTGCACCGAAACAGAATGCTTTGCCATAAGAAGATTACCTTTGGTTGGGATATCGATGGATTAAGTAAGAATAGAATGAGATAAAATAGAACTGAAAGGGTTCCTGGAGTCAGCAAAGTTCAGACACCTGTTTTTTTTTTTCTTTTCCCCTGGTCTTTTTCCCCGCTTCCTCGCTCCATGACCGTAAAGATTATATCACTGTCTTCGTGGAGAAAGGGAGGTGAGAGGGCTGGTGTGTGTGTGTTACAGTGCATAAAAATAATTTTGGGGCTGCAAAGACATTTTTTTCCCCCAGGTATACTCTTTAAGTACGTGGTCAATTTGTCATGAATGTTTTGGTTTTATGTGTACGTAATGATCATATGGGTGTAAGTTAATGGGAATGCTGTGTTTGTGTGTGTGTGTGTGTGTGTGAGTGAGAGAGAGTGTGTGTGTGTGTCTATGGCAGCTAAGCTGCTGAAGGTTTCCAGGAGCTCTTTGATGTGTATCTGGGCAATGCGCTATTAGAGGGATTTTCCTAGTTGACAGCTCAGAGAATGTGTGGAGGAATTGCGATGCCAGCGGGCTAAAAGAATGCTGGAAACAGGATTAGGATCATATTCTGGCAGCTCCTGTCACTTCATCAATGGGCTAAGGTTTCCTCAGTGACAGCCCTCCTTCTCTGCCCGGCTAAAACCTTTAGTGGGACCATAAAAGGGGTGAGAGAGGGGAAAAAACAATGATTGAATGGTGTGCTATGATTTTCTGTGCGGGGTTTTGCTCTGAGGGCTTTGTGTTGGGAGGTCTGAGGGGGGACGGCGCTGATTTGGAGGGAGGCGTAGGTCATGGGGATGAGAAAAAGGGGGCTTTTTTGGGGGAAAGGGGGGGTGGTGGTGGTGGTGTTCTTTCTTGAAAGTTTTAACACCCAAATCCCCATGGCAGGGCATGTGGAGGGGTTTTTATACTGATGCTGGCGGACAGGGACGGCAGCTTGGTGTACCGCAGGGGACGACGGCAGCAGAGGCAGCAGCAGGTGGGGAGGGAGGGAGGGAGGGAAGAAGGGCGGGAAGAAGAGAGGGAGGAAGGAAGGGGAGGATGCTGTCTCATGAATCTTCAGGGACCGGTTTGTCTGTACACCTATCTTCACCAAGTGAGACCTCTGTCATCTCGTAATGCCACGGCTACATTAGGCTCTCTTCTGATTGGTTTATCTTAGTTTATTGATTCTTCTTCTTCTGCTTCTTCTGATATTCCCTCGCTTCTTTAAAAGGTATCCTTTAAAGTTATAATATGTAATCAGAAACTACCAGGCCTGTGTTCATGAGTGTAGAAAGCATTTCAATTGTGGGTGGGACAATCCAATGAAATATCTGGGTGTTTCTCCCCTGGAAAATTTTCAACAGAGTAGATGTCATTTCCTGTTTCCTACTTCCTTTCAGCAGATGGATTGACACTTTCATCTGGATAAACCAGCATGAGAAAAAGGTGTGTATACATTTGTATTTTCATCCAGATGACACATTTTAGGATATATAGACTTTTTCTAGGATAAAAATACATATTTGCCCAAATTCTCATGAAATTTCTAAATGAATATGACAAAATGACTTACCAATAATGACTCAAAGGTAGTTGGTGCTTTTTGCTATTCTTCATTGAATATCTTTTACAATCACATGCCCATTGAAGCACTGCAGTAACGGTTGAAAAAATGTAGAGAGAGAGAGAATAATGAAAAATAAAAGTATCCGGCTGAGTGAGCCACATTTTCATTTCATTTTCTGTATTATTGTGTATGATTCAGGAGAAATGAGGCAAAATAAAGAATTCAGCTATGGCACCATGAGGCGCTTTTTGCAACAGCTGCAATCTCTTAAAATGTTCAAAGCCCCAAACTGTGCCAAGTTTCATGCTTTAAAAAAAAAGTGAATGATTCACCTAAAAGGTTCGAGCATTTAGAACAAAAATGCAGAAAAACACAGTTGCAGCGTTCCCTCATTACAATGAAAACAGGCGCTGTAGATGATCTTAAGTCAGAGCCAAAGCAGCGGATTTGCATTTACAACAGGGGTGTTACATTCTGTGAAACGGTGGGGGGCGCCAGCTCACACAACATTTCTACATAACGTTGCTTTAAATAACATTTGCTAAAAAGTCGCAGTTCTAGGAAATGACTGAGCCTTTATAAAGTCCGAGGTATATGAATTCACATAGACTATCTATGCAGTATATATGTTTTAAATCTGTTCTTTAAAATGTATATCTTCAATAGTGACACAGACTAAAACGACTCACACATTCTTGTTCTTTGTCTTTTCATGGGATTTGTTTGTTGAATGATATTGAAATTAATATATTATAATAATATGATATAATTAAATATAATATAATACATACAGTATGGCCAGCCTTATACTTTAAACTTTTAATCTCAAGCAAAAAGAGACACAGCATTTAACACCCTCTGTAGGCTCTGAGACAGAATACCACTACCTTACGAAAAAGCATGTGAGCTTATCACATGTAAAAAAAATCATTCACTCGCATTTTTATCACATGTAATAGATGGCACATGATTTTCAGAAATGTCAAATTTGAAATGAAAGACCTTGAAATTACACAGAAAACAGATTTTACATAAACAATCACATGTGAAAGTATGAAACACAAATGGGAGTGATGCATTTAAGAAACATCTCTAATCACCACCTGTATGGTCAAGCAGACTGAATCGTTTTTTTTTTTTACTTTCCCTCCAAAGCTGTAGCACTTTGGATCACTCACTCTTCAGGTACATCATTTATGCTCTAAGCTGAATTTTTGGGGATGGATTTTGAGGTGCACCTTCTGCAGAGGATGTGTTGCAGAATAGTTCTCGACTTGGCTCGTGGGGTGGTCCCTGCCATGCATCTTGGACCAGCTGTCTCCACGCTCCCACCAAAACCCCTTCCCCCAGGAGTGTAACTCCACACTTTGCTCACCCATGTGAAACAATACTTTCACAATACCACAGGAGTTTGATTGTTGGCGACAAGTTATATAATGCCAGGAATTACAGACTAGCATGCAAATGCTAAATCCTCCTCTCTTTCTCCTGAGAAGTGGATGAGACGGACTATATCTGCAGGCTTCACTCTGGCTCCCCAGCTTTGTGCTACAGAGACGCTCTCCTTTCTCCCCCTGACTTGGGTGATAATCCTGACACGCACTGTCTGCATTTTTTACTGTACGTGTTTAAGCGCATTTGCAGAGCATTTATCTCTCCAATGTAAACCAATTTGGCTGTAAGGGCCTTGGGCCAAGCAAGGCGCTGGAGGGAAGAAAGGAAAACTCAGACCTAGCAGATGTGCAGAGGAGGGAGGATGGGAGAGCTGGCGAGGACGCGGGGGTTGATGAACACTGAATGCAGCAAAAAAGGGAAAGCGGAACCGCACAGGAGAAAAAGACTGTCCCTTGTCCGAAGGGTAAGCTTTTGAAACTTGGGATAGGGGCCTTTAAAGCCGATAGAACGTGGATCACTGAATTGTTGAGTCACAGAATCTGAGAAAATCATACGGAGCTCCCAGTTAATCCTGTCATAGTGAAATCGGTGGGCATACTTTGGGGATCCCAGCCCCTTCTGAAGAAATTTGGAGCCTGCTGTATTGACAGAGCTGCTGTTTGATACCGCCTATACACCTGTATCAGCTGTCTGTTAATCTGCCTTCCCCTCCTCCCACTCGTCCTCCACAGCACGTCGCCTCCGCTGGTAGTAATGGCTGATGAAATGGACCAAAGACCTAAAAGCTGCCAATCTTGCTGCTTCTTGATGTCTGCTGTAAGTGGCTCTGGTTGCAGGCTGAACTTGTCACTTTGATCATCTGAAAGGCAGGAGCCCTGCTGTGTCAGACATTACTACCTGCAATTTTGTGGAGCCATAAAGACTATGGGCTCCTTGGTCCCTGAAATGGGACATTAAGACAGAATCATCCTAGTTTAGTTGGGGCGATACCAAGGTGTTTTATTTGCTGGCACACAGGCAGGGTCTGAATGTGTTAGGATTGCTTTTAAAGTACCTGATCTTATAGTCTAAGGTTCCTGTAAATGAGGTGTTTGCTGCTCTTATCAATGAGACGTTACATGAGAAGAGCACTTTGGCCTGCTGGGGCTTTTGGATGGTTCTGCTGCATGATTACAACAGGCTGAGCTTTGGCCAGATGCCCTCAACATCCAACTTCTCAAATTCTTCCATTATACTGTCTTACTTTTGCTTTTGCATGCATCTGGATATTATCCATAGCATCACAACTATGTCATGACATTTGAAACATTTTCTTAGTCAAGCATGTTTCGCCCCGTAGATAAAAAGTTAAAAAAGTATGCAGAACTCAAACAGTGTGCTCTCCTTTCTTACCAGTGAATGAGCCCTCGTTACCTCCACCAAGGAGGTTATGTTGGTGTTATGTTTGTTGGTTTGTCTGCAGGATTACACAAAAACAATCGAACCGATTTCCCACGAAACTTGGATGGAGGATGGAACTCGTCCCAGGATAGATCTCATTGCAGAACCTGGATAATGTGAGAGATCCAAGAATTTGCTTCTCACTTTCTTTAACATTGTGAGATAAGGTGTTATTCTACATTTTCATTAATTTCTCAGGGAACAATGCATGGACCATGATGGAAAATATCCGGCGTATTAAGGTGGCTGGTATCTATGAGTGCGTTCAATTTACTGCAGACCCTAGATCAGGTGAACAGTTACGGTTGGTTTAAAATTTGGAGTGATACAGGACTATCGAGTTTGATACTGGACTAGGCATTGATTGAATTAAAGATGACTGTTGGCGGAGGTAAGCGCTCTACTAAGTGCCATTCTAGCTAATATGTAGATAGGGCTGACTGTCCTCTAATCTTAATTGTCATCTTCCAGTTGTTTATTTCCACAAGAAACACTTTCACTTGTCATTAAAAGTCATCATAACGTCATTAAAAGAAAAGCAGAGATGTTGCTAAACTCATCAGCGATCGTCCGTTGTACTCAAGCGTTCCATTTAGTCATCTGAGGTGTGTTTGGTGGGTGTGACAGGCCATTAAAAGAGCGATCGAAAAAAGTTCTACAAAATGGGATTGTGGGTTCATGTTGTCACGAATTTGTTACCATTCAGAAAAAGGTTTGTTAGTTTATAAGAAGAGATGTCTTAATGATGCCGATAACATTATTAACGAGCAGCTGTGGCTCAGGGTCAAGCCAGCACCTTGTTATCGTAAGATCGCTGGTTCGATTCCCCCTGGTCTGAATGTCAAAATGTCCTTGGGCAAGATACTGAGCCCAAAACTGCTCCTGATGTGCTGGCTGGCACCTTGCACGGCAGCCACCACCATCAGTGTATGAATGTACGTATGAATTACTGTAAGTCGCTTTGACTAAAGTGTCTGCTAAAATATAAAATGTAAATGTTTTGGTGGCTGAAATTGACTCATTGTCATCTGCTGTCCCTGGCCACAGATTCTGTGTGTGCCTGGATATCAGATTATATGAGATATTATCTAGTTTTTTTTACAACAGGTCAGTTTTGAAAACTAGATAATACACCAGGACCAGCTCGACAAAGTTTTGGTTGTGGGCTTGATGAGTGTTAAACGAGAGGTCAGTTACGTTGCATTGGGTGTTGGGTGTGTAATCTGTCTAATCAACTGCCAGGCTTTTTTTTCCCTATGACCCAAGTACCACGGTAATCCACCAGATGGGGCGTGCCTTCACCTCTCTATAACACTTTCATTAGTCAGACACATCAAATTTTATTACAGGTTTACAAAAGTGACATATGTGTTTTATGCTAGTATTGGGTTTAGTGTAAATAAATTAAGATTAGATTAGGATTTCATCGTTTTTTCTTTGAATACAGATTTTTTTTGGTTTATACTGCTATTTGGCAAACTGATAAATATTCTTTTGCACTACATACCACTTTTGCTTTGATCATCTGCCATGTTTTTCAAAGTGCTATGATATATAAATTGATAAAATACTACACGACTGGCAAATTGTTAAATGTATTTAATGGGTCAATTTTGAAGGCTGACTTTGAGCTAGTGTGTGTGTGTGTGTGTGTGTGCATCTGTCATTGCCTCTGTCTCAGATCCTGAGGGATTTATGAACAATGTCAAGTTCCCTCTGAAGACCTGAGTCTCTTCACTGCCTCTTAAAGCTTAATGCTCCCTGACTGAGTGGCACAGCAAGAGCCACACACTCTCTCTCTATGTGCCACAGATAATGCTAAGAACAACCTCTCAATTCCAGCTCTCCTCCTCGCCTAATGTGCCCTCCTTCCTATACCACGCGCACACGGCCATTTCCATTCAATGAGACAGCAGCGCAAACGTAGGTGATTGTAATGGAAAATGCGAACATTGTCCCTAATGGTTTCCCATCCCAGGAGAGTTTTGAAACATATGTAAATTTATGTAAACCCAACAGAAACACATATTTACAATAGCACAGGGTAATCACAATATGACGACACGGTGCGCTGGCCTTGTAGATGGAGGCGCCATGTGTCATTAGTCACCTTTATCTCTTTTCTGTTTCCTGCTACGGCATGAGTGCAACAATCACTCACAAAAGAATGGAAATGATCTGCGCTCATCTGTGGCACACTGATAGAGAGGGAGAGGTGGAGGATGAGGACGAAGGGAAAGAAATAAGGTTTTTATGCCCTCACCTCTGCTCGATGACTTGATGGCGTACCACACTTTATAAACTCAGCTCAGTAAATATTCAACAACAAACAGGTTTACTGTACAGGTTTTACATTTTCGTGAATATCAGATAACAAAATGGGTCACACAGACGAGCAGAGGAAGGAACAGAGGATCACGTCTGACCTGTTCACGATGGGTCACAGGTGACAACATTTCTGTTGTGGAAACAAATGACAGCAGTGGATTCTAATATGAGCAATCAGTTAATCAGTTTATTTCATTCTTATTATCATATGACATAAAACAACTCTTGTAAAAGGACTAAAATGATTGAGGACACAATATAGTTTTCTTAATTAATTATAGATCCTCATTTTTAACACTTTCCTTGTGTGGTTTGCCGCGCCTCTTGTTATTTTTTTGTTGACATAAATTAATTTTTTTAAAAACATGCATTTCTTGCCATGAAACATTAAAAAATGCCAGGTGTGGCAAAACAGAACAAAGATTCATTTCATTAAATTACAGGTAGTGAAAATGTGTGAACCTGAGCCAATAAACATGAACAGCACCATACAAAATTTAACAGAAATTTTAAGTAAAACAAAAAAATAAAAAACCAAAGAGCAGAAAAGAACTGAGTTGATCCTTAAAGAGCAGAGGAAGGAAACTCAGAATATTCAAGATTTCAAATATTCAACTACCTTTTACAATATAAAGCACCATTAATTGTGTTAATCTTTAATCACTTTTCATTTCGTTGTACAGGAGTGTAGTCTTGTGTTCCTGAATTTCCTTCAGGAAATTAATCAACACTTACATTTTCAGATCTTGTCTTATGTGCAGTTATTACACCTTCAGAGTGCTTTCATCACTAGCTTAGTGTTTGTGTTCTCACATTCATTAGTTGAACTCAAAGCAAAATTAATCTGGGTTCCCGGGAGTAAGCAGCCCCACCTGTGGCCTCAAGGCTTTACTTTCTGTTCTGTCTGACCAGTTGTTCCACTTCCTTCATGAAGCGCAGGCAGAGCTCATCCTGCCACGGCAGGGCGACACACTGCACCGCCACGGGCAGACCCTCTCCTCCAGACACAGCCTGTCAGCAAACACAGGATCCAGTCAGTCAACAGTCAGTAACCAGAACTACCACAGTCTTCTGCCTCCACCTACTGACCAGCTGTGGAACTACTGTTTTAAGGGTTACTCAATGGCCTGAGAGTGAAGCTTGGGTTGACAGAGAGGAACATACAGTTACTTGCAACAGCAGGGCCACACAATGGATAGTCTTAAGAGACTGTTCATGCAGCCACAAAGGCTTGCAACAAAACATCAGTGAAATGTTCAAAGGAACCACAACCACGATGTCAGTCATGTTTTTTAAAATCTTTGCTCCTAGGAGTGGGGGGACCCCTTGTGTCATAATCGGTGTAAGCTGAATTTTGGAATTAGAAATAACGGCAATGATTCAGCGATATACAACTTTTTATATCACGATATTGTCTTGCCCAGATATCACAATACAGAACATTATAATTTGTATTTTAAGTTGATTAGTAATATGAATAAAGGACTGACAGGTTGATATGCTGTTCACTTCTCTCCCTATTCAGCAACACATACAACACTTTTAAATAAGAAAATAACATTAAATAAGAACTTTCAAATTACGACTTTAGTGCAAAGAATGATTTGCCAACGCAATAGAATAGCCTACAATAGGCAAGGCAAGGACAAATTTATTTGTATAGCACAATTCAGACACAAGGCAACTTAAAGTGCTTTACAGGCACACACAGATTACATTAAAAGACATAAACATTTCATTTAAAAGACATTAAAAATTGCATAAAAAAAAAAAAATTAAAAATAGTATTTTAAGACCAGTAAAAACATTAAGAAACAAACATCAAAACAAGTAGGCTAAGATAGAAAAGCTTTAAAAGAAACAAGACTGTAGAGTCAGATTCATAATGCAGTTCAAACACTCGAATTGCTTGAGTTAAAAGCAGTAGCAAAAAGAAATGTTTTAAGTCTTGATTTAAAAGAGGTGAGTGTTGGAGCAGACCTTCAATTTTCAGGGAGTTTGTTCCAATAGGACCAAAAAGTGGTCCTCAATAGGCGCCTGTGTTTTGGTTGGGTCAGCAAGTGTATACCGGGACTTGTCTCCATGCCAACGATACACAGACAACGTGTTACCGGGCCACTCACTGCGAGCGCAATTTTTTACTTTCACTTTCGTTTTTGGAGCAGTTCGCATATTGACTTTTTGCTGGCTGTAGGAGCCTAGATTGCACAAAAATTCACCAAGTTCAATGCTAAAAGAAAAGTGGACAGTGAAAATCACCAATTCGAAGAAGAATGGACTGAAAAATGTGCATTCATTCTCCCTCCAACCAGCACAAGACCCATGTGCTTAATATGCCAGGAGACTATAGCTGTGCTGAATTTTTCCAATTTGAAATGGCATTATGAGACGAAGCATTGGAATTTTGAGGAGACATTTCCTCAAAATTCAGAGGTAAGAACAACAAAAATAAATGCACTGAAATCGTCATATCAAGCTGCAAGCAGGATTCTTATTACATCTTTAAAGGAGTCATCACCTGGTTTTTTACATATCCAGTCCCTCTTGGATCGCTTTGGATCAATTCTTAAAACTTATTAGAAAAAAAAAAAATCAAAAAAGTCAAACATAGAGCTTGTTCTGACACTTTTTCATACCGCAACTTTCTCACGCGAGATTATGCGCGAGGTTTTGACCGGTCCGGATGTGCATTGTATTAATATGTAATGAGGCGCGCGTTGATTGGCCGCAGGAAGGACAGAGCCGGAATGGGGGGCGAGCCTGCATGCACACACAGACTCCAAAACATAAACAGCCCCCTGTCATGGCGCACACACTAAATGACGAACCTTACGGAATTCAGGCATTTATGTACGAGCCAGAGTCGGAAACCGAACGGGAGAGTGAAGAGGCAGAGACGGTGGAAGAGACACGTTTACAGCAGGATGTCTCTGAATGTCAAATTCTTTTTTTTTCCGTCTTACTTTTCACACTCGTGTTTTACATGTTAGACCTGAGTTTTAATGCTGGCGGTGACGATGTATGGCGTGAAAATGACAGAGAAATAAGCAGATTCGGCGTGCTCACTCTGGCTGAGGACGGCTGTGAGCCGATGCATATGCAAGTAGCCCCCTGTGGTAACGTCAACACAGGAGCAGAGTCAAAATCTCGTGCTTTAGGAACGCGCACTTCTGTGCACTATTCCTGTTCGGAAAAAGAGCCAAAGCGAAAAAAATAAGCCACTTTCAGACTCCAGCTTTTCAGGCAAGTTTCAACAGAGGTCCAACACCAATATGCATGATTTAGCGAGAGAAATTGCGATTTATTTTAGGGCTGTCAAACGATTAATTTTTTTAATCGCAATTAATCGCATTTTGTTCTTAATACTTTTAACAACATAAGAAAGGGCAAATATGCTTGCTTTATGAAAATGTTTATTCAACACTTCAAATCATTCAGGAAAATAAAAGGCTCAAAAAAGATCCCCTCATCCTAAATGGGATTAAAACATGGTGGTGTCTGCTTTTAGGGTTAGGACAGGGGTACTCAAATACAAATCTTAAAGGGCCACAAAATATATATATATATATATATATATATATATATATATATATATATATATATATATGTATATATATATATATACACATATATATAATACAGAATACAGTATAATTGCATGTGGCCTGACCGACCTGACCGACCTGAATACATGGACCTTTGAGTTATTGAAAAAAATCTTTGTGGCCCTTTAAGATTTGTATTTGAGTACCCCTGTCCTACAATATTTGCTGCAGCTAGTCTGTCACTGGTTCTCTCCCCTTTAAACTTTAAAGGGCCAGCCAGTTGTGAATTAACACTGTCATCGATCAAAATTAAAAGTTGAAATACAGTCAGAGCAGTTCCTCTCAGGTGAGGAATCACAGAGCTATTTCATATTCGGTTTACTGACATTAATCTTTTGTACCTCTCATGAGATGTGTCCCTAATAAAGTTTGAACTGAATTGAAAAAATACTTAACTATTATAAATGAACAAGGACAGAACTTTTAACTTTTAACACATCTTTACTCATTTAACAACTAATTTTCTTCGTTTTCTTTTCATTTTGGCCCCCCCTTTCAGAAGTTGCTTTCCAATGTACAGCTGAAACGATTGAAAATGAATTGTAAATTAAAAAAGGAAATACTGGTTCCAGCATTTCATATGTGAGGGTTTGCAGCTTTTATATATCTTTACCTTATCCAATGTATCATAACTGTCATCTTGAGGGAGCAGGGTGACCAGGCAGCTGGTTAAATACTTAACTGTGGTAAGTTTAAATGTTTCATGCTCTTTGCTCCCCCTTGTGGTCAACAATTGCTCACTGCAACTATTTGTGCAGATGACTTTGACGCTTCAGTCTCCTCTCGCTGGTATGTTTTCTTACCTGTTTGAAGACCTTGTCCCAGTAGTCCTGATAATTGCCCTTATAGTGCTTGAGTTTCTCCTCATCCTCTGCTGTTACCGTGGAAACAGGAACAACACCGGCAGGAAAGTTGAGGAGATTATAAAGTATCATGGGAGAGCTCGCACCTAGAAGAACAAAACATTTTTAACTGGTTGTTCAGTGTGCTACACTGGGTTATATTGTTGCTGTTCTGGACAGTAATCATATGATAACATACAGTGCTGAGATAAAGATGGACACAACTATATCTACATCTCTCTGATCTGATCATTCACAAAGCTCTTTCAGGTACAACACACATAACTGTTCAGGGTACCGTACAGGAAAGTTTGCCACAGTATAAGAAGTTGAAGGCCGGTCCGAGAGCAGGGCACATCAGCACGTCTATGTTGCATCTTCTCCACTCTGCTATCGTTTCATGAATGTAGTCCTATTGAAAACACAAGAGCATTCCATTTTACCTGTGTGCATTCATACATGCAAAAGTGTTATTAGCTGACAGTAGCGGTACCTCAACAGCACTTTGATGCTTCCACTGATCTGCAACCGATCTAAAAAACAAGGCAGAGAAAAGAATTAGAATGTTTTGTTTGTTTATTAATTTCATACAATCCGTAAGTAATAAAAGCTCAAGCTTCTCACCCCACTCCACAGATAGCACTGCAGACGGAAGCAATACGAGGAGCCTGCAAAAGACAAGCACGACACAAAGCTCATTTTAGGTACTAAATCACACTGCAACTGTTTAATCAAGGTCATTTTCAAACCAAGAACATGCTCACTGTGCCTGGGGAAGAATTATATGTTCATTAGTTAATATTTACTCATACTCAAACGATTAAAGGGGGAGAGGCCTTTGTTTTGCAGAAGGGGCAGATACATTATCTCAAGAGACAACAGCAGAATGACAAAGGCTGACTCATTCAGGGACTACGAGTAGAAAATTTGCAACCTGCTAGAACCCGGTGCAATGCATCTCTCCTTGTTTATTCAGGGTTAATGTTTTATTGTGCACTGTCCCTGCTCAAATAAAGAAATTATAATTATGAACTCTTTTGCTGGCATACTGAGGATCATGCCTAGCTTCATAATCTGTATAATAAAGTACATTATTGCCAAGTTTTTGATATTTTTATTTCAAATTATTCCCCATGATTTTAATTTCCTTTTCAGCATATTGTAGCCATGAAGTTAAAACTATGCTTTGTATTGTAAAATGATGTCTCTTACATAAAGAGAGACAAAGTCAGCGGGAGAAAACCTGAATAGTTAGTATGTTTACAATTGTGTTGTTATTGTTCCTCAAAGACTCACCAGAGGCTTGAGGAGGAATGAGATGGTTTTCTTCAACCACTTCGGAAGATAGTAAGGGAGAACCTGGGCTTTGAGACAGGGGTCCAGGGGCCCGCCCTCCCTGAAAAAAGAGAGAACAATAATTGATTATTGGCACACAACAGAACAATGTGTTTGAAGGGACTGTAATTTGGGTTACTGTATCAGCAGGAAAGTAAAAGTTGTGGTGGCTTATTTACTGTACTCAAGAGCTTTTACACATTATGATCAACTGTGATTTATCGTATTCATTTCACATATTGAATACAATAATTTCAAGCATTAACAAATGTCACATGTACTTTTTTTTGCAGATATAAGACTGTACATATATTTTAATTCAAGCCACAAAGGAAATACTAGTCCTACCATTTTGTTACCAAATCAACAAATATTTACTTAAAGCAGCCAGTTAGACCTCATTTTATAAAATACAGACTGTTATCTTTGAGTGACTGACTGATTAAATTAAATCAAATTCCTTCAATTACTCCATCAATTTTTTCTCGCAGTTTGAAAGAAGTGCTGCCATTTCTTGTAAACGGTAATGGAAGGGGTCAGCTGAGGTGTGGCGGTGTGTCTGATAAGCAGCAGACTGATAAGACATACACAACTGCGTATGATACAGCATTTGGAAAGGCTGACTCATTAACTCTTGCTGACATATGAAGGATCATGCCTATCTTAATGATCAGTATAATAAAGTATATCATGAACAAGACTTCAATATTCTTATTTGAAATGATTTCTTGTGATTTCCCTTTCTTTTTGGCCAGTCTCATCATATTGTAACCGTGAAGTTAAAACTAAGCTTTGTATTGTAAAATGATGTCTCTTATGTAAAGATAGACAAAGTCAGTGAGAGAAAACCTGCATATTAAAATTACTTTCCATGAGGTTCAAATGGAAGTGCATCTGGCAGTGTAGTAAGTTTTCCTACGGTTATTTGTACATTATTATTTATTCTTATTTAGTATGTTTATATTTTTGTTGTTACACTTTCTCAAAGAACATACTTCTCGTAGGGAAGACGGCGAATGGGAAACTGTTTCGAAAGTGAAAGTGCTGACCTAAGCCACTATTTTATTCTATATATGTTTCTAGAAAGAATAACAACTCTGAAGTATGTTAGATCAGTCTTTAAGCCTTTCTCAATGCAAGTTACAGATTGAAAAGTTGACCTCTAACCTCGAGTCCATATTAACTGGTTTTTAGATTTGAAATTAAAACCAAAAATATTTTTCATCAATGTCATATAGCTTCAGTAATCTTATATTAAAGTTTAAAAGTTGAAATGTATCCCCCAATTGGAATTATATTGTATGATGAAAACACCATGGAGACATCAGTACCACAGGTGTATAAATTTGTTTTTTCTTTTCTATCTAATAATGCTATCAAGTCATGAAATGTAGTTTAGACATCTTTGAAGGCAATACAGTAAGGTTTCAAATATTTAATGTCTGTTTATGGAAACGAAAGTTACGTACGTAACTTCGGTTCTATGAATCCGGGATGACCACCAGAGGCGGTGCTTCAGCACTGAATGTCTCCATCTCGCGCATGCGCAGGTCGAGTGTTTATACCAACAAAGTCACCTGTGACCCCTGATGATACCGGCAAGCCTATATCTTCCGGTGACATCAGAGGATCTGTTCCTGCAGAATCTTCTCGCGAAACCACAAGGATTCTGAGTGACAGAACGCTCTGACGGTCATCCAGGATTCATAGAACCGTAGTTACATACGTAACTTTCGTTCTATTTCATCCTTACTGACCGCCAGAGGCAGTGCTTCAGCACTGGATGACCCATAACAACAAGGTCATGAGGAATGCCTATAAATACCTCAGTGAGATGAAGCAGTAGACGTGGGCAGCAGGGCCACACCCAGTGGGTGGGGAGTGGCCACATTCACCCGATAGAATCTGGAGAAGGTAGTTGTGATGCCCAAGATGCCGCATCACAGATGTCTCCCAGGGGCACACCATGCAGAGCCGCCCATGATGTAGAGACAGCCCTAGTAGAGTGGCACCTCACCCCGGATGGCAGGGGGCGACCACTGTGTTCATACGCCTGGGTGATGACATCCACAATCCAATGCGACAGACGCTGCTTGGAGAGAGCACAGCCTTTCTTAGGACCACCATAACAGACGAACAGCTGTTCTGACCGTCTCGTGCTTGCAGTCAAATTTATATAGACTCTCAAGGCCCGCACAGGGCACAGCAGTCCTAAACTTTCCTCCCCTGCAGGGGGAAATAACTGTGCCAGGTGGATAGGTCGGTTAAGGTTCGACGATGAGAGAACCTTAGGAAGAAAAGCTGTATTCGGCCACAGAGTGACCCCTGAGCCATCTGAGTTCCACCTCAGACATGAGTCACTCACAGAGAGAGCATGTAGCTCCCCAACACGCTTTGCTGAAGTGATGGCAAGCAGAAAGGCAGTCTTAGCAGACACCCTCTTCAACTCTGCCGGTGCCAGGGGCTCAAAAGGAGGCAGACAAAGAGCATCCAGCACCAGGGGCAGATCCCATGCTGGAATTCTCTGTGCCTTTGGGGGTTGTAACCTCAAGGCTCCCTTTAGGAAAAGGGACACAAGTCTGTGGCACCCCACGGTGTTGTCGTCAACTTGAGTGTGTCGAGAGTAGATGGCTGCCACATACACCCTCAGAGTAGCAGGGGACCGTCTGCCATTCAGGAGTGACTGTAGGAACTCCAGAATTTTTGGGATTGTACAGTGCACGGGGTCCTCACCCCTGTCCGAACACCAGACAGAAAACAGTTTCCACCTGTTCTCATACTGCATCCGGGTAGAAGGCGCCCTAGCATTCAGTATGGTATATTGGACGGTGTCTGAGCACTCTGACAGCAGCGGGTTGGGCCCTGCAGTGGCCAAACCCAGAGCTGCAGGCGATGAGGGTCGGGATGCCAGACCCGGCCCCCTAACTGGGACAGGAGATCCATCCTGTGGGGGAGACGCCACGGTGAGCCGCGGCACAGCCTGTGCAGCAGAGGAAACCATGTCCTCCCTGGCCAGAAGGGGGCTACCAATAGCAGCCTGTGGCCCTGCTGGAGGACCCTCTGCAGTATTTGAGGAAGCAGAGGCATCGGGGGAAAGGCATAGAGAAGACCCTCTGGCCAATCGTGGGCGAGAGCATCCTGGCCCAGAGGGCTGGCCTCCTCTGTCAAGGAGAACCAGAGGGGACAATGGGTCGACTCTTCTGTGGCAAAGAGATCCACCTCTGCCCTGCAGAAGACGTCCCAGATATTGAGCACCACCTCTGGGTGAAGCCGCCATTCCCCCGGTGGAGGCTTGCAACGTGATAGGAAGTCTGCGGCCCGGTTCCGTTCCCCAGGCAAATACATCGCCCTTATGCTGGCTAGGCAGGGGGCCGCCCACAACAGGAGGTCCTGGGACACCTGTAACAGCCGTGCAGACCTGGTTTCCCCTTGGTGGTTTATGTGAGAGACGGTTGAGACGTTGTCCGACCGTACTAGCACATGCCTCCCTCTCAGGAACGGGAGAAAAAGCTGCAGTGCCATGTGCACTGCCCGTAGCTCCAGCACATTGATATGGTCCGAGCAGTCCTGTGCAGGCCACAGGCCTTCAGCTGTCCGGTTCTGCCACACAGCACCCCACCCTGAGAGGGATGCATCTGTTGCGACGGTCTCCTGACGGGATGCAATGGGGACCATGGGCATGCCCTGAAGGAGAAATGATCTCTCCCTCCAAGGGGTCAGAGCAAGGAGGCAACGCCGTGACACCTAGAGTTTCCTGTGCCGGTGCCGCCTGGCATCCAAGTGGAAGCTGTTCAGCCACCTCTGAAGGGGACATAGTGACAGCAACCCTAAGGGTTGTGGCAGCAGCCGTCAGCTTGCCTAAGAGGTGCATATACTGGACATAGCGCAAGCAGCGACCCTCCTGAAAGAGGAGAAGGAGGCGGAGGATGTCGTCCACACGCCGAGGTGATGACAGGCCTTCATGGCAACAGCATCCAGAGTCACCCCTAGAAAGAGTGCACTCTGTGAGGGAACCAAGCAGCTCTTTTGGAAATTCACTCTGAGGCCGAGCTGGGCCACATGTGAGAGGAGAATCGCTGTGTCCCGGGTCACCTGAGACCGGGATGGTGCACAGACCAGCCAGTCATCGAGATACGGCAGGATCTTCATGCCCCGCGACTGCAGGGGTGAGAGGGCTGCCGCCACACACCTGGTGAACACCCGTGGAGAAAGGGAGAGGCCAAACGGGAGAACCCTGAACTGAAAACCGCAGAAATTTTCTGTGGTGTGGTGCAATGGGGACATGAAAGTACATGTCCTTCAGGTCTACTGAGGTAAACCATTCCCCTCTGGCAGCAGTACGCAGAACCTCTGCAGTACTGAGCATGTGAAACTTCAGGACTTTCAGGAACCGGTTGAGTCCCCTCAACTCGAGCATAGGGCGGAGTCCGCCGTCTTTCTTTTCGACAAGAAAGTAAGTCGAATAGAACCCCCCGGGTGACAGGGGGTCTGCTGGCTCGATGGCACCCTTGTCCAGGAGGGCGGACAACTCCTGGTTGAGGGCATGGGCTTTTGCCGGGTCCCGATGATGGTCATCTTGACCCGGCTGAAGGCAGGGGGCCGGCGTCGGAACTGAAGTTTGTACCCGTGGGTTAAGGTGGAAATCACCCAAGGGTCCTTGGTGGAAGCAGCCCAGTAGCTGAGCTGCTGCTGGGAAAAACAGCCGACGACCGGCCCCGGACTCTCAGCGCCTGGTCCCCCGGCCTCTAGAGGCCCTGGGGGGACGACGGGCAGCGTCGAAGTTCTGAGGTTGTCTAGAGGGCAGTCGTTCGGGGGCTCGAAAGCCCTGAGGACATCGTTGAGCCAGCTGTTGAACCGGTCGCTGAGACCTAGGGTAGCCACTGGGAGGAGTCTGTGGCTGAGAGCGGCGCCTGGGGGGAGCTGAAGAACCCCAGGTCTGCTGGGAGGAGGCATACTCCTGTGAAGCCCAGAGAGCTGCTGCCGAGTCTGCCTGGCCTGGCCTGTGCGCTCCAGCGCCTCTACAGCAGCCGACCCAAAAATCTTGCCGGGTTCCACTGGGATGCTGCGGAGGGTTCTCCGGCACGCCTCGGTGAGAGGCGACTGTGCCAGCCACACCTGCCGGTGAGCCTGGACAAGTGTGGACATCAGGCGCCCCAGTTCTCTGGACATCAGAGCAAATGCCTGCAGAGATGCGTCACCGACGCTGTGGAAGGAAGCGTCCAGCGTGGCCTCCTGCAGGGACGCTGAGAGAGCGAGCATCAGATGCGAGACGGATTTGCCAATGCGTCCCATGCGTGCTGCTGCGTCATAGGCCTTAGCGAGCAGGTCATCCGTGGCCCGACACTGGGGGCGCGGACACCTGGCATCTGTTCTCAGAGCCGCTATAGCCGGCTCAACCGCTGGCATATGGGCCAAGCCGAACTTGGCTGCATCCTGCATGGCTGCCAGGGTCCGGCCATTTGATGTTGCATGAGAGAGGGCTCTAGTATCTCTCCAGCATGCGTGCAACTCCCTCAGATATTCTTCTGACGGAGGCACAGTAAAGGTGGCAGGGGCTGGACCACGCCTGAAGAAAGCACTGGCAGGAGCCGGCTGAGCCTGCGGAACATCCAACTGCAGGCGGGCCAGGGCCATACGAATGATGGCACCCATGGAGTTATTCTCGGACTCAGCACCGAAACTGCGGGCTGAGGAGCGGGAGCTCGCCCCGGAGGTTTGGGAGGCAGCGTCCTGGGGGACCACATCCGCCCCGTAGTCAGCGAACTCAGTGGCCGAAGCAGCCACGGAGAGCACATCCTCCTCTGGTTCAAAAATGGCGGCAGGGGGAGCAGGAGCACCCACATCCACTGCACCAGTCCCAGACTGGATGGCTAGGAAGAGGGACTTAATTTGATTTAGCTTCTCAGTCAACTGGTCCACCCTGGAGGCCAGTTTAGACTCCTTGACCCTCTTCCCAGAGGAGGCGCCTGCAGCCTCTGCAGCCCGACGTTTAGGTCGGCTAGGCTGTGCTGGAGGCAATCGCTGGGCTGGGGTCAACTGGTCCAGCTCCGGAGCATGGCCCAGCAGGTGTTCAGCCTCAGCCGGTCTAGCAACCCGCACTGCCCGGGGCATGAAGCTACAGTTTATGCACGGGTCCTCTGAAAGCCCCTCCCTCAGGTGATCGAGGCCAAGGCACGGAGGACACATATCATGACCATCTTCAGACTGCAGAGCGGCCAGACAGGCTGAGCAGGAGTGGTCACCAAGCATGGTGACAACTGGTTCAAATACAAGCAAACTGAGAAAGACAACAGATGCTGGGAAAGGGAGCGAACGCACTGCCTTCACCAGCAGGTGTCGCACAACAAACGCAGTTAGCCTTTGTGGCTAACACTTCTGCTAACTACAAGGGCAACAGTACCCGCCTATGCTGGGAGCGGGAGCAAGAGCACTGCCTTCACCAGCAAGGGTCAGCTTGCTGCGCAAAAACCAATCAATGGGCACAACCGCAGGTGCCACAAAACGCAAACTGAAGTAGGCCAGGCGAAAACGCTGGTAAAACTGCCAAAAGGAAAGCAAACACAGCTCAGGATGCAGCTGTTACAGAAAATAGTAATATACATCTATGATGGGAGAGGGAGCGCACACACTGCCTTCACCAACACGGGAAAACTACAACGAAAGGCGGGTACAAGTTGTACAAATTACTCACAGATGTAACAGTAGTACGGATGTCGGGAGAGGGAGCGAGTACACTGGCTCCACCAACGTATAAAACTACAACTGAAAACGGATACAACCAACGGTGTACCGATTACGCAGACAATAGGTCAAGCGGACAACACTGCTAATGCCTGCAAATGACAGCACAAATGTCGGTAGAGGGAGCGAGTACACTGGCTTCACCAACATAAAAAAAAAAGAGATACTCAAAGGAAACGTAACACTACGCCTGGTATACTCAGCCAGTTGTAGAGACGAACCGATGGTGATCCGAAGGGGTGTCCGCGGCAAACCGCAACAAAACTCCCGTCTCAGCTCGTCGCAGCCCTTGGAGGGCTCGCAGCTTGCAGCTCCAACAGGTTGTCGCAAGGCTACCAGCGACGAAGCAGCAGTAAGTACGTGTTTAGTTCAGCTAGAGCTGAACTAAACAGATGGAGACATTCAGTGCTGAAGCACCGCCTCTGGCGGTCAGTAAGGATGAAATAGAACTACCTTGACATTGATGTGAAGGCCTGAACTTTACACTGACATTGCACATACCTTACTTTCTGCGTGACTAAGTGCATCGGTATATAGTTTAGCATTTAAGGGGCTACAACTTGCATTTCAATCTGTAATGTGATTGCATTTGTGAAATGACACATAAATAAAGCTTTAGTGCTTCGTCTGTTCAGCTGACCTCTGTATCCACACGTGCTTAATACCTAGGTCCCTGTGTTACTCACACCTCAAACCTCGTTCTCCCTTCCATCACCATTTACAAGAAATAGCAGCACTTTTTCAAAACTGCAGACACTGATGCACAAAACAGCACAAAGCTCCAGCTAATGTACTATAGTTATATGAGGAATATTATATATATATATATGTATACAAGTATCCGTACGTATTCTTTTGTCTTATTTTTGTTTCACTCCATTCTCAGTTCCTATGTGTGACGGGGCTATAACTGACATTTTATTGCATCCCTGTGTTGTAAATTGCTAAATAAATTAACCTTTCTACCTTGAGAAAACTTCAGCTCCACTTTCACTTTGTGAGCTGTGCAGCTATTTGTGGGCGCGATTTGATGCATTTGGCCATTATAAAAACAGCAGTAGGGGGAGCAGACACTTGGAACTCTGCATCTTAACTTTAGCTGCTGTATCTACTGTGTACTCTTTAAGCCAAACATGGCCACCAACCTAGGTAAGTCATGATATAAAGGAACAATTATTTAACAGTGATAAAACACTGATCATCAACTTTTTTAGGAATTTAAAATGTTTTGTTCCAAAAGCAGAAATTAACGATGTTGATTTCTTGGTCACTATGAAGATGTTTAAGATTTGGAGCATTTTTTAAATGAATGCCATTTATGTCCTTTAGGAGGAAGATTTGGAGGATGTGCTTTTAAATTTAGCTGCACCTTATTATCTTGTAAAGGAAAAGGTTTGTTTTTTGCTACTTGGGGTGCTGCTCAATGTGGTTGGGCAAACATTTGCACAGCGATTCCTGTTTAGTGATTATTCACTGCAGTTTCTAGTAAGAAAGAAACTCTTAACAGCAGAGAAAACATATCAGCGGACCTCAAAAAATTAAACAGGCTTGTTTGTTTATGCTATAAATGTAAGAATTAACATTACTGCATGTCACACTATTTCTATGCATCCACTGGCTGCAGCATACAAATAGGACAGGCAATAACCACTTTAAAATGCCTGTTGCTTATTTTATTTTATACCTATTGAATAACCATGCCTTTTGGATCTATGCTTATTTTGGATGGATTTATACAGGCATATACTGGGATCATGTTGTAGGTCTTGGAAGAATATTTTTTGCTGAGTAGTTTGTATAAAAGTTTGAGGTGTAAAGCATGAATAACCACTGAATGAATGTCGAAGCAAGTATTGTTACAACACTCCTGTTCTGCCCGAAGCACTTAATACATTTATTTAAAAAACTGACCTACGTTTCTAGAACACCTGTGCTTTTGTGAACAACTGTAACATCTGACAAAAACCTCAAATGAACAACAACAAAACAAACAAACAATCAAAAAGAGTTTTGGGGGAGTTGCTGAGAGTGCAATTACACACTGCAGTGAGGGGTACTTGGTCTGGACAAGTTTCCACCATTTAATTTCACTTTTTTTGCTGACAGAGAGGGCTGCTTAAGGGAACTGCTGACTTAAAATAGTAAACTAAATCGCACTGTTTTTGTTGTCTCTCAGCAGAAAAAAGAGGTTAAAGCTGGCTGACTAATTGGTTAGCGCTTTATTATGGGGAAAGAGGGCCATAACAGAATATGTTTGTTTCACATTTCAATTTATTGTAAGTGGGATAAAAATTATCACCCCAGGACTTCCCAAAGGTCAGCGCAACCTATCTTGTTACGTAACTAGTAGACAAGGCAGTGAAGCTTGCTTATCTTGTCCATGAATACAGCAGATAAGACTGATATTGGGGCGAGCTTAGTAGTGTTTTCTTTTTCAAGGCAAGCTTTGGCAGAGAAGTAATTAATAATAATGTTTACCTTACGTCATGGTGAGTTAAAGTATAACTGTAGCAGAGAATCTACAAAGGTATATATCAATATATTTGCACTATACTACTTTAATGTTTGTGTGTCTGTGTTGTGTCTCCTGTATGTTCAGTTAGTCTGTAACTTTGTGTTTTGCTGCTGCCTACCTGGAACAGGTTTCTCTTGTAAATGAGACCCTGGGTCTCAATAAGATTTTACATGTATGAATAAAGGTTAATAAAAAATAAATAAAAATTAAGGAGAATGAATTTGTGTTTGACCCCAAGTCTCACTAAAAAACAAGTTTCACACACTTGAATTTGAGGCTCAAATGATTCACTGTGTTACAGCTCTTAATATCAACCACACTTAACTGTATAACTTATCCAAATGGACTGTACATCAACAGATTAAATTACAATTCCCTACTGCTAAATACAAGTATCAGTATAACTCATACAGCTCTAGGAAAATGACGAACGATCTCTTTTGCTGGTATATCGAGAATAATGTCTAATTTATTTTTTATAGAGACATGTAGAAGAACGATAAACATATAAAAAATAAATTATTAAAAAAGTAGGCATTACGAATTTATATTTAGTTAGGTTTAAATAGAGCTGTACATTCAAGGATGTACCTGCTGTCACAAGCTACCTGGCAGCCTGCTGCTTATCCAGAGCTAAATGGTGTGTCTGTTAAGTTTTGGCTGAGCTGAAGTCTCAGCTCTAATAGTGATGGTTTGGCCATTGCTTCTCTCCCATCATTGTATAAGTCATATTAAGTACAATTTATGCACAACCTGGTGATCTTATTCAGTGTCCCTCATTCTTCTCCACAGGATCAAGCAGAACAAATAATGCAGAGCTGAGGATAGTGATGGTGGGGAAGACAGGAACTGGGAAGAGTGCCACTGGAAACAACATTCTAGGACGACAATGCTTTGAATCAAAGTTCTGTGCCAAGTCTTTGACTGAAGACTGTTCTAAGGGCAAAGCCACAGTGGGTGGACAACAGGTTGCTGTCATTGACA
This sequence comes from Sparus aurata, assembly GCF_900880675.1. Taxonomy (NCBI): domain Eukaryota; kingdom Metazoa; phylum Chordata; class Actinopteri; order Spariformes; family Sparidae; genus Sparus; species Sparus aurata. The sequence goes on from NC_044197.1 coordinate 13,140,166, forward strand.
CCCCAGGCCTGTTTGACACCAGGTTTGAACAGGATAAAACAACTAAAGATCTAAGCCAGTGCATCTCTTATGCTTCTCCTGGACCCCACGTGTTCCTGGTGATCATCAGGCTGGGGAGATACACTGCTGAGGAAATGCAGACGGTGCAAAAGATTCAAGAAATCTTTGGCCAAGCAGCAGACAAATACAGCATGGTTCTCTTCACTGGTGGTGACCTACTTGACAGTACTATCGAGGAATTCTTGAATGAAAGCAAAGATCTTCAACAGCTTGTGGCCAGATGTAACGGCCAGTACCATGTCTTCAACAATAAGGCAAAGGATTCCTCTCAGGTCACTGAGCTGCTCCAGAAGATCAGAAATATAACCCAGAAGAACGGAGGAAGCCACTACACCAACGAGATGTTCCAAGAGGCCGAGAGGAAACTTGAAGAGGAGAAACAACGCATCCTAAAAGAGAAAGAAGAGAAAATTCGAAAAGAAAAAGAGGAAGTGGAGCGAAAACTTCAGAAAAAATATGAAGAACAGATGAAGAAAATCAATGCGCAACGCCAGGCTGAGAGAGAGAGGGAGAGGAAAGAGAGAGAGGAGGAGATGAAGAGGATGAAGCTGGAGATGAATGAGGAAAGAAAGAGAGAGAGGGAAGAGAGAGAAAGAGAGAGAGAAAAAGAGAGAGGAGAGAGAGAAAGGGAGACGGCCAACATGATGAGTAGAATGAAGGAAGAGCATGAGAGAGCACTGAGAGAGGAAAGAGACAGGGTGCAGTCCAGGTTTGAGAGAGAGGCAAGAGACGAAGCTGAGACGAACAATCCTCTGATAAGAGCTGGCAAATTTTTAATAAAGGGAGTTGGAAAACTATTTAAGTTTTGGTAAGTGAGTGGCCCCCAATCCAGGGGGTTGAAAGATGTAGCTGCCACACAGAGGAACATATAAAATATATATAGGCTACACAAAATTAAAGACAGAACTACAATCATGATCTACTTTTTATCGTTTTGAATTATCCAAGTGATTAAGCTACTTTAATTTGTTGAAGTCGAGCTATATATTGTATGTTAGTCACTATCATACATCGTGTGGGTGAATACTCAATTCTTATTGGCTGGAGGGTGTCATTTAACTTTGGATATCGTGAGACTTCAAGTGAAACTGCCTGATTACTGTTCTAAATCAATGAGCTATAGCCTGTATCTAAAATGAGTGGTACTTGCATTAGCTGGCTGCAGCCACCTCAATGCTTGAAATAAATCACATTTTTAAAATCTGAATATCTTGTAAACAACACAAAGTGTAGTCCTTCAGTGTAACACATGGTGGTGCTTGTAACACACAAGCTGCAACAAGTCGCTTACACTCATAAATTAAATAGTGGGTAACCTTAGTGTCCGCTGGCTGAACTGTCCATAATAAGTAATAGATAACTCATATAATGGTGGGCAAACTCTGTTTGATTTGAAAAAGCTGATTAAACTATGTGCATTTACTTCCCACTTCAGCCTTGCTACACTGTCCCTCTGAGTTTATTGTATCAAGCGATCCTCCTACATCTAATTCACTACTTAACTCACTGCTTTAGGCTGCAGCTGGCCAGTCATTTGTTCATGTACAATTTTATTGATTTGAGGAGCGTGACAAAGTCAAACTCTCAGGTGTTGCCAGGAAAAAAAACATACTGCTTGTGAAAAACTTTATATTTTCATCACAAAACACATGAAAATACACACAAATAGTCTTAAATGTTTTGTTCTTTGTCAAGTGACCATGATATAAGCAGCTTAATGCCCTTTGAAGTGTCCATTATCAGGAGCCTCCGCAAAATCCATTGATTCAGACCTCCACATCGTCCATTAATTCCTCATAATGGAAACCTCGTCCCTTACACATCACAGGCTCACATTGCCATCTTGTATTCTTTTCACAGAACGCTTTGAATACAGAATGAAGACAAATGTGGTGTGAAGGGAAACATCTGACAGTATAAAATGTTAATATATGCTTTATATTTTTCAGATCAGGACTCCAGGTTTGTTTCCCAGTTTTGTATTATATTGTGTTTGTCATTCAAACGCTGCATTTGGTTTTCTGCAGACTAAAAGTTATTTTCTTTTACTCACTCACTGATTGTGTAACTGTTTGCAAATACTTACATTATTTCTGTTCATCTGTTGGTCACAAATTCTCTTTAACCATTGATTTCATGGATTATGATGATGATGCAACTCAAGAACAAATGTGAAATAAAGAAGTGATAATTGACTATGGGCTACTTTACGAGAAATGAGAAAGTGAGAAAAGGGAATAATCCTCTGGCATAACATGACCATGCCATTTTTACAACAAACTGGAAAGTTTTTTTTTGTGGCAGTGCCAAAAGATGTCTTTGAACGGGAAGTGTTGACTAGCATGGTGATAAAAGTGTGGTACAGTCTCTCTCCCTAAAAATGTAATCAGACTACTTTTACCGGCATTGTGTGCAGTTGGTTGGACTATGTCAAAGATTTTTAATTTCACTGGGTTTGTTGACAATGCAACTCAAGAACAAATCTGAAATAAAAGACTTGGTATAAGACTAAACCATGTCAGGGTACTTATTAACAAGTTCAAAGGTCATATGTCAATACTTTCCCATGAAATTAGAGTCTTATACTGAACTAGCTGTGGACACCTTGAAGTATCCAATTTCAAGTGGCTGTAGATCAGAAAAATGCTAACTAACAACTGTCCAATATAGTTTTAACAAGTAAAGTTTGTTTCTCACAAACTCACTGGAATGTCCCGTCACAGACATGGCAGGCAAGACACAACACTGTTACAGTAGGTTCTTATCAAAGTACCACAAACCAGATCAGTTACATTCCACACTGAGAACAATGAGTGTAGCGTGTCCTGCAGTTTGAAATATGTGCTGCCACTTCTTGTAAATGGTGAAGAGTGGGAGGGGCAGTGACTGAAGTGGGCAGACAAGCATCCTTGTTATGCAGGAGAGTCAGCTACCGAGTTTAATAAGCAGCAGACTGACAAAGGCTGACAAACTATCTCTTTTGCTGGTATATGGAGGATAATGTCAGATTTGTATATTATAGAGACAGGCAAGTATAGAATTCAACATATACAAAATAGATTATTGAAAAATAGCCATGATAAATTTATATTTAAGCTGTCCATTAAAGGTGATGTACCTGCTGTTGTCACAAGCTCCCTGGCAGCCTGCTGCTTGTCCAGAGTAAAATGGTGTGTCTGTTAAGTTTTGGCTGAGCTGAAGCCTCAGCTCTAAAAGTTTCACCCCTGCCTCTCTCCCATCATTGTTTAAGTTGAAAGAAGTACCTTCAAGTCCCCTTCCTCCCTCTCCTGGTTGTGCAATGTCACATGTTACAGGAATAGGAAGCTGTTTTTGAAACATTTTCTAGTGAGTGGTCTTAGATCCTGGTGCTTGAACCAGTGACTCCCACACACAGGAACATATGAAATAATGATTGTAAATTTATCAGAACTACAACTTAACAGAATTACAATCACAATATTTTTTTTCATTCTATGATAAAATGATTAAACCAATTTTATTGATTGAAGAAAAGCTCAATGGTGGGAGTTGTAAAATACGTTTCACTTTCATTGGATCAGTATGTGGTTTTCCCCATCTACTAAAAAAGACTCTGTCACTGTAACAAGCACAAGACCTTTAGTTTCACTTTCATTGTGAGTCATGCAGCCATTTGTGGGCGAGGTTTGGTGCATTTGGCCCATTATAAAGCAGCAGCAGGAGCAGACAATCTGAACTCTGCATCTTCACTTCAGCTGCTGTATCTACTCGGTACTCTTTAACCCAAACATGGCCACAAACTTCGGTAAGTCATGATGCTGCATCCACGTTATCATTTAAGAGTGATCATGGCTGAATCTAATTTTCTGTAACAATAATGTCCTGCTGTAATGATAAAATGTATTTTCTATCTTATAAATTATCATGCCTCTTACTGTATGTCTATGCTCAATTATTTTCTTTCTCATTCATTCAAACATATGCTGGGATTATGTTGTTGATATTTGAAGAATTATTTTGGCAGCAGAAATATATACCTTGTATCAGCATGTGAGATGTAAACACATCACACACACATATCTGCCTCAGAAATCACCAAATCATAACTTCATCCCTAAGAATCAACAGCAAAATGTAGCCAAAGCTCTCAGGGAATTAGAATGGGATAATCTAATTTCCTGCAATGACATAAACCAGAGTGCTGACTCCTTCTGTCAAAAAATTAAGGAGCTTCTGTTGTCTTTCACTAGGACAGGGAGCTCTAGGACCAGGAAATCCAGCTCTCTTTCCTGGTTTAATAATGAGTGTCTTGCAGATCGGCTGCTCAAAACTTCACTGAAAACTGGTCTAATCATTGACTGTCAAAAATTCACATCAGCACGAAATAAAGTAACATTAGCATTACGAAAAGCTAAAGCAAATTTCTTTTTAAACATAACTGAGAGTGCACAGGGAAATTCAAAAAAAGTGGAAAGAAATCAATAACCTGTCTGGCCGACTGACTAAGCAAAGCAGTAAAGGAGTAAAAAAAAAAAACTGTAAAAAATCCTGGCACCTTGGCTGCAGAATTTAATTCTTTTTTTATAAATTCTGTTCAAGAAATATCAAGTCTGTTCGCTGCACCTGACTGTGTTTATCATCCTGTCAATCGCGAACAGCCTGTCTTTAACATAACTGCAATCTCTGAAAGAGAGGTAATGAAAATTATTTGCTCTCTTAACAAATCTAATGCCAAGGACGACTATGGATTTGACACTTATTTTTTAAAACTTGACATAGAGTATTTGGTTTGTCCCATCATGCAGCTGGTAAATCTGTCTATCAGGCATTCTGTTGTCCCGACCAAGTGGAAGGTGAGCACGGTGAATCCAATCTTCAAATCTGGAAGTAAATCTGAAATCAACAACTATAGACCAATGAGTATTCTTCCGGTCATCTCCAAAATAATAGAAAAATGGGTGGCTAAACAGCAGAACATCTCAATAAGGGTTTTACAGCATTACATCCGATGCAGTTTGGCTTCCTGGCTCACCATTCCACAGAGTCGGCCATGAGGAAGTTTGCTGAAAAAAACAAGTGTCTCCTGGATAGGAACAGTTGTGTGGGAGCTGTTTTCTTGGATCTTAAAAGGGCCTTTGACACCATTGACCACCGAGTACTGTTAACTAAGCTGTCAATATTTAATTTCTCTACACTGGCCCTCAATTGGTTCAGATCATATCTTGCAGACAGAAAGCAGTGTATGGTGGTCGGCAGTGTCAAATCCCCTTACCTGGACTGTCCAGTAGGGGTCCCTCAGGGTTTCTTACTTGGACCTATTTTGTATGGAGGACTAAACCTGACTTAAGTATAAATAAATAAATAAACAAATAAATAAATAAATGCATAAATAAATGTATAAATAAATGCTGAAATAAATACATAAATAAATGAATAAACAAACAAATGTATAAATAAATATATAAATAAATCCAGGAATAAATAAATAAATGCATAAATAAATAAATAAATAAATAAATACATGTATAAATAAATCCAGGAATAAATAAATAAATGCATAAATAAATGAATAAATAAATAAATAAATGCTGAAATAAATGTATAAATAAATAAATAAATAAATAAAAGTATAAATAAAAGAGTAAATAAATAAATAAATAAATGCTTTATATTTATTTCTACATTTCTGTTCACCTACATTTATTTATTTCTGTATTTCTGTGTCCATATGTTAATGAGGTAGGAGGTCCTAACCTCAGTCAACAGCATGATTGGTCAAATCGGAGAGCCAGACAAAAGCAAAAGATTCCCGATCCCAATGCTCCCTGTAACGTTGCAAACCAGCTTAAGTTAGCTTAATGGCCTCGACCGATGTGGCAGTGTAACTGGCGTTCATTTTAACTTGCGAGGGTTCCAGATGTGCTGGTGGTGTGGTTTGAGAATCCCGTCTGGAGAGGGGTCCTCGGCCATGTCCGCTAACCAGGAAAAACGTTCTGCTCATCGATCCAAGTCATGTATATGTGTATTCGTTTTGACGTGGCTTGCACACTACTATTCCACACGGAGATGCCGGGGCTGCGACCTGCAAACCACTGTTAGACGAGCGCTACAGAGCACAAATCGTCCAAAAGTGCATGTTGTCGGTTTCATATCTTTGTCGTGAATGTTTGAACTCGTAAACAACTCATGGGTGGAACAGTCTGAGGCATTGTTCACGGCGAGCGGCTCGAGAGCGGCGTGGAGACCGCTGTTGGCTTGTTAGCGGTTAGCTGTTAGCTGTGGCGCTGAGAGCGCAGCGACCAGGTTAACTTGTGACACCTGTTACTATCGAGTATTTCTTTCATTCCACACTGCGTTCAAATTGTTACTTAAAGCCATCGTTCCGAGCCGCATACATCGTTGTTAAGCTGAAGCCAAGTCAGTGTGAAAACTGTACACTGTCATACAGCCTGCTCGTCTGCAGAGTATGTTGACATCCAGCCCGAACTCAGCGTGAGGTCAGTCAGCTGTGGCAAAGCGTGAGACGTCCAGATCAACCTGTGATTTAAACACCTGTAGCGACCGTCGACCGTGGTTCATAGGAAAGCCCAGACATGTATCTCACTCTCGATGGTAACAGGTGTCACAAGTTAACCTGGATGCTGCGCTCTCAACGCCACAGCTAACAGCAAACAGCCAACAGCCAACAGCTAACAGCTAACAGCTAACAGCGGTCTCCATGCCGCTCTCAGGGCGGCTCGGCGTGAACAAATGCCTCAGACTGTTCCACTCATGAGTTTTTTAAGAGTACAGACTAGGGGTGTCAACGTTTACAATTTGTTCTACACGTGTAAACGGGACTTCTAACCAACGTGTACCCGGTTACACGTCGGAGATTTATGATCTCTTTCTATCGCAGTTGTGGTAGCACCGATGCCAGCAGCAATCTCTCCCTCCAAATTGTTCGGGTGTTTCCATCACAGGTGGTTTAGCATGGATCCCGTGCTGTTGTTGTAAGCCAACTTTGCCTGACATAGCCTACACTCAACTTGATTTCCACTGGCAGTTTGTTCAAAAAACACACAGTGCTCCGCTTGTTGACCGCCGCCATCGTGTCCCCCAGTCAACTTGAAGTGACGTGACGCGACACTGGCTGTGGCTGCGGATTTTTATTTTTTTTTTATGTCAACATAACATTGCGCCCCATTCATCTATTATGTATGCGGATAACTGCACTAGTGGGAACATTTAAGTGTATAGTTAGTTAATGTTATATCTGAAGCTTTCAGGTAACATTATCTTACTTTCACTTTTAAAAATTGCGTCTGTCCAATTTTCCTTCGGGCGTCGGTATCAATTTATAGCGGGTCGGCTCTGGTACGGAATGTAATCTGTGCTACTGTCGGATAACGGGTCGGATGCGGTGACCCGTGCAGGACTCTGCTCTAAGTGACCATTTTAATCCTCTAGCCAATTATCAAGCTAAATATCCAACATGCTAGTTAACGTCAAAGACTGCGGTGGAAGACGACGGTAAAATATTTCCACTGGATTTATTTATGCCTGAATTTTTAAGGTGTGGCGGCTTTTATTTTTTGCCGTGGCGGTGCGCCACAGTCAATTACATGTAGGGGAAACCCTGAATACTATATATATTGATGAGAATTGGGAGGAGGAGGAGGAGGAAGAAAAAAAGACGTGTAAACGGTTATTGATTTTTCTAAACGGTTATGATTTGTTATCCGTGTATCCGTTTACACGTGTAGACGTTGACACCCCTAGTACAGACATTTACAACAAAGATATGAAACCAACAACATGCATTTTGGGACGGTAGCGCTCGTCTAACAGTGGTTTGCAGGTCGCAGCCCACATATACATGAACTGAATCGATGAGCAGAATGTTTTTCCTGGTTAGCGGACATGGCCGAGGACCCCTCTCCAGACGGGATTCTCAAACCACACCACCAGCACACCTGGGACCCTTGCCAGTTAAAATGAATGCCAGTCAATTTCATTACTAAACCAGAGCTACATGAATAACAAATGTCAACAACTGCAGCTAACAGTTAGCTGAGCGGGCTTGCTGGTAGCCAGCAACATTTCTGTATAGGAATCAGCGCACCTAGTAAGGCAGAAATAGTAGACCCTAATCGAGGACACTCCTGTAACCAATCATGCTGTTGACTGAGGTTAGGACCTCCTACCTCATTAACATATGGACACAAAAATACATAAATGAATAAATGCAGGTGAAGAGAAATGTAGAAATAAATATAAAGCATTTATTTATTTATTCTTTTATTAATTCTTTTATTTATTTATGTATTTATTCATGCATTTATTTATTTATTCTTTTATTCATACTTTTATTTATTTATTTATAAATTTATTTATGCATTTATTTATTTATTCCTGTATTTATTTATACATTCATTTATGCATTTATTTATTCATTTATTTATTTATGCATTTTTTATTTATTTATTCATATTTAAGACAGGTTAATCTTCCATAATTTTGTTTTCTTTTTACATTAACGATTTCTTTGATGTCTGTAAGGGTGTCAATGCACAGTTGTACGCGGATGACGCAGTTATTTTCACCCCCGCAATAAACACGACAAAGGCTGGTCAAATACTCACAACAGCAATGGCTCATGTTCAGGACTGGCTCACTAATTCATGTTTTTCTTTAAATGTTAAAAAAAGTGTCTGTATGATTTTTGCCAAAAGGCCGCCAAATATTGAGCTTTCTTGTGTCTTTCTGGGAGGGGAGGAGCTCACTTTGCTGAGCGAGCTCAGATACTTGGGAGTGACCCTGGACTCGACACTCTCATTCAGGAAACACATCAAAAAAGTAATCTAACTCTGTCCAATACAATCTGGCAAATTTCAGACAGATCTAAAACTCATTAACCAGCAGTGCAGCTTTGATGTTTTTACACTGTATGATCTTCTCACATATAGACTATTGCTTAACGAGTTGGTCACATTTGGAATAGTCTTCCCTCCACAATAAGGGAATGGCCCACATACTCCTCTTTTAAAGGACAACTTAAACAGTGGCTCAAATCACACCAAATGTGCGACCATTAAATGGACTTAAGACTACTGTACATTAATTTTCATTGCCTTGTTATATCCTTCTGGGTCTGGTATCCTCCTGATTGTGTAATGTATTGTGTTTTGTGTGTGTGTGTTGTCTCTTCTATTTGCATTTTATCTATTTATTTGCTGTCTCTTCTAATTGTATTTTTTATATTTTTTAGGGTCTACAGATGCAATAGCTCTGCTATAATCTGTCATATTTACAGAGACATTTTCGATGTTCATCAATGTGCATTGTCCCTATCCAAAAATAAAAGTATAAAGTATAAACCTCAAATGGACCAAAGAGAGTTGCTCAATGTAGATAAATAAAATGTTTGACCCTTACAATACTGAGTAACTTCCTGAATTGTACATTGTAGTGGGGGAGAGGGCTGTTGAAAACAACTGCTGACCTTTGCCTTAAGTGGCTAACTAAAAAGTTTCCTGAAGCCACACTGGATCATGGAAATAAAGTCAGAGATGCATATGACTGAATTAATTACTTTTGAATGTTTTGTCTCCTTCCCCATCGTCGTTTAAGTTGGATGATGTACAATGTATGCGCAACTTGATGATCTTATTCAGTGTCCTTCATTCTTCTCCACAGGATCAAGCAGAACAAATAATGCAGAGCTGAGGATAGTGATGGTGGGGAAGACAGGAACTGGGAAGAGTGCCACTGGAAACAACATTCTAGGACGACAATGCTTTGAATCAAAGTTCTGTGCCAAGTCTATGACTGTAGACTGTTCTAAGGGCAAAGCCACAGTGGGTGGCCAACAGGTTGCTGTCATTGACACCCCAGGCCTGTTTGACACCAGGTTTGGTATGGATAAGACAGCTAAAGATCTGGGCCAGTGCATATCTTATGCTTCTCCTGGACCCCACGTGTTCCTGGTGATCATCAGGCTGGGGAGATACACTGCTGAGGAAATGCAGACCGTGCAAAAGATTCAAGAGATCTTTGGCCAAGCAGCAGACAAATACAGCATGGTTCTCTTTACTGGTGGTGATCTACTTGAAGACAGCCCTATCGATGAATTCTTGAATGAAAGCGAAGATCTTCAACAGCTTGTGGCCAGATGTAACGGCCAGTACCATGTCTTCAACAATAAGACAAATGATCCCTCTCAGGTCACTGAGCTGCTCCAGAAGATCAGAAATATAACCCAGAAGAACGGAGGAAGCCACTACACCAACGAGATGTTCCAAGAGGCCGAGAGGAAACTCGAAGAGGAGAAACAACGAATCCTAAAAGAGAAAGAAGAGAAAATTCGAAAAGAAAAAGAGGAAGTGGAGCGAAAACTTCAGAAAAAATATGAAGAACAGATGAAGAAAATAAATGAGCAGCTCCAGGCTGAGAGAGAGAAAGAAAGGAAGGAGAGAGAGGAGGAGATGAAGACGATGAAGCTGGAGATGAATGAGGAAAGACGAAGAGAGAGGGAGGAGAGAGAAAGAGAGCGAGAGAAAGAGAGAGAGGAGAGAGAAAGGGAGACAGCCAACATGATGCAGAGAATGCAGGAAGATCATGAGAGAGCACTGCAAGAGGAGAGAAACAGGGTGCAGGCCAGGCATGAAGTAATTGCCAGAGGTGAAGCTGAGCGGTCCAATCCATTTGGTGCTCTTCCTTGTGTAATTTTATGAGATAAAAGGAATGTGAAGCTGTTTCTGGAGCCTTTATTAGTGAGAGGTCTTAGATCTAGATGGTTGAACCAGTGGCTCCCACACACAGGAACATATGATATGAAATAACAAAAAACAATATCACAGAACTACAATCACATTTTTTTTTAAATTATCTGAATAAGTGATGAAGTTAATTTTCTTTGCTGAAGTTGAGCTCTACACTGCATGTTAGTCATTCACATCATAGTCTAACGTTGCCATCATCAGATTCATAGGATCATGAAGGAAGAGAAATGTGATGTGTAGGGCAACATTTGACAGTATAACATGTTTATCTATCATTTAAACTTTAAATATCACATCATAACTCAAGGCTTGTTTTCCATATAAAGAATCGCACATTTTTTTCTTCTGATTCTCATTTAACCACTGCATTTTGTTTCTGCAGACTAATTCTAATTTTCAAACATCCTGATATACTTTGACAAAATGTGAAGCACTATTATTTTAACCACAGTAACTGTGTTGGTAATATAAAGAAATAATACTGACAGCAAAATGGTGTGTCTGTTAAGTTTTGGCTGAGCTGAAGTCTCAGCTCTAATAGTGATGGTTGGCCACGGCCTCTCTCCCATCATTGTTTAGGTTAAATAAAGTACAATTTATGCACAACCTGCTTATCTTTTTCAGTGCACTCACTTTTGTGAGATACTGTATAGACAAAATCAAAAACAGAACTACATTATGATCTACTTTTTTTTCGTTTTGAATTATCCGGGTGATAAAACTACTTTTATTTGTTGAAGTCAAGCTATATACAGCATGTTAGTCACTATTATACATGATGTGGGTGAATACTCAGTTCTGATTGGCTGGAGGGTGTCAATTAACTTTGGATATTGTGAGACTTCAAGTGAAACTGCCTGATTACTGTTTTAAATCTTTGCACTATAGCCTGTGTATAAAATGACTGGTATTTGCATAAGCTGGCTGCAGACAACTCAATGCTTGAAATAAATAAAGTTTTACAAAATCTGAATGTCTTGTATACAACACGAAGTGTAGTCCATCAGTGTACCACAGGGCGGTGCTATAAACACACAAACTCTCAGCTGCTGCCAGGGAAACAGACTACTGCTTGTGAAAAACCTCTATATCTTATCACAAAACACATGAAAATACACACAAATTGTTTAACATGTTTTTCCTTTGTCAAGTGTCCATGATTTAAGCAGGATGACGCCCTTTGATGCCCTTTACCATAATCAAGAGCCTCCGCAAAATCCCTTGGTTCAGACCTCTACATCGAGAAATGTGGTGTGAAGGGAAACATTTGACAGTGTAAAATCTTTATACAAGATTTATAATTTTCAGATCAGAACTCCAGGTTTGTTTCCCACTTAATGAATTGTATTATATTGTGTTCCTCATTCAAACGCTGCATTTTGTTTTCCGCAGACTAACAGTTATTCTATTTTACTCACTCACTTATTGTGTAACTGTTTGCAAATACCTACATTATTTCTGTTTATCTGTTAGTCACAATTTCTCATCAAGACAATTGATTTCATGTGTTATGACGATGATGCAACTCAAGAACAAATGCAAAATAAACATGTGATAATTGACTATGGGCTACTTTACCACAGATGAGAAAGTGAGAAAAGGGAATGATCCTCTGGCCTAACATTAACATGCCCTTTTTACAACAAACTGGAAAGTTTTCTTTGTGGAAGTGCCTAAAAATGTTTTTGAAGGGGAAGTGTAGACTAGCATGGTGATAAAAGTATGATACAGTCTCTCTCCCCCCAAATGTTATCAGACTACTTTTACTGCCATTGTGTGCAGTTGATTGGGCTATGTCAAAGATTTGTAATTTCACTGGCTTTGTTGATGATGCAACTCAAGAACAAATATGAAATAAAAGACTTGGTATAAGACTAAACCTTGTCAGAGTACTTATTAACAAGTTCAAAGGTCACATTGTAGTCTTATACTGAACTAGTTGTGGACACCTTGAAGTAAACAATTATTTTCAAATGGCTATAGATCAAGAAAATGCTAACTAACAACTGTCCAATAGAGTTTTAACAAGTACAGTTTATTTCTCACAAATTCCCTGGAATGTTGATAAACGGACTTGGCATGCAAGACACAACACTGTTACAGTAGGTTCTAATCAAAGTACCACAAACCAGATCAGTTACATTCCACACCGAGAACAATGAGTGCAGCGTGTACTGTCGTTTGAAATAAGCGCTGACTAATGATCTCTTTTGATGGTATATGGAGTATAATGTCTGATTTTCAGGTATATTCAGGTAGGTTTAAATAGAGCTGTACATTCAAGGGGATGTACCTGCAGTTGTCACAAGCTACCTGACAGCCTGCTGCTTATCCAGAGCTAAATGGTGTGTCTGTTAAGTTGTGGCTGAGCTGAAGCCTCAGCTCTAAAAGTGATGGTTCACCGCTGCCTCTCTCCCATCATTGTTTAAGTTGAATTAAGTACATTCAAGTCCCCTTCCTGCCTCTCCTGGTTGTGTAATGTCATGAGTTACAGGAATTGAAAGCTGTTTTTGAAACATTTTCTAGTGATAGGTCTTAGATCCAGGTGGTTAAACCAGTGGCTCCCACACACAGGAACATATGAAATAATGATTGTAAATTTATCAGAACTGCAATAACAATCTTTTTTTTTATTCTCTGAAAAAATGATGAAGCGGATTTTATTGTTTGAAGTAAAGCTCTATGGTAGGAGTTGTCAAATGCGTTTCACTTTCATCACTACGTAGACTGTACTGAACAGGTTGGCCATTGGATCAGTATGTGGTTTCTCTAATCTATTAAAAAAAAAACCTCTGCCACTGTAACAAGAACAAGACCTTTAGTTTCACTTTCATTGAAACTAAAGCGAGTCATGCAGCTATTTGTGGGTGAGGTTTGGTGCATTTGGCCATTATAAAAGCAGCAGCAGAAGCAGACAATCTGAACTCTGCATCTTCACTTCAGCTGCTGCATCTACTCGCTACTCTCTAACTCAAACATGGCCACAAACTTAGGTAAGTCATGATGCTGCATCCACGTTATCATTTTAGAGTGATCATGGCTAAATCTCATTTTCTGTAACTATAATGCACTGCTGTAATGATAACATGTATTTTCTATCTTATAAACTGTCATGCCTCTTACTGTATGTTTGACCCTTACAATACTGAGTAACTTCCTGAATTGCCCACTGTAGTGAGAGTTACTTTGTCTGGACAGGTTTCCACTAGGGCTGTCAAACGATACATTTTTTTTATCGCGAAAAAATCGCATTTTGTCCATAGTTAACTCGCAATTAATCGCAAATTAATCGCAATTTTTTTGCCACATTTCTTTCTGTTCTAGATGTACCTTAATGTATTGTTTCCATGTTCTCAATACTTTTAACATTATAAGAAAGGGCAAATATGCTTGCTTTATGAAAATGTTTATTCAACACTTCAATACATGCAGGAAAATAAAAGGCTCCAAAAATCTCCCCTCACACTAAATGGGTATCAAAACATGGTCTGCTTTTGGCGAGGGGGGGGGGCGGGGCGGTGGGCTCTCTGCATCTGCCATGTGTTTGGCTTGCAAATGATATTTGAGACTCGACGAACTTCAATGGTAACTCATTTCATGTCGGCAGTATGTGCAGATAACTTTTGTCCTATAGACAGAACCATCTGGGAGTGTTTTGAAAGTGAATTTGCCGTTCATAAGTCCTTTCTCCATTTACTTTCACTTTCCAGTCTACCGTGTTTTTCCCGAACGCCAACCTGCTTCTTCTTCTTCTTCTGATTCCCTTTCTTATTCTTCTGCCACCCTCTGGATCAAGACTACAGGTGCCACCGACGGCCGTAAATCAAACAATGCGCGTTTCTTTTTTTTTCTAATGCCGAGCGTTAATCGCGCGTTAAAAAAATTAACAGCGTTAAGAGGATGTTGCGTTAACGAGTTATTAATGCGTTAACTTTGACAGCCCTAGTTTCCACCTTTCAATTTAATTTTCAACTGACAATGAGGGCTGTTGGAAAAAACTGCTGACCTTTCTTAAAAGTGGCTAACTAAACAGTTTACTGAATCCACATTGGATTACTGAACGAATGTCAGAGATGCACATGACTGAATTAATTTCTCTTGAATATTTTTTCTTCTCCCCCATCATTGTTTAAGCTGAATGATATATAATGTATGCACAACCTGATGATCTTATTCAGTGTCCCTCATTCTTCTCCACAGGATCAAGCAGAACAAATAATGCAGAGTTGAGGATAGTGATGGTGGGGAAGACAGGAACTGGGAAGAGTACCACTGGAAACACCATTCTAGGACGACAATGCTTTGAATCAAAGTTCTGTGCCAAGTCTATGACTGTAGACTGTTCTAAGGGCAAAGCCACAGTGGGTGGCCAACAGGTTGCTGTCATTGACACCCCAGGCCTGTTTGACACCAGGTTTGGTATGGATAAGACAACTAAAGATCTGGGCCAGTGCATCTCTTATGCTTCTCCTGGACCCCATGTGTTCCTGGTGATCATCAGGCTGGGGAGATACACTGCTGAGGAAATGCAGACGGTGCAAAAGATTCAAGAAATCTTTGGCCAAGCAGCAGACAAATACAGCATGGTTCTCTTTACTGGTGGTGATCTACTTGAAGACAGCACCATCCAGGAATTCTTGAATGAGAGCGAAGATCTTCAACAGCTTGTGGCCAGATGTAACGGCCAGTACCATGTCTTCAACAATAAGACAAATGATCCCTCTCAGGTTACCGAGCTGCTCCAGAAGATCAGACATATAACCCAGAAGAACGGAGGAAGCCACTACACCAACGAGATGTTCCAAGAGGCCGAGAGGAAACTCGAAGAGGAGAAACAACGCATCCTAAAAGAGAAAGAAGAGAAAATACGAAAAGAAAAAGAGGAAGTGGAGCGAAAACTTCAGAAAAAATATGAAGAACAGATGAAGAAAATGAATGAGCAACTCCAGGCTGAGAGAGAGAAGGAGAGGAAAGAGAGAGAGGAGGAGATAAAAATGATGAAGCTGGAGATGAATGAGGAAAGACGGAAGGAGAGGGAAGAGAGAGAAAGAGAGAGAGAACGAGAGAGAGAGGAGAGAGAAAGAGAGAGAACCATCATGATGAAGAGAATGCAGGAAGAGCAAGAGAGAGCACTGAGAGAGGAGAGAGACAGGGTGCAGGCCAGATTTGATAGAGAGGCCAGAGCCGAAGCTGAGTCCAAAAATATATTTGATCCTCTGATTAAAGTTGTTGCAGGAATTGTAAGTGGGATTTTGAGACTTTTTAAGTGAGTGGTCCCCAATCCAGGTTGCTGAAACACAGAGGAACACCAAGGAAGCTGCCACACAGAGGAACATATAAAATATAGAGAGAAAATCAAAGACAGAACTACATCACGATCTCCTTTTTATTGTTTTGAATGATCTGA
Organism: Sparus aurata; assembly: GCF_900880675.1. NCBI lineage: Eukaryota > Metazoa > Chordata > Actinopteri > Spariformes > Sparidae > Sparus > Sparus aurata. The sequence goes on from NC_044197.1 coordinate 13,156,375, forward strand.
TTGATAAAGCTACTTTTATTTGTTGAAGTCAAGCTATATACTGCCTGTCACTCACTATTATACCATGGTGTGGGTGAATTTTCCATTCTGATTGGCTGGAGGGTGTCAATTAACTGTCGATATAGTGAAACTTTCAGTGAAACAGTCTGATTATTGGTCTGAATCAATACGCTGTAATCTGTATCTAAAATGAGTGGTACTGGCATCAGCTGGCTGCAGACAACTCAATGCTTGAAATAAATCAATAAAAAAAAAATCAGAACTCTTGTATACAACACAAAGTGTAGTCCTTCAGTGTATTATCCTCTGACACCACATGGTAGTGCTATAAACACACACGCTGCAACAAGGCGCTTACACTCATAAATCATATAGTGGGTAACCTACGTGTCCGCTGGCTGAACTGTCCATAATAAGTAATGGATAACTCATAAAAAGGTGAGCAAACTCTGTTTGATTTGAAAAAGCTGATTAAACTATGTGCATTTACTTCTCACTTCAGCCTTGCTACACTGTCCCTCTGAGCTTACTGTATCAAGCGATCCTCCCACATCTAATTCACTACTTAACTCACTGCTTTAGGCTGCAGCTGGCCAGTCTTTTGTTCATGTACATTTTTATTGATTTGGGAAGCATGACAAAGTCAAACTCAAAGATGTTGCCAGGGAATCAGACTTGCTGCTTGTGAAAAACGTTATAGTTTCATCACAAAACACACGAAAATACCAAATGCACCAAATAACAAACTGACTTAAGTGTTAAGTGTGTTAATGTTTTTCTTGGTCAAGTGACCATGATAAACAGGTTAATGCTCTTTGAAGTGACCATTATCAGGAGCCTCCGCAAAATCCACTGGTTCAGACCTCCACATCGTCCATTAATTCCTCATAATGGAAACCTCGTCCCTTACACATCACAGGCTCACATTGCCATCTTGTATTCTTTCCACAGAATGTTTTGAATACAGATTGAACACATATGTGGTGTGAAGGGAAACATTTGACAGTATAAAATATTTGTATATGATTTATATTTTTCAGATCAGACCTCCACTTTTTTTTCCCAGTTAATGATTTGTATTGTACTGTGTTTGTTGTTTAAACGCTGCATTTCATTTTCTGCAGACTAAAAGTTATTTTCTTTTACTCTCTCACTGATTGTGTAACTGTTTGCAAAAACCTATATTATTTCTGTTCATCTGTTGGTCACAATTTCTCTTTAACAATTGATTTCATGCATAATGATGATGATGCAACTCAAGAACAAATGTGAAATAAAGAAGTGATAATTGACTATAGGCTACTTTACCAGAAATGAGAAAGTGAGAAAAGGGAATAATCCTCTGGCATTACATGAACATGCCCTTTTTACAACAAACTGGAAAGTTTTCTTTGTGGCAGTGCCAAAAAATGTTTTTGAACGGGAAGTGTAGACTAGCATGGTGATAAAAGTGTGGTACAGTCTCTCTCTCTCCAAATGTTATCAGACTACTTTTACTGGCATTGTGTGCAGTTGGTTGGACTATGTCAAAGATTTTTAATTTCACTGGCTATGTTGACGATGCAACTCAAGAACAAATATGAAATAAAAGACTTGGGATGAGACCTAACCTTTGTCAGAGTACTTATCAACAAGTTCAAAGGTCACATGTCAATACTTTCTCAGGAAACTAGAGTCTTATACTGAACTAGTTGTGGACACCTTGAAGTATACAATTATTTTCAAATGGCTGTAGATGAAGAAAATGCTAACTAACAACTGTCCAATATAGTTTTAACAAGTAGAGTTTGTTTCTCACAAACTCCCTGCAATGTTGATAAATGGACTTGGCAGGCAAGACACAACACTGCTACAGTAGGTTCTAATCAAAGTACCACAAACAAGATCAGTTACATTCCACAGAGAACAATGAGTGTGGCGTGTCCTGCAGAAATAAGTGCTGACTAATGATCTCTTTTGCTGGTATATGGAGGATAATGTCTGATTTTCCTTTATATTGTAGACACAGTATAGAATTCAACATGTACAAAATGAATTATTAAAAAACAACCATCACAAATGTATATTCAGGTTTAAATAGAGCTGTACATTCAAAGGGATGTACCTGCTGTTGTCACAAGCTACCTGACAGCCTGCTGCTTATCCAGAGCAAAATGGTGTGTCTGTTAAGTTTTGGTTGAGCTGAAGCCTCAGCTCTAATAGTGATGGTTCATTACTGCCTCTCTTCCGTCATTGTTTAAGTTGAATTAAGTACATTCAAGTCCCCTTCCTCCCTCTCCTGGTTGTGTAATTTCATGAGTTACAGGAATTGAAAACTGTTTTCGAAACATTTTCTAGTGAGTGGTCTTAGATCCTGGTGGTTGAACTAGTGGCTCCCACACACAGCAACATATGAAATAATAATGTAAATTTATCAGAACTACAATAACAATCTTTTTTTTTTATTCTCTGAAAAAATTATGAAGCAGATTTTATTGTTTGAAGTAAAGCTCTATGGTAGGAGTTGTAAAATGCATTTCACTTTCATCACTACCTAGACTGTACTGAACAGGCTGGCCATTGGATTAGTATGTGGATTCCCCATTTACTAGTACCTGTAAAAAGCACAAGACCTTTAGTTTCAATTTCATTGTGAGTCGTACAGCTATTTGTGGGCGAGGTTTGGTGCATTTGGCTCATTATAAAACAGCAGCAGGAGCAGACAGTCTGAATTGTGAATCTTCACTTCAGCTGTTGTATCTACTCGAGACTCTTTAACTCAAACATGGCCACAAACTTAGGTAAGATATGATGCTGCGTCCACGTTATCATTTTAGAGTGACCATGGTTGAATCTCATTTTCTGTCACAATAATGTACTGCTGTAATGATAAAATGCTTTTTTTATCTTATAAACTCATGCCTCTTACTGTATGTCTATGCTCAATTATTTTCTTTCTGATTCATTGAGACATATTCTGGGATTATGTTGTCAACATTTGAAGAATATTTTTGGCAGCGGACAAATATACCTTGTATCAGAATTTGAGATGTAAACCACAAATGGACCAAATACAGTTGCTCAATGTAGATGAATCCAATGTTTGACCTTGACAATACTGAGTAACTTCCTGAATTGTACATTGTAGTGAGGGAGAGGGCTGTTGAAAACAACTGCTGACCTTTCCCTTAAGTTGCTAACGGAAGAGTTTCCTGAAGCCACATTGAGATCATTGAAAGAAAGTCAGAGATGCACATGACTTTTATTCTGAGTAGTTTGTCTTCTCCCCCATCATTGTTTAATCATTGTTTCCTTCATTCTTCTCCACAGGATCAAGCAGAACAAATAATGCAGAGCTGAGGATAGTGATGGTGGGGAAGACAGGAACGGGGAAGAGTGCCACTGGAAACACCATTCTAGGACGACAATGCTTTGAATCAAAGTTCTGTGCCGAGTCTATGACTGTAGACTGTTCTAAGGGCAAAGCCACAGTGGGTGGGCAACAGGTTGCTGTCATTGACACCCCAGGCCTGTTTGACACCAGGTTTGGTATGGATAAGACAGCTAAAGGTCTACGCCAGTGCATCTCTTATGCTGCTCCTGGACCCCATGTGTTCCTTGTGATTGTCAAGCTGGGGAGATACACTGCTGAGGAAATGCAGTCGGTGGAAAAGATTCAAGAAATCTTTGGCCAAGCAGCAGACAAATACAGCATGGCTCTCTTTACTGGTGGTGACCTACTTGAAGACAGACCATTTGAGGACTTCTTGAATGAAAGCAAAAATCTTCAACATCTTGTGGCCAGATGTAACGGCCAGTACCATGTCTTCAACAATAAGACAAAGGATCCCTCTCAGGTCACTGAGCTGCTCCAGAAGATCAGAAATATAACCCAGAAGAACGGGGGAAGCCACTACACCAACGAGATGTTCCAAGAGGCCGAGAGGAAACTTGAAGAGGAGAAACAACGCATCCTAAAAGAGAAAGAAGAGGAAATACGAAAAGAAAAAGAGGAAGTGGAGAGAAAACTTCAGAAAAAATATGACGAAGCCATGAAGAAAATGAACGAGCAGCTCCAGGCTGAGAGAGAGAGGGAGAGGAAAGAGAGAGAGGAGGAGAGGGAGAGGATGAAGCTGGAGATGAATGAGGAAAGGCGGAAGGAGAGGGAAGAGAGAGAAAGAGAGCGAGAGAAAGAGAGAAGAGAGAGAGAAAGGGAGACAGCCAACATGATGCAAAGAATGAAGGAAGATCATGAGAGAGCACTGAGAGAGGAGAGAAACAGGGTGCAGGCCAGGCATGAAGTAAAAGCCAGAGCCAGAGCTGAGCGTGGTTGTGTCATTTTATGAAATAAAAAAAACTGGAAGCTGTTTTTGGAGCCTTTGGAGCTAATTTTATTCGCTTATGTTGAGCTCTATACTGCATGTTAGTCACTCACATCATAGTCTAACGTTGCCATCTAGTGTTGGATCATGAAGGAACAGAAAAGTGGTGTGTAGGGCAACATTTGACAGTATAACATGTTTGTCTATCATTTTAACTTTAAATATCACATCATAACATCATTACTCATAACTGTCATTTAACCACTGCATTTTGTTTCTGCAGACTAATAGTTGCTTTCTTTTACTAGCACACTAAATCTATAGCTGTTTGGAAATGGATTCATCATATGACTTGTTGTCTTGTTAGGCATAATTTCACTGGCTCTGTTGATGACGCAACTCAAGAAGAAACTTGAAATAAAGATGTGATGGAGGACGAAACCTTTGTCTGAGCAATTATTAATCATCAAGGGTTCACATGTCGTACCACCTACCTAAGCATTGTTGCAGACCATGTACACCATTTCATGGAAATGGTATTCCCTGATGGCTGTGGCCTCTTTCAGCAGGATAATGCACCGTGCCACAAAGCAAAAATGGTTCAGGAATAGTTTGAGGTGCACAAAAACGAGTTTGTATATTCCAAATGTCCAGATGAAAAAAATGTTGAGCCTTTTCATGGTGTTATTGATAGGACAGCTGAGAGAGAAGTGGGATGAGAGAGAGGGGCCAGGATGATACCCAGCAGAGGGTCGGACTTGAACACTTGGCCGCAGTGAGGATGAAGCCTCTGTATACGAGACGCACGCTCGACTAACCGAGTTACCGGGCAGCCCCAAGATGACCATTTTTTACTGGACTGCAATGTTCATATTTTAGTATGTTATGCAGCACTATCATTTGTGAATGTGCAGCCCAGCTTCTACGATCAGACTGTGCCTTTAAGTAAGTCTAGCAGAACCAGAAGCAGAAGGAGAACAATTACTGTTCAGTGATTTTTCATTGTAATTTGTATTGACCATATAGAGGAGAAGTAGTGACAGTCTCAAGAGAACAAGTTCACCTAATTGAGGAGTATGATTTCGCCCTCTGCTGTTCAAACAGAACAAAACAATGACAAGCACACAGAGTAAAATGCCTTCATGCAGACCTTGTTTGATCCATGATCTTTATGAGCAAAATAGCTACGATAGGTTGGAAGCAATCCCACAACGGTATCGCCACATTTTTTTATGATATGGCTAAGGTGGTATATCGTTTCACCCCTAGGTGTCACCATGGCATCAAAGTGATCTCGCTCTTTAGCCTTTTGTCCTTTCGGTAAATAGTCCCATTCAACCCATAAGTAGTCAGTGGTTAATCACCCAAAACTTTTTTAGTCACTCACTGCTGCAAAGCCCACACATGCTAGGTACCTCAACAGAGGGTAACAAACTGAACTCAGCCAGACTGCTTGTTGGAAATTTGGCTTATGTAAAACAGTACCACATCCAGCTAGGGGGCCTGGCTGTTGAAGGTCTCACTGTCATACTTCCTCAACTCAAAGACTCATTGGGAGGGAGCCTGTTGATTTGGGTGGACATAGGGTTTATTATCTTTTGTCCAACAGAAATCAAAGGAGATGGAATTGGGCCAACCCTGCCACAATTAATCAGTCAAACAGAGAAAATAAAAGAGTATATACACTACTCACAATAAGTTAGGGATATTGTGAGAGACTCAGTGGATTTCATACATACGGTGTTTGTTTCACTTCAGAGAGTTTCGGGATAGGGAGGCAATTGCATTGGGGTGATAGACACACCTCATTTTGTGTTTTCCACGTAATGGTCTCACTGTGTACAGTGTGCCTTACATATTGGGGCCAATACCAAAAAACTAAAAGACAACCCTTTTCAATGTGGCATCAATTTCAACATTCTGTGGGTATAAAAAGCTGGTATTGTCAGTAAGTCATTCCAAGTTCATCATTCAAACAGCCATGAACACACAACGTCACTTAACGGACGAGCAGCGCCACCTGGCCATAGCGCGCCTTCGGGTCGGTGGAAGGCAGTCAGATGTTGCTCGTGAACTTGCTGTGTCTCAAAGTGTCATCAGCAGACTTGCATCAAGACACAGAACTACTGGCAGAATTCGTGACAGACCCAGGAGTGGAGCCCCACGAGTGACAGACTGCAACGATGACCAGTACCTAAGGACCTATGCACTCAGACATCGTTATACAACTGCCACACAGCTGCAGGCCCAGTCACGAGATGTGAGGGGTACTAGGGTGTCCAGACAAACCATTCGAAACCGACTCCACCGCTTTGGCTTGAATGCCAGACGACCGTTGCAGGTGACTCCACTGACACCAAGACACCGCCGTGAATGTTTGCAGTGGGCACAAGACCATGTGACCTGGACAATGCAGCAGTGGTCTACCGTCCTGTTCACTGATGAGTGTCGGGTCACCTTGCACAGAAATGATGGCCGTCAGCGTTGCTGGAGAAGGCGATGTGAGCGATACACCGAGGTCAACATGGTCCCCTGGGTTCCCTTTGGTGGAGGAGGTGCAACAGTCTGGGCAGGCATCACCAGTCAGCGCAAAACAGATTTGGTTGTTGTAGTTGGCTCAGTCACTGCACGTTCTTACCTCAGAGACATCATAGAACCCATCATCATCCCCCAATTCCGCCAGCACACCCCCAACTTTCTGTTCATGGATGATAATGCTCCACCACATCGTGCCAGAATTGTCACAGCTCGACTTCAGGAAGTCGGAGTGCCTCATATGGTATGGCCAGCAATGTCCCCTGACCTGAACCCCATAGAGCATGTCTGGGACCAGCTGAAGCAGAGACTGGATGATCGTACCCCATCCCCACGTGACCTTGCAGAACTGCGTGTAGCACTTTTGGAGGAGTGGAACGCATTGCCTCAGAACAACATCATGAGGCTAGTGAGGAGCATGAGACGTCGCTGTCAAGCTGTCATTGCGGCAAATGGTGGAAACACCCGCTACTGACATTGTCAATTTTTGTTATTTGGGGCTATCCTTGTTATTGTCTAAATTTTTGGGGTAATAAATATTAAACTAATGAAAATGGTGTTTCTTCTCATTCATAATTAGTAATATCAAAGGGAACTTTTACTTATTTCATTAAAATTCAGACCAAAAAGGAAAAGCACTCATGTAAATAACAATATCCCTAACTTATTGTGAGTAGTGTATGTTATATACATGAAAGAAGTATCATGGGAATTCACTGAAGAAAAATAATATAAATAACAGATATACATATAGATGAAGTTGCTGTCTGTTTGTAAGTAATGGGGTTCAACAAGAATGATTGCCATATTGTGGAAGGGTTGTACAGTAATGTTCTTGTTGTATATGTGCCAGTGGGCTAATAGATCCAAGGGCAAGGATCAGGAAATAAGTCAGTAAAATAATAATAATGATAATAATAATAATAATAATACTAATTTAGAAAATCCAAAGTTTTATAAAAAGCACATTAAGGCAAGGGAAGAGAAGAGAAAAAAATTAATCTAAACTACAATAACCACCTCTCTCTCCTCTCTCTCTCTCTCTCTCTCATACATACAACTAATCACAATAAAAACAAAATCAAGTATGTGGAGATGTTGCACGTGCCTCCCAAATGTTGCACATCTAGAGGAAATGTACCAGGTGTGCAACTGTACTTTGTTAAAATGATTTGTAGGGAGCACTGTTGAATCCCTTACCACACTGAAAAATAATACCCATTACAAAAACAGTTTTTACCATTTCTGATGCATGTGCCGAGTTGTGAATATCTGAGTATCCCTAGCCGCTGCACTATGCATTTGAGTCGTACATTAAAGTTTTAATGCGCAGGCCCTGAAAATTCTCATCAGATTAATTAAATATTAACAATGATTACACTGACAATGATTACACTGATCTTTAAACTGAACCTCAACTCACAGGTTCTGAAGCAGGGTGGTAGTTCCATCTCCAAGGATGCCCTTTACTACTAGTTCAGGGAAAACGTCACTGGTCTTCAGAGGACTGTAGGGTACCAACTACAGGATCAAATATACATATACACATATTTTATTGTTGCCTTTACTTATATATAGTGTGTGTGTGTCCGTGCGTGGTGTGGTCTTACAGTGTGTCCTGCTTGCTCCAAGAGGGCTTTGACCTCTCTGACGCCTCGGGCCATGCTTGGAGATGATCCTGTGTAGCCATCATTTTCTAGGTAACCGATCCTCAGAGGACTGGTGCTCTGGTATATCTGAAGACGATAGAAAATTGAAAACTTATCCTTGTTTTCTTCTCTTGCCAGATGTATCTCGATAATAATCTATCCCATACATTAATTTGTTAATCTGTTCTTCCAATATGGACAGTCGGAAACAAATATAGCACCCATGGCAATACACTCATTTTCACCGACTGAATCTGTGACGAAAAAAATAATACTGGGATTAAATTCCACCTCCCTATGTCTTTCTTTATCTTTTGGCTTTACAGGTTAAAATCTAAAACATACTAATTTGTTACTCTTAGATATTTAATATATATATAGGGGCGGCTGTAGCTCAGTGGGTAGAGCTGCTGGACTAGTGATCGGAAGGTCACTGGTTCGAATCCCAGCTCTCCTGGGGTGGAACTGAGCTACATGCCGAAGTATCCTTGAGCAAGATACTGAACCCCAAAATTGCTCCTGATGCACAGTTGGCACCTGTGTGGCAGCCACTGCCATCAGCAAGGGTCCTGCAATGAGCTGGCGACTCGTTCAGGGTGTGCCCTGGCCTTCACCCACAGTCACTGGATTTGGCCCCAGTAACCTCCCCTGAAAAAGGGGGGATAAAACATCTCCGCGACCCTTGCGGAAAACGGAACGAACGGAACAGATATTTAATATGATCCATATCCCAATTTAATTTGATCTTGGGAGCTGATGATCTGCCTAGGTCTATATTTGAAACTTAGTATTTTGGACTAACAATTTTGCAGATTTCCCCCTGCTTCATAACCAGTGTTGGGAAGATTACTTTGGAAATGTAATTGGTTACAATTACAAGTTACCCTGTTGAAAATGTAATAGTAGTGTAACTATTTCAATTACTTTCTCAAAGTAATGTAACTAATTACATTTGATAACATTTTGATTACTTTTCTTAATTTAGAATTTTCACATTTTAAGACCTATAGTGTGATAAACCTTTCAGTTCAAAGGTTGAACCATATATTATGAGTCTGACCTTCGGCCTGTACTGAAGGAGGCTCACTTCCTCACTAAATGGAGCGACAACGGGCTGATTTCAGCCAAGAGGAGCAGGTTGTTTTAATGGAGAGAGTATGAGCGATATAAAAAGCCTGATCACAGCCTGAAGCAACAGTGTTGCTGCAAATATGACAAGAGGAGGCTGATTTTAATTTCTGACAGCTCTACATTGAGCTGCTTTTAAATATGAAGCTTTAGAGCAACAACAACTGTTGTTTTAAACTGTGTTTTAGATTGTTTTCATATATTTCACTGATCGCAATTATAAAATGCCAGTGTGTGTTTTATTGAAAGCGAGGCTGGTGTGCATATGAAAATAGGTTACAGTGGGTTTTTTAGGTGCTGTAGCTACAAGCAAATCTCATGTTGTCTCTGTACAAAGACCTTTTTAAATGTGAGAAAACAGAGAAGACCTACTCAAGATTTACTGCGTTTGGGCAACACATAACAGGCGAAACTATTCATTTATTCATGGCCACATTAAGTTAAATTATCTGTCCTGCTGCGAGCGCACAACTTCTTTCAGTGGTGACTGACTGTATATAAAGTAAACAGGCTACAGCCTAATAAATGACCTCCTGACGCGAGTCGGATCATCAGCTGAGCAGCGTATCCCCTCAGCTGAAAATCTGTAGAGACGCTCAGAGAGAAAGTAAACAGCAGCGGGTCAGCGCGATCTCTCCCTCCGTACAAATGTTCTGATCCAGCTCCACTGGACTTTCAAAGGAAAGGTGACGCCAGCTGTAAATGAGTTAAATAGTGAAACAGCGGCGCTTTTAGAGCCGATTTTATGATTAAACTCTGAACAGAACCTGGTCGGGACCAGGTTATGAGCTAAGCATAAGTTACCATGGTGATCTAGCCGGGTTAACAGAGAGCCACCTTTGTATACAGGGAAGCCTGGCTTCTGTCTGTATGAAGTGTTTTCTGTGTTTCCAGCACAGGAACATCTTGTGCGCCGCCGACACTGTTGCTGCTGAGTCTGACTGCCGCCGTGCGGTTTGTCGGTTGAGTCGAATGGCACATGACCAGAGAGAGCCAATCACAAGCGTCAGTTTTGGAAGGAGGATATTGATATGAAAAAAACTAAAAACAAACATGAATCCAGAAGGGGCGAAAAACTGTGATTTTTCAAATGTAACTTAAGTTGTAATCATTGAAATTTCCAAAAGCAACTGTAATTTAATTACATATTTTCTCCCAGTAATGTAACGGATTACAATTACGTACATTTTGTAATTAAATTACGTAACGTCGTTACATGTAATTCGTTACTCCCCAACACTGTTCATAACATCTTTGTTTCAGAAAGATCCATTCAATTAATTCTTTTTCTTGTCCACTTAAATTTTTGTTTCCTGATTCAGTGCATTTTGATGCATGTTATCTAATAGTTTTAATTCTTTTTGTTTTTCTATTCTCTGATTTTTGTATGTAGAGCAATAGCCTATAATCTTCTCCTTAAGGAACGCTTTGCAGGAATCCCAAAGAATCAGTGGGGACACTTCGCCATTATCGTTCTCGTCAAGGCTTTCCTTTATATCCATCCTTATTTGCTGTCGCCTTTGATTTAAAATCCCTATGTTTAATCTCAGTATAGTATTTTTCAATAGTTTTCAAAAACCCATAACAATTGGGCTGTGATACAAGTCCATTGACCACATCTCCCACTCAATCATTCTATATAAATCTTGTGGAAATGTAAGGAAATAGTCGAGTCTCAAGTAAACACTGTGCAGGTGAAAAAAAGTATAGTCACTTTTTTTTAGGATTCAGGTCCCTCCAAACATCTGAGAGTCGCAGCTCCTTTATCATTAATTTCATATATTTGGTAGGTTTCTTCTCTCCTGAATTATAAGGTTTGGACGTGTCAAGAGTCTGGTGAAGTCTAACATTACAGTCTCCCCCACAGATTACCATACCCTGAGCCTCAGAGCTCACCAACTCAAAAATGTGTTTGTAAAATTTCCATTGAGATCCTGGGGGAGCATAAACATTTAATAAAAGTAACCACATCCAACATCTTGCAGATATCCCCGGGCTAATACAAATCTCCTGTCTCCGCCTTTCTTTTCATAAGTGCACTTAAAATCTAATTTGTTGGAAATTAAATTATAACCCCTCTCTTAGAACCCTGAATATTGAATATTGGCTTAAATCTCCATCGCTTAAGTTTTTTGTGTTCCTATTCTGTTAAATGGGTCTCTTGTAAGAGAGTTATGTTCACCCCTTCCCTCTTCAATTTTGTCATAACCTTGCTCCTCTTGATTGGATTTCCCTGCCCACTGTCATTGTACATGATTAGTTTAGTTGATTTAATACTTCTCAATGTGTTTGTTAGTTTGAAGCCCCTGTACGCCTATACCTACGTCACATCTTTCACCCCTGGAGCTGTAAAGAACAATAGCACAAACTACAAGAAAAACAAAACCATTAACCTGTAACACAGGAACAAAATAGTGAACTCGATCACAAATTACAACACTGACTTCCAAAATGATGGCCTCTTTAATGGCCTCCTGACTCTGATGGAATGTGAGTACAGAGGGAAATTCTCTTCCTCCTGGCAGTGAAAGAGGGACCTCTTCAGCCTTCCAGCTGATAAGTAATTCCATAGTGTCCACTAGAGGGTAGCAGACACCAAAAAAATGAACAGACTGATTCGCAAGGCCAGTCAAGTTGTGGGGATGGGGTTGGACTCTATGACGGTCGTGGCAGAGAGGAGGATGCTGTCATGAGTGCATGGCATCTTGGACAATGGCTCCCATCCACTCCATGACGTGGTGGCCACAGGAGTACTTTCAGTACTAGAATGATCCCTCCAAGATGCACCACAAAGTGCCAGAGGAAATCATTCCTGCCTGTGGCCATCAAACTGTTCAACTACTCGCTCCAAGTGTCAGACACTCTGAGTCAATAGGATGGTTCTGGACGCTTCGTTTCTCTTTTTGTATGCAATAATTACAACAAATAATGTGCAATAACCCATTTTTCAAATGAAGCATTATTTATTACACTGCATATATATATAGATGTACATTTCTTATATTTTTGATGTTCTTGCTTATATATAGTTAGTATTTTTCTGTTTATTGTCTAAGACTTTGAATGGGAGCAGCTGTCAACACAAGCAACTTCCCCTCAGGGACAATATAAGTATTTCTGATTCTGATTCTCATAGAGGGGTCCCAACCCAAAACTTGTCCTACGTATGCCCTTGCTCATTTTGCTGATTGAATCAGTACCATGTAGGCTGGGAATATGTTTTGAAAATAGGATGCAGTATGTATGCTATCTCCGTTACAGCAAAAGTTGGCATTATTGACGTTACCTATCGAGTGTCTCGGTGACGGAGAGCCTGGAGCTGTTCGTTGAAGCTTTTCCTTGAGCTTGTGTTTTCCGGGTTTTTTCGTTTTCCACCTGACCACCATGTCAGTTGGGCTTTCTGGTCCAGAACGGAAGATGTGTTACCGGTATCCCCCTCCCTGCCATGTTCGCCGTTGCTTCTTCTGCTGAGTTGTAAATCACTGTACCTTCATTGTAAAACACTCTCGGTCCAGGTGTATCCTTTAGCCCTGGAGGCTGGAAGTTGAGTCCCCTCTTCAGGCTATTCTAATGACCTCCTTCTTCATTCTGTACCTTGGGAACTTGACCAGGATTGATCTTGGCGGGGCTTCAGTCAGAGGTTTCGGGGCGAGTGCCCAGTGCGCCCTCTCTATATTAAGAGCTGTCGAAAAAGCCTCCAAGCAAAATCTTCCACAAAAGTAATCACTGACACCATGCTTTCCTCGACTTTTACCCCATTTATTCTGACACTGTCACGATGCGAGCGCCGCTGTAAATCAGTCAATTTAGCCTCCGTTTTGTATCTGAAGCTTTGCAAACTCCGGTAAAATATTCTCCCGCGACTGGATTCAGGTCTCGGCTGCATTGATTCATTCCTGCTTCTTCCGCTCTTCCATAGATTCCAACAATGTCCTCTCGAATGCCATTTAGTTGACGACTGGCCTCACAGGTTGGTGCCGAAACGCCATCTGGCTGCACATCGCTCGCCATGTTGACCTTCTTCTTTTTCTTCGTTGTCGTTGTCCTTACTTTGTGCGAGACTTTTCTTGCCCTTTCTGATGGACAGTCACTCACCCGCTGTAACTAATGCTGCTTTGACATTTCTTTTGATAAATTTATCGGTGTCGAGAACCTATAGCGCTATGCTGCCGTCACGTTGCCCATAAACACACTATTTTCCTTTTCGTGACGGACAAAAAAACAAATAAACAAACTGACCTTAAAAAAACAACACAATTCATATTGTTTTACTTTGTTTATATGTGGCAGACCCTGCCACCTTTCTAGCTTCAAACAGTGGTCTGGGGACCTTAGTTTCCTCTGAGAACAGCTTTTTTAAATTGAATTTCTTCTCCCAAACTACATAGTGCCCTTTACCCTTTAAAGAAATGGCTTAAACCTACTGATAATGAACTGTATGTTTACGTTGTTGGTTAAAAGACTTCTTTGCTTTATCTGCTCATTGTCATGTTAAATTGTCCTTGCAAGGGCCCACAAATTTAGTTCTCTGCTGACTGCATATTAATGTTCCTTTATGTTTCGCATTCAGCATTATATAGGTGAACTCAACTTATTATTGTCACAGCAGGGCGCATTTCCCCAGACTGAACATTTATAGTGAAAACAACCGGCAGCAAACCTCCAAGGAGTTTTGGTCATGTTCTCTTTCCTTGCTATTCAGGTGAGTACCGTAGACTGATACCACTGTTTACACAAGGTAAGTAAGTAGCTGAAGCCAACAGACAGGTCTTGGAGTAAAGAATGGGAACAGCACAAAGCTTGGCATTGTAAACAGCCAACAAAATCCGCCTACAGCACCTCTCAAACTCACTAATTAACACAAATTTCAACTGTGCAAAACTAACAGTGACGGCAATTCGCCCTTTCAATGTGCTGGATTATTTCTTGCCAGTTTTACATTTCTCTTTTATCGTAGACAAACCTGAGCATTAAAAGGTATGGGTGGTATAGTGGGGTCCAGTGAAAACATGTGGTCGCAGAGCAGAGCCTGCATACACAGAGCCAGACTGTCCACATCCCTCGCCATGGGTCCAGAGGATGAGCACACTAAATTAGCAAGACATAAGAAAAAGTGGCCAATTTTATTAGAAGACACAGCATGGTATGTTGAAAACGATGATAAAAAAACGTAGCTCACCAGATTTTTGCCCCGGCAAAGCTGCTCTTACGCCCCGTGAACTGAAAACACAAAGAAATCACAACATCTAAACAAAGCAAAGATATAGTGGAGAGTGTCATCATGACGGTACAATGATCATCCACAAATCTGACAGAAGCTGAGTAAATCACCTTAGCCGACCGGATGTTGCCTTAAAGCCACAGATGCCACAGAAGGCGGAAGGAATACGGACACTACCCCCTATATCAGTACCTATACCAAGCAGGGAGCCTCCTCCCCCGATGAGAGCTCCCTCCCCACCTGACGAACCTCCAGGTGTCTTCTGGAGGTTGCAGGGGTTCACGGTCTGCCCATAAATGGGGTTACCACAGTCATAACTGGAGATGGAGAATAAAAGAAAAGCACAGATAAGTAATGAGTATCATGGCCTTTTGCTAATATAAAAATCACATATGGCCATTTGTGTGATTGAATATTGCTGAACCACCAAATGTTGTAATAATCTGATTAAAAAAATGACGTACTTTAGTAGGCCTTGGGGCAGGTTAGTTTTCACAAAGGGAATAGCTCCTTGTCTCTTCAAAACTTCCACAATCACACTGTCCTTATCTTCAGGCTGGTCCAATTTAATGATCAGACCGCAAGAGGAGTCGTAATTCTTGTGTTGTGAAATGAAAACAGAAAAAAAGAGCAATGTTAGAAAGGAGCACACCAAGGACACACAATAAACTTGAGATGATGCTGTAACAGTTTTACAAGTGCAGACATAGCTGGAGGCCCTGACAGAGTAATCACCATCCTGTAATAATACAGGTAATACATAACTACAAAATACCTTGTATGCAATGTTTTCTTTGATGCTAACTGGAACTCCGTATAAGAGACCTTCCTTGTTGGAGGCAACTGTTTTCAGCTGATCAAAACTCTCTAACAAAATCCCAGTGCAGCAGTTGAGCTTTTTGTTTAGATCCAGGGTCTGTGGGGGGGGGGGGGGAATACAGCACAGATGGGTTCATGGTGAAAAGATACAATTTAAAAAAATGTAACAGGAGAAAAATATATGTTTGCTGACAGTGCATGACAGTTGCTGTGGGCCAAACACCTCAAACAAATGGCTATATTTAGTACTGAGATGGTGCATAAACTTGATTTAAAGTGGTGGAGGCGATTCTGGAGAAAGGTAGTAGTTTGTTGAGTGTCATTTCTCAGCCAACATACACTTTGGGTTAGTGGCTTGGACCGGAGATTCAACCCGAAGTGCAGGTATTTGACGACTCCAGAATCGCTTGCTCCACCTTTAAAAAAGCAGCATTTCTCTAAAGACTAGCAGTGTTGGCAGTGCTGGATGCCTGTGCATTGTGGTCTGTAGACAGTCGTATCGACATCATACCAGCATTTCACTACAGTTTTAAAGAGGTCATATAATGCACATTTTCAGGTTCGTACTTTTATTTTGGGGTCCTCATAGAATAGGTTTACATACTTAAGCTGTCAAAAAACACGCTACTTTTCTCATATGATGCATTTCCACAGCATCTCTTTTCACACTGTGTCTTGAATGCCCTGTTCTAGCTACAAAGTGAGCTATGTCGTGCCAAGCAAGGTAGTGCAACTGAATGTCTGCTGACTGACTGGAGTGTATTTTATATTAAACATATTAAAATATATATTTATAAAACGGCTGTTACATAGTGATGCACATAAGTTACGCACACAAGCAGGCAGTGTGGCCAGACTGTAAGGAAATGTTTCAACATACAAACAAGGATTTACTAGTTTGCAAATTTATATTCCTGTAGATATAATGATTAGTTTAGTTTGAAAATGATACTGAGACTGGGACACTGCCAACAAGGCCAGAAAAAACAAAAATGAAGGAGAGATAAGACAGCAAAAGTTCAAATTGATTAACTATTTCCATGTTTTTTTCTGTGCTGGGGTGTATAACACGTGAGCAGTGCCAAGTTGGGTATTGAACCTTTTCCATGTAGGAGTAAAACACGTCCTCTGGGTTCAGCGAGCCTTCCTGCAGTTTTTTTGTCAACTCGGACAAGGACAGCGTCAAGATGAGAGCAGACTCGGCCAGTGGATGCTAGAAGACACACACACACACACACACGTACGCACACACACACACACAAGAATATTAGACTTGAAAAATACCCTAACCCCAAAAATGACTTCATTTGAGTAATCTGAGTAGCTGATAAATTACAGCTATTTGTTTTTTCGCTCTTTATTATACATTATTAAGTTATTTTGGTGGGGGACACTTGTACTTGTGTAGTATTTTTTATACTACGTAATCAAAGTTTTTTGGTAGGGGGGCTTATTATCTAGTGCAGGTTTGGAGAGATGACTGTGTCCACTGAGCAGAACAGAGCAGGAGTTCAACACATACCCCTCTGATGTCTGACTGACTGTCTGTTATCGATAATGCATTAAACAGGAATGGTTAAAAAGTTATCTGTGAAGCATTTGAGATGAACACTTGGTAAGTAAGCGATTCACACCAGTGGTTTAACTTGCTGGCACCACTCGATGCCAATTCATCGTTCGTGAGAATCAAAAACATGGTGCCGAGCAGAGTTAACAGCAGGTAAGACGGTGTTTACAACTTCCCCTCCAAGCCCCGGCTCTCACCGACTCCTTGTACTGGAGCACCGCCTGCTCAGCCCGCTGCAGGCTCTCGTCTCTCCGGCTTCTGGCTCTCTGGATCTTTTCCTTCGCGGCTCGGCGGTTGCTCACCATCCGCGCCAGCACCGTCAGGACTCCCACCACACAGGAGGCACCGGCCAGCTGAGCTGCCGTCCGGCTGTCAAGATCAGCCCCCCGAAGAAACAGTTGCACATGTTCCATGGTTCCCCCGTCCCAACGCCAGGTCGTCCCTGCTCCAAGTGCAAGGATGACGGTTGGTTTCCTGAGGCTAACACACGCAGCCGGTTGTTTAAAGGTGGGTGCGGTTAAGGAGTCGGGTTAAATATTCATGGTGGCGCTTCTTCAACTCAACCGTGATGAGTGCAAATTGTCCCTGACTACCGCCGACACAACAGAGAAGCCTCTCTTGGGTCAGCATGTTGTGCAAGGGCAATGAGTTACAAGATGGAGGGCGCCAGAGCTGCTATAGTCGTCCCAGTGGCGGTCAAAAGTTTACACACTTACACACAGAAAATGTACATCGCCAGTCTACACTTATAAGGATTTCTACAGCTCTCTTTAGTTAGCTTCAAATCGGAATTTATCATTATTATCATTATTATTATTATTATTATTATTATTATTTATATTCTGAAAATGTGACCAAATCTGCTGGCTCAAAAATGTAGGTAACTCGAACAATCAGTTTTGTGGATTTTAGAAAGTTGTGTGAATCAGATTTTCTTCGTAGCATAGCCTCTTTTTCCCACCTGAGTGATTATGATTGATAACTGGCTGGTGACCTTTCTGGAACCATTGACCAAGGGTTTGTTTCATACACCCATTAGACTCAGCCACAAACACTACAATGGGAATGTCTGAAAAGCACTGATCTGAAAGAGTGCCTTATATTGATTTGAACAAGTCTGGAAAGTCATTTGGAGCCATTTTCAAAGCAGTTGAACATCCAAAGATCAACTGTACAAGCAGCTTCTTAAGCATAAAGTGCATGGCACAGTTGTGTCAATGCCACAGTCAAGAAAACGCAAACTATCACCCGCTGCTTTGAGAAGAATGGTCAGGATGATCAAGAGTCTTCCAAAAACCACTCAAAAGCTAGTCTGCAATGAATTAGAAGGCTGCCATGCAAGAGAGAAGCCCTTGCTCCAAACGCAGCACCAGAAACTCTGGTCAGATGGTACACAAATTGAGTTGTTTGGCCACAGTGAGCAGCATCACGGCAAGAAAGTGAGGCCTTTCATCCCAAGAACATCGTACTGTCAAGCATGGCGCTGGTAGATCACAAAGACCTAAAATCATCAGCCAGAAGATTGGTTTTTACCTGCAGTGGGGTTGAGGTTTTGTAAACGTTATTCCCAAGTCCCCACATGAACCCAATCGTGGACTGTGCTGTACAAAACAAGTCGGTGCCTGAAGCCGACTAATTTAGTTAAACTTAACAGATTCTGTCAAGAGGCGTGGTTCAAATTTCATCAAAATTTTTTGCAACATTCTTGTAAAGACCCCCTCCAGTAAAAGTTTTTTTCCTTGTTGACCTGTCAAAATTGTGTTTTAAAAAAAATATTATACAAGAAACCACATGAGCAAAATAACCAGCCAATGCCATAGCTGTGCATTTCTGCTTTAGATATTTTTTCCAAAATAAGGTCCAATGATGTCCACAGGAAGGGATGTGACCTCAGCTACTCTGTGTCACAAACTAAAGGAACCAATCATGTCAACTTGTGCGGTGGAGAATTTCATTAACACGGCACTGCTGGGAAATAAGCTGTGAAGCCCTGGAAATATTTTGTGAACTATGAAACTTCATCCAACTTTACGCCTGCATGGGCATGATCAGAAATTACTGATTTTTCATTTTTGTGAATTCATCCTTTAAAGGTAAATTTACCAAACAAGAATATATCCACAGTCCTCAGTCAACTCTGTGTCATAAAGCCATTATAAAGGCACAAGCCTTGTTTTACAGGCAACATCTTTCCAGTGCTGATACGCATTTCAGTGTCAGTTGCTGGAGTTCAAGTGAAGGTGAGGTCACAAGTCTAACCAGATGCTGAAACTAGGCCTCTAAGCCACTCTCTCTTAAATGTTATGGTTGCTACCGGATAGCTCCAATGTTTCCTGTGGCCCCCTCCTTTGTCTTTAGTGAGGTGTCTCCTAGTATTGTAGATTTGCTCACTATCATTATTCAACGCTGGACTGTACAACAAAATATGTACAGAAATGACAAAATTATATGTAGGCCCAGCTGTACACAGTAATAATTTTTTTGCGAGGACCACTTATTATTTCTTTGGTACAAAAAGACAGTGTGTCCTGAAATCTGTGAAGAACTGAAAAACTGATGCCTCTATATGACCTTCATAAGCAAACAAGACCATCAGAGAGAAGAGTGACTATTTTTGTCAAAATATTACAGCTTTTCTTAATATCTGTCAATGAGGTGGATTCCAACTGATCCAGGTTGGAAAAGTAATACAATAAATTTACAATTGTACAATGGCTCATTAAAATAACATGCTGAAACAGAGGTCTATAAACCAGTTGGCATTTACCAGAGCTGTTGTTGGTTTAACTTTATTGAACCTTGGCTCCTTTGAAGTGTATTTTAAATCATATATATCACATATTCACTACAATGGGCAAATGTCATTCTTGGTCCTGAGAGTGCAGGATGTCAAACACTCTTGTCAGCTAATTGTGTCCTTTGTTCCTTACTCTGTTTGTTACTCCTGAGTGAGTAAAGTGTCCCTAGATAAAAAAACGTAATTTATTCGAAAATTTAAACCTAAAACTAAAACTGCCCTGTTTTCCCCATTGTAATCATCACCTGAAGTAACTCTGAAGTTGCACATCACAACAATCATTGACAAAACTTCATTGGATTTATAGTCAAAATAAAATCATTACACGAGTGAAGGTTTTCAAGCCATCCACTTTAATGAAATGTCGACTCAGACTACCTTGTTAAATACTTACGTTTTATCTCATTAGCAGATACAGTATAGCATACATTTAACATACAGCAGATCCACATATGGATGCATTTAAAACCATGTTCTCTACACAATACAATATTTGAAGAATGTCATCAGACAGTTTTGCAACGATCAGGGACAACTTCATTTGACTGAATGGAACAGTTTGTGCGCCACCTAGAGGGGACACAAGAGGAAATTCATTAATGCAAATATACAATACAGCGCAAGGTAAGATAAACTGATTGTTGCAAGTATTACAAATGTATGTAACATGGAGGTAAAAAACAACTGCATCATATATTTTTGGTTAATTTTAAACTAATGTTGGTGGCACAGTTGTCCAGTGGTTAGCCCTGCTGCCTGGGTTCGAACCTGGGGGAGCTTGAATGGTTGTTTGTTACCATGTGTCAACCTTGTGATGAGCTGGCTACAGCCCTCGCAAACCTCCGAAGTATAAGCGTTTATAGATAATGAATGGAAAATGGATGATAAACTGATGTACCCCTGCTAATGTTACTTATACATATGTGATTGTCATGCACATCATTGTTATTTTCATGCACCTCTTTGGCAATTTACAGTCCCTAAACTACAGTCCTTTTCCCTACTGTAAGGATACACTTACAAATAAAAGAGAAAGGGTTAACGGATAAAATAACATGATAAAATAAAATGTGTTAGGGGTTGCACCTGTCTGCCAGTAAAGAGCATTGAAGCCTTGTTTGCACATGTTGGGAGGACCTTTTATGCTGTAATTACTGTTATTTCATCAATACACAAAGACAGTGGATCTTTAAATCTATGTCAACCTTGAGAAGCGGTGCTGAGCATATTTAACTTGGGTAATTAAAGCATGCAACTTCACTGGCCAATCATCATCTGGACAACAGATGGGTGGGTGGCTGACAGAGGTCTTCAGGTGAAAGCTTAGCCTGAACCAGAGCCAACTACTCATGAATCAAGGCACATTTTCAGTCATTCTGCTAGTTATTTTTTAATCTGTCAATGTGAACAAACAATCATTTATAGGTAGTGCGGTTGCTAGCTCCGTTTTACGGCTCATTATCTTGTGTGACCTGCCCTCTTCTAGGTCACTATGGTGGGAAGGAGGTCGTGTTGTTCGGGCACCACTTGGCAATGATTAGGCATGCTCAGTCATCTCCTGGATCCACACACTTAACATATAATATCATTTGTATCAGATATTCTGTCAACACAACTTGTAAATAGTGATTTTGTTGTTCTTTTCTATACATGCCACATCTATTGCATGTCTGTCCATCCTGGGAGAGGGATCCCTACTCTGTGGCTGTTCCTGAGGTTTCTTCCATCATCTTTTGTCTCTCCCCGTTAAAAGATTTTTTCCCCCCATTTTTTCTCACTCAAATCAAGGGTCTAAGGACAGAGGATGTCGTTCACTGTACAGATTATATAGCCCATTGAGGCATGAGATTGTGACTTTGGGCTATATAAATAAATATTGACCTTCACTGGCCATGCTATCAATTGAAAAGAGACAAAGATGACTGACTGACCAGCAAGTCATTGAGAAATGGACATGTCAGAAGGAAAGGCTAAATGTATGTTCAAGAAGTGCCAGTGGCCAATGTGTAGCCAACACTGCAGTATGTCGTGTGGCTTTTAGATTTTTTTTTGTGAGCAATGAAGGGCTGCTTTACTTAATTTGTCCGCCCCTACATTTTTGTTTTCGCCACCATTGCTTTCTGCTTGGTAAAGTTGGAAAATGTCACACTTACACAGTGGTCCCGAGCATGTAGGAAGTCAAACAGCTCCTCAGTACAATCCTCCGCTGTCATAGACCTAGAGCCAACTCTGGTCTCACACTCCTCCAGACGCGACCGAGTGTGAACGCAATGCTCTGCCTCTTCACACTTCTGTCGCATCGCATCAAGAGGATCCTTTAACAGAAAATGCAGCATTCAGAGTATGTACCTTCATGAGCACAGTATAATGATAAACAATGAAACACACTCAGCAGACGATCAATCAGTCCTGTCCTGTTTAAAACCTGGATTAACTTAATCTGAACATCTCCAACTTCAAGGTGACCATGAACCTCTCCTGATAAAGTGTACAGGGCATCCAGAGGGGAAATGTTCCATTGTCCACAAAGAGAAAAACACACCATCAGAAACCTCCAACCTTATTTTCTTCAAGTTTTAATCAATTAAAACTGTGGGTGTTTTCTGATGGCAGAGGGAGAAAACACCTGTCATTTATTTATAGATTAACTTCTGCAGGGATGGGGCCGCGATGGACAAGGCCTGAAATGACCCCACACCTGGTCATTGTTGGTCAGGACTGGGGAAAAGATATTTGGGGCCTCTGTGCAGACTCATGACTATAACTATGTGTCGCAGAAAGACAGTAACATAAATTTCCCATTCTCTTCCGTCAGATTCATATAGCAGTGCGCACGTCTGATTCTGTCTCATAAACCTCGATCATTATGGAAACTGGCACAGGTGCACAAGCTTCATCTCCACCCTCACAATTATCTATACACTGATGTAGAAACGCCTTGAAACATCTGTTTGCATATCAAGTCCTTTCTCTGCTACCTGTCAGTGAGAAGAACAAACAAGTAAAGTTGATTGTGTCGCAACAGTGAGGCTCTCCAACGGCATCCAAACTGCTGTCATACATTCCACCGTTACGCATGAATGTGGCTATTTACAGTGCGCATCACACATGCACCTGTAATCCATCGCTGCAGTAATATTTCACAGTCATCACTACTAGGCGTCAGAGGGATGATCAATGACTATTATATAAAGCTCGTATTCATATTTACAAAGTGCTTCACAGTTAAGGATCAAAAGAGAAGATCATTACCAGGAGGTAATGTATCCAGTATGAATAAAAAGAATAATAAGATCCATCACTAATAAAAACTTTATAATTAAGTTAATAAATGTGCCTCTTACTAAATGCTGTGCAGACCACATAATAATAATACTGATAACACAATCAGTGAACTTGGGAAACCACATGAACAATGTTTTAATCTAAGGTTTGATTTCCTACCTCATCTCTTACCTGCAATCATCGGTTGAAAACTGTATGCACATTCCCACTCCACATTCATCCTTTATGAAGAACAGTTTATACCCTTGGTCTAAGATTTTATTGGTTGGTTCAATATTGTTGTACCCATTCCTGAAGCTTCTTAAAAATAAATGCTCCTTTCCATGCTAGACAATTGCTATAGTCTATAAATAGTCGAGTCACTATTAAAAATGGCGGCCAGGCTTGTGATGAAATGCGTAATCTCACAGTAAACAGAAGGACTGTAAACACGTTTTGATTTGAAATGTTATAGGAATCTCCTTTAAACGTACCACCATTTCTTCCTCTTCCTCCTCTTCTTCTTCTTCCTCCTCCTGTAACAGACATATACAAGCACATCAATAACACCGTTCACTAAAACCCATCAGATAACGCTGTTGTTTTTCGTATCAATGACACATCCGACAACTCGTCAGACAGTTTAACTAGCAAGCCAGTATGCACTCTTGATTCCGCTGCTCCAACATTTTTTCTTAATGACGATTAGAAAATTAAGGGTGGCTAAAGCTAACGCAAGCTACGGCTAGGTGAATTAGCGTTAGCTTCGTCAGCCGTGTTGTTTTAGCTTGCTAGCTTACAACGAACCAAACGTTACTGGCATTGCAGAGCTGTCGTGAATCTACGAAAGCTACTAACATCGTCGGGCTCTCCGTTCATGATCATCTTCTCCTCGAAAACCATGATTCTGGTGATCTTGTCCTTAAATGACCGGCTGTCAAGTCTCGAGTGCTGGAGGACACCGGCAGGTCACACGAGTAGCTAGCAAATCCGCGGAAACAACCAAACAGTTTCCGGTCGCAGGACTTTCATAGTTTCCGATCATAGGACTTTCACAATAACCACCAAGTTCACCCACTTGGTGACTGAGTTAAGTCAAATGTAAAAAAAAAAATAATAATAAAGAATTCAGCGTTGATTACGGTAATGTAAAATGAGCTTTGTCAAATATTTCAACTCTGAAGACACATAACTGACTTCATCACTGTTCGTGTTGATGCATGTTTAAAGCCTTAATTTGATGCCGTCACAAGAATTTGTCCAAAGGTACAACAGGCCAGACAGGCTAGACATTAAATACTCATATAACTGCACAACATTTCCCCCTTCTACTCACTCAGTTGAGTTTTTTTTTTACACTGCAATATGTATTTAAAATCAATATACTAGTATGTGTTGAAAAACAATAGCTAAATTATTAGAAACTTGTGTCTAACCTACTTAGGACTGCTTTAAGTCTCATGCTGTTTTCATGGTTTTGACTGGTTCTCTACATTAGAATTAAGAAAATCTTAACATTTGTGGCAGCTTTGGTGGAGGTTCATAATTAAACTGCCTTTTCCTGCAGTAAAAGCACTGAACAAACCCTTTTAGAAAGATACGGACAAAGAAAGTCTGAGGATCTTGGTGGCTTGTAAAACAATCATTTATGATCATATAAACCAGAATGAATTGCAATTAAATTGGTGAAATGGTTCTACATAACATTTTCATGTAATAATAACAAGTAAAGTTATGAGTAGAATCCATCAACGCAGAAATAACCATTTCATTCTTATAACAGACTGTAAGCAACAACATTTCCAAGCAATAGGTGTTGGTTTACCTTAATTAGTGGGATGTGGGGGAACACAAAGAGAGCACGGGGGACAGTAAGTTTTTCAATTAAGGCAAGGACCTAGCTTTGGTTTTGACTTTAGTCAGGACAGAGGATATC
This sequence comes from Sparus aurata, assembly GCF_900880675.1. NCBI lineage: Eukaryota > Metazoa > Chordata > Actinopteri > Spariformes > Sparidae > Sparus > Sparus aurata. Next base: position 13,181,592 of record NC_044197.1, read on the forward strand.
ACAGATATTGACATGTGAAGCGTTTTTTGCAAAGTGTGCCCTTCCTGAAGGTTTTCAGGTGTCTGCTGGCACAGGAGGGCAGAAAGAGAGCGAAGAGAACTATCTCACAAGTTACATTATGTATGTCACAGGGTTCAGTTAACCAAGCTCAGAACAAATGAGTTGACAGGGCCATAAGCAGAGCTCAATGGTCAACACCTCTGAAGGTTTATTTCTTTCTATCTTTTTTTTATAGGGACAATGACCTTCAAGAGGCAGTTGACAGAGACTTTACAGTGCAATCATCTGGTGCATTTTTTTCTGTCTGTTTTACTTTTCTGACAGGACTACACTTTGCCTTAAGCACACCAAACAGCCGTCATTTATTTACAATGTTTGGAATAAGGGGTCGGAGTCCAGCATCAAATATCTGCTGCTTTGCCACAGTTGATAACACCAAGCCTCTCCCTCACACAGAGCGAAGGTGCTGGCTCCTGGAAACACAACACACCACAGAAGCTTTCTGTCTCACAGGAGAAGAAACGAAAACGCAGCCTTGAGTCAGACAGGCTAGAGGCCCTGTTAATAAAATGGATTCAATCTTTTCTGCAGTTGGATCCTTTGTGGACTGGGATGTCAAAAGTCTGCTGCTCTTCATTGCAGTTTTCCTCATCACTGCAGATTACATTAAGAACCGTCGTCAGGCCAGCTTCCCTCCAGGACCCTGGGCATGGCCTATTGTGGGCAACATGTTCACTCTGGACCACAGCAGGACCCATGAGAGCATGACACAGGTAGATTAACAGATGCCAAAAATATAATTTTTCCATCATCTGTTGTATGAAGCATCACGCTGTTCCTCCTCTGTCAAAACCATTCACAGTTAGCAGAGAAATATGGAGATGTGTACAGCCTGCGAATGGGCCAGGAATGGCTGGTGGTATTAAACAGGTACGAGGTGCTGAAAGAAGCTCTGGTGAATCAGGGAGACAGTCTGGTAGACCGTCCAGTCGTCCCTCTGCTGGATAAGACAACACATGGACTAGGTGAGAGGACATAACACACACACAGATAAAGCCTGTGTAGTTGCGGATCTAATTGAAGTGTTAAAGATTTTATTTAGTCATAGGTTTGAGTGAGTTCAGAGAATATGTTTAAGCCTTTTCAATGGGCATGTTGTATTTTCAAGTTACATGCACTCATATTGACGTGAAATACATTTTTTCCTTGTTATTTTATATATATTTATATACATTTTATTATGTATGTTAGAAATAGTCAATCTGACAAGGCTACATGTCAATCTACATGATTCTTTAGATCTACATCACCTCTCTTGTTATTGTGATAGAATTATTTTGAGTTCTTTTTTATAAAGAAGTCTTGTGGGACTTTCAACGTTTCACATTTAATTAATGTTCCTCAATGTACCTGATTTCTGTCTGCTTCAATTTTTATCTATCATTGATGTGTTTCCCATCAGGTGTTATTTTCAGTAATGGGCACATATGGAAGCAGCAGAGGCGTTTTGCCCTTTCAACCCTCAGATTTTTCGGATTTGGCAAGAAGTCACTCGAACCTGTCATCTTGGACGAATTCACATTTTGCGCGAAACACTTCAGTAGCTTCGAAGGTAAATAGTGCATGCCCATATCTGAATGATACACAAGCAAAATTGCACAAGTGACATCTAAATCTCTGTTTACTTGTGGAGGTAAGCCATTCAATCCACAAAAAGTCATCAGCAACATCGTCTCCAACGTCATCTGCTCCCTGGTTTTTGGTCACCGCTTTGAGTACACTGATGAGAGGTTCATGAGACTGATAAGGTGGTTTGATCAAAGTCTCCAGCTTGAAGCCTCCCTTTGGGCACAGGTATATTATCTTAAAAATATTCATGAAATCTTAAGACTGTGTGCCATTGTCGTGCATCACATCCCTCATTGTAAAACAGTTTTTCATTCATAAAGTGGCTATATATGGGCAAAGGTACCTAATATTTAGTAAAAACACAGCTCTAGATTAGAAATGTTTGAACTATCCCAAATGTTGGGACGCTGTGTAAAACGTAAATAACAACAGAATGCAATGATTTGCAAGTCCTTTTTGACTGTATTTGATTCAGTGCAGTATAAAGACAAGACATTTGATGATTAATTAACTTTAATGCATTACGTAAATATTCACTCATTCTAATTTTGATGCCTGCAACATGATGCGGAAAAGTGTTGTGCAGGGGAAACAGAAGACTGGGAAAGTTGTGCAATGCTCAAGAAACAGCAGTTTAGAATATTCCATCAGCAAACACATTAATTGGGGTCAGTTAAAGGACAATATTTCTCCATTGATTGTTGAAAGGAATTTAGGGATTTCATTATCTTAAATCCAGATATCTCTGCATGCAAGTGGCACAGCCAAAATAAACACTGAATGGCGTCAACCTTCGATCTTTCAGTGGCACAGAAATGATTGAATAATGGCTATTACACACGGCTCTGAATCCCTAAACTCCTCGCAGTTGTGCAGTGAGGAACAATTGTTCTTGTTTTGGTTTTGGAGCGACATGCTTTCATCTAGATGGCATCTTTTTCAGCAACATACCATCATATTCCAATGAGATGATGCAGAGCCTGGACTGCAGGCACGCCAGACCAGATGTTTGTTCTTTGTACTGTATTCAACTGAACATTGGTCGAAAAAGAATTTGCAAATCATTGCATTCCATTTTTGTTTATGTTGATGTTATGTTTATGAGACAATTTTAAAAGGGATTTTTTTAAAATCCCTTAATAATTTGTTTTTGTTCCAACCTGCTCTCCTCTGCAGCTTTACAACTCATTCCCTCTGCTGGTGAATCCTTTGCCAGGGCCACATAAAACACACATTCACATCACCAACGCTTCAAAGGACTTCATAAGGGAAGAGCTGAAGGAGCACAAAAAAAACTGGGATCCCTCAGACCCAAGAGACTACATCGACTGCTACCTGAAGGAGATTCAGACGGTGACTTGAACTATTTGCACCTCCCTACTGCTTACACTGTGTTGCTCATATAGTAGCTCACCGCTTGGTTGCTATGAACATGATATCTGCTTGTTTTGCACATGAGAACTATCAACAGTTAAAAAGGTTGCACTGACATGACACTTTATTGTGGCACCACTCTGGGATCCTACGTGGTGAAAAATGTCTAAAGGCAATATCACATATGGGAATGCAGGCAATTGACTAGAGACACAGACTCGTCTTTGCTGTTGGTTGTGGCTGCGACTTTCCCAGTCAAAGTTCGCTAATAAACAACTCCACCTGCAGCCAAGTTGCTTCACTGCCTGATATTCTTGTTTGCCCTTTGGTTCACACGGAATGGAAGTGGAACGGAATGGAATTCAGTCAAGCCTCTCACTGAACTCAGGACTCACTAGGGACTCCAGTTCTCTCTTTTTCTTTTCCTCTCTCCTGTGTATATTCAAAAAATAAATTTCCCCTCCAGCTCCAGTCAGCAGTCAAAACAGAACATAAACACACAACAATGGACATCACCTCTGCGGATCACTGTTGCAAGCAGGTTCAGTGGGAGTGAACATAAATCATAAATCCATAAAGTTTAAAGGTGATCTGCGTGCTCTCCCCCCGCCTGTAAATGGCTCCAGAACAGAGTATAATCTGATGAGGCTACAGGTGCTTCTTGGCCCACCATGCAAATTATTTGCAGAAAGTTAAAAATGTATCTGGTAAATGAGGGAGTCAGTCTGCGTCTTTGGCATCATTTGCATCGTGCCGACTGGACTCTGTGTGTAACGTTGACACGCCAACTGTGAACACAATACCAGCTCTATCTTTAAGGCCTTATCTAAGGATGACAGAAAAGCTTTTTACTCATCAAAACTTAAACTCGAAATTGCCATCATGAAAGATTGTCATTGTGTCTAAAAGTGCTGACATGTAGCTGTTCTGAACTATTTTGCAGCAATTTTCTAACAAATCTGTTTGTGTTATATTCTCAGAGTGAGGCGCAGGCTGACAGTACTTTCGATGAGGAAAACCTGGTTATTTGTGTCTTGGATCTGTTTGTGGCGGGATCTGAGACCACATCCACCACCCTGCGCTGGGCTCTGCTCTACATGGCAAAGTACCCTGAGATTCAGAGTAAGAGCACTAACCAAGGAAGTGATGCTTTTGTTGGTATTCAGTATTGTGTTTTGTAAGAATTTAACTCCACATCAGTTTTATGACTGGTTCAGGGTGGAAAATCTGCAAAAAAGAAATGAATCTATTTGCTAATGTGACAGTGCAACATTGTCTTCATCTGTCCATGAAGCTTTTAAGTTCCCCATGAAGTCAAAATCGCTGTTAAGTATAATTTCACTTTTGTTTCATCTGGCCCAATAGTGATGAAAAAGCCATATTGTGGATGTTTTCAAATGGTATTTTAGAGTTCGTAACTTCCTGGAAAATCGTCAGAAATGTTGATGACCCACCCTGCACTTACCAGAGCAGAGAGTCACTCAGGACTGGACCCACCTTTACGGCTTTATTCAGTGATTTGAGTGAACCTGGAATTCCAGTGCTATTGGCTGCTGCCTGTTTTTACAGGAAAAACGTAACCAGCAAAGAGCACTTCATTTGCGGTTTCATGGGAACTTTGTGAAGTACTGCTGCAGCCTTATGGTGAAATCATGTTCCTACTCTTTGTCTTTTCCTCTCCTGTTGAACAGCAAAGGTCCAAGACGAGATAGACAGAGTGATCGGACAGTCCCGACAGCCGTCCATGGACGATCGTGCAAACCTGCCCTACACTGACGCCGTCATCCACGAGTGCATGCGGATGGGCAACATAGTTCCTCTCAGCCTGCCTCACATTACCATCAGGGACATGCAGCTGGGTGGCTACACAGTCCCGAAGGTCAATTCTCACATATGCAATTTTTATGTCACATACAACTCCATGTTGCATCCTTTTTTAATTTACGTTAACATTCCAATCACCAGGGAGTCACAGTGGTTCCCAACTTGACTTCGGTGCTGTTCGACAAGAATGAGTGGGCAACGCCCTTCACCTTCAACCCCGGACACTTTCTGAACAAGGAGGGCAAGTTTGTGAAGCCTGCTGCTTTTATCCCGTTCTCTGCTGGTGAGGAGCAACACAAGCACTTGTTTGATTAGTGTTGTAAAGGATAGTTTCAGTCATTGGCCACTCCCTTCGGATGCCTGGGATCACGACTATGTCCTTCTTATGATGAATAATCAGCACTGCGCTGAAACCCCTCCATTAATAGATTGGAAGTCTTATCACAGTCAGCATTTCTCGTGAAAAACTCCTGATATGTTCTGGCCAGGCTATATACCAGCAGGGTGATTTAAAAAGAGGAGTGGGGGCTGTTCATCAATACTTTTGCCCTCATAGTGGGCTCCAGCAGACTGTTACAATGTTGATTACTGACTTGATGAATCTCTGACCTTTCATCTACTCCTCAAATGAGGGCAAAGTTAAATTGAGATCTTGTACGTCACGGATATACTCGATTTGTTTTTCTTGCCTCAGGTAAACGACTGTGTCTCGGAGAGACTTTGGCCAGGATGGAGCTGTTCCTCTTCTTCACCTCCTTCATGCAGCGGTTCACCTTCTACATGCCTCCTGGGGTGAAGCCTAAGATGGAGCCCCGTTTTGGAGTCACCCTGGCGCCGTATCCGTATGAAATCTGTGCAACCTCGCGCTAAAAGTGCAGGAACACTTGATTCTTTGACGAATAACACATGAATTAAGACGCTGTAAATGTATGTTTCTTGCATCAGATGTTTCGGAAAAATTTACTGTTTAAGGGGGTCATATGAGAAAGTTTGTGACCAGGCCGCCATTGTCAAAATCCAAGCACCGCACAACTCGCTGTACGTCACCCAGCAGACAGAGCTCTCTGTGGTCCAGTGGTGTTTAGTGTGTGGTGTTTCCAGATGCATCCTGGCCAGATTCTTTTTGTCTGCAACCTTTTTCTGTTGTCCCCACCTTGATTATGTCTGTGTCCAGAGCTCAGAGATTATATCAAACATATTTTTGGCTTTAGTGATGGATTTGCTTTGGGGTCCACTGCTCATATCTCTTTGAGGCTGCAGAACTGGTAAATAAAAGTTAGTTTCTTTGCACTTTTTGTTTTGTTTCAATTGTTTTAATCCAAGTTGAAGCCATGGTCGTGTTATGATGATGTTTTTATAAATCAATTGCCTTCCGCTTATCTTAAAGCCTTATCGTAGCATGGAAGTGAATAGATTTAAAACTGCAGAAATGTCATTGAGTCCTGAGGATACTTCGCTTGTGGACAAGTTTTATGAAGCGAGTAGCTTTTACCTGTTTCCCTGCTGGCAGGTATCATTTTACAGCATCTGTGTTTGTGTGACAGCTTATCTTTATTGGGTATATTCCTTGAAGTAAACTCGCTGAGTATGACCTAACACTGACAGTTATTATTATTATAAGACAATCATTGGCAAGAGTTTACAGACTGTACAAAAAATATCGACACCATTTTGTGTAAAGACATTAAAAAAAGATACATTTGATAACCTTGAGCTGCCAGAAACCAACAGGAAACTGATGAAACCGTTGTTCATTTCACAGATTCAGGAATATTTTGATTTAAAGATAACTGTCAACATACATCACCGGTAAAATAAGCAGCCTTTGTGATACAGTCTTGTCCCCTGAAATACTTCAACAGAGGCCTAATTTATATGTGAAACTGTCCTCAGAATTGCCAGAACACTCTCTCGTAACTCGGATACATTTAATTTTTACAGCTGACCACTCATCTCATTTCTGTCCCCATGTGTTGCCTTGTAATGTTTCCAGATGTTTTCCTAGATGAGGAGCATGCATACAGCTTGTATCATCTGCCCTTCCTCTCTGGACACTGGATTTTGTAGCCCACCCTGTAGGCCTGCAGGTAGACACGTGCCTGGTTCATCCTGGAAACACAACCACAAGCATTGTTATGATAATGATAAGATATATAATAATTATAATCCTACTCTTATCTAACTTAAACTAATATGTAGTTTTGATCAGAAATCTTAACTGGAACAGAAAGATCTTCACTGACTGATCTTTTTTTATGCCTCAACAAACTAAATAAACAAACTCTTCATTTTCATGACTGCTAGCTGAACTTAAAGGACCCTGCCACCTATCTAGCTTCAAACAGTATTCTGGGGACCTTATTTTCTTCTGAGAACAGTTAATTTATTCAGTTAAGGGAAAAGTCATTAATATTGATTTCTGAGTTTTAATTATTTTTCCAAAACTGCACAGTGCCCCTTTAATAACTACACTTTTATGGCATGTTGACTCTATCTAGGGACATACAGAAGGGAAAATGGGATTTACTCCACCCAGCTGCTAGTCCAAACAGATAACAACTGCTGCATGAGCTACTTAATCCAGACTTGGTGGATGTATTAAAGTGAAAAGGTAACCTGTATTTTGTGCATAGCTGAACTCCCAGGGGTCCACAGCGGTCCACGTAACTCTCCCTAAACGCCTTTCTGACAGCTCGAGCCATGCTGACCACTGTTGTGACCACAGGGCATGTCCTAGGACAAAAACAAACAGATCATCCACAAGAATAAGTATTAATAATCATTTGATTTAGATGACAACTGTGTACCTGCAAGTTGACAAAGTCTGCGCGTTAGTTATGACATACGCCACTGCCATGATTCTGTCTCTGTTGTCCCACAATGTTTGGTCCTCAATGCCCAAACCTCCATACATTTTATTTGCTAGATGTTTAAAAAGTTGTATGCTATGCGTATAGTGTGCTTGGGTAAAACAAAACTGTTGTTCATGCTTACAGTCTCTCGCAGCGCAGGCCTGCAGTGCCCTCTGGACAAGTACAGGTGTTGTGAGGACTGCAGGTGGCGCCATGTTGGCAGGGTGGCACACAGGGGGTGGTCACCGCTACAGACAGAACACACAGCAAGAGTCTTAATACAAAGTGAAGGCAAAGAAAGGTCTTTCTCTCTCTCTCTCTCTCTCACACACACACACATACAGACTAACCTATTTCACAGATACTGCCAGTATAGCCTTTGGCACAACGGCACCTGTTGAGGCCCACGCACACTCCACCGTTCTTACAAAGTCTGTGACACTGAACAGGCTCTGAAGGAGACAGAGAAGAGGAAACATGGAAAAACTCCAACAGGAATCAAACTCAATACAGAGCTTTTATTCTGTCATGAAGAAATGGTTCAATCCTTTCTTGAATTTGGAAAGTCGGTATGAGCAAACAGGACCAGCTGGGCTGCACACTGGACTGTTTGTTTAGTAAGTGACATCTCCTTGAGGGGGAGATATTCCTGTAATAACTATTGATTACACAATAAGCTGCTGCGATTGACATTGAATATACAGGTTGTAAATCCTGAAGGCTTCAGATGGATCAACAAACATTAACTTAAAGCCTTTGCAGATTCTGGTGCTGCTACAGAATGTGTACAAAGACAGCACCACTGTCTGGCTGCCTGGAGAACTGCATGCTCTTTAACAGTAGTACCCATGTCTACACAGTCACTACAAACAACTGTGTTCATTATTGTTTATATGTCACTGGTCTGTTGAATGTTTATAAACATGTTGGACTCCTTATCAGTAGTCCCGCCTTTAAATCTGTGACTTTGTGACATCACACTACATCACCACGTCACACTTTTGCATAATTAAGGCCTATATTCAGGGTAGAAGTGTAGCACCCTTTAAAGGTTCTTGGAACTGAGAATAAGTTCAGCACCTCATCCAAGTAAGTGGGTTTCTGTTTTGCAAAAAACTAGGGAACAGTGGTTATGACTTTTACTTTGACCAGTTTTTTTTTTATTGAAAGTTAAATCACTTATATGTTTTGCTATATTGAAACACGAGTTAAAAATGGGGCCTGTGTGAAATAAAATGCATGCTGACATTTAAATTTCAGATATTTAACAATTGATAGATGCATAAACAGCAATTGTGATCTCACCTATCTGGCATCGAGCTCCTTGCCATCCAGCAACACATGTGCATTTGTTGACATCCACACATCTTCCCCCATTTTTACAGGCAGGGGTGCACAACGCTGCAAAACATGCACACGCGAAGAAAGAGGTAAGATTATGTCTGAAAATGACATTTCGGGGTAATCTAAGCATCGCGGTTTTTAGCTTGTAAAGTTGCTTTTCAGTTTTTCCATTATGGTATAATATATATATTACAAGGCAGGGCTGCTAACAAGCATGGAGGCAGAGGCATAGAATTAAATCGAGATACCTCCCAGAAGAAGTGCTTGGTCTAAGTGATGCCAGATGTGATGGTGGTTATGTTACTCACGCAACAGGCACTGGGGGCCGATGTAGTCAGAGGGACACTGGCAGGTATCAGGCCCCACACAGCGACCACCGTTAGCACAGGGCAACTCACACACCGCTGAGAGAGAGAGAGAGAGAGAAAGAGAGAAAGATAAATTGGAGGAAATAAGCAGGATGAATAGAAATGGATAAAGATAGAAAGAACAGACAGAGAGAAGGAGAGCATAATGATGACAGTAAACTAAAGCTGAAAAATGAGTGAGAAGTAGGACTCATCACATAAATAATATATTCAAATGAAAGGACCGTCTTCATTAATGTCCATGTCACAGGTGATGTACCTGTGTGGCAGCCTGCTCCGGTCCAGCCAGGACGACACAGACACTTGTTCCAGCGCATGCAGGTGCCTCCATGGGCACAGGGTGGAGAGCACATGGCTGAAATACACAACCAAGATGGATTCATCAGTCGAACGACATGACATATAATCTCAATCTTTAGGAAAAGTCAAGTCTCAGAAGATACGATACTTGTTTTTTTTTTATCAACAAAAAGACAGATACAAATGAAATCTGTGTCACGCTCCTGAGTTGTAGTTTTGTGATTCCATGTTTTATGTTGAAATTTGTGTTGTTTAACTTCCCGCTTCCTGTTTTTGTTTTTTTTTTCCGACCCCCTTTTTCCTTCTCACCTGTATTCCATTAGGAACATCATCACGCAAATCTGTGTTCCTGTGTTTCTCGTCTGTTCCCTGGTCCCTTTTCTTCCTGTAGTGTTTCACCTGCGTTTGCTGCCTGTGATATACTGGTTTTGTACTTTGTTTGTTTACCACTTTTGGAGTACCTCAATCCCAGATATACAAACGAGGACGAGAGAAAAGAAAACCTTGCCCTCCACTGTGATGTTTTCTGCTTTAAAGACAAAATAATGGCTAAAGAGGCCATGACATTGATTGGCATCGGCTAAGCTTGGTTTAGTTAGCTAGCAGCATGAAAGTATATTGTTATATTTTTTTTTTAATGAAACCTGCCAGCTTCTGTGACATTACCTAGGGTGATAATCACCATGATTGACAGACTGACAGAAGGACAGATGGAAGGACGGACAGACAGATTTTGCAAAGGCTTTCTATCCTGATAACCTCTCATTTGGAATCCCAAGAAATCTCTAGGGGGACAGAAACCGTCCCAGTAACCACAGTAATTTACGGTCACTCCAGCCTGCCTGCACTGTGGCAGAGTGAGGAAGATGCTGCTGCCAGAAAAGCTGCTGATACTTGTCTGTGTGCCCTCTCACTGTCACCTTTTTTGTGCCTTTGTCAGTTTTAAATTTATTTTGCACTGAGAGAAATTGGACATCTGGCACGAGGGCATGAGTCACGGTCACAGTGAGAGCTGGCAGCCCTGCTGAAAACTTTAATTCCTGATGATATTTCATCTTTTTAGAAAATGTCTCAGCAATCTAACGCTGCTGTAACTTTAATGGAATACAGTTATACAGAATACTTTTTTGTATCCAAATTACGTAGCGCTGTGGGCCCATGTACTCACCAAGCCTGCATGTAAAAAACTAGTAAGACTCAGTAATTTAGGTCATCTCTGCACATTACATTGCAGGGTACATAACTGAAACTTCAGATGTATGGTGACCCCTACCATCTCCCCTGCTCGTGATCACATAACAGATACACTAGAGTTGCAACGCACTAGCAGTATGTTGTGTCTTTAGCCTTGATATTAATAATTACATATGTTATCCGTGTACAACAGTCTAAACTTGTACCTGAGCAGCCTAGTCCTGGGTAGCCTGGAGGACAGTCACAGCTGTTTGGAGCCACACACACTCCATAGTTGTGGCAGGGAGGGTCACACACAGCTGGAAAGGAAGAGAGGTTAACGGGCATAATTTAATCGAACCTGCATAAAAAACAGAATAAAATAGTTCCTTCTGCAAATATTGTTTTTTGCAATATTTACAGCGATCACCATATATACAACGTTTGACTCACGCTGGCACTTGGTGAGGTCATCGGTTTGTACTTTATACCCTTCCCTGCAGGTGCAGTTGAACCCACCAGGATGGTTCACACAGAGCTGCTCACAGCCTCCGTTTGTGAAGTCCCCGCACTCGTCCACATCTTATGACAAAAGACAACGGGGCAGTTAAGAAGGCATTTCAAAACAGCCAATACAGTCTGAGGCAGTCTGTTCATGTCCTCTCGGGCCGAGCGAACAAGGGAAACAGACAACACACTTATCACCCAAGAACCGTTCACAGTCATCAGCCAATAACAGCCAATCAAGTTTCTGCACTGTCTTCTCTGTTCCTTGTTCAGGCTGATGTATTTTCTTGTTGTGAATACGTTCAATCTGGCAAGTCCTCAAATGGATGAGAAGTTGATTGCAAGTGTTTTCATCTGAAAGACTAGAACATTAAATGTGTTCAAAATGATGTCTGAATGATGCATGTGTACTTGAAGGATCCCATCACACATTGCTTCACGGCAGATCAAATGACATCAGCTGTTCCCAGAATCCCTTTAAAAAAAATACTGAAATGTATAAATAAATAGCTTCATTTCTGGGCCAAGACTTTGCAGAACATAAAACAATCAGTGCTCACGGTGTCATCAGAACTACTGGACTCATTAGTTAAGGTGGGCACAGTGAGAAGGGGTAAAAACAGAGTCTCACCCACGCAGCTCCTCAGGTCCTCGCCCAACTTCCAGCCTGCTCGACAGCTACACCGGACCTGACCCTCAGCCCTCACAGAACACAGGTGGTCGCAACCACCATTTCTCAGCTTGCAAGATGTCAAATCTGTTAATGTTAAAAAAGTACTTGAGTATTTACAGATAATAACAATGTTTGGGCAGAACTGAAAAGCTTGATTTATCCGTCATTTTCAAGAAAAATGTCCAAAACTGCCTAATTCCTGCTTCTAAAGTGAGAACAGACAACAGAGAGATTGGGGAATTTTTGTTTACATTTAAAATGGGCGCCTTTCATTCCTGGTGTTTCTTGGTAGGTCAAAACAATTATCGTGATGTCAACGCTGAAATGATAAAACTTACTGCTGCAGGTCAAGTTGTCTGTATCGAGCAGCAGAGGAGGAGGACAGTGGCAAGTGTGTCCTCCAGGAGAGTTGCTGCACGTGTGGGAGCAGCCACCATTCTGCAGTTTACATTCATCAATGTCTGAGTGCATGCACACACACACACACACACACACACACACATAGGTAAGATAAACATAATTGTTGGACATCTTAGTCTCTGAACTGGCTTGGTTTGAATCTTTCAGACAAAAAAATGTATCTTGTCGATCCCAAACAAAGTATTATTAGTTTATTTAACCTAACCAAGTACTTTTGTTCCCTTAACAAAACCAAGTATTTTTATTTCCTTAACCTAACCAAGTATTTTCATTAGAAAGAAGAAGTGAACGTTTACTTCGTGGGTTTCTTGTAATTATAAATGATTGTCCTGGAACACAAGAGTACATGAGCAGAGACGTGTGTGAAAGATGTGTGCGAGAGGACCGTGAGGTACTTTGGCAACACCACAAACTTGTGAAGCATCTGAGATTTAATCACAACACAGCGCAAGAGAGAGTGTAGCTATTGTCAACATTTATTTCACCCCATTACTTTTCGCTTTATTGGACATATAAGTATTAGTACCGTGTTGGTATTGGTGATACCAGCCTGAGTTTTACTTGGTATGTGATCGGAAAGGATATCAGTGGCATCGCACATCAATACTTTCAACGTCCACTTTTGTCTGGGCTGAAGAGATGAACGCATCCAGACAGCCAGGAAATGAGAAAGTGATTCATAGCAGTTTATACCTGTTAAATGTCCGTCAGGGGAACATCAGCCTGTTTAAATGACTGAAATGAGCAGGTAAACAGCAGTGAGAAGTGAAAGAGTGTCGGGGAGTGACTGACCTACGCAGGTGTGGCCATCAATGTGCAGCTGGTAGCCAGGCCTGCAGGAGCACCGGAAAGATCCCTGAGTGTTCACGCAAATGTGCTCACAGGTCCCGTTCAGTGCCAAGCACTCATCCACGTCTGAGGGATCAAAACAATTAGATTACTCTTTTGTAACGCGACAACATGGCTCCGTATAAAGGCCCATTCAGATCCGAGTGAAGAACTATTTGCAATTAATTTTAGCACTTGCTCAAACAAGCTAGGAGGGCCAGATGAGTAGGGGTTTGATACACACGACAAGTTGACAAGTGGCTGCTTGTTTGGAACAAGATACCAAATACTGGCACCGGCTTTCGGGGATGATACACTGATTTTCTAAACTCCACTCCACTTTGGTGCAGATTGGAAAATTACAGCTCATTTTGTAAACAGAAACAACACAGGCTGTAAATTTGTTCACAGGTTGCAAAAATAAATGTAATTGGCGATGATGATTTTGAAGTTCTGTGCCTCGGTGCAATCACAAATCCACAACCTCCTGAGTGATTTTGGATTTTGGATCTTTGACAATCTGCTGTCCACTAATAGCAGGACTCCTTGAGTGTCCTTGAGCAAGACACTGAACCCCGAGTTGCTTTCTATGAGCAAGCTTGCAACTTATACAGTAGCTCCACTGTCATGTAAGTTACCATGTTTAGGATTGCACTGACATGTATACCTCACCTGTCAGGTACATAAAGTAGGTTGAAGGTACTTTGCGGAGTTTTATGTTAACATTTGGTGTTTCTCACCTAAAGACAATGTCCTAGTCTTCATTTTTCCCTTTGTTGGTACATTGCTATGTTTTTTGGGCTGTTACCACCACAACTGTTGTCTAACTTTGTAAAAACATTGCTGTATACCGCTACTAGCTGTTAAATATTCAAAGTAAAAGTAAAGTTAAAAAAATCGATCTATGCTTTGGCTTACCTATGTTATGGTAAAGAATGTTTTTATAGCTGTGACACCTCAGGGATTGTGAATAATCTCCGTTTATTGTATGTGTGTGGCTTACGGGTCTGGCTTTTGTGCACCACAGCGGTAGTCTTTCAACTAGATTTAATGTCAGATGGCAAATGGCTGATCAATATAAATGTCATGCTTTTATCTATGAGTATAAAGCGTAAGTTTGAGACTGTTAGTCTATGTTAGCTTTATGAGAGGAAGCAAGAAGAAACAGCTAACTTGACTCCGTCCCAAAAAAAAAAAAAAAAATTGCCTCAAACGCTCACAGGTGAACATGTTTTTGCTTTATCAAGATGTTTTTAATCTTTGGACAGAGCCAGGCAAGCCATTTTCCCTGATTCCAGTCATTCCACTTGGCTCAGCTAAGCTAAGCTAGCGTAAGCAACCATGCTTAATATTTAACGTACAGAAATGATAGTAGTGTACATCTTCTCATTGAGCCTATTTCTAAAAATGTTGAAACTATCCCTTTCATCGCATGTACATGCTACACATAGTGGAGAAAGGTCCAGTGCGTAGGATCTAGTGTCATCTAACGAAAGAGGTTGCGGACTGCAACCTACTGAACACCCCTCGTGTCACCCTCACCAGCAGCAGCTGCTTTAAAATTCTAAAAACAGAAGACGCCTTCTGTGGAGTAAGTGTTTGGTATTTTTCCCCTGGCTACAATAGAAACTTGGCGGACTCCATGGAAGAGGACCTGCTCCATCTGCAGACATAAAACGCTCATTCTGAAGTAACAAACCATTCTCAGGTTCAAGGGATTATACATTAATGCTATTCAACTTCAACAAGCTCCCTTAAGTGTGACAGGGCTCAGGATAAACTGAAGGGATCAACACCCCCCAAGCTGTGTTTTACCTGTGCAGTTGTGTCCATCCTGGTCCAGCTGGTAGCCTGACACACACCGACAGCTGTACCCTCCCGCCTCGTTGGTGCAGTTGTGCTCACAGCGGGCGTTGTTCACAGCGCACTCATCAATGTCTGTAAACAAGAACATTCCTGAAGGACTGGTGTCTGATGAGTGCTGTGTGCCCAAGTGCTGCTGGCACATGCAAAGTATTGACACAAGTACCACTGGTGAGCACCAATAGTAAACACACACACACACTTACTGCTTGCTTACCCACCAAAACAAGTGTGTCCGTCACCGTTGAAGCCCTGGTAGCACTGGCAGAAATAAGAGCCAATGATATTTCCACAGCGAGCGTTGTTGTCACACCCGTGACCACCTGACGCACACTCGTTCTCATCTGGAAGGAGAGAGTACAAAAAAAAGCAGGTCACAAGCTCAGCTCATTTCCATTCACAAAACCTCTCGGGATAATTTTACTGGAAGGCATAACAGCAGGCATTAAAACACGCGCACACAAGGAAGCCGACCTCGTTTTAACGGAGGGATGTCAGCACTAATTGCCTACCTTCGCAGTGTGTGCCGTTTCCCCGGTAACCTGGTCGACAAACACACTTGTAGCTCCCGAGCGTGTTCTCACACACGCCCTGACCATCACACGCTGCAGGACTCTCCGCACATTCATCCACATCTGGGACAGAGACGGGGGACAGAGAAATAGGAAGCTGCGAACACACCGTGTATGACTTTTTCACATATTTTACCTATTGCTCTGACATGATTTACAGTAAGACAACCTATTTTTGAAAAGCAACTGTTGGCTTTCAATTTAGCTGAAAAAAACATTTCATGTCACCAAACTCTAATAATAGTCTTTATTAGGTAGGTAATTCAATCCACATTTTAGATTTCTCTTAGTCCACATCCATTACTTTGCCATGGCAGATTTTAAAGAAAGTTTCAACCCCTTAAAAAAAGCAAGCAGCACGTGTTAAGCATGGACAGCACGTCATACCTTGACAGACGGCGTAGTCTGGACACACAGGACCTGAGACCAGAGGCGCAGAGGAGTCACAGAGACACAAGAGGGGAGATGTGAAAAAAAAAAAGAAAGCAAATCGAGTACTGGGAGTATTTCAGAGCAAGAGAGGAAATTAGCTATTAATTGAAAGGATTAAAGAGGGGAGAGAGTGACTGGGAAATAAAAACAAAGTGCGACAAAGCAGGCAAGCGGCAAAGCAGCAGATTTAAGCTCCCTGATCCTGCCAAGTCTTCCTTTCTGTCAGCAGGAGTTATTAAGTCAGGGGCAACTCAAGCAAAATATGAGAAACTCACAACACCCGATCTAATCTGGTAATCAGTCTTACCCAGCTGTGGTGAAGCTTATGATGACAGACTTACCAACACAGGCGGGGGCCTCGGCTCTGAAGCCTGGCTGGCACTGGCACACAAAGCTGCCGGGAGTGTTCACACACACGTTTCCCAGCTCGCGGCGACACTGCTCCTCGAAGCTGCACTCATCCACATCTACAGAGGAGAGAAGAGAAACAAAGGACTTCAAACAAGGCCGCCCATAGGTGAGCAAAATGGGAAAACTTTCTGGGGCCCAACCACTAGGGGTGTCGACGGAAGCCAGCAGTGATCAGTTTCATCCTAATGTAACCTAATTTTATCTAAAACACTCAGAAATGAAGGTGCCAGAAAAGAGGCAACATTTTTTTCCGTCAGCCCAGAAAGCTGCTCCTTATACAAACTAGATGTCAGCCTCACCTACACAGCTTTCTCCATTTAGGGCCATTACATATCCAGAAGGGCACGAGCAGGTGAAGGAGCCAGGGCTGTTCCTGCATTCGGCGTTGCCTCGACAGGCCTGCAGGCCCGTCACCTCAGCCAGAGCACACTCGTCTACATCTGTAAAACCCAGAATACATACATATATTATGACCATACTACATAAAGCGTGTCTACAGGTATCAGACACTTAATTGTAATGCTTTTAGATTTATTTTGGTATTGCTGGTAAGTATGAAGCATTTAAAAAATTACATGAAATGTATCTTGTACCTTGTAAGATATTAGAAAGGTGGATAAATGAAAATTAGGTGAAATAATTGTGGCAATGAAGACCTAAAATATTGAAATTTAAGACTATTTGAACACTGTTAGACAAACTATAACCATAATAAGACTTTTTGAGGACCTGCAGACCTCACACACGCTGTACATCCACACACACACACACACAAACACACACACACACACAGATTCTGACGAACCCTGGCACCCTCCAGCGCCCATCAGGTAACCACGGAGACAGCTACAAGAGTAAGAGCCGGGGGTGTTGGTGCAGCTGGCATGGAAGCCACATGGTCTGGACCCCTCTCCTTCACACTCATCAAGATCTGTCGAGTAGAGAGAAGATGATGTGCCACGTCCAGCTGACATCAGTGTATCCAAATGATAAAAGAGGCTGTGTTGCCAGGGTGATACACCTGGTGAATTGATGGATGACACTGACATATTGAATGTATTATTGTACAAAAAGAAAATTATAGTTGAGACAAGTTGTAGCCTTTTACAAAAGACTATCTCAATGTGAGTATTTTTGCTGAATTCCCTCCAAAAACTGCTTGAAAATCATCTAACATGCAGAGAAATCAAACTAATGTCCCAAATGTTACTGAATGTATCTTCACTGAAGCCCCGGTTCTGTTGTTGATTCTGCACCATCCTACCTTTACACTGTGCAGCTGCCTCCAGAGTGAAGCCCACAGGGCAGGTACAGTTGTCTCCACCCTTCACCAGGCCAGGCGGACAGCCACAGCCTGTCCCGTTCTCCAGCATCACCTGGCTCTCTGGACACCGAGGAGCAAGTGTAGAGCTTGGAGAAACTGTGGTTGTCAAGGAAGCTGCTAATGTTAAAAACAAGAGAAAATGGTACACTTTTAGGAGAAACTGAAGGGCCATTCAAAAGAAAAAGCAGGGAACGTCTCCCAAAAAAACCTCACTTGTGGTAGGGGTGCGGCTTGGTATGGGTTCACTGAGATTTCCAATGGCGTTCTCGGCCACCTCAGTCTGAAACAGAAGAAACAAGGAGTTTTGATGGAAGCCATCACATCCAAAAAAAAATGCACATATCACACATGGAAAAATAGAGAGGTTCCTTGGTTGCTTGCCTGGCTCTTGGTGAGCTCCCCCTCTGTGTGTTTCAGGACTTCATTTTCATTTTCCTCTTGGCTGTCCAGAGGTTCAGCCACGGTTAAAACCAGCAGCAGGGCTGACAGGAGGGTCCAGAGCTGAGCCATCGCTTGGAGTCTGCGCGGAGAAAGGAGGTGAGCCATCAGCAGGGTTTAGTGTCAGGGAGTTGAATAATGCTTCAAATGACAGGAACATTACACTCATATGAACTGTGTGCAGCACTCACTCCAGCCATACAGTGCATGTCTGGGCAGGCAGAACAACAGAAGGGTAAGAGCACCCTGTTATTAAGTTAACATCAACCCCCCAGGGCTTGAGAACAAAAGAGACTTCCAGCAGCTGGAACAGCTGGAACACAGCGACGTGTTCAACATAAAGGCAGCTTTCTTGTGAAGTTCATCTATGATAAAAAAACAAAAAAAAAACGATCCTTCATGTAAAACCTCTGCGACCTGAAAAAAACTTTGACAAACCAGCCAAACTGCCAGTGGGGCCAACTTGTGTAATAACGCGACACACGAAAGTGCACAACAAACTTCCTTCCAGCCGACTTACCCGGGTTAGATCTCACGCTCACGAACCGAAGACACAGCGAGCGATCCAGATGTCAGGACGGGCTTCCTCTCTGCTCCAGATGCGGACTCGCTCGTGCAGCGGCAAGCCAGCTCTGTGTCAGTGTCGGGGGGCTGTACACCACGGCAGTGACTCCACATCCTGTCCAGGAGCTCTGCACTTCCCATTCCACAAATCCCAGAGCAGCGCTGGAGAAGCAGCAGCCAGCCAGTCAACCAGTCAGTCAGGCCCTGCAGGCTGCTCCAACATGCCCCTGACCTGAACCCTGACACGGAGCTCATAAAGCAGTCAGCCCAGGGAAACACTAGAAAACAGCTGAAAGGCGTAAAACAAAAGAAAACTCCTCCATCACCATTCAGCGCTAACGACACCACATGATGGCAGCAGGTGACTTCTCTTCGAGGTCAGCCACCTTGAGATGGAATATAAAACGTGTAACTTCTCAAGGATTCAACTGCACCTAAGATTGTTAAATTAAAAAAAAAAAAAAAAAAAATAGGGCCCAATTTTCCCTGAGTATGTAGACTCTGAAATCAGTTAGCTGTGACTGGAGAAAAGTAGAAGACATTAAAGTAAATGCTGCTATTTTGGAAACCCAGAGCCCAATTATTTCTGAGCCCTGGAGCTCATCCTTCTGTCATATTATGCACAACATCTTCAGGGCAGTGCTGGAAGAAGAGCTTTAGTAGAAGTAGCAATATTAAAATGTATAAGTACTTCAAAATACATTAGGCAGAAAAAGTTGCCACTATACAGAATGGTTTATTTATCTATTTCCACGCGTTCGCAAGTGTGATCACAAAAAATAAACAAGTACAACCTTTAAAAATGCTCAGATGAAATAAGGGAATGCAACCCGAGCGCTCATCTGTACGCAGCCCGCTGTTGCCAGGTTGAGCGGTGAACAGCAGGTGCAGCTGATTTAAATTCAAACGCAGAGGTAGTTGTACTTATAAATATACAACACACAGTAATAGTTTGAGAGAAATGCATCAAAGGAAGGTGGTAAAGTCAAACTTCTTTTATTATTTTAATTTTTACGGTAGACTATACTGTTTGGTAGCTTTTGAATTTCATGAAGTGATCAACACTCATCACTCATCATCTCAGATCAAACACCTGCTGTTTATGCCTACAGTGTGTCCCTAACGTGGAGACAGAAATGGAGCAGTGAGCCATCATGTTTTCTGCTCCAGGCACTTCAAAGTGTGACTGACAGAGGAATTCAAGATCAAAATCAAATTCAAAATGTATTAAAAGTCTACCGTCTCTGTCTCTGCTCTTATCCTACTTTCAAAATTAGAATCTGTTTTATTGCTGTTGTTTGTTTTAGTGTCTAGTCCAGGTCTTCCTAGAAAAAAGGAGATGTCCAAACCTCAGTAGAACCTGGTTCAGGACCTGAAGTGTGCTTATTTATTGTCAGTTAACTGGATGATGTTAGTGCCTTGCTCAAGGGAACTCAATGATAGCCACTGAGCGAAGATGACAGTTTTACCATTCCTATTTCCAGTCCAGAGGCTGTATACATTACCAGCGAATACAATTGAAATTAGCAGGTTGCTGAATCAAGATCTAAACACATAAACACATAGGGAAAGCTCTTTTATACGTCACTTAAATTACTGTGTTTTTTGTGCCTATACCTAACTAGACCATAAAAATCCTCCAATGGCTTTCATGGTTTAGCTTTTACCAATAATTTGATATTTGTAGCTGCTGGGTGATGACATCACCGTTTTGTTAAAGCGGTTGCAGAAAGCCGTATTGAAGCAAAAAAATTAATCTGCCTTTTCACAAGGCATTCAAACATGATAGAAAGAGGCACAGGAAGGGCACATAAAGATAGAAATTCAACAACAGAAAAAAGTGAGAAGAACAAAAGTCTAACAGCGGATGGTTTGTACATTCAGTTTAAGGCAAATGTTTCAGTTACATGAAAGAAACTTGGTTGGAACAAAGGATTCTGGAAGGTGTGGAGATGGACAGTACTCCAATATTTTTAGGTTATTTTATCTTGATGAAATAGTTTTATCAGGTTATAAAATATGAAGAAAACAAACACTTGATCATTTCATAATCACGCAATAGAAGAATCTACAGTAATAAATTGATTGGAATAATCAAAGGAGACATATTTTACCCATTTTCAGGTTCATAATTTTATTTTGGTTTGCTACTAGAATAGGTTAACATTCTTAGTGCTTCAAAAACATATCAGTTTTGTCATTCTGTCCAGTGCTCCAGCTCGGTATTCTCCCCATCTGAAATGCTCATTTTCAGCCACTGTCTCTTTAAGGCCCCCCCCCCTGAACCCAGTCTGCTCTGACTGGCCAGCTCACACATGCCCGAGCTAGCCCCGCGAATAACAACAGAATAGTGGTGCTGAAAAAATTCTGACGTGCCAAACTAGCTGCTAGGCATAAATTATGCAAATGTGTGACTCTGTGACATAGTGTGATGTCACAAAGTCACAGATCAAAGGTGGGGCTACTGACGAGGCATTTCAGTAGCAGTGATTTCTGTGGGAGAGAGGAGCTTCCGTTGGTCCAGACTTTGACCTTCTTAACTTTCAAGATCTTCACATGCACAAGAACCTATAAAACACTGAAGGAATGAATGTGAAAAAGCATGACAAGTGTCCTTTAAGAATGATCACTATGGTAGTGTGTCTCTTCATGTTTTCCAGTCCATTTGCTGAATCCCAGGTGGCAATGGACATGCAGAGACTTTTTCATATTGGTGGAGACAAACACTACATGACAGAACAGGACACGCTCCAATGGCTTTGACCTTAAAGTAAACAGTGATGTCGTTTTTTAACAGTGTGCCGCTAAAGTTCAAGAGTGTTTTCATTCCAAAAAAACCTTCACTGTAGCAGTTGATGTCACTGCTTACAGGAGTAGACTTTCAGATATTCATTCATTAAATTGCAGTCAATGGCAATATTGGCAGACGACTTTCTTTTTGACCTCAATCCTTACTTTGAAATAAATAAATTACAATCAAGGACAAAGACCAAGAAAAATTATAAACCTACTTACAGTACATCACAATCAGTGCTTGTTAGATAATATAAATAATATATGATTGTGTAAGATATGTGATATAACCAATAAACAATATAAAACGAATGAATAATAATCAATTCTAATGTCAGCTGAGTGATGAATCATTTGTGCTACACTTGACCACAGCCTCATTATAGAAAATCTGGAGTATCACATGTTCACCAGGCTTCAATTTCTTACTTCAGCTCAGCAAAGTTATCCCTTTTTTTAAATTTGACCAGGGAGGCCTCCAAGGAAATCTTGGAGCTGACCTTTCTAGAGTTGCAACAGCGTCGAATGGGAATGTCCTGAAAAATTTGTGTAAAATGTCATGAAGTTTCAGAATCGTTCCTCGCGGAAAAGTTCACCTTAAGTCGGGCTGAAGGAGTGAAGCCGCTGACATGGTTTATGATAGAGTAGGGAGAGAAAGCGTACAGACTCGAGAAGCGGTGTATGGTGCGCACTGGGAGACGATGACGTGCACAGAAGCAATCCTCTGTGACATTCAGTCCGAGAGGGGGAGGGTGAAGACGTGTCATAACATCACTAGAAGGGTGTGTCCATCTGACTGCCCTTCGCAGCAGGTGACACCACCCCGTAGCTCCTCTCCTGCCACCTCAGCCACTGCATGTGGACCTCTGCCTGGACCTGGCATCAACACACACATACACATAAAATAACTAAAATGATGCCATGTAACACCTCATATGCTGCATATCATATATGTTTATTTATGTTAACGATAGAAATGCACTTAATTTCTTTCTTGTTAAGAGTTTAAAAAAACAATACAAGCCAACAGCCGGCAACTGGTTGGCTTACAGTAGTTTAGCACTAAGACTAGGGGACTATAACACAATCTGCCTACTTGCACTTTTAAAATCACGTTTTAGTCTGGTACACAGTCCGCAATAATATACACATTGGCATTTTTACAGACTGGTTCTGGTATGGAGTAAACCCTGGCTTCTCAAAGGTATGATGACTGAGTGCCAATTTAGGGAGTCTGCAAAGTGGAGCATGAACCTGTTGTAGTATTTGTGATTGTTCTAATAACAGCATCTAGCATAAAATTTATCTTAGCAATCGAATTAACCGGTTCACAGGTAAGACTGATAATTTTTTAAAAGTATTTTTTTGGCCTTTTGGCTTTATTGATAGGACAGCTGAAGTCTTGGACAGGAAACAGGATGAGAGAGAGAGGGGGAGTGACACACAGCAAAGGGACCTGGGCCGGGAGTCCAACCCGGGTCCGCTGCAGCAAGGACAAAGCCTCTGTACAGGGGACGCCCGCTGTTGACCACCAGAATTGCCAGCTAAGCTGTCATTCCCAGCTGTACAGATGTGTTATTATGGATCCCATTGGTGTCTTGCTAAGACCCAACATACTTTGTCTCTGATTGGTTGCTTTCTTTGTTTGTTGGCTTTTGACAGTGAAAGTTTTGAAATAAATATTTCAATGCAGTAGGATTTCACATTTGGTGGCCACAAAAAAATTGTTTCTAAAAGCCACCATTAGTCTGCTTGCTGCACTTTGAGATACTTTGGTTCAAATTAAACAATCATACATTATACATATATCATGATGTGAATCAGTGAATTGTAAAGATGCCGGTAGGTGGGTTTTGTTACACTGGGACAGAGTCAGGCCAGCTGTTTTGCTACGTTCAACTATTTCTTTAAACTCTGACAACCGGACCCAAAAAAAACCCCCCCAAAGTCATTATATTGGATTATAAATCATTATCAGCATTAAGAAATCATTTCCCATTCGCAGATAGACCACAGCTGTAATTTAAATCAGTTATTTTAATCTACAAAGGGGTAGAGATAGGTATAATAACAGATATCATTAAACCATGTGGCCCTAAAGCACCAAATGGATGAACATGGTTTTTGAGTTATCGTGCACTGAGAGTTAAACACAGACTGGTGTTGACCTCAGACAGTGTGGAGTCGGGCTCACATTAGTCTCGATGGGTAACATAAGTGCTGGGGGTCCCTCCATTATGCAATGAGGTGAAGAGAAGTGGCAAATTATTTTCCATTGAAAGCCCCGACAGCTCTAAATCACTCACCTCTTGCAGGCATACGATCCGGGTACACAGGTTTATTATGCAACAGAGGGCTTTAAATTATCTGTGTGATTTGCTGATTATGTTATAGTTAACGCTCAAGAGTGCTGTTGCTCGTACTAACCTCTTGATTGAGGAAGCAATAGAGAATGGCAACGAGGAGCCCCTGTAGGAGAGACAATTTTAATCATTCACATTTAGGTTATGGTATGCATCAACAACATGTGGACAGCTTAAATGTCAGACCCAAGTGAGAGCTGATAGGCTGAAGAATGAGAATTTACAAGTAGGTCAATCTGTTATGTTCCGCTCACAGCTGGCAAACATAAGTGGAGTAATGAATGGTTTGAATCCATATCTCAATTACACACTGTCGTGAGCAACGTAGAAGCCAGAGGAGAAAGCTGTTAACCCCGCCGCTCTTTGTTTTATCTTTACACTAAAACATATACAGTAATATCAGTCTTTCTTGTTTCACCTTTTTTGATGAACAAAGCTTGTTAAATGATAAATTCAATGCTCACTTAACACTTGTGCGCCTTATGAATTTGAATTTCTCAAAAGGAAGGGAGGCAGCTACATAGTCGTTTCTGGGCCGGGCAAGCAAACCAGTTAGTACCGCATGTGACATAGATGCTGTTTGACTTCTCTGTGGTAGCATGTGTTTGGTAGATGTGACAAACTTCTCTCAACATTCTCAGCAACACAGCACTGCTAAGCCCTTCTCCATAGGCTAGCTGTTTTGGGCTGTGACCCAAAAAAGTAGACAAAGTCGCTCCCCTTCTGTTGGACCACCACGCGACCTTATTTCAGTAAAATATATGTATAGTAGTAAGATGGACAGATGTTTGTCAATTTACAAAAATCCTTTTTCATCTGAACAAAGTTGTACTCTGCCCTAAAACAATTTAAGTATAAGACAGTGACAATATATGAAATTAGAAATACTATACATCCAACAGTCGTGTGAGAGAGGAGACAAACCACTCAAAGCATTTGAAAAGTAAAGTCTATAACTTGCACAATTCAAACAGAATCAACCAATATATTTGTCTCTCAACAATACTAACCGTACCATACATATTTTTTTTGACAGAAAAGGGTCCAGAAGAGGAGGGACTTAACAAAACTAATCACATTACCATCACACTTATCAATCTTTTTGTTAAGCAATAATTTGCATATACTAGCATGGTAACTTCCACATGTATAGTGGTAGATATTCTCACTATTATACCTGCTAAAGACCAGCATGTTAGCATGTCACTGTGAGCATGTTAGCATGCCGACGTTAGCTTGTACTAAGCCATGCTCTGCCAACGCACAGACTTACAGAGCTGAAATCAAGTGACATTGTGAGGGAATAAAAGTGCAGACAGCAAATCCAAGAACCTTGAATTTCAATTTAAAGACTGGTAACATGAACAATGTATATTGTCTAAATTAGATGTACTTATTTTGATGAACATTCACTCCCATCTTCAATGATCAGGCAAACGAGGGTTTCATGACATGATACAGTTCCCCGGAGAGATTGCATTGTGGGTATGGGCGTGTGTTTGTCTGTGTGTGTGTGTGTGTTGTAAGGGTATTCGAGCAAACACAATATATTGCCGGCAGAGTATTGAGTGATTGTACGTATGCGGGTGTGTGTGTGTGTGTGCGTACCTGGAAGGATCCCATGCAGAGCTCGATACAGAGGCGCAGGTTAATGCTGAAGTAGTCGGGCAGAAAATTGAAGAACATGTAGTGGGTGCCAAACAAGGGGATGAGGAGGAGGGTGGACTTAGTCAGGCGTCTGTTGCACACAAGGAAGGAGAAGAGAAGCAGGAGGTGAAGCTACCTCGGGGAACCACATGTACTGCTCCAAAGACATGCAAATCATGAGATCAGGAGGATAATTGTGTGTACGTCTGTGTGTGTGTGTGTTTGCGTGCATCAGTCTGTAAACAGCCTCTGTTTACGAGTGGAAAAGTAGTAGCAGGTGCATGTTTCAAAGTGGGGATATTCGCATGTGAGTGTTGAGGTAATGCTTTTTATGTGTGGAAGAACATAATCTAACTGGTGTGATTAAGACATGCGTCACTTAACTTACCTTTTGTGTGTCTTTTATCAGAACCGGATATGCATGATGTCCCCAAACACTTTCAGCCAATTAGTGAGCCTATTTCAATTAGTGCTTCTGATAAGCCTTTTGGGAAGTGGAAGGGTGCACGTGGCCGGACCGACTCGTTTGAGGCACTGGGGTGACTGAATGAATTATGCATCGCTTCCACTACGGTGAACAGTTTCCACACAATGAGCATCTTTCCCTACATCAAAGTGTCCAATTTTCAGAGTGAAAAGTATCAAAGACAGTTAAAAAGTTGAACGTTCGATTTGATAAGAGCAAAACTCAAAGAGAATGCTTATAAATGGTCGTTTCTGTTTGAAATGGACGTATCTCTGTATTTAAAATGGGATAAAATCGTATTACTGGTGTGCTGGGGCAGTATTACCTGTACTGAGAGGAGTTGTTGAACTGGATGAGCCGAGGATTGAGCTTCTGCATCAGGATTCTGATGATGTTGATGAAGAGCATAAAATTGACCTGTCGATAGACGAAGCAAGAAGGCAAATCAGAAAAAGCTTTAAAGGGACAGAGCCTCGATGCCTACTAACAAATGTGCTCACAGCAATGTGATTATTGAATGTCATGGCAGCAACAATGGGCAGCCAAGTTTGTAAATGACCAGGGAGGACTGGTGTCAGGGAAGTTTTCTACTCTAAATATAAGTGTTTCAAATTCATCAGAGATCATCTGCATGTTAATCTATAATCTGCTTGGTGCATACTTTACAGTCCATTGTTTTATTAGTTTCAGAACAATGGGGACATTTACAACCTGGGTGGTAATGTACATTTCTGCTAACCACAGATACCTTGAACTTTCATTATGTTGCAACTTTCATGCTTCTTTTTTTTATGTTTGAAACTTTTTTGTGACAATGCTGTACTTATGATGAAGATTTCATTATGATGATCTCCACAGTACTGTGTCAGCGTTGCAGAAACGCCTGGCTGCAGCGATGCCTGGCTACAGCAATGCTCATCCTGATAAAGGGGGAAAACTGAGAAAAAATCCTTCTTTTCACAAACCAATCACAATCATCTGATGCTGGAACCAAAAATAGTGCAAAAACTGAGTCAGGGGAAACTTGGTGAACCCTGGAATGAAAATGGCTAAATCCCTGCAATAAAAAGGTATCAGCTGCTAGCTTATTTATGTTTGTGACCTTGGCGAAGAGATTAGTGTTTGTGCCATTTTCAAGGTCTGGGTTAATAGGTTGGAGGTTGTCATTGTTGTTTCACAAAGTGACTGAGATTTTGAAAAGAGTACACACAGATAGCAAAAGGAAATGGGAAATAGGCGATCAATGACAGACTTCGGTATCCTTTAAGTACAAAAACCACTTTGTTAAGGTTAGGAAAAGATCATGTTCTTGCTTACCTGATTCTCTCACAACAAACATGAATAGAAATTGACCCGACATCTCCTTAAACACATCCAGTCTTACAATTGTTGAAACCATGTCTTGAACAGTGGTCTTTGGCTTGGCAGCCATCACACCTAGCTTGCCGTCCTCTTCCTGACATGAAAGTCAGCTCACACACTTACAATTTGAGTGTGTTGTTATGAAATGTACATTTAAATCATAACTGTTGTTTGCGGAAACATAACATGCCAACATTTATTCTGGCAACTGTGTTGGATTTTACCGCTATAGATACAATAATCGGTCCCTTGATGATCCACCAATAGGGCGAGTCCTCGTTGATGTCCCAGCATCTATACAGGAAGACATTTAGAAATATGTAGTCAGTCTGCAGATTGTCTCTTAAATTAATACACATTTGTTTAAAAGGTTAGGTACATCAAATCATGAGGATGTATTTCATGGTCAAAATCTATAACACTGTATATCAGATCATTATTTCAGGAAAATGCTAAGCTCTACATTATGGCTCCGACTGCTGCAGCCCTCACTGTACTTCTGATTGCAATGTTGGTCATTAAGTCCCTTGAAGTGTGCTGTAAATGTACATGAGAAATAATTGTGCTTGTGGAGAAAAAAGTAGGAATGGAGGTTTGTACACACTCAGTGTCCTCAAAGTAAACCCTGGATCCAATCCATATGAGGATGAAGAGCACAGGTACACCTGTGGAAAGACAAAAAAAAAAGAAAAACTTCCATCAGTGAGACACAATCAATACACAGTTGAATCATAATGAGACAGCAAAATGTCACCTTTGTAAAGTAAATGGAGGCTTTGTGCCCTTCACGTACAGTCTTGCCTTACTTGGACAAATTTCTCTATATTCATTGCAGCTGCCGAGTTCAGTGGCAGTGATGCCTTTCATTTAATCATACATGAGTTCTTAAGAAATCAACTTTTGAAGGAACATCCAAACCACAAACATAATTTAATACATTAGCAGTGACTGCTTCAGGGATTTAAGCTTTAATTCAGTTTGTTTGGTAATTACAGCCGATGCCACCGAGCCAGGAGAGTGTCTGGCTATATTGCAGTAATAAATTGGGGATGCTGGCTGATGGCTGTCTGTCGGGTTCTTGCTGTCCCTAAAGAAAGCTGTGAGAATGCTTGAAACACAGATCTCTAAGAAATATTAAACTGTTCAGCTAAGAACAAGTCTGAAATCAGTCATCTGATTTTGGAGGATGATGAATCTTCCTGCTTGTTTGTGTTAAAAGAAAATATAGATATACACTACTTATCTAATGAATGAGAGTGGTACTGTGTTTGGAGTAAAAAAAAAAAATTCTTCACTGTGGAGAAATAAAAGTCTAAATTCGAATCTCTAATATTAAACGTTTACAGAAATTCTTGCTTAATTCAGTGTTCCTCACTCGTGTTGTCAAAGTGCTCAAATTTCTAAATATGAGAAAATACCTTTAAAAATACTGATAATCATTTACATCATTTTTAATGTCACAGGGAAAAGTTTATCAACAGATACATATAACAGGACTATAACATGACAGTCAGACTGAACCTTTCTTTTTTTGAATATTCACAAAAAACAGTAAAAAGACTGCAGTAAATATAAATACCACACATTTTTATTTAAACATGTGTTTGTTACCTGCTTTAAGTGTCATGTTCTTATTAAAATAAGTATCAAATAGCTCTGTAGTCCAAGAGTAATTACTGTTGATTACTGTTTTTTTTCTGGTATCCCTGCCCACTTTGTCCAATCAGGACAGAATACTCCATGAAGAGACAGGCCTGCTGCTCGGGGAAGGCGCAGGATCCTCTTGTTCTGGTACATACACCGGCGACGCTGGAACTAGGAAAGCTACCAATTCCAGCGCTCCCAGTAATTGTTTATTCTACCGAGCAATAGAAAACGCTTGAAGGAAACAAAGAGGCAAAGAGAGCTGGCGGTATTTTTTGACATCTCGATTCTACACCAATTTTGTAGATTGAAAAATGTGACAACCCGTAACGTTAACCAACAAAGCTGGACATCTGCAGTGCAAAGCAAAATGTCTTCAAAAAGGATGAGCTACGTTCTAAACTGAATGCAAGTTGCACATCACATCATCACACAGTGTACTATCTGTGCACTCCAAGAAGAATAAGTGTCCAAAGCATCCAATTACAGGGATATTTTCTAAGATGAAAAAAAAACTCTGTCTGCACATGCAGTAATGTACTGGCTGCATGAACAGAAGTAACAACAGTGTTGCTGCTCATACAAACCAATGACTGCACTGGCAAACATTTCAGGCTACTTGCGTTGTTATACTACTTTATTTTAGCCACATTAGTCACTAGTGGTCAGATAAAACTTAATTTCTCTGGCATCTTCCTCTTTCCTCTAATGTACAAGTGCATCTCACCTCGAACCGACATTTACCTAATACAGAGCTTAAAACGAAAGTGTCTTTAAAATATAAATGATCCAGTCTTTTGAGGCCTCATTGTGTAACGTTTAATCTGATATCTTAACATCTGCCTTTTTGTTTAGTCTTTTTATAAGAATACTGTGTCTCTGTGGGATATCTCATATTGGAACCAAACTCTGCAGCTCAACATTACAAATGTTGGGGAAACTTCACAGCAAGGTTTCTCACCCCATCCCAGCAGGCTGAAGCCCCAGAGGCATCGACAACTGCGATAGAAGGACGAAAGCAGCAGGGAATTAAGGTAGAGCGCCTCCACCAAGAGCCAGAAGAAATTTGCCATTACACAGTAGTGACAGAAGACCACAGAGGCCTTACAGGCAAACTGGACGGAAGAAAGTGGAAGGAAAAGAAAGGACATCCAGTGAATTATAGCGAGGGATTAGTATCAGAGGCGAGGTGCTCAGGCAATAAGTGATGAGAGCAATGCAGAACAGGAAAATGTGCCCGCAGGAATTTCTCAATACAGCCAAGAACCTCTCGTCCTCAATGTCATATCTTACTGTGGAAAGGGTGCAGTGGTTTGTGTCCTCACTTGAGAACAGCGTCGCATCCTTTATGAACACCGCCACAGCCTTCAGGATGAATGTGATGAAGAGCTGGATGTGGATGAAGTTCCTGGCACAACGCAGCCTCCTGTTGAAAAATCAGGTAACATTTAATAAATCAGCTGCAGCATTGTTCACTCTAGTAATATCCCTGGTGCAGGTAATGCTATGTAAGAACTGTTCCCCAGCATAAAATATGTAACTTTTTGTCTCCATCCTTATAGGATAACTCATGACCCCTTTAAGGGTCAATGGTCTACTTCACAAAAACTATCCCGGCCAGGTATTTTGATTAGTGTACAAGACGACAACATACAATAAATTCTGCTTCACAACACAGTCTCACGCCGCATTGTTAAACATCTGTCAACTGCTACAATGCTATCATGGTTCCATGGTTTTTCACTGGCAGGTAAAACCAGTTTTATGTGAGTATAGCGTCTAAAAAGAGCAAAAACCAAAGCAAATTAGCAGGCAAAATGAAACCATTAAAAATGTACAGTGTATGAGAAACATTACAGTAAATGAGATTTTAAATAGAGATGGAAGTTTTGACACTGCATCATTTGTGAGTGGTCATTATTTCGTGAGACTGGATGCGGAGCGAACCATCCCTCTCACGAGTCATTACACAAAGCACTGTTTTTGATTAAGCTATCTCTAGTTCGTTTTGTCCTTTCATCTGTTCTGTTTCCCCGTGTCATTCCTGCATTTTCTGCTCTTTGGTCCTGCTCTGAAACTCGTGTTCCGAGAGCCTAACTGGTTTTGATCTTTATTCAGTTAAATTCTTCGACTTGCCCCTGCCTGCTCCCTCTGTTTTTGTTTTTCATTTGTAACTGGCATTTTGGATTTTTGGATTCATTGTTCTTTTGTTTACAGCTTTATTTTAAAACAGCTTGCTTTTTGTTCTGTGCCTTGCCTGCCTCCTGAGTGTCTTGCATTTGGGTCCTCACTATATTTTGCCACAAGTATCAACTGTAATGATGTAACGATTGGCTTTTAATTTGGGTTTCAGGGTCAATATCTGTCAGATTTTTTTACTCGAAACTGGACTACTATCATCGTTGCAATGCTGTTGCTTGGCACACTCTGGCCGTAAGTTAGTCAAAATGTACTGTTACTGGTTATTAAAAAGGACTAAATGTCTGTCCGTCTGGTCTCTGGACGGTGGGGAACATGTACTCCTCCAGTGTTCCTACCTGAAGAGCAACAGGATCAGCACAGCAACAGCCAGCACCGCCAGAGAGATGCTGTACCCTACGGTATATATCAGCTTCACTGTGGCAAAGTACGTCTGCTCCGTCTGAAAAAACAAGACGTGAAATATGTTTCTGTAAGCTTTTTTAACGTGCTGTCAGGCCTCAAGATGAAATGAAATGTCTCAGAGTGAGACCAAATTGTAGGACAAGCTTGGGACTCGGCCGGATTGAAAAGATGACGAGATCATAACTGCGAGAAAGCTTTTGCTATACTTTGAGTCCGGCTGTAATGGCAGTGTGACAGGCCTTAGAAAGAATATGAGAAAGGTCCTTAATTACAGTAGCATCAGAAATGTAATTGTAATTGGTGACTTTACACTTCTGCTAGTGGAAGACTTAAAAGGTTTGCATTAATGCAAGACAAAAGATGCTCTCCATCGCACCAAAGGGAGTATTCTTATTATTCCCCCCAAAATCCTGTTCAGTACAATTAAGCGCCAGTCTCTCTTTGTGATAGAAGATAATTTCAGCTATTACCAGATGGGTGAAGTTTGGTTCACTTACTGCCTTGCGAAAGTATTTTCTCACCTGAGGCACATTTACAGTATTTAATGTTTGAATAGATGCTATTTAGCTCATTTGGTCTGGTTTGTTCCTGAAGTCGAAGCAGGTAGTGTCTCTTCCTGCATTTGTCCCCCAGTTTTTGCATCCCCTCCATGTTTCTCATTCACTTCTGCTGGAGGTTCCTTTACAACTTCATTTGCTTCGCCCTAACGACCCTCACCTCAGGAATGTCATCATCCACACTGCAGGCGACGTGGTACGGCGGTAGAGGTCTGGACCATCCTCTGCCGGTGCAGTTACGGCTCACTGAACCTGAGGTGAAACGTGGAGCAATCAAAATGTCAACCATGAAGAGAAAATCTTTAGATTAGATTCACTAACTGAAATGTGTTTGTGTTGTGGCTCTTGGGATGGCAATGTTGGTTGATGGGCTTGTCGTTCTTTCCAGGAGGGGATTTTTGTGCCGTTAATAAGTTGAATTTATTCTAGTCTGTTCCCAAATTTTCATCACTTCTTTTTTTTAACGTATTATCCTGTTCGTTTGTATTTTGCTAGGATGCTGAATTTTGTTTTATAGTTTGCTCATTTTTGATTATTATCGTCTTTTTGATAATTATCGGATTTTTTAGTGTTTCACTTGATTGTTTATACTGTAATTTATCAGAATTTTCATGTTGTGTTTTGTGAATATCTTTGGTGTCTGGAAATACAAACTGTGATGTTTTTTTGTAATTTGGTTAATGCATGTGTTTTTTAACCCTCACACAACTAACTCATTAGTCCTTCTTGAGCTGTCAGATGATCATGAGTTGTGTACATGGGAATCATTACCATCTTTAGAGTCCATCTGAAACTACTGTACATAAATGTGACGTTATAGCATTTAGCTCGAAGCATCTATGTGCATAATTTCAGCCTCACTGGGCTGTTGGCATGCTCCTGTTCAGACACTGATATATATCCTCAGAGGCACAACATGCCAAGGTACTTCTTGTTTGCTCACTTTGTAAATCGTTTATATGGGTGCCTCCTCACAAATCATTTCATTTACTAAAGAAAAAACTAATTTGATTGCAGTCTCCTGTGAGTATCTAGCGAGCCTGAGCACATGAAAACAAATAAGTAACTAACAGCTGCCCGGTAGCAGTGAGTCAGTGCCTGATATTTTGAGAAAGAAGAAGAAGAAGAAGAAAGAAGAAAAGGAAGATGAACAAATCAAGAGGAGAAATCCAACAGGGTCCATCAGCAGAACTGTTCAGATCAAAAATGATCACCAGATCTTGAAGCCAAGTGTCTCTTATCCACACTGCAAAATCTCTGAGGAGGAATCAACACAGTGTTTTTCAATCCCGGTCATCACGATGGAAAGCTCTTGATCTTGCTAGCCTGTGCATTTGTTTCAAAATCCAGTAAGAGAAAGACAACAATATACACAATACTATTTTTCTTTTGTAGACACAACTACTTAGTATGGTTAAGGCAATGCATCTATGCATATAGGCTATGTGAGATCAATAACGGTAATATAACAAATGGTGAAAAAAGTTAAAACTTAATTGTTTCCGGTGCCAGCTCTAAAGGGCACACAGTTCATAATCCAGATGTATGTCACACCACGTTGTGCAAGAGGAGAATTCATCCTCTGCACATAAATAATAGTTTTAATTTTATGAATCGTCTGACCAGGATAAGTCCTGGTGAAGGCATGAGAAATAACTAAGCTCACACAGAAATGGCCAGTTTTCTCTCTGATGGTCTTGTTTTCTCATGAGGTTCATACAGAGGAATCAGAGTGTTCCATAAAAGCTCCTTTCAGTGCATTTAATTCATTTTGGCCCACCGGTGTACACGCTGTTCTCGTCATTATCTCAACATGAACACCACTCACCTCACCTCCCCTCTCACCCCTCTAGTCACCTGTGTTGTTTTTGAAGAGGGAGAAGATCGCAGGACAAACTCTCTGGACTGTTTCCCCAACAACTGCGTGAGGCCAGCAGACGACTGCATCCCAGAATGGCTGACAACCTTTTCGGGGGAGATATAGGAGAAGAAAAAAAGGTAAGTATGTGTCTGTGAGGGCAGTTAATCAGAAGAGAGATTTCATGGATTTGTATGCGCTGCCAGACACCGGCGTCTGAAATGCACACAGTTTAAATACATCCTCATGGAGGTGCAGTAGAGGTAAATGGGGTGTATCGTGCACAAAACCCCCCCAACAACATTCTTCAAAGTCTTAACATCTGCCTCTGAGTAAATTCTATTAGGACAAGAATGAGGAAGTACTGTAGATCCCACGGCAGGACCTTTTATCTTGAGCTAGATTACACACATACATCCTTAAGTCACTTCCCTTAATGTTCTCCGCTACAGACGCACCGCTGATTGATCATTCAGTGCGTGTTCAACGGGACGCCATCAAGAATCTGCAACTAAAACTGATGGTTCTCTGCAAGGCATTTATTCCAGCTCAGACTGTTACACTTTATGGGGAACATTTGCGGTATATATCATATCATAACTACAGCAGCACGATGTTAAAATGGAAAACACACCTTCTGTGCTTCTGTTGGCCTGCTCCGCGACGTCCTGAAGGCAGCTGAGCTCCTCTCGCTTCAGCTGGAATATGAGCTCGCATTCAGGGTGCAGGCTCGACAACGCCTACAGGCAGGGAAGAAGGAAGGGAGTATAAAAAAAGGGAGGGATGCTTTATTAGATATGTACGACAATTCAGCAAGACACAGCGGTGGTCTGTAGTTGCATTAAAAGGCATGTCACACGTCTGGAAGAATAAACGCACGTCAATTTTTAAAGGTCAGTGACTCATTGTGCGCAAATGCCCTACCGTCAGCAGGAATTGCTTTCTCGTAAATAATTATCAAATGAGTTCATCCCTTAGGGCACGGGTGATTGCCTTGACCTCCGACCACTCTGTGCTCCATCCTTCTGAGATCCTTCTGTGTCTGCCCCGACTCATTCATTTGTTCCCATATGTCAAACAGAAACAGAATAACAAGATTTGCATTTGACTGACTTTTACCTCGGATCGCCACAAATAAGAACATCTCGTCTCTGAGAAGGAAACGGACTGGTGTTAGGTGGGTGCCTGGGGGATACCTGGGAAGAGCGTGAATGGAGGAAGTAAACTGAGTAGGGTGTGTTACGTAGAGCGTGTATTAACATCAACACACTGTTATTTCTCACATACTCAAAAATGATTAATGTATAATGTTCATGTTCAGTGGATAATAATATCTCTCTGAAAAGATCCATTTTGCTTAGATTTCCTCTGTTATGATGATTTATGATTCTTTTTACTCTCTTTTTGGACACATCTACATGGTCAGTCACTGAAATACAGGATTACACTACCTGGGATAATAAATGGCTGCAACATGGAAAAGTCAGATCGAGACAAATATTCATAAGGAGGTCATAAACACCCAAGAACGTCTTTTAAAATAAAAAAAAACTTAACTTCCTGGGGGTTCTGTCTGAGTTTCAGTAAAAAAATAAAAAAATATATGTTTTTTTTTTTTTTAAACAGATCTGGTGAATTCATCCAAATTGGGGATTGCTGACAGCTAAAATTGGGCTGAGAGAACAAAATGAATACAGGAGAGTCAGGCAGCCCACTGATCTGTTCAAGTTCGAGTTCTTCAATAAGGTGCGATTGTGGCACCATGTCAACGACTGTGGCAGCAGGTGTTGCCTCACTTCCATTATTTTTCACAGTAAATGTATGTCTTTTGTTTATTGTGATGTGAGGTGTATGCTTTTCTATGTTACCTTGAGAAAACAATCGAGACCTCTAATTTATTTCAAACACATAATCAATAAAACTGATATCTGTGTATATGCTGACTGAGGAGGCAGAAGCTGGCAGGTGAAGTGTCTCGTTTGAGTGGGCTGAACTACGCTGGGTTACGTTCAAGTGTCATTCATATTTATATCATGCTGCTGGTGAACGTAAGCTGTCCTGAATGTAAAGGTCAGAGCAGCAGGCCGGGTCTTTTTGTATTAGTCTTGACAACATACGACACTGTGCGTTTCCTGATACAATGTCTATCTGCTTCATTTGAATTATCTTGGCAAATTTGTGACCATATAATAATCACGTCCTTCCATATTCAACCTTGATTATTGATCTTTATTACTAAGGAACGTTAAAAATGTCAGAGAAGGCCTTGATTGTGATAATTACTGTTGTCCCAGGTTCACTATTGGATTTTAATGATGCTGGTAATGACTTTGAAAGCAGCACAACCACTTGATTTCATTAGTCACTGCCATAATGATGTTTTTTTTTATGCATAGGCTTTGAAGACATCATCTTCTAGTCATAGTGGTTGGCGAGTGGGTGGCACCATGTGATGTCGGCAGGTATGAGAGAAGAGCGTGCGCTGAAACGACCAAAATAAGACCAAAGCAGAAAAAGAAGTATAAAATGAGGTAGTTACAGGCTGACGGATAATCATGATGTCCCCCCATTTCCAAAATGACTCTAAATTTTGAGAATGTTTTGCATTTTGTTTTTCCGACGCTGAGTAATTTTGAGGCTGCTATTTGAGTCTCTCTTTTGGTTTTGAGAGATACGTGATGTAAGATATATCATTGATAGGCACGTTGCACCACCCTTTTTTTTTTTTTTTTTTGTCCTTAACTCAGTTCCATCTCGTTTTTAAAGACCTGAAGGGGGAAACACAATTAAACTCTGCATGAATAGAAGCTTCAGAAGCTAAATTCCTCCGGGACCACAAACACTCCCGCTGGATGACTCCAGTTTCCCTTCTCACCAGCTCTCTGAGTGTCATCCAATGGGATGAGCTGGTTGTGGGTAATAAACATTTCCATTAACTAGATCTTTGAGTTCCCTAAAGGAGGGAAACGGCAACATCTGCACCCATACAAACACACCTGGAGCCATTTCAGGAAATTACATGACTGAGTACGCATTGCATAGACAGCTTTTTATTATCATAATGTTGTGCACTGATTTGAACTGAGTGAGGGGGATGCTGCTGTTGGAAAACACTGGGAATTCAACCCCAAACTCAGGGGTAATCTTTCAGGGTTGTAGCACCAGATATGCAGGGATGCAGGAAGTCAGTCACAGTTGGAGGTGCTGAGAAGTTTTAGACTACAGCAACATTTTATAGGTCAAAGCAGCCACTTCAACTACAGTCAAAAACAGCAAGGCGATGAAGAGGGAGAGAAGTTCCCCCAGAGTCCCTTATAAAATTGCAAAATTTCACGAGTTGTTGAGTTAGGAGAAACTATAAAACCACATGAAGCACTGTTTCTGACAAATTCTTAATCATCGGGGCCTTCTTGCTTATTCGGCATATGCTATGGCCTCATTTAGGGACCCCTTCAGCACCCATAGGACCCACAGCCATGCGTGTATATGAAAGGCACGGCCAAAATCACATTGGACATTGAAAAAATAATTTCCTTAAAGTCAGTGGCAAATAACAAAATGCACAGTTTCTAATATCTAATCACCAAAGTCGTACATGTACAAAAAATATGTTATCTTCTTATTCAGTCCGGTGAATCTTACAAGGCAAATGTCTGCCTTTGCAAGAGTGCTGTTTTTGTTCATCCAGATAAATAACTGGTCTTAACTGTGAACTATTTTGGCATATCACACATATACAAAAAATAATGAGTATTTCTAGAAAAAAAACGCATCACTAGTGTTTGTGCAGAATGACAGTTACCTGCAGGATAAACGAGATACATTAAACAATGTATTTAACTCTGACGCATTATGTAAGCACGAACATGAAACTGGAGTTGAACACAATCCTCCTGACAGTTGCTGTGGCAGAAACAAATATACAAGCTCTCAGCACCATTTCTGCCTAAACCAACAAGGAATGGATGTGTCGGGAAGCATCCAGAACAAATCGCTGCCAGTCCTCTTTGTTCCTAATGCTATGCTAATAAGCTAATGAGAGGTGATATTGTGCAATTTAGGCAAGCAATTACTGCGCTTCCTGTTCAAAGGCAAGGTAGGGGTACATGTAAAAAAAAAAAAAAAAAAGTTTACTTTGCCGCTTGCTGAAAAATTGAATCCGCTCACAGTTTGAAGTGTGCATCATGGATGCATACGGCGGCATATTGCTCTCTGTCACACAGCAAGAGGTTGTGCCGTTTACGATGGCATGAACACCGCCGGAGTTAAGGCATTCATAGCCAAAGCAGAGAGCGTATGCACACATGTTACCATAAAGCACACAGCTCAATGGCACAGTGTTTGTCTCAGATGGGCGCCATGAACCACGCATGGCTTCCCTTCCCTCCATTTATATGCAAGAGGATGCTGTGAAGATGTTTTATTCTACATAATATGATGTGCAGTTGAGTGGATGCAAGCAAAGCCCCCAAAAGAGAAGACAAGGGTAGAAAAACAAAAGCCAGAGTCAACAGTATATACGAGCATGACGTGCGCATGCATCTCAACTGCGTGGATGGGATTAGGCGAGACACTGCGCTGCATTTAAGAGAAACAGAATCAGACATAGGCGTGATAAAAAGATGGATGAGCCACACAAGGTAAATCTGGATGATATGAGCCATACAACTAAATGCACAGCCACTTCACGCTGCCAGGTGAGCTTGCAGTCTAGCTGTAAAAATGTTCTCTGAGAGGTGAAGCCCATTATCCACTAACTACCTAAAAAGGGGCCACTGGATTGGGCTCACTTTGCAGATGTTGCCTTCTATTTTCAACAGGGAATGAGGGGCACTTTCACGCTGCTGCAGCTGTAACGGTGGCACAGCACGAAAATATGAAACATGCTCAGTCGATCAGATAGCACAAACACAGCCTGTCATAGTGTATTAAGTTCATACACTTAATACATTGTTTTGCATTTTGGTAAATATGCGTATAAGCTTTCTTGCTGAGAGATAGATGAGGCGATTGATGCCACTCATGAAGACTGAAAACAGGGAAATGTCTAGCTCAGTACCGTCCAAAGAGAAGAAAAAAAACCTGCCTACTAATACATCTAAAGTCTCGTTATTTACATTTTAGAGCGTGACTGTTTAATAGTGTGAAAAGGACAAATTGAGGGTTCACGGCCAAACCACAACTCCCCGTTTAGTCAGCAGTTTCCAGTCATAGGCTAAGCTAATGGACTGCTGAATGCATAGACTTAAAAAACGACAGTGAACGCAAATAGGGCGCCTATTCAGTTCCAATAATAAGTGCTCGCCTGGCGCATACAACAAAAACAACATCATTATTATTAGCCTATGAAAACATGTAATCCCTACGCTCACCCATGAGTTCCCGCTCTAACTATAGATTTTACATTATGATGATTTCACAGATTTTTTTAATCGCATTTCTCTGCTCGGGGAAAGTGGCACGAACGTAAAACACCTCCATGGATCCAAAATTCATAATAGAGAGAGTCATGATTGACCTTGTTTTTCAGTTCAAGGTGTCCTGTCAACAGTTTTTGGTTATTGGGTTGTAATCATTAGTCGCTGTCCGGGTAAAGTGGCCTAGACAAAAACGTTCCACACCAAACTCAGTTAAAGCAACATTGTAGTGATTTTAGAGAACGTACTGGTGAAAAAAACATGCCTGGGACAAACTCACTTTGTGATATAAAAGCCTCAAACCCCTTGGGCCCACTCTGATAGCAACATGAATCGAGCTCGGTGGTTCATTATAATTCTCTGCGATCCTGAGCAGCGAAAGAGAAAAGAATGAAGTGGAGCACAGTGATGAGTGTCTGCCCTGTTCCCATCATCTCTGTGCCACGCTGATCATCACACCACCTGTTTGCCTGCCTCTCATATTTCTACCCCATTATGGAAATTAGAGAGGTGGCCAGTAAAACAAAGGTGTTGCGAGTGAGATTGCACAAAAGGCATACACATGCACAGATTGTCGCCTGAATGGCTTCTGCACAGTCGATCAGCGAAGACAAATTGCACAAACGGCGCGGACGGCTGATAATGTGGTTATGATGTTCACTCTCCTGATTTCAATAATGTGAATTCATGGAAACATACGCCAATATGCCATCCCGCTTCACAAATGCACATGCGTACTATACATATTTGATAATACATTTTTATATGCACAAACACAATTCAAATTAAGTCTTTCTGGCCATAAGTACAAGTAATAAGTACAAAGTAATGATAAAATAATAGCAGTTCACAGGCAACAATAACAGCCCATTAATGATGCAAATGAGAATCTCTCTTTTTTTCAATTAAAGATGAATCTGCAGATTATTCTCTCAGTGAATAATAGATTCATCTATAAAAGCCATCACAGTTTCCCAGAGCCCAACGTGACCAATTAAAAGCTCCTGTTTTGCCAACACCCAAAGATATTCAGTCTGTTATTATGAAAGAAAGCCACTGGAAACTACATTTTAGAAGCAGATTCAAGCAAGAACAAGTGAATTCTAGGCAACCTGGCCACATATATTCACATGTTAACATATACACCCCGTATGCACATGCTGTGTAGTTTTAAACACACACACACACACACTGAACACACACACTTAACACACACTTATCACAGCATGCCGTCCGGAGCTGCACTGCTGAACATCTAACACACACTCACTTCACACTTATTCCAGATCTATCACTTCCACAACTCGCTGTATGTTAAAGAAGAACACAGGTCTAGAGGTGTCAGGTGATGTGTGAACACCTGTTTCAGGTCGTGTTCATTTTGACCTTTTTCAGAAAGCTGTTAAATCAGCTCTCATAAAGAGCTCTCCCAAAGGCTCGGGTACTTTCACACACCTCTAATTTCCTGCGAAAGAGAGCTTCTGGCTGTCTACATTACAAAATATGATCACTTATCTTATAATTATTGTTCTCTCACAGAGGTAAAGTTGATACAAGTCACTCACAGTTGGAGCCAAACACAGAGCGAGAAGGATCCTCCTGAGGTGGAGACGGGACATCCTGTCGGTTCTGTCTCCTCGGTTCGGTTCGGTTCAGCTCAGCTCTCCTCCGTGAGGCTGCATCACACTCCTGCAGGACGGGATGCTGCTGAGCGCTCCCCTCTCTCCCTCTCTCTCTCTCTCTCTCCCTCTCCCCCCACGTGTAAACACAACACCTGTCATGCGGGCAACAATAAACATGTAGCAACGTCCTGTGAGTATTTTCAAAATAAAGACTGCCCTTTTTAAAAAAAACAAAAAAAAAGCATTTAATCGCGTGTTGCAGGATTTGGAAAGATACTTCAGAGCGCCGACAGTAAAGAAACGTGGTCGGAATCGAACAATCCTCCTGACAGATGTTTGGCAGAACAACATCTGTACGCAGGGGCCAGTATGCAAGCTTTCAGTCAGCGTCATCTCTCAGCATCTCACTTTTATTTTGAAGGGAAGAGTCAGTGAGAGTTCAGCCAGCAAGCTTTACAGCTGCTGCTGAGATACTCCAAATTCTTCTCTTTGCTTTGCTGGGCCTGACTGTGTCGCCAGACACACACACAAAATGTGGTCTGCTGTTACAGAGATACCAGGCTGTTTAGTTTGACATATGTTACTATAGAAACTGTCTGACAAGTACACTGATCAGCTACAACAGTATGCCCACTGACTGGTGAAGTGATTAACATTGATGCACCACTCACACAAACACCATTGCAGGCGTTGGCGTTCTGCAATCTGACAATTTGCTGAAAACTGTTATTTTTCAAGGATATTTCTTTTTAAATAAAAGATTATTGAAAAGCATTTAAGACAATTATACTTCAATAACACAAACTCTTCACAAACTGCCTGAATGAAATGGTTGCAAAATCACTTTTTGTCACTCAGCTATTTATCAGCCGATTGTTTTCAGCTCTGATGAGATCATTAACACCACAGGTTCTGACACAATCACAGGAGGAAAAAAATCAACAACCTCACTCAGTATGAAACCTTCCCAAAGGTACAAACACAGAGGATGTGATGGTGGTGTCTTCGGCTCCGGCTCTGCTGGTGTTACTTTGAGAAGTCATACTGAACCAACATGGAACTGACAGAGGAGATATTTGTGGTTTCGGTCAGAAGAATACACGTCTGTAGCTTTTACCCTTCAGTACAGTGTTGCTGTCATTACTAAGTCATTAAATTAATTAAAATGGACTACATTTTTTTTTTTTTTCTGGATGATGAAAAGTCTCTTCCCCTTCAGACAGACGTACTCTCTACGTTACCTCTGATGTAAATGTAGAACGGAGGCAATTGTTTGTCTTTTGTCGTGACGTTTCGGAACGAGCGAGGCAGCACACAGAGGCAACGTATTGATCTCGTTCTGATGTTCCAAGCCGTCGAACACAAAATCACACACACAGATTATCGAATGTTGGAGGCATTGCTGCTCTCACGTTTTATTCATGTTTACTGGATGTTTTACAGTTCTATTATTGAGCGCTCGTAGCGATGATTCATGTGCAATTTACACTTCCAAAAAGATCCTTCAAAAAAACAGCAAGTAGAAAAAAAAAATCTGTCCCTGTGTGAATTCTTTGACAAAGATCATGTAAACTCAACAGATTTAATATTGCTCGTAAGAATTTATAAAATCAGTATCACAAAGTGCAGCTCTGTAGAGAAAATATGAGGCTTTGCATACAAATTGCACCAATTTACACCCATCAAAAATATAAAAGGTATCTGAGTGTGGAACGTTAAAACCTCTACAAATGCAGCATAGAGATAAGCCTTTGTTTCATTAAGTAGTGAATTGCTGTGTCCCACGTGACCAAGCTCGCTTTTTTTCTTATTGCTTTGCTATAAAAAAAATAAAACAGCGCACGATGTTCAAACCCATCCGATCACTGAGAGTACTAACAAATGACAAAAAGAGATTCAAAATGAAATACAAACTGAAAAATCCTTCCAACTGATAAAACTGAAACCAGTGATATTGCGCATGTTTTGATTTAAAAGCCACCAGAATTAAGTTGTCACAGAATATTACCAGTTCATACAAGCTGTTGTGTTCTGTGTAAAATATATAGTGAAAGAAGCAAACTAATCCCTGGCTATAGGAGTTAATAGGCACTTTGGAAGTAAAACAGATCATAAGCTGGCAGTCATTGTTAGATTTAACTGAATATCATTGTAATGACACATCAAGTCAGCCTGTGGAAGATCAGGTACTCTTCTTCATTAGATCCTATAAAGCTGGTCTGTCGGTCTCTTTGAGCCGAGAGTGTTTCTATTCTTTTTTTACTTTTCCAAAAACATAACATTAGGACACGCTACCACTGGGGGACAAGTGTATGCCCCAATCCTGAGATTTGCACATAGTGCACATGCTTAGTTATCAAACGGAAACTATATTTTTCCAGGCCAGTTACTATTCACTACTTTGTTTCCTTCCTGCACTGGCAAAGTGCAAACGTATGCTTTGTTCACACAGCCGGCAAATCGATCTGTTTCTCAAATCAGATCTGGAATATTAGGGGTGCGTATTGTTATTTGCAGGTGATCAGATCAGATCTTTATGTCGAGACAACACTGACATATCTTAACAGGTTTGCTATGGTCACAATGTAGGCGTCGGAACTATGTACACTGGTGATGCAGCTTTACAAACTGATGCATTGTCAGTCATCTCGCTCTCGAAAAACAATCGTGCTGTCAAGCCGCAGAGTTTATTTCAGATTGTTGTTCTCTGTGTTGTCTTACACACTGCTCTGCAGGTGACAGGCTGTATTCTACTTGGCTACTCTGATGCACTTCTGTCTCTCTGGATTTAATGTCGCTGTTGTTTGTCACGCTGCCAGTGAGACAAAAAACGCTTTGAAATCTGATATGAGCGG
The DNA here is from genome assembly GCF_900880675.1 of Sparus aurata. Classification (NCBI taxonomy): domain Eukaryota; kingdom Metazoa; phylum Chordata; class Actinopteri; order Spariformes; family Sparidae; genus Sparus; species Sparus aurata. Next base: position 13,225,676 of record NC_044197.1, read on the forward strand.
CCAGAGTGTCCGGACTGAGATTCAGATTTGAATTGCATTTCAAACCAACTCCAAACGTTTTTTGATTTGCTAAATTCGCATTTAATGTGTTTGTTTATTTTGTTGTGATGCCCAGTCTTCTCGAAATCTAGATGCAATCTAGAAATGCCCAAAAAATGGATTTGGGCTTGTTGGGCTTCTTTTGGCCATCTGATTTAAAACCCCTTTTTAACTGGCCATGGTTTTGCAAATGTAAAAAATCTTTCCTGGGTCTTTACAGACATCTTTTTCCGATATATATTTATCATTTGATGACAGTCTTTTATCATATTTCATACTGATAGTGTTACTATTGTTGCAGCAATCTGCATTCCCTAACGTAACAGTATATTTGGGAAAAGAGAGGCCAAACCAAAAAGTAAGACAGACAAAAATTACAGAAATAAATAACAAAATTACATATTTGTCTAGCTAAAAAAAAGCTAAAATAAAGGATACTACTTGGTATTTTTAAAAAGAAAAATATGCTAAAACTTGCATTAACATTTCTTCCTCTCCTCTAAAAACCACTTCCATCCCACTGACAACACTTCAATTAGGCCACAGTTAAAACATGAGCACACCTTAAAACAGAGTAAAAATAAAACAGAAATGTTTCTGAAAACATAAAACACTTGGGTAAAACAGGTTTGGGGGAAAAAAGAGCAAAAAAATCAAATCAATTAGAAACAGTCACTGAAGCGGCATCTCTCCAGTAGCGACATCGTGATGATGTCTTTGAGACATCACGCTGACGCCTCTATAGGAGTGAGTGTCATTCGGCTTCAGGGAAAGTCGCTTCCGTCATAGATTATGGGTTTCTCCATGGTCAGATGGTAGAAGACTTTCTTGGAGATAAACCTGTTGGGAGAAGGTTTCTGATCAAAGGACCGCAATCCGATTAACTGCAACGAGACGCGGCGGCACAATAGGAGCCCAGCTTAAAATGCTCACACACTCACACACTCAACCGTGGCAGGAAATGATGGTGAAAACAGTGTGAGTTAAAAACATTTCTGTGACGCACAAGCTTCTCCCACTAAGAGGAAAAATCAGGAGTTCCATACCGTGAGAAGGAGTTGTCAAAGATGAGTGTGTAGAGGCCGGGGTGTCGCACTTTCAGCTGCCCCTGAATTGTCTCTTTATGGGAACTGCAGCGAGTGAGAGGAATCAGGACCTGAGAGAAGAACAGAAACATTGGTCTGATGTGAAACTCAACCTACAAATCTCTATTTATAGAGACTCTGCTACCAGAACGGATATTGGTATGATAGGGAGGGGAAGGAATATGGGATGAAAGGTCGTAACTCATTAACAACCCCTGACATTTTAAGTGCAGGATGTTTACCTCAACCTGCTAAGCAACAGTGACAACCTGCAGTGTTTTTCCTCAGGCTGTGATATTTGAAAGGGAAAACGAATAGCCCTCCTCTCTGCAGGGGGCGGCCATGGACGCACGCACACGATCAGTCCATTGTGTCTGGTAATAACTTCTCAGTCATCATTTGTGCGTTTTGAAGTGGCTGCAATTTTACAACATCTGAAAACATTTATCTTTAGCCTTACTGTTTGCTTTAATTTGAATTTATGTAACAACATTGCCTTTGACTTTCTCATAGCAGCCACAGTATTTACACAGTACACAACATCAAGGAGGGAAAAGTGCTGGATGTGGGTTAGACACGTGATATACAACCAGTTCATCTAGTGCATCTTATCAGCCAACATTTAGCCTTTCAAATGTTACAAATACAGTGAGCCGTATCCAATATAAGCTACTTCTTTCATCGCCTGTGGAGAAATCGCCCAGACTCCCTTAAAAGAAAATGTTGACAAATGTTATACTTTGTAAAACAAAAAGCCTTCTTCTTAAATCAGCCAATGCTACACATTAAGGTCTCTATCTTTGTGTTAGAGGAGATCGTTTTAATTGTCCCAGCGATATATTTATATAAAGATCAGCGTATGTAACAAGGATCCGCCTGTTTGTCTCTGTCGACAAAGACTAGGCCTCTTGACGTGGCTGCTTCTGTTCATATTCTCAAGCTCCCTCTTTCTCTCTCATCCATGTGAGCTTGCTCTTTTCCACCTTCATGTCTGCACTTTATTCAATCAATTGATGGTTCTTATACCTTGATTAAGGGGGGCCTGCAGTCCCCTCAGGCTGTCACAACACACTGGTCTACATGCACAAACATGAAAATGCACACAACAAGCATACATACCTTTGACTGTTCCATCTGAGTGTCAGCGGACTCCCTGAACACCACACTAAAGGAGATGCTCTTCGGCTCTGAAGAGAACACCCAGCTGATTGTTGGCCCGCAGTCACCCACAGCAACAGTGATCACACTGTAACAGCTGGACTTGATGAAGAGTTCCCTGGAACTGTCGCCAAACTGAGAAATGTCATCAATGCTGAGAGGGACAGCCATCCTGCGATGAGATCAAAAATTTGTATGAGTGACATCGTCATTTACACACACTAACACATCAAGTACATCGACGTCAAGACTCACGTGACTTCTCCTGATTTGAGCAGGTTGATTTCTGAATCCTGAACAGTAGGAACATGCTCCTCAGGGTCATCAGGGGTCATCTCTCCTGTGCCTCTGTGAAATCCAGACAGAGATTAATATTTTGTTTTCCATGTATGTAACTCTCATTCAGAGCAAGAAGCTGTTTTTTGTAAGGGTTTTCTCCCATTTATTACAATTATTCCATTTAACTGACTCCATGCAAAAGTTAATTCAGTGTTTCCTCATCTTCCTCAGTCATCCATGACTAACTATGCAACTACTGATTATTTCTAAGTTTTGATTAATCTTCTTCTTATTTTCATCATTAATCATTTAGTTTGCTGATTTAAAAGCCCAAAGTGATGCTCTCAAATTGCTTCTTTTGTCCTTTTGTCAAATCCTCAAATTTAAGAAGCTGAAACCATCAAATTATTGACCCTTTTGTTTGAAAACTGACTAAAACAACAAATTGTTCATCAAACTAGTTGGTAACTAATTTTCATTCAGTCTACTCATCCTTGCGGCCCTATCACTGACATACATCTTAGTACATTGACCCATTTTTGGTGCATTATTACTAGGATGCAGATGTACAGCAATGAAAGCAGATCTTTTACGTTTCTATGCAGTGTTACAACATCATAGTAACACACGAATGCTTCAGCCTCTCTCCACCGACCTGTCACCTTTTACTACCATGAAACTGTGGCACTTCTCAATTCGTATAATTGAGAAGTGCCACTTTTGTTTTCATTTATCGATGCAAACAAAAGAAAAAACTTCCCTTATTACTTTTTGACACCAGAAAGGGGGACAGGCACATGTGTGCTGAATCCCCTAAGGTGCACTGTGGCCGAGACTAGAAAATATCATTAGGTGTTGAAACAGAGACAACAAGTTGCATCTACTTCAGAGATTTCTGCCTTCAAGCAGCCGTGAATCTTTGTTTATTGTCCTTTTTAAGAGCAGAGGTGGGACATTTACAGCAATGAGTTCTGGTTAAAGAATGGGCCATGATGGGTGACTCCAATCATCTGTTATTTACGACTCTGAATGATAGATAAGTATCAAGGGCAAAATTGACAAATCGTCTCTTTTAAACTTCCCATGACCAATAAAAGGTACATCATAAACAAAAAAATAGAACTAACTCACTTCCCATTTTTTCCTTCCCATCTTTGAAAGTTCAAAGAGTTGCAGTTAATGTCTGGCTGTTTCAAGAAAAAAAACACGATTTGTAACATTTATAATTTTCTCATAAATAGCATTATATCTTTTTATATTTTAAATTATCCAGCACTTTATACGATAGAAAGTATGTCACCTGTGATCTGTAAGATAATATGATCAGCCGACATGACGCCTGTACAGTTTATGAATGCACTGTATGCAGCTGTCACTCTTCTTAGCAGGCTTAGAAGTAAATGTTCGTGGAAGCTGGGATGTTGATGTGTGAAGTATAACCCCGCGCAGATATGTCTTTAAAACTCTGTAATTTCAGGAGCTGAGAACTAAGCTACTGCATTTTCTCGCATTGTGATGGTTTGACCTTCAAATGAGGAATCTGACCAGAGCACAAAACTGACCCAGAAAACAACTGAGCTGCTGAGCTAGGTCTCAACCTTTCTCCTCTGTGCTGTCCTGAGATAGACATCACACTCACAAATCCATTGCCCCCAGGGGCCGTCGGTCTCTTTCTCCCTCCAGGGAGCCTCCTGTGGTCTGGGAGGTGGTGTCACTGTCATAGACGCCATTCACTTCCTCTTCTGTGATGATGTCAAAGGCTCCGTCGTCAGATTTGTTGCTGGGGTCTGAAACTAAAAGGAGCAAGAACAACTATTGAACTATTGGACCACTCCCTGTTCTCTTCTGAACAGTATACAAAAACGTATTGCATGTACAGTTGAGAAAAACACTGTTTGAAATTCATCTTTGCAACTAAGCCAGTACAAAAATTGACCTAATGTTATGCAGCTTAACTTTTTTTCTTCAATAAAAACAAAACAGAGTCTTTGAAATGTCACCATCTTCCTCTTTAATACCATTGAATGATTTCATTTAAAATGTTCCTGTCCCTGTTCCTAAATATGGCAAAGTCAGTCCTATCACTTCTGCTTCCCAGTTTACTTATAGTAAAAGAAGACAATAGGCTTCTAAAACTACTGCATTAAACCTCTGAGCCAAGTGTGCAGCTGTCACATTAACTTGCAGCTTGTCTCTCACCTGTTACCCTGGGTGTGGGTTTATATGGGGCTGGTTCAGGAGGTGGCTGAGGTCCAGATCCGGGTGGAGGAGGCTGAATGTCAGAAGGACTCAGCTCTGCCTCGGTGAACCTCTCCACCACCGCACTGTGTTGAGTGTAACAGTCCCTGCAGCAGCGCTCCTTCTTCCCGCTATGCTTCGTCATTACAAAGTTGTTGCTGCAGTAGTAGCAGAAGATGCGACCACAAAGCCTAAAAAGTGATTCATGTATCAAAAAAATTAATGAGGTGTCATTTTGTTAACAAAGCACATTTTTGATGTCTTGCATTTGCAGTGCCTGCTGAAAGCCAACCTGCAGTGATGTCTGCGCAGCCACCAGGTGAACTGGCCCTGGCAGCCGAGGCAGTGCGTGGCCTCCTTATCCACTAACCACCAGCGCTCCTCTGCTCGTAGTTTCTGCTCAAACTCCAGAGCGTCCGACTTCTGCCACAAAGCATCTTTGTCCCTGATGTCATGCAGAAAAAGAAACATGTATGGAGCTTTAATCGTGTTGTCAAAGATCGTAAAATGTGAGTCATACCGTACAAACAACAGATAACATCACAAGATCAGTGGGGTTTATTTTTACATGATAGCTGTTCACAAGAGAGATATGCGAGATCACAAGAACATGGGATCTCGCGTATCACACAAATCGATTTTACCAGCTATGTGCTTGTGGCCACCACACAGGCATTGAACCATTTAGCATCCTCGAAAAAAGAACTGACAGCTGCAGGTGTGGTTTGGGTGTGCCGACCAGTGAGAGAAGCGACTGTTTGTTTGAAAACTACAATGGCAGCCCCTAAAGCAGTTGACCTGGCTACTATCTCATCAGTCATACCAGAACTAGAGAAATATTTCTCAACGTTTTTGCCTTTCTCTCGACTGACTTCAGTAAAAGTTTGGTTTACCAATGGGCTCTGCTGGTGGTAGCCCCCTCTCACTGTTGATCTGATTGGTCGAATTTGACCTGTGACAGACAGTAATAAGACGGATCGTTCGTCAGATCACCTGCCAAGTGTCTGTTGAACGTTCCTGCCCTTTTCCAGACATTTTTAGGAGCTCCTTTCCAGAAAAAAAAAAACATCTAATGCACTTGGCCTGACATGCAATTTTCATTTAACATGTTGGATAAATTCAACACCAGAAGGAGCCTCATTACCCCATGTGGTGATAACAACAAGGGCATGCATAATACAAAAGCAGAAAAGACTGAAATCATGTGGGCAAATCCCAAAGGAATTGACTGAATCCCTGTATTTGTGGCTCTTCCTTAGCAGAGTATGAAAGGCAACAGTGGCTCTCTAATAAAGTCGTTCTATTCAGTAGCATCCATATTCTCCATCAAAGTCTCTCTATCAGACTTGTTCTCTATAAATTATCACAGCATTCACAGAGGGCTTCTCCCCTGATCCGCCACCTTGAGCCTAATTTGCCCCCAACAATGTCGAGCATGACAACATCAGAGAATTGCTCTTACTGGAGGAACCAATTAAAAACTCACCCAGAGGGACAATCAAAGAGCAGGCAGCAACGAAACATTACAATGTGGTAGATATCCAAACAGAAAATGTACTTGAACACCTTTCCTTAAGAAATTATATGGATGTTGCAACAAATAACGTTGATGCTGCTGACAGCTGCACCGGAGAGATATCATACCTTATAAGCTCGATGAGCCGCTCTTCAAGGTTCATCTTGGTTCTGTTGAGGTCATCGATCTCTGCAGTCATCTCCAGGCACTGGCTTTGTTTGTCAGCTTCTGATGTGCCGAGCTTCTCCTTCAGTTCCTCGCAGACCTTTTGCACAGCAGAGTGTGCATCTTCAGCACTGAAGAAAGTATTAGGTTCAAGGAATATGAGTCAGTGCCTCATTTTTTCACCAGAAGTTGAAATTCACAGTTATCAGTGTTACATAAACACACCTGGTTACTGCATCTCTCAGGCGCTGAATCTCGCTCTCACTCTCATGGATAGAAGTTTCGGTCTTTGTGATGTGAGCATCTTTCTCGCCAGTTAGCTTCAGGTACTGCTCATTCAAAGCCTTTATTAAACATTGCAAGAACACACCTTAAAACAAAAAACTTAGTTACAATTATTCCGTTTTTTTCTTTCCAAACTGGTCTTCAATTGGAGTTACATTGACTTCATTTCAAGTTCATTCTCATAACACATTTTGTTTGCATCTTTCATGAGAGGACATACAAAAACATGTAATCCAAAAAAATCTAATAACAGCTCAACATCAAATCCTATTATGTGGTTCAGTAAACACATAAAACAAAGCGTTTTCATCGAGCTACTAATTGGATTAGGAACAGTGCACTGCAGTAACTTTGCATCTATTCTACTTTCTGCAATCAAAAAAAACTGCTCAAGCAATCAAGGCATCTTATCATGAAAAAAAACAAAACTTTTTTTCATACAATCATCACACATAATCAGCCTGTTGTTGTGTCCCATGTGGTGCGCGGTTTATTTTTCTCCATCCCTCCTGCAAATCCACTAATGATAAAGGCATCGGTGCTTCCAGCTATGTATAGATGTTGCACTTTTGACTGATATCTATCTACAGTCTTCTCTTATCATACATATTTTTTTTAGACTTGAAAAAGGGAGTATGTCACCCATTTCTTTCTATTTGAGTGTATCTTTAAACACTATCTTTCTCCCAGGACATTTGCTCTCCAAGACTTATAGAGCCACCAACACATATTGACTAATGATGTCACCATGAATCACGGCGTAGAAGACACACACCTCGAGTTCAGACACTCTGGCCTGCAAGCTGGACACATTCTTCAGCTCCTCCTGCAGCTGGGCTTTCACCTTGTCCAGCTGCTCATTCACACTCTGAAATGTGAAAGTAACACAAGAAAAGGGAAATAAGAAAAAACTACAGCCATGCTTTGAGCTAAATGCTAATGTGCTTAAAATGACAATGCTTATCAGATATAATGTTTACCATGTTAGTTCAGAGTAAGAATGACAACACTTGCTCATCAACACTCAACAGTTGAGGCCGATGGAGATAGTTTTGTAGATATTTGGACTTAAACCAAAGTATGGAAATTTAAGATTTTGAGCTAGATAAAACCTCAGGGACCAAAGTTATCAAAATTCCTCCTTGGGGTAATATGAACGTCTAAAATATCAAATGTCATGCAACTGAGATGTTTCCTCCTTAACCAACAATGTCAACTTCATGGTGGTTAGAGAGGGGATCAACAAAGTTATTAGGTTCAATGTCTGCACAAAATTTCTTGCCAATACATCCCACAGCTGTATCCCACAGTTGATATTTCAGTCTGGAACAAAGTGTTTGACGAAAACTGCCACTTCACGTGGAAATTGACATACATTATTCTGACAGAAGTCTGCCATTTACACCTGGAATTAGAATTCAGTCTGTATCTGGGCACATTATTTGGGTAAAGAAGAGCCCATTTGACTTATCCGCCTATTCAGTTGCGATTACATTGCTGAGATATTTCAGATAACAGAAACAGTGTGACATGATGAGACATGATTACAAGGTTCTCACCTTCATCTGGGCCTGGTGATTCATGCTCTCTGAGCTCATTTGGAACTTGATGGCCTCCGCCTCCTCACGGCTAGAACACTTGGCGCTCTGCATTTGGTTCGTGGTCTTCTCCAGCTGCTCCTTGAGCTCCGTGATAGTCTTAGGAAGTTCCTCCTTTTGTGTCAGCTCCTCTCTTAGCTTGGTATTCTCCATCCGTAGTTCTGCCATGGCCTCCTCTATTCGCTCCACCTCTTTCTCCAGCTCTTCGATCCTGACAGTGTCCCCTTCCCAATGCTCTCTGATCTCCTGCTTTTCTGCACTCAGCTTACAGATGGTCATCCCCAGCTCTGCCATCTCTGTGTTCGCTCTGTGCAGGCCCTCACGTATCTCGCCATTCTCCGTGGTTAGTCTGTCATTTTGGGCTTTGAGGGTGGACAGCTCTTCTCGGATTGCTGCCGCTGAGATGGCCAACTCGGCATGGGCAGCTACTTCTCTGTCACGCTGTTCAATCACCGCCTCTTCTTTCTTTTTGCACTCCATGAGCTCTGTTACATGCCTTTGATTCAGCGCCTCCGTCTGGGCTTTAAGCTGCTCGGTCAGAGTCCTGAGCTCATCTCTTTGGGCCTCCGTCACTTCCAGCTGTGCTTGTGATTTTAACTTTTCCTCTTCAGCCCTCCTCACCTGCACCTTGAGGTCCAGGATCTCTGCCTGCAGCCTGGACACGTCTTTCATGCTCACCTCTAACTGGCCCTCGATTATAGTCAGTTTGCCTTTCACCTCCTGGCTCTCCTTTGTTTGGACCGCGCTCCTCTCCAGCTGAGATTTCTCCATTGTCTGCTTCTCACAGGTGACCCTTTCAATCACCTCTGTCTGTTTAGCACAGGTAGCTTCTGCATCAGCTTTGGCAATCTCAAGCTCCTTCTCTCTGGCCTCCAGAGCTTTTAACGTGGACTGCAGCTCAACAAGGACCTTCTCCTTGCTCTCCAACAGGGTCTCTTTGGCTTGGAGCTGTTCTTGGAGGCTTGCTTCATTCTTGCGTGAAGCTCCCAAGTTCTTCTCCAACTCTCCAATCTGCCCATGAACGCTCTTCAGGTCAGCTTGCATGCGGCTTAGAGCTGCTTTCACAGTGTCCTGCTCCTCCCTCAGACTCTGGTTCTCCTGCTCGAGCCTCTTTGACGTGGCATCTGAGAGCTTTGCGGCCATGCTGGCTCGCTGCAGACTCTCATCCAGCTTGCGGTTCTCCTCACGCAAGTGCTTCTCTTTTTCATCCACTGTCATCTTGGTGTCATCCAGCTGGCCTCGAAGCTGTTTCTCAGAAGCCCGTAGAGATGCTAACTCGGTTTCAAGCACTGCTCTGTTTTCTGCCATCTCCTTCTTCAGCTCCTCATTTCTCTTCACCGTGGTCAGCAGTTTCTCATTTAGTTCCATCATGTTGGCACACTGTGTCTTGTAGTCTTCTATCTTCAGTGCTTGTTCCTTGATACTACCCTCAAGCTCAACAACGCTGGCAGTCAGTTTGTCCTTCTCTTTGGTCAGGCTTTGATTCTTGGTTTCGAGCTGTTGTAGTGTCTTGCTGCTGGAGGTAAGTTCTGCCTCTTTCTTCTTAAGCTGCTCCTTAAGGGCAGCAACTTCTGCTTCTAAAGACTCCTTTAAGCAACAAGCGTTCTTCTGTAGTTCATCTTTATCTTGGTGTGCCCTCCTCTTCACCTCCTCCAACTCTTCCTCCTTCTCTTCCAGAGATCTTTGGAGGTCCTGCAGCTGCCGTTGCAGGTTGCTCGCCTCCTTCTCTCTCACTGTCAAGGCCCCCTGCAGCTTATCAAGGGCACTGCACTGCTCCTCAACTTTCTCCTCCAACTTGGCCTTCTCCTCACATGTGGATGCAGCTAATGCGCCCAGTTTTGTTTCACTCTCCTTCGCAGCTGCTTCCTTGACTCTCAGCTCCTCCTCTAGCCTCTCTGTCTGCCTCTTCTTCTCCTCTACCTCAGCTACAGCTTCCATCTTCCCTTTCTCTGCCTCTTTCAATCTGTCCAGCAACTCGTGTATCTTTTGAGCTGAATCAAAGTAACTGGCTGCCTGCTGGCCTTTCTCATCCAGAACCCCGTCCAACTTGGCAAGGAGCTCTATGTTCTTACCCTCAGCAACTGCCAGCTTTTCCTGGAGCAGCTGTTGTTCAGACTCCCTGGCTTTCTCCCCATTTCTAAGCGCTTCCACCTCCCTGGACAGTGCCTCCTCTCTCCCCTGCAGAGCCTTCAGTTCTCCCTGCAAACCTCGCTGCTCCTCTTGGGCAGAAAGGGACATATCAAGCTGTCTCTGGAGTTCTACAATGACTCCCCTGAGCTCAGCTCCCTCTTCACCCAGCTGCTGCACCTTGTCTAGCAGCCCTCGCTGCTTCAGCTCTGACTGGTCCAGCTCCAGGCGAAGGTCTTCAGCTGCGCTGGAATCTTCTCTGCAAGCAGGGAGGGACTCATTCAGGTCATTCAGCAGTCCCTGACCATAGTCAGGACTGGATGGGAACTCAGCTGCTTGCTAGATGTTTACAAGGGAAACCGAAGACGAGGAAAAGGAATAGATGGAGGGTAATTAACATCATTTTAGAATGTTGATAAAATGACGGGATGTTATTTCAAACAAATGCCTACTACCTGTGAGTAGGTGCTGGCTAGACTGTTTATACTGGAACTGCGACTGGGTGGTTTCCACATGTGGCCAGGTGAGTTTGCCAGTGTTCTCCTGTTGATCAGAAAAAGAAATGCTAGCTGTATTCAACACACAATAATGTCTTGATGACTATTAAGATGTCTTTGTGGTTTCATCTGCTTTCTGTGCTGGGTTCATGACCTGTCTTGTACCTTACCTTGCAAAAGTTGGCCAGGAGGCATCAAGATCATGACCTCTGGAAGCGACATCAAACTGGACCTCGTTGAGTTCATACAGGTGGTTGATTATGTCAACACTGAGGTGGGGCTTCAAGAAAGGGCTTCTTGCATAGTACCAGTCACTGCGCGAGGAGAGTTGTGGTAGAGGTTACAGTAGGATGTAGCAGAACAACTACAGACAATAATATCAGCTGAAAAAGGAAGTTATATTTTGACCTGTGACAAGAAAGTGACATTTAGACCAGGTACAGAATGAACCATGAAGTAAAACTCCACAACAGAACATCAACAATAGGTTTTGCAAATAAGGAAGTGACATATGCATCAGTTTCCATCAGTGTCACCATATCTAACCTGCATGTTTGTGCAACAAGTGTTTCATAATCTCTGCTCAACTTATTGTTGTTCTAATCATTTCATACAAGACCATCACTTTTCAGATCAAACAAAAAAAAAAGGATGCTCTACCTGGTGACTCTCTGGTTCATAAGACACTGCTGCAGGGTGTCAGCCAGCCGCTGATGTACGAGTGAGTAGCGGATAAATGCCCGTCCTTTCCCCAGAGAGGTCTTCAGCTATCAAAGTGAAAGAAGACACAGTTTTACACAGAGCTTTTAACCTGTGTTTACTTCACAGTCACAAACTTAAACCCATCCAAACAAAGATAATGACAATTCATTATTTAATCTAAACGCAACACAACATAATTCTTAGAGCTAATGTTATTTTAAATGCAACAAACACTATTATGTTGATTTTCCTAACAAACATATAACATTTAAAAGAAGAAAGAATCATAACATGTTACAATTGCAATTACACAACATGTTGCCTATGTTACAGGGATGAATCACAACAGTGCCAAGACTAAAATTGAGAGATTTAATGTTTTGGGTCCCATATTTTGGAAACACCGAAGCAGCAATATGAAAATGTTAATCACATCTGTATCAGAGATGAGAAGGAAAATTGAAGTAAAAACCTTTTTGAGTCATGGGTAGAAGGTAAAAATGATATTTCCTAATGGGTTATCAGCTATTACCAATGATCACTGTGTATAATCAGTGCTGTCACTCTAAACAACAACATAACAATCCCACCTCAGTGATGCATTTGACAAAACGGATCCCATCATTGGCTCCTTTGATTTTAGCCAGACAGTCACTGAAGTAATCCCAATAATCCTTCTTTGTTCCAAGAAATGTGGTTTTCTCCTTCTGGTCAAACTGAAAGATAAACAGATATATAGATTGAGTTGGATATAGACAGGATTTTTTTGTTCAAACAGCTATCCATTTTCAAACAAATAGTATGAATGAATCATCAGAATTTACTTTTTTGTTGTAAGAGGGAACATCACATTTAACTAAGAGTATCTTATTTGAGAATCATTATCATTAAATTAAAACTTCTGTGAGTAATTAGGATTCAATGGTCAGCTGTGACAATACAAGCAAAATCACACCTGTAGCAGGTACTCCAATTTGTAGGAGAATTTGTGCAGGTTGGTACTGTCATCTGTGATTGGCTCCCCGCTTTCCCGATACTCCTTTGCAAGCTCTGCAACGGCCTCTGAAATTCAGCAAAAAATTACAAAAGAAGAGTGAAGTAGAGCAGGTTTCATACAACCAGGTGTAATTAATATTTCCCTTGAAGATACAACTAAAAGGCAAAAGACATGTGCTTCTTTAAGATAAGCATAATAGAATAGCAGGTCTTCATTGAAAAGTTGTAAGAAGCAGGAATGCAAACAGCAAAAAAGTAGAAAATTGCTTTCTCTTTAGAAATTAGAAAAATCTAGAAATCTAAAAAAACTAAATTAGATTGCAATCTTTTTATGTCTTTGTACATTTTAGGCTACATACTCATGGATAAGTACAGCTATTCTGGGTATCGACCACTTGCCTCGGATCCATCGTAAAAACTGGAAGGACACCTGTGATGGGTGCACCCTCAGTACGCACTTTCTGTCTCGCTGCATGCTGACAGAAGCTTCCACCACACCCGTACTACAGGGGCGTGAGGTCAGATGTTTTCCCAAATAATGGTGAGCACGAGATGTCAAATAGTCCCAGGAGTAAAGTTTGTATTTAGACTTGACGCTGAGAAGGTCATAATATTAAGGCAAACATTTCTGACTCTTCTTTCTCTTCTCTTCAATCACACCATGTCAGCCAACAATCGCCCGCAGCCAATCTATTCACACATACTCACACGAACACGCGCACACACATAAAGCTGGCGTACCATGCAGATCTCGGATAATCCTCTGGAGTTGGCTCTCCCCGACCGAAGCCCCAACAGCCATGGCCCCACCGCTCTCTCCCTGGCAACCAGGGGTCACAGGGTCACATCCAGTCTGCTGAATCAGAGAATCAGAAGCAGTCAGGAACAAAAGATTGACATGAATGCTCCAACTTACTATTCTCTCTCTCTCCCTTGATTCACACAAATGTGCTACGCATTTATGAGAGTTCAATTAATGGGTACATTGCCTAATTCTGTGCAGAAAGTAGATCTTAATTCAGTCTGACAGAGATGTAATGGTGTGTCACATATGCAGTTTGATCTCATTCTCTACCATCTCTTTGATATTCAATCTTTTATTCCTATCCACAAATTCAGCGCGCCATAATGTTCGATTTGGCCGATGAGATGTTTCTATTAAAAAAAACAAAACAGATATATACAAAAATAGACTAATATATACATAAATCAAAATAAATTGATGTATGCTGCTGTTGGGTGCTAAAAATGTTCTGTAAATATGAACGATCCCTAACTATTATTATATAGAACCTGATCATTGCTGGCAGAGTGACAGTTTGCGGATGTCGTCAGTCAATTAAGGGAACTTTGGATTCCAGGACCATTTTTGCATCATAATAATACAATACAATAGCTAGTTGCTTTTGGTAAGATTTAGTTTTGGTGTTCCAGGGAAAAAAGACTTGCCTCAGACTTGAATTACACTATGCATCTTTGTTTTTGTGAGATTCAATGACACACACTGACAATGTATGGCTCAAAATATGAACATGAACATGGACATTTGTGAATTTTTGAGAATAATGCACAAGAATTAAATAACTATGGGAGTAAGAAAATATTATTCAGGTGAGGAAAAATAACTATATTGAAACGGTTTCTCATTGGAAGCTGGTTAAGCTAGATTACTTTAACTCTCACCTTTTATATTAAGACTTACCTTACAAGAAATACTGTGTTAATAGCAGGCCACAGATTGACACACAGATTGATGTGTCGCAAAATCTTCCCATGCCTTTTCCACAATACTGTGTCAATAATGTCAATATTCACATGCGATTTATTACAATATAGTTACTTAGATCATTGACAGCAGTTGGTTCGAATTTATTGTGTTGTTTTTAAACATGTAGGCCTGCTGGTATGATGTAGGAGCTGATGTCACTGTCCACCTACTGTAGGTTAGCAATCAGGAAGTAGGTCGTGTGACATCTTAACTTTAACGTTATGAAAGTGGTTACACTGTGACAATGTGAGAGCAGCCACAATCTCCACTTCCATGTATAAACATTCAGACTGCAGTAGCTAACGACAGCCTGACAGTCTTGTGATTTGCTTGACGTTAGCTAGATTTGTTTAGTACACAGCTAAGTTAGCTAACGGCTAACTAGGTTAACGTGAGTTGGCTTTTTAATAGTTTGAAAAACACCAAGAACAGCTTCACAACCTAAACTACCGGATCTTACAGCTATAAAAAATACTTTTGTCACATCGAATGACGACAAATAATAATACAACGCTCGCAGTTTAAGCTCTTACTGATGACTTTGGTGCTTTGTAGCTGTCTCCGAGACGATTATATTTAGCTTTGACTCAGTGTTCTTTTGACTGACATTTTGAAAATAACCGTGACATCACCGACAAGCGATCATTTAGATGCTCTAACATGCTTCTAAATAGTTGCTGGTGAAAGAATTAGAAGAGAATAACAACTTTGACATACTTTTACAGATATGGCTCAAGTCCATAACAACCCAGATCGTTTAGTGTGTCTGCATACAAACTTGTTTAAAGTGTTATGATTGACACGAGGCCGTCCACTGACAAAGCGGCGTCCAAGCGCTCGGACCAATCACTGAGAGGTTGGTGGGCGGGATCTTAAAATAGGCGTTTGGTTGCCGTAGCAGAGTAAACAGAGATGTCACGTGATCAATGACAGCCATTATACTTGCCCCACAGCTGTGTTCCTTGTTCATTTGACAGCAGGACATCAGAATAACAATATAATATTTGTCAACTACAATGTTTTTCTTTTTTAATCACGATGAACAGTATGAAGAATATTAATCGACTTCTTTGTTTAAGCTTTGATTAAAAATGTTTTATCAGCCTTTTATGATTTGTAAATAAAAATTATGGCATAAATAGTAGCATTGTGATTCTTGTGAGTAAAATAGCCTGATATTTGATATGATTAACAAAAGTTTCACTGGATCGTTTTTACTGAGCTCTCATTTCTTAAAAGGACACTCAACTGATTTGAAATAATTTGGCCTCACAATGGGGAGTAATAGGCCTATACTCATCAGCTAAAGATCTTGTCAAATCTGTGTTAAAACCTGAAATCAAATCAAGCTCGGAAACTACACATTTTCAAAGCCTGTGTTACAATCTGGGGACCTGGAGCTTTCAAAGGCAGCCTTTTACAAGGAAGGGAGTGTCTAATGAAATGATATTATATTGGTTACAGTATGGGAACCACACTAGGGACTAAACAACCAAGAGTCAAGGCATCTCTGCTTCTGCGTCATACATTTTTACACTTCTTGTTTTAGTGCCCAAACATAATGAAAGTGTAACACTAAAACAAAAAAGAACAAAATAAAAACCACGATCACAGGTGAGGCTGAGGTAGGGGTATGGTCTGGCAAAACAGGTTCGGTAAGTAGAACAGAGGAACAGAAACCTGTCATGAGATTATTAAAGCTTCCCCTATTTGAACTATCTTTTGAGTAGACAGAAGGCACCGCACCCAACAACATATCAGTCTTGGCCAAGAGGTAGGTTCACTTTTCTTTACTAAAACAAACAGTTGTGTTTGAAAAAGAAAAATAATTCTGCCAGAATCAGCAAAATATGAAAGTTTACTACACTTGTATTGCTACCTTCTAAAATGATGAAGTGTACGATGATAAGAACCAGCAGCAATAATCCTTTATTTCCTTTCCAGGATCCAGTTTCACTGCAATGAATACCTCTAATAATGACAGCATAACGTATGACTATGACTATGATGATCAAGTCTGTGAGAAAGGCCAGGTGGTCAAATTTGGATCCATTGCCGTCCCTGTCTTCTTCTCCGTTGTGTTCATGCTGAGCCTCACAGGTAACATCCTTGTCCTTGTGATCCTGGCTTTGTACGAAAACCTCAAGTGTCTCACCAACATTTTCATCCTAAACCTGGCCATCTCTGACCTCGTCTTCACTACCGGCCTTCCCTTCTGGGCAATATACCACATCTGGGGATGGCTGTTTTCAGAAACTCTCTGCAAAACTGTGACTTTTGTCTTCTTCACTGGATTTTACAGCAGCGTCCTCTTCCTGACCATCATGACTATCTATAGGTACATGGCCGTGGTCCACCCGCTCTCTAACCTGAGCACGTGGAAACTCAACACAGGAATTTTCTTGTCTGTCCTACTTTGGATAATCAGCATAGGAGCCGCCATGCCCTCCCTCCTCTACAGCTCCATCGTCTCAATCCCCCACAATGGTGGGCACTCCCTCGGCTGTGAATACAAAGCTTCCATGTGGAAAACCATCAGTATCTCCCAACAGAACATTTTCTTCCTGGTTGCTTTTGCAGTGATGGCTTTCTGCTACATTCAGATACTGGGGAAAATCGTAAGAACAAAATCTCACAGAAAGAACAGAGCAGTCAAGTTAGTCTTCTGTATCGTGGCTGTGTTCTTCCTCGGCTGGGTGCCGTACAACGTGGTCATCTTTCTGGGGATTTTGGCTGACAATTTGGTTGCACCGTTTAATGACTGTGCCACAAGTATCCAGCTTGACTACGCGATCTATGTGTGCCGGCTCATTGCTTTCTCCCACTGCTGCCTGAACCCGGTCTTTTATGCATTTGTTGGCGTTAAGTTTAGGAGTCATTTGAAGTCACTTATGCGTCGGATGTTCGTTTGCCAAAGTCGGGTCGAAGAGCAGCAGACTAGGTTGCAAAACTTCTCACGTGGGTCAATGTACTAGCTGCTGTTCAAGAATATGTATAGTTCCTTGTATTTACTGCTGCACTGCTGTTTAAGAGCGCATTTGGTTAAAATCCATATTATATCAGCAAACATTTAGGAACTGATTTATCTGTAGCCATTTGTTGCAAAGGAAACTCAAAATTCAGGTCTGTTTGTTGTCTGTGTTAAACCTTTGTCATAAAATGTAGCTTGTGTGGGATGCGTTCCCAATTTCGACTTAAAACAACATTGTGTAACTTTATACATTAAAAAAACAGCTTCAGAATCATGTTGGTGGAACAGTGTCTTGTAGTAGGGGTGAGTTTTATCTCTGTCTTAGCCACTTTTAACATGCAAGTTTTCAACACATAACATTGCTTTGACATATTGTGTTTTTAGTTAACACCTAAATTACATCTGGCAAACTGTTACCGGGATTTGTATTTATGACAGTGGTGTAGCACTCACAAACTGTGAGGTGTGCCAAATTGCACAAAATGTCAATTTCTACATAATGTTTTAATGTTTTTAAATGTAGTTACTGGCACTCGTAATGTGTTTTTCACAGGCATGTGTAAATATTATTAAAGATCCCTTCCACACATGTTTTAAGGCATACAATGCATGCAAATTATTTATGTGTTTCTGAAATATTTTTTGCTGAAAAAAAAGTATAATTACTACATTGAAATCCTCATAATGGCACCTATTACTTCTCCATAATTGAAAAATCCAAATTATATGAGTATTGCAAATATTTTATCCAGTTAAATTGCTAGGTGAAGGATTTCTGCTACTCCACTGTAATGTCCATTCTTATTTATGCTTGGACCAGGACTGGCCTCCAAATGATTTGTGATGTCACAAATCATGATCTTAGGCCCACATCTAAAAATCTTATTTTCAGTGAGCACAGAGGTAATTTACACCTTGAGCAATGAATGTGAGAACAGCCTCCTAATCTCAAACTGCGCACATCTTTCTACACAGCAAAGCTCAAACGTTCAACTGTAGGAAGGAGAAGAATAAAAAAAACATATTGGCTGGAGGGGGTCTTTAATTAGTCACAGTGGCAGTGGAGCCCTGATAGCAATTCATGTTCACAGTGCAAAAGGATTTATTATTCATGTGTAATTATACTCACTCTTACTTTTGTGATGCTGAGTTTACCCTTATTATGGCAGCAATGATGTTTCTGTAAATTTTATCCTATCTGCCATCACACACAATGACAAAACAAGGTTTTTCAAGAGGTTTGCTTACAAGTTTTCAGCTGTCTTTGTTGTAGTTCTAACAAATATGCTTTAATTTTCCCACTTTGTAAAAAGGCATGTAAAATATGTGTATGTATCTCCCAGTCTCCCTGTGCAATAAAAACCATGATGACTTTTTTAAACTGGCAACATGTTTTTTTGTTTTTTTTGTTTTTTCATGAGCCTCAATGAAACGGCTGAGTTGACAATTAAAGGTAAAAGAAAAATGTTATCTGTAAAACCTTTAAAAAAAGAAGTAAAACTTTTTACATAGCACACAAATTTAAACATCTAAATAATCAAAAAATAATCAAAGGTAATGAAAATAACAACAACTCAACAGTGAAATCTTTGTTGACCTAAATCAGACGTGCTTAGCTGCTCTTAAGGCAAAGCACTGCTGAACTGCACGCTCAACCTTTGCCATTTACTTTAATCTAGACACACCCTTTGAACAGAACTTTCCAAGTAATCATTGTCATGCTCACATTTGGGTTTGCTTAATCATTAATACCAGTGTGTTATTACCAACATTGAAAACATAAGACCATACTAATACTAACAAATATAAAATGGAATACAATACTTTTTTCTAGGGCCCTTATACTTACAGCCATGTCTCACTGTAAAGACTGACGATGCTTTCACATGAGTTAAACCTTCTTTACATATGAAAAAATACTGCTCTAATTTTGGAAATTCCCAAATTAATGTTCATGAAGCATTTCCTCTGCCAGTTAGATAGGCATGTTAACTTAGAGCACATACTGTACATATTTGTCTTTAAGGATAAGAAGTAAACAGTATTTTCTCTGAGTCATTATAGATTGATTTTAAATTCACAGTTATTTGGATTTGAGGTATTTTTCAAGGCAGGACTTTGCAACTGCACCACAGATGTGGATCGTGAATATACTACTAGGTATTTTGATATATAACAAAACATCATCTTTCTATGTCTGAAGGCAAAAATCATAATTTGTAATGTAACCTACTTCTGAAGCTGTCAAATAATGTGAGTGTAATAAAAAGTAAAAGATTTCCCTCGTAGTCATAGTCGGTTAATATACTTATGTGGAAACCAACAAACTGTGAGAATAATTTGAGATACAGGTCTGTGTGTGTTAATGTACGTGTGGGATTAGCAGAGCACTGAGATTGACCTTTCTAACTTCCTTCTTCGCTCTGCTGAGTTGTTGTGCTGCTCTCTAGCAAACACTGCACGCCCAGCTGTCGGAGGAGGAGGATCTCTCTCCTCAAGACATTCTTAAGGTTCCTACTTTTCTAATGAAAGACTTTAAACATACCTTGTTGATTCATGGTGTTGGCTCTACAAATACTTTATTTTAAGGTAAGAGAAAAAAGTTGTTACTATCTCATTGTATTTTCAATTAATTGCCAAGGAGATCTTAAAATGCTTTGTTTGATTTTGAGTGAAACGAGGTGAGAGATCTCAAATATGCTCGCTGTTTAATGTGAGGCTGAATTTTATTTAAAATATTCATATTTTCCAAAGAAAATGTTTACACACATTTCCAATTCAGAGGGATTTAGCACCTTTGTTGTTTTGGATCTGTATTCCAGCAAACTGGAAAACAAATTTGAGGCTAAAGGGCTGACTGTACATCTGTATTAGGCCCTTGACCAGTGGCATATTCAGGATGTTTGAAGGCCAACAGCTGTATGTGGTGGGGCACCTGCATGCAGAAAATCACGACATATTTCTGATGAACAGAGCACTTCACCACATTTTAATGATTACTTAAGAAGTTTTGATATGAGTTCTAGTAAGAAACCAAACCAAACTTATGGTAGCATCTGTTGACTTTCACTGCAAAGGTGTTCCAGGTCAGGGTTGTTAATGCTCATGGACCGCATGCTAATGAAGAAGGCTCAAAAAGACATGTTCAGATTTGATTTTGTGGCATTTACAGATGGCATTGCACACATTTTTTACAGATGTGGTTGTGGATTTTGATTGGCCTGAGCATCATCACAAAGGTACACGGATACTCAAGTGGTGATTTCCCAGAAGTATGTCAATCAATGTCACCTGACCATAGTCATTTTACTGCTCAGAAGAGTGAGCCGCCCTTTGAGGTCACTTACAAACTAGGCAAAAGTGGCGAGCCCATTACAGGTACAGACTTTTTTCCTGGAAGCTTGTTTATCACTATCGTGGCAGTGGTCAATTAAATGCAATGTCATGGCGATCACTGTCTTCATTATCTGCCCCTCAACATTTCCCTGATGAATCTTCAAACCTTTGTCCAGTAAATCTCCAGAGCAAGACATCTGCCAAGTTTCGGGGGTTTATGTTGGAGGCTCGAGTGACAGGTATGGTAGAGGAAAGCCCTCCTGTAGGAACGTTTATCCTGCTTGATACATATGCGACTCGACTCCTGACGTGCGGTAATCAAGCAGTAAGTAACCATCTTCAAATGCCTTGAATTGATTAACTGAATTTTTATACTTGTGTGTCCACTGTAATTAACAAGGTATTCATTTAAATTGGAAATGAAAGCCTTTGTGACACTCGATTTGCGTTTGTCTATCGCCTTAGGGCTCAGCTGTGAGTCAAAGATTTAATCATCCAAAGTCTGTGATTAAAGTTAACTGGATAGCACCAGCAGAAGAGCTAAACGTCACTTTCAGGTATTTCTACACTTTTGATGGACTGCCACAAAGTCATGGACACAAATGGCCTGCTTTAGTTTTGTTGGAATTACAAGTTGGAGTGAAACAATCTACATTTACATCTTTGCTTGGGCATGTTTCAGAGCCACATTTGTTCAGGATTATAGAATGTTCTGGGAACGGGTGGATGAGGATGTCATTCCACCTCCAACCACCACGGCACCACCACCAACTACTGCAGCAAGTACTACGAAGCCAACTACTGCAACAAGTATTATACAGCCAACTACTGCAGCAAGTACTACGAAGCCAACTACTGCAACAAGTATTGTACAGCCAACTACTGCAGCAAGTACTACGAAGCCAACTACTGCAACAAGTATTATAAAGCCAACTACTACAATATCTACAAAGGTGCCAAGAACTACAAGTACCACAAAGCAAAGCAAACAAACTGCAAAGCCCATTCCAACTATCCCAAAGGTGGATTTGATTGATTGTTTTCTAAAATTTTACAGACATTTTTTGCGCATATTTTCACATCTGGAAATTCTAATCCACTTTTCCAAAAAGCCAATCAAATATGTGTGTATGTAATTATGCATGTGTAAACATGAACATCTTCATTCCTTCTTCCTGTTCATGTATGAAGATAGCCAATCGCACATGACTATGTGGTGAAATTGTGGAATTTGCCTGAGGAGAAGCAACATTTTCTTAATTTCAAGGCAAACTCTTCATTGTGTCTCTTGATTTAGCTCCAGCGAGCAGGTTCTGCACTGATGGCTTTCGACATTCTGTTTGTGGGACTGAAAATGGTACAGTATTTATAAATTCATGTCTCATGTCACCCAGTAATTGTCGTTACACAGTAGTCTTACCAGAGCTGTTGCTTGGTTAGACACTGTCATCAAAAAATATACAAGAACATTTTTTTTTCTCCCACTCTCATCTCTCTTCAGGCTCAAGCTCACATAATGACGACCACCTCCACCAACAGCTTTCGATCTCGTCGTCTCATTACGGTAAGACATGAGTTGGGGGATGTGTTGTCATAGTAACTGTTTCTAGATCTCCACATCCCGCACAGTCTTGCCTTGTTTCCCATGAATCCCTTGACCATAGGCAGGTCATTTGAATTTGAAATTACTGACCCTGCCACTAACACAAAACTTGGTGGATGAATAGGTAATTGCAGAATTTACATACAATTAATGACTTTTTCAATTGTTTGGATTTGTACTTTTTTTATCTTAATTGTTTAAAATGTAATTTTCCCTTTTTTTGTAAAAGTCAGGGACAAATACAAATCAGCATAGGCTCAGCCAGGATCCTGTTCTTATGTATCTCTGCCTTTAAAGTTGCTACCTTTAAGAAAAGTTGATTGTTGAGTGTCATTACCAACTCAACCAATTAAATAATGATGCTCTGGGTTTCCCAAACTGTCAAAAGTCTTTGGGATGGTGCCTGGCCCTTCCGAAAATCCTAATGTGTTATTATGTGATAAATTGGGGACTGTCTCTAAAATCAACTTTACTTACAAATATTACCTTTAAAACAACACTGAATGCTACTTATTCAGATTTATTGAGCCCAGGTGTATGTCTTTCGTAGGTGTCAAAAATACCGTGCAGATTGATTTGTGCTGCAGTTGAAATATCATCCATGATGTTGTTTGCTGTGGCACAACCCTTTAACGTGAGTATTATTAAGTGGTGTACAATATTTCTCTATACCCAATCCAAATTTGTGAATTGTTTTCAATGTAGTGTGTATACAGTTGCATGTGTGTCCTTCTCTGTTTGTATGTTTAGGTCACACTCGTTGCTCTTGTTTGTGTGGTGCTACTGATTAATTTTATAGAGGTGGTGACCGACTCCGTGTCAGTTGGACTCAGTCATAAGCTGTAAGTTCAACTCCTTTTCCTTTGCCTGTATTTTTGACTGAAATCTCTCATCAACACTTTGTGCACAGCTGTTTTTGTTTCTCCTCTTCTCTGTTCCAGAAAGGGGATCTGCAACGTTGCTGTCAAAGTGTGTTCTGTTATCCACCTAATTCTTTCAAGTAAGATTGACCTGTTTTTAACCTCTACAGTCGTCAACTTTGCTGCATTCATTTGGTTCTGTGAGATGATGTGTTCAGTGTCTTTAAAGCAATATTTTGACATTTTGGGAAAGCTGCTTATCTGCATTCTTTTTGAGAGAAAAGGCCAACTCACAGTTTGCATTTATACTTATGCATTGCGCTACGCTAACCAGCAGCCACCCGCTGCATTTTTGCCAAACTGATATGAAAGTGGCATACATCCTCTCATCTAACTGTCACAATTTTGACAAAAGTACCCCAATGCAAGACACACAGAGGCAGCCAGGCTGGAAAAAAAAGGCAAGCTTTAACGAGCTGAAATCCCAAATCCAAAAATCCACAATCCAAGACTTTGAATAGTAAAATGGCAGGCGACATAAACTGGCAACAAAAAGGCAGGCAGCGGAGAAAAAAAAACAAAGGAAAGACAAACACTGATGACAAACCATAAACAGTTCAGGGACACAGGAGGACTGGGGAACACTAGAGACACAGGACCAATGTGAGGAAACAGACAAACCAACGAGGAGTGAGAGAACGACACAGGCTTAAATACAAACTAAACCATCGAGGGGATGAGGTGCAGGTGAAAGAAACACGGGGAAGAGGGCAGTGCCAAAGAGGCAAATGTGTTACTGGGTTGGGGGGATAATCAGACCGGGGAGGAGCACGGGGGGGAAAGAGAACACTGGGAACACAGGTGAGCAGGAAGTAGAAAGTGACAAAAAGACACAAGAGGATATAACTACAAAATAAAAGAGAAAACCAACATTTACACACACACACACACACACAAAAACAAGCCATGAAACTAACTCTTAGCAAGAATACAAATAAGCAGATTTCCTAAATGTTGCACTGCTGCTCTCAGGCGTCTCTTCAGATTCATGCCTGTTTGCTGCTCTGATTGCTGCTCTGATTGCATTTCCAAATCTGTTTTACGTACAGACGCGAATGTCTTCATTGGTGTTCTGGCGATTGTCGAATGCAGAGAGAGAAAAGAGTCTTGGCTTCTGAAAGTGATGATCGCTTACACAGTGTGGATTTTACTGTTTGTGATTTGGGTCATCGTATTCAGTGTTCATAAACATGCAATGATGGGGAGGAGCAAAACAGGTTACTGGCTAATACGTATCACGCAAGAAATACAGCGAGTAATCTTAAGGGGAACAAATGTATATCAGTTACTATTTTCTGTTGCAGGGAGTTCAAGACAGAATGAGATATGGAGTCAACAAAGAGAAAAGGTGAGAGCCTGTCCATGACACGACAACCACACTGAATAACAAAATCATGCATCACAAAAAAAATGCACTGCTGCTGCTGTGAATTTCAGAGGACGCTCAGTACAGCTGCAAAGATTGCCACCGCCATCTCAGTCATCCTCATCGTTGGAACCATGTCTTTCACCGCAGCTGTCATCGGCGGGATATTTTCAGGCAAACAGTCTTGAGCATGAGGTCAAGTAAATTGTATTTATAGAGCTTAGTATTACAAATCACATTTTTTCCTCAAGGGGCTTCAAGGATGTAGTTCTGCTAATGCTTTGTTTGCAGGTGATTCACAGATATTATTCACATTTTATGGATTTAATGTTTATGATGTTACATGTTTTATTTTTAAGTTACTGAATACAAATAGGAGCTTTTGTAAATGTTAATAAAATTGATAATGTGTAGTTGTGTTTCCCTGATAGGTGCCTCATGAGCTGTAAATAATGCACTGTTGTTTTCAATCTCAAAACAACAATAAAATGTTCTAATTTCTTATATGTCATACCAGTCAGACTAAACAGACTTGATAATGTTCCAGTGTTAAAGGGGCACTGTGTAGTTTTAGAGAAGAAATTCAAACAAAATGTTTTGATATTTATAATATTAATGCGCTAATATTAAGAACTCAGATTTGTTTTCCCCATAGTTGAATAGGGCGGGAATTACGGTCCAGAGAACTGTCAGAGGCTAGAAAGGTGGCAGGGTCCGCCACATATAAACAAAGTGAAACAGTATGAAATTGTGTTGCCCTTCAAGGTCAGTTTGTTTATTCAGTTTATTCAGTCATAAAAATGTAAAGAGCATAAAAGAACAGTCAATGAAGATCCTGTTTCTTCTGGTTTACATTTGTTTCCCAGCTACACAGCGCACCTTTGACACTTTTAATCTCTTAAAGGTTTGTTTCAAGTGTTCCAGGGAAGTTCAGTTAATAAGGTCAAGCCTTTTCATCTGGGTGAAACTGCAAATATTAATTATTAATATTAACGTTGGACGTGCCCTATTCTTATGTATCTCCTTGTGCCAGGCACAACCAGCGATAAGAGAGGGAATGTTTCAGTGGTGTGATCATGCCCCGGTGAATAACTTTGTGGAATGTGTTTCTCTTATGAAAAGCAAGAGTACTGTATTAATATTAACAAAGATGCTATAAAGAGGTTATACAACTCATGACAGACTTCAGATTTCCCTGTGAGTTTACGGGCAAAGGTAAATCAGTCAGGTAAAACTGCTGTACACAGACGGATGATAAAGGCTGAGTCAGTCTGCTGACCTCATGTTGTTTGTTGTGCCAGGAGGAGCTGAAGTCATGAAAGTGCTCAACTAATTTCGAAAGATATAAGGTTTTACCAGAATCTGTCCACAATGACAACATACAACAGGATATTAATCGTCCTAGGTCCTAGTTTTGAATCTCATTCACAACTCGCTTTGGGATAGCTGGCCCTTTCTACAACCCCCAAGCGTATGAGGTAGGAATGAGGCTCAACTTATATTACAAACAAATCACAGTTGTTTGATATGTAAACAAGTAATTATACCGTGGCTTTAAACTTCTTATCTACAATCATGTGCGTGTCAAACTGTCACCGATAAATGATTATTCAGTTTTATGATTCCCAAGAAGGGAGCAGCCTTCAGCTAAACAACTCGCACAATAAAACCGCTGCTGTATGGAGACACACCTATTAACCATTTAGCAAATGACCGGACTTGCTGTGACTTCCTTGTTTTGGCAGCACAACATGGACACCGTTCCAGCATTCACTCATTTTCCCTCTGATGATCATTGTCGTCAGAAGCACAGGAAATATTTTTACACAGTTCCAAACATATTTACATAAGTAATTTTGAAGACATATATTGCCTGTAAACAGTGCTCAGTCAGGAAATAGACATTTGAACTCTGTTAAGTCAATGATTATACACCTGTTTGCTGTATACCTAATTGGCTAGTTCCTGAACATTTTCACTTTAACAATACTTGTCAAGAGAGGAAGGTTCATATTCTTTGCTATATTACAAGTCGAAAAAGTTCAAATGTTGTTTATTTGTGTTATAAAGTGTTATAAATTCACAAGACAAGGAATCTTCTTACCGCTGTTCCAGAAACAAAGCAAACCAGTGGGTAAAACAATTAACTCTAGTAGTTATCAAAATAATCTTTATTCAAAATGTACACATATTCATATGAGCACAACAGAATTCATTTCAGAGGGATAGCGTAAGAGGAATGAGTGGCCTCACAGGAGAAAAAAAACAATTTCCAGTACTTTGGAACTTAAACTTGCACATATCTAACTACAAGAAACCTTGTTTGGGTTGTGACATTGTCAAGATAGTTATCAAATGATTGATCTGTGTTTTGGTACTTCTCAAATAGTCTTATCTTCTCAATATGAATGTTTAAGGCACATTTTGCGACTTGCTGACTAACATTTAGTCAAATATCCTTACAAATTCAAATCACTTAGTGAGAACCTGTATGTTTACTAGTTGATAACATTGTAAGTACGATTCAGAGGTTTCTTACATTTCAGGTGCAAAGAACAAACCTTTTTATATCCAATATATATATATATACAGCTATCAAAAATATTCCAATCTAGCAAAAGAGACAACATATTACCAATACACACATTCAGAGAAACAAAGAATATAAAATATTTATATTTTAAAAGAAAAACAGTACTCTTCATAAGATATTTAAAGCAAAATCCAACACTTTTAGTGCAAAAACAAACTGATCACGTACATGGGGGGAGAACTAAATGAAGGGACACACATCTCCATGGGGACATGAGACAGAAAAAATACAACAGTAAGACAGCAGTCACCTGATAGATTTGATACAGAACAACATACATTAATTTCCAACTAAAACAAACATGTCCACAGAAAATTAAATAGCTTCTGTTGATTTCATAGAACAAACCAGAGTAATCAATACTGATCACTTACCAAAAAATTCTCCTTGGATTGGAAATGTCTGTTAAAAAGAAGTGCTGATAATACAGATTTATGGTACAGAACAAAGCAAACAATAATTTATAGGGATGCATGATATATATAATGGTTTCTAGATTGTATTCATCTATTACTGTTATTATTATTATTGTTATTATTATTATTATTATTATTATTATTATTATTATTACTACGCCAATTATATAAAAGGAGATAAATAAAGCCGACAATAGCTAGATTGCTTTCAATGACTGACCATAGTCTGCATCTACATACTAGCAGTCGTGGTATACACAGTTAAAGTTGGTTTGTGCTGTGCCATTACACACAGAGAAGAAGACAAAGGAGGAGATGAAGAGGAGGTGCAGCTCGCTGGTGACGCTCACATGACGTCAAACTGCTGCACCTGTGTAGCAGCGCGCGGTGTACACTAAATGGCCAAACATGTCGTCACCAGTGTGGATGTTATTTTTACAGTTTCAAAGAAAGACAATACATGTTCCCAAGTCTCATTAGGGCTATCAAATATTAAAATTGTCACCATTCACTTATGCCTTTCTTACTCTCAGGACTGCATAGTTACTTTTTTTTAAAAACAAAAAAAAGTTCAATTAAAGCTTTCTTAATGGAATCGCACATTGGAAGCACGTAATTGTTGAGAATTTGTATCAGCTGAAAAACATCCATATCATGCATCTCTACAAATGTATCACATCTTGTATGCCGTATGCTTAATCTGCATTAGCATATAAATGTCCTGCTCTACTTTGAGCGTGGAATGATGGTGTAACACCACTGTTACGTCCTTTTGCATTTCCTGTACATGTACACATTTGTAAAAAAAAAACTCAGTGCTAGACATATCTGTGAGCAGTCAAATTGAATCACCGACATTGGACTTCAACGTGAGAACAATCTCATCCGTGACAAAGAGAGATTTTTACAACCTTCGAACATCTGAACACAAATCTATGTGAAACATAACAGCACACGTTATACTTACATGTTCCTTCTTTTTCATTGCTCCTGCACATTGTCAAGAAGGATGAGGCTGGTTCAAAGTGGTTTCCTGGTATTCCTCTGTGATCATCAGCATCCTTTCTCCTCTACCTCCTTCTCAGACACCACAGGCAAGATGAGATGGGAGATGCGGCTCCACAGTCCACCATACTTGTCGATGTCCATGTCGTTGAAAGCAGCTTGGCTGCCATCGCCTACCAGCCTTTCTTTGACATAGTCGTGCACCATTTCCTCCACTTCCTTCAAACTCTGCTCAGCCCTGACCTCATCTTGAGGCAGTAGCACAGTAAACAACAAGAACACTCGTTTGTAGGCGGCGTTCTCGTGATCACAGTAGCGATAAAAAATGAGTGTGGAACCCGGAGGCAGCTCTTCAAGGCGATGAACGATTGCCACAGGTTTGTCTCCTTCAAAAGCTGCTCGAAACTGGCTGTCAATTTCCAGCTTCACACCATCGCTGTCCTCATTGGCCTTACTGGCTCCATCGATGTGGAGGACAGAGGCATTGAGGGCAGAAGAAAAGGCAGAGGCGAGACCCTGAGCCAAGCAGAGCAGCGTCCTCTCGGCTCTGAGGCCGGCAGTAAAAATCAGACTCACTGGCTCTGTGGGCTGGGCTGTTTTGAGGTGCTTCTCCAGGTGGATCTTGCTCCGCTTCCACACATCAGGCCGCTGACTCGGGAACTGAGTCTCTAGACGACTCAAGTGACCAGCAAACTTTTCTGGTGTTAAAGCTCTGGATGGATGCTCTCTACCGCCTGCAGTCCTTCTGAGTACAGGAATGATCATGTATGCCAGCAAGACAGCAGAAGAACAGAGCAGTATCCAGAGACACAAACGGCAGAGATACCAGAAGAATCCTGACAGGACACAAGACAATATTAAAATGTAGTAAAGCAAAGAACATAGAGAATGTATCTTTGGTTTTAAAGATAAAGTTGATAAAGATTAAAGTGACTCTGACTTACCTCTAGAGGAATGTGCAGGCCTTGTTTTGCTAACAGGAGGTTTCTTTTTCTCTTTAAAAAGAGAAAATCTCATTAAATCAATGTCAAATTGTGAGCATTAGTTATTGCTAAGGATTGTTGATATGAGGCCACAGTACCTTGTTTAATGTGCAGAAAAGCCTCTTTTTGTGTCTGAAGGTTATTCACACGTCGTTTTGGGTAGGCTTTCGGTGAGGCTTGATACATGCTGGGGACATGATTGTTAACTGCTGGTTTGCCTAAAGATGAAGCAGAATTTGTTTATTAAAAAAATCTGATCATTTTTAGAGATTGAATAAAATATGGCTTATTAAAAATGTCTACCATAACAAGGCTCTTGATTTTACCTTCCATCTTCCACCTGTATTCCTCCATGCTGGTCTTTGGAATCGGTACATCATGTCTTTTTGCTGCTGATCTGGTTTGTGTGGCAGACTTGGCGTCTTTCTGTGGTCCTTTTGTTGATGTATTTTCTGAAATACAAACAAACCAAACTGTGAAATCCTCCCTTTATGTAATCATTTCCATGCAGAATGACGCTATAGTATTTTCCTACCTCTCTTGGCTTCATTTACAGCATGACTGGGTCGGTAGCATTCACCAAGCACAACACGAAGGGATGAATTCACATCTCCTTGGGCACCTGTTTTATACAGGGGGAAAAACAGAGCAATATAACTGGTGTAAAAGTCCACCTATAACAAAGATGTCATGTTTGTCATTTGATAGCACCTACATGCATTTGATGATACGTTAAATAAAATGAAAAGAGATGCCAACACAACAACACATGCTGGTATTGTGGTCACAGTAGTAGTAAAAAATGTTCATTAGATAAAACTGTGTGGGATATTTCTCATTTTCTTTTAGGTTATCAAATAATAACTTAAAAAATGGGAGATTCATACATAATGGAAGCTTCATTAGCTGCTAACCTTGGCATATTTTTGGATGATGCTTGTCATGAGAGGAATCCTGCCCAATATCCATTTCCTGGTCTTCTTTTCTCTCCTGCTCTTCACCTTCCTCCTGCTCTTCACCTGCCTCCTGGACATCCATCTCGTTCACATCACCACTGCTGCCTTCTTCTTCTGTCTCCAGATGACGTTTCTTGCTCGGGGATCCTATTAAAGGAGAAATAACACACTTTGTTATCTTTTTTATACCACCTGGAATGAAACTGACTTAGCTTCTCTCCACTGGCTTCCTGTCAGCTTCAGAATTGATTTCAAGATTTTATTGTTTGTTTTTAAGGTTTTTAATGGCTTGGCACCTTCATATCTATGTGAGTTTATGGACATTTACTTTCCAGCTAAAGTCCCGAGGTTGTCCTCTCAGATGGTTCTCAATGTTTTCAGGAGCCAAACTCAAGAGTAGAGGTGACCGAGCGTGTTCAATGGCAGCTCCTAAATAATGGAACACTTTGCCTCAGCACAAAAACAGCTTGGACCGCTGGAATGTTAAAGACATTGCTAAAACCCTACTTTTTCACACTGGCTTTTAATTCTAGTGAGTCATGGACATTTTGCCTCCACATACGGTTGTTTAGTGTACCCTGTTTGTTTGACGTATTTATTTGTATTGTGAAAACTTTGTTTTTTAAATGTGCTATAGAAATACATTTGAACTTGACTGTTGTTGTAAATAGGCATATACTGTTAACTGGAGCATCCCACCTTCATCCTCTGAGCCACTCTCCACATCCCTGGAACCATTGACAGCTGCAGCAGGTGGTCGGGGCTCTAAACGCCTCTTGGCCGCCTTTATGGGACTCCTGGGGGTCGGCTCATGAAACACTGCCGAGTAAGTAGCAGAAAGAAAGAAATTATTATAGAAAGTGAGCATCCTCAACCACTGTAGAGTAGTTTAATAAAGTGCTTATGAGCCACTTTGCGTTAACGTGAAGTTAATTTAATAGCAACCCCCCTAGTACTTAACGTCTACATTGATAAAGGCAGCTAATGTTATTCAAAGCAGAAACTGAAGGGGTTTTTGTTGTTACACTTTGAGTGAGCTTAAGTCGGCTAGCTTCGAGGGCTAAGGGAGCTAATTGTCAACAGCAAATTCGATCAACTTTACCCGAGGAGATCCTTGTCGATCGTCTCAAGGGCGCGGACTTCACACTTTCAGAAGCCCTGGAATCCATTTATGAATAGATACGAAACGAGCGATGCCAAAACACCAATTAAACAATGCGACGAAACATCGTGTTCGCAAACCGAAACAGACAGGCTTCCTTCCTGTATTTGTGAGGGGAAACATTTGTGACGGGACGGTGTCCAGAACTTGCTCAACCCCACAGAAACACGGGTGGTGGGGAAAGGTTCCGTCCTGTGAGCTGTCAGCGCGACACACGTAGCTACACAGACAAGGAAGGCTAATGTTGGTCAGACTTCACGGAGATGTGATTGAAGGTACGTTTATTATCCATTAGTCGTGAAACGTAACTTAAAGATAGGTTAGTAAATTACACAATAGCAGATATGACAGACTATGGTATTACTTTGCCTAGCTTTTCTTGTTTAGCTTTGCTAACGTTATGTCTGTCAGTTAACCTGCTAGCTAGTAAACGTTAGCTAACTACCAGCGTCGTTTTCGGCAAGCAAGTTGAGTTAACAGCGTTGCTAACCTATAAGTTAATGTAACTAGCTAACTATCATCTTTGCTTTGCTTAAAGGACCTGCTTGCACCACAATTTCCGTGATAAGTTTGCCTCCAAATATTTGTGTGAACATTAGCAAACCCCGGAAAACATCTAAACAGACATTTCAATGATTCAGTCTATGAGTTTGAATATTTATCGTTATGTTATGTGCTGAGAGGTTCACTTAAATATCGGCTTTCAGTTTCAATTCACTGTAAATGAATACGTCGAGAGTTTCGACTGTGTTGAAGAGTAAGGAATGTGCGCACTTTAGCCTGTCACTGTCGACTGCTTCATAACCGGTTTTACACCATCACATTGAACAAGTGACGAGAGTATGTTCGCATCCAATGAATGGGCGTGTGCGTTAATAAAAATAATTTTGCGTTCTATCTTGTTTTTTCTTTTAATGCAGCAGCTTTCTGAAACATCTTGAGTGAAGTGCGCCCATCTAAAGACATGGCAGAGCTAGGCCCCCACCCGAACACAGCAGGTAATGAAACAACAAATATTATTTATATAACTTTCCCTTACAAAGTGCTTTACAAAAGGCCAAACACCAGATATCATTCACATTGGATGAGGGGTATATTAACAAATAATTTACAGCAATGGTTTATGTGTACCTCCTATGTCATTATTTACTTACTACTACTTTATTTCAGATGTCAAGGCTAATGAAACACAGTCAGCAAATGAGGGTTGTGTTTCACCACCTGATGAGCGGAATCAGGGAGAGACAGAAGGTAAAATGTTAAGAAAGGTCGATCATAATCCAGTCGATGTATCTTGACTCATTGTGTTTCTGCAGAGAAGACATGGAGCAGGGTGATGTTAAAAGTAAATCATAAATAATATCAGTATTTAATTCCCTCTTTTTCCATTAATTAGTTTTTCATAGACAAACATTCCAAACCAGGAGGGTATCCAAAGTGAATACCTTATTCAGTGTGATGGTTGTTGTGTTAAAGTTTCTCCCAATGTTACAGTATGGTTCTTTTGTCTTTATGTACTGTGCTCATGTTTAGGTAAATGTGACACAGGATGTCTTAACCCTACACCTAACCCAAAGTTTGTATGTTTT
This sequence comes from Sparus aurata, assembly GCF_900880675.1. Classification (NCBI taxonomy): domain Eukaryota; kingdom Metazoa; phylum Chordata; class Actinopteri; order Spariformes; family Sparidae; genus Sparus; species Sparus aurata. Next base: position 13,259,029 of record NC_044197.1, read on the forward strand.
GCTGTGGTCCTACAGTAGATTGTTGAAGTAGTAGAAGTGTCCCCTACACATTGTAAACTCACTTTAAATGAACTTGTTGGGCAAAATGGTATGTTTAAAAAAAAAAGGGAAAATGGGTAATAAAATTGAGAATTAAACATTAGTCATCAATTAAGCTGTCAAAATATGACACCAGATTTCTATTTTTATTATAGATGGTGATTCAGCTAATGAGAAGATAGTGCCTCCTACAGATGGATCTTCTCCTGATGAGTCCATCACACGAACCTCTGAGGAGACTATGGCAGACAGGAGTACCCCACCTCAGGCTGATGACGGAAGTCACGGTGATTACAATAGAGTGACAGGGAGCAATGAGCTGCAGACCATGACAGGTGAGGAGATCTCCAGTCAGTGTTCCTGTTGAAGAGTTATGACAAGTGATTCAAACCTTTTTATTTATTTATACCTCTAATGTGTGTTATGTCACAGTCTTAATTATATTTTGTAAGTAAATTACAATGAGTTGTACATGTAGATGTGAGTATTGTTTTTAGACAAACTTTGTGAACCTATTCTTCAATCTTGTGAGTTTAAAAACTGTCATTATCAGTTGCTGCAGAGAAGACATGGAGCAGGGTGATGTTAAAAGTAAATCATAAATAATATCAGTATTTAATTCCCTCTTTTTCCATTAATTAGTTTTTCATAGACAAACATTCCAAACCAGGAGGGTATCCAAAGTGAATACCTTATTCAATGTGATGGTTGTTGTGTTTAAGTTTCTCCCAATGTTACAGTATGGTTCTTTTGTCTTTATGTACTGTGCTCATGTTTAGGTAAATGTGACACAGGATGTCTTAACCCTACACCTAACCCAAAGTTTGTATGTTTTGCTGTGGTCCTACAGTAGATTGTTCGTCCTTTTGCAAAGTGTCCCCTACACATTGTAAACTCACTTTAAATGAACTTGTTGGGCAAAATGGTATGTTTTTTTTTTTTAAAAGGGAAAATGGGTAATAAAATTGAGAATTAAACATTAGTCATCAGTTAAGCTGTCAAAATATGACACCAGATTTCTATTTTTATTATAGATGGTGATTCAGCTAATGAGAAGATAGTGCCTCCTACAGATGGATCTTCTCCTCCTGATGAGTCCATCACACAAACCTCTGAGGAGACTATGGCAGACAGGAGTACCTCACCTCAGGCTGATGACGGAAGTCACGGTGATTACAATAGAGTGACAGGGAGCAATGAGCTGCAGACCATGACAGGTGAGGAGATCTCCAGTCAGTGTTCCTGTTGAAGAGTTATGACAAGTGATTCAAACCTTTTTATTTATTTATACCTCTAATGTGTGTTATGTCACAGTCTTAAATATATTTTGTAAGTAAATTACAATGAGTTGTACATGTAGATGTGAGTATTGTTTTTAGACAAACTTTGTGAACCTATTCTTCTTGTGAGTTTAAAAACTGTCATTGGACTGAACCTTTTTCAGCAATTTCAGCAGGAGAATACCACACAGGGGACAGTAAAGCAACAACAACAACCACTCAACTCACTCTGCATGACTGCAAGGATGACGAAGCCGACGGACCAAACACTGGACATAATGAAGAAACCACAGGCACCAGCAACACCGATGATGAAGCTGGAGAAGGTGAGCATGACTTTTCTAAAAAATTCAATAACTGCAGAATTTCTACACAAATGTTTTCCGGTGGTTGCAGTGTGCAAGTTTGTTTCAACTGTTATTTTTTCCCCACTGGTCAGATGAAGGAAGCTGCCTGGAAAGCCAAGAGAACACAACCTCCTCACAGGACGAGGAAAAGAAAGATGAACAGAAAAATAAAATTGACACCATTGGTCCTACCACTCAGGAGACTGAACCTGGAAGTTCCAACGAGTTAGATGATGGAAGCGGCCCGATTATCCAGGAGAATATCAGGCAGAGTCCTGGAGGTAATCTTGTTACTTTCTTTCTTATGTTTTATCGTCATACATCACCATACTTTCTCAGTGGCATGAAAAAAAATAGTTCTCGAACATTGTATGTTGTGTTTTGCTTCATATACAATTATAAATCGTTTATGAATTACTTATAAAGTACTGGTTTAGACAACACATGTTCCCTATTTCCATAGGAAATGGCACATTCCTGATACTGGGTATAATGGTGCTTGCAGTTGCCATCCTGTTGCAACTGCTCCGCCCGTCTGAGACTCCACCTCAGAAAGATGATGAGCGGCAGAAAGACATCTTCCTCAGGCAGATGGAAAAGGTAAAGACCCAGTTTCCTAACCAGCGTGCTGAGGTCTGGGATCGGAGCAAGATCCACCTGCTGAGACACCTCCAGACAGCCCAGCCAACAGAGCCAGTCAGTCTGATCCTGACTGCAGGCATCAGAGCTGAGCACACGCTGCACTGCTTAGCTAAAGGCCTGGCCTCTGCTTTCTCTTCTGCCCGCAACGCCTCCGTCCTCCACATAGATGGAGCCAGCAAAGCCAGCCAGGACAGTGACCAGGTCAAACTGGACATCGACAGCAAGCTGCAGGGAGCTTTCGAAGGAGATAAACCTGTGGCCGTTATTCACCGCTTCGAAGAGCTGCCTCCAGGGTCCACCCTCATTTTTTATCGCTACTGCGACCACGAGAACGCTGCCTACAAGAAGACGTTTCTGATCTTCACAGTACTGCTGGGGGAAGAAGAGGAGATTCCTGCCAAGAGTCGTTTGAGTGCTGTGGAGGAGATGGTGGACGACCACCTTCAGAAGAAGTTTCTTTCTGATGGCCAGCCTGTATCTTTTGACAGAATGGACCTTGACAAGTATGGCGGACTGTGGAGTCGTATTTCTCACCTCATCCTGCCTGTGACAGCAGAGAAGAGGATGGAACATGAAGGATGTTAGGGGACGCTTTTGTTTGAACTTTTTATCTAAGCAGTAAACTCTCCCGCCTATCAGGGCTGCAACAATTACCTTTATGGTCAGTTTATCTGTCATTTATTTGAGTTAAATCAATTAGTTGTTTAATCTTTTTTTTAATTGTCAAAAAATTGGAAAAATGTGCATCAGTGTTTTCCAAAGCACAAGATGATGTTCAGAGGTCTTGTTTTGTCCTCAATCCAAAGATATTCAGTGTACTGTCATAGAGAAGCGAAGAAGCCAGAAAATATTCACATTTAAGAAGCTTGAATCAGAGAACTTTGACTGTATTTCATTTAAAAAATATGCAAACTGATTAATCGAATATCAAAATATTTGGCGATGAGTTTAATAGGCAAACGATTAATTGTTGCAGCTCTACTATCTTTCAGCTTGCTCACTGGGTAACTGGTCACTCAGAGGCCCGTAACAGTGGTCTCTTGGATGGACACAGACTACATTGAAGATCACTTCCACATAATGTAGAATGTAGAAATGAGAGACTAGATTTTGGTATCGGATTTTTGTAAACATTTCTTTGGACACTGATCAAGAAAAAGCTTTTGACAGAAAGGCTGTGGGGCTCTGTTGTATTTATACTTTGATCACATGTAATGTCAGGCAAATTGAAAAGCGATTCAACTGCGGGTTTGTGGATATGTGCAATTGTAATGCAATTTGTGTAATTTTTTTATTTAATGTGAGACTCGATTGTTCTCCTATGGATAATGATCGCAACAAGATAAGAGGCAGAAACATTCTTAAAGTGTCAAAAGCACTAATTTTTAGATGATTGTTTTTATGACAGATATTTCTCAGAGGGACTGTACATGGCACTAGAAGCCTTGTCTGAACCTCCCATGCTCTAATTTTCTGTACACATATACGTGCATCACACCTAAAGGAAGAAGTCTGATGAAGATCGGTGCATAAATTGAATGTGCCTTAAAGTCTAAATAAATAAATAAAGTACGTGAAGCTGTTGTATTTGTTGTCATTGTAGTGAACAGTGCGGCCGCCAAGGGGCAGCAGCACCTCGTGTGAGTCTGCGCTGCTGGGAGGCGACTAGGTGGCATCAGATCTCTACGCAACAGGCTGCTACTTTGAATTTGAGCACGAAATGTGATTAACAACCTCAGACTGCAAGTCAAAGTTCAAAGAAAAAAAATCCTGATTAGCCTGAAACGAATATTCAACTCATGACAGATTAATTGTGCCGCACATCATGCGTCAGTAGTCGTCTGCAGTAGTTGAACTCCTCCTGCCAGTCTGATGAGATCCGCCTCCTGTCAGCTCTGCTCCATCATCAGCTCCAGCAGCTCCGGCAGCAGCAGCAGCAGATGCCGGCTGCTCTCTCACAGACCACGCGCTCTTTCTGCACCCGCGTTCACTGTGACACTGAAAAAGATGACCTCGCGCTATAAAGCTTGATCTCGCTGTCTGATGACACTTTTGGATAAACGATTCTAATTTTTGGAGACAGAAGCATGAAATTTCCTTGGCAGCTGAGTTAACTGGTGACAGGCTGTGCCTGCCAGCATACTTTCAAGAGTCTCTGTCTCTCCGGCGCTCTGTGAGCCTCACAACATGTGCAAGTTATGCGTTCTCATCCTGATGTTCTGTGCGTCGGTTCCATGGAGCTCTGCAGCGCCGCAGACCCGGGGTGAAGATCCTGGGTCACGATTTGAGAGCGCGGCGGAGCCAAGTGACGGGCTGCAGGAGGAGATAGATGGCCAGGAGAGCATCCTCTCTAAGGTAAGAGGAAACGTCCCGCTCTTTTCACTGATTTGCCTGTTGTGTTTTGTGGACATTTAATGATTTTGTGCGTAAAATATTCAAACGTTTTTGATTGAGCGTGGTGGAAAATACATTCGTCCTCTTCTCTTTGTAGCTGCTGGGTGATTATGACAAAGTGAAAGCCCTCTCGGAAGGCTCTGACTGTCGGTGTAAATGTGTTGTCAGACCCCTGAGCAGGAGCGCCTGCCGGCGGATAGAAGAAGGGAGCGCCACAGCGCAGGACTTCTACACTGTGGAGACTATCACATCTGGACCAGAGTGCAAGTGCGCCTGCATCGCTCCTCCGTCAGCGGTCAATCCATGCGAGGGGGAGTTCAGGCTGAAAAGACTTAGGGAAGCTGGGAAGGAGAATGTCAAGGTGAAGTGTCATCCTGTCCACTTTCCGTGCACACTAGAGCCTCGAAACACACATCATGTCCGCATAAGCATCCGGGCTGCCTTCAGCGCGTCTGTTGATTTCTAAAGAGGCCTGGAAAACTGGAGATTCAGAGTTTGAATGGGAGGCGTTGGGCCCATTTAACATATGGCATGTCTTGAATTGGTAAACCCTTTTGACGGAATCCGCTTGATCATTCCAGCTGTCCACCATCCTGGAGCTGCTGGAGGGATCCTTCTATGGCATGGATCTACTGAAGCTGCACTCCGTCACCAATAAGCTCCTGCATCGCATGGATCACCTCGAAAAGGTACATTAAAAGTGAACCTTTCGTCTCGAAATATTATATGAACTGGTGGTAGCAGGTGTGTTTGGCTTCTGGATGTAGTCAGTCCAATAAAACACTCTCTTTAGTCTTTATTGTTAGCTGCATCTGGAGGGAGTGATAAATCAATTAATAAAGAATGGAAATACTAACCAGATGTTTGTTGAATTTTGCAGAGCAGTATTTTTTGTGCTAAATCTATTAGATCAAATGAAATGACTTAAAGGTTCACTATGTAGTTATTTTTGGGGAAAAAAATCAGATGAGAAAGATTTTCATTGGCAAGTTTAAAGAAACAATCTGTCTTCAATTGCATGACTGAATAAACAAACGGACAACACAGCTTCACATTGTTTTACTTTGTTTATATGTGGCGGACCCTGCCACCTCTCTAGCGTTAAACAGTGTTCAGGGGACCTTATTTTCCTCTGAGAGCAGCTTGTTTGTTCAGTCATGGAAAAATAAATATCTCTGAGTTTGTATAATCACCTCAATAATGTTGTTGATATTACCATTCCGAGTTGCTGGTAGTGGTAGTTCCGACTTACTTTTCCAAAACGACGTAGTGCCCCTTTACCGTACAAATTCTTTCACATGAACTCGGTGTCGAGTCAGCCGTAAACAATCGGCCTTTCAACGGTGAAGTTTTTGCACCAAACCCCATGTACCTAAATGATTCATAAACATCATAAATCAAAAAGTCGTCCCGCCCAAACAGGTGCAACAAAGGTAACCACATGTACCAACGTTATCTTGATTGGAACGACTTGCATACCAGAAGTGTCCATACAGCACTTTCAGAGTCTTTATCTCTCCTCTACTATTTGTTTGTTTTTACATTTGTATCGCCTTTTATCTTGGGCTCCTGATAGCAAGTCAAGTTTTCCGCCTGGAGTCAGAAATGATTGAACCGAACCAAACTGAACAGCGCCTGGGAGAGAGCTGAGCTGCTTCAGTCAAACTTTCTCACACCCAGATCTCTGTGTCGCGCCCTTTGGGTGCTGAATCAAAGTGGACTCAAACCACTTAATTTGATGATCATTATTTTGATGAGCTACAGTGGCACTTCTGAACACTTGATTACAGCATCATGTACAACACACTGTGCCTGCATGATGTGTGAAAGCTATGCAAACTGCATTTGCTTCTGAAATGACCTTTTTCACAGACGTGTCTTGGCATGGAAAACACAGCTGCAGTTGATAAACTAAGCGGCTGAATCAAGCATATATTCATTAATGATGTTATTGGTTTCGGCTGTGTCTTTGTGTGTGACACGTGTAAAGGTCGATTGCTGAGAAGTAGAAGTGTCGTGAGTGAAGATGCTGGTGTTTTTTTTTAAAAAGTGCATTCTGGGAGGCACCTAGTGCAATCACAACTGTCTGAGCATTCGCAGACGACATCTTGCCACAACAGAAAAAAAAAGGCTCAAAGAAAATTTGAATTGGGTTCAGTCAGATTCAGGTTCCAGGTATTGTTCAGGCTGTCACATGAATAACTGGGACGCCTGTCATAAGTGATCTTTATTGTTATTGGTAACACCTGTGCTTTTCCCTCCAATAACAAGTGAAATATAACATTTGATGACTCAGGATACTCTCCCCTTCAGCCTTGTGTGAGTGATTATCTCTGCTGATGTGATCGCAGCCCGTTTTCCATTATAACACGCACATGATTCTGCTGATGTCTTGATTTGTCCCCGACTGCATGAAGGTGGTGTCTGTGAACGACACGGCGGATGTGGTGAAGCCCCAAGAGAGTCCTCCGGTCGAGGCAGATGTGACGGAGAGAGCGCCCACCCCTCCCCCACAAAAGCATCAGGAACCGAAGAGACTCAGTGAGATCAGCGGGGCCGCGGCATATCGAGACCCAGGGGTGAGTGTGACATCCTAACACTGATATCACAGGGTCAACAGATTTAAAGGGGAAGCTAGTCGCTAGTTCTTTTGCAATTAGATGCAAAAGCTTGATTTCTTTCAGTTGCCAAGAAATACTAAGATTGTGTTGTCATATATGCATTTAAAGGCAGCTCACACTGTTAAATTGTTACAGATTTATAATAATTCTTCGTACTTACCAAGTAAATTAAAGAACAATTAGTAATCACTGGCTGTATTTAACTACAGGTCTATGTTAGTTAACATTACCTAGCGCATGCATCTTTCTTATGATATTTACTGCTACACATATTCCTGGAAGTAGCTATTAGTTACTGCAAATGAATTTAATCATTACCAAATAATTACTGTACCAGTTACTCATATTAGTTAAATACATATGTGAGCAGCTCAACAGGCAACTGAATTCTCTAGGAAACACTAATGAAATAGTGAGCTGTAAGTTGCTACTACCATTTTCAACTAGTTTCCAACTACAGCTGCTCAAATCGAAATATGACTAAAATCGAAATACGGCAAAGTGCCTTATCCAAATGGCAGAAGACACTATCTAGGGGAAAATGTGTGACAAAAAGGCATCATAGTAAAGTACTGCAGAGCCTTCAACATTTCACAGTTCAGGTGGTTTATAACCTCCCCTTAAGTAAAGTTTGTAGGTGTATTCATGGCAAGATTCTATCCTCTGTTACATCCATGAATATTGTACAACACATCCTGAAAGACAGTATTACATATTCAAAGCAGTTGCGAAGGCTCTGAACACGTACAAGAGAAGTGATTGGATTCACATGTTCCATTATGAAGTCTTGTGTTCCTGCAAAACAAAAGGAACAATTATGTGTTCTTTCCACAAACTCCTTCATAAAAATCGCCTTCTCTGCGATTAAGGACCAAAAAATGTGTAAACGAGTTATGGAGGTAATGGGAAGGTTTGGCAGACCCAGTGGACGACAGCAGACCTCAGAGCAGTGACTGTACCACAGGGCCCTGATCCATGGCAGCAGTGTTGGGCGGACCTGCCCTTCACAAACAAGTGATTCACTTTTTAATATGTTTTCGCAAGAGCATAACACAGTGTCATCAATGAAAACTGAAAAGTAAATGACATTTTTGGATTAAAAGTTTCCTCTTTATTAAAGGATAATTCACTTGGGTCGCACTTCGTGGCTTCGGTCATCATTTCCATCGGTAATAGTAACATATTACTCACCGCTTTAATTGTTGAGATCTGAGTATGAATGAGGCTTTATAGCTAAAAAAGTCAGACAGTGAAAGTGACAAATGATCAGATTGAGGTCAGCTTGCCAAACAGACTCCAGCTGAAGTTTTTAAGTGGAGTTGTAATGATTAGTCCATGAGTCAGTTAGCCAACTGAAAGAAAAATAGTTATCTATCAATCATTATTTTTTGCAAATCCGTGTATCGTTTGAGTCATTTCTTTTAAGCAAAATTCAAAAATGTAAGCATTTAAGGTTTTGCACATCTGTAAGTTTTGCTAAATAGAAGTTTTGTGTGTCCATTCTGTCCACGAACAGGAAAGGTATGAGGAGAAGTTTATTGGGGAAAATCCGTCCGTCCGACCGACAGATGGCTCTGCTCAGATCACTGAGGTCAGACCTCAGGCGACTCCCAAAAATGTGGCTAACAAGGAGGCTTCTCCGGTGTCGAAGACCGCCCCCAACGGAATGATCATCAGAGGAATGACGTTTTATAAATCTGAGCCTGATCCGATGGTGGCAGACGACGGGGAGCCTGGTGAGAACTGTGAGTGCAAACCTTCAGTCAGCTTTCAGGGCAAATAACTGTGCAGATGGACCGAGAAAAATCTGAAATCAAGTTATCATCCAATTCACAGCCATACCAAAAAGTATATCTTCAACTTTTCTTTACACATCCACATTCTGCTTACCATAAAACAATGAAATATAGTCAGTCACGTTTTACTCTGTCACTGCAAAAATCACAATTACAAATGTGTGCTGTAATTTATTAGTTCAGAGACGACCTGGTTTTGACGGTATTGTATAACTGTCGCTCGGATTACTTGACCAAATCTTTTCTTTTCCCTTTTTTAGTTTTTGAGTATCATGGATTCAGTGGTGATGGCCCAATTAACCTCTTCATTGAGGAGAATCTTCTCCAACACAGAGCCCCTCGCCCCAGGACGAGGGAAGGACTACAATTAAGTCGACTGCCGAAAACTGATCCTTTATATCATTCCAAGAAGACCAGCCAATCGGCAAAACTGAAACAAACTGAGCCCACCTCAGAAACCCATAGTGAGGTCATCAGTGCCATTGGAACCGCATCAGTGGATGTGTCTACAGATGCACAGGGTGGCACGTCGGACGCGTTTGGACCATCTACAACGACACAAAAACCCAGGAGCACAGACGCCGCCCCTCTGACTACTCAAAGAGCCACTGCAGGAATCACTCAGTCACCAATCCCTCTGATGGCTGAACCAGCAGGCACTTCTTCAACAACCGAAACGTCAAGAAACACAACCAAACCCTCCGAAAATACAGTCACCAGGGAAATCCCACGAGCGTTGACAACGAGAAATACACGGACCACCACGATGGAAACCTCTACCCTGGAGGTGAAACAAAACATACCTGGCAGTACAACAGCTTATTCAAGCACTCTGGTACCAAACACAGCCACAGAGGCTCCAACTGCCCACCCAACTTCCACGATGACCATCACCACCCAGGCTACCCGGACCCTGGCACCAACAACCCCCACGGCAGCCCCCACAACAGCTAACCCCACACAGGCCGCCACCACAACAGCGGAAGAAGAAGAAACTGAATCCACCATCTTTTCAGGGACGACTTTGCCTCCTACCACAGAGAGAATCGTCACTTCCCATCACACTTCTCCATCTTTCACCACACCTTCGACTACCTCTTCTTCAACCACTACTACAGCTACTACCACGACTACCACTACCAGACAGGCTGCTCAAGTCAGACGGAGATACAAAATCAGCTGGGAAGAGGAAGAGGGAGTGGAGTCGGACGAGCCAATGCAAAGGCAGCAGGAATCCGCTTCAAGAAAACCTGGTAAGTTCAGTTTATGTCGACTAAGGGGAAGACAGAAGCAAGACTGCAAGTCTACAGAAACGCTGACAGCTTAGTAGGCACAGTGGTTCTTTGAGCTCAATACCAGGGGAATTTTTTTTGCTGCAGTACCGTGAGTGGCCACCGTGCCAGACTGGAAGCATGGGGAGCCTCTGGGTCTTGCTAAGAACACAATGAATAGCTGAGGCTGAAGTTTTTTTTTACCCCCAGGCTAAATAGTCCTGAACAAAACTACTGGATAAAATATTGAAGGAAAAGTTGGGGTATCACCAAAGTCCTTTCATGGCTGTCCAACCAATACTGGGTGAGATATTTCTGACCAAGTAACCAACAGACCAACTGACAGACACCCAGAGTGGCTAAAAAAACGGCTTAGCAGGTGCTTACAAGAGATTAACACCAACAAACAAGATATCCTGTGACAGACATCATGCCGCACCTCTTTACATATTCTTGTCATTTAGAAAAATATTGTATTGATTTCATTCTATGAATCACTAAACTTTGTAATTCAGCACTCAGGCCACTGTGGGAACCTCACCCTTTCCGTGATTCCATCCATAAAACAAAAGCCTCTAATTATTTTCAGACTCTTTGACGGAGGTCTGGATGATGTTAAATTGTTTCGTTCCAAATCCTCACTCATGGCTCTCTGACTTGTTCACAGGGGAGTGTAAGGACACTTTGGCAACAATCTCGGAGCCAGTTACTCACAACACCTATGGCAGGAATGAAGGAGCATGGATGAAGGATCCAAAGTCTGGGAATGACAAAATTTATGTCACAAACTTCTACTATGGAAACAACCTCCTGGAGTTCCGCAACCTCGAGGTTTTCAAAGGAGGTAAGTACTCAATGCTTTCACTGAATTCTTCTTTGTTGTGTCTTTGCTTTGATGAATCTCATGCTTCTTAATTTTCTCTTTATCCTCTCCAGGCCGTTTTACCAACTCATACAAGCTTCCTTACAACTGGATTGGCACAGGCCACGTGGTCTATGATGGGGCTTTCTACTACTGCCGCGCCTTCTCTCGAGACGTCATCAAGTATGACCTGCGTCAGCGTTACGTGGCCGCCTGGACCATGCTGCATGATGCTCTGGTCGAGGAGGCATCATCACCTTGGGAGTGGCGCAGCCACTCGGATGTCAACTTTGCCGTGGACGAGAGCGGCTTGTGGATCGTCTACCCAGCGCTGGATGACGAGGGCTTTTTACAGGAAGTGATTGTTCTGAGCCGACTCAACCCCTCAGACCTCAGCATGCAGAGGGAGACCACCTGGAGAACCGGGCTCAAGAGAAACCACTATGGAAACTGCTTCATTGTGTGCGGTGTCCTGTACGCTGTTGACAGCTACAACCAAAGGGACGCCAACCTGGAATATGCCTTCGACACGCACACGAACACTCAGATGATTCCCAGAATGCCCTTCACCAACAACTACACCTACACCACGCAGATTGATTACAATCCCAAAGAGGGTGTTCTGTATGCGTGGGACAATGGACACCAAGTCACATACAACATCAAGTTTGCCTATGTAGATCCTCAGTAAGGGTTAGAGAGTAGAAGTAAGTAATTCTATGGTTTGAATGGATTGTAGATCAGTCCACGTGGCCTTCAGTACGGAGACAGACGAAAGCCAAATGTACAAATGTACGTCAGTATATCGTGACTAAACTGTTTTGTTCATATTCTGATTTTTTTTTTTTACTTTTCTGAATTTACTAAAATAAATGAAACCATGAGCCTGATTACTTAGTCAACAGATCAAGTTATACTGTATATATTGTAATACTGTAAAAGAGAAGCCCTGTGAGCTGAATGAATGTAGAAATAAGTTCACATAAAAAAAAAAACTGTTCATAAAGTATATTCCCATGCTACATTTTTCTGTTTCATACACATGATTTTGTATTACATTTTCTCTTCCTCTATATGATGAAACCACAGATATTGCTGTTGACCTTGATCTTGTGAAAGCACTTACTCCCTGCATATCAGACTCTTTGGAGGCGTTTACAATAAACTTCGGAAATGCTGACAGAAAATGTCTTCTTTGTTCAGCTAATCACAGTTTTAAGAGGCTTCAATTACAATTTATGAGTGTTAATTCGACAGGAAGACAGAGGAAAAACATATATACAGACAGAGAGAAGCAGTGTTCAAGCCTGTAATTTGCTGTGCCTGGACGTAAGTTGAGTGATTGTGCAGAAAAGTACCCTGAGCAGTCCATCTATTACACCTGTTTAGCAAAAACTGAAATGATGCAGTTGTAGGATTTCCCCCAAATGCTTTAAGGATGCACAAAGGTCTACAGTTAGAGAAAATCCAGTGTTTATTTTGGTTTCTGCACACAATAGAATACAAAAAAAAACACAAACCTTAAAAGTTAATTGTACTCATGCTTGCTCCTCCAGGAAGAAATGCTGGGATGCAGTGAATCAAATATTTTTGGAACCAAAGGGTATATATATATATATATATATATATATATGTGTATATATATATATATATATATATATATGTGTATATATATATATATATATATATATATATATATATATATATATATATATATATATATATATATATATATGTATATATATATATATGTATATGTATGTATATACCCACACAGATGGCCTGGCTTAAGAAAACAAAAGCAAGGGCATGTTTTTTTCTTTCTTTTTTATGGGCATCTGTTGAGCTTAAACATAACCATCTGTACAACCCTGTAGCGACGAGAAATGCACTTTCACACACACACACAAGCATAGTATATAGTATTTATCTATATATCCAAGAAAAATAAGGAAATGGTTTCTAAAGTCGAAGTTATCATTTCTTATTTCACACCAGTTTTTACTTCAATTATACATATTCAAAACAAGGAAATAGAAACAGTCATACAAATAAATTTGAAGCCAGAATGCATCTTCCCAGGTTCTGCATTTATAGTGCAATGTTTTTTTTTGTTGTTTTTTTTTTTTACAAATAATTGGTAGTAAAATCTAGGCGATAATTTAGCTCTGTCACAGTTTAAAAAAAGACTAATTTCCAGTGGGTTATAATTTCAATACAGGCTTAAGTGTGCCAAAAAGTGCACTTTAACCAGTGGACGGGACTCAATATTTTTTCATCAGATGTCAAACATCAGCAGTCGAATAAGATAACATTGTGATTCCTAAGATCAAATCTGAATGTCCAGCCATTAAACGGACACTAAAGAAATCTCCCAGCACTAACATTTCCTCTTTGTTTCCTTCCAATCCACCATTTATTATTGTATACACAATATGTCATTTAGATTTTCTGTAGTCAATTAAAATAAACAGTTCCGACAAAGTGAAATCAGACAGATACAGAAAATAAAAACAAAGTAGTGAAACGGGTCACACCACAGGAGTTTGTTTACTACAAATAAATATATATCTGAATCTGAGAAGCACAGTGCAAAGACCAAAAAAACTTAAATTCTTCATCAATACAGTGCGAAAAACACAGAGCACCTGAAATCCTGGATTTAATGAAAACCAGCCGACAACATATCGGTCAGCCTGCTAGCCTTCACGGATCACCTGACTTCCTGAGTTCACTGAATTAGAAGTGCTGCATCTAATCAATCTGGCATCTCTTACTCCATTGCTCGTAAAACTTGCTTTAGTTAGAGGCTAACAGATGACTGAGTAAGAGAGACGATTACAGCACTCTCATCTTGTGTCGATACAGCCACAGAATTTGCTGTGCTTGCAAACACTGATATCACAAATGTCTTTCTCTGCATTTAGTTGGGAAAATTCCCTGCGAGATTAACCTTGAGTGTATAATCATTTTCTGTTTTTCTCCTCTGGCTTTGTAGTTTGTTCTAAAATCAAAAACAACAACAAAAATAAAACTGAAATATAAAAGAGAGAGCAGACTTGAGGAGAGCCGCTATGGGGTGAAAGTATTTGTGTTATGATGGGGTGACTCAGGGTTCAATGCTTGGCCTCCTGCCGCTAAGCAATTACCCTTATGTGGGGCGTCTGGGGTTACAGGGAGAAGTCAGTTTTGCCACACAAGGAGCTGCAGACTACCTCCGGATATCAGCCTGAATGAAGAATGTAGCTGGCTGGTGCTGACAATTTAACCTAACTTTGAATTATGATGACTGAATTTCATTCAAATCTACATCACAATCATGAAGTCAGTAGGAGCACAACATATAAAATACACCTCATCACATACAAAAAAAAAAACCCCAAGTGTTGATTGTGGTCTTTTTGCTCCGTTTGTCTTTGTGGGTTTTGTTGAAGAGATAAAAATAATAGAGGTGCTGATGGTGACCTTACGCAGACCCCATTAGAACACCGACAGGCGGTGGGGCGTGGTTGTCAGTCTGGGAGTGCTGATAAAACGTGTCCGTGCGGTTGACCCTCAGCAAAGGTGGAATGGTGGAGGACCTGATGTGGAGGATCCTGGTGTCCGTTACTTCACAGTCAATCTGCATCATCACCTCGTACTTGTCTTCCCTGATGATGCTGTCTGTAATGGCAAGAAAAGGAAAATGACAGTTGTTAGTTCTGGATTCATCAATAATCGGTCTGCTAGTAACAATTATATACATTGTAGATCAGTCTGTGGATTATTTTCTTGATTAATCAGTTAGATATTTGGTGAAATATGTCGATCAGTGTTTCCCAACACTAAAGAGAACCAGAAAATATTTATATTTAAGAGGCCAAAACCAGATAATTTTAATATTTTTTCCTTAAACCAATCAATATTTTATCTAAATAGTTGCCAATTAATTTACTAGTTGACAACTAATAGGTCAATTGTTGCAACTCTTCAATAAATGCATAAATGACATTTTTTCATTAGATTAAAGCCAGACTGATATGCAGTTTTTGGGGGCAATACTGATATCAATACATTTGGGTGAAATAATTACAATATCGATATATTGGCCGATATACACATGTTGTTTGCAGTAATCCCTCAAATTTTGTTATCAAACACAAAAATATGGAATGGAGGCAGGGTATTTTACAGTTCAACTTTACCGGTGAACTAAACTGAAATTTCCAAATTTCATAATTCTAAAATCAGCACCATTTTCTGCACTTGATCGCCCACTTGTCCAAAAAGTTTTCATCAGCTGATATCAACAATAATATCGGCCAACTGATATATTGGTTGGGCTCTATTGTAGATTGAATCATTTATGTATTTGCCTGTGGATTTTATACCGGCTGAAGCTTTAACCAACTCAACACACATATAGAGGTTATCAAAGTGTATTAATCTTCATTAATGTTTCAGGTTTTTTGTAGTATTTGTTGCAGAAAGACTTGACGGAATATTTTGGGAGTGTCAAGGAGTATTGTTTGAGGCAGCTGGGGGGGGGGGGGGGGGGGGGCTGAGAACAGATGGAGTCCAGAAGTGAGTCACTTACTGGAGTTCTCCTTCATGGAGATAAACAAAACAGCTCTAAACAAGAGCAGGACATGCAAATTTGAGAAGAAAGAAAAAAAAAAAAAAAGGAGAGACTCTGGCAAGAGTATTGGAGAGAGAAAAAGAGAAAGAGAGAGATCACTGATGATGAGTCAGGCTTCTCGCTGAGTTCAGAGAAGAAAAGAAGAAACTCGGGCAGGATTGAGGGACAGAAAGTGATCAATGTTGATGAGTCAGGCTATTGTGTTTGACAAAAAAAAAAAAAAAAACCCAGAGACTGCAACAGACCACAGATGGTGTATAGTAGAATGATACACACAAAGGTCATTATCAAAGATGAATACATTTTCAAAAGGTCATCCTGAGGTTTGAGCGAAAAAAGTATTTATTCTGGCTTCATCTTCAGAAGTTTAAGTTTGGAATAAGATGCTGGACTTAGGACAATGCTGTGTGGTTCATGGTCTGTGGTCTCCCACAGCCTTAACTTTGTTCAGCTTAGGGGAAGAACATCCTCTAAAGTGGACACGCTTGTAAAGTTCTTTGCTAGAAAAAGCTCTTAACTGTATGCTGAGGGATCTCTGGTGTATTTACATTAACGGACAACTTAAAGACTCTGGGCTTCCTTTGTATGTCAGCGGGAGAGTGGAGATGATAACAACATTCCCCATATGGAGTGCACAAGACAAACACGCCTCAGTCAGTTTTAGTGCACTCGTATATGACCCAAAAATGGACCTGTAGGCGTCTTTAAAATGCCTGAGAGCACTGCGAGTTGTTTAAAAGCTGCAGTCTTTTTCCAGACACCTGTGCAACACATCAGCCCTTTTCTGCTCTTCAGATTTCCACAGACGGATACTTCAGAGGCAGTTAAGAGTTTATCAGATCGTACTATATGGCCACGATACAATAGCACATTCGGCAGCCCGAAGACCCCATGGATGTTCATATCATTAGATGGCTGGGAGACACAATGCTGAGTATGACTTCATCTGCTGCTGAACTTCCTCTCTTGCACCTGCAGTTAAACTGGAACTACTCAAATGGCTTTAGTGTTTGAGCAGACATCTCTGGAAGTCATCCTCTGGGTCCAGATTTTGCTCTCTGTCACGCTACATCAATCTAGGATTAGGCTTCTGCCTGAAGCAGAGCTGGGAATGTTATTTTCGGTGCATCTCCATATCGCTTGATGAGATCGTTGCTGTCTAGTTCAAGGTTCTGTCATTGCTGCACAGTCAAACCTGTGGATTCTATTCAGTTCAGAATAAACTACTCTGACATTACCACCGCTTAGCTAATTTCAATCCAATAATAAACAGAAGTCCAACTGATCGGCAGCACAGAGTGGAAACGTGTCACATGCATAATGCAGATGCAAAACACATGAGGAGGTTGAATGAAACGGAAATCCCTGCAAATTATGAGAGAGGTATAAAAGATTTGACTAAAACAGTGAGCATGGAAGAAAAAAGTAGGAAGCCATATGGATGCAGAAATGGGCAGGAGGCGGCAGACTTTGGTAGTGAAGAGAGCCATGTCGGTTTGAGGTTGAAGAGTTTGCTAGTCCTTTTAAAGTTAACTTCTTTTAATTACTGTTTTTTTCCCCTTTTGCATTGTTTCAGGCTATGTATCCTAACTTACACTGCTTCGCATTACAGCTTTAATACCTTCTGCTCACTCCTCCAGTGAGCTATTGTCACTGTTTTTCCCATGTTATTACTATTTTGCCCCATGTACTTAGTGCAGCTATAGAATTCAAGAGACATTAATTAAACTAAATTATTTATTATTTATTTTCAAATGCCTTAATGCAGTAGTAAACCAAGTAATATTTTATGATAATGGTTCATATGACATCTTGTAGCTCGTAGTGATAAACCAACATGGAATTTTCCCTCGACTCTGTAGCTCCCCTCACCCCTACAGAGTGATTTAGTGTCTTTCAGCCAATTGTTTTGGTTTTTACTGCACACAACTACACAGTTTTTAAGTCAGGCAATGATATGTCAATGTTATGTTAAAATCTTGTAAAAAACAACAACAAAAAAACTAAACAAAAAATATTCAGGTTTGCTACCTCTTTATTTTGAGAGTTTGCTTCTGTTGCTCTTTAATGAGATACTCTACCCCACATTTATCATGTAATTAACCAAACAGAAGACTCCAATTAAATTCACCACATTGATTACATCCCCCTTTCACCAATTTACCAAAATGTCTAAATTCTACTTAGCCAACTGCTTGAGCAGCAGACTGAACAGTGAAACAGGAAATGCACAGACACGAGGCCCAACTTCCAAACAGCAGGTCTTTGAAGAAGCTGCCAAATCTACCATCCTGCGCTGCGTGGTCTCATCCCCCTTTTACTTGTGCCATCTGGAGATGTTCCAGAAAGACTCAGCGACACAGTGAGCTGGTGTGTGCTGATAAAGCCCTAATTTTCTGGCAATGACGTGTCTGAGGTAACCTGAGATTGCATCTCGGGAGGACGCTGGCTGCCAGACTGGCACAGACTCTGAAGAGTCCATGAGGGGAGCTTTTGTTAATATCAGAAAGGAAGCAATTCATCAGCAAGTATAATCAGAAAATCACAGGACATGATTTGAGTCAGTAAAAGTAAGTGCGGGTCCAACAGGATGTCCATGAAACTTTAATATTCACATAAGCTAAAAATCCAGCCAATTTGAAGAGGATTTTTATTCAGAAAATTCTGCCAATACGCTCATCTGTTATTTACATTTTTATATGAATAACTGGCATTCTCTGTGATAAAAGGCACAAGCCAATGTTGAATAATAAAACAGTATTTCACCATGACAAAATTAGTCAGGAATCTCAGAGACATAACAAGACTAAAAGAGTCAGCAGCCATGCTAAGCATCTTAGCTAAGTACTAAAATCTGCACGCCAACATGCTCACGATGACTATGCTAAAATGCTGTTTTTTGTGGGTTTTTTAGCAGTTAAAGTATATTCCCTTACATATCAAACATCTCAGTTTAGCATGAAAGCATTCTAACATTAATGAGTTAATAAAAAGTAGCACTGAGGCAAAAAGGAAGGCTGTAGTTTTGCAGGTATTTGGTGATAAAGCCAAGTACAAGAAAACATGTAAAGTTATTAAAACTCAGCCTGAGGAGAAACTAAATATCACCGGAATCCATCCAGTATTTGTTGAGACATTTCAGTATCAACCTCATTGTGATAATAGAAGGAAAAGTCATCGGATCATCAAAGTCATTAAGATTCATCATCTGGGGAGCATGAATGTCTGTGCAAAATTTTGCTGCAACCAATCGAATAGTTGAGAATTTTCAATCCCTACCAAAATGGTGGACCAACGTTTGACACTGCCATCTACATAAGCAGCTAGCATGGCTGATTCCTAGCTTTCCATGTAGACAAGTAAGTCATAGAGGCAAAGAATCACTAGTGGTAGCTTATTTTGGCAAGGATGGAAAGGGTTAAACATTTTGGTTGGTAAGATTACACTCCTTGTCAGAGGACTGGTGGGGATGTTTGTTTAGATTAGAGGAGTTGGAAAATCTGACCCCCAACTCCTTCTAACTTGAACCCCCAGTGAAAGCTGCCTGTTAGCTAAAGTGCACATGTACAATCTCAGAGAAGTAAAAATAGACTGCAGTACGTCCACGCGGTCGATCCACCTGTAAATGATGTCATCCGCAAAACATTCCTCTCCTCCAAACATGTCACTTCCACTTGATCAAGCTACGTTCAAACTCGGAGGATCACTGAATAAACACACCGTTCAGTCCTTACGAGGAGCCACTGCTCAGCCAGATACGTTTTCAGAGAAAATCAAGAACGTCAAGGTCAAGTAACTTTAACAGAAACCCTGAACCGTGGACACGCAGCGAGACAGAAACAGAAGACGGCTTACATCAAAGTTTCATTCTCCGATATTCAGTTATTGACCAAGACAGACCAAACGTTCACTCCAGATTAGCAGTCCATTCACCTCCTCCAGATGAAAACCATTTAGTCACTGGAGAAGGAAGGCATTCCTAAAAGCAGAGCAGCAAAAGAAAGCTGGAAAGAATTATCCTTCACTGCGGAGCAATCATGTTCCACAAAGAAGACAGTGCTGCTTTTCTAAGGGTCTCATCCAGCTAAATATTCACATTTACACTTAATCACTTCAAAGTTTCAAACAAAGGACAACATAAATCTGAAATGCTACTCGAAGACTGTCATCTGGGCGACACATGGTGCTTTACATGTTGAAGGAGGGGGGGGACCAGGATTACCACCAACCTCTTTCAATGTCAGCTTTGTTGGCTTGGATTTTAACTGCAGTCCCTGCTGTCAGGTCAACAAGGAACTGAACAAACTGAGGCTGAAGCTACTGTATCTCTACTGAATCATGCATCTGTGCCAACATAATACTGGTGTTAGTCGTTTCTCTCAAAGAGACCACATGATCCAGCCGGCACATTAGATGCAACCACACGAACGGCTGGAACAAGCAGGAGAATTTTGGTTTTGAATTTGTGGCCAACTGCAGGCATCCATGACAGATCATGCAGATTGAAGACCCCTTTTCTTAAGGTAACAAGAATCTTTCCAGACCCGATATCTCTCCCTGAATGCCACCTTTGTTTGCCCATTTCAACAATTAGCTGAAAAGGGGGTCTTGGATTTCACTATTTACCGCTATTTCAATGGGCCATCCGACCGGCACGGACCTCAACATTCCTCTGTGACAAGACCAACCAAGAACAATGTTTACCTTCATCAATCTTCATCTCAAACACCGCCCTTTCAGAAAAAAAGAGGTTATTTCCCAATGGCCATGTCTTCCCTGCTGAGTAAGAGGCTCATATTCCACTGACTCACTCCTCTCAAACTGGCTGAATCACTAATCAAATCTTTCGCTGGTGCTTTGCCACAGACGAGACAGGGAGATAACAGAAGAACCAGGAGATTTCGGATAAAAATGCCAGGTTGACAGCCAACAACAACAGGCTGTCTTCCTAATTGCTCACACCCTACACAAACACTATGGGGTAGGTTCCCTTTCATATCACGGTCCTGCAGGCTTGGTGAAAATCAAGCCACCTGACAATTAAGCCTGCAGTATTTGGACAAAAGACTTCTTTCCACTGAAAACCCAGATGACCCGACTTTGACATTCTCCATCGATGATCCAGCAGATCCGAAGACCATGGAGCAAAGCTATGATGAGCTCATGGAAATGAAAAACATGTGTACGCTTAAATTATTCATAAAAAAACAATTTGGCAACAAGTGCGCCAATCAAGTTCCAAGAGTTTTGCCAACAAAGTGCTCACATACTGAGGCGTATCTCATGTGTACCAGTGTTAAAATGTTTGGGATGGGTTTGTTTTCGAGGGCAGGTGGTCAAATAAACGGGTGATTGCTTCTCATATGGGCTGGCGGAACCCCCCCCCCCCCCCCCCCCCAAACCACAAACCAAGTGCACTCTGATTGCCACCCACTATTACAAGCTGTGGACGGCAATTGTTTTCTTTAGGAGGAAATGAAGCAGTCTAAATGAGCCATGTTCCTGCTCTATAATCTGAAGAGGAGCTATAATTTGACTTTTCATCACTTGCAACAATGATATAAACATCTATGCGGCAAATCAAAGTGCTTACATTTCCCCAAGTGTTCAAGGACCAAAAATCCTACATGTCTGGATTAATAATTCTAAATAAATTACTTTGTGGCTATACCACTCCTACTTGGCATGTAGGGCTGGGCGACTTGGCTATAAGACAATAAAGAAACTTTACTTTTCTATATCACAAAACAACGTACATCTCTGTATTTTGAAATCTGCTCAGAAGAACTTCACTAATGCTAGGATGATATTTTTGACCAAAAAGCTCAATAGCGATACTGCCACAATATTGTTGAGTTGAATGTTAGTACTTTCACTAAATATATAAAAGAAAGAGATTTTTGTGGACACATTGCTTCGCACATCAGTACTTTCCTTAATACAAATACAGATCTAGATGATAATGGCTTGGGTGGTTTTTACAACTCACACTTCTTGCCCTTGTTAGGGTTAACTTAAACCTAACCATTACCCTACTACTACTGTAGTGTAATTTATAGCTGATGGATGCAAAGCAGACAGTTCAAGCATTGCAGGTATTTAGTGACGTGGTCACATTCTGTTTTTAGGCTGGCAAAAGGGCAGTCTTTTGAATGTTTCCTGAACAATTATGGCTTTTTGATACAGGAATAATAATAATAAATAGTCTGCGGAAAAAAAATGTGAAAAAAAAAAATCAAGATCAGAAGAAAATCACCGTATTGAAAAAGGTAATTCTTTGTGTCTGTGTGTGGTTTGGTCAGTGGCTGTACAGACAGCTTTTCTAAATGCAACAGAGAGTATAATCAGAGGCTGAAGGACATGACAGAGAGCACAAAGAGTTCAGAGGGAGGGAGGGAGGGAGGCAAGGAGGGAGGGATGCAGGGAAGGAGGGAGCAAAGACCTTCAACTAACAAGATGTCAAAGACAGTTTTTGGCAAAGAAAAACTATAAAGACATGTTAATCTAAGTTAAACAGGCAACACATGCTCTCAATCCAAGAAGGTAGATTTTGGAAAAAAGAATCAGCATCACCTTAAAAGGCTTAAAAAGCAAAAAGTGCTCTATTTTGGTCCTAGAAGTTTCTTAGGTCACAAGTAATGCATTCTTGTGGGGAGACGTGTTTCTCAGTCTGCACCCAGCTCGCCTCTCATCTGTTGCATTGTGTTGAGTGACCGAATTTCTCCAACTGCTTTGTCTGTGCTGCAGTACATACCATTTATGTTCATGGCTGGCAACACCACAGACATCTTGGGTCGACTTCCTTTGTTGTGGCTGGTGGCAGGAAGTAGAAGATGATCCTGGAAACAAAGAGGAGGAAAATACATTTATATATTCATTTGGAAGCAAATAAAATGGTTGGATGAAAGCAGCTGTTGAACAAGGCATTTTTAACTCTGAGAACAAGACCTACTGACAGACTTGCATTAACAACTCACAACAACTTATCAATGATGCAACAGTCATCTGGGAGGCTAAACGGCCTAAGGATGAAGCAATTATTTCCATCAGGGCCTTTCTAGTCACAAAATTCTTCACATTGAGAACTTTTTTCAAGCTTCGTCTCATCAACTAAACCGCTAAAACCACACTCACTCTTAAACACTGTCATCTTAGGCCCTTGAAGCATTAATCCAGTTGTTAATCCACCAGAAGACTGAGATCAAAATGGCATTAATCAGAAAAAAGTACCTCAGTTCAGAAACTATTAAAATAGCTTTTGAGCAACTCATTAGACAACGAGAGGTGAGGTTTTAATCTGAGCACATCCTCTCAGAAGGAGCTGCGGTGGAGAGGAATGCTAATGTGCAAACACACATATGACACACTCACATCTCAAGCGGCCCACATACCACAACCAATGAATGAAAGCTGCATGGGCCAGAATTAACAGAGGAAATTAATCTAACGCTCCAGATTGATTGATTCCATCTGCACTGCGAGATAGAACGGAAATTATTAATCCAAAAAGATTCCCTAAAAATAACATCAAGGAAATTAAAATTGAGATGGTACATCAGAAGTTGCTTCTCTGAGCACAATTAAAGGGGCCCTCCATAAATGTCCTGTATCATTGCACTTCCATAAAGTTGTGGGACTTGCAGGAGACACTGAATGACAGAATAGTCAAAACTGAAGCAATAGAGCAAACTGAGATGTCCCAATTTTTAGCTCCTAGGATGAATTAATCTCCAGAAAAGTTTCAATACATTTCTATAAAGAAATAGTAATTATAAACTTAACTCCTTCAATTTGGAAGGAAGGTTTTCTCTCATAAATTTCGGCAAGCCCAAACCCTTTGGATAACACTTCTGACAACACCATGGTTACTTTTCAAAAACTCCTTCCAGAGCCATAATGGAACTGGTGTTACAGTCCGAGAAGTACACATTACGAGTTGATCAATAGGGGATTTTTAAGAAGGTGCGATTTGTAAGGAAAAAAGGAAAAAAAACAAAAGTTGATTTTCCTAACTCATTCCTAACTCGTCAAATAAGGATGACTTGTCTCTGCCAACTCATCAAAATGTGGCACTTTGGGATGGCGGTCAACCCATCCTACAATCCCAGAGTGTTTTCTTACAAATAGCTCCTTTAAAGAAGGCTGATATAATTTATTTTTTATTTAATTATTTTTAATAATTTACAAATAAATTAATCTTATTATCAGTTAACTTAAGTTTAAATATAAATATATCTGGAATACCGTATTACAGATGTTACCTGGACTTCGTATAAGAAGCCTCATTGCAAAACAATTATGGGCTTCCCCACATGACTGTTGGAGGCAGCACAGCTATTGGTCGAGGTGAGTCAATAATTATAGTTTGTAAAATTGATGGGGCGCCCCTTTTGCAGAAAAATCACCCATGATTTGGTTTCCATCAGCTGCAAGACTGGACCTTGTTGTGGTTTTCCAACTACCAGGAGACCAACTGAAAACTTGTTAACTTGGCTTGCAAATCCCAGTCTGGGCAAAATGAAAAATGAATTGCATTAAGGTGATGACAGATGGGAGTACGGTCCGAGGTTGGGAAAAGGGATTACAGTGAGACGATAGAAAGGAGCAGCTTGGAAGAGTTGTGATGAGTTGTATGAGGAGATACATACCGATGTGGACTTTGAGAAAGACAAAACATATACAGAAGGCATTTGTATGTTCTGGAAAATGCCTAGAGAGCTTTAGAGTTCTAAATGAGACCAAAATGTGGTGATGTCAGCTAAGAAGCAAGCTTGAATAAAGGGTTTGGTCTAGTATAAGGTCATGGAGCTGCAAGGCATCAAAGACAAGCTAAAAGCCACCAAAGGGAGTATTGGATGCTGAAAATGAACGAGGGGGTGCCTTGACTGTGTTTGGAGATTGGCAGGAAAACACCAATCACTTGACTGCTCATCATCAGGAGACCGGCAAGCTTGACAAGCTGACACAACAGCTGCAGCTGCCATGACAACAGGTGAATTTTCCTTGAACCTCATTGGATATGGTCCAGAGTGAAAGCAGCCAGTGTTTCCACCACCTCGCCTCAATGCACAATTGCATAAAGCCACAGGTGCTAAAACAACACGAGAGGCGAGGCAAGACCGCAAAATGACGGAGGAGTAAGAGCCGTTACATATTTCGCTCTTGTTATGTTTTCCATCGCCTCACCTCATTTCACACTTAAACGAAAACCACAGGTGGTAATGTATCTGTCAAGGACTTGACCGGAGCATGGCCATCTCTGACAAACTGCAGAGAATGAACTCAAGAGCTGGCGAGGACGGGAACAGGCAGAGATTAAAAATTTTTTGCCAGGAGGGACAAAAGTCGAATTTGGTAGTGATCTGATTTAAAGTCTAAACAAATTCCAAATTTAATCCAGAGCTTTGGCAGTCTTGCAATAAGCCACTGGAACAAAAAAACAAAAGCACACACCCGCTTTTGCCAACACACACACACAAAAACACAAAAACACACACACCCTGAAACCCAGGAAACAAAATATAGGCAAATAAACTAACTGAGAAAAGCTGACAAAAGGTCTGTGCAACAAATGACTGAAATAAAAAAGACACGCTGAGTTACAGGCCTGCCATCTATGATCCATGTCTTTTACTATTGCTGCTTGTATTGTTTCTGTCAGATCTAACAAGGCATCTTTTTAGGCTCCTGTGACCTAAGTCTTATTAAGAATATATTTAATTCACTTAAGCACTTAAATGAATATTACAAAAATCACTCCTGAACAAAGCAGGCGTACTTGGGGTTATTTCCTTTAGTCTGGTATGAGTAAAATGAGAGGAAAAGAATTAGAAGCCACAACAATTAATACATCTTTATGGAACTGAAACAATTAATCAATCACGATTTTGATGAGTTATCCTTTATGTCATGTTTTTCCAGCAAAAAAGCCAAACGTTTTTTGGATTCTCAATTTTTTGTCTCGTAGCTTTAGGTTTTTATAAAATGGAAAGTCAGACAAAATAAACAATTAGAAGACATTGACTTGGGCTGGATAATAAGATGGACATTTTCCACTTTTTTCTGGCATTGATAGACCAAATATTAAAATAATCAAAACTTTAAAGTTAAAATTATATGAATAAAAGCTGAACTATAACTCATTAATAACTCATCACAAATAAATATTTGGTCCTAACAGGTCACTGAGAATCTGAGCTCAGGAAGGACCATTTAATATTTTGTTTAACTGTGCTTGATTAAGAGTTGAAGCATCAATGAGGGGTTTTCCAAGATACACAGCATGGTTTTACTTTTATTTCAACTATAACACCCACAGTTCATGCAACACAAAGCCACTAGAAACTGAAGGACTGCTACTTGACCTGTAGAGGCCCCCCAACTCTGGTACACCATTGTTACCATTGTCAGTGCTGTCACCATGCCAACTCAGAGCCAAACCTTTGTGACTTGCTTGGTGACAAGGGGATCTGATCTTTGACCACATGCTTCAAAACTCCCACCCCACTGAGTAATCCTGAGGATTTAAGGGCTTAACGTCGCCCAGAGTGTCCTGAGGTGCCGAGTGTCATATGCATTTGGAACAGGGACCAAATGTGTTTTTAGTAAGAAACATATCTTCAGACGAGGTAAATGAGTGTTGTTTGGCAGGGCTGATGAAGATGGAGCAGACGCTTCCTATCATAACAAATCAAAAACTGTAAATGTGTTTCCCCCCACACAGCATATTCATTTCATTTTTGTTTGGTTAGAGCTTAAGAATTAAAGGATACAAGTTTAGGGGCTCTATAAATATGTATTTTGAAAAGAGAGGAGATCACTCAAAGACACAAACCCAAACTAATCAAATAACTCTCTCTGAGCATGATGTCTAAGATCAATCATATGAAGAGGGGAAAGTAAAAACAGGTTCAGAGACTCGAATGTGGAAAAACTGTTAAATGAATAAAGACCAAGTTAATGAACAGTGACATCTGGTCTCATGCCCTAAGATCTAAAACATGGTCAAATGAACAAAGGAAACTGGACTGAAAAAGGGTAGTTACACCCTTAAGCGTGTAGAAGTCACCCCCTCCCCCACTCTGCACTTTTTTCACAAATCCACACACTTATTAAATATAGTTAATGATTCATAGGTTACGTTTCATGTAATTAAGTTGTCACTTTTTAAAGGCCAGTTTGGGAGAAGGAAATCCCACATGACGGACGCAAATGCAATGAAATCAGCGCTGAGCTGTGAAAAACTTCGATTGAAATCCCCTTTAATTGTACTTTATGTGAACCATTTCAGCCGTGTGTCAGACACCGTGTGCAAGCCGGCGCCCATTTCCCCTTTCAAGTCATTGTGAAGGACTGAACTTACCCTTCGGAAAGACACGACGTAGAAAGTATCGCCGCGACGATTGATCTCATCAAAGAAGTCGCTGTAGGTGTGATGAGGTGCGTAGTATACCTGCAGCTCGTTGCCAGGATTCCTGTTGATAAAGAGTAACAAGGTTACAGACAAATATGGGGGAAAACACAGAAACATTTTCAGGAATTTGGAGAAAGACAGATTTAATCAATATGGTTGTTTAGGGTTCGGGTTAGGTTAGGGTTGGTCGAGTGCTGATAAACAATGTTTGTTGCCGGAGAAATGTATTTTATTTAGCAAATTTCAAGCGAATACAATTATTTAAAAAGGAGCGCTGTGGAACTTTGGTGTTGTGCTGGAAGTTGGTCATTAGTTTATGTTAGAAAGCTTCTGTTGCTCTCTGTTAGTGGGGCGGAGAGAGGCACCGAGACGCGGCATTCGAGAACATGCATGGGACTGTGGCAGTCCTTCACAAGGAAATCCACAGCATTAAACAATTTAAACATATCATCCTTAAACTTGTTTAAGTAACCGACAAAGACAGGGAAGTTCTCATCAAATATGGCCAAAAAAAAGTGAATAATACATGTGAATTGCCACAATTGGCTGAGGGAAATTTTGATGGGTATTTATCCTTATATCCTTATTTGTAACCTAGCCAATTCATCAAGAAAATACCTGGCAGATGAATCGATAATCAAAGAGTAACATCGATTTTGCATATTAAAGTGTGTTTACAGTTCCTGGGTAGTACTACCATGTGAACAAAGTA
The DNA here is from genome assembly GCF_900880675.1 of Sparus aurata. Taxonomy (NCBI): domain Eukaryota; kingdom Metazoa; phylum Chordata; class Actinopteri; order Spariformes; family Sparidae; genus Sparus; species Sparus aurata. Next base: position 13,287,024 of record NC_044197.1, read on the forward strand.
GTATAAAGCCTTTTTGTGGATGAGGATGAAACCAAAAAACAAAAAACTACTGTGTAAGGTAACCTATGATCTCTCTGGGACCTTGTTACAAGGTGTCATGCTTGAAATGGCAACTTTTAAATTCAAATTCAGGCTGAACAGTGGCCTTGCAGAGGTTAACTGCTGAAACTGATTTCCTCTCCTTTGTCCTGCAGCGCTGGATGTTTCATAGCCTTCTAGACTTACAACTTGGAAAAAAAACTCTAAGAGGCCAAAAAACTATTCGCTCCATCTGTCTGAACGAAACTACATGGTGCACTCCAGTATCAAAAAGGCTCTTTTTGACCGCCAAACCTCAGCAGCAGTGTACAAAGTTCATGCTTTTAAATCACTGCATCATAAATCAATCAGATTGTAAAAACTCAAAAGTCTGGCAAACGCCAAAATTGTTGCAATAGAAACCTTAATGTTATAATTTCTATTTCAGGACCCAGTCTGATCTAACACAATTTTGCAACAATAAAACACAAGCTGTATATTTCATGTATTGTTATATTGTGATGTATTGTTATGTCTACACTTGCTTTACACAATCTATTTGTGTTGATCTGCTTACAAACACTCCTGCCCACATCTCTAAACAGATTACAGCTCACGGTTTTAGTTTACAACACGTTATTGTTTTACCACACAAGTAGTCGTGACAGTGTATTTGTTCTGAAATTTACAGCGTTCTGCCCTGTAGTTGTCAAAAAAAAGCTCAATGCAGCTTTTAAAATCGAATCGGAATTGTTTGTGAGAAACAAATTGAAACCTTGAAAAATAATTTACTTGTGTGAATCTGAGACAAATACATTGCGACTTTACTCACTTTTCCTCTGTAGTATCTGTGTATTGGACGGTCACAATCTGGGCACTCTCTGCCTCCTTATTCTCGGTTTTCTGTTGGGAAAAAATGAGAGAGAATTAGCTATAATCTCTTTATATTCGCTTCAACTAACCATTAGAGAGAGCAGGATAAACTCTTGGCAACTACATCTGACGCATAAATACAGGCTCCACTCAAAACATTATAACTGAACATCATTCCAAAACATCGCACCCACATTCCTGTCCTACAGTTTACAATGGTCAGCATTGTAGGGTTCCATATGTTGAAATAATGGGCAGGCTTGTGTGTCGGTAGGGCTGAAACGGCTCAATACAGGTGAGAAATAAACACATCCACACTTCGATTTAAAGTAAAATGAAGAATGGGTATATACAAACTGGGTATCTCCGAGAGGATTAGACTAACTCTGACAGATTTTGAAAAAAAATTATGGAAAAAAGGAGCAGGGGGTACTAATCCCACAGCCCCCCTCTAAGTGTTGTGTTTACTTTCTCAGGGCTGCAGGATTAAACTCGGCCCAATAAAGAGAAATGAGAGGCAGAAAAAGGGGAAGGTGTGAGGGGAGGTGAAACAGTGGTGAAAGAGAGGCTTTGGGTTTGCCAAAAATCCCTTTCTGCTGAAATTAATGACCTAAATTCATGTGAAGTTTAGTTTGTAAGCTTTACTGCAAAAACTGAACATCAGATTCTTTTTCTGCACGGCCCATTAGACGTGTTTTCCTGTTTTCCAGAACACGCTGCTGGGACTTACCAGAATGGTCCTGGTGGGTTTTTGATTGCTGTTATTCATGCGCCTGGATTTGGTCTGCTGCACTTCATGACGGTGGACCCAACCCCTCAGCTCATGGGCCAACCTGCCAATCAACATATATATATATATATATATGTGTTTTGGATTTTGTTTTTTTTTACATATAAGCTAGGATCTGCTTAATCTGTGAGAAAAGCATGTTTCATAACTTACTCTAAGCACTTGGTCCTGTTTACAGGAGGCTGGCAGGGAGGAGATGGTCTGAGGAAGATGGGGTCCTTCACCACCATCAGGGCCTTATCCTCAGCGCTACAACAAGCAAGAAAGAGCAGACAGAGAGTGTTAAACAAGGAGGAAAGTGATAACTTTACAAGGCTTTTCAGATGATCTCAATGTTAAGTAAGTAATATCTGTTAAAAATATTTTCCACATGTTCGGAATATGCTTTGAATGCAATCTGAGAGCCAAAATGGCTGCTTGCCTACTGACAGAGGTGAAACACCCAGTATCGAGTGAACGGGAAGATAAACGGCACCAAAAGCAAACCCAGTGGGGCTTTAGTTGTTGAATTTTACAGGTTACTAATACCTTTTATTGATTTAAATTCTTGATACGTGACATGTGCAGAGGTGGTAGAGCTGCTGAATGTAGGCACAAAAACACTGAAAAGGGAAAAGCAGAGAGTCTGAAGCGATACGTCTGCAAGCTGCTTAGAATGATCGAACATGCTACAGAGAAGAGAGCATTACCACTCTGTGGGTTTAAATCCAGTCTGATTATGACAGACGAAAACAACAGTCTAACAGTCAGGGTCACCATGAGGTGGGTTCACAAACATTATGGCTAAGCAGCACAGTGCAGTGAATGACTTCCTCCTCAGACGTTACTGTGACTTTAATTACAACTGTAGACCTCAGTGAATGAATGATTTTGTTCCTCAGGGTGATGATGTAGACTGTCCACAGTCAGTGCCCACCTGCAGGGCGCTTGTTACCAAAGCATCTGCCACCGAGGTAATACCTCCCCTGGGCCCCCCTGATCAGAGCCGACACATCGACTACGCCTCGCACTCCCGTCACCCAACGCTCTGAAAATGGTACGGTGAGGCAACATGTCAGACCGCAGGGGCCTGATCATAAGTCTGACCGAGGGGCCCGTATTAACCTTCCCGCACACACACCTTCCTGTTCAGTGGGACCCGAAGATTAGGTTGCATATCTCCCCCGTCATCCTCCCCTCTTCTGCGTTTGGTGCTGTCACCCCTTTTGTAAAGGCTAATGTGTTCCTTCCTGCCTACGTTGGCTGTATGCTGGTGGGGAAACCTGATACTAGAGCTGAATGGTATGCATTAACATGTAACATACCCTACACAGAGATCTGAGAAAGCACAGGCTGGCAATGCCACGCAGACATTGGACATTCTGACCACCTTGCAAAACATCATTTTCGTGACATGGGGTTCCAGGTAATGTACCAAACAAGAATGTTATTTATGCAATTTACAAATGAGACTGTTGGGGCTCTATTGCATAAAAAAAAGAAAGAAAAATACATAAACCTTTAGAATAATAAACTGTTACTGGCAATGTCAAACAAGGCCCGACCCCAATTTCCCACCTTGTTACTCAAGCACAACTGCTGGCTGACTAGCCAGAGGCCTGGAGGCATTTTAAAGTTAGACGTTTGGACAGAGTTGGTCACTGGCTGGCGCACATGTTTACACGTGCCGTAATGAGCTGTACGATTTCAGACTCAGCCCCAGCACAGGTGCATCCTGGTCCGCTGACATGGTGTCGTGTTGTGAAAGGTGTCGGGGGTGGGGCGTTGAGCTCATTACCTGTCGGCAATCTCTGAGGGGCCACTGCTGAGGGGATCGGACCCCATCATGGCCTCTGTTTCTGGCTCTGATGAGAAACCCAACAGGTGTCTGCCGCTTGGCTGTGGGGAATAAACTTCATGCTTGGAGCCGCCCTGTAACAGACTGATGAAACAGAGGGCTGGTGAGATCAGGAAGGAAGACAAGTGAGGTTAATCTAGGACAGATTAGGAAAAGAAGAACTGGGTACTGGACTGAAACAGCCGCCAAATTCCATGTATCCCACATCCTGCGCACAGGAGGGATTTTCGTTTTTTAGCCACAAGCAGAATCTGAACTCTGATCTAGACTGTATAACCCAAAGCACACCGGGGCACACACACAAGCAAAAATACACACAGTTTCTTTCAATGGTATTACTACACTGGGTGGCATTTTCATTTCAAAGGGATCCGACCTCAAAAGCAGGCATATTTTGCATTCCACAGGAGAGCCCTGACACAAAACACACAGATGTGAGCACAGGTACAGACACACACAGCCTTTAGCCACTGTGAAAACCACTCAAGTCACGAAAGAAAACTCATTTATGGGTCCCAGGAAATGTTTTTCATGTTAAAGCTCTAGAGATAAAGACTGAACACATTCCCAGCACGGAGCACATCCAGACTTTCAAAGCAAACAAATCTGACAAGTAGATGCTTGCATCTTTGAGGAGAAAAATATTCTCGGGAGAAAACAAACATTTTTATAACATGAGAACAGAGAATTCATCATTACTGTTGGAGGTGGATTGGGAGCTTACACAATGTCTCCATCTGCTAAATGGGTTGAATTGGCGCTCTTTCCCCTGCGTAATTTTACATAACTCATCTTAATTTGTCACTGTTGTTAATATTACAAGCGGAGACGAGAAAAACTGCCATAAACTAATGTCTTATACTTCTTTTGGAGCCTGAAATGATTTTCTTTTTGCACTTTGCACCAATGGTAAATGTTTACTTTCCGTCTAACCCATCAGGTTGTCTAGAGACTTATTCACCCATTAGTCACCAACTCCTATAAACTCTGGCAACAACAACAGAGGGATGGAATATACACACAAGAGCCTCTTGGCCCAGATGAGATATCAGTTGTCCACTTCTTTACCAACTACATCAGGACTTGTACAGTATGTGCATTATTGGACTACATTATTGTGGACTGTAGCACGCGATTGTTGAATTCACCATATTTTGCTCAAAGCTTTAAAGGGTAATTGTTGTGAATTCATGTGATACACAAAAAAGCCTTAGCTCAACCTTTGGAAAAGACTGAGTCAACATCAGCTTACGTTTTTAGGCCAATGTGTTAATTAACTTTGTCTGATTCTGGGTGAAGCAGGTTTGTGTGAACATATTGCTTCGATGGGAAATGTTCTGCACTGCATGTTTTCAATAAACATTTTTGCGTAATGTCTTACATGAGAGGCGAAGTTCCCACAATGAGTCATGAGGCTTCCTATTTGTTTGCCTCCAGAACTTAAAACTCTTGTGCATCCACAACATGTTACAGTTTCCAGGGACCTTCCTCCATCCACAGTATCTGCATCAGTGTGCTTTTGCTTTTAGACACTAAAGCAAACTGTTGTGTGAACAGTCAAAGTCATAGACAGATCCATAGTCATACATTATGTGTCATATGCTCACCTCATTGGTCCAACGTTGAGCACAAGGAACACCAGCACCACCATGAGACACACAGCTCTCCTCTTGGGGGCCTTTGCAGTTAGTACTGCGTTCTGCAGGAAAAGAAAGTTGTCAAGTCACATTATTATCCCAAACTGCAAATCATAGATATATGAGTAATCAATGAAGGACCACTCTCTAGGCTTGCTCTCTTTAGACTGTGTGGCTGCATTAGCAGAGCTGCTGCTTCTAGCCTCTCACCTCACTCAGCATGTCCTCAAGCTGTCTCTTGAGGTTGCCATTCTCACACTTGAGTGCCTGATTCTCAGACAACGCCACTTTCAGGCGAGCTTCCAGTGATAGCAGATACTCTTTCTTCTTCTTCCGAGAAAGGGTAGCTGACTCGCGGTTCTTTATCATGCGTTGCTGCCTCTGGGACATCTTGGACTGGAGGGAGGGGGAGAGAAAGAAAAAAAAAAAAACAGACATAAGAGACATAAGAATAATGTTATGACATAGGTCATCACCCATGTCATGTCCACTTGACACCAAACAGGAGAGTCATGTGGTTATTGTAAGAATGCAATGAAATGCCTCCTTGAGCCACCTGTTGCGTTGTAGATCATAGGTTCCTCTCTGGTGTGACATCATGTTTATCTATGAGATGTATGGTTGAAGTGAGAAATCACTTGAGAAATCTTTTTCTGTGAAACCACCCAAACCATTGTGTTAAGCAGGGCTGCCCAAAGTGGGGACTAATGGCCAAAGTTGGCTCGACAGGTGTTTCTGGTGGTTACTTTTTTCTCATGCCGGTGTCCCCCTCTCAAATATGGATGGCAAGGTGAAAAAGTACCTTAAAGAAGGGAGGGGGGCTCCTACATAAAAGCCAGGGTCAACTTTGTTATTCTGAGTGGGAGAACACCTCGGCCAGCCTCTGATGCTCTGCTTTACTACAGTGATAGGACAATAAATAAACATGTTCAAGATGTGTTGCATGGTTAATGACACCTCTGCAACAAATCATGGCTTTAATGTCGCCCAAAAGAGCCGTTAAGTGCACATGATCAAGCTTCTGCTTAAAAATATTTACACTGACATCCTCTGAGAGGTCCAGAGGTCGCCCGCAATGCCTCTGTTCTCACTGTGAAGAAGGATGTGTTTACGAAGTGTGTCACGCTTTGACAAATGGATTCACATCTGAGGCACATAAACACATAGGAACTATTTATGATCGACGTCTGGATTAGGGACTTAACGGTACATGAATTCATCCCAAACTGTCACGGTAAGAACGTCACGGTTTTTATGTCACACTATGGCGAGAATATCAATGCTCTTATCCACATTTCATCCCAGTTAATGCTGGCAATACAGACGGCATCACCCATATGTGCCAATCACTGGAGCCATGAATCCCAACAACTTATCCCCGCTGTTTTCAAGCAGCCTCTAGATGGGAAAGCCGTCAGAGCCAAAGATACTGAAACAATTGCCATTTGTTTTTTGTCTAAATCCCATTAAAGGCAAGCGAAAAACAAAACACATGGTGATACATATGTAAAAATAAATAAATGAGTGAATAAATAAACAAGAACAGACAGTTTTACAGCTCGTTTCCTGTAAGGATAACCAATGGGATTCAATCCGCTCAAGGTCGACGAGGTGATAACTGAAAAACAAAGTTTTGCACGCAAAACCAAACAGCAAATATCTTGACATGACCTCTCGCAAATTAACATGACCCATGGCTGTGATGACTATCCAAACACCATCATTGACCATCCAGTCCCCAGCTACCCCTCTACTGCCCTTCTCCAAACACAAACACCAGGGTAAGTCTCTAAGATCCTGGACCTAATAGCCCCACTGGTGATTAAGTTATTTGGATCCCTGTATTTGTGTTCTGTCTCCTGAGAAACCCCTCTGTCTCCCAGCCCAAACTGGGAGCTGTGCCACTAGCCTGAGCCTGGGAACGCTGAAAGTAAGCAGTTACCAGGGAGTGGAGAGCAGGGGGAACCTCACATCACCACCAAAATGAGGCTGAGGAGAAAAATGTGGGGCAGGGGGGGAACAAAATGGCAGAGTGGCACCTCTCAATTAACCTCACTTGAACAGATGGAAACAGGGCTGCTGGTCCAAGCTCAAACTATTAAAGTGCTGATGGGAAAAGAAAAAGCCAGGCCAACCCATCCCGGCATTCCCTCCCTGTCACACTGCTGTTGAAGGTTCACATTCAGCATCCGAAGGGTTACTCCAGGAGGAAGTGTGGGATGAACCATTAACCCCTCCAAATGGGAGGGGAGTTTAACAAGTTTGGGTGAAAACGTGTCCTGATTTTACTGTAGGTAATAAACACCCAATAACTGTGGCATGCGTTCTACAGGTGAAATAACTGTCAACCTGTGATGTTGAATTCATTTCCCTTTTAAGGCACTCCAATTTCCTAAATCTCCACATGGTGATTAACTGATTCTGCTTTTAGTACTGTGGATTAAACATGTAGAAGTAGAGCAAAAGTAAGTGAGCATATTGGACTAGTTGACTAATGTCTTTTGGCTGTTTTGCTTTGTTGTATTATGGTAACTTATCATAGGCATTGTTTATTTCTTGTATAGTTGTATAAATTATTACTGTATATATCTTGCTTTCTATTTATGTTATGTATAGTGTTTTTTTTTTTTCTTTTTCTTGCAGGCCCACTGCTGCTGTGACAAAATAATTTCCCAGTCTGGGATCAATAAAGTAATTCTATTATATTCTATTCTAACTGTTAAGCCTGAAACACACTGGGCCAAACCGTTGGCCATCTGAGACTCGGACGAGTTCGGAAACAAATCTGTTAGATGTGTTCAGCTGTGCTGGAAGCTTTTGGGACCGCGTGGACAGCGTCTGCTCCGATTCAACTTGCAAAGTTTGCTGTTGGCCTTCTGAGCCATTGGATTCTCTGATCATTTGTGTGGTAGCTGTATGACCATTCTGATTGGCGGTGTGCTAGTGAATCAGTGCGGTGTCTGGGAGGGGCGGAATTATGTGTGCGCTGCTGAACTCTACAGTGTGCGCTTTGTTTTTCTATGCGCTCCGTTCCATCACTTCCTGTTTTCATGTTTTGGATTACTGGCATGAGACTAGCGCCACCCGATCTCGCGCAAGCGCAGAACGTACACGCTACTGTGTAACTGGCAGCCGTCGAGGCGGTATGTTTCAATGCAACTTTTCTGCCAAACGGATCAGACGAGAGGCAACGAAGTGGTCGGATAAAGGCGATAAAGGCAGTTGGCTGTTGGTTTGAGTCTGGGCGGTGTGTGGGGGCCTTTAGTCAAGAAACTGGTATTTTTTCATGAACAATATCATGAGTGGACTCAACTTCCGATCTAAAAAGCGAGACAAGGTACTGCAGAAGAACTGAAAAACTGCATCCTTCCTAAAGCCCAGCAGGGGCGAATCCAGTTCTTTAATACAGCATAATGTTAATTTTGTACATTATTATCAAAAACTAAATTTCATGAATTAAGTATGAACGTGTGGACTAGGTCTAAGAGTCAACAATAAAGCAGGATATCCGGGCATGGCTACCACAGCCTGTCCTCGGATTCTCATCCAAATATTGTCTGCTATTATCTATCATACAGTCTGTGGTATTTTTAAAAGAGATGTACCAAGTCAAAAAATTCACACTTCCATTCGCTACATGACAGAAGGTCATGGCTGTCAATGTAGCTTTGTGTGATGTTTTCTCAATAGTTTTTAAGTCCAGAGAGCAAAAATGTTGAATGTATTTTCAACATATCATATGATGAAATATTCAACTTAAGAGCCTTGTATTAATCAAAAAGGTACCATGCTGTTCCACCCTGACATCCACGATAGCCTTCTCCCTGTATGAGTTTTGAATAATAAGGCACAAACTGAGTCAACATTGAAGAATCCTGAACAACCTCCACTCATGCTTCAGAGAGCTGAGATGGCATTAATCAAACTCCCTTGTGTCGATCCTGGATGGAGATTTCTTCTTTAGTTCAACAGAGCAGCCCAATTTGGAAACTAAGCAGGCCTGCAATTCCAGGCTTTGCTGTTTTTCAGTCTCAAACTCGAACAAGAACACACACACACACGCATTCACGCACACGCACACTCACACTCACACTCACACTCACACACACGCACACACAAATCCCCAGTCGTGTAGGAGCTCATTACATTACAGCGATCCAATCCCTGATGGCTGTTTACAGCTGTCGCAAATGCTTCGTCCTGCACAACACCTGTCTGAAGCATGTAATCGTTAGCAGCCCCTTAATGCCATGGCTTATAAAGGTGAACTGAAATACAGTACTGCAAGCATGAACAGTGGCAAACTCATACATACTGTAGATACGATGTGCAGTCACACCTGGCACTAGCATGCCATCTTTAACAGGCATTTTACAGATCCCCCGGCCCACCACTGAGCTGCGGCCAAACCACAGCGAGCTTATAAAGTGAACACAGCTGCGGCGTGTCCGAACACTAGCACACACACTCGCACAGCATGACGTGGCTCGAGAGCTTCTTGGTGGGTCAGGAAAAGCCCAACAAAAGCAGGACTATGTCACCTTAGAAATATGAAACAACATATTCTCTTTCTTACAAAAAAAGCTGAAATCATAACCATTTCAACAAACCCTACCTCACGTTAGTACAAATTGCTGCCTGCTACAGTCTTCTTATTAGCTTGTGGTGGCTAATGTTAGCAAACATTTGACAGATATTGCTGTATAAGTGATGTTACTGGGTCACAGATTCTGTGACTCTTCTCAACTTGAACTCCTGTTCCACTGATTAAATTTTTTTTTACCAATGTCTCACCTCTTAAGTAATAAGAAGTACCATGTCATTAAAATGTCTACAAAAAGACTAGAGCTTTTTATATTTTATGTTGAGAATTGCACTTACACTATCCTAAACATTATCCTCAACTTACATTAATATAAACCTAAAGAATATTTCAAACCCAGAGAAATGAAAATCTAAGTTACTCGGTTGCAGTAACTTCAAGGAAAGATTGGGAGATTGTGGAAGGAAGTCGGCAAACGTGGCTAACACTTTAAAAAATTACTTCGTCCATGGACATTTCTGCCTTAGTCAGGTAGATATATTTTCACTAGTAATAGTGGTCGCTTAATAATAAAAGACAAAAACTCCCACAATCCCATGCTACCACTTTTTTAGAGTAAGTAGCAGAGACTACAAACTGTACGTTTTAAACAACCAGATTCAGCAAAATAAATATATTTTTCTTACCTTTATAAAAAATGTCCTAGGGAACACTTTCTATGAGGCCCATGCCTACAATGCATTATCAACATACACAATGATTTATAACCAGCATGTAATGTATTACATCTTATTAAAACACAAGGAGTTGATTACTTTACCGAAAGCATCCAATGACCACTTAAAATCGCATTATAATTATAATGCATTTTAATAGTGATTAGCCTTTAGTATAAAATGAATAATGTATTACTATGACGATTTCAATTCATTATGATCCTTGAAAGAATATCTAGTGACCAGCAATTATAAAGTATTGATAATTGGCCTAATGAATATTTATGATGGCTTATGATTATGCAGCACTATGGGTGCATTAAAACACAATATACTAGAACAAATATGCTAAAAATGTGTTATGATGCGTTATAGACATGGACTTCAAAAAAAGGGTTACCAAAACTTCCACTCTTCTCTCTTGAGAAATTAGTGGAGGTGTCAGCTCATTCCCTCTCACAATTAATGTATACAGTCCCTCCCCTTTAATCACCTTGTGTAAACTTTATTGACTTGGCTACCCTAACAAGTGGCTGAGAGGCGTGTTTGCTCTGGCCTCTGGGGTTTGGAATTCCTCGACATTGTTCTCGAGGTCTGGCACGAAAAACTGCTTCTCCAGACTTGATTCTACCCGTGATAATTGGACAGGTTCCTCTCAGGCCCTTTTTTCAGGGGCAGACTATTTTTACAGCCAGAGGTCAGCCATCACATTTATAAAACAACAACCACTTGTTAAATTGGAGTTGAGGGTTAATCGTTAAAAATAGTCTGATGGAAAACATTGTTAATGTCATAATAAATTTCGCAGATGGGTAAAATAGAACATCGTGACATTAAGTTGTGACTAATGCTTTTCACATTCGTAGCCATGGCATCAGGGCCATACAGTGGTGAGATGATAATATTTGAAAACTGGATCCAGTTTCTGTGGTCGTCCCAGTGTCACCACCGAAATCACTGCAGTTGATTTAGAAGACATTCCACAAATGTGACACACATGGTTCTCCCTAATTAAATTAAGTTACCGTTATGAACAGTGAGGCTTCACTGCCACGTCAGATCTTGTAGGCAAATGAGAAAACACTGTGAATGTGAAAGTTCTGCTCCCAAAAAAAAAAAAAAAAGAACAAAACAAAACAAACAGAAAGGAAATCAGGGTGGGAACATGTTTCCCAACTCACTGAGAGCAAGTCATCAGGAACCGCTGTGCTGGGGGGCCGAAGCCTGAAACAACACTGATGTTGCTGAAACTCATGGCATCTCTCTGACTTGCAACAGAGGCTGACCATTCAGACTAGCAGAAACAGCATTTGCAATCCATTCTAGCAACAAGAAGATAATAAGATAAACAGGCCAACAAACCAGCCCCAAGTCTTTAAGAAAAAAAATAGGACAAGCAATGCATGAAAGATGGGAACCTTTACTAAGAGACCACAAGCTTGAACCATGGACAAAACATACTATGATTGAATTTTCTTGATTGTTACTGAACTGATTTAACTTCTAAATCTCTGGGGCAGTCCCTTCTGCACTTAACAGTACCTCATAAGATTTCCTGAAAGCTTTACATTGTCCTGTGCTGTCATAACACAGACCTATCAGAAATGAGTTCACAACGGACAAATACTGTGTTCACTTTGCATGTCTCTCTGAACACCGCAGCTGTCCTGACATCACCCCTCAATGCAACACACGGAGAGATCCACCCTTGGTCAGAGTAATGTCCTCTATGACACCATTCAAGCTGTCTGAACTACAATTACATAACGTACGTCGTTCCAATCAAACCCCACAGGTGCAAACAAAGCAGAGGCCAACAATGATCATCTGTGGTTTGTTTGCAGCTCTATGAAAACCATCGAGTTTCCGGGGCTATTATTCTGACGACCAGCAACTTATTTACAAAAAAATGACTCATTTAATTACATATTAAATGAAGGAACTATCATGAGTACAAGAGGAACAAACAATTCAAGCCACAAAGTACGTCATGGTGCGTGCTGAGCGTGCAGCTGCATCCTTGTCTTACCCTCAGTTAAGAAGTTTTTTTTTTCCATTACAAAGTGAAAAATCATTAAAGCTGATGTTGTTTTTTCACTTGAGGCCTAATTTGTGTCTTTATATAACTTTTCCTTCAGTGTGGAAACTTTCACCATCATAAATACAAATGTGTAAACGTTTGACTTCAACAGTTTATTTTCACATGCAGAAATTAAAGTTAATGGTTTGTGAAATTCCAATAAATACTAAAAAATAGGGGAAGATGAGAAACAAAAACTTTATGTTGGAGGGGTTCCAGTCCGAGTGTGAACATGGCAACCACATCAACATAGTAACCTATCGAGCAAGTGTATGCATGACCTGCACATGTCCATGCGACGAAGTACAAGCGTGCAGCTGCCAGCAAATGCACACAGGCGAGTCCTCGCATGTCTATGCACACAAACACAACTCTTGAAGGAAGTCCTGTTAAAAGGCCTTGTCTAATAAATTGCTTGGACACATTCTTAGTAAGGCAGAAACTTAAAGAGTTTGACCTCAGAAGGAGCTTGTGAGCAAAAATTCCCACAGATTAAAGAGTGAGATATAAAGCAGAGAAAGATACTCTTCCACTGAGAGCAACACGAATCAGGGTGGTGTTGATAAGGGTAATGTGTGCACTGAGAAGATGTTTGACAAGGATGTCAAAGATTTTTTGTTGTTCTGATGTTTTGTTTGCACAATCACCTGACCATTTAGAGCTATAGACTTGATTGTTCGCTAAACAACCTCATATTTGTCCAGCGCGTAGATTGAATCTTTTCATATTTGCAGTTCAACAGTCTAACAGGTAGGGAGAATTCTAATAAAGAGTGTGGACGGGACTCACATCGTCATCCGACGAAGGGCTTCGAAGTGCGACAGAAACCAATGGAGGAACCGGGACAGGGACAGGCCTGTCATGTCTGAGCGTTGGCATGGTGACCACGTTGCTGGTAACAGCCTGCGGTGCCTGGATATGTAGCACCTGGCTCGGCTGAGACAGCACTATGGGACATCCTGAGAACACAACACATAGGCATTTTAAAATTACAGGTCTCAGTTAAACTATAATCATATTTTTACAGTATGATTATGTGATTATGTGTGTCTGTCAGTTTCATGTGTTTATGGTCTCATCCAACATTTGTCTTCATAACAAAAATATTCACAGTAATATTTTATACAAGCTGGAAGCCACATCAGTCACTTATGGAAACAGCCTCCAGCTGCAGGTGGTACAGTCCAGCTCCTTGAACCCCATTCACCTCTGGTGACCTACATTAACCTCTTGTATTTAACAGGACTCTCTGTGTTTAAAGTACAGGTGGAAAAGATGTTTACCACCTCGACCTGTGGTCTTCAACTTCCACATTCCAAACAGAGAAGTGTGTGTGTTTTATACGCATGAATATATAAACATGCATATGTGCCCGTGTTCAAAATGGATTATGGTCTGAAATGAAGAAACAAGCCAAACCTCAACAAAACAAGACAATGTTCATGTTTATAAATGTCCTGTTCATGAAGGGGCCTCGCTGAGTGAAGCCCACCCTGCCCAGTAAGACTGTGCCAGGAACCATTCCTCACACTGACCCAGCAACCTCCACCTCCAATTCTAAACATCCTGTCAGTGCTAATTGTGTAGAAGTGTTAGCCGGTGCTGCTAATGAATGTGTGTGGTGCCAACCCTGTGTCTTGTGCCCATGCTCATCATCTGCAAGAAGAATTCATGAGGATGAAAGTCAAAAGAAATTAAAAGGTCTCGGGAACACCTGTCAGCCTTGTTGTTCTTTGGAAATCCACGACTGCCCACATCAGACACTACAAAATGTAAACCCATCAGTAAATACTTCAATTTTCTTTCTTCAGTTGCTGTGACGCACAGGGCTCACTCCTCAGCTGTAACTATTGTTAAGATCTCATAACACTGAGCAGGCCTGACCTGACTTCCATCTGGGGTCCTAACTTGGGTGTCTTGGCCCTCGCCATCAGCCAACTTGGCTGCTACCAGGCAGACAAGTTCAAACTCAAGTTAAAAGAGGTCAGATCCTCCACCCACTTGGGTCCCAGGCCATGACATAAGTATTTACACTGGCATAGGTGCTACTGATGTAACACACAGAACTGACCAAACTAGTGAACCACAAGAACAACACAACAATGATGTAAATGCACGAAACACACAAAATCCCACAGCAGCCCATAAATAATCTTTGGCTTATGCGTGGTTATAAAACAAAATGTTGTGATTACACATTTATGATGGCTGATTTGTACATATTTTGGACACAGAAAAAGGAGGATCTCCTAACCCAGAGTATGCTTTACTTCCAGTTATTTGACCAGAATAGCAGGCAGAGTGAGGACTGATGATCACTAATTTACAAAAACTAAGGTTAAAGCACCCTCTGCTGGCCAGAACACAACAACTAAATCATTGTCAAAGCAAGAACAACAGCCAAATTCATCAGAAATCACCAACATGACTAAAATCATATTATCCCTACATTAAAATGACCTATGGAATACTACAAAACAACAAACTGTTTGCCAACATATCTATTGCACAGGTCTGCAATATGGTGTAATGAGGCAATGTGTGTCTATCTATATGTTGCAGAGTGAGCTCTGACCTGGAGGGGGTGCTGGTTGGATGCTGACCGGAGTTGGTTTGACCACAGGCAGCATGGTGGTCTGAAGGGGCTGGATGATGATTGTCTTGGTCTGCAGGGGAGCTGCTGCATGAGCCAAGGGCACAGCTGTAATCAGCGGTTTGGGTTGGATGGAAACTTTTGGGCCCGTCTGAATCGGCCTCTTGATTGGCTGAGCTTGTTTGGCTGGGGGGTGTGTGTCAGGGGACGGGGGTGGAAGGAGTAAGATAAGACAAGAAAACAGCACTTGTGTAAATACAAGGAGAGACTGACTGTAAGCACAGGTGAGAACATTTGCATTTACAGTTAGAGGCTGTTTCTAAGAAGCTAGTTTGTTTTCCTTCAACATTTTTATTCTTTAGAGAGACCGTTTCTGTCTCTCTTTTCTCTATGTTTGCAAGCAGGCGCAGACTTTCCCCTGGTTTTTGGACTAAGTGTACAGATTCAGATGACTATATGATGATGCTGCAGCCTCACCTCGTGTGGTCTGGCTGCTCCTCCTTGGAGCTTTCTTAGCTGGGGGAGCAATCCCAGAGAAGCCGCTGGACTCCGAGCAGAATGAAAAAGGAGAGAGCTGCGACTGTGGGGACAGGGCCTCATCCTGGACGGGGAACAAGAGAAGACATATGTCTACTAGATAGTGGACCTCTATGTTTCAAGAGATCAGCAGTAAACAAGAGCATGGCTGTAGTTCAGTGACTTGTACAGTGAAATACGGTAAACTACAAAGGTTGAATTATTTTGACTTCTGCTGCTCTGACTAATGGTCAAAGCTGTGTCATGAGAGCACAAAGGCCTGTAATTGTCATCCAAATAGGCTACAGATGAACATTGTGCAAGATTGTTTTCAGGTTGCATCAGTCATCAACAAATGTCAAGGGAAAATATAGAAATCTGTCTGACAAAATACAATTCCTGTACTGTATTACAATATACAGTATATACAGTGCATGATTTGCAGTAGGAACACAAGAAATAACATATGAATCAAGTGTCCTTGTCAATATGCAAAGACTCATGCAGACAAATGTGTCCTTGGACACAGTCAGGGTGATTCAGTTAGCAGACAAATGTTGTGGCCAGACAAAGATGAGACCCTTGTCCTTGTTTTGACACATTGCGAAAACATCTGCCTGCTAAATTATGCTAATGCCTGTGAAGTTGTCAGC
This sequence comes from Sparus aurata, assembly GCF_900880675.1. Lineage (NCBI taxonomy): Eukaryota > Metazoa > Chordata > Actinopteri > Spariformes > Sparidae > Sparus > Sparus aurata. The sequence continues at coordinate 13,303,280 of NC_044197.1, forward strand.
ACCTTATACTTAACGAGGGGGCGGAGCACAGCTCAGACTGGCAGCACATTATTAGTGTGACAAGGTGTTTAAGGCTTTTGTTAATAAGGGTCTCAAGTGTGTATGTGTGTGTCGCTATCTGAAAGCAAAGAGCAGCTGTCAATGTTTGGACACCATCTGGATGGCAACAGCGCACCAAAAGGGATGCATATGCAAATGCTCACAACCCAATAACGAGTAAGTAAGATTTGCATTGGAAATACAAGTCAACTGGTGAAAACTGAGAAGGACAAAGAGTGGAACACAGTGACTTACCTGTAAAGAGTACGGGGACAGGGCTTCCACAGAGGAAGGGGAGGGGACGGAGCTCAGAGTGTGGGCAGGTGACAGAGAGTCCACGCTCACCTCACCATCTGGATACACAAGGACAAAGACAAAGGAAAATGTGTCATATATTTAGGCTCATCAACAGCAGGCGAATGTGGTTCACTTGCAGAGTCGGAACAGATCAGATCCAATATTGGTATCAGCTGCCAAAACGGACGTTATTCACTCAGTGAATATTGGACTGACATCACAGATACCTGTACTGATCCAGAGTCTGGTGAATTCATAAATTATTAATATGTGATACTGCAGTTTTAAACCCATTGACAAAATGTAGCTGAACAAATGTATTCATTCATTAGCAATTACACAGTTCTGCAAATATATACAGTAATCATCATATTTTTTGGTTTCCCAGAATTCTTGCCACAACGTAACACAGGACAGTCTACAGCTGAGTTAGCCAGTAATACCTGGCTTGACATGTCACGAGTTTTGAGATATTTTTATTCTTGAAACACAGCAACAAAGCAGGACAGCAGCTTGTTATGTGTGTAAATAATAATATGATAATATTCCTGTATCAGAATCAGATCAGCACTGAAACAATTTTGATCAGTGCACACCCTCTTTATCCTTTATTCATGTGGTAGTAATCCTACTGTTATTTTAATTTCCTCACCGGTGCTTTACTTGATAGCTACGTGCTTCAAAACCACAAGTGTAGCTGAGAAATCCTGTCAAATAGCCACAGTATATCACTGTGCAAAAGCACATTACATGGGTGGATTACATTACATCATGGAAATATTAAACAAATAAACATCACACTCATTCAGCTCTGGTTTCCATTTTTCATGCTGAAATGTGACAGCCATGTTCACACATATGTCAACATGTGTAGCTGTACCTGTGCAGGTGCTGCCTGTGTCCACTGCATTCCACAACGGTATGTCGATGTCAAAGTCCAGGTCCGGAACCTCGCTGACCTGAGAAACCGAGCACACACATTTGAAACAGTGGGTTTGTCGGAAGGCAAATTGGAGAAACAAAGGTGTTGTGAGCAGTCTACACATTATGCATTTGATCACTAGGATCTCAAACACCATGAGGTGCAACTTGGACGCATCTTCAGTGATAAACCTTTTGCATGCGATATACATTTCATGTCAAGTTCTTACGTCATATACAGCAGGCAGAGAACGCTCAGGTAGCAGCCAATAATACTCTTGTAAAAATTCTTCTTATTGCCTTCAGTATGGCTGACACCAGTGTTTGGGGGCTGCTGCTGTTCCTTCATCACATGACCTTACATAACATATGTGCGACCACGCTGGCTAATGATGCACCTGCATTTCTAGCTCAGCTCCACTGTCAACGAGACGATTTCTGTTGCACACTTTTCATAAAAGACTTTCAGGTTTCAGCGGACAGTTTCTATTTGCCTATTTAAAGGATGAGTTACTCACATAGCCGGCGTTCTCCAGAGCCTCAAGCAGCTCATCTGCATCTCCGAGGTTGTCGAGCTCATCAAACAGGCTAATGTCTGTGTGACGACAAGCATAGTGCACACAACAGCGGGTCAAACTATTTTCCATTGCACAGTTTAAGAGACTGAACATGTCTTTGGATACCAGATTAATACAATTACTAAAACTATTTAAATGTTTCATATCATATCAGTAAATCACCAAGCACTAAGAGCAAGCAGGCATACATGGCTTTTGATAGAATTTTACTTGAGACGTGAACTGGCAATTGAGAGGAGCTTAACTAGTTGTGCGACTGTAAGAAGATTCTGTATGAATATGAAGTCAGCATCTAGACCATCTTGTTTAACTGGCTGCGCGTGCGCCTTTAAAAAAAATGTTTTAGGTGCACCAGCACATCATTTACATGCACCTGATATTACATCTTTAACTGACTATTATTAACAAATGTTATAAATGTTTGTAAACAGGAATTCATTTGTTCAAGGCAACCGTCTACACAGCTAGTTTGTGATTGTTAAAACTAATCCATCAGCTACATTTATCAGGTGCACTGATGTGACCAATGAATGTGTTTAGTCACGCTTTTTTCACAGATTTTTAGTGGCACGTGTGTCGCACCCTTGAGCCATCGAAGCATATTAGCAGAGCTTTTTTAATGTTTCTGTGATTAAACAAAATGCACACAAAGCAGTTGGTCCTAATACAGAGGATGTACACTTACAAAACATCAAAACAACTAACACATAGACAGCATAAAACTTGAGGCTCTCGAAACACAAGCTGAAAACAAAACAAGTAAAATGGCATATTAAAAAATCAAAACAAGAAAGGAGTTGTGGATGAAGCACGAGATAGGATATGAACAATACAAGTTAAGTTCTTCAAATGATGGTCCATTATTATCATTAAAAACAACTATCATGATATATACTAATAACAATAATACAAAATACATCTCACTTGTTTCATACACTAAAATGTACATGTTATCATTTTTTTGAGAGCATCACTAGCGAATGGGATTTTCTCCCCATGGTAGAATTAGGCCAGATGTACCTTTCTATGAGGTGAAATAACTATTTCACATATATTTACAAAAACAAGAATTTTAGAAAGGACACATGAGAAATTCACAAGAGCAGCAAAGCGTTCATCGCAGTTTATGAATCTTACATCATGTGCCGAGAAGCTTACAGTGACGTGTCTGTATGAGACTAGTGCACTGTGTGTGTCTCCAGCCGCGGTGCTGCTTATTATTTACATGACATCCAGACTCAGCCTGTTACATCATCACACATCATCTAAAGCTAGCATATGCTAACAACGTTAGCCAGTTAAGTACCAGTTTGTACCCCAGATGTGTGACAGTTACTGAGGCACTAGTCTCGTCACAGTGTGTATTTTATGGTCAGCTTCATTAGTTGGTTGTATCTGTTACCTCAACAACACATTTATCTACCTGTGCTTGGCCGTCTGACACTTTCTAGAACGTGCCGTTAACCGACTCTTACCCCACTCTCCTCCATGGTCGATGGAGATGGTGCCGGTCTCGCCGTCCATCACAGGATACTGTCGATGATTCTCTAAGTTTAGCTCGAAGTCGGTTGACATCCTCTTGTGAATTCATACGTTAATTATCTCAGACAAACGAGAAACAATCAAGCGCTGGTTCGTGGGACTGTTCATCATTCGGCTATTTGGGAGGAAACTTCCTGTTTGACTGGAAGGAAGATACACGTCCGACTTTACAGTCAACCTACGGATGCCGCTGAGGGACCAAAGCTTGGATTATGAAACGCGGGGGGGGGGATCTGTCAGAAAGTAGACGGTGACGCCTCTCCGCGCCACGAGGCGGCAGGATGGTGCTGCAGGCTCGGCCGCATAGTGTGTTTCGTGCTCCATGAAGTTGACCTCTCTCTTGAAAGGAGTTGAAATGTCACTGAGTTCATGACAGGACAGAGAAGAAGTAAGTGAAATGTGTTGAATATCGTGTGTCTGTATTATTATAAACATTTTGGAAATGCCCTTAATGATTCAGATTTCTTTTTTTCTTTTCTTTGCCATGCAGGCCAAGGAATTTGACTCTGATTTTAAAGCACAAGTTCACCAAAAAAAAAAAAAAAACATACCGGGGGCTTCACAGCAAAACCGTGAACAACTGACGTAGACAGGGACTTGTTTTAAACTGTAAAAAAAAAATAAAAAAAATACAACATAATGAAATATCAAATGGCTCCATACATCTCCCTGACCGGCAACATCCAAGTCTTCATGAGCCATAAGATCCCCCTAGACTTTATTTACACCCCTTATAAAGCCAAAATGTACACTTTAGCTGCTAAATGTATGCACAGACTTGCTCTCAGTATACTATTGAGTTATTAGACATACAGCTAAAACAAGGATACCATAGTTGGACTAAGATGGGTACAAATATTGTGTTTGTACAAACAAATAGGTGAACAAAAGATTGCGGAAATATATGTGGAAATATGTAGATAAAAGCAACTGTACTGTATACATCTCTATCTATCTATAGTTATACATAGTTATAGTTATATAATAGGTAGCCTATATGTAATGTTCGATGAACCCTGTCCTGATTGGCTGAACCCGATGAATAATTTGAATCAGTACATCAAAATGTTACTGCACTTAATAATTTGACCTATTTCTTTGAATGCTCATGCAGAGCACAAAATGTTTGGAATGGTGACACCCACAGATTGTACCCGCCGTGTATTTTACACAAACAAAAGCTTTGTCAGCTTCTCTTATGAAGCACGTTCTAAGACTTTGTTTGTGATTTTTTTTAAATGGCACGGGCACAGCGGTAAGTGACACTGTGTGCTAAAAATCAGTAATCCCTCGTGGACATTTCAGGTCGCTGCAAGATTAACCTGAGGTGGTCCAATTGATTCCCTGCCGGACTGGATCAGTTCCATCGTGCAAAGAACAAGCCCCCAGTCAGTCTTAACTTATTACAGCAAGGTAAATTCTAACATAGAGGTCAACCATCTGCCTATAATCTGCACTCCACCTATCACATAAAACCTAATCAACTAATGTAAGCAGTCTTATGTCATGACTCACTGGTAACTCCAATATGTTTATATGCTATTTATTCCTAAATCAGCATGGCTGTGCATCTTGTTCAAATCAAAGTTGGCCTTGCCTCAAAATAAAAATATAATCCATGTTTCTGCCTATATCACGTGTCCTGATGCTAATGATAATGCGACTGTGTCCGATTGGAGTGGTGTGGTAATGGCGTGGACGGTGTCTTTAGTCCGTGGACAGTTCAGGGCTCATCATATTGATTGTGTGTAAAGCCCCCAAGACCCAGACACGGACAGCAGATTACCAGGTTAACCTGATAATGTTGGCAGAATGGTTTAGCACGCCATCTCCATAAAATGGAGCAGAGTGCCTTGGTCATATTGCTGTTAAAGTTGCTATACAGGATCTCTAATCTTCTGTCTGAAGTGAAACATCCATTTTGGTGGTTTGTTGGGCTATATGATATGACAAAGATGACAATCAACGTGCCTACATTGATAACAATTCAAATGCACCATTCAACTGATTTAAGATTATTATGTCAACACAATCCCAGGAAATATCCTGTGGTGTATCATGCAATTTTAAGACATTCCTAGCTCTGACACTTTCACAAGATGCTTGTTCACTGATCAGTCATCAGGTCATGTAGAAGAAAGCCAGATCATCCAATGGTAACCCAATTTAAGCATTTAAACAGAGTTTGCGCAGTTAAGCTATTTGTCTCTTGTTATCTGTAGTCATGATGGCTAAAGATGCTTTACCTGCAAATCAGGGAGCTGCAAAATAAAACAGCACACAATCGTCCAGTAGAATTCAATGATCGTTAGCACAAATCTGCTTCTGCTGACAAATGTCTGTGAAAACACAAAAAGTCAAGTCTGGAACTGGTTTGCATGATATTGAGCAGCAACTGTCTGCAATAACTCCAATAATGAGTAGCAATCATGTCACCGAAGGATTAACTGTCATTGAACTGTCATGCGTGATTTAAATGATGATTTCTGGGATATTCTTTGTTTATTTCGGAGAGCATTTGTTGTGTTTGATTCTTGGCGTCCTCAGAGAGAACATTCAAATCTCAGTGGGTTGTAAATAAAGTGAAGACTTGTGACACTGCTGAAAGATACAATGACTAAAGACAAAAAGCCCCATGCTGATCAGACAATGTAAACCTAATTAGGCAGAAAAGGGGAGAAACAAAAGGTAAATGGAGTTATTCATGGCACACATGGCTTTTAATTAGTATTTAACACCACGCGAATCCATGTAAATTTGTCAGAGGCCTTTTAGTGTGTCAAGACATTTTAAGTGGATCCACAGCCTGTTTTCAATCAGACGTTTCCATATAAAGATTTTTTTTTTTTTTTTCCACTGAGGAACTGAAACAGAGTTCATCTATCACTGTGGATGTTGAAATGATGTCTGGTTTTATTTTTGTGCGATTTGCAATGATACACTGGCGTTTTTAGGAAATACTCAAAATAGTTGCATTAATTACTTCCCCCCACCCCCCATGTAAGCCACGCAAGGCAGAAGAATCCGTTGGTGAACCACTAACCTAGCAGTGAAAAGGAGCGAGAGAGGTGGAGGACGAGCTTCTTCTGAGCAAAGAAGAGAAGGGAGTTCGAGCCACATTTCATCTTTTGTGTGCCAGATTGATGACCTACGAGATGGATGATGTTCTGTAGTGCTGTGTGGCATTGTCTTATCCCGGCCGACACAAAGAGGGAGAACACTTATCATCTCAGCCTTATGTATGGAGCAGGGGGCAGGGGTTGTCAGAATGGTGAAGGGGGTCCGGGAGGGTGGGGGGTGGCGAGGTCCCTCCGATAAAGCGTGATGGAGATGGGCTAATGACAGCGGAGGCAGATGGAGAGAGCCATCTCCCATGACGACGCTGCCAGAACCTCCATCCCGGAGCCAGAGAAGGACGGACACAGAGGAAGGGAGCCAAGAAGAGGGAGAAAGTGAAAAAAGATTAGATGTGTGTGTTTGGATGTGTGCATTCATACGTGTGTGTGCTCTTCACGTGAAGTGCAGCTTTAAGACGCCCTCGCTCAGGTTTTTTGTGTTGTCCTTGTAGCTGCTCTGTGACTTGCAAGCAGGTGGCCCAGGTTCGTTGCTTGGTTTGGGATTAGGCTTTGGGACACTGTTTGGTGGGAATGGTGGTATGAATACAAAGGGATTAGTGCAAAGGGTTGCTTCATTGACTGTGTGTGTGTGTGTGTGTGTGTGTAGGGGAAGGGGAGGGTGGCCTCTGAAGTTGACTGATGGATTGGAGAGCCAACAAGAATCAAACATTGTGCTGTAATTGTGAAGAAACAAAAGAAAATCAAAGAACATGTTAAAAGATATCCAAAATAATGTGACAGGATAAAATTTTTTTAAAAAGCACAGGGTCAGTTTGGGAAGCAAGATTCCCGATGATGTGACTTTATTTACCAACATCATAAAAAAATAATAAACTGTTGAAATTTGAATTTAAAAAAAATGTCATCATGAAAACAGAAAAACGTGCATGTCCCCCCTCAGTTCCCACGTCCCTCTTCGGATGCACCAGAGAGGGGAAGAGAGAGAAAAAAGAGCCCTACCAAAATCATCTCAATGCCTTGAACCATGTGCCACCATTAGGAACACACAAAGAGAGATCTGACAAATGGCCATTTTAATGTCCCTCTTTGACTTTAATGAATTTATACGTTATCTGGCCCTAATGGAGGCTGCGGCGGAGGGGGCTGGCGTGAGGCCATAACAAATGAAAAGCTCTGATTAGTGTAGAATGAGCCGGGGAGAAAATGCCATTCATCTCGGTTAGCATCCTCCTGCGCTCCTTTATGGCTCGCTGTTTGCAAGGACGGTGGAGCCGGGGGTGCTTGTCCCATTAGCGGGGCGGCCCGAATGGCCCCCGCCGCTGAGTGGTCAGCGGGGCCGGCGTTGACGGAGCGTCTGCCCGCTCCGCAGTTCAAGACTGTGAATGCCTCAGTGCGGCTTGACTCCTGAATAACCTTCTGAGGTACCGGGAGCCTCACCCCTACATGACCCCGCACTCTGAGTAAAGGGGTGTGGGGGGGCTCCGGGGGGTACCCAGACCAGGACTCTCACTAGGTAAACAGTGGAGAGATCCCCTCAGGGAGAGACGGCAGGAGACCAAAAACAACGTTGTTAGAAACACAAATATGTATGGATGGGATACATTTTAAAACAGCAACAGATCTGACGATTAATCGGAGATAATAAATACGGATTTCAACTACAAGAAATAAAAAAATATAAATGTAAATTAAAATTTCTATAAATCTTGAATATCGTTTTTTCTTAGTAGTGGGGGAGATTTTTTTTCACATTTTGTAAAAAAAAAAAAAAAAAAACGTGACTGCGAAAAGAAGAGAAAAAAAAGGCTCTTCTGAAACCGACACCATCTCCCCCCCATCCCCCCTTTTTTGTCCGGAAAGTAACATGTTACTGTGAAAATATTGCAACACTGTCACTGCAGGAGAGATGTTTCGTCATGATCGTGTTGGAGCTTGATATCGACCACTGTTGTCATTGGGAGAAGCCCTGTTTTACCCCCCCACCCCCTCCTCTTCCTCCCTCCTCCTCCTCGTCCTCCTCCTCCCTCGCTGGGCCCCCGTGTAGAGCCGCCTTGCAGAGTTGAGTCGGGCTGGCTGGCTGCGAGAGGAATGCGCTGGGATGCGGAGCAGCACCGACTGTAGGAAATCGACGCCACAACTCGCGCATTATGGACAGTAATGATCCGTATTTACACCTCAGTAAGTACCCCTCAGCGACCCGCGTCGCGCCCCGACCAGCCTGTTGTGTTTCTCTCCGAGCTGCTGCGTTTTGTTGTGACTTTGGTTCAGAGTGCGTTTGTTTCGTGGCGTTGTCTCGAGCCCCGCTGCGCGGACTTTAACAGCCCGACTCCTGCCCGTGTCAGTCCGCTTGTTGTGCCTCGACTCTTCGCTTAAATAACCGCGTCCCAACTGTGCCGATTGTAAAAAAACGAAAGCTGCAGCCGATGCAAAAGTCAGGTGATCGTGGTAGCGCCGGTCAGGCAAGGTCAGAGGTTGGCACTTTAATTGCGCTTATGTAATTTATGGCGCTTGTCGCGCGTCTCTTGCTAAACTGTTTGAGACAGAAGCACAATTTATTGGTCTGGGGATGGCAGTGAGATCCAGGGAGAAGCGCATGAAACGGGATTGGGGAATGGCGGATTTTCTACTGATAAACAAACTTGCTGTGTGCGGTGGAGACGAGTGTGTGAGAGCCGCCCCGGTCAGCGCTGTGCCTCAGATATCCAGCTGAATGACAGCTTGGTGTGATTCCGCTCAGTAAAGCTGAACTCTGGTCCGACTCATTGACTTTGCCCTTGAACCAGTTGATGGCTTATTTTTTTTTTTCTATTATCAGGATTTCTGTGACAGCCTTTAAAATGAACAGAGAGGATTGAACAGCTTCTCCCTACCCCTAACCCTAACCAGAGTTTGCAACATGTGCAGTGCATACTGTGCATGTCCTACATAGAGAGTGTCAGGCTTGTGTTTTTGCGAGCTAAACCTCTTCTTTCCAAATGAGACTACCCTCACTGAGAGGCTTTTTCAGCTCCACTGAGTCACACACTATATGCATCATTTATCATGTGATGTTTTTTTTCTCTCTCTCTCTCCCTGAAAGATAGGCTCATTGTCAAACCACATGCAATGTGCTTCTCCACCACTGTCTTTTGAGGAGATAATAATGTGGCACTACAAGGAAACACAGAGAACCAGTCCTTTGAAGCCCCCCTTTATGTCATCGCGGATATCTCGGCACCGTTTGGAGGGGCTGAAAATTGTTTCAATAATGAATGTGGCTCCCGGGGGGAAATGAGAGGACATCTGGATGTGAGAGCATGTAGAGGGAAGCCCACAGTGTACAGAGCAGTCCCCCTGGGCTATGCAGTCTTTCATGTCTGTCTTTAAAGACTCACTCTGATCAGAGAGTCGTGGTATCCTCAGATTTAGGGAGGGCATCAGACAGTGCGCAGATCAGCTGTTACTGAGCAGTCATTAAGTATTTGATATACCAAGCAGGCCTGAAGATACTCTCTGCTTACAGCTACACTGTTGTCTGTAGTCTGTCAAACTTTTTTTGTTTTTTACCTCCACCAAGGAGATTATAATTTGGCCCGTGTCCATTTGTTGGTTTGTAAGCAAGAATACACAAAGCCCAGGGCAGGGCCCAGAACAGTCACCATTACCTTTCAGTGCGACTCTGGATAAAGAGATTGATCCAGGATTCTTTCTCTCATTTTCTTTTACATTGCGAGATGGAGCCTTTTTCAACATTTGTCATTATTTTGTCAGGAAATACTGAGTGGATTTTGATTAATAAAATCATCAGGCGTGCATATGTTGTAAACATGTTGTATCTAATATTGGATTAGGCTCAACTGAATCAACAGGGACTGTAACGTATGTGATTCTATTTTTGAAACAGTTCACTCATGCGCTGTATTTGTCACTTTCCTTGTAATTGACGCATTTCTAATTGAAATTCCCAATATATTTTAGGGTTAATCAAACAGTTTAGCGAGAGTTACCATTTAAAACTCACTAATCTTAAACATTTTGATGAATTTGGTGAAGTGGTTGTCCAATTATGGTCCAACAGTAATGCTGTCGCAGCTTTTCCCTGCCCGCAACGACTATGCAGTCTGGGCTAATAAAAATATTAGTGATTTTTGTTTGATCAACAGCTTAAAGTGCTGATCATTCAGCTGAATCAGTTGAGGAAAGTCACCTTTGGTGACATGATAAAAGTTCAAAGCCACTGAGCTACTTTCTGAGTGAAAGACACAACTGCCGACAGGTCATTTTAATGGAGGAACTTTCCTTGTTTTGTCTGTGTGGCGGCCCACAAGTATGATTTATGACGTGTTTTAGTGTCAACAGCTCAAACACTAAACACATGAAAAACAGGGGCATAGACACAGCTCATTCCTCGACTAGGAGACGATCACTCTCAAGTGAATTTGCTCGCTTTGTGACCTGACATTAGTGTGCAGTGGTGAAGCAGCGTGAAGTCAAAAAACCAGTCTGGTGATTATTTGCGAAATTGTTTCGTGATCTCCTCAGCTTTTCCCAGACATGTTATGTTTCAGCAGGTTTGATTTAGGCCTGCCCCAGTAGAATCAGCATTTTTTTCTTTTTCTTTTTTAAAACCTCCTCCCGGCACTTCAGCATTTTTTATTTTCCGTCAGTGGAAGCGATCCTAGACGCGCTGACAGGTCGGGCAACCCACTCGCTGCTTTCGACAGCAAGAAAGCTCGCAGTTCAAGGAAGTCGTGGCAGAAAGAAGAACGGGATGGGAGAGTGAGGGGAGCCAAATAAAGGGGAAGTGGAAGGGGTGGTGGTAGGGGGGTTGGGGGTGGAGTGAGAGGTCACTCTAGTTGATGTGAGCTCTCATCACTCGCCAGGGGTCATAGATTCACCTCCCCAGTGCTCACACACAGAGGCAGAGAAGGGACACAGTCACTGCTTCACAGCTGCAAATATGTGGCCTTCCTATATATGCATAGCTTATTGTACCGCAGAATGAGATCCCGATATCATGTGACTTGAAAGAATGCAGGTGGTGCAATTTGACTGTGAAGTCCCGGCAGTATTAAACCCGCTCTCTTAACGGCCGATCCCTGCACAGAGCATTCCCCCACCCACTCCTGCAGAGATAAATAAACCACACAGGTAGAGGGTGTGGCTCTCTGCAGGTATTTGTTTAAGAATTCTGTAGCTTGAGACCTGCAGTGCAGACACGTGCGTTAGCACACAACACATGCAACATATTTATTTCCAGGACCTTTGGATTGAGTATGTGTATTTGTGTGTCAGTGTAAAAAGAGTCTGCTTGTCTTGGCTGTGTGCGAGTGGGTGCTAATTGTGAGAACAGGATGAGGGAAAAGAAGGGGCGTCAAGGAAGGAGGCCATTCTCTGGGCTAATTGCCAGTAATTAGTCATTAGTGAAGAAGGTCAAAGCCTTGATTTAATTCCAGCTTTAATCAAGCAGAGAACCTTGAAAGGCCCACAGGCTGCAGCCGTGTTAGGTTGTGAGACGTTTATAGCTGTTTCTTTGCTAATTGTGCAGGAACAACATACATGCCTCACACGGACGCACACACTGAGTTTAATTTACCACTGAACGTTATGCGTTACACATCCACCTGATCTAAAGCATCTGTCCGTTTCAGTGTTTGTTTTTGGTTATTTAATAAATTGCAAGGGATAACAGCTGAATGTATGACTACACTGTGCATTAAATGTCGAATAAATTACCAGCCTCTCATGACGGTGTATCATTGTCCAGAGTAATTGCTATGGATTTAAACTGAGACTGTGTTTCTAAAAGCAAAGTTATTTCCAATCGTCACTGGTACAAACACTAGGGGCAACACTCTTTGTTGACTTCTAATAAAATCAGTGCGGTGGTGGAAGAAATATTAAAATTGTTTCAAGTAATCAATACTTTATAAGATTGTTATTATTGATTTATGTCAATATGGTCGAGGTGGAGCTCATTTGAACTCCATATATTGTTGAGTAGAGAGTAAAAATATATATTTAGAGACTGATAATGGGTTTTATCTGTACAATCGTGATGCTAAACATAACTAATACTAGAGTGCATCCCTCCGCCAAGGCCAAACAGTCCTCCTTAATTCAATCCTGCCTAATCCAATATCAATAATATAGCTTTTTAAGTCCACTAGATCCGTATTATTATTTGGATCCACATCAAAATGAACCCACTTATAGAAAACCAGCCACAATACACCAGATTGTTTTCATCATGATCTATTTAGTATTCAATTTAGAGATTAACAACAATGTTGAAAACCTGAAACCCACCCTGTCTCGCAATATTAAGGAAAATGAGAAAAAATTTGTGGATTTGCCCCAAACATTAATGAGGTTAATTGTGGGCTAAGACCCATCCTCCTTCCAGGATTTGTAGAAATCAGTTCAGCAATTTTTGTGTAATCCTGTTGACAAAGCAACCAACAATCAAACAGAGTAATATTCACCTCTGAAATGTAAAGGAGTGGAAGAATAAAGAAGAAGTAGAACCTCAAAACCATACGGAAGTATAGTTCTTACATAAATACTTTTCACCCCCTGCATAGTTAAACAGTGTCCTTTAATATACCAAGATAGTGATGAAACTATGAGTTGATTAACAGCAAATTAATCAGCCACTACTCAGTAGAGTGCATACCTCCGCCATGACCAACAGTCCCTTAAAGTTCAATTCAATCCAATATCAAACTCTGTAGCACTGTATCACTCTAAACTTTAAACCACCCCTAACTGCTAAACCATAATTTAAGCTCACCAGATCTAGGAGCCGCATCAAGTTGTCCTCCCTTGTAGATACCAGCCACCTGAATATGCCTGATTTTGTTTCATGTATTCCCTCCGAAGTGAACAGAAATGTTGAAAAGCTCCTTCTCTCACTAAGTTAAAGAAAATGAGAAAAACATTTCTGGATCCATCATTTTAGCTAGATGTGCACCAAAAGTTAGTGGGGACTATTCTGATGTCAGACCCATCGAAGTTTCATAGAAATCTGTTCAGTAGTTTGTGTGATCCTGCTGATAAGCCAACAAACAGTGGACATGGGCAAAAACATAACTTCCTTGGCATAAGGAACAATTTTTGATAACTGATCACTTTTTAAAAAGGGTACAAATCATACATTTGTGTTATGATAAACGTATGCATGTTATGCCTGTTCCTGACCGTTGACAAATGATCAAGTCACCATGACTTTATGTGATTAGTTCACATCACGTGACAGGATGGTGTTTTTGACACATTTACAACATTTATTTTATCGAGAAAAATCTGATTTTTTGTTTCTCTCAGTCTTGAATCATTGTGTATCGAGTATCTTTCAATTTTTGGCACGTTTGCTGCATAGAAAAGCAAAGTGAAAATGTCACCATTAGTTCTGGAAAGTAGTAATGGGCATTTTTCACTATTTTCTGACTTTTTATAGACAAAACAATAAGTCACTTAAACACAGATTGATCAATAGGGAAACTGTTTTCAGCCCTGAGTCAGTCCCAAAACAAGGACATGATCAGAAAGTTCACGCACCACAGAACTCGACTTAGAGTTATACATTAAAGGTGCACTATGTAGTTTTTGGGAAGAAAGATCTACATTGACTAATCTTTTATGCCTAAACAAGCTAAATAAACAAACCCTCTTTGTTTTCATGATGGAATAAACTGAATAAACAAACTAACCTTATAAGAAAACACAATTTCATCCTGTTTTACTTTGTTTACATGTGGCGGACTCTGCCAACTTTCTAGCTTCGGCCAGTGATTGGGGGGGCCTTATTTGCCTCTGAGAACGGCTTGTTTATTCAGTTATGGAAAAAATAAATATTTCTGAGTTTATATAATCACCTCATTAATATTGTAAATGCTGAAATTCTGAAAACAACGCAATGCCCCTTTAATAGGATGGCTCAGTAGACGTTGGTTTGACGAACCAGTCAGAGTTCTTTACTGTTCACTCTGTGACCCACAGGAGCACCAATAGCAGCAACAGGTATCAGCTAAGTACAATAGATCTCATTAAACACATCCAGCGTAATAAAGAACGTGCTCAAAACCTCGCTTGGCTATTCTGAGTGGGCTGCTCCTCTCTCACAACCACAACTGGAAGCATGCACTCATTAATACGACACGCAAGCACATTGCTGTTGTGATGTTGTTCTGCTGTTCACTCACTTCTTTTTTCCACTGCCTTTTCCCTACAAATGTCTACTCAACTGAGCGTGTTGCATGATAACGTCCTTCCTGTTGTCAAAAATCGCTGCTGGCAAGGAGGGGAGGACTTGAAGAGGAAATCGGTCAAGGGGCGTCTCTGCTTCTTATTCAAGGATGTAAAAGATTTACAATTTGTAGAGTGTTCTTGACAAAAATAACAATGAGATTATTAGAAGTTCAGATGTGTACCCTAAATTTAGGGCTGCCAATTATCCTCTTCCCTCGTCTTCATTGTCCATGATACGTCTATGAATGCTAATTATGGCTCAGGGTTAATTTGGCGTGTTTTATGTGGGCCATGACACATTAATATAACACAGCATGCATTAAAGATGGACTGTATTATTTTAGCGCCTAATCTGATAGAAAGGCAAGTGTCTCCCCCTCCGTCTTCCCTTCTTCTTGAGTTGTTGCGGCTGAGTCTCTTGCCAGGTTACTGTCAGGGGATCCGGTTACTGGTGGCTATCCTTCAAACACTGTATAGACATTTGATCCAGCCTTGTGCAGGTGCACTGCACAAGAAAACTCTTTTGAGGCATATAAGTAAAATAGATGTACACATGCTCCGGAGGGCCTCTCAAGTTTTCAGTGCTGTCTTTCAAAGGGTCTTTCAAAAGCGGGCGAACATTCGATAGGGGTGCAGGATAAATTAAAAAGAGCAGCTGTGGGCTAAAATCAGTGCCAATTTCACATTTATTGGCTCGTTCTATTTCCAGGTGACAATGATATGACATACAGCCATGGCCAAGAATTCATGCTTGCTCTGCCAGAGACATATTATGCTTATACTCGTGTTCATAATTTTATTTTGGGTTACTATTTAGATAGGTCCATATGCTTTAACACTCAAAAAACACATCAGTTTTCTGACATATGATTGGTCAGTTTGCACACGCCCGAGCCAGCACCGCTCACTTTGTCTCTTGTCCGCTCTGTCGTGTTTTTCAGCTTCCAGTTAGCTTCACTTCACGCAAATGTGGGATATGGTGTCACAGTGTTGTCAAGAAGACGCATTATTCAAGGCCGGGCTACTGGTGAAGCATTTTGGGAGCAGTATTTTCTGTGGGAGGGAGGAGGTTTGAACTTCGAGCTTTTGACTGTTCAAGACATTTTACATGCACAAAAAACTTTACAACACGCTGAAGGAAGGGAAAAGGCCGAAAAAGCATTTCTTATTCTTTTTTGCAGGCTGATTTTACTGCCTTTTGTTTCAGCTATAACCACTTACTCACTATTATTAAAAGCCTGCTCTGCTAAATGCAGTCTTGACAGAGTCAGACTAAAGATTGAATCCTCCATGCCTATATGGGTTTTGTAGTTTATTTAGGTTCCCTAAGGCTTTGTTGTGCTTTGTCCCTCATTGCCTTCAAGGTATATTTTTGGCCCGTGTCTGCACCTGGATTTTCACTTTGCTGTGTGCTTGCTTGACCATCCTAGCACACCGAAAAAAAGACAATTCCTGACTTCCTGGAATGCTGCAGCACTTATTAAACACACAAACATACTAACAATGTTCACACAGGCAGGAACAACAGAGCCGTTAAGCATGCATGCTGGCACGGTTATTTCTTGTGTGAGGAGGAATGAAAGATGTTTTGCGGTAGATAGAATAGAGAGGGAATTCCTATATGCTTACGAACACTTCCTGTCACCTCCTTTGTCGACACTTTTATTAATACAACCTACATATGAGACAGAAAGTCTATTACTAAGGGAAAAAAATGAGGAAATATTCGGAAACAGAAAGTCATTGACACATATTAACCTCTGTGGACAAGAGGAACATCAGCGGTGTACTGTCTTCCCATGCTCTCCAGTCCTGATCCCTTTTAAGAGGGAGTAGTCGGAAACTTCTGGTGGCACTGTACTCTTGAGTGTGACCCCCACCTTTTGCCATGACCAGCCATACCCCCTCTACCAATGTCAGACACGCCACTCTGCTAATACAACAGGTGTCTCTGCACAGATAGTTTTACCAACACCGAGAAAGAGAGCGAGCAAGAGAGAGACACAAGATGAGTGGGCGGTAGGAGAGCTGATTTGTGCAGCAGTGGGGCAGCAAACAGTTCCTGTGGGATTGATCTCTGGGGAAGGATAATCTGGGTAATCCTATAACCGGTGCCGTTGGACTCCGCCTCTTTTGCTCTTCACTAACCCGCCCCACCCCTCTTTTCCAAGTCGACCCGTCCGTTCCTGGTCTGTCCTGAAAAAGAGTGCATGCAGCATTTTTTAGCTTGTCACCGCACCAACACTCGAGCCTGAGTCCTGGTCCTGAGCGACTGGCGTCCTGCCAGCGCCACGCTTGCACCCGAAGGCATGTGGCACCCCGTGGCATCACCTGCAACTGGAGGCAGCCCTGGGAGGGAGATAGGTTACAGCCACTGTGAGTAGCCGGGTTTTGTCCTGTCTGTGTGTTTGTGTCTGTTTGTTGGAAAGGAAGCCATTGGAATGAGTGCTAGGGGTTGAACTACGTGGTGAAGGATGTTGCTTTTCTGCCTCACTGTTGTACTAAAAGTGCACAGATGCTTCGCGGTAAAGCCTCTAATCCCTGTGCACACTCCGGACAAGTTATTTTGAATTTATTTCCCCAGCGGGAAAAATGTGCAACAAGCAGGGCAAATTCATCCGTGGAGCTTCTTTGCTTTTTTTCCATATAGATCAGAAACATTTCTTATGTTGTTCGGATGGGGTTGAATCTTTCAGTCCAGATTTTTTGATCGTATCGGCACCCAACAGCTCAGTTTCTTTCCTTCAAAATCATTGGATAAGTTTAACCAGCTGTGACAGGTACAAGGCTTGGCTGTTGGCCACTACAATCGAAAACTTGTGACTCACTCGGGGTCTCAGATGAGGTCGGTGCGGATGCCACTCAACATAACGGGACGCTTCCAGCTCTCATTGCCTTGTCCTTCACTATCTGTTTATCTCTCAACACTTGTCCCTTCCTATTAGCCCTCTCCATCCTGCTCTCCTTCTCTGTGTCTGCTGCCTGTCACCCTGCATCCTTCCATCAACGCTTGCACCGATGAGGCTTTTTTTAATTCTTGTCGTCCTTCCCGTGTTTTAAGAGGTGTAGGAGGTGATGATGTGAGTTCACTGCCACGCATATTGCAGTCAGCCTTTTTTTTAAAAAACTGCTCACTGTGCGTGCATGTGTCATGTGTTTGTAGTAGAGCACCGATTCTTTTCACCATTGTCCTTGCAAGAAGCATGTGACACGTTTACAACTGTGGTTCCTCCTTGCTGAAAACCGTGAATATGTTCATTCATTCTGCGTGTCTGGGTTGAAGTAAGGAAAGAGAAAAGCTGTCGAACTTCACAGAGTGTTTTCCAGCCTGGGACGTTGACCTGAGAGAACAAAAAACTTTGATGCTAATCCAACTGCGGTGCATGTACAAGATGTCAGGATGATTAAAAACATGATGCTCAAAAAAAGGCCACTTACGAGCATCTTAAAACTAGAACCCCACCGATGTTTGATTTATGGTTTCAATACTGATATTAGAAAAGTAAATAATTCATATCAAAATGAATATATGTATTATACATATCTTAAAATTGTGGCCTATATACAGAGTTATTTTACATTAGTCTGACAAATATGGTTATGAAGCACTTGGGGACAAAACAGTGTTACTTATTTAATTTGTTATTTATTTATTATTAATCCCATGCATCTTCTTCTGCATTATTCTTTAAAAGAGAGGTTTTTTTTTTATATCAGCAGATACCTGCCAACATATACACCGATACGATATATCTGTATCTATAGGTTTTCGTGTTTTCGCATTGAATTTAAAGAACATTACAAGTTTGTGTATTGATTTTATCTGTGTTCCAGACAGCAAATAGTTTCAGTTCATACCAATATGGTTTGAGAAGCTAGCTCACTCAATAATTTCACTTGCTTGATACATACTTGAAATGCTGAAAAGAAGAAGCCCATCAGATAATAAACCTGGAAGTTAAAACAATGTTCCGCTTCTAGCTGTTTTTGAGTCATTGCGTGATGATGTTCACGCTGTGGTTGTGGGAAGGTAAGAAGTAAACTGAAAACCGATATTGTTTGGATTGTGATGGTGATAAGCAGCTGCATGAAATTCAGTAAATAAGGCTTTTTAGCCATGCTAGCTGTTTGGCTTTACAGATGGATCTGTCCATTGGACCACAGTCATGTTTCCCTCAGGATGAATGTTTGCATTGCCTTTGGAAGCACACTAGCATTGTGACTTCAGCATTTAGTTCAAAGCAGTTCAGCCTCACTGAGCAGCTAGCCCTGCTGTAGATAGTTAGCCCTGTCGGTGCAACATTGTCATTGAAAATTTGCAAAATCAGCTTAATAAAATGCTTATTGATGTGCATTTCCATCCACTATTGTAATGCTAAGATTAGTTATAGGTTCATCGAGATGAACGGGTGCCATCAGATGTTTGCAGGAGAAGAGCACCAGTCGAAACCTCAAGCAATGAAGAAAACGCCACGCCACATGTTACCCTTGTGTTAGTTTCATATTTTAATTTGGGGGAAGGTTCCGATCTCCTCTCCAAACAGGGATGATGTTTTTCATCATCAGCCTCAATTATCATTTCTCGCATGCCTGCTGTCCGTCCTTACATATTCATATTTAATAAGTCTGTTTCCATTGCACTCTGTTGTATTCTGCACTCATCAACACACCTACACCTTTGCCAAGAGAAAAAAAACAGCAAATTTCCACAGTGTTTCCACTGTTGTTTTTTTTAATGCACGTATTGAAATATGAATTTAACAAACAGGTGGGTGGAAATGCGTGTATTGGCACTTTCTGTCACTTTCAGTTCGGTCTCTCTTCCTTTTTTAATAAAAGCTTGCTCGGTGTTGTACACACTTGCTTTCTCAGATTTTCTTTCAGGACTTACATCGAGCTTACTGTAGCGTCTGAGCTGGTTGTGTAGTCTGGTTTTCTTTCTAGGATCTGGTCACAGGTCCAAAGGTCAGGTCGCCCTGGTCACACACTGGGTCACAATCACGAGTTGAGTGGCTTAGTGTGTAGTGTGTGTCCGCATGTGTGTTTATGTGTTGATAGGGCATACCCATCTCCCTGTAACAGCGGGAGAATATTTCTTGGAAGTCGTTTGAGTTAGCTCACCAGACGGATGCTTCGGGTGGCGGGACCTTTCACTCCGCATGGTTGTTTGTTTGTTCCAGGACTGCTTGGTCAGCCTGTTCTGTCTGTGCATGCGGACTTGTGTTATCTCTTGTTTAAGTTCAAAACTTTTTTTTATCACTCACAGAACACTCTATCTCATCTCTGTCTCAGCCCTGGCCTCCTCATCGATCCCTTGCCTCCGTGCAAAGAATTACCCAGCTGGCAGGTTTGCGGCGTGTTTGGATGTGAGGACACGCGACAACGACGGCCTATACATTGCTATGATGTTTAATAGCTCGGCTTAGAAATCCACTTTTGTATGAAGCAGTGCTAAAGGGAAACTGCGAAGGCTGCATAGGAAGACAGGGAGCAGAGTTTATCTTCTTTTCAGGGAAATGGTGTGAGTTCACTACAGGGCAGAATTTGGGGTCAGAGAAGTTGACTGGCTTGTGTTGTGACAGCCGTATGCCTTTATGGGAAAAACATTTTTCTTATTCCGCAATGTTTTCAGCAAAGAAGGAACGATAAACAACCATAGAATCTGTTTTTTGAATGAAGTTCAGCTGATATTACGGGCTATATTTATTTTGGCTCTTTAGCTTCAAAAAGGCAGTCGTGAAATGGAACAGGTGTCGTTGAGGCAGCTTTGGACAGTTTACCGTTTATGTAACAGTAGAGAATATCCTCATCTTCTCTCACCAAAAACCATTTCTGTCTCCTAAATCACAGCTGTGCAGTAAAACACAGGGGCTTTTCCCAATTGATGATCTGATATTCTCTGCCAGGCGGAGAGATTAGGCGCGTGTGATGGTGGGATGATGTGGGAGGGGAAGCCGTTTCGAAGCGGGACAATGCCCTCCCCCATCATCCAACCCTCGTCCCCTTCCATCCATCTATCCATCCATCCATCCATCCATCCATTCATCCATTGCTCCCTGCCTTCCTATTTGGCTCCGTCCCTCCCTCCGTCCCGTCCTCCTCAGCCTCCCACCTTCTTGACAGCTGGCCCGCTGAGCTGCAGATACTTACCCGGCGATAAGAGGATTTACTGACACAATTGATCAGACATCAACCTCATTTAGCAAAGAAATGAATGTTTAAGGGTGGCGGCTTTGCACTACCAGTGTGCGTGGAAGATCTGTCTGTTTTTTTTTTTTTTTTTGTCTGTCTTTTAAATAACTTTTGATGTGAAAGACGTGGAGTGTGTGTCAGTGGGGGGTTTTCGCGGCCGGTGCTCATGAGCTCATTTGGCAGTGAAGAGATTTCTTAATTACATGTCTGCTGCATCTAATGAGCTCCGCAGGCTGTCCGTCTGATTACTTTAAGGATGCGTTCTGCTCTCTGTCATATGGTCACGGCGCTGTCAGCAACAGATATGAGCATGAGAGCACGCACACATGCTACACACACACACACATGCAGACACAGATACAAAGCAGGTATTAAAGAGATCGATGCACACACTGGGGATCCGTCTTCATAGCGACTAATCTGAGGCTTGTGTTGTTGTTCAGGAGTAGATCTGCTGCTCCCTACTTCTACCCACTCCCCCCCCTCCAATGTACACTCCCAGTGCTGCTCTGCTCTCCAGACAGGAGATATTATTAGTTAGTGGGCTTATTGAATTACCACACAGTGGAGTGCTCCGTGCAGCCACTACCCAGTAATTAACAGTGAGGGATTAAGAGGGTTTGTGGTCCGTGATGTTTCTTTAAACCTGTTGATCATCAGATCAGTGTGATAGATCTGTGGCTTTGGCTGTTCTCTGCCACGAAATGTTACAACAAACTGTGGTTGGCCCACATGAATTATCATCTGAGGCTTACGGCAGCTGTTTGATGGCGATGGGGATGATGATGTCGGCGTTGTCTCTGAATACCTGCTTACATTGTGATATAATCGATGGTTTCACTTTGTGTTGAAAAGTTGTGGGGACACACGGGCTCAGAGGAGATCAGGCGATGTAATATCCAAGAGGAAAAAGGGAGAGGACATTAGAAGCTACTTAAGCAAGCTACGTGGTAATTTACTAGTCTTAATATGTCTACAAACCTTAGGCTAGACTAGTTACTGTAGCTTGCTATGTCATCAGCCCATCCAGTATATTACAATGTGATTTTAAACTGTATGCTGATCACATCTATCATCTGATGTACAAAAACAGTTGTCTTGCACATGTTGTAGGCTTCTGGTTAGCCTTAGTTTATTGTGTACTGCGTGTATAAATGCGTGTTCTGGGTTCAGATACACCAGAAACAAAAGCAGCCAGCTACAAATGGAGGTGCTGATGAAGAGCAAGGCGTACTCTTCAGAACACTGTTGATGTTTGTCTAGATCGTTATTTTTCTAAAACAAATAATGCTTTTAAAAAGTGATGGGGGACTAAGTTTAAATGACATAAGGATGTAAGAAATAGGGATTTAAGAGTCCTGTTTTAACCAAATGCGATTTTTATATGACAGTACTTTGAACATACGCATGAAAAATGTTCATATGAGGTTCATGATATATGCAGTTTAATAATCACAGTTCCTAGTTGGGCAATTATTTTCTTTTTCAGTTAATTAGTCTTTGACTAAGCTTTTAATGCTTAGTCTATGAAACACCAGAAAGTAGTGGACATCACAGTTTCTTCAGATTGGTTGTTTTTTTGGGCCAACGGTGCAAAACCTCAACAATCTCTCATTTACAATAATACAAAAGTAATATATGAGACACTGGAGACAGAGGATGGTTTGCAGTTTTGCTTTACAGTTGACTTAAATGATTAATTAATTATTCAAATCGTTGTTGATTAATTTTCTGTCATTCAACTTATCAGGTTATCGATTTGTCTTTTTTGGCACCAGCTCACAGTCTGTCCTCGCTGCAGTTTTGTCCAGTCCTGCATGTGTTGCATGTGTTTTTGTGAAGTACATTATTTTGTTCTTTCTTTCTTTCTTTCTTTCTTTCTATCTATCTATCTATCTATCTATCTATCTATCTATCTATCTATCTATCTATCTATCTATCTATCTATCTATCTATCTATCTATCTATCTATCTATTTATTATTACACTGTAGCTACAACTTCTAACTAATCCATTATCCCACAGTTCTGCCTTGAATCTTTGACTGGTCATATCACAATTAATCAAGTCAAACATATCAGAGGAAATTAGTTTAAGGCTTTTATTTCTGTTGAAGTGAATTGATCGTCAAAAGTGTAGGTTTCAGGTTATCGTCCATCCCTAATTCAGATCAAACTGTGTCGGGGCTTCTGTCTGAATGCTGTAATGATACCCTTTGTCTCACGTCCCCTCTGTGCACTTATTTCTGGGAATGATCAGTGTGACTGTGTGCCGCCGCAGATAGGAACTCTTTTGAACTTGGTTCAGGAGTTTGGCAACAGGCGACCTTTGATTTGCGGCGCCAGCGGTCAAAGGTGCCCTTCACTGCTCTGTCTGTTTGTTTGCTCTCAAATAGATGCTTGTGTCTCTGCGGCACTGTATCTGTTTCGACACTGTCTGACAGAGAGCGCTGGGACTAAACCTGTGTGAAATCTGTGAATTTTCTCATGAAGAGTGTCTGTTTATGATCGACCTCTGGGTGCCGACTGATGTCTCTCTGTGTTGTGCAACGTGTGAGAGGCCTGTACATTCCAGAGGCTTCTTTGTGTAGAGGTGATTTACATAGAATGGAGATGGAACAGCCGGTTGAGGCGGGTCATTCAAGGATAGGCCCCTTTGAGCTGCTCTGGGCCGATTTATGCTTCCTCTGCTGAACATGCTGGCCTCCTTAAGAAACACACACACAAACACACACTCTCTTCACAAAGCATGCTCAGCTCGCCGGCCATTCCCTGTTAGGCATCCCACCAGCTGACTGCCTGTGCGCTTTTGTGTTCCCCTGTGTCATCTTTGGTTTCATCTCAAACATGCAGGTTAGGTTTTAAACAGTTGTAATGCCATGTTGACTGAATGGGTTTCGAATAGGACCGCATCAGATTAGTGTTTCTGTAATTAATTGCTTTATTTGTCTGTTGTTTGCTGATTGGTGAAGCTAGAAAATGTCAGAAAAGCTTTTGTGACAAAAGTTTCCTTAACCCCAGGTCAGGTCATGAATCCAGAGATCGATTTATTGGCTATTTAGCTCAGCAATAGTGTCACATTAATGGTCAGTGAGTTACTAGGAGCATTAGATAAATGCATGTTTGGGACTGGAGCAGATTTGGCCCTCTGATCATGACCAAATCTGCACCACTTTTGAAGGTGTGCACTGTTGATTATATTTTGAATATATATTATTTTGAGCTCTGGTTGCAGATGTTAGCTTACCATGGTATTGGGCTGGGCAATTTAGCAATATGTTATTGTTGTGTCATAAGACTAGATTTTAGATTCCTTGATTCGATAGATTCCTTTATATCTTGACATGTTTTCGTAAGCAATGTCTTCTCCTGGTTTTGAACTCACTAGACTTCTCCTGAAACTTTACTACTACACTATACTACACTATACTACTCCTTTACCCAATTACTGACAATAAGCTTGGGCTGGAATGAAGAATTTGTGTCATCATCGATATGTCTGCTGATTATTTTCGCATGTGATTGATTTGAAAAATGCGCCTTTGAATTTCGGAGAGCCCAAAGTGACATCTGACAATTTTTGTCATTTAACTCGTGCTCCACAATCAACCGAAATATAACCAAAATCTCATTGTGGCCTAGTGCAACATCCAAGTCACAAGAAGCTGCATTTTTGTTTTTTGTTGATAAAGGTAAAATGTGTGACGGAACAGCGTTATAATAAATGAGAAGAGATGCTCTGGCCCACAAATCTTGTTCTCCAGACGTAAGAAAACATGTTTGTTGTGTACAGGCACCAACAAATGTCACATGATCATGATTTCAACATTTTGTTTTCAGCGAAAAATAAAGTGTGATGCAAAAATGATCATGCCCTCTAGTCTTGAGTCATATTGTAATTGCAATATTTGTCAAAATGGCCATATCTCGCAGCCCCAATTTCTATAAAGCAACCTTCATCTTGCTGGTGTTGAAATCCACAAGAGCACGCTGGCAGATTTTTGGCCGGAGTGACGATAGCCCTGTTACTTAATCTCCTACTCAGCACTTCTGGACTAGAATAGATCTTTACGAGCCCCCAAGGGAATTTGCCATGGACATAAAGAGAGGGGTCAGTGCACAAAATCAGACCCAGTACATGCTGTACAGTGCCCTTCCATTACATAAGCTCATTATTTGGACAAATGTGCACTCCCCCCCCCCCCCAAAAAAAACCGAAGTTTTGAAAACACTCCCACCATTGTAGAATTTTAAATCTCTGTGTGTTGCATCATAGGCATACAGTGTTTGAGAGTTTATTGCTTTTAAATTGTATTTTATGTCTTGTGTGTCCACTCAGCTCTCTGGGAGAGAGAGAGAGAGAGAGAGAGAGAGAGAGAGAGAGAGAGAGAGAGAGAGAGAGGCCCTGATACATATTTGCCTGCCAGTGATCGGTTGTGGAGGGCTGGAGAGAGAGTGGGCGGGTGAGAAAGGGGGTGGAGGCTATAGTCTCAGTGCTAAACAGGAAGTTGCACAACATCTGTTCCTTGGCATTCAGCGAGGGAGTGAATGGCCAGCTGTGTGTTAGAGTGTGTCTTCATGCAAAATGTCCTGCATCCAGGCGGCAGACAATGTGACATTCCTCTCTGTTTCCCAATTCTTTGAAATCTCAAAGCAACTGTCCTGCATCTTGCTCAAAGTTTCCATTTCTTTGACAAAGAGTTTATGCTTCTTATATCCAGCGGAGGAGAAACTAATGTGTGCCTAATCACAGCCAGAGGTTGAAGTATCAGAGCAACGTCTTTCCAAACGATTTCAAAGTATTTAGCGAGTCGTTATTCCCCTTAAGGAAACTCGACGTGCAGAAACACTATAGCTCGGAAGCAGACACATCTTTGTAAACATACAAGATGTTCCTCTGACAGATACCGCCCGTGGGCGAGTAGAACTTATGAATTTTCCGTGAATTTTATCTCACGGTGTTGGCATATAGCATTTTCCCTTAGATCAAATGAGGCCGTGTCGTGCTCATCTATATTTGTGTGCCGCATATAAAGAAAGAGTTTAAAAGCAAGCCACAACAGTCGCAAAAACAAGAAAGACAAGATTCAATATATGAGATTCAAGTAAAGAAATAAAGGCTAGCTGCAACACGAGAGTTATAAGAAGTCAAATGCAAATCTCACACAATACACTATCATAAAAAATCTCATAAGACAGATATGTTCAACCACGCCCATATATATATGTATTGAAATGTGTCACAGTACATTGAAACCTGGATGTCAAAACCGGAAAAACGAGTTGATCCTGAGAGCGCTCAGCACAGGACTACATCACTGCCTGCAACATACACTGACAAGTGTAATGGTAGGGTTTAATGCGTAGAGTAAAGCTGAGGTCAAGAATTGGTTGGGATTAGAGAACATTTCATATATATCAGGCATGTGAGGTGAGATTACTGGGGTCGCTGTAGAGGACGATAGGAACGATGGGAACTGAAGACTCATGTTTAACTCTCGAGGTTAGATGATCAAAGAAGCTCAGATTGTTTATCCTGAGCAACTTCTTGAATGAATGGATGATAAATAAGACATAACAAGCTCACTTATCTTGTGCTGTGAGTGGCAATAGTGAATGTTTGCTCATGTTTGCTGTTTCCTGTATTCTTTAGTAGAGAAGGATTCACAACCAGGGTCTGGAATTTGTGATTTTCGAGTTTTCTTCCTCGCCTGCCACTGAACATTTTTACCATCTACCCTTTTTTTATATCTGTAACTAAAATCAGTGTAGAAGGCTATAAGATTGCAACCGCTGACTCAACGGTACTGGAAAGTAGAAATATGTATTATATCATATCATCATGTCATTTGAGTCCCAGACTATTCTTAACTTTGGAATTGCTCTTCAGAAATCTGCCATGGTGGCAGTTGACCTGACCTTTTTACCTCGAGTGTGATGTGATCACCAGATTTACCGCACTGCAGGACGAAAGGTCAAATTGAAATTATTTAGAGTTTGCTAGCACAATTTCAGAAGTCAACGTGGAACAAACTGTGAAACACAAAAACAAAAAGGAGATGGCAGATGGGAACTTTCAGACGACAGTGTGTGTTTCCTCACCTGCAAAAACCCACGCTTCTTCCTGGAAAAAAATTTATTAATTAATAAAGTGAAACCAAAACAACACTTTTGGCGTATGTGTGCTGCCAAAAAACACACACACACAACAAAAGTGTTGTTTTGGTTTCACTTTATTAATTACAAGTAGGCGAGAATGCAGAGACAAAGAAATCCTGGAGAATCGCTAATCCTGTTTTTGATTTTGATCATTGAAATCAAACGCTCCTTTCCCCCACTGGGCACCTTGTTGAGCTTTGAGTGAACATAGGGGAGAGAAATTACTTTTGTTTACATCTTCTAAGAAACCAAAACATAGGTGCTTTTTCATTGTATGCGCATCGTGCTTCTGCCCACCTTCATACACACACAAACAGAAATATTACGTTTAACTAAGAATAGTGGCATCAGGCCCAGTATCGCACTGAGTGAGTGTGTGTTACGGTGGGGGGATGGTGCACTGACAGGCAAGCCGAGGCTTTTGAAATTTTTTCTGAGCGTTCAGATTAATGTTCATGTGGGTATGGTGGCACGTCACTCTTCATCACGCAGTTTTGTTCATTTGCTTGAGTCATTGACATTAGCCCAGAGAGGTGCTGCTTATTGCATCTGTCTGCATCAGAACAAGCCGTGACAGCCGGCAGCGTTTGTGTATATTCACTGTGTGAAAAAGAGCATGCTGGTCTTTACATGAACATACTGACGGTGTATGTATGGTATTTGTATTTTCAGTGATGACAAATGAATGCCCTCATAGCTACAGCACATGCATTAAATTACACACCACGCCCAGTTACCAGGATGACTGACAGCTTTTCTAAGTAGGTCATCTATGTAAATGCCAGCCTGTCAGTTCACATCAATGGATGCAAAGCAAAGTCAGCACCCTGTGACCAAAGTCAGGCGGGCTTCACTCTGTGAAGCCATATTTACACAACACTGACTGCATAAAGATATATAGCAGTGTCATTCAACAATATATCCTCAAATGCTCAGGCTTGTTTAACCCATTCATACAGTACCTAACATGGAAATTTGATATTTCAGGACATACAGCATACGTGCTCTTGCACTGAGATGATTATTTCTTGTCAGCTGCTGGGTTAGAGTAAGGGTTATTTATTTTGTGAAGTTGTGTACTTCCAATGATGTTAAAACACATAGAAAAACCCCAAGCATATTCAATGTAACGGTGTGTTGCATTTTTTCGACCATAGCTACTTCCCGAATCAGGAAGTAGGGGAATGAGGCTTAACTTAACCTAAATAAATCTGCAAGACGTTACCTCGTCTGTGAACATTGGTGCCTTGGTCATGTCAGATAGATTTAAAAAAAAAAAAAAATCTGACTTAACCATTTAGTGGTGTTTCATATGTGTTTATTTACATTAAACATACATTTTTATCCTGTCAAAACAGCCAAATTACTTTATTGCACACTTTCACTTGTTTCCAGACACAGCAGGCAACTGTTTTTAGTTAAGAAGTTCAGATAAACCCACTGTACCTAACAGCAGATAGCTAAAGCGAATAGCGACTAGCTAATGAAGATAGTGCAGCATTTAGCTGCTAAAGAGGTACATAGACCAAAACAGAATAAAAGGGAAAGTAAAGGTCGACAGGTTGCCTGCAAAGGAATGGTCATGTTGCTGCATTTCCAATGGATGTGCCGCAATAAGGTACTGCTGATAGCTTAAATGTTGCCATATGCCATTTCCAAGGGCATAATATGTATGTGTTGTCTTTGCTGCCTGTTCTGCTTGCTCTAATTGGCAAAAATGTTAATGATATTTTATCAGATCTAAGCAATGTGATTTCAGCAAAGCAATAGATAATTCATGAGGCCAAACTTTGAGGAGTAATTACACTGGGTAATAGTCTATTTCTCACCCCCCCCATCTTCCCTATGTGAACCATTCCAACTTGACTCTGGCAGTGACAGCAAAACCCAAAAGCTGTCAGCTTCACAAAGACAGAATTTGTTGTACCTGTGTACTAATCAACTGACTCGTTATAAATCTTTTTGTCTCCCAGACTCTACAGGGCCAATGAGCACGGTGCACACGCACCCACCCCACATGGGCGGCATGATGGGTCACCCGTCAGTCATCAGCAGCTCCAGGCCCTTACCGTCCCCCATGTCCACTTTGGGCTCGCCAATGAACGGCCTGGCCTCACCTTACCCCGTCATTACATCTTCCCTGGGCTCACCCTCTGTATCGCTGCCGTCCACACCCAACATGAACTTCGGACCACTCAACAGTCCACAGGTGAGAAAACGTGTGTGGGTGTTTTGATGGTCTTCAGATAGCTGTGATGGCTTAAATTTCTTCTTTTTCAGATGGAATTCAATACTTCAAAATAAATGCTTTAAGGTTTATGGGGCCCAGCGGACCCGGGTTCGACTCCCGGCCCGGGTCCCTTTGCTGCGTGTCACTCCCCCACTCTCTCCCCCTGTTTCCTGTCATATCTTCAGCTGTACTATCAATAAAGCCATAAAAGGCCCAAAAAATACTTTAGAAAAAAAAAAATGCTTTAAGGTTTATGTTCCAATTATTATGTTTGGTGCATTCGAGCTGCAGTGAAATGTGTTTCACCCTCTCGGTTCACCTGCAGACGTGACTTTTCAAGGCCTCAGTTAGTGAAGAGTTATCTCGAAAGACATTTGGAAACACCAAAATTCATGTTATTAGATTACAGACGTTTCATCGCTGCACTCCTCCTAAGCTCCAAACATCACCAACAGAGGTCCATACTCTTTCAAATAACTACCTTTGGTAAGGTCAGTCTGTGTTGAACTATCATGTTCTTTGGTCGATCATGTGCTTCTAGGTCTCGGAATCTCCGACAGCAGACGGGAGGTTGAAGGTTAGCCATATCCAATGTGTTTGGCTGGCATACCTTGGCTTTCCTCTCTCTCCCCTACCCTTCTACTGACCTTTAAACTTCTCGCCCTAAAAGGTCATGCTTGAGTTCTGTGTTACTGCTGTCATGCGAGGGGACTTAAGACGCAGGCCGACTATTAAGCCTTTCATGGATTACTAAGAGAAAGGAAAGGGGAGAATAAGAGCAGCCCCTGTTTTTTTTTCTGGATTTCTTGGCTCTTCGTAACCATTTCTAATCATTTATTTTTTACCACACTCTCTCTCCGGAGTTGTTCATGATCCACAGCTCATTTCGCTGCAAGGCTGTTTTAGATTGAATAAATAATAAACAGGAACGCACACATGACTCCCTTTTTCGCTGTCTGGCACAAACGACTACAGCAGAGACGGCTAATGGGGCTGCTTTCTTTAAGTGGTCTCTTGAATGAACTACAAACCCCACTAGGCTCAGTGCTTTGATGATCGGCAGCACGTATAGAGACACACAAAGCTTCAAAGGCTGGATCGAGGCCAGTGCTGCAGGGCACAGCGGACAATGATATATGTTGGTTTAATCACAGTATGGATCTGTGCCTTCAGGGACAGTCAGCGTTGATACGATTGTGCGGTGTGACCGTATTTTCACCGCTTGCCAGCATCTGATCACCCGACTGCCATCAAATCATTGTGTCATGTAACATCTCATACTATGTCGAAGGGTGAAATTAAGTTCATGAGCAGCACTGGGCCGACGGAAACATAAGCATGGTCAGTGGTACAGCTAGATGTCCATTCTGGTGATGTTTGTGTTTCTACTATCATCTTTCGCTTCTCATCTCTTTTAAAGGCCTGATCAGCATTTTCTGATTTAAATTACAGATATATTTACACATACATAATTCAGTAGTTTGACTCCAAGCGAAGAATACAGTATTTTGTTAACATAAATGTATTCTAATGTTGTGTTAAGTTGTAAACAAACCAGTAACGTTAACAACCGCAAGAGTCGCCTTTATATGGTTTGATGGCGTGTGGCTAGCACAGGAGCTTTGAACCATGATCGGCTGGGGCTAGCTGGTTTAGCATAAGCAGCTAATTTCAGTTAGACGTGATGAGTTCAAAGCTGTTATTTCTTCACATTCGGCTGATAATATTTGTGCATATTGATTCAGCTCAGTATCATGTAAGACCAAGACATATCAGAAGGTGGAAGCAGTGATTTTGTGGCATTTTTGCTCAGAAAATTACATAAATGATTCATCGATTATTAGAAAAAAGCCCCTGGTTAATTCTCTGGCAAACAACTATTTGATTAATTGAGAAATCCGCTTACTTTAGAGATGAATACTCTTCTACGAGTAGACGCATGTGTGGTCTGCAAAAAGGCCCAAGTGAACCTTACATGTATGAAAGCAGTGTGTTCTTCATACCATGTGTTGTATAAAGAATGTATGATGCATCAATAATCCATACACACTGCTCGTAGGCCTTTTCTACAGCAGTATGTTGTCTGACGAAAGCAGCATGTTTGTCTGAACAACTGTTTGAATGCACCACAAGACTTCTTTTTTTCAAACCAAACATGTGTAAAATTAATTATTTGTGCTGAGGAGGGAATGGCTGCTCACCAAGGACTTGCAGCGGGTACACGGAGGGCTGAATGCTCCTTTCGGTGCAATAGTCTGCCCGTGGGTATGTGGGAGACGGTGGTGGTGCTGTAGAGCGCCAGTGAGCTGGAGGACAACTGAAAGAAAAAACTCTTGTATACTCTCCTCTGCTTTAAGGTCACAGGCCTGAGCTCAGACTGCCATTAAGGGAGATTCAGAGAGTGCGTATTGTAAATAAGTGATAGGAAGAGCCTGAGGTGACTGTGGGAAAGATGTCCTATATGTCACGCTGCATCAAATATATAGGATGGGCGGGGGCATATGTAGGTCAACCCTGTTGTTTCCACTTGGATTGCAGATGTTTGCACATAAACAACTAAACAAACAAATGCACAGCACAAATATGTGTCCTGCAGGAGACGGTCAAAGGGTAAGAGCATGATAAGAGAGGGAGAGAGATGTGTGGAAGCCATGGGAAGCCGGACTTGTTGCTCCGACTCGAACGCGTCTCACTCCTCGTTCGGGAGTTTTCATGAGCTCTGCTAAGTGGGAGGGAGTGCGAGGTGATTTAACCTCAGTGGTTTGTTCACACCTTTACGTCTCATGGGCAGTGATGGAATGTACAGTATACTTAAGCACAAGCAGAGGTGGGAAGTGACAACCGCTTGTCTTGCCCGTACTTTTCTTCTCCTTACATTTTCATAACAGGCTTGTAGCTTGAGGTTTAATGCGTTTGAAGGGAAATTATTGGCAATTATGGATTATATATAACACTTAATGCGTATGCCAGTGTTGACCTCCTGGGAACGAGACTCCACAATCAGCTATCTTACTGGTGCATATCCAAACAGCTCGGACGGATCTGACTGATTCTACCTTCAACTGTGAAAGTCTTTGAATTGTATTGATATGCCGTGAGGTTCAGTCAGCTTTGTGCCTAAATGGCTGTTTTTAAAATGTCCTTAAGATGTTACACTTTTTACTTTTCTACTTTGAGTTTGTTTCATGGGTTAAGAAGTTAAATCAGTACTTCTACTGTTAACAGTAGTCTGTACTTGAGTAAAGGTTATGTATACGTATACTGTAATACTTTCCATTTTCCACTTTACTTTAGTTACTAATGACTTTGCAGATTGCATGCTGCATCAGAGGCACAATGGGGCATTTTTATTTATATACTTTTTTTTTCGCAATCTGATGAATCTGACTCTGATGATCAAAAATGGCTGAATATCAGATAAGATAATGAGCAAGGCCAAGTAAAATGATTTACTTTTGCTTTTACTTTTGATACAGAGGAACATTCATTGTTGCTACAAGTAAATTCAGATACTTAATGACTCAATTGCTTATCGTATGAGTTGCTTTCACTTTTACCAAAGATGTCTTAGCTCAAGGAAGACTTATTGGTAGATTTTAACTCACTTCTCATGTGGCCCCTTGAGGTTACATATGGAGCCATCTTTTAAGATGCTGATGAAAATTAACATCTAGACTGGTGAAGCAAACTGTGTCTCAGTGTCTTCACAACAAGGTTCAAAAGGTCAATACTCTCAGATATTGGAAGACCCCACACATGAGTGCCCTCTGCTGCTCTTGTCGGAGAACTGCACCCTCTGCACACGTGACCCCTCTCACACG
Organism: Sparus aurata; assembly: GCF_900880675.1. Lineage (NCBI taxonomy): Eukaryota > Metazoa > Chordata > Actinopteri > Spariformes > Sparidae > Sparus > Sparus aurata. Next base: position 13,336,364 of record NC_044197.1, read on the forward strand.
TCAACAGACATTAAAAAACCTGTATGACAAGCCTCAGACAGAAGCCTCAGCTCCACCCACTCACTGAGCATGTGATCACTTCACACTAAATGAGAGACCCGTCATGAGACACTTTCACAATAAAGCGTGTGGGCGGGGAGAGAGAAAATAACTGTGGAAGTGGACTGCAAAATGAGAAAATAGAGGAAGGAGAGTGGGAGAGTGTCATGAGACAGCCCGACACTTCACTCTTACTTCCCCTCTGCTTCCTCCTCCAATCTGCCAGAAAGCAGACGCTCAGTTGTGGCCACCTCAGCTTCAACTCTCTTGTCTCTGTTCTCTGTTCTGTCTTCCTGTTGTCCTCAGATGAATTCGATGAACAGTGTTAGCAGCTCAGAGGACATCAAGCCTCCGCCGGGCCTGCAGAGCCTGGGGAACATCAACTACCAGTGTACGAGCCCCGGGGGAATGTCAAAGCACATCTGCTCCATATGCGGGGACCGCTCCTCAGGTAATACTAGAGGGTTGAGGAGGGTGGGGGTGGGGGCATGGGAAAACAAAGTAACACTCCCACTCACCACAATCATCACCAGCCAGATGACTGTAGGAAACTGATTTCAAGGTTACTTGACGGGTTCATTAGTGCACATGTTGATTTGATCTTTGCCAACTCACTGCTGTAGAAATGTCTTGTAAAACTACTGTCTGAAGTTAGAAAAGAGGATGAAGGAAAACTTCAGTTGAGTTTTTGCTCAGCTCGATTCTAGAGCTGTAAAAACTAAAGACTAAATAAAAAATCACCAAGAATAAGAGATCTGGAGATGATTTGGAGAAAATCCTTCATGCCTAAATATCCATCAGGATACACTGCTCTATCAGTCAGCTTTTGCTCATTCACACAAGATAACTGCCAGTAAAAGTAACTCATTACGTCACACCATTACTGAGAAAAGTGACTTTTGAGTTACCAAAACTAAAAAAAAAACCCTGCGGATGTTGGTTATATTGTCCTGAGGTTGTGTGGCTTCCTTTAGGTCTACCCTAGATTCATCAAAATGCATTTGCTACAGCCCGTCTGTAACTCTGCAGACTAATAACAAGAATGACAGTAGCAGTTTTTTTTTTAATTCATGTTTAATTACAGGTAAATATCAATAAAGAGGGTTCCATGGCTCATTGCTTTTTTTGTTGTCATCCTTTTTCCAATTCAACTGCAGTGATGTCAGTAGAATTATTTGAAGTGCTTAAAGTAGACAGAAACCAAAGATGCCTGACAGGTGGCTCATGTGCAGCCCAACGATGTGACAGAGTACCCGGGTGAAGGCACTGCTGCCTCTATGAAAACAGTAAAACAGGTCATAGGGAAATACAGTAAAATGTTACAGTAACGGACTGCTCATTTGAAAACATAACTGAACTGCAAAACTAACGCATACAACAAAAAAGTAATCTGAGTACTCTTTTGGAAAGCATAAGCCATCTGGTCATACCGAGAGTCAGAACAAGAGTCACCCTCTTTTGTTCTGACTCGAGGTATGCTGCAAATTTCCTGATGATCTTAAGCCCAGTGAAAGCCACACGCAGATCTAAATTTAAAACCCGCTGTGCCTCCACTGCATTTTTTATTTCTCCTGTTGCATTTGGGGCAACTTAAAAAAAAACGTTGCAATTTATTTATTTTTATATTCTTTATTCTTACACACGCAACACGACACGGAGGAGCTCAAGAAGCACATCGTAACACCGTATGCATCCCAACGAAACGTATCAAAATATCTGCAGGCAGCCCAAAGAGAAATAAGGAAATAAGATGCTTGCAAAAACAAAGACAACAACAACAACAACACAATAATCTGTTTGTAGAAGGATTAATAATAATCGATATATGGGTCATTATTGTAAGTCAAGGCTGAACAGGACAAGGGCTTGGGGAGAATTTTATGTATTTTCCTGTCACTTATCTCTTTTACCTAACCTATTTTTAAAAATCTAATTTCATCCCACCCTTACTTATTTAATTATGGTCTTAATTGTTGAAGTTTAGAGATAGAGGGACATTACTGGCTCAAAGCAGTACTGACCTTGTGGACTCTGTTTCGACAGGGAAGCACTACGGCGTGTACAGCTGCGAGGGATGCAAAGGCTTCTTCAAGAGGACCGTCCGCAAAGATCTCACCTACACGTGTCGAGACAGCAAGGAGTGCCTGATCGACAAGCGCCAGCGAAACCGCTGCCAATACTGTCGCTACCAGAAGTGCCTGGCCATGGGCATGAAGAGAGAAGGTGTGTGTGAGTGTGCTTAAGCTATGGGCTTACATTCTTTAACATATCATTACATATGAATGTTGTCGGGGATAGGCATTGTTCATGGCTGCAGAAAATGTATTTTAGATCAAGATCTCTGCACGATGCGATGCAGTGATCACATCCTGATGTTTCTGTTTAATGTAATGATACAGTCGTAAATAAAGGAGTTTTTAAGAATGGGAAAGTATTTAGTTTTGGGGTACATTTTTTTATTTTGATAAAACTTTGCCTAGTTGCAGCATCTTTATTGTGAGTCTTTGTTTCTTTTCTTTGTTTTGTTTGGTAGTATATTCTATGGTTTGGGGTACTGTTTTTTTGTTGTCGTTGTATCTAATCCAGTACAATTAGTATGGGGTTCTTGACCTGAAGTGTATTTTTTTTTTGTGTGTGTGTGTGTGTGTGGTTGTGTGTGTGTGTGTGCGCACGCGCGCAGCGGTGCAGGAAGAGAGGCAGCGTGGGAAGGAGCGTGGGGAGAGCGAGGTGGAGTCTACCAGCAGCTTCAACGAGGAAATGCCTGTGGACAAGATCCTGGATGCTGAGCTGGCCGTGGAGCCCAAAACAGAGACGTACAGTGACGGCAGCCCCAGCAACTCAGTAAGAATCACAGAGACTCAGCGTAAATTGGCCGAACCCATAAACTATCAGTCACTGTTTTATTTATCATGAGGCTGAGGTGGCAGATAACAGATAGGGTGGGGGGAGAACCACTGTATGCTGAAAATGTGCTGCTTTATCATGCTGGCCTAATGGTCAGAAGATACGCACCCAGCTGAGTGAAGAAAGTCTCTGCTAAGAGGCTAAATGATGGAACATGGTCAGACCAAGTTAAATTAAAGCCAGGATGATCTAGATGAAAATGTGTTTGTTGCTTGAAAACACAAACTGAGCAGATTTGGGGAGCTCTGAAGCTCTAAAGTAGCTCTTAAATCTAGTATTTCTTTTATTGCAGTGTTTGACTCGAAAAAGCGTGTAAACCCTCCCTAATCCGAAACTAACACTTGTTCCGAGAAGTGAAGAAGACACCCAGAAAACTAATGTCTCTTTCAAGAAATCACGACCTGCTTACTCAAGACAATCCACAGACTCTGTTGGGAGCAGTTTTCATGTAGGAACTATTTTCACACTATTGGCTTTATTGTTGATATAGTTTACAAAATGAACAAGTGCACACAGAACAAAAAACAACCATAGCAAAAAGAAACAATAACAAGGAAACAACAACGAGGAAGACAAAATGGTCAGAGGTGTGCAGAAAATACCGACAATTTAACACATTATGGCGAGTGTTCCAGAGGGAATGATTATAGAGATAAGGCAGAGTATATGTGAATTAAGTGTGCTGAAGTATGTTTGGACATTTGCAAGAGTGGCAGTGACATGTATTAGTATGTGCGGTCGGGAGTGCGACCAGCTTAGTTTGCTAAATATATTAGCCTCTCATCAAGTCACCAAGTAATGTTTACGTCCTACCCTGAAACGAGCACAGGCCTTTTGTCCACGAGTCGATGCACGTTTCCTCCTGCGCGATGATACTGTTGGTGGATGCGGTCTCTGTAGAAAGAAAATAGATCCGACATACTGTAAAACTGCTCACAAAACGGTCTGTGGATCATCTCCGGTCAGTGAGACATGATTTCTGGGAAGACAGAAAGTTTTTCAAATGTTACTGTTCGACTGTTTGAGCGCCACAAACTTAGTGCCATGATCTTTGAGAAAAGGCACATATCTCTATGGCTGATATAGCTGTTTACACCAAATGATTTCCATTTTTAGGTGAACTGCCCCTTTAAGCTCTCACTGACGGAAGTTTTCGGCACGATTATTAACTTGTGTTTGGTGTCCTTGTTCCACTCCAGACCAACGACCCTGTCACTAATATCTGCCAAGCAGCAGACAAGCAGCTCTTCACCTTGGTGGAGTGGGCCAAAAGGATCCCGCACTTCTCTGAACTCCCCCTCGATGACCAGGTCATCTTACTACGAGCAGGTACACACACACATGCACGCACGCACACACTCACGCACGCACACACACATGCACGCACGCACGCAAACGCACACACACACACGTTTCCTTGCCACAGTAAACAGACCTTTGTACAACCCATTGTCCTCATGGTGGTGTAGTATTTCCTTCAGGGCAGTAATTCATCCCCAGGCAGGCAGTCTATTTAAAGTCTTTTACATTTGCTCAACACATTTTTGCCATCTAGTTTAATGGAGCAGTGAAACCAAATATAACTGGACTATTTGCCGAGTCCCAACAGTGCCGGTTTTGCCGCCGCACCAGCACTGACCTCTTCTGGTAAGAGACTCCAGACACAGGCCTGAATGAGGATGATAGGAAGCCACAGACCAGACCCCAGAAGAATCTTTCTAGATTCTACACGAAACAAATCACACAAATGATGTCATATATCATTTACACAAACTCAAGAAGAGCTTCAAGGAAGGGACGGAAGGATAGAGAGGTCACAGCTGTTTGTTTTTTCTGCATCCAGGCTGGAACGAGCTCCTTATCGCTTCATTCTCGCATCGCTCTGTCACGGTTAAAGATGGCATCCTGCTGGCGACGGGCCTCCACGTCCACAGAAGCAGCGCCCACAGTGCTGGAGTGGGCTCCATCTTTGATAGGTAGGTAGCATTTAAAGACAAGGCAATAGTTATTCTACTGTATTCTGTAAGATCTGACAAAATGACTCAACTTTAAAAAATCAGTTACCTCCGAATTACCAAGGAAAGTAGACTTATAATTTTTTTTTTATGTCCATTTTAAAAATGTACAGTGTAGGAATAGATTGATTCTCAAACAGGGCAATTATCAGATCTGATATTCAGCATTTTTCAGATCATCAGATTGAGTTGTTTTTTTTTTTTTGTTTTTTTTGCTGATTGCCAAATAAATTAATTAATGTCACAATGTGCTGCTTCAGCTCTGATGCAGCCGCCCCTGTGCGTAGCCGCAACTTAATGTCCCGCCCACAACTCTGTCTGATTCGCTCCAGATCAACTAAATGTAGAAAAATACGATATCTGCCTCCAAAATGTAGAAGACTGGAAGTTTAAAGAAAAACAGGAAATGGAAACGCTCATGTGAAGTACAAGTCACTGGTTATTCTAAAATTTGATAACAAGATTTTCACTTTTAGCTGTGAATATTTATTGGTACTAAACATTTGTTAACATTTTCCATGATTACCAATAATAGATAATGTGATTCGGCCTTGAAAAAACACCACATCAGTCAAACCAAGATATATTGAATGAGAAGCCTGGGTTGCCTGAGTGGCCTGAGTTGGCAATCATTCATGTTGTTGTTTGTTGTTTGAGGGGTCAAAACTTTTGCCAAATTCCTTTATAGGCCACTGTTACATTCATATTTACAATGTTGCAGTGTCACTTGAGCCGACTCTTACAAAATGTCTGATAAAAAAACCGGGGCAAAGTATATACTTTGGCTTTTTGGTTTATTTGCTTTGATTGTTAAACACAATCTAATGTTATTCATGTGATCTCCTGCAGAGTTCTTACAGAGTTGGTATCCAAAATGAAAGACATGCAGATGGACAAGACGGAGCTCGGCTGCCTGCGAGCCATCGTTCTCTTCAACCCGGGTTGGTTCAGTCTCCTTCTCCTCAGTGAAGACGCTGTGGTTGTGAGATGCTGTGGATTTAATGTTTCATCGGTGTAACCTTTAGCCTGACTGTGAGCATGTGTTTTGTTTCAGATGCAAAAGGTCTCTCAAACCCACCAGAGGTTGAGGGCCTGAGGGAAAAAGTTTACGCCTCATTGGAGTCGTACACGAAACAGAAATACCCAGACCAGCCTGGCAGGTAGCGGATGCATTACATTACAGCCTCAATCAATATTGAACACTATTGTTTAATTGCGGCTTTATGGTTGCACATAGCAATTCAGCGAGCTGATTACCTTACACAGCTGTTATGTAACTTAGCGCTGATTTAAAAGGATACAGGCCGGTGGTGTTCTCGCTTATAGAAAGTGGTTGCAATTGATTTTTTTTTGTTACTGTTGGAAGCTAAAGAAGATAAACAGGTGAAGTGAAATAAGAGCCGTCACTATCAGTTTACCTCAGCAGTGGACACATACATTTTTTATTGACAGCACAACAACAATAACAACAACAATTAATAGCATAATTTGCATGATGTGTAGGTTGCTTTTGGTAAACACACCATCAAAGTGTTAGAAACAGAGAACAGCAGTGGTTGAGCAAGCTAGAGATGAATGAAGAGAGGGAGCAGCTTCAGCAAAAAAACAAATCAGTAAATAAACAAATCAAATGTTATTTCTGATTGTTTCATGGTGTTTGTTTCTGTGAATATAACTTCTGTGCAGGCTTCAGCCTGTGCCCTTGTTGCCTCTCTGCTCTGTGTGTGTGTAATTCAGACCCACCCTCAGTCAAACAGACCTGTTGCTCTTTATACATCCATAACAGATCTGAGAGCAGAGGAGAGACGGACATGAAGTTGAAACCTTGTCGATATGTTTATAAATTCCCAACCTGTTATTGGGTGGGAGCTATACACCACTGCTCAAAGCTTGTCCCAAATATATATAATAATATATATAATATACTAAAAAATCAATCCAAGTCTCTGCACATGCAAACACCAGATTGCTTTTGTATGAGTCTTTATATATTTTCTTAGGAGAAATCCTACATAATATGCCAGACATCACCCTACTGGTAGAATTATTGTAACTTAGAAATGCCGCATAAAAAGTCATATTCTTGGGTTCAGATTTTTTCTGAGACATGAAAGCAGAGCATCAGTAAATAACTATTAAATATAAGTAAAAAGTAGTAATACTGATTACAGAAGGATTACTGCACATGCACTCAAATGTATGCATGATGTTAAAGCTGTGGTGGCACCAGGTCTCCATAAATACACTGATTGATAATGAAATAATGAGTAGCGCATCACATTTTACATGTTTTTGCGTGGTTGCACTTTCGTGTCTGCAGGTTTGCCAAGCTGCTGCTCCGCCTGCCCGCCCTGCGCTCCATCGGCCTCAAGTGTCTGGAGCATCTGTTCTTCTTCAAGCTGATCGGGGACACGCCTATCGACACCTTCCTGATGGAGATGCTGGAGGCTCCGCATCAGATCACATGACACCAGTCCCCCCCTTCCCCCTGTATATACTCCCACATTGTCAGTGATATGAACACGGATTAAAAAAAAAAAAGACTTGATTCAAATTGTAAAACAGCATATTTTGTACCTAGCAAAGCATTGTAATTAAAAGTGAATAAAAAAAGTATTTTGAGGTTGTGGGGGGGTGGCGTCACAGGACAGAAGGGTGGAGTAAAACTGTCAAAAATGAATTTTAATAGAATTGCTAACAGATTACTTTTGTAAATAGATAATTTCAGGTGTCCGTTTTAAAAGCAACCCAATGCAATTTGAAAAAGAAGAATCATATTTTATTCAAAGAGGAATTGTATAAAAACAGAAACCATCCTAGCATTTCTTAAAAAAAACAAAACATTTGAGAATTCTTACAGAATAAAGTTATTTAAAAATTTATCTGAAACGTCTTGTTTGTGTTGATTCATTCTAACATGTTCTAAAACTGCATCCTAGTTAGAGCCGGGGATTCAGAAACAAATACAAATGTTGTTTAATTTAGATATTTTGATGCCTTTAAAATCCTGATGATTGTTTTTTTTTTTTTTTTTTTTTGATTTCTGATAAGATGAAACAAGAATTTTATCAGGCTGTATGACTCTTAAACAAGAGGGAATAGAATTTAAGGGTTTAACTCTTTTAGGCCAGAATGTCTTATAGCTTAATCAGTTGTGGAGAAAATGTTTGATACATTATGAACTCACAAATGTAAAAAGACTAATAACTATATTATTAACAAACTATATTATTTTAATAGAATCTCACCGTTTAAGAATGTGTAGCACCAGCTAATTTTTTCTTCACATTTGACTGATCTGCTTCAATTTCACTTTACTGTTTCATAGGCAAAACCAGCCGATTAATATTCCCTTTGTTGAGTAAAGAGAAAAATAATAACTTCAGGCCTCAGGCCTCCCCTGGATGAAGGAACTGTTGCCCTTTCTTTACATTTCCAGCTCTTGGCCACCAGATGGCGTCTTCTGAGTGTAAACAGGAAAACACAGATCGGCTTCATCTGATGTTTGACATCCATGTGTCTGTGCAGATTCCTGTATCCTCCTCTTCATGGTGCCAGTAACTCCTCACAACAAATTATGGCATATATTCAATCAGTATCGAACACATGTACTCTATATGTTGGCTGATGATAACATGTGCATGCAATACAATGCAAAGAAATACCCATAAGATATATTAGCTATAGAAAAATTGTTGAAAAAAATGTGAGGTAATGATGCATGATTTTACAGATATTTAAAAAAAAAAAGAAAAAAAAGAAAGCAAAACTCAAATATTAAAGGATAAATTCACCCAAAAATGAATGGAAGGTCGGGTGAAGTTTTGTACTCAAAACATTTCTGGAGCTTCACAGAAAAAAACGGCGTTGCAACATTCTCTTAAACAACTTCAGTAGATGGAGACCTGTTTGAAAAAAGCAAAAACTGAAACAAGATAAATAGAATGGCTCCACATTGCTGGTCCAGGTCACTGGAAGCCAAATTGATTTGAAAAGATTTGATTTAGACAAATCTTCATTCTTTGCGGTAGATGCTCTTTTTTTTTTTTCTCTCTCTCTTGTGTTTTTGAGTTTTGAAACAAGTCCCCATCTACTTCAGCTGTTTAGGAGAATGCTTTAACAATGTTCTGCTGTGTAGCTCCAGAAATGTCTTCCGTAAAATGTCCGTCTAACTTTTCATCAGCACGGAGGTGAGTAGCTAATGGCAGAATTTTCACTTTCAGGCAAACTTAAAAAGAAAGTTAAAAAAAACCAAAAAACTTTAATGTGCAACTTTAACCCAAATGAGTTGACTTCACTAGAAAACTGCGTGGAAACCTATTGCCTTTAACCACTTCAGATTTTCTACACGGTGAAACTAAACAGGTCCAGTTGTACAAACTCAGACACATGATTAAATGTAGCAGACATATCTAGTTTACATTCGTTGGCTTTACTCAAAACCATTACTTCACAGAAATTATGTCTTTTTGGCAGTATATGTTGCACAAAAAAACTTTTCGCAGTTAAATACCACACACACCACATGAAACATCTTAATTTAGATAATACTATCCTCCAAAGAGCTAACACAGTTCTTCAGTTTTCTAACAGTGTTTTTATTCAACTAGTCAAGAATTAAAAACTAGATTTTCTGCCAACACTTATCTAAAAAATGTTATTGGATCAAGACGGAACTCAATTATAACATTTATCATGGTTAAAAACACTTGACTGATATAGAAATGTATCATAGACACACGTCAAGTTTCAACAATGCATGTTGGGAAGTTTGGATCTATCTATCTATCTATCTATCTATCTATCTATCTATCTATCTATCTATCTATCTGTCTGTCTGTCTGTCTGTCTGTGTAGTATGACCTTTAACCTGCTCTTGACTGGTTTCTAAGGGGAAAAAAACCTTTCATGTGAGAGACATGGACAGACAGAGAGAGAGAGAAGGAGGGAGGAGAAAGAGGGGGGAGAGGTAACCAGCACCTGCACATGGAGGAAGTCTCTCTCTCTCTCTCTCTCTCTCTCTCTCTCTCTCTCTCTCTCTCTCCTTCCCGTTCACTCCTAATAGGATAATTGATAGATAGCCTAAACAGTCAATAACAGTGGACTGAGAGAGGTCGTCGGGAACTCCGAGGAGGAAACTTTCCGCTCCGAGCAGCAAGTTGCAGCAGGATTCATCTCCGGAGATGCTCTGAGAGCGACCGAGGAGGAAAACCTGAGGAGCAGAAGTACTTTTCTACCGCCCGGAAGGTCGCTTCTTCTGTAAAAGGTATGAGGCTTTACTGAACTTTACAATGTTATGTGATACATTTTACCCCTCCACGGCTTTTGATTGACATATATTTCACAGTGTTTCCTCAGAGGATCGCAATGGTTGATCGACCGGCTTTGTGCTCCAGTGAGTAAAAATAATTCATAGATTATTCTTTTATTTAAAGCTTAAAGGTTTAGATTTTTTTTTTTTTTTTTTTTTTTTTTTTTTTAGAATGTCAATCTTTTATATCTAATATACTTTTTGGGATTCTCGCGATATTTTTGGCACATGGTTTTGGTCAATTTAAACAAAGATCAAAACAATTAAAAACAATTGACGTCCCAATATAGCTGTAATATCCACTTTTTAATAAACAAACGTGATTCTAAAGACTTACCTCCGTCATTATAACGAGGTAAGGTCGCATTGGAGCGGCCCCTCTATCAAACTTCGCTCGGCCACATCATCAGCTTGATGTTCTCAGCTGCGTCCTGCTGATTGGAAAAGTGTCCTAATTAAAGGATTTCCCCATCATTGCAGATATGGATCAGAGGGCAGTGTGCGCCGGATGCCACCGGCTGATCAGAGACAGATTCCTGCTCAGAGTCACAGACGGCCTCTGGCATGAGGCGTGTGTGCGGTGCGCGGCGTGCGGGGACGCGCTCAAGAGCTCCTGCTTTCTGCGGGACCGCAAACTTTACTGCAAGCGGGACTACGCCGAGTGAGTGTTCACCCCTCCAGACTCTTCATTACCGTTTGTCTTCTCACACAGCTGAAATCTTAAAGCACTCAAGCACTGACATGTCACGTTTAAAGGTGCATCTTGTAGTTTTGGGAAGACTTTTAATCAGAGGAGAAAGATCTTCCTTGACTGATTTATTAATGCCTGAACAATCTGAGCAAACAAACTGAACAGACAAACTGGCCTTAAATGACAAAAAAAAATTCATACTATTATAAACACTCTTACTTTATTAATATGTGGCGGACCCTGCCACCTTTATAGACTCTAACAGAGATGGGGACCTTGTTTTCCTCTAGAACAGCTTGTGGGAAAAATAGATATTTCTGAGTTTTCATTAACATTTTGAATATTGAAATTCTGATTTTGAAAGTCAAAGAAGAAGAAAATCCCCCTTTTAATCTAGAAGTCTAGATTCTCACTTCACATTTTAATATAATTGGTTTTGCATTGAGAATTAGAATTTGATTTAAGTAAAATAAAGGCAAAGTGCAAAACTGTTTTAATTGGATAATGTCATGCTATTGGGTCAGTTTTTCTCCCTGCTGTAAAGTCCTTCATGAAGAAACTGGAATTCAATGACTTAATGCTTGGTAAAGACTAACTTATATGTATTAAACATTTTTAATATACTTTGTGGCGACAACTTATGTCAAACTGCGTATAATATGAAACAATATCACTTTTTAGTTGGACCCAATTTCTTGTTTGAGCACACAAATATTTTGAAGTAGCCTGATGATTCCGTTTTTCTTATTCAGTTTCATCTTTGGCACATGCATACATGTCTCAAATAGTCTTCCAACATTTCTGGTGCATATATATGACAAATATTTAATAATTTTTTTTGCTAATGTACTTTTAATCTTGTATATTATGGGCTGTTTATTTTATTCTATCATATCTGATACATTTTATCCTATTTTTTGGCCCAGGATCCAAAAAATATTGTGTGTTATTAAGCCAGTTTTTTTTTTTACAACAGAACCCTTGTCCAGATCTGACCTTGACTAAGAATGTGTGTGTGTGTGTGTGTGTGTGTGTGTGTGTGTGTGTGTGTGTGTGTGTGTGTGTGCGTGTGAGAGGGAGAGAGACAGCGGAGAAACAAGTAATTTTTCTTTATAACTTAAAAATTTTTCTTCGTACTTTTTTGCATATTGATCGCATTTTGTAGCTTATGGCAAAAGCATTGTGTCGTGTGTGTGTGAGTGTGTGTGTGTGTGTGTGTAGTTGTGTACATGTGTGTATAGTTGAAGTTGAAGTCCAGGGAACTTGGCATGGCGCACTAAGAGAACAAGGTGACTGTAGGAGGAAGGGGTGGCGAGGGAGCTGGAATGTGAGAACACTATTGCATAGTGTACATCCACACACATGCACACATGCACACATGCACACACACACACACACACACACACACACAAAGCAACACAGTCACACCTTCACACACACGTACAGCACACAACCAGGGGTAGAGCTCAACTGACACATTGTCAAAATGTGTTAAAATTTTGAGGCCCATTGGCGTGGCAACTGCAAGCTGGGGACAACATATGGTCTCGTCGATAGAGTGGACCCCTCCACCCCCCCACCCCTCCCCAAAACTTCCACCATCATCGCCCATCGCCCGACTCCCTCCTACCCGCCCACGGCCACTGCCTCATCCCCCTCGTTCTTCCTCCAAAACATGCTCTCACCTAAACAAGAGCCAAAAGGAAAACAGGCAGCAGCTCACATTATTGCTGAACAATTTAGTGACGGCCGTTCTGCCAAGCAGGCGGGCAGAACAAGAACACTCGTCGGTCCAAAATTCTCATCGCCATCGGGCTTCCAGACAGCCAGAATTGACTGAAGTGATGTTACAAGACATGCCAGTTTTTTTTATATGTTGTCAAATAGATAAATGAAATCAGAGTGGATTCTCATAAAACCAATTCAGAGTCCTTAGCGTGATCAGAGGCGATCATCTCTCTTGGCCGCGGCACAGAGAGGAGAGCGGGACCGAGATGTAATTAGGAGAGCAGAGCCATATGTCAGAAGGTCTGGTGCATCCCTATAAGAGAGACGGTGAGGCTGCTGTGAACTTATTTTGGGGGACAGTGCGCTCCATGAGCCCTGGCGTTATGTGCCTTGGCATCTGGAAAGCTCCGCTCACAGCAGCCCCAGCGTCGAGCGTTGGGACGACGCCCAGCCGACCGTGAGATATCTGACCTGACCAATTAGCAGGAGGCCTGATGCCAGAGCTCTGCCCCCGGGGTCTCCACCTCCCCGCTCGTTCTGTCCGGGGTTGTGGCACCCACTAACACATGAGCACCACTTTTTTTTCTCCCCAAAATGAGGGCTTTTAAAGCTGTGCCAGTGTTTCTCTCGCAGTGCAAACTGTGATCCGCTCCCTCCCTTCTTTTGATCCAGGGCTAGTGTGAAGCCAGCTCGTAAGTGACGATTATTCCATACTGTGACAACATTTGTCTCTTACCACACGCTGTATCTTCTGTCTGAGTCCCACTGTGGTTTTTACCCCTCGCCTGTGTGGCCACTCAGCGCCGGCCGGACCACCATGCAGGGCCTGTTCATGGAAGCAGTTTATATGATGTCACTTATCTTCTCTTATTACTGGGTCTGAGAGGATATCATACATAACTGGCATCATGTTGGTGAATTATTTAGCATATCGATATCAATGTATGGCTTTTTTTTTTGTCAGAATATGAGGAGGATTTATAACAAAACAGACAGGACGTGACAGGAAGCAAGTTATCAGAAAAAACTCTGGTTTGGTCGCTCCACAAAAAACAAATAAAAAGGATCAACACCAGCAAACATTAAAGCAAACTCAACAGATGGAAAAAAAAACTTGCATTCAGCGTTAACAGTCTGGCACCTGAATGATATCACAAACTGACAAAAATAAAAAGATGTATTGAAGGTATTCACTCTGGCACCTTGAGTTACCCTGTTAACACATTTTGATCTTTTCAAGTTATTTATTTATTTCAGATATGGATTTATATGTTACCATTAATGGTAACTATATATCCTTTTTTTTTATTTTCTGTTTGATCAACAGTTTGACCCTAAATATATCAATCAGAAGTGTAACTAAAGGAATTTAAAGCCATCAAAGCCTTCACGGAGAAAGGTAGTTGACTGGTGGGTCTCATCCCCGGGGTCATCAAATACTGACGCCTGAGGGTTGTCGTCCGACCCGAGCTGTGACCCCATCTGTCTCCGGGAAGTCGCATTCTGTTGCTTTAAACTCTGGCAGCAAAAATGTGATTCAGAAGATCGAGAACTGTCGATGTCTTTTCACAGCATCGATGTTCTGTGGCAGAGTTTGTTTGAACTCTGTGATTTAATTCATTTTCTATGAGCTCAAAACATCATGGTGAACTCAGATTAGCCCGCAGACCAAGTGAGCTCACTGTTTATGTCTTCAGCAACATTTATTAAAAAAAAACTCACTGAAGCCTCTGGCAATATTGATGGGATTGGTTTAAATTTCCAGAGATGGCCGCTGGAGATTTTCTGAATCTGGTAACTCATTGAAGACTTGTTGATTGTGATGATGTGGATGACCCTTCCCCTATCCTTAAAACATTTGTCTTTCAATATTTCTTACATGTTTTAATATTTCTTAAAAGGGCACTTACTGATGTTGAGGTTTTACCGAGGTTTATTTGTACAAAAGCAACACATTAAAATAGTGTCTGAGATAATGATAATAAATATTCCAGACACAACTGCAGTGTCCGTATAAGTCACATGGTTTTGTTTTGCCTGACTCACAGCAGTCGGTGGGCTCACACAATGCGAACGACACACCGTGCTGTAATTTAATGAAGCAGAATGCAAATTCCTGTCTGACAAGCTGATGTTTAGGTTGGTTGGACTGTCAGTAGATTTAGATTGGCTAAACGGTTCAGTGGACAGGGTGGACTGGACATCAGATTGGTCGTCAGATCAGCGGTGTGACTGTCGGTGCACTTGACCCGCAGATCTGTATCTGATACGCGCTCTCTGCTGGCGTGTGTGTTCGGAGAAGGATCCAAGTTAACCTGATCCAGAAACAGGATCTGTCTCTCTGCATGTCCACCAGACCAGCAGTCTGTTTGCCTGAGCACCAAAGGTCAGCGCTGAAGTCAGGTCGAGAACAATGAGAGGGGAGGGCTTTCGCTCCGGAGTAGATGTGTTTGTGTTGTGTGTGTGTGTGCATTTCTGCTAAACACTCATCTTATTATACAGTGCATCTCTCTACCTTGAGAGTGCCTGACCCTGTCCATGTCAGATTGGACGAGAGCAGGATTTTGCTGACTTATTACTCCGTAATGATCTTGTCACTAATTGCCATGTCTAAATCCAGCGTGACTGAGTGTTCCCGCTCTGGCAGGGCCTCTGGGCCAATCAACGGAAACTCTGAAATATTAAACACCTTGAGCTGCTCCATAAGTATTGGAGCCACTCTTACCTTTGCATTAACAACGCTTAAGAATACTGGGCGTAATAAGACGAACTGGACGGGGCGTGTAATGGAAAAGCGGTTCTCGAAAACCCGAATGATCTCACGACATTAATGCCAGTAGTTCCTTCTTCACTGACATCTAGCATTAGCATCACACTGAGACATTAAATCAAGTGCTTCGCCGCAACATTCCGGGTATTTCCTCCGCCACACTTCCTTTGATGATGTTTGGTTGATGCATCGTGCGTTGCCACAGGAATCCGCATACCACAGACGGTATGTTGGCCATATTAAAGCGCATACCACTGAGGCCGTGAGGCAGACGACTCAGATGGGTCCAGTGGCCCGACTGACCCTCCTGAGCCGCTGGGAATGGGGCTTTACCGTTTCCCCAGCGACCCCACAGCAACAGCGAGGGGTCCCAGCAATGTTTGGCTTCAGGATGTAACATCTCCAGACCTTTTGACAGGGATGTCTCAACCTGGGTGTTTGCTCTCTGTTTAGTCTCAGCTTTTGTTTGTTGTTCGTAAATATTGACATTCATTTTTGCATTTAAAAGGAAGTCAAGAGCAGTATTTGTTTTGTTTTGTTACTGAAAGCTAACGTGAAATCTTTGTTTAGGCGTGTTTTACTGAAACCACTAATGCTGATATGTTCATTATTTTTTTTTTACCAGAGAGCAATATACACATATCGTCAAATTGAATACACACCTTTATCGCACTGCTGTCCCATCACGGCTGCACATGTACGGAACAAAAACAGACTGGGGAAGAAATTTGCAATAACAGCAAATGCTCAATGATAGAATTACACTCACTAAACTCCAATACAGGTTATTGCTGGCCACTCACATCCGTGATAGTAATTTATCAAAAAACACTCGTAACGTAGGTGGATGTAAATCACCATGCCAAACATGCAGGACTGAAAGGCATGAAGCGTACAATGTAATATGTAGCAAAAAGGACCCACAACTGAAACCACAATTTATGATAAAATTGCTTTTGTCACAAGATAAATTAATTTCTTTGTTATTTATTTGTCTTGTTCAAATTCAAAAATAAAAGAGCTTTTAGCACAGCACCTCTATACAAGTTTATAACTTATAACTATATAAGTTTTTTCCAGTGATGGAATGTAACTAAGTAAATTTACTCAAGTACTTTTTTGAGGTACTACTTCTTCACTTGAGGATTTCCATTTCCTGATACTTTACATTTCCACTCCACTACAATTTGGAGACAATTATAGTACTTTTCTCTCACTATATTTATCAAATAACTTTAGTTCAGCTGAGTCAAAGCCAATTTTAAAATATTTCTGTTTTATCAGCAGTTGGATGAAAAAACTACAAAAACCAACTGATTCAAATAATCAGAAAAATGCTGAATATCTGCGTGGACAATCACCTGATCCCTAGTATACAGTATATACATGTAAATATCTGTGTAATTAAATTTTGGTTGTATTCTTGATTCTCATTAAATATCAGACACTTTGAGACTTTAACTCAAATAATATTTTAATAGAATAGCTTTGCTTTATTTGGGGTGGAACTACACCACTGAGTTTGTCTAATGAAATCATATCTGCAGCTGCTCACATAGATGACCAATCTATCTGAAAAGTAATATGTTCCACTTGTCCATGATCCTTGTGTTGATCAGTATTAGAAAAAACATCATTGAATTGATATCTTTTTATTTTACACAAACCTCTCATGCTCTTAGATTTTTTTCTGATGGCTACGTGTAATGAAAATGAAATTTAAATCTTGACTCAGAGTCAGAGATATTGGTAGGCTTATCTCCTTGTTGGTCTCACAGAGTACATTTATGTGTAAAAAAAAAAAGAAAAAAAAAAAAGCTGTCACTTTCTCATGCCTCTGGGCTGACTGGTCTGGTGACCCAGTCAGGTCTGGAGACAAACACCAGCTCCAGAATGATGACGCATCATCCTGCGTGACAGACCCAAAATGCCGCGGTGTCAGCCAGCGGACAATGGTCCTGCTGCTTGGGGGCTGGCTCTGTCTTTGTCCCGTTCTGGTTAAGCAGACTTAGGGATAATTCCGCGGATAATTCATGGGACCGGCGGCTCAGCCTCTCCCACCGGGACATCTGATTCCCCCCCTCTGCCTGGAGCCATGGCCTGCCGTGAGCTTTTCTCCTGCCTCCCCAGGAGCACAGCCTCGGACACGGCAGCCGGAGCCAAGGCAACAGTCTCTGAGGCTAAGCCCACCAGTCCTGGTTGCCAGGCGCTAAGATGCACACCCGCCACGCTGAGGGTATGTGTCTGAGTGTTCGGGGCAGGGAGGAGGTGGGGTAGAGGGGAGAAGTCAGGTTGGCAGTTGTTTTGAGTGGCAGCTCGACTCAGCAACATTCCCCGAGTCAACCAAGCCTTTTTTTTTTTCTCATGGAGTCCCGTCTTACTGAGGTGTGAGGGCTCCTCAAGTGTCCTGGCTGATTCTCCAGCTCAAACAAAAGCATTTCTCTCTTTTATTTACTGAGCTCTCCCACGATTTCTCTCTATTTTCCTCCTTCGCTACTCCCCCACCCTCCCGTCCATCTCCGCAGTCTGTTTGCGGTGCGTTGTGGGGGCTGTGCGGAGGCCATCTCTCCTGCAGAGCTGGTGATGCATGCAGGGGCCGCTGTGTTCCACCTGCGCTGCTTCACCTGCAGCGTTTGTTCCTGCCGCCTGCAGACCGGAGACCGCTGCGTCCTCAGGGAGGGACAGCTACTGTGTGCCAGAGAGGACTACCACCAGTGTCTGGCCAGCCCAACCTCCTCCGACACAGGTACAGGCTGTAGTGGACAGTGTGTACAACCCAATACCAGTGCAATACTGGGTTTCTTTTTCGCATCACCTTTGGGTTGTTCTGTCTGTTTCAAATTATATTTGCCCTTTAAAAAAATAACTCAGTTGCAAAGCCGATTAATCCACTCAAGCTCTTTTTAAATGTACATAACATTATTTCTTACTAGCTGTTAATAATTTGTGTACTCTTTGCAGTTTTGTCATACTCATGCTGTTTAGCACAAATAACGCTAGATTTGTGACAGTTCAAGATGAAACTGGGACAATGTTGTGTCTAATACTGGGTAAAACACTTTAGTTTGGATAAATTGCCCAAAAGTAATATGTAAAGATAACCCTAAAACTGGATCTAAACAACCCAGTGGTACTGGGTAACGTTCCTGCAACTTAGCAACAAAAAAGACAATGTGATCGTTTGTTGTGGCAGCAGGCATTGATCAAACGCCTGCTTTTGTTTTAATGTTTATCACTATGACAAAAACTACAACTGGCTTCTATTTTCCCATCTACCTATTCAAATATTTAAGTGGTCCATTCTATCACTTCTTGTTGTTTCAAAGCATTCTGGGAATTGCAGGAAACCACAAGCTGAAATATAGATGAGGGAAAATGGTTAAAGCGACAGAATAAACTATGACTCTTTTTTACAAAACAACATACGAAAAATTATGCATTGAACCTCTCATATTGATGGCATCAACTTTACTTTTATCCGTCTCTCCACATTTGTATCTTCTTTATGTGAATGCTTTGTAAGTAATTAACCATCTACTCTTCAATCTTTTAGGTAAAAGTGATGATGAGGAAGAAGAGGAGGAGGAGGAGGAGGAGGAACATGGGAGGGTGTCGGGCAGGCGAGTCAGATCGGAGGACCCTGAGAGCAAGCGGCCCAAAAGGCCACGCACGATTCTGACCACTCAACAAAGACGCACCTTTAAAGCCTCTTTTGAGGTGTCGTCAAAGCCTTGCCGCAAGGTAGTGTTCATTTTGTGTTCGCCCCGAACTTGGCTTCTCATGTAGGTGACATATTTGTTGCATAATGTATGTTCGGCCATACAGATGGTTCTTAAACTTTTTCATATCAAAGAACTCCAAAAAGGCACAAATTAGATCACAGAAACCTATTTCATGAGATTTCATCCGATAAGATTTCTGCTCTTCAAAGATTTATCAAAGAAGGTGACCAAAATAGTTGTAGTAGACATTTTGTGATGGTGTTATTTTTATGAACTGAATTAAACTGAAAATAAAATAAAATTGAACCCCTCAAGGATCTCCAGGGGTCTCAGACTTCACTTTAAGGACCCCTGATATAAGCCAGCATTAGAAATTTACATTTTTATAGGAGGTGTAGTTTTTTTATTTGCCATGATTAGTTGTTTTCTGTCAGATCCACCAATTTTACTGAAACCGGAGTGAAGTAAAAACCTTTCTGCCTTAGAATGTGGACAGAAAACCCTTGTATCAAGCTTTGTTATCTGGATTTTCAGAAAGGACAATGAAATAACTCCTCAGTGAAAAAAATAGAGTTTGGCAGGATTTAGGCCAAACAACTTATTTAAAAAAAATCCAAATGTACAAACATTTAGAAAAGTACTGTGATTCATAAATGTTTGATCCTTTCCTCCTTGTTTTAAGGTGGATCGGTGGGGTGATACAGATTTTTTCTGACCTTGAACTGACCTCCTCTCTGTTTCTTTTCCCCTATTTTTTACCCCCCCCCCCCTACTTCTCCCCCCTCCCTGAATCCTGATCCAAGGTAAGGGAGACCTTGGCAGCAGAGACCGGTCTGAGCGTCCGGGTTGTGCAGGTCTGGTTCCAGAACCAAAGAGCCAAAGTACGACAAAGAACACACACATACGCACACAAACACACACCCACACGCACGGTCATATGCGCTACTAATAAAAGGACTCTTTCTGCACCGTATTTGTATGCCAGAGTGGAAATCAGCCTGGTTATCTCTTCATACAGGAAACTGATGACATCTCGCTGCGAGATCACTGTAGATTAAAACCCCATATTTCCTCACAAAGTGGGCTCATGTGCGGCTTCCCTCCTCCACTGAAAGATGTCCTCTGCCTCACTGTTAATACTTTGCAATCGAGTGAACACGCTCGTATACGCCTGGGTGGTAGAGGGGGTGTGGAGTGAGAAAAAAATGTTTTACACTCGGCCTGTATGTGAGCTTTGTGTCTGCCGGCTCCTTATGTCTTTAGATGAAGAAACTGGCCCGGAGGCAGCAGCAGCAGCAGGAGCAGCAGCAGCAGACTCAGGAGCAGTGTGATCACCCGTCGAATCACACAGGTATCGTACTGTTAGAAAATGATTTAGTAAATGCTTTATTCCTCCTATATGACACGATAACCTGCAGATAAAGTCAGATGTAACTCTTCCTTCTTAATGGTGAGAAAGAAGCTAATTTCTAAAGAAAGAAAATGCCATGTGTTGCAAGATATTTTGCAACATTTTGTAGAAGTACAGGGAGTGTTCAAGTAACTTCTGCAGACAGAATTAAGTAATCAATTGTAAAAAAAAAAAAAAAAGGGCAGATGAATGTCTCTTTAAAAGGTTTTTGACAGACATCTTGACACTTTTGCCCCAAAGAGGTGACATAACTATAGCAGCATGAAGGTAGCACACTGCACTGAGGCTCATTAAAAGACATTACTGTAACACGGTCCCTCATGTGTCTCCTCTGCTCCACAGTGCCCTCACGTGGTGGTTTAACCTCTGAGATGGAGCGCCTGGCGTCTTCCTACACCCACATTCAGCAGCAGCAGCAGCAGCAGATGGGACTCACCACACTGGAGCAGCAGGACTACGACATGGACCCCTTCAGACAGGGCCTGACCCCACCTCAGATGCCAGGGGATCACATGCACCCCTATGGTAAAGACCTCAGTGCTGTAGAACCATGATGGAGTAATACATGTTAAGCTCTACAATGAGATTAATTTGATCAGCAAAACTAAGGAAAAAGGTTTTTAAAATGACATATGAGGATTTTTGGCAATAGTTTATTCTTTTTAAATGCACAATAGTAGTTTGATTTGATTTTCTGAAGTTGAATCCCAGTCTCAGCACCATAGCAGTCTCTCTTGTTGTTCTTGTGCTGCTCTCTTTTAGCACAAGACCAATTTATAGGACTAAATGTCAAAAAACAATTATTTGTGTTTGAATTGTAGCTGATATTCATCAAGAAGACATCAGCAAACTTCCTTACATTGTACTTGCATCCACACAACATCCTCATGACTTCCTTTGCAGTAAACTCCCACACAATTTTCTCTGTCCAAAGTCATTTTAGACGTAAGTGCACGTTTTGTTGGTGGACAAAATAATTGAAAATAACATTTTCATCTTACAATATAATGTAATCTAACAAACAAACTAGAATGGCACTTTAATTCAATAAAGCCTAATCCAATATCCCATTTGTTACCATACAGCAGCAGTTTAAATAAAGACTACCCTCTTTGAAAACACATTTAATTCTGCTAAATCTGTGTTTTTATCAGCATCAGCATCAAATTGTAGTGACAATGACCTAATACAGCAATTTTTTTTTCAGCATAGTCCATGCATTATTCCCTAAGATGTCACAAAATGTCAAAAAACAATCTTGACTTGCACTTGCACAGAAAAATCTGTAATCTGTCTCTTCTTGGACAAGATCCATCCTCCATCCAAGTTCTGTGGAGATCTGTTCAGTATTTATTGTGTAATCCTGCTGACAAATCAAGCAACAAATGGACGCGAGTTGTGGTACCTCCTTGGTGAAAGTAACAAAACGTCTCAATACTTTCTATGTCTTTTTTTTTCTCAATTTAAAAGGGAACTGTGTCACTTTCTCTGTGCTCTAAATGGGTAATTGACTCAGATTTATTTAAGGTATAAGCCTTTGTTCTCTGTTCACACATACAAAATACAAACACATATAAACATTTGACTTTCGAGTACATCTAGACACACAAATCCGAAATAACCCTGCTGACATCACCAGGGATATTTTTAAACATACAAAAAGTGAAATTGTCGAAGTGCCCCTTTAAACTATACAATAATCAAATCACAGCCTATTCAGCATCTCTTTGTCTTTTTCAGGTTTCAAAGGTGTGTTCGTTGACATGGACAGAGACCCTCTGTGTCACGTGGCTGACGCAGACTGCCTGTCGCTGGGTGACTCCTCTCTGCTCACCCCCATCGACCGCCTCTACTCCATGCAGGACTCTTACTTCACTTCCTGAGGGTGGAGGTCGGACTCAGTGAGAAAAAGCGGTGCGCCTCCCTCACTCTGCATGGCTCTCTGGACTCACCATGCTTCTGTCTGTAGCGTGCACGAGTTGGTCGAAGAAGTGGTTGCAGAAAATCACTGCCGAGGTACACAGTGATACCACGCAATACTCCATGTGCACCTGCATATAAACATTACACTACTGCCTCTTACGCTTTACAATCCCACTGTACAACACAGGCTCCTGTGTATGCACGACACTGTCGGACCTCTCTCACTATGTTTGAATGTTAGATTATGAGATTATATCTGCATCGACTAATGTAAATAGCTGTTTGGACGTGTATTTGTATTTATTCTCACAATGTGTGTATGCTGTTCCTCTTGAATGAATCAACAATGATCAATAAATAATGGTTATGATGCAGTGAATATTCGCTGAAAAGCCGAGGCTGTTTTTTTTTTGATGAAGACGGTGTATTCATGCTGGGGGTCAGAGCCGGGTCAGTCCATCCTCGGTGCTTATCAGTCCCATCTAGGTGACAGGTCAGCGAGGCATCCTCCCCTGGCTGTGGGGTGGATCATCAGATTGTAAAACGCTGGGCTATGACAGCTGTATGGGTCAGTGGCAGGTAAGCATCACATCCACGCCGCCATCATCAACGCTCACATTGTGCTCCTCGCGGTCAAAGGCCCTCGCTGCATTTTTCTGCCTTTTCCTTCCTCCAGTCTCAGAGGACGGGAGGGGGTAGGGCGGGGGCGACCACCCAGGCTCTGTGCCCAGCTGGAATGCACCAATCCTGGGGAGGGAGGTTGAGAAACCCCAGGGTGGGGTGCTCCAGACAACAGAGGGGCTGAAAGCTGTGTCAGGGGAGAATGCCCAGGGTGACACGGAGATATGAAGCCCCACTGTATGGAGTGCCTCCTTGCCCCAGCCATGAACCCTCTCCTGGACCCATCTCATATTCCCCACTATGAAATCAGACCTTGCAGAGCAGAGAGCGCAAGTCAATGGTCAGGAACAATCTAACTGTCTGTCACCATGGTATGCCACTGCCAAGCAGAGCTAAAGAAGTGTGCAGCACAGTATACTGAGTGTGTGTTTTCTTTGTATCTGTGTCTGTATCTGCTCTAAGTGTCTGCTGGCATGTGCATGTGTGCGTCCTCATGTGTTAGGAGGAACAACACTCTTTGTTGTAAAGTATCATGATGCATTTCCTCGTGTCTTTAGAGGGAGATGAAGGGAGAAAAGAAGAAGCCAGACTTAAATATCAAGGAAGGAAGCCAAGGTGCTCACCTGCGAGGCCTTTTCCCTTCTTGTGCGCAAGCCTGCGCACAGTTGGCACGCTGTACATGGCTGCCAGCAGCAGTGGGTGGGATGAGAAAAATAATCAAACCGTGATCATACGGTCACAGCAGGTAGCAATAACCTCATTATTATTCTGACGGTAGCCAAACAGTTTCCTGTCAACAGTTCGGTTATTTATTGCACACTCTATGCCAACCACAGGCCAAAACCCTCTGTCTTTTAACCGCTATAATTGGCTTCATGCTGTTGCAGCGCCAAGACAGATGCACACGCTTTGCTGAAGATAGTCCTTTGGCCATTTGCAGCACATGGTTAAAGTCTGGGGGTATACTATTTGCACAGATGTCGAGGGGAAGAGCCTATACAGCCATACAGCGCACATTTTATGCGTAATTCAGACAATGGATTTCTACCTCCATTGGTAATCTTCCCTGAAACAAATAGTGGCGATCCTATAGTCTGTTTGGGCCAGTCAGCGTTCATCACCATTATATTACAAATCATTTGACAGTATTGATTAATGTGCGAAAACTAAACCTTTTTAAATTTCTGATGTTTTGAAAATGTTCTGAAAAAATAAAATAAAATGATATAACATTGGGCGCCATTTCTGTAGCGTAGGGGCTGAAAACAGATATTCTTAAGCCTTAAGTTGGGCGCCAGACAGGGGAAAAATTCTACCTGTCGTTCTCTTCTTTAAATATGAAAAGAAACAAATATGTAAATCGGAAAGTATCTGTATAATGAACAAAATCAGAATCCCGCTAGCCTATGGCCCTAGCTACAAAAGGTAGATACATCAAATAAAACACGGGTCACCATACCATCTGAAAAAGTGGAGTGTTAATCAATTAATGATCAATCACAAACAAATCAATGATCAAACCACTTAAATCACTTCAGGAAATAAGAAATATATATATATATATATATATATATATATATATATATATATATATATATATATACATATATATATACACATAGTTTAAAAACCAGAATAATAACTGCAACTAATGCTGCTTTTGGGCCGTGACTCCTCAACATATTCTTAAATATTGGTGCCTATTAGTTTATTCTGCTAATGTTATTCATGGATATATTTCTTTCCCTGTGTGTAAAACTTTGTATCCATTTGTTCCAGGGATGTAGGTGAATATTTGCATATACTGAGCTATGATTACAAGTCATAAACATCATTTCAACACCACATGAGACTCAGTTCAAGCCATTAAATTCAATATACTGTAGTAACTGTGGGGGTCGTGGATTGCCCCTCAGTGTGGGATCACTGCCCAGTGTGACACATTGAGCTGAGACTGATAATTGATCGCCTCTTTTTGGCCACTAAATTTGCCAAACTGCCATGTGCTAAACTGACACTTTGTGGCAGTTTGGCAATCTCAAATGTTTCAAGGTCACTTCCCCCAATTGACCCCACAGTGGAAGTTCCTACAGTGGAGGTCAAATGTGGGTAAACTGAGCTGCTAACAAGGAGACCAGCAAGCCAGAGTGACCCCATAATGACCCAAATGACACTGGACATTGCTGAAATAATGCTTACACTGATTATGTGCTTTATGCATGAGAAGGCATAAAATGAAATGAAATGAAATAAATAAAATATGCAAGGTTTGAGAATTGTTGATAATTTATTGACACTTAAGCAAAATACAGTCAGGACATGAAGCAAGAGCTGCGGACAAACTTGTATCATGTGTATCATGCATGAATTGTGTGAGATTTTCTGAGTGGAAATTGAAATCACAGTTAAAGTGGAGCTTTCACCTTATAATAGCAAGCATTAGGTTGCAGTATTCACAATGATTTGCTGCAAAAGGAACGAAAGCATCAAAATTCAAATGCTGGATTCTCTCTTTCTCCCCATCCTGGTGCATCGGACATGAGTGGATTCCCTGCAAAGATCAGAGATAAGGATTAAGGATATGCTGTGAGTACTATAACACACTGTTTGTGTGAAACTGTGCTGCAACATCACAGCAGTTCTCACCTCTTTTCTTAAATCTTGTTATAATCAGCAATAACAGTCCGATCAGGACAAGTGGAACGCCAACAGCGGCTGCTCCCACACCTGCATACATCAGCATGGCAGTCCCCACTGGCATACCTTCCACTGCAACAACATCCTCAATCAGCATCCTAACTTATTTTTATTAAGATTGTGAGCATGGTAAACATTACTATCAGCATGTCTGTCAGCTTTCCGACAAAATTCAAATTACCCTTGCAGCTAGGCAGGCTGCCATTCCAAAACCCAGTGGAAGAGCAGGAAAGCACCTCTGTGCCATTCAGGGAGTATCCATCTCTACAGGTGAAAAGACACTGGGAGCCAAAGCTGTCGTTACCCAGAGGATGGGAGCAGTTCATGGACAGGACTAAAGACAAGGCATGAATGGCCTTGCACTGTACGGCTGACATTTGGAAAGGACAGAAGATCGGCTGTGAGAATACCAGAAGAACAAGATAAAAAGTGTAAGGTAAAGCTGGCACTCTGAGCACTCACGCTGGCAGGCTGGTAGATCCTGACTCCAGTGGCCTGAGTTGTTGCATGTCATAGATGATGCTCCTCTCAGCCAGAAACCATCACTACATTCAAAGTCACAGTGGGAGCTATAGCTGAACGGGGAGTGTGGATGGCTGCAGTTCATCCTCCCGTGTTTTGGAGCATTGGCCAGTAGGGGGCATGGTTGTGCTGTGGAAGAGCAAAAATATGATCATCAGCTTAAAAAAAAAGATCCTCATTTACTGAAACAAAGGAGGACAAAAGGTAATTTCTCAGGACATAGCCACTAATAGAGACATGACAGTCTTGAGTCTATTTTGTTTTCTTGCTTTTTTGTTGTATTGTTTATTCTTTAACTATTATAATGGTTTATTACAGTACCACTGTCCTTTGGCTGCTGTGATTTCCCCATTTGAGGGACAAAAAAAGGAAATTCTGATTCTGACAAATGTATAGTAATGTGCACCTGGCCAGGGGAAATATAAGAAAAGTGTAGCATATTATGATTTATTACCCAGACATCGGGGAATATCTGTGCTCCATGTGCCCAGAGAGGTGCACTCTATGTCAGCCGTCCCATTCAGGACAAAACCCTCCTGACAGGTTGATGTGCACCGAGAGCCAAAACTGAAGACTCCGTATGGAGCAGAGCAGACCAAGGAGCCATGAGAGGGAGAATTCAGAGGGGGACATCTTTTAGCTGCAGGGGAACAAGGAGGAAGACACACCATTATATTTAAATGCGACATATGCTCATTTTCAGGTTCATAATGTTAATTTGGGTTACTACTAGAATACGTTTACATGCTTTAAGGCTCAAAAAACAGGTCAGTTTTGTCATACTTTCCAGTGCTGCAGCACTGTATTACCTCTTTTTCTGAAATTCTCTGTTTTAGCTCCTGTCTCTTTAAGGCTCGCCAAGGCTCTGATTGGTCAGATCACGCACGCCAGACCCAACAACATTTACAACAACAGAGCAGCTGTGTTAAATCAATTCTTACATGCCAAACTAGCTGCTAGGCATTCAATTATGTAAATGTGGGCCAAAGTGACGTATGGTGATGTCACAAAGTCATAGAATTAAAGGGTGGGACTACTGATGAGGCGTTTCAGGAGCAATGTTTTCTGTGGGAGAGCAGAGCTTCTGTTGGTGCGGACTTTGACATTTTTAACTTTAAAGATCTTTTACATGCACAAGAACTGATATAAAACACTGAAGGAAAGGAAAAACAATGTGGTGACAATGTACAAGTCAAGCCACATAAACTATTAAACTAAGAGGTCCTCTCGTAACATAACACAGAGATGTATACGTTTTCTATTTTACCCAAGCATGGTGGCATGTCAGCACTCCACGTGCCCAGAGAGGTGCACTCTATGTCAGCCGTCCCATTCAGGACAAAACCGTCGTCACAAGTTGACCTGCACTGAGAACCAAAACTGAACTCTTGATGAAGATCGGAGCAGATTAAGGACCCATGAGAAGGAGGGTTCAGAGTTGGACATCTCTTAGCTGCAGGGGAACGAAGAGAGGGAACAACAGCATATAAACATCATGCGCAAAAATTATACCAGAAAGAAATTACAACACATTATGATAAAGACATCTTATTATAATTTTTGATTTTTTTTTACCCAAACAATGTGCTATATCTGCACTCCACATGCCCAGGGAGTTGCAATCAGTGCTGGCGGTGCCATTCAGCAGAACAAAGCCCTTGTCACAGGCTACTGCGCACTGAGAACCAAAACTGAACGGACCATTTGGGTCAGAACAGGATAGGGAGCCGTGAGGACGATTTATTGGAATGCATCTCTTAGCTTGAAGAAACCAGGGAAGAGACCAATTACAAACACATTCGACATGCAAAGTAGTAAAACTATAAGCTGAATGAGTGATGAGAACAGACTATGATTTTCTTATACTTCAGCACTTAATCATCTGTGGTCGTACCTTGGCAGCTGGGAAGAGCATGAGTCCAGCTGCCCTGTGAAGAACAATTCGTCATGTTTGTGCCAATCAGATCAAAACCCTCTTCACATTGTACGGTGCATATTGAGCCATAGCTGTGCGCTCCCAGAGGATCGTGGCATTGCAGTGAGGCATGAGGGGGAGCCTTTAGACTGTCGCACTGTACCACTGGAGAAAAAGAAACACACGCACAGATTTGTTTATTTTCAGGCAGCTTGTTTTGTTTTCAAGGATACCTAATAGAAAATCTGTGACCCACCTGTGCATGTAGGTGAAGGTTTGCTCCATTGTTTCGAGGCCAGACATGTGAGTGTGTTGTCCCCGGTCAGGTTGTATCCTTCCTGGCAGGTGAAGTTACAACTTGAGCCAAAGGAAAAAGTCCCCAGAGCGTCTACACATGTCATGTTGCCCGTGTCGGGAAATGTAATGGGGGAGCACTTTTTCACTGTGGTGGAACATACAGTAGATATCCATCAAAAAAAAAAAAAGAAGCTTTTATCAACTGTGTATTATGACTCCACTTTCATAAACATAGCATGAGCATGAGATGGGGGTATGAATAAGCCTGCTGACATGATTTACAGTGAAGGGAAACAGCAGTTGCCTTCACATTAAATGACAATGTTATTTTGCTACAGAAAGCACAATTGAGTGTGAAGTGACCTAAATCTGATCTGTGATAATGTCTGGACAGGATGTGACCACACTGAAGCTAAATATTGGTAAAATGTGCCCGTAAGTGTAATAACAGGGCTTAAAGGAGAACTTCGTTCGATTTAAACATGCAGCTTCATTGCTCAAGCTACCCTTGACTCGCCAGTACCGAATACGCAAAAACATTTGGTCCAGCCCTTACAGAGCTCCGTG
This sequence comes from Sparus aurata, assembly GCF_900880675.1. Classification (NCBI taxonomy): domain Eukaryota; kingdom Metazoa; phylum Chordata; class Actinopteri; order Spariformes; family Sparidae; genus Sparus; species Sparus aurata. The sequence continues at coordinate 13,365,497 of NC_044197.1, forward strand.
AACGGAGACTTAGCATTGAACGCTAACAGCATGGGGTCAGAACTTTACACTGTGTTTTAAGCGACTTAACATGCTCCACATCTCACACCAAAAGTTATGCAACATCAGCAGACACCTTAGCACACAGCACTGTAGCGTGTATGACTCAAACTGAATTAAAAAGTAGTTAAAACAGTGTGTTTGTGCAAGCAGCTACTTACCTGTTTGATGACATCCGCGTCTTCCAGTAGCTAGACCAAACTAGTATATCCACCGAGTGTGCACTTAACAGGCTTAACAGGCTATTGTAAGGCTCATGGCTCATGACAGGCTGTAACATGGACATGTACATTATGAACAGAAACACGAAAATGCTGGAATACGTTTCCGTCTCCGCCAGTGAGGGAGTAAGCACGCGCTCGACAGATTGACTAGTTTGGTCTAGCTACTGGAAGACGCGGATGTCAACAAACAGGTAAGTAGCTGCTTGCACAAACACACTGTTTTAGCTACTTTTTTATTCATTTTGAGTCATACACGCTACAGTGCTGTGTGCTAAGGTGTCTAATGATGTTGCATAACTTTTGGTGTGAGATGTGGAGCATGTTAAGATGCTTAAAACACAGTGTAAAGTTCTGACCCCATGCTGTTAGCGTTCAATGCTAAATCTGCGTTCACGGAGCTCTGTAATGGTTGACCAAATGTGTTCGCGTCTTCGGTACTGGCAAGTCAAGGGTAGCTTGAGCAATGAAGCTGCATGTTTAAATCGACCGAAGTTCTCCTTTAAGTATCACAATGAAAGGTATAGTATATGAGAAGTGAGAGTGTGTCAGGGAGCTTGTTTAGTTAAAACACATTTTTGACAAGGTTAAGCTGATGATATAATTTAAAGATAAATTCCAGACACATTTTATGATGAATACACAACACTCTAACTAGTAATTAGATTCTGATACTGATTTTCCACAAAAGTTATACCATCTTGTTGAACTCCAGATTAAATTGTTATGCTAATCTTCTTCATTTCACAAGTTTAAAGGTGCAATATGAAAGAATTGGTAACCTGTCAAATTCATACTTAAAACCAATAGAGGGCAGCACATCACCAGAGAAACTGCTAATTGCTGCTAACTGTATCTATCCTTACCTAGTTAGTTCTGTTAGCCATGCAGCTAGCAACTTGGTATGGGAACAAAAGCTGGACTCAAGATGTCTTCTTCATTACTGGAAAGTCTATTGTTAGTGTATGTGCACGGGAGGCTTCAAGTTTCCACGTCACACTTGTGCTATTTGACCCAGATTGGCCTCCAAACTACTGTATTTGCGTCACAAATCATGCCCGTAGCCCCTTTATGTGTGACATTGGGATGAACTGTGATATCATGAAGTCACAAAATTAAAGGCGGGACTACTAACGAGGTGTTCCTGACACTTTTTTCGTGGGAGAGAGGAGCTCCAATTGGCAAGGACAGTGGACTTTTTCACATTTTACAGCACAAAACATAGAATATAACACACTGAAGGAAGCATAATAGGTCTCCTTTAACTGCAGGAATATAAGGGTAAACATATTTTAACTGGGGTTGGACTTTAAAGCATGATTCGGTACACTTTACCTTTGCATGCTGGGACACTGGCTGTCCATTTGCCGGTGTGGTCACAACGTATCTGCTTATGTCCACCGGGCTCATAGCCTTCATCACACTGGACCTCGCAGGTTGAGTTATAGCTGTAGGGTGCAATAGGGTGGCTGCAGTTCATACTTCCTGCATCGATGTTGGTGTGGTTCAGAACTGGACACTGTTCAGCTAAGATAGACAGTGACAAATACTTTTTATTGTAGTTTTGACATGTGAAATAACAATTGTTGGAACATTATTGATACCCAGGTGGCTTACCTTGACACAGAGGAACAGGGTGGTTCCAATGTCCACTGGCTTGGCAAAGCAGTCGGGACACACCTACCAACTGAAAGCCAAGTTCACAATGATAAAGGCAGGAAGAGTTGAAACGATTGGGCCCGTAGGGGTGGAAACAGTAGTGCGAACCTTGTTCTGGATCCAGCAAGGGATTACATGTGATTGCTGAAGAGGAAGACAAAACAAGATTATTTCTCCCCTCACATACAGAGGTTTGGGCTAGTTTAAATATAACGATTTTTGCTCACCCTCTTCACAGCGTGACCCCAGGAAACCAGGATGGCACAGGCAGGTATGGCTCCCTATGGTCTCCACACAGTCTGCATGGGCACTGCAGGAATCCTGTTTACAAGAGGCTTCATACACAAAGAGGTCTAAATATTGTAAAACATCTACGGGAGTCAGTAAATGTCTAACAAAAAAATTGAGTTTTACCACTGTAGCAGACGGTTCCCTTCTTCTTGCGACAATTCTCGTTGTTCCACTTGGCTGTGTCTATTTCCCTCTTAATGTAAATCTCAACGCAGTCCTGACCTGCTATGTCATCTGGTTCATCTGGTGCCCAGTTCTGAGCGTCCTCTGGCAGCTTCTCATGAGTTCCATCCCAGATCCAACCTCCATCCACTTTGCGAATGCCTATCCAGTAATATTTTGGGTAAAATGGAAGCAGATTGTTGATGAAGTCACTCTCCTCCTGGTTCTGGATGGCCACCATGCCTGTGAAGTGCTGCTGGCACCACTGGCTGGCCTCAAGCCATCTACGGATGGGACTGGTGCTGTAGTTGTAGGTCCATGCCTGCACTCCTCCTCTGCCGCTCAGGTCTAAGATTTAGGATATGGATGATTAGACAAAATTGAACTGAAGCAAGAAAAGAAAGGTGTTTGAAAGAGTTTTCTGCAGACCTACCTTGGGCAAATGCAATTAATGCAGCTATTAGCACCCTGTGACGCAGCCTTCGTCTGGTATCAACTGATTCTTCCAACATCTGAAATAAAAAGAGAATGTTGTTCTCTTTGTTTTGCATTTGAGTTTTGCGGGCATGTACAACACTTGCAGGTCTTACCATTTGATTTGTTTTCAGTCGCTCATTCTTGTCGATGCATTCACTTCTCTTTGCTGACGATCGATGGCAAAACCGTATTAATTGTCCTCAAGGGAATGAGTCAATGACCAATTTTGTAATATCTCTTTTGCCATAACTTCCTCTCAGGAAATGCTCAACTATACCACCCATAACACCCTGGAAACACTCACACAGACACAAGCACTCATAAAAACTCATTACTCACTGCATTTTATTTTATTTTATTCCATGTATCATTAACAAACATACCACAGAAAGGCAACACTTCCTAATGTGATCAGGTATCAAGTAAACATCAAGTAAATGTTCTGAGTTTACATTATGTGTAAGCTGATAATGAACCATTATACTTATACACACAATTAATATTCATGCATTATACCAAAGTTAAAGGTACAATATGATAGAACTGGCCACTTGTCAAATTCATACTCTAAACACAAGATAGCATATCGCAAGAGTAACTGCTAACTGCTTTTAACTGTCACTGCTGATTGTTACTTAGCTCATTTATCAATGCAGCTAGCGATCTGGGCTGTGAGCTTCAAAACAACAGGAGAGCGTTGGTGTTGTTTACACAGTGAGCAAAGGAGCTTTGGACCCCCATAAAGGCAGCATACTAACTTCAGTAGATATCTCTGCAACACAGTACGTAGATCTCTTTGACATAACATGGAAACTGTTCTTTCATCACATTCTGGGGATTCTTTTAGTGATTTCCTTTGTGTGTTTCAACTAAAATCCTTACATATTGTACCTTTAAGCTTTAACATGCAGTATATTTAACAAAAAGCTTAGCTGAATGGTTATTCTGGCATACAGTCTTCAGCTGGTGACTCTGGGTTACTAAGATTTTGGTTATAGATGTGTTTAATTGATCTGTAATGATAGAAAGGTTGAATAGAATAGATGTCAAGACACACATGAGGTTCCAGCCTCCCTTCATTCCTGCTCCATACTGGCTGTGACCTCCTCAGGCTCCCTATAGAAGACAAGCAGATTGACATTAAAGGGACAATTAAAGAATTATTTACCTGACTGAAACACAGTCAGAGTGGGATATTTATGCATTTTAAAGGTGCAGTGTGAAACTTTTTAATCACAATTATGCGTGTATAATTCTATGTTCTTGAACCCTGGGACTTTTAAATGGGCAGTGTGCTCTTTGTGTTCTCATTCCACCATAACTCAAAATACAAGCTGGTTTTGTTTTAACGTTTACAAATGCAAACACATTTTCCTTGTATAAATGGCTCTGTCTCTGACTGTTTATAGGCTCATAAAACATAGTATAACGCACATTTTAGTAACTGAAGAAATACTTTTTAAAAAGCACTGTATTTTTGAGTAAATTAACTTTTCAACTTTCAAAAGTGCATAAATGGGTGAGGCTCTTCTGGGTGAAAGCATTTCAACACTCACCTTTCTTGGGCAAGTTTCTTTCCTGTGAGAAATGAACAGAAAAAAGGACCACTATTGAGGTCTGTTGAAATAACACTGTCTTGCATCACTTTTTCTATGAAGCGTAATTGAGTAACACTGACTTTTTCTGCGTTTCATCCAGCAGCAACAGATGCAGCAGAAGGTAGAGAGGGCTCCACACCCAGCTACAGCCAACAGGGCCTGTTTATAGCCTGAGAAAAAAAGAGAAGTCATTTCTTAATCATGCACTACACTACACTAAATGCACACTTGTTTTGACATAACTTCGTACGCATACTCGCACATGTGGGTCTTGGGCCACTCCAGACCCCGGTGACCCCACAGGTTACAGCCGGCGAGCCTATCATCAGGAAGCCTGGGTGGCAGTCAAATCGACAGGTTGTGTTGAATGTGCGGTTTCTGCCTGAGCAGCTATAGTTTCCATTATCAGGCTGAAGCAGAGAGGGACATTCCACAGCTGGGGGCACAAACAGGTTGAAGATCTCAGAGACATTGTTACATAACATCTTATGTTAGCTTTCTATTGTGAAAATAATAAATTTCCAGAGCATATGCTGATGCAAGTATTTTGATCAGCATTTAGCATTTGAATAGGATCCTTAGCCTGGCCTCAGGAAACAGAGGAAACAGATGCGGGGCCCTTGATCACCATGTTAAAATTCTGTCGAATTATAATTTTTTTGTTTTCAAGAATAGCAATATCAGTGCCAGAACACTAATGGTTTGAGTTCCCTGCAAGTCAAAGCCTGCTTCACAGCTAAAGCTGCAGCTGGAGACTGGTCCCAGTTCAGTCAAAGATTGGCTGCACTGGGATTTCAAGTGAGCACCTCTCTCTGGACCCTTTTAAGTGATGGCTAACAAAGCAAAATAACCTCTTGAAAATGTTTGTCACAACAGCACAAAACATTGTATTTTTAGACTTTGACTCACATTTACATGTTGGAGGCTGATCTGACCACTTAGTGGAGGCAGTGCAGGTCAGAGGTCTTGACATACTCAGCCGGTATCCTTCCTCACAGGAATACTGGCACGAGGAGTTGTAGGAGAAGTTTCCATACTGATGAGTGCACTCCACACTTCCATTAGATGGAACGGTGATCTTGTCTTTGTCGCACTCAACAACTGTAAACAAAGTAAACGAGAATGAGTTAGACATCAGGTCCTGGCTGGAAGTGAAGCCTTCAAAACAAGCACACTTATGACTGTCGATGGTCTCCACACAGTCTCCATGGCTGCACGAGGCGCTCTTACAGGAAGCTGAGGAATCAGTTAACTATGTGGCGAACTATTCAGAGGATATGGTCTACTGTCTAACGTGGGAAATCTGACCTCGCTGACAGTGGTTGCTTTCAGGTATGCCGACATCAACATATAAAATGTCTTGGACAAGAAAATACAGTACTTAGGTGACAACAGTAGCAACATCAACAACAATCAACAACATTAACTACATCTTGCTGATCTTAAACCTGCAATAACAGACTTTTGTCCAGCATAGACTAACTCAATTTTTGGTCTCAAACAACTGTCTTTGGCGTGAAACACTCCCTATGCTCATGTTGCTAACTTTAATTGTTTGCCAGTTAGGGCTGACCAGGTAAAATACATGGCATTTATTTATTTATTTATCTATTTATCTATTTACTGCTGTGGTCAAAACAACAGAGCAGTGAGAGTGAACCATTTACTCTATTTAAAGATTTAAACATGACAGCTTCTCAAAGCCAAAACAAACATCTCACCACAACTAGATGGCTGCAGTATACGTCGGCCATTAACCCACTCATTCCACATTATGAATGAGAAAAGGGCCAAATTAGAGAATGTAAGTACACGGGAAATAGGTTTTCCCTGAACATGGTTTCTGTCATTGTAGGTCATTCTTATCAGGTGATGTATGTTCAGGTGTTAAAACTGCCAATGAGTGATTATGTAGTCACATGACCCACTCTCTTTCTTTCTCCTTTCGCCTTAGTCACTTACAGACCAGCCTCTAGATGATTGGTGCATCTTGCAATGAGATTTCAAGGCCAGCAGCGTATAGTTTATATCAGTTTTTAAAGCCCTACATTTTGAAATCATGAAATATTATGTAGTTGTATGCATTTAAGTCTTTGCATAGGCTAGTTTCCACCCAAAAACTTGTTTTGGACTATTTCATATGAAATAAGTTAGGGTAATGTTGGACCATATTTCAACATGTAAGATATTATAATGTGGGACCATTAAATTTTTCAGCGAATCTTCACAGGTTATATGCAAACTTGTTTTTGCATTTAAAAATGCAGGCCTGAAAAACTAATAATAATTCAGTGTGTTCAAACTTCTATAGATTAATGCCAGAAGCAATTACTTTTAATGCTTCCATGCCTGTTCTTCAAATGGTTCGACAAACGCTTTGAATTTTCTTTGGGCTAGACTGAGATTGGTGTTTTAGGATAACTTCACATGAATTTCTAGGATTAAGAACAGGTTAAAGCTTTACATTGATACAAGGAACTGCAGAGCTGTGTGATAATGGACAGTTGGCTAAACTCGCTCAATGTAAATAAATTGTCCAAAAATAACTGTAACCATAATTAGTCATGGTTGCTACCAGTTATTTCAAATAACCATTAGCCAATCTCAGAGCACTTTCTCCTCACCTGTTTGGCACCTGTCTCCCTTGAAGCCAGGCTCACAGATGCAGGTTGTGTTTTCTATAGTCTCCTGACATCTTCCTCTGTCACATGATGTAGCATTACATTGGGCTGTTAAGAAAAAGTGCAACACTAAAACAACCTCTACAGTAACACTCTTCAATCTGTAACAGAGTTCATAAACAATCAGCCTCACATACCTTCATAGCACACAGGGAATTTTTTACTGCCACATTTCTCGTCATTCCACTTCCCTCGGTTCGCCCCTGAGTTTACATAGATTTCGACACAAAACTCTGTGATGTCGTTGTTGTTGGGCTCATTTGGTGCCCATGAGTGCTCACCAACCCAAGTGCTGTTATTCCCAATCCAGGTCCAAGTTCCATTTATGTGGTTTCTTGTGATTCCAATCCAATAATACGGACTTTTTGTTTGGTTCGGCAGTATTGAGACCACATAGTCATTCTCCTCCTGGTTTTGGATGACCAACATGTCTGTATAATACTTCCGGCACCACTCTCGGGCCTCTGTCCAGTTCAGTTTGTCCTTTGAGTAATGATATGTCCAGCCCAAGGAAGTCTCAGCAAAGGAGCTGCCTAATAATCATTTTTGAAAATAAAGCGAAAAAAAGTTGAAGACATTTCTAGTGTTCAATCAATCATTAGTCATGAAACGTTAGTGTTGTAGCCAATACTCACCAAGGAGTAGGATTAATGTCCACATTTTCAATTAGCAGCGTACAAACACCTGTTGTCTGTCGAAAGAAAAGATGATCAGAATCAAAATATTGATCAAAATCATCATGACCAATTTTCCATGTAAGAATTTACTTACCCACCTTCCTTATCTGGAATAGCTATTCTCACATATGACAATATGTTTTCTTAAATTGTTTGTAAAAAAGCTTGCTACCTATATTAAACCCTTACTAATTATATCAAACAGAGAACATTATACCACAGCAGCGCAATAAGTGAATGTTAGTTTGGGGCTGTCTTTTATATTTCTCTTCAGCTATTCAGAAACATCATCATATAATAACAGGACGTTTACCGTACAGAGTGAATGCAGGTGATGACAGACTGACTGACTGACTGGCTGAATGACACCTTTGGGGAACTCCCACTCGTTTCTCTTACATCTGGGCCGGAGCAGAAATGTTCAGTCACAGACAAAAGAAAAAAAAATCTGAAAAAGGGAATACAAACATATGACATACGGTATAAAAATATGTCAGCTCAAAGTGAAGTACAGTGAAGGTCACAGTCTTTCCTTATAGGGCTAATTTTGCCAATCTTCCAGGTGGCTGCTTTTCTTTTTTTCCTTTATGACCTTTAAGAAGGGTCATACAGGATTTAAGCCTACTGTGCATAGCATGATGGAATGAAGCCTTTCACTTAAAGTGCAAATGTTAATAGCTTTAACTGACACTGAATCTCTGCATCCTGACATGTGATGAATTTGAGTCGGTTATGTAGCAGCAATAAATTACAGACACAGTACCCACGCCGTCGCCTACACTCTGATGTAAGATATCAGACCTAACTCTGGCTCCACTGAATTGGTGACATAGAAGCTTTGGTGAAACAAACAATGGTTATGATCTGTGATACAGATTAATGCAGCTTTGTAACCTTTCATGGTTATCCCTGTCCCAGCCTTTGTAGCGGAGGTCACAAAAACAAACAACGCCTGTGTACAGACCTCTCGTATACTGTATTTGGACAAAGGTTCATCTTAGGTCTCTGAAAAAACACAAGATGTCGGGCAGTGTCAGCATAAATGTGGCTGCTCAAAGTGTGGGAACAAGGGGAATATGTGTGTGTTTCTGTGTGTGTGTGAGAGAGAAAAATCTGGGCAAAATGTATTCACCTATTGTTGCAGTAACTAACACAGAAGCAGTTAGAAGTATTTTGCCTGGGGTTTACATATCTGTCTGACTGTGCCCATATGGAAATGCAATATTTGACATTAATGGCCCAATATCAAGAGTGAGTCTGCCACGTTAACTATAAGGCGTTGTGTTGAACACATCATCTGATGAGTGGTGGAACGTCTGCAATATAAATATATAAGTAATGTATTTATTTAAAGATATACTTTTGTAATATATATGATTTAACCACAGACAAATTTGTACATGTGCATAAAGTCCTATGAAAAGAATACATATTGTAGCGTGTTTGGATAGGTGGGTGGAGTTTCACAGCACGCTTTGAGACCAGATGTATTTTAATAATGTTTTTATGTGTGTTTACAGCTACTAATGTATGTAACACTGATACTGAGATGATATATGACAGTTGAATATTGAATCTGTGTCTATAATAACCAGATCCTGACATGTAAAAAAACAATTTAACAAAATAATTTTAGATATGTATGCTTTAAGAGAGATGCATGCTGATCAAACCTGTTTGGCTCAAACTTCGTGGCTCTCTACTTCATTCACCTCAGGATCCACATACTGTTGCCAGAGACAGACCAAATAATAACAGAATGCCCACGGCTGCCACTGGAACTGGGTGAGCTGTGGACACATTATCGAATGTGAATCAGTTGACCCTTTAAACTGAGATATGTACTTGAATGTTGTAGGGTATGACATTTATTTTAACACAGACATGTCTTTGTTTTGTTTTACCTTGGCAGATGGGTTCATCTCCAGTCTACCTGACCCCCAAAAGGGTCTGTGCACTTTATGCTGGACAAGAAAGCTAAACCATTTGGATGTCAAGACCAGAAAAACACATTGTATATCAGTTGTTTGAGCTTCATTTTTGTACAGTCCCATGGGAGAGAGCAGAGATGTGTCTTTCATTTTTAAATATTCATTAAACACATAAACACAACAGAATCAAAACAGGAAAGTTGTTGTAAAAAAATTAATAATCAAAACAATGCGCTAAAAGACCTTAAAGTTCTATAGTGCTGAGGGGAACTGCAGAGTCAGGTGATGAATACTCATATGAGAGGAACACAGGTCATTTTTGACACGTGTTATACATTTGAAAGCGTGATTTATTCATTGACCTTTACAAATTAAAGTTCAAAAAGAATGGTTGGCCAATGTGACAGAATGGCCATTACTAAAATACACATGCTAATCTGTATTTTTACTTGCACTGCTTCTCTGCATCCCTTCATGTTATGAATTGTATGTAGCAGCAATAAATAACAGACAGTACCCACGCCGTCACTCTGATGTAAGATATCAGACCTATTTCTGTTTCTCCTGAAGTGCTGACAAAGAAGATTTGGTAAAAACAAACAATGTTCATGATCTGTGAAACAGATTACCCCAGCATTATATCCTATCCTCTCTTGCATGCCTCTCAGTGTTATTCAACCATTCATCCCTGTCCCGACCATTGTAAAGGAGGTCACAGAAACAGACAAGAGGTCTGTACTGTTCTTGGACAAATGTTCTTCTTGGACCCCTGAAAAAACACACAATGTCCTGTATGGTCAGCATAAAAGTCCCTGCTCAAAGTGTGAGAACAGGTTGATAACTGAACTTCAGTGACATGACTGGCAATATTCCTATTTTTTTAGCCAGTGGTAGGTACAGTTAGGTTCATATGTATACTGCATATGGACACTGACACAGGGTCGTTACTTTAGCGGTTAATAAATTCAAGTTACAGTTACTTTATAATGAATATAGGTTTCATGTGCAGACAGTTGTATTTACATCCAGATCGCAGGATGGGTTTAGGAATAAAATCTTTTTTATGTGTAGGACCAAAACTAATTAAATAATTAATTGAAAAGCTGTTTCATGGACAGGTTTGGGCTATTTGTTCATTTGTTTTTATGTGTCAGTTAAGTTGCGTAGAAGCCACAACATGAAGTCAAGGGAGTTCTCTATGCAAGTAAAATAAGCCATCCATAGGCTGCAAAGAGACTGATTCAGCAGAGAGACAGAGGGAAGATTAGGAGCTGCCAAATCAAATTGGTACGTTTCAAGTCAATTCCGAAGACAACAGTGGCAGACATATCGTTGTCTAAATACAGAGGGTTTACCACTAAGTGCAGTAAGCTTCAAGCAAAGAAAGGCTAGAATAGTACTTAAGTATTACATAGTGTGAATGGAAATTTGATTCATGACTGTGTTAATTTGTCCAATTACATTTGAGCCCTTTAAAATAGGGCACTGTTTATAACAATAGTTGATTACAATATTTCCGTTCAACTCCTTGAATTAAAGCTGGAAGTCTGCACTTTAATTACATCGTGATTGTTTCATTTCAAATCCATTGTGATGTACAAAACAAAAAATGATTAAACCTGTGTCAATCTCCAAAAATTAACAGACCTAACTTTTGTCATGATACAGGAAGATGTATAAAAACGACCAGAAGCAAATGACATTTTTGACTTTTATTGTGAACAAAAAAAAAGCACAGCTTTAAACATACAGAGATGAACAAACTCTTCAAATGCAACTGATAAATATATAGCACATAAATACTCACAGTCTTTCAATGACATGGCAGTCCACCTATTACGTTATGCAACATTTACAGTAACGTGAATGGAACTACCTTTCCAGCATGCTCGGAAAGCTTTTGAACAACATGTTCTATATGAAACTCCCCTGGGGAGGAAATACTTGTCTAAACAACATTACAGAGCAAATCTTGAGATACATATATATATATAAAAATACATATAAAAAAGTGTAAAATCTCAGGTTGATATTAATGTATACTATTCATAGTGTTCATCTTACTATGTCTGCTAATTTCCACACAGTTATGTTAAAGATGTATACAATTGTCAATATAGGTCTCTGAAGTATGTGACTGTTCTATATGAGGCTGTCGATGCTGTTTTTGTAGGCCTGTGGAGGCACCTCTATGTCAGAATTGCTGCAAGAAAAGACAAAAGACAAAGATGAGCAATTAAATTCAACAAAATAATCTTTAAAATGTATGAATTTAGAGGGATGAATGCATGTCTAACCTGCTCAGCTCAAACTTGGAGGCCTGTTTCTTCAATCGCTTCATGATCCACACAGCCAGAGACAGACCGGATACTGTCAGAGCGCCCCCTGCTGCCACTCCAGAAGCAACAGCAGCAACCTTAGCTGGGGGAGCTGTGGAAACATTATAATGTGAATCATTTGGTCATTTAAACTCAAAACATGTATTTTAAGTTTGTACTGTACCATATTTCTTCTAACATTTGATCTTATTTTTGTTTGTTTTACCTTGGCAGGTGGGTTTCTCCCCAGTCCAGTTGCCATGACGATCACAGGTGAGTACCTCGTGTCCATGTAATGAGTAATCTTGACTGCATGTGAAGGAGCACTGTGCGTTGTACGCCTGCTCACTGTCTGAGCAGTTGATGTGACCGTTTTCAGGAGCCTGAAGTGACGGGCATCTGACTGCTGAGGGAGTAAACGGGAAGAATTTAGATGTAAACCCTCACATATTGACAAAGGAGATCTGATTTCACACTATCACTACCTCAAAACCTTTGAGCATGCAGATTAAAAATCATAAATAGTAAAATGTGTATACCTGTGCAGGTTGGTGGTGTGGAGGTCCACTGGCCTGGAAGTGCACACTCAGTGCTGAGAGCACCTTGCAGTTCATGGCCTTCATCACAGCTAAAAGTGCACACCATTCCAAATGGACGGGTGTTCAAGTCAGAAACAGATGAAGACAGAGATGGGCTGCAGCTGATCTGGATGTTTGTTAGAATTTCAAGAGCAGGACATCCTAATGCTAGAAAGGATAAAAAAAAATGATGAGATGTCAGGTCAAAGCACACAAAGCACAAAACGGACTGAAATAAGAAAATTGTGTAGTGAGCACAGATTTATGTCAAAATATTGCTTTCATACCTCTGCAGGTAGGTATGGCTTCATTCCACTGTCCATCCTCCGAACACTGAATGGTTTCAACTCCCTGCAGTTCAAAGCCTGCTTCACAGCTGAAGCTGCAGCTGGAGTCTGGTCCCAGTTCAGTCAAAGATTGGCTGCACTGGGATTTCAGGTGAGCTCCTCCCTCTGGACTCATGCAAGTAATGGCTGAAAAAGCAAAATGACTTCTTAAAAATGTTTGTCACAAAAGCAGGAATCAAGAAAGCTTATCTTAATCATAGAGAAGATGGCTGGAATATTGTGAGTGTGCTCTCACCTTCACAGCGAGGCATAATGGTCTCACTCCACTCTGCTTCTGACGTGCAGGTCACACTGCTCGGACCCGACAGACGGTAGCCGGGCACACAGCTGAAGCTGCAGGTGTTTCCATAGCTGAACCTCACGTCTGTGTTTTCTCCACAGCTGGCAATGCCATTCTCCGGCTCTTGAATAGTGGGACACTGGACAGCTGCAAAACAGAGAGAGGAACAGAAGAGGTCAACAGCAGCCTTTTTAAAGAACCATAGATTTTCTCTCATAATAAGGGAATTGATATTGTGAAATACTGCAAGGTAGAAAATATAAATGTGGGCATACCAACACAAAACGGCTGAGAGGAATTCCACGTTCCTGACGCTTCGCATCGCAGAGTGTTGGACGGGGAACCACTGAGAACATAGCCTTCCTCGCAGGTGAACACACAGGTGGACTGATAGCTGGAGGGGCCCAGAGGGTCGGAGCACGTCATGGATCCTCTTTCTGGACGAGAGAGCGCCTGACACTGAACCACTGTGGACGACAAGATCAGAAAAATCACATTAAAGCGAGCTCCCTCATTGTGATAATAAAATGTAGCTATCCTGGTATTTTTACACTTCAACTCACATTCACATGTTGGAGGCTGATCTGACCACTCAGTGGAGGCAGTGCAGGTCAGAGATCTTGACATATTCAGCCGGTATCCTTCCGCACAGGAATACTGGCACGAGGTGTTGTAGGAGAATTCTCCATACTGATGAGTGCACACCACACTTCCATTAGATGGAACGGTGATGTTGTCTTTGTTGCACTTAAAAACTGTCAACAAAGGAAACAAGACCGAGTTAGACATCAGGTCCTGGCTGGAAGTGATTGAGAGTAATGTAAACTTAAAACAAGCCCAATCAGCAAATTACAGTATAATCTTACCCTGCTCACACGTCTCTCCGTAGAAGCCTTCAAAACAAGCACACCTGTGACTGTTGATGGTCTCCACGCAGTCTCCATAGCTGCACGAGTCGTTCTTACAGGCAGCTGAGGAAAAATAAGTACTTTCACTTATCTTGTATAACATATTATAATATTTTCTCTGAGCTTTTCATTTTCAAAATAAAATGTTCAACAAAGGCAAAGCAAAATCTGCTTACCTGTGTAGCACAGAGCTGTCTTCCTCTTCCCACACCTCTCATCGTTCCACTTGCCAGGTTGCATGTCCCTTTTAATGTACATCTCCACACAATCTTCGCTGTCCCCCGTGCTCCGTCCATTCTTGCCATTGTTTGGTTCCCTCCACGCCCAGTTGGTTGCCTCTGCTGTCAGTGCCTTGTTGGTCCCTACCCAGGTCCACACGTTATTGACTCTGCGGATCCCAATCCAGTAGTAACCTTCTTTCTTAGGCAGCCAGCTGTTGAGATGCCCAATCTCCTCCTGGTTCTGGATGGCCACCATGTCTGTGTAGTGCTCCCTGCACCAGGCACGAGCATCATTCCAATTCATGGTTGTGTTGGAGTAGAAGTAGGACCAGCCTTCTACAGTTGTCCACATGCACAGCACTGAGGACAGAGACACATGTTAGATGGAAGGGTAATAAGGATGAGTTTTTAAAAAGTATTTTTGCATAAAAAAAGAAAATAAGTTTGATAAGATTTACATACCTGAGCAAAGAATGGTCAAGTTGATCCACGAGGCAGAGGTCTTACATCCAAAGCAGTAGTCCTGCAAAAAACATCAAGTTAAAAAATAGAAGTTAAGATACATTCTCACCATAGATGCATCTCTCACAAGCAAACAATAACGGGATTTGCTCTAAAGAAAACAGTTTTTACACTCACCATTTTAAGTGGTTTCTGTGTGCCTACAGAAGACTCTTAGTATTTCTTCAGTGTCGACACCTCGAAGGATAAGATGATTCTGAGTTGTATGTGCCTGCGTTTATTATAGGGGCCGATTAGAGGAGGAGTTTACATTGGAATTCCCCACGACCCCTCCATTGCTGCTCCATCCCACCGGAGTCCATGGAAAACTTTCCCCTCCCTCCATATCGCTTTGAAGCCAAACATTCCTTTGTTTTAGGAGAAATGGTCCTCGGTTATGATTACAGGAAAATAGATACAGGTACTCAAGCCCTAGCATTAGGTACAAGTTTGAGTATTTCAATTTTATACTACTTTATACTAACCCACCGCATTTCAGAGGGAAATACTGTTTTATTTGGGGTTCAAAATGTTTTATACTGTAGTCATTTGACTGCAATACTGGTTACTTCTAAGATTTGAATTTTTGTATTTGCATATTAGCATATGATTAACTTACAAGATATGGTGTCTTGTTTTAGATATTATATATTATAATACTAAGCTAAATATACAAAGTAGCTAGAAGCAGATCCAGTTCAACCACATTAAATGTTAAAGGGGCAGTATGCAGTTTTCGGAAGAAAAGTAATTCAAACTCAGACTTTTGATATTAACAATATAAATTAGGTAATAATACAAACTTAGATTTTTTTTTCCACCGCTGAATAAACAAGCTGTTCTCAGAGGAAAGCAACATCCCCAGAACACTGTTTGAATCTAAAAGGTGGCAGGGTCCGCCACAGTAAAGAATTGTGTTGTCCTTTAAAGTCAGTTTGTTTATTCAGTTTATTCAGTCATGGAAACCCAAAACTTTAAAAGTTGATTTACTTCAAAAAGGACAGGAAACCGATTACCTGAGGGTTACCAAGTAAAGTATATCTTAATTGATTTAAGTAGTGCAAGATAAAACGTTTCTTTTTGATCATTTTTAGGTAATCATTTCCCTCAAATTCTTCTAACCTTTTTCTAATCACTTTGTCAGATTTTACAGTGCAGCTGCAGCGTAAAAAAATGCTAACATGCATTACACATTGAAATGTGCCTTTTGATTCTTGCACTTTGCATTTTTTATTTGCACTATTACTCAAGTAAAGGATCTCAATACTTGCCAAAAGAATTGCTAATGCACTGACAATGTGCTAAGTGCCCACACAAATGACAAAATAAAGTGCATGGCATGAGTAAGTGATAAGTATCTTGGGAAAGGCACAACAGCAGCCCACACATCATGATGCACGTATGCAAGTGAAAAGCAATTGAAAGGGTAACTGTGCCCTTGGAAGCTGTGAAATCCTGTGATCTGATAAGAGAGAGTGTCTGAGAGAGATTTTAGAGAGCCAAGAATATGCCAACTGTTTCCCTCTTATTTGCGATTGTGAATACAACTGTAAAAACAATTCACCAGATAAAAGCAAATAGCTTAATCTCTGGCAGCACTAATGAGGAGTCATTTGGACCAGTCTAAGCTTCATGAGACACTTCGGTTGACGCATACAGTACTGTACAAAATGTGCCAACGGACAATCTATAACTGGAACATACTTCTTTTAAATTCAATTAAAAGAATTGAAATGTCCTGTCAAAGGAAATGGTCATCAAAGGAAGAAAAGAGAGAAAAGCAACAATGTAATGGTAGCTAACAAACACCTTACTGGCATTCTTTATGAGCATCCAGGGACGGGAAGTGTGCGGTGCAGGAGAAGAGGCGCCTGCTGACTGCCTCTTGTTTCTGGAAGTGACAGTTCATATCCTTCCTTTATGACAACAGGCAGCGGATAGTAGCCACTGTTGCTTGACACCTCTTAACCTCCACCCCTTCCTCTAAATGAAATAATATGAACTCCCTAGTTACAGAACAAGACCCATGGGAAAAACTTCAATTCAACGTTGATTAAAAAATAAATATGTTTAAAAGAAATCCTAAACAGATGCCCAGGCCTGAATAGATGTGTGCTATTTCAACAAGTACAACATTAATATTATTGTTAAAGACTACTATAGGCTATCGATCTGTGTATGTAATAATAAAACAACTACATTATTTTGATCACACTTGATCACACACACTTATAACTCCAGACAATATTTCTGGACAAAACATTTAAGACCATTACTTACAGAAAATCCAAAGATGTTTCACACTTCACTGTCTGGTCACTGTCTTGTTGGGCGTGATAAAGCACTAAGCTCCTTCCTGGGGAGAGGTTTTGCATCTGTCTCACAAACATCTGATTGTTTTTTGGCTCCACGTTAAAGGCTTCAGGGTGGATAAATCGTTAAAGAGCCCATCGAGCCACCACAGGTTCAAGCACCTCTGGCAAAAACATCCATCCTGCTGTCAGCTGAAGAGCTCTTGAACCAAAAACTACATCCCCATTTGACCTTGACCTCTGACTGTCCTGATAAATGCTGGCGGAAAATCTTCTCCAACTGCAGGAAATTACATATCAGGTAGAAAGATAAAACAAAAAGTCTCCTGGGTGAAAAACAGGCCAATATTGGACATATTGTTGATCTTTTCCCTTTGTTAAAAAACTATAAAAGTATAAACCACAGTGTACTGACGTCAATCTAAACAGGAGAGAAGGGGAGTGTAGTGTAGTTTGCCCAACTTTTTCTAAATGAAAAAAAGGTTTTAATGAACTCAACATGACAACGTGAACGTAAATCTAACTCTATTTCTTATTACATCATGTCTGTATTTTCTTGTTTTAATGTTTGCATGGATAAAAAAGTTGAAACATGAGTATTTAAGACAAATGAAAGCAAAACTCAAGCTCAACTCAAATATTTTGTGAGGTTCAGTTTACTCACTTTTTAATTTGCCACTCTAACCTTGAATCTACAGTACAGTATACTGCAGTCGGTACAACTACTCTCATCCAAGAGCCTTCTTTATTTTTACCTAACTGGAGGGGAGTTGCAGCTTTTAAACTCTGTGTGGGAGTGTCCTTACCGAGTCCTTAAGGGTACGTGTGAGCTCTGAGTTTCAGAGTCGTAAGGGCCACTTGTGGGTCGCTGACCCAACCGGCCTTCATGCGGGTTGCATGGGCTAGTTGAGCCCAGGTGTAGATGGTTGTTAAGCTGTCTGGATACAACACAACATTTAAAAGCCAGCAACTCCCCTCCAGTGAATTAGTATTGAAGAAGCCTCTTGGATGAGAGGTGAAACATCTTCAAGAAACTGAAACATGTCCAGTTGCTGATGACGGCTGTGTCTCAGGGGTAGAACCAGCATCTTGTTATCCGAAGGGCACTGGTTTAATTCCCCTGGTCTGCATATCGAAGTGTCTTTGGGCAAGATACTGAACCCCAAACAGCTCCTGATGTGCTGGTCGGCACCTTGTATGTCAGCCACCGGCATCAGTATTTGTATGAAGTACTGTATGTTGCTAAAAATAGAATTTTTAATGAAATATTTTTCTAATGTGTAACAGAAATATCTAATAAATGGGCTAATTCGCCTACAAAAAAAGGATCAAATGGGCGGAATGAGGTTGTTAGGGGTTTTGAGAGCTGTAACATTCAAACTGTTCCCTCTTGCTGCCACGTGGAGTCGCCACCGTGCGAGCTCGTCAGGTGCCGCTGCACGCAGCACAGTGATGACCACGGGACAGATGCCCTGTCTCTTTAAGACAGGAAGCGGACATGCCACCCAAATACAGGCATGTGTGAGAGCGCACCATGTTGTTGTCTGTCGCCAGCAGACCTGTGAGCAGTCTCCGTGTCTCCGGTGTCGTCAGAACAGCTGCAGGCACAATGGCAGACGCTCTGGCTAAAATCCCCGATGTGGAGATCGATCCAGAGGGAACCTTTAAGTACATACTGGTCAGAGTGAAAGTGAAAGACGGCGATGCGAATAAAGACATAGTCCGAGGCACAAAAAGTGCAGAGTATCACAGTAAGTTAATGGTGGCTGTAGTGTAGTCTGCTGCAGGGGAGCGTCAAGTGCGTCAAACTAAGAAGATGCAAATGAGCTGTATTGTTGCAGCAGTGAGGGCTGAGTTGACCCACTTACAGTCTGTTGCTAACCTGATCCTGCAAACATGTGCACACATACCTGCACAGACAAAACAGATGCAATGCTGCCAACCTTCATATTGCAAATTGTTGCTCTTGTTTTTTTTTTTGACTGCTAGATTGAGAAAGGCTGTGTTTTGATTGATGGAATGATTGGGATTATTTGCAGATCATATATTTGAGAAGGTCCATCCAGCCATGGAGGCCTTGGGGATGGAGTGCAAGTGCCTTGGAGGAGGGAAGATAGAGCACAACAGCCAAGAGAAAAAGCTCAGGGTGTTTGGAGAATCAACTGTAAGTTCCCCTGATTTGGAAAGACGTTGAATCAAAAATAACCAAGTACTCTGTAAGGCTTTATTCACTCTCATTCATTTTTCAGGGCTTTGGGAAAGCAGACCATTCTGTGTCTGTAGAGAAGTTGAAGGGTGCCTTCAGCGACTACGAGATCACCTGGTCTGACGACAAAAAATAAGAGCGTACACCTGCATCGCGATTCAAGTGTCTGCATTTTTTTCATCAGTTCCGAAATGATAACCACAAAATAACACTTTGACTTTTCTGTACGACCATCACCTAATTCAAATACACCGTGCTGCATTCGACTGCTTGCCTCTGATTTTGTGAAAGCTCAACAACTGACTCCTAAAAGATATCAGTACAAAGCTCTGCAAGTGCTGTGATGTGTTATTTATAGATTTGATTATTGATTCTTTTTTCAAGCCTTTCATTGAGTGTTTAATAGACTTCGTCGGAATGTCAGGCCGGTGCCAAGCGTAAAGTCCATACAGGAAGTGGAGAGCAAGCTGGAATCACGAATATATCCTGTTACTCTGGGGAAATTTTTTCACGTGTATAAAAACCACAACAGATAAGAGGGGCTTTCGCTCGTCATCGTGGTTATACACTTTCATTCTTAGTCTTGTGGAAAGCGATGAAAGCAACCTTCAAACTAAATTCCACCATGCTTTAGAAAAAATAACGCAATAATAGATAAATGCCTGTAAGGTAAAAAAAAAAAAGTTAGGGTGGGATAGGATAGCCTGAACACAGACACACACATTTGTTTCTCAGTTTCTTTCTCATTTCAGCCTTTTCTTTCAATTTGATACAAACATTTTTCTTTCGTTTTATGCATCACTAAGAATAATCTGTGATAAGCAGGTGAATAAAATGTTTTCCCTTTGTGGTCTGAACAAACCAAGGGAAAAAACACTTGATAATGTGTTCCAAAACAATAATATGGTTTTCAGCACATTGTGTATTCCAACTCAAAGCCACTTTTTTTTTTTTTTGGGGGGGGGGGGGGGAGAGAGAGTCTTTGAAGCCCAGGTCTGTGTGGTTTAAAAGGAAATTACATGACATTACATGCAGTTTGATTGGCAACCAAAATCACAAAAAAAAATCACATCATATTAGCAGCTCTGTGAGGGGTGTACTCACAGTACAGGCTCACAGTGATGATGCTTGTAATAATAATAATAATAATAATAATAATCCTTATTTATTTGGCAGAGGTTACAAAATAGATTTTATTCAGGTAAAATAAATTACAGTGCAAAGACAATGAAAAAACATCATGCAAAATATACAAAATAACACCAAGACCAATAAAATGAAATACAAATAAAGGGAAGTTAAAATAAACACCACACCAAAGTTGAAACAGTGAGAAAAACAATTTGAACATCAATTGTCCAGAAAAAGACAATTTCATGAAGACCAAGCTGCTACCTTTAACAAAAAAAGGTATTTTACAAGGTATTGGAAAAATTGAGCTTTTGATTTGATAATGGTGTTATAGAAAAAGTTCAGGTATACCTAAAGATCACATTTCATCCTGAGGATATTTCATGGCAATCCATCCAACTGATCACTGAAGCCCTTCGTGAGAACCGCACCATGGATGTCTGAGAGACCTTTTGGCCAATTCATCTGGTAGTTTTCCCGGAGTCAGTGAAAGCTTTGACTTCCTGTTGACACAGAGGAAAAGTCAGAGGATCACCGAAGTCGGGATTCATCCTTGGCGAGTGTGAACGTCTGTACAAAACATCATAGTAATGCATCTTAACCAGCTGTTGTAAAGACTACCTAAAAGTCATTATTGAATAAAAGTACAAATATAATGCTATAAAGAAAGTCACCCGTCGATTGACATGTTGAATAAAATTCAGCGAACAGCCCGTTCTTATCTGTGTCGTTAGCAGGCTGTTCAGATGACTTGAAGGGGAGAGTGACTTGCTGCTGCGATAAAATGTCCTGTTTTCTCTCTTATCTGCTGTTGCGAAGTTATTGGTATTAAAGACGTAATATACCTTTATTCCCACGAAATTCCACCATCCATTTCCATCGGTCTGCCTCCATTTCCTCTGGGTTTTCCCACAACAGGTTGATTGAGTCTGTAATAGTAAAAGTGGAGACCATTCTTGTCCTTACTTTTTTTTGATGCTTGTGACTCACCATGTTCACTCGTGAGTAATAGAGAACACACAGGGAGGAAGAGTGGTGTGTTACCCTGCAGACTATATTTACAGAATTTGCCACTCTTGACACTCAAGAGAACGCCATTCTCCTTGACCCTCAGGCGTAGACTTAACGTAGAAACCTGTGCTGCATGTCAGTTACCCTGTGACCTCAAATAAAGAAAACAAAAAGCGATCTTCCCTCCGGTTTCCATCCCAAATCCGGAGTCGGTTTCCTGTAAACTGATAACCTCTGCATTATCTACAAACAGGGAGGTCAGCACAGGGGGGAGAAGACCGAAAAAGTGTTGGACTCGACCTTCTTCCTGGAAGATTCATGTTATCGTTAAATGACGGCACCTTTCTGGTAAAATCTCATTAATGAGATTTCACTGGAAATGTGTTTGTGTCGTCATTTAGTTGTTAAAAGGGAAAGTCCTTCAACGTAATCTTTTACAATCCATAATAATACGTTCTTTCAATTTTAAACAGAAAACACCTTGTTTATGAAGTATATTGTGTTTTACTTTTTTGAGTACCTTTTGAAATGTATACTTAGTTAAATAAAAATGTGTCTATCTTTTTATTGAAAAGCTTTGCAGTAATGGATAAGATGAACTTTACCTATAGTTTCTAAAGAATTGTCTTACAAATTAAAAACTGTGCGATTAGAGGAGACAGACAGTCCATCTCGAAGTGCACTAGGTCAAGCTTCACATTGCCCTCCTTATCAAGTGAAGAAAAATAATTTCAGTATTGTATTCCACAATTTACAAACACTGCAAGCGGCAGCACTGTAATAAACTGCACAGGAAGAGAGATTAGCATCACTGTGGAGTCCTGTTTCTGAAACAAGAAGTCAGCCCCTTCCTGCATGGACTGCTGCTCACACCTCAGGCTGTTGGGAAACAGAGGTCCAGCTCCAAAAAAGCTTGATGGTTTACTTCAATGCTCCAGATCTTATCAGTTAAAACAATAGCCGACCAGACGACTGTTTTAATGGAGTCAGGCAGGTCACAGCCAACAGAAATTCCAGACTCCTGAGGGATATCATCCTTCCCTTAACTGATTTAAATACAATCTGAACAATCCTAATCATTTTCTTCATGGTCCCAGGAGGTGTTTGCTTAATATTTAAAAAAAGAATGAACATTTTTACATTTGATAACTTCTCCTTGTTTTCATGCACTTCTTTCTAATCTCAAGCTTTGCGGAAGTTTTTGTTCCTGTGTACTTTCCCTGCTCTTTGTCACTTGTTCTTTGTGATTGCTGCCTCCAGAAACCCAACTCGCCAGGGTCAAGCTAGTAACCATTGAAGTGACATTGTCATCATAGATCATCGAGCAGTGCCCTTATCGAATTTACACTTGATTAGTTACAGTATTTAAAGTTTATTAAAACATACTATAGAATTGTCACTTTTCATAGGTAAAATAAAAAATGGCCAAAATATATGAATTACTTTATATTAATAGTATTCACACATGTATAACACTATGCTATTGAGACTTCAAGTCATAGAAAATATGCATTTCAATATCAATATTGTATACAGAAAAGTCACCCATAGTGATAGAGCTTGAGTAAAAGTCTTAATGTATCGGATATTAACTGTATCAAAAGTAATTGTCTGGCAATAAATGTACTTAAGTATCAAAAGTACATGTAAAAAACTGATTTGACTGATTGTTGACTTTTTTTTTTTATTATCTGATTGCTGATAAAATTAATACACTTAAAAAGACATTACTATAGCTCCGATGCAGCCTGTAATCTGCAAAGTAATCAGTAACTAAAGTTATCAAATAAATGTAGCTAAGTCAAAGTACAATATTTGCCTTCAAAATAAAGTGGAGTGGAAGTGTGAGGTAGCAGAAAATGGAAATACTCAATACCTTATAATTGTACTTAAGTACAGCACTTGAGTAAATGTATTTAGTTACATTCCGTCAGTGTTTAACATACAGTGTGTATAAAATAACCTGCGTACAATTACCCTTCATGGGGACTGTTGTTATTTTCAGCGCTTTAGCAGTCGTTTAGTTCTCTGATTGGTTAAAAGCTCTGCAGGTTAATATTTCAGCCAATCAGAGTAAAGGTAGATGAGCCGCTGTTGTCACAACGTCACATCCGAGTTAGTCAGTGGCGGGCTGTATGTTTGTCCACAGTCCGACTTTGCTCTTTTCCCCTCATTGTGTTCTTAACTAAAATGTAAAAGGTGGCGTAAAGAGAAATAAACTCGTAGCAACGTTCGTGTGTCTTTATGCTCGTGACCTGTAAAGCCACGGTGTCGCATTTATGGTAAGAAACTAAAAAGTCACTCACTAACATGCGAACGTTAGATGTTTCCTTTAGCAAAACATACCGTAGCAAACACAAGCTAACGTTAGCCTCGGTGCTCTCTAGCGACTTCTTAATCACATAAGCTTTTTGTTTTGTAAGGAAATACTCACAAAGCTATCGTGCTAAACTGAGCCACGGAGTGATTCACTCGCTGTTATTGTTCTAAAACTGTCTGTCGTCCGGACAGTTTTCCTGACCCTCCCCAGTGACTGCTGTCATCATGTCCCAGACCAACACTCCTCTCCTGGACGAGGTGGTGCAGTGGAGTCAGGAAACCTGTCGCCAGGAGCTCAAGGCTGTCCTGCCAAAACTCACTATATCCCCAGTTTCATTGTTGTCATAAAATTGCTCATAGCTTTAATGCAAAAGTTTCCATAGGGGGAGTCCAGTGATATCCACCGTCTTGCAAGGTTTCTCTAGTGGGTTAATAATGGGGAGGTTGTATGCCTGTTATTATCAATCACATTGAACATGATGATAATGTTTGGTTACTATTAACTGTATTCTGTGTGAACCTGTCAACAAGTTTGTGTTATGCTCATACTAATCTATCATGTATCTGCACCACTATTTGAGTCCTGACATATTTTATGTGGCAGCCTTAGAAGGTGGAATTGAATTTGCTGTAGTACTGTGATGTTCCTTAACTATTTGCACTCTTTGCATGATAAGTCAGAGAGTTGGGATGATCATATACGTAAGTTTCTTCATTGCACAATTTGTCATTACTGTAATTTGTGATGTGAGTATGAATTGTATTGAAACATAATGTCCCTGCAGGTATACTGAAGATAATTACAGAAATGTTCCTCCCTCATATTGGGTTGTCAGAGCTCGAAGATGAGTGCTTATCCAAGATCTTACCAAAGGTAAACATGATGAATTCATATTTTCTGTTAGGACCTATTTTGTGAATATCTTCACTAGCCTTTACTAAATAACATACAGGTCCTGGAAAAAGTCTGTAATATGGAATGACATTATCTAAAACTGGACAATTTTAGTTAATATAACATTTTATAATAATTAGTTAAGTTTTCCAATTGCTGGCGCTGTTGTTCTGTAGTGAGTCCCGTAAACACCCTGAACTGCTTTTAATAAATACAGTGGGTTCTCTTCAAAATTAGCCAGATTGAATATTTGCCTGAAGAAGATTATTTTTCCCCATGTGATCTTAGGATTTGTTGATTGAAGTATTATTGTCTTTTGCATTACTTGTTCGGTTACATCTTCCCTGTCCTGTATTGATTTGTCTGTGTGAATGTCTCCGTTTTTTTCTGTCACAAATGTCTGCAGGTGGTGACAATGTTTGACAGCATGGTGAAGGAAATCTTGGACCAAGTTGGAGGGTTGTCCAGTCAAAACACAGAGCTGTGTTCCTTACTGAGGAATATTCTGCAGGTACTATTATTATTGTGTATTTGTGGCGCACTGGCGCAGTTCGTACATCACAGCTCTATAGTATGTATGGCAAATCTTTCCTCACCCAAATCGAGGGTCTAAGGAAAGAGGGTGTCATTCACTGTACAGATTGTAAAGCCCGCTGAGGCAATGTGATTTTGATTTTGGGCTAAATAAATAGTTTATTGACGTATAGTATCGTGTATATGATTACGTATTTTCTGAAAAACGTTGTTCTCATTTCAAACCTTACCAATATTTTGACAAGATCCTTCTGTCTTTTTCAGGCAATGATGCAGATAATAGATGCACTGTCCACTTGTGTGCGTCACGTTGGCACATTTGAGGAAGTACCTGACCTAGTTACTATCCGCTCTTTACCAGCTTGTATCCTGAAAATTCTGAGGGAAACATTTCAGCACTGCAAGGTTGGTCTGTTTGGTTCACCAGTGCTTTTAATGGCTACATTTACATTCAAGATAATCATTTGGATGGAGACAGTGAAGATACAGAAGGGAAACGAGGGAGAGAGAGGGGTATGGCTTGCAACAAAGGGTGCAGGCCAGAATCTTACCAGTGACTGTTGTAACCATGTGGACATGCAGAATGCAGTTTAAGAAAGAGACTCAATAGCTCATTTGTTTTTCATCCTCATTTTGTTTCTTGTTATATAATTTTTCCTTACCAGGAGTTTTATCTGAGGTGTTGACAGTTCTTGAGGACATCATTAACCGAAAAATGTTGTGATAAACATCTTGTTGCAGCAGGAAACGTGACCACTTAGGGATGAAAGAGAACATAAAAGCCTGCCACAAATTAGTTTAAACAATCTCTATCTGTTTAAAAAGAACAAGAAGCAGGGAAATCTTTGATGATAAGTTTAATCTTACTGCCCGTTGTCCTCAGGACAGTGAGGTGGTGTACTGTGGTCGTCTGTCCCTGGTGGCTGACCTGCTGCAGGGACTCTTCAAGGAGGCCTACACTCTTCAGAAAGGTTTGTTGGAGCTGCTGGACAGGATCTCCCTCGACAGCAGCGCCTCAGACGAGGAGGTCTCTGATATTGTAACAGGTGTTTGTCTCTCTCTTTACCACCGACACCCCCTTTATCACAAAGCCTTTTGCTTGTTGTTCTTGTATACCTTCAGTGTAATCTACAGTTTACTCAAGTTTTATTTTTTCTTCTTACTTAGTGATTCACAGCCTGCTGGATATCTGCTCTATTATCTCCAACTTGGACATAGCTCTACATGCAAACACATGGAAATTCCTCATCAAGTCAGTACAGCAGACACTCAGTCTTGTTTTAATTAATGTTATATCTTCATACTAGATGCGCCACTTGCTAGTTTGATGCATGTAGTTGTCAATTTGTTTACTGAGTGACTTATTTTAAATGGTCATTATTCTGTTCAGGCAAAGTTTGAAGTACCAGTCATTGGTTGAGGAACATCTACATCACAGTGACATCTGCAACAGCATGTGTGACAACCTGTTGGCCTCCTTTCACAACTGTGTGGAGCTGTCTGAACAGATTAAACATGGAGGTCTGCAGGTAGGAAAATTCTGACTGGTGGTACTAAGATATAAATCATGTATTATTTGTAGCTCTTCAAAGTTTTACAGATGCAGAGCTTATGAAAAAATGATGAATGTTGTTCCTTTTTGTTCTCAGAGAATATGTTTATAAGTGTAAGGTCAAGGGTAGACTTGATCTGTCATCTTTTTGTATTAATGCTCTTTATTTTATTTTTTTTACAGGAGGCAACACAAAGCACAGAATACAAGCTGTTCCAGAAATCTGCAAAGATGTGCAGATTTTTTGCCAACACTTTGGTTCATTACATAAAGGTACTAAAACTAGGATCTTCTTGGAACTGTTGTGACTTTACAAACAGAGGCGCTTAGCACGTTTACATGCACATTTCTAAACTGATTTATGGAGTTACCAGATTGTTCAAGTGGTCATGTAAACAGCATAATGCACTATGCCTTATCAAGATAAAGCCGTTATCGCATTATGAGAAATCGGATAAACACAGTTTTTTTGCCCAATATTCCATTTATTTGGTTCTTTTGCATCTGTGCATGAGTAAAAACATAAAAGAAACTGGATGTTAAAATGCGAGCTGGGGTGTTCTCTGCTCATATGCACAATGCGAAGAAGGAGAGCATTATTTTGCATGTTTTGCAAACCTAACAAATCCCACACAAGTACAGCCCTGACCGGCTGAGACCCCATTATAAGGGACATCACGTTGACAGGATATAAAAAAAAAATTGTGGTCGTGTAAACTTGCTCAGTATTGTACTATCACTGTAACTTTTTCATTTTCTACTTTAGAATAAGGAGCTGCTGAACTCACTAACCATCATTTGTTTTCTTTAAACAGGAATTCAAATTTTTTTTGGCAAAGTATTGTAGATGCTTTCACCAACTCTACCTCAAGATCATCAGGTATTTGTAATTTTAAGAAGCAGATTCAGATTCCAGTATACCCTGTGAGTGACAGTTATTGAGGAAACATATATTCTGATGTCTTGCAGTAAGTTCTCTCCCAGCCTATGTGCTCCAACGCTTCCCTCGGCTCTGTCCGAGGAGCTGAATGCAGCAGCTCTGGTTCCCATGGAGGCTCTCTTACTCCAGCTGTTGCCTTTCAGGCCCTTTGCTGATGTTGTCCTCCAGCCGGACCTGCGTGAGTTTAGAACTTGTCCTCTTTTTAAGCTTTTTCTCCAGATGCCGTGGCAGGGTTGATAAAAACTTCACTCTGTATTAATATTAATACTAATATTACTATTCATAAAACAACCTGAGAATAACTCCTTGTCTTTTTTGACTGCAGGGTTAAGTCCTGAACATGAGCTTCCTCAGTGTCTTTTGCTGGTGAACGCCCTAGGTCAGCTCAGTTCCCAAACAGAGGAGGTGCTGCAGCTTTGGTACTCTGGCAGCCAGTTCTCAGAGGAGACGCCCAGGTAATGATGGGGGTCTTGGTATTTCTAATCAGCCGAAATTTTGGGGTATAAAAGTAAAACTGTATATTTCATTCATGCAGTCTGGAAAAGATTATACTATTCTTTATTGGAGTAAATACATCTAAAATGGTTCTTAAGTTGTTTTGCCATCTCCTCTGTCTCCAGACTGCCTCTCTACCAGGCCTTGTTTACCAGCTTCAGGCGATGCAGTACTGAGCGTCAGGTGCCGGTGCTGTTGCCAGGGCTGATGATGAAGGGTCAGGCCCAAATCAAGGTCACTCTGCACCGCCACATCTGTGTACAGCTCTGTGCCAGTGTGGCTGCACTTCCTCCAGTGTACTTTCCTGTGCTGGTGAGGTCTATGCACGCAAGCACATACACTGTACTATAAGCAGCATCAGTAGGAATAGTAGTGACGTTTCGAATTTGTGCCGATATGTATATTTTGGGTCAGGCTTCATCTGTACCAATTTCTCCCCCCACTGGACGCAAAAATCCAGCATCTGTCATTGTAGCAGATGTAATTGTTCAAGTAGTAGCAACAAACGTGCTCTCATGTCATCTGCCAGAGGAAGCCGATTGGCAGGCCACCTTACAAATAATCAAGTTGTTTCATACAAACAGGATTTGTTGTAGTTGCGGGTGTGGTGCTTTGGAAAAGCGGAGCCTGACCTTCTCACAGCAGGGTTGTGATGAAACGTGCCAAGATGTGTCTTTCATAAGTTTGTCTCAAGTCTCACGTGGACCTGACCTGACCTCAAACTCTTTTGTAAATGGTTGCTTGGCATAAACTTGACTTTATCGCATCCTTTTTTCATTTGATTATGATAACTGGCTTCCTCTTGGTCCAGAAAGGGATAGGCTGGAGGATATTACTGGCCGGTATTGGTATATCACAGATATTTTATATCCATACTGGCAGATGTCAAATATTGGAGTGCATTAGCAACCACAGACTGCATACTTATTCTTAAAACACTGCACTATGAGGACATTTGTTTTAAAGATAAAAATAAGTTGGAGTTTAGTTTGAAGAAATGTGTTTATTTTGGATATCTAATCACATTTGGCCATAGCTGCGTTTTTGTTCAGGATTTCCTGTAATTTATGTTATTCTTTCACTTTCATTTTGATCGTTTGTCTTAAACTTCTTGATATTTTGTTATTTTGCCCCCCTGATACTGTCTGGCTGGCTGACTCCCGCTCTCCTTTATCTCTCTCTCTCAGGAGCGCTGTTTGGCAGATGCTGTACTGCAGGCTGATACACAAACAGCTCTGCTGGCAACAGATATGTGGTGCTTTACAGCGCGGTGGGAGCTTGTATTCATAATCATTCGCATAAAACAAAAAAAGCATGGAACTGCTGCTTTATTTTTTTTTTAAATTTTTTTCTATTCTTTATTGAATCAACTGCATATTTTGTCTTCTTTGCTCACAGGTATGGGACAGCAGAACTTTGTCTTCATCATGTCTGCCTCATTGCTCAGCTGGTGGGTAAAGACCAGGAAAACATTATAACAATATTATATAACAATCCTTCCTATTGCTGACTTGTTATACTCTGCAGATGTAGTTTACAGGATCTCATCTCAACTTCTTAAATCATGGCTCGCGCCATCGCTGTAGACACTACAAGGTCATGGACGTGTCTCCATGTCTATGACCTCTCTCTGAGCGCTTTCTAAAATAACTCTAAATCCCCTTAATCTCTCCCTGTAGGGATATTTATTAGTATGGGTTCCTACCTGTTTTCTGTGGCACCCCGACAGAGGTGACAATTGGTGTTGTTGGACCTTGGGGCCACTTTCTCATAACCTGTTACATCATTACTTCATCAGATTGAGCTGGTTTCCTCTCATCTCCATACACGCCCCCCCTTCAGCTCTTCACCTCTTCACCTTTCCTCATCCCTGATGCCCTGGTGATTTTACTCCCCCAGAGCGTTCACACTGACACTCACACTGTTCCTCACCTCCTCTCTGCTTCTCATTCAGGTGAAAGCTTGCACCACTGAGTGTTACCAGTCATTCCACCTGGGCCTGCTGCTCAGACGCATGGTCTTCCTCATGACGCCGAACCACCAGGTTAGAAACCCTTGTATCTAGAATCAGAATTTTTTTGACCTCACAAAATTCAGTGTCACTGGATTTCTAATTTATACTGGTTGTATATTGACATTCATTCAAAAACTTAGAACCACCAGATACTGCCATTCCATTTAATAGTAAATATTTGTGATAACAGTGACTTAAACAAAGAAAATAGTGGAATTTGTACTACAGGTATTTGATTTACAATTAACAGTCATAGTACTGACAAAAACTGAGGCTTTATGTCATTCTTGAATCATTCTATATAATGTAAGATTTTTCACTGGTTTGAAACATTTGGAGGAATTGGGCCTGACATTGTTATTGCATGTGTGTGTGTGTATATATATATGTATAACAGATTAAATAGGACAGTATATTTACATACATATAAAGATTATTTTATACTTCATATACATATAATTGGCATGAAAAATCCACAAAATAAGGTGCTGTGCCATCAAAACAGAGAGGACTGTCTAACACATTTGTACACAGTCTCTGATAGGTCATCATCTGGGTTGAGATCCGGTGACAATACAGTCCATAATATACGATCATTTTCATGCTTGAACCATAAAAACAAATTGAACTGTAAAACTTTATTATCTATAAGGGGATTATTTTTAATAATGCAAAGTGTTTGTGTTTCCAGATGGAGCTGGTGGCACGGTTCCCACCCTCTGAGGTGGAAAACCTTCCAGTGTGGCGACATGTCCTCCTCAGAGCTCTTTCACAAGATGCCCGTTACCGTGTAGAGACAGACATCATTGGCCTGACTCAGAAAGCTCTGACTGACTGGCAGAATGGAGGGTGCAAACTAGGACAAGTGCACAAAGTGGTGAGGAGAAGTTCAGATATTGTGGTAGCAGAGGTTTAACCGTCTGTTTAACTCAAGTAGTCTCAACCAGTCACTGCTTTTTGTAAATGTCATTCACGGTTTAGGTTCATATCTGCTTTATGCTCAAGTGAAAATGCCATGACTATGCAAAGACAAAACAAGCAACTTATCCTGCATTTCTAAGATCTTATATGTGCTCATCTTAAGTCTGCAGATGTTAATTCAAATCGAAAGATAGAAATAAATGACATTAGTGTGCATTCACTTGTATTTACCTGAAGGTCAAAAGCATTGTGGAATGTTTTATCTAAATTTAACTTGACACATAAAAGATCTGTCTTTCTAGCCCCCTTCAATAACTTCTGCTTCAGGGTTCATTTTGTCTGGCTGCTTTATATCAAATTCTTGCCAAAGATAATTTAATCAAGTGTAGAAAACAATGCAAGGAAGCAGGGTGGGGGAATTTTGAATGGAAACATGCAGAAATGTAGTATTTACAGAGTCCCTGCTGTGTCCAGAACGCGGTGCTGTTAGCCCTCCTAGCGGCAGTTCGAGGGCAGTCTTCTCCAGAGGAGCAGTGTGTGCTGTCTGCAATGAGGATCATCACACAGCTCTGGTCACGAATGAGTCCAGACCAGGTGAGATCCAAGTACACAAATACACACCGACAGACAAACACGCACAGATTTTATGCTTAATTATCCCTGTAACCCATCATACTCCAGGTGCAGACCCACCCTGTCCTCTGTAGTACTCTGCAGCTGCTTCTGTCAATATCAGCTGTTTTAGTGAAGAACCTTGAACATCAACTTATACTTCAGGTATACTATTAGTTTTCACAGTTCAGATTAAACAGATGCTGAATGGAGAATACTTCTGTTGACTGTATACATGTATGTGTGTGGCTAGGCTTTGCTGTGTGTGGAGGCTGTTGTGTCTCAGGGGTGTGCAGAGCCTCAGCTGCTGCTGGCTGCTCTAGAGTTCCTCTCCTCTCTGGGGAAGATCTTTGTTCCTCCCGACAGCCAGGTAATGAAACCATTATTACTACTGAGGCTTTAACCTTTCACGTCCTTAAAGGAGTCATCACCCGGAAATCGCAATTTCTCTCGTTAAATCATGCATATTGGTGTTGGACCTCTGTTGAAACTTGCCTGAAAAGCTGGAGTTTGAAAGTGGCTTATTTTTTTCGCTTTGGATCTTTTTCTGAACATGAATAGCCCACAGTAGTGCGCGTTCCTAAAGCACGAGATTTTGACTCTGCTCCTGTGGTGACGTTACCACAGGAGGCTACTTGCATATTAAGCATCGGCTCACAGCCGTCATCAGCCAGAGTGAGCACGCTGAATCTGCTTATTTCTCTGTCATTTTCATGCCATACATCGTCACCGCCAGCATTAAAACTCAGGTCTTACATGTAAAACACGAGTGTGAAAAGTAAGACGGAAAAAAAAAGAATTTACCATTCAGAGACTTCCTGCTGTAAACGTGTCTCTTCCACCATCTCTGCCTCTTCACTCTCCCGTTCAGGTTCCGACTCCGGCTCGTACATAAATGCCTGAATTCCGTAAGGTTCGTCATTTAGTGTGTGCGCCATGACAGGGGGCTGTTTATGTTTTGGAGTCAGTGTGTGCATGCAGGCTCGCCCCGATTCCGGCTCTGTCCTTCATGCGGCCAATCAACGCGCGCCTCATTACATATTACTACAATGCACATCCGGACCGGTCAAAACCTCACGCATAATCTCGCGTGAGAAAGTCGCGGTATGAAAAAGTGTCAGAACAAGCTCTGTTTGATTTAAAAAAATAAAATAAAAATTCTAATAAGTTTTAAGAATTGATCCAAAGCGATCCAAGAGGGACTGGATATGTAAAAAAACCAGGTGATGACTCCTTTAATTATTTCATTGCTTTTTTTTTGGAAGTCACTCTCATAATCTCATAAAAAAACTCAAGAGTGATGCCTTAGGTAAAAGAAAATGAAGAGTATTTGGGTTTTGGACTGTTGGCTGGACAAAAGAAGCAATTTGAAGATGTAATTTTGATGAGCATTCTGTCTTTTTTTTTTTTTTTTTTTTTTTTGCAGACTGACTATTAATTGTGAAGACAATCAGCAGATTAATCAATATTGGAAATAATCATTAGTCTGCAGTTTGAAAAATCTCTTTGGTTTCTTACATTTTGTGATGATCATTTGATTTAAATTTTGAAAGTTATCATTAGTAGTAAGATTAATGAAACATTATTTCGGAATTTGCTTTTCTGAACCCCACAATGTAAACATATTCTCATATTTTCTCTCTCAAACCAACATTTTGTCCCTCAGAATCAAATTCTGCCGAGGCTGAGCAGCCTGTTTGGAGTCCTGTTGTCCGACAGATCCTGGCTGCTCCACCAGCACGCCCTGGAGGCCTTTTCTCACTTTGCAGAGGTATGGTTAAAAATCAGTAGCTGTTATCAATGTTTCAGAAGCAATCCCTGTATGCCATAAACTTAACGTGTACTTTTGGTATTCAAGATAACAAACCATGAAGAGGTCATCTCCCAGAGTTTGTGTGACGAAGGTACCAAGACGAAGGTGGTGAACTATCTTAGCAAGGTAAGGCGTGCCAATATTTTGTGATGAAGAGTAATTTAAGATGGAAAAATATGTACGTAAACAAGTGTGTGTTTTGTTGTAGACTATGAATGCACAGGGAGACGTGGAATCACGGCTCAACAGGCTCAAGCTGGAGTCGGCAGTTATTGAGCAACACAATGAGAAGCTGGAAAACGACAAAGAAAATGTTTCCAACAAACAGGCTGCTGACACTGTTGTAGATTCGGAGGTTAGTGATGTCATCAAGTTAAATCAATCAGATTAAATTTATGCTCATGCATGCAGATTCTTCACATTTATACTGTTTGACAGCTCGACAGCTCCTCCTAGTGTATATGTCATAATATGAACCAGGCTTTTCTTAATGATTATTTTAGTATTTTATGTATTATTTTATTTGAGAATTTAAAAGAACTGATATTTGATCCGAGTCCATGGCTATATACGAACTGGGAACATCATGATTCCCAGTGGGGTGTATTATTTAATGCCCCAGTTACATTTGTTTTGTAGCAACGTATTTATTGGTAAGATCAAGATGCCATCCTGAGGTTTATTATATATTTCTAGTAACTCAGTCCAAACATCCCCTTACGATAGCAAAAGCGCTCTAAAATATTGATTTATAATATTTTAAAATATTGATGATGCAAAATACATTACATAATGTCCTGAGCAGCAGGTTCAAATGTAATCTCTGAAATCAAGACTTCTGACTTGTCTGATGTAAAAAACAAAAAACAAGAATTTCAGTGAGTGAGCATTTAATTTATGAAGATATATTTCCCCTGCAATTATTCCTCCCTCTCAGCCATGCCCAAAGAGAGCTCGGCAGGAGACCAGTGCAGAGGAGGAGTACAGCCGCTACATCCAGACAGCTGAGAGTGCTTTGAAAGCCCTTCAGGCTCTCAGTGCACCACCTCCACAGTGGCTGGGATCCAGACTAAAGGAGCTGCAGTCCATCATAACCAACATCAGTACTACCAGACACACAACATAGCTGCTCCAGTTGGTTTTCCACCCCCAGATTGTTTACTTTTTTGTATAGAAAATCTATTTAATTACAGCCTGACCCTGCTGCTGAAAATGTTGTTCACTTTTTAAACCTGTGTTGAGTCTTGATTGATGGCGTTGTTTATTAAACTTGTTTGATTACAAAACATTAGTCATTTGTTTGTATTTACCAAGTCACACAGAAGTTTTTAACAACCTAGTTAACAAAATTGTTTCCATATCTCACCGACTTTCCATAGTGAATAGAGACTTTCCCTGTCTGCAAGTAAGAACTTCCTCTCAGCTGCCCAACACGAGTGCAATTCTTTAATAAAATGTCAATCTTACATACTAATAAAACAGAACAGGGTCATACTTGATGCAGTAAAATCTTTACTTCACCAGCAACCAAAAAACTACTAATAAATTATGTAATTCCTATTTCACATTCATTCAAAGTGCAAACCTTCTGTAAATCAAACCTGACACCTTGCGTCTTGCCAGAAAGTCTATGTTGATCTTCATGCCAGTAGCGAAATTGGCACATTTAACAAAAAAATAGAAGCAGATGAAAACAGGATGATATTCACCTCTGATTAAGGTCCTTATTCACCTCCAGGTGACAAGTGTCAGTTGGCAAAAGAATTAAGAATGGCTTCAAGTCCACCACCATCTGATTAACGTCCAATCCTTCCAGTTTAAAATCAAGTAATCTTAAAGAACAGGCTGATAATAAAAGTCCGGAAACCAACAGAATAGGATTAAAAGGTCCCATCCAATTATTACTCTTACTGCAGCATGCTGTTAAATGAGGACTGGAGCAACTTTCAGCCTATAGGCTCACTGAAATGGTGCATCTCGAGGATTTTAGTTTTTAGTCTTTTGCTCCAGACGGATCAAACATCATCACCAGGCATTCTCATCCTCCCAGTTCAGGGCCTCTTCGTCTCCCCAGCCGTCCGTTTCAGCCTTAAAGAGAAAGAAATAAACAAAGAACAATTGTAACAGCTCCAAGTTTTTAAATTCTCACTGATAGCAGGTAGTAAAACTTAACAAAACAGATAAAGTGAGATTTTAATTATGGATTATGTAGCTGAGTGCCAACAGTTGGTTCACTGCATTTATATTTTTAATGTATTTTTTCACCTTTTTGCATTATACACAACCTTTTGTTTTCTTGCACCAATGTCCGTTTTAAATGCTATTAAAGTGTACTACAAGAAAACAAATCCTGCTTCTTTTTTCAAATATTTTAAGTTTTATTTCTTCAGGCCTTTAAAAACTCTTGAAATTATTAAATGATGTGAGAAGAAAATGTTTTTTGGGTTGCTTTTCACAACTCAAACAAGCACCCTGTGATAAAGGTGTGGTAAGCAGACATCTGCTGGTATTAAGGGATCCCAAAAGAATCCAGTGAGCCATATATTCAGTGTTTTTAAGTCTTTTAAGTATCGAGGCACATTAATTCAACCTAGAAACCTGATCCAGTCAAAATCCCCGGAGATAAAATTTTATCCACCACACACACACACATACACACACAAACACACTCACCTCAGTCAGGTTGGCAGCTGCGAACTTGGCAGTGAGTGTTGCAGTATTGATGGACGAGTCAACCCGCAGAGATTCTGTGTTTTCTGAAGATGCTACAGACAGCCCAGCATCACTGACACTGCTCTCCTCCAGGGGCAGCAGAGCAGGAGAGGACAGCTTAATGTCTGGCACCATGTCTGCAAACAGATCCAGCTCTGGGTCCAGCTCTACCTTTTTCTTCACCTTGATGGTGAACTCCTCGCCCAGACCTTCTGTCCCCCCGTTCTTTTGTGGCACTTTAGGTTTGGACTTGGGGTTTAAAGGGCTGTGTGAGTCTCTCTCCTCTTGAGCCCAGCCATCGCCCCATGTGGAAGTGGTCTTGCTCTCTGTTGACTGTCTCAGTGTTGAAGTCAGTTTGAGGGGTTTGGAGGAGCCCAGTCTCAGTGCTTCAGCAACATGTTGTACAGGTGTGGTAGTGCCCCCTCTGGGTGGTGTGAGTATAACTGGGTCTGTTGAAGGAGCCGTAGGGGAGAGATCTGAGGTAGGTTCAGTGTCCTCAAAGTCGTCCCAAGGCTCCTCTTCAATCTGCGGATGTGAGAGTGGTACTCTGCTGCGGACTGGATCTTCTCTCTCTGAGGCCTGAATGTGGATCTGGACCGATTGTCCACCTCTGTTCTCGTTCTCTTCCTCTTCAGGATCGCTCCAGTCAGGCCAGTCTTCCACTGGGCCTTCAGGTCTGTCAGCCTGCTCTGGGCTGTATGACAGCGGCTCCACCTCATGTTCCTGACGAAAGCCGTTCAAGGGTAGAGACATCTGTCTACTGACATCTGAAACACATCACAAACAGACAGACTCAGTCACAGGCACAAGAACGTCAAACTTTGAATTTTAATGTATGAAGGCTAGGGGTGAGGTCATACCTGATTTTGATGCCACAGGGTAACTTCTTGCAGTCTCCTTACTACCTGCTAAATTACTCATGTGACCCAGGACCAGGCCTTCAGTCCCCGCTGGCCTGGGAAACAAACTCAAGACTTTGGAAGGCTGGGCTATCTGAGGGTGGGAGACTCCAACAATATGGACCGGTGAAGCTAAAGAGAAAGTGAAGAATGTTTTTAACCCACATCTTCGAGTTTGACCTGACAAACTGAGATAACCTGTTACTTGAACCTTGAGGCTAATTCTTTGACACACACTAACCCGATGACAGCTGATGATCGCAATATACAACTACATGCCTTAAGCTTATCCCAATTACTGCTGCTGGGTTTGAACCCACCGTTACTGGTTGACTGACACTATTAAATTCAAGATTTTACTTGTACCTCAACACAAAAAGAGAAAAAAAATGTCTCCCATCTGTCCTCAATTAGGAAAAAAAAAGGGCAGCTGAGGAGCCTTAAAAGTCTAAATTACTCTCTGGTCTTATATCACTTCTCAAATAATTCATAAACTTTATGTTATGATTCTCTGATTGTCTTGTTTAATACTGCCAGCTGTTCTCTTTATCTTCTTGTGAGCAGGCTTTAGAGCAAATGAAAAATTTATTTGAAATTGAGATGACGAAAGACGGCAAAATGTATGCACATCTTTAAGTTCAACAAACAAAACACAAGTATAGTAAATTCAATTAAAGACAACTGATATTGATAAAATAGCCATCACTGTAATTGTCATTATTAACTGCGGAGTGTTGCTTACTTTCAGGTGTGACCTCTGTAGACTTGGTGAAGTTGGGTGTGGTGCGTTTGAAGACCTTGGTTCTCTCTCCGCCAACCACCACTTGAGCCCCTAGCAGCGGCACCAACACTGCCAGACTCTGCAGTGTCATGGCAACCAGCGAATCATTGGTGTCTCTCATTCCTAACAAAACCTGCAGCCCAAAACAAACACAACAAATATTATGTAACCAACAATATTACATAATGACAATTATGGCCATCCTCGAACAGAATAACTATTTCCCTTTCAAGTGTAATTTCATATAAGAGTATGCACATCCAACTTGTTACTTATCTCTCTCATATCGATTTATGATTATATTTCTTAAAATAGTTTAAGATTTTTAGAGTAAACAAGGCTAGCTTTTATCTCTTACTTCCAGTTATTGTGCTAAACTCATCTCTTCTTGGCTCTAGCTCCATAACTAATGTACAGACATGAGAGTCGTATTAATCTTCTGATCTCTCAGCAGAAAAGTGAACGAGCATAGTTCCAAAAATGTCAAACCACTCCTTTATACAAAGCTTTGTGTTCACCACTGACATCAAAGTCAGATATTCTGGTACTATGTCAACACTCCACCTGAGGTAGGATCTGGTTTTTGAGCTCATCATGGGAGAAGAACTCAGCATAGATGTGGATGTGAGCCAGCAACACGATCCTGACGTGTTCCTCGTTGACCTTGAAGAGCTTGAGAAGCTGAGGAATCACGTGTTTACGGTAAAGGGACACAGACAGCAGGCATTCTTCACCGTTTCCTCCACCACTGGAATCTGTCCACACAGATTAAATAAAGAGCAGGAGCATTAGCAACTACAACTTTTTCTTCATTATCTAGATGATTTGCAGGTATACATCAACAAATAACTACTGTCAATATAATAACATATAGATGCATCATGGCAATAAAAGACAGGTCAATTAACAAAACACAACATAATAACTATTTTTTATATATGAATGCCTGAACAACCACTTATGTTATCACACAACATTTATGCCTCATGGATAAAGTAGTCTTATTTCTCTTTGATAAGGGATTAAAAGACCTAAGTTATTGTTAGCAGCGTTGGAGATCCGTCTTACCCTTCTTTGGCCTTAGAAGATGAGGCAGGAAGCTTTTGACAGCCATGGGCTCTGCAAAAACCAGAGAGTTGAGGAGTTTGGGGACTAGGCGCGCAGCCATGAGCTCTTCAGGGAGACTCTGGGCCCGATCCAGAAGAAACCTTTATAAAAAAAAACAAAAAACTATGAGCTTGCTGAGCAAAATAAGTTATAGTTAAATTTATACATCATTTCACTGAGGGAATGTATAATCAACACTATTTAACTTTTCACTTGTTATGATCTTAAGTCTAAAAGGTTAAAATATAACATTAGTGTATGATACTTCATTGCATGAAGTCAATGCATTAATTACAAAAGAGCATACTAAAGAAAGATGACAATATTTAAATCATGACAATATTTGTTCTCACTTGAAGAATTCGTTCTTTTCTTCTTCCGTTTTCAAGGTCAGGCTCTTCAGAAAATTTGTCACATCCAGAAAGTCGTTCCTGTTCATAGAAAAGTACATGTGTTAAAAAAACACAACA
Source organism: Sparus aurata (assembly GCF_900880675.1). Lineage (NCBI taxonomy): Eukaryota > Metazoa > Chordata > Actinopteri > Spariformes > Sparidae > Sparus > Sparus aurata. The sequence continues at coordinate 13,405,110 of NC_044197.1, forward strand.
TTTTCAGTTTTTAAAATAACAGCAAAAGTAAACACAACAACACTTACCTGAAAAAGTCATGAGTCAGCAGGGAGCTGAGTGGAGGCCGAGACAATGGGTCAGAGTTCAGCAGGCCCGCCTGCAGGGTCTTCGTCAGGCTGTCAGACAGCTCCTGTGACACTGGAGACAACCAGGAAGGAGAGAGATGACCAAATGAGAGAGGAAGTGCCTGACTACATACACTGACGCCATGACGCAGATGCACTTTAAGGTTGACGGAAACATTATGAGGTCATCACTCTACTTACCATAGCCATTCAGGAGAGTGAGAAGAGTCTCCACCATCATACCAAAAGAGTAACAGTCCCGAGAGTGAGCGCTCTTCTCTGGCAGCATTTTAAAGCCCTCAGCCTGTCAACAGTAATGCGTTTCATGAGAAATTGTGAACAAAGAGTACGTTTCTCTATTTTTCTGTCATGATCTATAATTTGCTTACCTGCTCTTCGGGTGGAATGCAGCTGGCCTCTCTCACATTCTGAATGCTTGTGAGAAACTGAAATAAAACATTGAAACATAAAACTGACATACCAAGTCTTAAAACCTCTGAATTAAGGAGCCAAAAGACACGCAACCTATCATTCAATCTCTTACCTCAGGTGTTGCTTCAGAGAACTTGCAGACGGTCTCCATTCCTCCCAGTTTCCAATGACCATCTTCACTGACAAATACAGATGAAATGCAGACGTTGTTGTGGCTTGATTTGCCCTGGTGTTAAAGGATGACAGGTTAGGAACTTACAGGTGCCTAAAGGACAGACAGACACCAAATGGCCTCTGACAAATCATTTTACAACGATGCCTTCTGGACACCATGTTTCATTAAGATAACTGCCCAGGTGCCCCCAGATGCATCTACAGCGACCCCCACCATGCTTCTTTTTGCTCACCCTCTCGTGCAGAAAGACAAGCGCCTGCAGGAGGTCGTAGATGCCTGCGCAGATTTCCTCTGGGGAGAGGCTGTCCAGCAGCAGCTCCAGTGGCTGCACACGCTCCGTCACCAGGTGGATGCCACCATCCTGCACTGAGCAGGACAGGAAGCGCAGCAGGCATGGATGCCTCAAGGTCTTCAGGTGCTGTAGGAAATTAAAGTATTTCTTTATTTCCTGTGAAAAAATGAATGTCATGCAGCTGATTGAAAACCCAATAGTAGGAAGTGATTATGCATCTTGAGAACCAAAACCACTAATTAGCAACGTCAAGCAATACAGAGTGCCGTTAATGGCAAGCATGAAGACATCCTTCTGCAGCATTAGTGTACTTCATCTGAGTGAGGAGAATGACTGCACAGATTTCAATGCAATCCAGTTATCCCCTGGGAAACTTGTATAAGACACTAAAACAACAACAACTGTATATACAGCTACTGTAAGGCAGCCAGTGTAACGAAGCTTCAGTTTAACTACCTTGGCAGCTTTGTTGACTTTGTCCTCGTTGCCTCGCTTGTGAACAAACACGGAAGCGGGCTTTCCATCTTGGAGCATCGCCGAGTGCATCGTTAGTCCGGAGGGCAGGGTCAGGAGTGGCTCCTCCAGGGTGCAGCTCCGCACCGCGCTGCTCTCAGCACCCATGGCCGCGCTTGTTCCCGGACCTGGAGGGCAATGAGACGGGCAGAGGGACGTCAAACATGCAAGCCAAACGCGAAGTGTATCAGCGAAAAGTTGTCAGTAGTTAAACCTGCACATATAAACATTGTTCTGACTGATGTCGACATACTGGTACCTGTTTCACTGGACTGGTTGACCGCTGCTGTGAGAGAAGTTAGCTGCTGTTATTAGTTGCCTAGCTGGCTAACCTCGGCGCTACGTTAGCCAGCTTGTCATTGCTATGCTCGTCGGCAGCACTTCCGCCTCGAAACTACCATGCTACCCGCGATAAGCGCAGACGTGACTAAGTTATTTTACGAAATTGTCGAACGGTTAGTTAAAAAAACACACAAAATAAATTCCTCGTTACTCCTCGACAAATCATGGATGCTAACGTGGAGCGAAAGCGGCGCTGTAAACACTGACTCTTCCGGTAAAAGACTAGCGTCCAACCACGGAGCAGGGGGCGGTGTTGCTTTTAAAACTGGTAGAAATTAGTGACTTAGGCTCGTTAGCCTCAATTATTGAAAACAGTTGTCAATAGCTAAGAGATGGATATCATTGAAGCATAAATTGCTACACTAATCGGCTAAAATGCAACTATTGAAAACCACACGAAATTACAAACACCCCTACCCTTAACAATAATGGTTGAGGCCAAAGTGGTGTGAGATAACGCAGGTATGTGCCCGGAGAGGTGACTACCATATGGTGACTAAAATGTAAATAAAAACGGTCAGAATCCGTCTAAAAACATTAAAAGTTTGTGCTACCTTGGTCTAGGAAAATTAAAGTGTTGGGTCCACTTTCTGTCTTTGTTGTGGTCACAAGTGTGACAAAGTTAGAACGATTTTTTGGGAGCCCTTGCGTGACAGGTGTCATTTCTACTACAGGAAAATGCATTTTCCTAAGTGATTAAAGGGGCAGTTCTTATAATTCTGCTTGAATGTAATGCTGGCTCTCTGTCGTCGTGGATATTTGAATCATATCCAGCCAAACTGTGAACACCAGTGCATTAACATCATGTGAACTCTTGTTGCTGGCTTCATCAAACATGTTACACAATTTCACTCATAACTCATATGCTTTTGTAGACGCAGTTGTGTTACTTTGCAGCCATTTACACACACATTTCTCAGAATGCCGTGGTATGAAATTGTATCATACCATGTAAATTCGCTTATCTACAATATTGAATTCCAGCCTGTTAATGTTAAATAAAAAATATTTCAAGTTTATATGAACTTTATGTCCGACAGGAAATAATATTGTGTGAAATTATAATGAGCTGTTTGTTCAATCAATAAAACCTTTCTGTTTTCATTACTTTAAAGGTCATAACGGCTAATACTATTGATAATATTTATAGTATAATACTGTAAACATTGCATTAAGAAACATGATATGTAATATTTCCTAAGATAAATACAGTGAACAACTCATAGTATTGCAACATAACTGCATTACCAGCATCCTCTTATCATTCTTGTAACATTGAGTTACTGTATACACACTCATTTTACAGTTGAAGCTACAATAAGGCTAAATGTGAAATCCCAGCACTATGTATGTTATTTTGTTTGTTGCTCATCTCTAATTCATAATATGATTTCAACAGACTTTAAAACACTGAACAACTGAACATAAATGTGAGTTGTTATCTCAGCCGGTATGTCACGTACGAACAAACCTTTCTTGGTTTCCTCCTTACTAGGAAACAGAAACACCTCATGCTAACTATGTACAGGATCTTGATTCAGTAACAAACGAAAACAAAACTTTGTCAGAGGAAGTGACGGTTTCGACCAGATGAGAAATTGGGCTGGTTACCTTAGTAACTAACCAGCTGCATAAGAAAAGAAAAAAAACACACGCACACACTCACACTGTCAGACACATACGTAGTGAGAGCAGGAGACGCCATGGAAGAGCTCGGTAAGACAACTGCCTGTCATACTTTTAACTGCTGATGACCTTCAAACCGATCAGTGGATTGATTGTTTGATACTGAAATATTACTGTAATTCTAAAACATTCAGTGGCAGGTGGAACGATTTAAAACTGATGTAGACAACAGAAGTGAAAAGAAGTACTGATCTTAGAATAAGATGATGGCGTTTTACAGTAGGCTTTGTATTCTGTGACGCCATGTACAGTAGATATACTGTCAAATTCAGTAGACAAATATCGCCTACTGTATTTAGAAATGTAGTTCAACGTGTGATTACTTAAATAACACTTAATTGCTGCTGTTTCTTAGTTTTGTTTTGCTCTGTGTCTGTAAGTAATCATGATGTTTATTTATTTTTTTTAAATTATGCTGCCATTTAGCCATGACTCTCTCAAGAAGAGATCCTTCATCTCAACAGATTATCATAGTGAAGTGATGTAAGAGTAAAATATTCAAAGAAAAGATCAAGCTTCACTGATGACAATATGCAATCAGTTTGTTTCGCAAAAAATACAAGAATTCAATTTCATTTCTCTATGCCTCTTAAACAAATGAGAGGATGTGCAGATCGTTTGAGATGTGTACGCATTAGAAGAAATAAACTGATCATTTGTCAAAGATAAGAGTCCTAAAAGCTGAACAGTCAGTCTTTTCTTTTCAACAGCCATGCTGTCAATGTCCCCACATGACTTTCAAAGAAATATCTTCCCTTTTTCTCAAATGTTACATGACACATTGTTTTAGAGGAGAGTTGAATTATGTGTCATTTTTGTCACCAAAGTCTTGCTACATAATCAAAAGTCTCACTTCTGCAACATGTCCTCCATCACTTCCTGAGGAAGCTGACTCGCATGTGGCAACCTCAAACTAATCTGCCAGCACCTTTATCTGCACATGGAGGTGCTCCATCACACTTCACAGGAAGTGTTTTGCAAGTTCAACACTGGCTTAACATTGCGCATTAGCACGGTGTGAATGCATGCTCGCATATGTGTTTGTGATTTTATGTACGTGGTAAGAAGGTTCATGGCCTGTATCCTCACACAGACTTGCTGCTGGAGGAGCTGGCCCTGAACCCAACAGGTTCAGAGAGTGTCCATGAGAACAGGAGCAAAGGTCCAGCTGACGGAGAGGTGAAGACACAAAAATGAGCTATTCATTTGTTGACTGTCGCCTATTTAAGCTGTGAAAACAATTCAGATAATGCTCAATCTGCATAATCTGCATTTATCAGTCAATGACAGAATAAATTACAGACACTCCACTATATATTGGTTGTGTGTCCACAGGTGCTGGGTGCAGACTATAGCGGACTCAGCAAGAAAGAAAAAGGCTCAGTCTGCTCAAATGTTTACAGGTGAAGCTCGAGGCTCCTGTTGAGTCCTGATTTGCATTATCATTCTGTAAACTACAGGAGAGGAAACAGGAAATCATTTTAAATTCATTGCATGTGCTGCAGTTATAGGTTCCTCCACTTTTAAAGCATCTTATCGTACACTACAATCTCAATGACTTTACTTATTCGTAATAACTTGATATACTTAACTTGATTTCAATACAGGTAAAAAAAAAATAATTCAAGATATTGGAAATTACATCAAATTACGTAATCCCCTATGTCAGTCTTTGTATATGTAGATTTGTATTATGCATTTGTGTTATTAAAGGGGCACTCAGAACTCAGAATTGTAATATTTACAGTATGAATGATGTAATAATACAAACTGAGACATATGTCTTTTTTTCATAACTGAACAAACAAGCTGTTTTCAGAGGAAAGTAAGGACCCCAGTACACTGTTTGAAGATAAAAAGGTGGCAGGGTCCACTACATATAAACAAAGTAAAACAATTTTAATTGTTTTTTCCTTTAAGGTCTGGAATTTCACAGGGTTTTCTAAATCATGTTAAACATCACCCAGGACACAGCTTTCCCTCATTACAAATTTGTACAGTAATCACTGGGAAGTTATTGTCCATGAAAATATAAATATGAACTATTATGCCGTCTAATTTTCTCCTCTCCTGCTGTTAGCGATCTGCCGGCTCCTGTGGCAGCTGAAGCGCGCTCCAGCTCACCGACTGATGAGCTGGACTCCATCTTACAGGATCTGATGGGGATGGCACAGGGGGTCAGTATAGTGGATGTCTTGGAAATGATTGAAAACTGTCATTGTTAATCTATATCAGCATGTTAAAGAATAATTCACAGCAAACACTCATTAATTTTTTAAACTTTTTAATCCGTATGAACTTGTGATGAATATGGAATGAGAGAACAGTGGATGTGCAATAAAGGAACTTTTGAAAAGTCAGTGAAATAAACCAGGATTGACAGCAGAGGGCAGCATTGCACTAATGTCGACATCCTCTATAGCTTCATGCAATAGAATTCAAATCTCCATAAGAGCAGTGACCTTTAGAAAATAATAACATGTAAAGCTACATATAATAGATATTTGTACTTACTTGTGTCATCATTTAGGATCAAGGGTCTTCAGTGACTCCACCGCCACTGACACAGAAAACTTCGATCAAAAAGAAAACAGAAGGTGGGCAGCAGAGGAACAAGGAGAGCAGCAGCAGCAGCAGCACGGCAGGTTCAGATGCAAAGGCCTCGACTACGAGAAAGAAAACAGACACAATCGATGATCTGCTGGGCGGGCTGAGCTCTGACCTGGAGAAGATTGGCGTACGCACCGTGGCCAAGGGCCACTGTGCCGCCTGCAACAAATCCATTGTGGGAAAGGTACAGCAAGTCAATTGAAACATGGGACAAAAAAAAAGTTCCCACAAAGTTTCCAAAACCCATTTCTTGTTTTGCTTCGATTTATTTGTCTTTCCCGATTCTTTAGATGATCACAGCGCTGGGTCATGTGTGGCATCCTGAACACTTTGTGTGTACGGTATGTAAAATGGAGCTGAGCACCACAGGCTTCTTTGAGAGAGACGGACAGCCGTACTGTGACAAGGACTATCATCAACTCTTCTCTCCTCGATGTGCCTACTGCAAGGGGCCCATTCTGCATGTAAGAAATTGTCTTTATTGTTTCATTTTTGTATGTTAATGATGCGACACTGCCTTTGTTTCCTGATTCATATTCTAATTTGTTCTGTCATATATTGCATTCATTTATTCACACAATAATCTTTTGAGGATTGGATGATGACATGCAAAAGGATGTTGGTAATTTTTCTTGACGTATCCCACATGACATCTTAATAAATAAAGCACAGAACCATATTGGGATTCTTCAGTTTGGGCTTACGCTGCAGACCAAAGTCATTTATCAGAAATCTAATGCAACTTCTCCTCTGATTCACTTTTTTGTGGTTTCACCGAGCTCATTTCTGTGCCTCCTGACATTTAAACATGTGAGATGAGACAGACCTTACTAATCCTTTAGGGAAGTAAAAGCATGATGTAATATATCTATGTCTGGCTGGTTTACCAGAACATCCTGACAGCTCTGGACCAGACCTGGCACCCCGAGCACTTCTTCTGTACACACTGCGGGGGCCGTTTTGGACCTGAAGGTGGGCGGCCCCTCTCTTGAAACCACAACTTCAGCAAACGGCCAGAAATTATAGCATCCATTATCATTCGGAATTAAATTTATATGTGTTATTCCTGTCCCAGGTTTCCTAGAAAAGGAAGGGAAGCCTTATTGTTGCAAGGACTTCTACCACCTCTTTGCTCCAAAGTGCTCAGGCTGTGGGGAGTCAGTGAAGGAGAACTACCTGACTGCAGCCAATGGCACCTGGCATCCAGAGTGCTTCGTCTGCTCGGTAAGCCTCTTACCTCAGACCACACACGCGGCTCTGGCTCGCACACAAGCCCGAGAATAAATGAGAAAGATACCCACACATTTGCTTTATTTGCAACATTTTGACCACAAGGCTGATGAAAACCGTATGCCTGATGAATACGTTGCGCTTGAAATGATGCAAATAAATCAAGGGAACCATATTCCTCTGTGTGGGTATCTTTTACATTCTCATCAAACATACTTCTGTATGCAGCATCTGGTCAAAAACGTTTCAGTGTGCAGCCCCTCGTCTGCTACGAGCAGTTGTTAAACATGAAATGCTCTCAGTAGGGATGTTCCGACACAAGGAAGCAGCTTCAACTTGTCATATTTTACAGTCGCTGAAGAAAATGACTCTTGACTGAAAGTACAGTCCTCTTAAACCTGAACATGAAATACAAGGAAAAGATTCCTCCTAATACAGTTAAGATCCAGAAACCACATTGTTTGATATCGAGCAGTTGTGACCAGCCAGGTCAGATTTCAACCTGGCCTTCAATAACCTAAATCTAAAATCTAACTCCAGAGGGCCGCGGTTCAAACACTCCAATGAGAGGATGAAGTGGACACTCAAAAGTGGCCGAGCCTTTTTTAATCAACCTCTTGCTAAAAAAAAAATAAGGGGGTTCATAAAATGTAGCACCTCTGATCTGCCTGGCCACTCTCTCTGTGCTGTGCTGCAGTTTGGTCTCGTCAACAGTAGAGAGATTTTAAAATTATTATTATAAATCTACCAAACCCCCAAAAGTTGAGATGGAAGCACGATCACTGCTGAGCTTTTCTGTACACCGTCGGGGTATTGTCATCAAAACATCATTATCAGAGAGACTTTGCAATCTAAATCATTTTGATGTGACTGTATTGATATGTTCAAAAAGTCATGAATGTATCTGTAGTTTTAGTTTCCACATGGAGAAATTCGTATCCACATGTGGAGAAAAACCATGAACATGTTCAGCTAAAAGAGACATATTACGCTCATTCTCAGGCTCATAATTTTACTTGGGTTTCTACTAAAACATGCTTTTCTCAAACTGTCCAATGCTGCAGCACTGTATTTCCTGTAAATTTGACTTTACATGTGAAAATGTGCAGAAATTTGGAAGTGACATGTGACTAAGCAGATTTCATGTGATGTGATGCAGCCAATCACATGTGAATGTGTGTGGTTCCCATCTGAACATGTGAATTCTTTAGCGTAAACTTTCATTGATGTGTGAAAAAAGCCTGTCACATGTGAAAACGGGTGAGATTATTTTCTTCTCAAGATGTTAACATTTTCGTTCACAAGAGAACAAGCCAATCACACGTGAAAATATTCGATAATATACATCTGAAGAGGCAAAATTCACAGGTGACAGTTTTAGGTTCCTTAAAACTTAAAGTACATTTACTTAAAATGTCACCTGTGAATTGGTCACCATCACTGAGCGAAAAGGGCTCTCTGCCAGTGACTTTTTGACGTGTTAAACACAGGTGTTACAAATGTCACTAACTGATTTTTCCGCTCAGGTGCTCCTGTGCCAAAGCTCTGGTGCTGTGCTCGCTGACGCACCGTCACACTGGCACATATAAATGGAACAGAGACATTTCTAATGTTAAAAGTTACACCTGTGCTTTTACTGCAGTGACAAGTCAAAATGCCTGCCAAGAAAAATGTCTGTAATCAACCACAGGACCATACGCAGTGCCCCTCCTGTACAGATTTAAATAAGGTTCTAAATACCCGACGAGTTGTATGCTCCAAGACTATAACAGATATGAACCACCTGATGCAAATGCTAACAGTTTTTAGCCATGTTAGCGGCAGGTCTCTAGCAATGACATTTCGTTCTGACAGTCAGTCCACCACTCTGCTCTCGACTCAAGTGTCGTAACGGTTATCTGATGGATTGCTGTGAATTTAGCCTCAGCCAACCTTTCAAATATCTAATGTAGCATGTCCTTGAACTCACCGTGGAGGGATAAATCCGGGACATATTTCCAGAATTTGATATTCTAACTTCATGCAGTCCTTAAGTCATGGTATGGTTTGATAAGTCTCAGCAGCAACTCTAATCCAGATTCTACACTATTATCCATCTCTGACCTTCCTCTCTCTTTATCCTCCCTCCTCTCTTCCACCTTTACCACACCACCTATGTTTCTATAATCTACCCAGGACTGTATGAAGCCTTTCACTGACGGCTGTTTCATGGAGATGGACGGTCGACCCCTCTGCTCACTGCACTTCCACTCCCGGCAGGGCACTCTGTGTGGCAGCTGCGGCGAGCCCATCACGGGCCGCTGCATCTCTGCTCTCGATCGCAAGTTTCACCCCGAGCACTTTGTGTGCGCCTTCTGTCTGCGGCAGCTCAGCCAAGGCATCTTCAAGGAGCAGAGAGGGAAGCCATACTGCGGGCCTTGCTTTGACAAACTGTTTGTGTGAGATATTTGTTGCAGGACGTAGAAACAATGCAAAAGAAACCAGTCAAATGTCGCACCCCTGTCGTTGTTGGAATTCTTTAAGTGAAAATGAGGCAACTATACTGTTCTTACCTGAAATTCTGAAAGTGTTTGCAATTTTTCAGATGAGCAATAAACGTTTTCTTTTCAGTACTTCATGTTCAACTGAGGTTCCTGACATAACAAGTGATTTCTGAATTCAATTAAATGAAGAATGTGTAACATGATATGTGACAGAAATTATTAATAGGCTGTGTAAAAAATATGTAATATAATTAATGACACGGTTGTAAAACACAAAGAAAACACTTATTTCCAATGATAAAAACATCGAGGAAACTTTTTACGCATTTTGGATGGTTCTACAAGGTGTGTCGCTGACACTTGTGCTAAATCAAACGGGATTTCATATATCATGATCACATTAAATTCATAAATGGAGAAAGGAAAACACAGAGGTGCAGTTTTAATCAGTGGTTTCCATTAAACTATCCTCAGTTTGCCGTAAGACTTGGCAGTCCGGAGATGTTCTCTGGCAGTATGGAGCAGTTCGTCGAGGGGCTTTTTCTATGTGCCCTGATAGCTTGTATTGGCAGTGACTGGCACGGACTCACCGTGCCAACCGGAGTTTCCCCTTACTCTGACTTACCATTTGGCCCCTGGCATGCATTGGATTCAAACACCCTCTTCATGCTCCACACAGGCTCCATTATAGATGCCTATGGAAGATTAATGAAGGTGTTGAGGTGAACAAAGGTGGTTTCAGAAGGAGCTCAGTCACATCACTGCATCTCTTCAGCAGCTCACTTTGACTGTGGAGAGATGAATCGACCACAAAGTGTTTAAGAGAAGACTTATATTTGGTGATGTACCTTGCATGTCTAGACCCAGTTTTTTTTGTTGCCTGCCATTTTTTTTTCACTCTCACAGATAACTAATGGCGTGGATGGCATGTCAGGGTGAAATATTTACAGCGCAGTTAAGAAGCAAAGAAGAAATGTTTCACCTATTTAAATGCTTTTTTGCTGTTTTTTTTTTTTTTTTTTTACCAATACAAACTGCAATTTTCACTCTTCACTATAAGCAATAAGCTCTTGCATTCAATGAGGTATTTTTCGTTTCTCGGGGTGAACATTATCCTGCCATGTACTCTAGTAATTCTTTATGGATATAATATGTAAGTCGTCTGCATTATAATTACATACTTTGATGGGCTGTGTACTTAAATCATCCCAAATGTTTACAACAATATTCGCACCGAGAGAAATCTAGAAAGTTTACTCGAGGCAACCGTGCTATCATTTGGTCGCCCCTTGCTACTTCCAGGATAAGGAAAATCGCCTAAAGAGAAAAAAATACAACCTGAATAAAAGTTACCTTGTCTGTGAACATCACTGCCATCAGACAGTGACATCAGATAGATTTTCATCAGCAATGGTGGTTGTGTTATGGTGTGTTCCCCACCAGCAAGGCATTATTCATGTAAGTCTGACTGGAGGATCATGCTTATTTACTTATTTGTTTGGTCCCATAAAGGCCAGCCATTACTTTACTTTGACTATTAGTTACTATTAGTTAATAATTTACTATTAGCCTTCTTGGAATAGTGAGCAGCGGCACAGAGTGTGTGTGTCAGCATGTTTGAATTCAGGTCAACCTCTCACTTGACCCAAAAGTTCAGAGGTAATCTCCGAGCTCAATGAGAGCAGAATTCGATATGACTCTCACACAACACTTGCACTCTTGTTTTGATTGAGAGCCCCCCTAGTTTCACACACTGTGCATGAAGCAACACAATACACTTCGACATCTTCATGACCTGTGTGCCCCTTTTTGCTTATCTTATGTGATTTTAAACTGATTCAGATTCTTTACTGTACTTTACCTTTTCTTTGCTCTTTACTCAGATTCTTCCGTCTATCCGTAAAATTGCATTCACTTAATTGTTTTGCACCATGTGTATACAATGCAAATATGAAAATCAAAAAATTTGAATTTCCACTTAAATACAGACAGCTCTGGACAGATTGTCATTCACAGAGATATTATCATATCTTTATTCGGCATAATCAAACAAATTCTTCTGACGTCTGCATGTCCCTGAACACATCATAAAGGACAATGTGACTGTCAATTGATTAATAAACAATTTCTAGAAGATTCAAATCTCTGCAAATTATATTTATATAGCACCTAACTCAAAACCAGTGGAAGGTAGGAAATTATTTGAAGCTATAGGGAAAGTCTAGCTGAAGCAAATGAGGCTAATTGATGGACAGTGCATCAGAAAAGTGAATAAAAACTATATTCATTGGTATAAAGTGGAAAGCTGTTTAATAAAGGACTGGACATCTCAGAAATAACTTGGATATAGCGAAGGGAACCAAAACGCTGACCTTGACTTCTCGCTGATGTCAAACTGTATCTTATCTAACTTGCGTCTATCTTCACTTGAACTCTGGCTACTTTCTGTTAGCCCTGTGGGCAGCTTTCTCCAGCTTTTCTTCGAGCCACTTAGACTTGCTGTGTGAGAAGTTAGTGTGGGAGTGTGAACGGAGGTGAGCATTAATCATGCTGTCATCACTGTCAGACCGGGCCTCTGCAGAATACAGACCTTGCATCATGGAAGAAGTGTGAATGTATCGTGTTCGGTCAAAGTCCAAGATCGTAAGTGTTTAATGATCTTGCGGCCTTGTGCCCAGATTCCCACTGAACTCAAAGACATACTGTAAAGCTTGATGTTAAATATGTTTACACCAGAGAGATTTGCATTTTGTTGAAACAAAAGGAACCAACATGAACCATAGACAATCATCAGCTAGGATCTGATCTGAGGCTTACCGGGACAAAATTGTGCAATTCCATATCGTCACATGATTTGAGAGGCAGTTATGTTTACTCTAGTCTTTAAAATGTTTCTTTCTGCACTATCCACTGTCACAGATTCATGGTGTTTTGAGTGAACTTGCCAAAACCGTCTTGTGCCAAGTGCCGAGACTTGTTTTAATGTTCGCTTTCCTACATCAAAGTGCCGTAAACTAGCGGTTAGCTTAAATTTAGATTAGCGAAAAACCCCAGACGCACATGGGAACACTCGCTCCAGCTGTCGAGAGTATTTACGTATGGTAAATACAGACAACAACAAAGCTGTGCAGAATCTCGAGCAGAAAAAGTTGAAAAACGATGCAGTGAAAGAAATTCTGGCATTCACCGAAAAAATATGAGCGTTATGGCCGAGCGAACGGGGAGGAAAAGTGCTCACTGGCACATAGTAAAAATGAGAAAACATGAAATGTGAGCGGGGGTCTTTTTTAAAAGGGTGGCGAATAAAGGGCCGTCTGTGGAAAGCAGAGAGAGTGTAACTCAGGTGACATTTACAGCAGTGAAACAGAGTACGAACGGTCTGGGGAGCGCACTGGGCCATGATGGCAGCAACAGCTCAACGGGGGAGGGAAAGGGAGTGAGGAGTATATTGGGACATAATGGATACCGTTGGTGAGGGAGGCAGGGTGAGGAGGGCAGGGGTTGAGGAGTGTAGTTGCAGGAGTTACCCCTGTGTGACACTGAAACCCAACACTTACCTCCTCTCCTGTAAAATGGCTCTGTCCGCTCGGCCACCCCTGATGGGGACGGTGGAGCTATTCAGCCTCGCCGCCGGCCACACCCGGCTGGTGCTGGCCTGTCCTGTAAACCCAGCGGTTCACATCAGCTTTGAACCCATAACTGTCAGATAGGTCTAAGGTACACACTCACTCATTAATCAGTTCATTTGCTTATTGACACACGTCCATGGAAACACCATCTGGAGACAACTCCAGTTGCAAATCAGTCCTGACAATGTAAAGTCACAGCTCCAGTAGGTGCAGTAAAACACGGGCGGATCAGATTACTCAAACATCGTTACCAGGAATGTCCACGTATGTTCGCGTGAACTTAACAGGTCACTGCATCACTCGGAATATACTGCCCGTGAATGCGGGTCATATGCTGTCAAAATGAACTTTAAAAAGAAATAAATGTGGGTTTGAAAAATGTTTTAAAGTCTGTGTGAAGCAAATTCAGCCATTTTCTTCTAAACACAAATAAAAAGGTCATGAATGTATTTCCTTAAAACATGTAAAAAGCCATTCAACCATTTAGAATTTAATTTTGGAGCTAGGCTCACAAACTGTGTTTCAAAATTTCTGTTCAGGATTTAATGGGCGGGTCAGAAATCATGATTTGCATAAACCCGGCCCTGCTGCGGAAGTGGTATAAATACATTCAGCGCATTAGCTTCGGTGGTTTTTCCACTCGCTCTCGATTCTTTGATAGCATCTCTTGCAATAGTTTGCAGCTAGCTAACCAGTCAACCAGTCAGCTAAACAGTCATGTCTCCTCGACATCGCTCGTGCATCTTTCCTGGATGCCACAGTGTGCAGGGTAATGGCGCTGTTAGCTTATTTAAGTTTCCTAAGGATGACAATGTAAGGAAACGTTGGATCGATTTTGTCAAGAGGAGCTACTGTGTAAAATCACCACCATCACCCGTCTCTGCAGTGTCCACTTTACCCCCGATAGTTACAGCAACTGTCACCTGGTAAAGTCTAGATATCTACAGAGTCCGTTGACGCTGGTCAGTGGGGCCGAACCGACCCTCTCGTCCCTGGCTTGCATCCTCCCGTCCCGCCGACAGCGCATGTTCATGTTCAGGTCTCTCATCCGGCATTACGTGCCTGCCAGAGAGTGTAAGTAGAGTTTAGATTCTCTGCCGGAGCCTGACCCTGACCCGACCGGGACCGCGGGCCTGGTCGGGCAGGATATTTCCCGTCAATATCCTAGGGCCGGGTCGTGCCAGCCCTTGATCAAGCATTTGTGTGTGTTTTTTTTTTTTAATAACTCAAAATAATGACTGTATTTCCAGGTACAAAAGGCGCATCTCTCTCCTCCTTCCATGCTGTCTGTGCCGCTGTGTGGTTTTACACGTGAGTGAGTGTCCTCGTGCTGAAAACGTGACTTCTGGTGCACGTGATGTCACTCCCCGAGACGCAAGAAGTATATATTTTTACTAAGGAAAATGACAAAAATAATAGTAACGCACGGTGATTTGAATAAGTAACTTTAATCTGATTAGTGGTTTGGAAATATTACCGCATTAGATTACTCCTCACTGAAAAAAGTGGTCAGATTAGAGTAACGCGTTACCGGCATCACTGCATGGGCTCGGCTTGGGTCGGTCAGGCTTGATTTTTTTTTGGGGCCAGATCTAAGCTCGAAGTGTAAGTGTGTGCTTATGTATGTTATACATATTGTACATTTGGGCAATTAAATGCATTTTGCTGAAGGTGCAAATCCTAAAAGTGATTTTACATCGTGCATCCTGTCACGCCCATGTTAGCAAATGTTATGCGTTTAATCATGACATGATTTGGCCTCATTCCCTGAGCGGAGTCCATCTGACTGCACAATGATAATCTACAGGTAATATTTTATTTGCACCAATATAGCTATGACAAGGAATTATATGTAGACTGGGGTTTTACGTTTGTGTGTAATTTAAAACATGGACTGTGAGGAACGAGGCTGAGCACTATCAGTGTCTGACTCAGAGTCAGTTTCTGGCTCTGATGGCTCAAACAGGTCGGGCTGGGTCTGTCCGATGATGCTGCTAGCTTCCATTGTTACTGTAGGTTACGTCCTTGTACGGTACACGGAGGAGGCTCCCCTCCCGCGCGTGGGCGTGGTTCCAGTGCCTCTAACTGACACGCCCCCAGCGTTTCACAGCAGAGAGAAGTGCTTGTTTTTCCATGATTTTGAGACCTAATTTTATATACTTGGCAATTTTTTCTAATCTTTCAAATTTGGCTCAGTGGTCAATGACACACATTTCTGTGGTGTGATAAACTCATAACACAAATTTATTTCTGCTTTACACGGACTTTAAGAACTGATTCAGTCATCAATTTTACGGTTTCATCACAGGTATAAGCCAATGTTTTTGTCAAACGTAACTGGTGGAGAACTTGAACGAAACTTAATTGTTTTTGAAGACATGCCAATTTGTAGCCACATCATTTCAGGAGCCCATATTAGCTACTTTTGCAATATTATGTATTTGGAGTGATTTACAAACAAGTGAAAACATATACAAACAAATACTGTGTAGGTCCCTTTAAATGCTAGCTAACTTTATGTCGAATCTTGCAGTTAGCAATCCTCTCCGTCCGCCCTAAGCCACCACATGAACTTGCAGCGGTAATCGCCAGCCATAGCAGCAAACCGGAGGATCCTGCACTCTGTGAGCTCTCTGTCCTGCCGTATATCTGCCTTATCATCTCATCTTCAAGCTGTACAGTAATCAGTTAGCACAGGCAAGACCAAAAGGATAAAGCAACTTGTACGGCCAGAAAGTGTAAACATAACGTGAGATGTTCATAACTGGAAAGAGCTGGTGTGTCCAAAAACACTGTCCAAAATGCAAATTTCAGCGCTACACAAAGGTGAGCTGGTAAGCTCACAGATCCAGTTCAGAGGGTGAAGTTTTATGTGAGTAACAGTGTTTCTGCCTGAGAGTTCACGTGACTGTGTTTTTAAAAGCAAAGGAAAAGTGACAACTTCAACACCTCAGTAATTACTTCCACACAGAGAGAAGTGGAGTTGGAGTGCAGCTCCACTTCTGGGTGTGTTTGTTTTGGCGTACTGCTGATGCTAGGTGCAGGTATCACACCTGATTCATGACTGCCTCCTCTGTCCAATAGGAACTTCTTGTTGTCCTTGGCCGAACACTGAGTGCTCGTTGCTATCTCGCACTCTTTCGCACACCAGCAAGTGTATGTATGAATGCATGCATGCACACACACACACACACACACACAAACATAACAGGCCTGTAAATACTATTTGTAGACTTTCTATTCATGCTATCTTCGGTTTGGTCGAGACAATCTCATGCACAGACACAAAAACATGCTTATTTCAAATGGCTACAGCTTACCCACACATGCACAGATATATGCATATGCACACAATTTAATTCAACATATGCATGCTATCTACTGACAGGGTTTGGTGAATAGTATCACGCACACACAGATGCAAAACACATGCACGCACGTAAACATATATAAATGCTGAGTTTGGTCTATGTCTCCTTTTTTTCATCTCTCTCTCAGGCACACTCTCTCTCACACACACACACACACACACACACACACACACACACACACACACACACACACACACACACACACACAGCCAAGAAGTCTATGGTCTTCTTGGGTTTGGTTGACACAAAGCATATCTGTGCGAGCATCACTGCCTTCTCTGTGTGCCGGCTGATCCCTCACCAAGTGAACTTGAGGTCTCCACTTTTATGGGTTAAATGGAGTCAGCTCCCGAGGGGGGGATGCTCTGGGAGGTTCTCAAGACAACTTCAAAACACGTCATGTCCTCTTCCTCCGCTGCATGTCTTTGTCTCATCTCCTTTACATCTCCTGCCAAGTCGCTCTCAGTCGGACCTCCATGCTCAACGTGGCAAAACGAGGAGGAAGAGAGGGAGAGAGAGAACCGAATGCACCATCATTTTGTCTGGATCCCGATAGCAATACAGACCAAACTGGCTTGGGTTATGAGGAAGATTTATAAGACAGTAAGCTCCTTCTGTGTGCTAGCCTTTAGTGTCAAGAAGATAGATGGTTTCATTATGCCGCTTCATTGTGTCCATGTGTGGGTGTGCGGTACAGAGTGCCAGCACGGTATGGTCTTGTTTGGGGAAGCCAGTCCTGCGATCGATGGAGCTCTTTGAGAAAGTTTTAGTAATTGTTAGAACATGCTTTGAATGGTTGGTGAGCCTCTAATGATTTGGCAGCTCCTTAAAATTACAGAGGTTCAGACCAGGGTTTAAAAAAAGGGTCAGAGTTGGGTTATGGATGGGAATTCGATACTGGAGTAGAGGTTGAGGTTGTTCAGAGTTGGATCTCTGTGCTGCCCCGCAGTGCTTGTACGGTACATAGTCGGGGGCAACAGCTCTTGGCTAAGCCTAGGTGGTAAGGCTAAGGTGTGGATCAGGGGTCAGATACTGAGCAGAGTGGCTCTGGGACTAGGACGGGGCCAATTGGTAATATGGCTGTAATCCAGATCTGCTGCCAAAGTAGCAGCCACAGCATGGATCATTATGAGATCTGTTTTGAAGAGTGATGGTTAACCGCAATACAACCCTGTTGCCTGAGAGCTGAACGGCCTCTGGGGTTTAGACGAGCTCGTGGAGGTTCGCTGAGGGCTGGGAAGCCCCACGAGGGGCAGATCAGGGATGGCTGGTAGATAAATCACAACCGCTGCAGGGGGAGCCCGCAAGCCCGGCCTCTAGTCAAACCTCCAACAGGCCCCGCTGTGGAATACACTGGGAAACATTGTGTAGCGGTAACATACACACACATGCAGAGGCCTAATTGCATCATAATGAGTTTAATAGGGAAATACACTTGGCAACTTCAGTCGGGTTTCACGGTAATTTCATTAGCAGGTGTCCATTTTCCAGTACCTAGCTGTGATGTGTTTGAAAGAGCATCAATTCAAATTGGACTGAGAGGATTCAGGTTCGCTCCGCTTACGGACACATTAGCAGCTCGCTCCAAACCTTAAGTGTCGGAGGAGACATTTTTCTTATCACTAATCCCCCAGTACTTTCTGTGACACCGTGTTCCCACTGAACCCATTAAGATGCAATCATAAGCCCTTGTCTGAGCCCATGGGCCTCGTCCAAAGCTATGTGATGATGGAGCTGGAGTTACTTCTTTGCATAAAAATGATTTAGTGTGCAGTAATTCAAAACCACTGCATTGCTTTCATCATAAAGATTACTTCTACATTTTCATAATCCTGCAACATCAGTCGTTCCTGTTGCATTCATCTGTAAAGGCAGTGGAGCCTTTCACAGAGCGCTCTCTCCGAGGATGTGCAGCGATCCAAAGAACGTCAAGTTCTTAAAATGTAATATTTAATCTTCAGATCTCGCTTGCTTAATGGGGTTTACTGCCAGTTGACTGAATCAACTCTGTTTGATCCAAATTCAGATAAATGAACTTTGAGAATTTCTATAGCCAAGTGACATTAGTTAAAATGTGGACACGAAATAGAGCTACCTCCCTGATAATACATTTCTCTATTTAATCCAGATTAAATCTATTTAATACATTTATGTCCTGGCATCGCCTTCCAACCAAAATATGGAGAAAGAATAAAAAAGTTATTTTGTTTGATATAATAAGATGAGGATACACCATCCACCATGTTCCAAAATTTGGTTTCTGGTCTCATTATGCGGCTATACACTTTAAGTTGGCATACTGTTAAGGCTTGTTGCCCATTAGATAAAATCTATTATTTGTGTTATTTTAACTGTCACTTTATTTTGACAGTAGAGGGTAAAATAGGAAGATAGTTCTGGTTGCATTATTAAAATCTGTCATCTCTCTTCAAGTGAACACTTAAACTGTTGTTTAATTATTATGTCAGCTTGCTGCTGTTATTTATGAATTCATTTGTGTTGTTTATTCTAGATAATAATTCTGAGTTTTTCCACCAATTTGAGTGTATTTAGAGCAGTTATTGGCTGGAAAAACATCAAACCAATATGGCAACAAGGGCACCAACTTGGCTCCTACTTGTTTACCATTTCTAAAAATTGTGTTGTAGTAAATGATAACGTAACTATAGGAAACCAGTGACAGGATCCTCCATTTTACATCAGTCTGGGATGGCTGTAACACAGAAGTGGGATAGAGCGGGTCAGCCACTAATCGGACGGTCGTTGGTTTGACACCCAGTTGCACGTCGAGGTATCCTTGGGTGAGATATTTAACCACAAATTGCTCCTGACAGCTGTTCCATCGGTGTGCGAATGTGTGTGAATGGCTAAGCATAGAAATATCATAGGGCACTTTGGATAGGAAGCACTGTATCGCTCACATTAACCTTGCATGACAGCCTCTACCATCAATGTATGAATGGGTGAGAAGTGCTGTAAAGCGCTTTGAGTGGTTGGTAGACAATAAATGTGAGTCCATTTACCAAACTGTCCTTCATCAATACTTTCCAGCGCTACATGTTCTCATCGAACAGAAAAAAATGAAACCAACTTTACTTTACCCCTTACTCCAGAAACTCTCTCCATTCACTCTACAGCTTGCAGTCTCTCTTCGTTTCCCTTCCTACACACACACACACCATTGTCACATAGCAACCGACAAAGCCAAGACAAACAGGAACTCTGGGATTATTCAGTCATTTGAATAGACATCTTCTTCACTCTCCTTCCCCCGAATGATGTCTGGCCTCGGAAATGTTTCCACTAAACAGTTGAGTCTCCGCGAGGGCTTACGACTGGATTAGAGCTCAAATTACCGACTCTGTGGCTCATTTACGCTCCGAATCCATGGTCTTCAAAACAAAAGTTGCATGTGGACATGTCCAGTGATATGATAATAGCATGAAATGAGAAACACATTTTAAAGAGACTAAAACTCTTTCCAGAGCCGCAGAGACGCTTTTATGTGCAACGTTTGATGTCACGACGCGGAGAGGATGTGAAAGCCAAGAGTGAAAAGTAAAGACGTTCTGGACGCTGGATCAGTGAGAACAAGAAAGCAACGACACTAGGATAGGATGGTAGGAAGGGACTATAGATTTCTCTGAGGAAATGGTTCCAAACGGTGAGGTTGAAGAATAGTTGGAATCAGCATAACACTAAAAAGTTACAGTAGGAGTAGTAAATATCTGTAATTACTTTCATTACACCATTATTATTTTTATGCGGGTGAATTGAGGACAGAATAACAAAACAAATGAATATGAGACAGCTGTCTCCGATTCAGCTCTTGTTCAGGAAATTGTTATTCAATTATTGTTTTAATATATAAAAAAAATCATACTAATCATAATAAAGCTTTGGAGCCGAACCAAACAAAATTGTCAAAAAACGACTGGTATTACTTTACTAAGGTCACTGTATGTGTTCAACCCAGTAACGAGGTTCTAACCACTGACTACACAACATGAGGCTTTTGGATCGGTCTGTTTGCAGTGTTAGTGGTCTGCTGAAGCCTGCATCACCCGACCATTGTTATCTCCCTCTGCTGTCTGCCAAACAACATGGTTGACAACGCGCCAGGTCTCATTTACCATCTCCTGAGATTTAATCACTGTACGCTGCTGATGGCTGACAAAGGCTGACTCCAGTTATGACCTGCCCTCACCACCAAACACAACACAAGCACACTGAGGGGATGAGGGTGAGAATCAAGATGTACGGTGATCAGGAGCAGCATCGCATTCGCATGGCAGGCTACTTTGTGATGAAATTACATTGAAATGGACACTAACTGTTTGCTGTGGCTACAGTGCAACCAGTTCCAGCAGTTAGGGATTTATATTTACCATACAGATTTACCATTTTTTCCTCTGATACCTGAACTTTGTTAAGAGAGTGTTATGTAAAAGCAGGACGTTTTTAATTCCAACTATACTCAATATATCTAACAGCATAAATGCAGGGTTAGGATAGGATAGTGTGCTGCAGAAAATGAGTGGAGGGAGCGAGAAAGATAAACTTACGAGGGACAAAATTCAAACACCACTTCATAAAAACAGTAGACTCTGTATCCTGTGCACTCAAATTACTCTGTAAATGCTACTCTGTCAACTTCATTTGAGAGCCTACGATATCAAAACAGAACACAGTTATCTCTGGGCGGGTTCAGTGTGGTGAGTGAGTGGCTGGGACATTGGCTTGGATGTGACTTTCAATCATGGTGGCGTGCCTCGACCCAGTAGACTACGGCGGGCTCGGCTCTGGCTCATAAATCAACCGACTGTCTCACCGAGTCTGCTGCAGAGTTCTGAACTCCCCAGAGTGCAATGTATGTTTTAACCTTCTGCAGTCAGACCGGGCTACTCGGTTCAGACCTCTGATTGGCCACAGTGGACAGCAGGGTCACTGCTAGAGTCTCCTTTTGTGATGCAGCTCACGTCTGTACTGTACAGACAGAACACAGCAAGAGAGCAGACGTTCAACAATTACTATTCTGTTTTCACGATTTACAAACGATGGCCCTGAAAAAAGTGTTTTTATTGTGTGTTACAAAAGATTAAAAAGAGTTTCAGTAAATGTGGAAGACAGATTACCTAGGCATTGATGAGAGTCATATTGGCAGACGGGTTGATTGATAACAGGTCCTTTTACGCGACGAGGGAGAGCTACTGACCAGAGTTCACACTGAAACTTACCTAAATTAAAGGATTAAATCCAATAATGCAATGACTATTCAGACCCCTACCATGTGCAGCCTCAAATAAATGTAGACGTTCACTAATAAAATGTGATATAATTCATATTATTGATTTCATTTTTCACTTTATTTATTTCCCTTTGTATCAATCCAACTATTCATTTATGCTAACATTTAATTTCCTTTTTTATACATTTATTCCTTTATATATTTATTTATTTCTGAATTATTTTTCCTTTGCAATTTTACCCTATTTATTTACACAAATGTATTTACTTTTCTTTACGCATTTTGTGCTTCATTATCAAATAAGGGGGATTTGTTCTTCATTTTTTACTCTGGCAGTTTCAGTCCTTTTCAGAGCAGTTACTAAAGTTGCTGTCGACTTTCTGTCTTGATGAAAATGCATTAACTAAGTTGTCACTGCTGTTGTGATTTGGTTTTGAACATTTTAATGTACTTGATAACTTCAAAACTGTTGCAATGACACTGAACTGCTGAGTCGAGTCCAATCTTTCTGTCGGCTTTCAAAATATTCGCTCACAAATGTTTATGTACAGATCAAGTGTATATGCTGGCAGGTTACATGATGTATGTGTCCACTGATACAGTTTGTATATGCATCTGTGTTGCTCCTACTGTATTCCTGTCCTCCCTGGTCGGCCATTAAGGCCCCCGGTATTGCCCTCCAACTGGACTGGTGCATCAGAGCTCAGTCTGATTCAGACTGTAATTCATCTTGCATGAGGCCAGGTGGAGACTGGAGGCTGTCATCGTCATGTTATTGATGGGTTGAACTTGGCCCGCAAAGAACTGAGCTACATGTTCAGCTTGGCTTGCTAAAAAACAAAAAACAAACAATGTATACACTGTAGTCTTCACTATAAGATGATAATGCTTCAGGAACCAGTCTCAGACAAAGTGTAGTGATTACCCTTGTGATGCTGTGAAGTAGTTAATACCAAGGTAACTTGTGGCAAGTGGTTATCGTCATGGGAATACAACACACAGGTCCTGTGGCAGCCCAAACAGAGCCCCAGGCGAGACCATGAATAAATGTGGGAATGAAAGGAGCGGCGGAGTCGGTATATTTTCTTTTCTCCGTCTCTTACAGTAGATTACAGTATAAACCTTGACACATGTTCAGGATCAGCTGAAGAAGCAGAAAATTACCTCTGCAGACTTTTCCTGGGCGGACTGTTTGTGTATTTGTCTCTGCCTGTGTGTGTGTGTTTGTGTGCTCAGCCATAACGGTCGTATTGTTCGTTGTGTGTTACAGTTGGGTCACACAAGCCGCGCTGTTTGACGCGTCTCTTGACCCCCCTCCCCATTCATGTGTGTTTGTGTGTATTTAGTCATCGAAGTCGTGCTGTGTGACACGTTTCAGCTGCATGTATGGCTCTGTGTTTATATCAGCATGTGTGTGTAGCAGTGTAGCGTGGTAGCCTGCTTCTTGACAGGCTCCGGGCCTGTTGACAGCCCCTCTGCTCCCTGTCAAGCACGAGAACAGCTCTACGTGTGAGTGAAGAGTGGCTGTAGGAGTGATGCTCAGAGAGCAGAAAGACGTCTGGTGTGTGTGTGTGTGTGTGTGTGTGTGTACCTGCATCGCTGTCTATGTGTGTCTGTGTTTATCAGACTGTGCACCTCCTCCTCCTTCTCTACTTCTCTACCCTCTCTCTACAAACCATTAATTCAAGACACTTGAAATATGCCCTTCAAGGTAATAAATTATGTCTGTGTTGTATCAATACAGAGTCATTAATCAGAGCTAATCATCTCAATCTCTGGCATTCCTCACATCATTTGCTTTCCATCACCACATTTTCCTTTTGTGTCTCTCTTAAATTTTTTCCTCATCTCACCCTCTCTCTCTCTCTCTCTCTCTCTCTCTCTCTCTCTCTCTCTCTGTGAACTGCAATCCTGTCTCATATTTAGACAAATGCATATCCGCACTGACACATGAACTCAAGCCTTCGGGTTTGAGAAGAGCAGACCAGCCAAGTGTTAGAGAACCGCTCATTGATCTTGAAAATAAACAGAGCCGAAAAAAAAAAACCCCAAGTAGATGTGGAGGGGAAAAGACTCAGAAAAGAGAAGTTGATGGAGAGGAAGCATGAAATGTCATATTGTGTTACCAGAACAACATTACATGCATGGTGGAAATTAAAAAAACTAGAAGAAAAATCACATTATTCAGCCCCCCTCTCCCACGGCCTTACACTGGTTCTGACCTCACTGCTGGAGTCCGGTTTTATTAATCACAGATATCGAGGAGCTTTTCAATGCATCATATGGTTCTCTTTGACGGGGGGCCAGCTGAGTCAAGATGTTTGCCCTCCTGTGCCTATTTCTCTGACCCAGAGGAAGCTCATACACATGTCAGGCATTTGAAGCGTATGCACACTCATACCCATGTTGAAGCCACATGTCCCTCCAAAACAGCCGCTGATTTCAAAACATGAGACGTATTTATTCTACATTACAACTTCTGAAAATGACTAGACCTTTGTCATATAATTTGCCGAGTTCTGTACTTTACTGGAGTGAACAATATGTTTCATTTGGGTGCCGCTTCCAGAAGACGGCGAGCGAGGCTAAATCTAAGGTGTGAACATTTGTGCCGGAGTCACATCAGATGGATTTTCATCAGCAGTGGGGGTTGTTTATTGGTGTATACATCCACGGTGAAGCTTCACGGCAGGAACATATGTGTTTATTTGCGTAACTCATGCAGTGTTTATACGCGTGCCCCAAACAGCCATTTTACTCTACTGTAGACTAGCTGTAAGCTACGGCACACACAACGACTCTCTGTGAAATCAGTAGCCCACTCCAGTTCTCTGTTACGTTACATTCATGAGGTAAAGTACATTTACCTCATTACATTTATTACGGTCATCATCAGAAAACACACGTCAGCTCCACGAATCACGGCTCCAGTCAGGTCGATAAACAGGAGTGAAGATAAATAAACGTTTTAATCCCAAAAGTTCAAAAGTAATCTCTGCTCTTTCCTCCGGTTGGTAAACGGCTTTCCGGTTAAGACCAGAATCCAAAGTGACTCCAGGTGTTTTTCTCCAGAGGGTCTGACTCTAATCCAGTATCTCTAGCCCGCTCTAAGCAGCTGAGAAGCGGCTCTTCAAACCCGCTACGGTCGGCCCTCCACACTCTGCAAACATAAGTTTGATAAGTTTTGATAAAGAGCCCCATAGCAGAAGCAGAATATACAAGTTTAAGTCTGGAGACATCAGCCATTTTGTGCTGCGAATCTGCCGAAATGCAGAATGCTCTATGTGGTATTTTGGACACCTGGCTTCACAGATGTGGGCAAACAAAGCTCAAGATGGCCCATGACTAAGACTACCCACTCAAACACAGCCCACAGCAGCCAGGCTGCATTACCACTTCAGACAGAGCTGTGGCAGACATACACCAAATAAACCTTGAATAAATGCATGATAAACCCAGTTAGAGTTTCACAGCCACCAAACCCAACACTTTACATCCAAGCACACAGAGACTGCACTGACTCAGGCTCTGCTTTCTCCACTCGCTCCTGTAAACTCAAGTTACACAAAAAAGGAAGTGCACCGTGTGCGAATCCAATGTCGGCTGACAGCAGTTACAGCAACTCTTCCCCATCTCTGTGGAACTCTGAGCATGATGTCTTTTTACCGGGGCCAGCTTTGATGCCATGAATTTACTATACATGTGACATAAAAGCATCTCGGACAATGAGATAATCTTCAAAGAACCTCATTAGAGCCGATGACCGTCTTCAAAAGAAGGTCAAGTCCAAATCCAGATTTTTGTTTACTGAAAGAAGAGCTCATCTGATCCTTCAGGCTGAAATTCATGTGTGGTTCCTGCACATCAGTGCAGACCAGGGGCTTTGATTTAATGGTGTCATAACACATGCTGTTTATACTGTGTTCCCCAGTCAACGCTAACGGCCTTATTTGGCAGCGGCAGCCTCTGTCGAACCCCTGCTTGGATAAACCACAAACAGGACATTGACAATGAATATCAAAAGTATTATACAGACTAACATTAGGTATATATATATATATATATTGTATTTCCATGATATTATGATATGAATGCATCTATTGTCTGGTGCTGAGAGTTGCACTGTGGTTGCTGAAATGACAAGAGGGGAGACATCATTATTCCTTCATATCTTACTCTTTTACCATTCGAATAGCGACTGGTAGATATGCTTAACAGCAGGATGGCTCTTTCCAATCCTCCACTGGCCCTGCTTTGGCTCTCAGGGGTAAATGGGGCACAATGAGAGAAAATACAATTCCCAATATGGATAATAACATATACTCATAATGCCAATGATCAGTGGGAGAGAACACAATGCATCATGGGGTGACTTTGCCAGCCATGCCTTTGATGTGAGAGCATTATGATTTCTAAAAAAACAAATAGAAAACATGGCTCTCTGTCAGTAAGTGTGTGTGTATTTGTGCCAAAGGAGAAAAAAATAAACACTGTTGCTTGACTAAAGTCTCAGTACAGGAGCCATCATGACAACGTCTACAATAGTAGTGTGTTTGTGACAAATAAAAGAGGCCTCCTTTTACTTTGGAAATTAAAATTGATCTACAGGTGCCAATCATATTGGAGCAAAAAATTTTCGTTTTATGAATTCTCCAATTTTTCTATTTTCCTGATCTCTGCTGGAGAGATGAGCACCGTTCTCCCGAAGGATGGACCCTCTCTTGGTGTTCTGCTGACGATGGTGGAGAGGGCTGTCTAACACGCCAGCCGTAATCAGATTGAAAATGATTCAAATCAATTTCAAACCAAAGCAACATTATGGGATATACATTCCCTTTCCTGCTGAGTAAGATCTAATTAGAAGAAGAAGGCTTAGCACAAAGACTGATAACAGTTAACCTGGCTCTGTCCAAAGTTTGAAAGAAATCCACCTACCAGAACTTCTAAAGCGCACCAACTAACTTGCTGTATCTTGTTTGCTCAATCAAAAACTGAATGTAAAAATAAGCCAGTAGCGGTTTTACCATTTCCAGTCTTAACACTAAACCAAGCTAGCCAGCTGCTGGCTGTAGCCTTTCTGACAGATATGAGAGTGATACCTGCTCATCTCACTACCTATCTTCAGCTCTGCAATGCAATCTTTTATTTTCCACTGCAGAGGGCTTCCTGCTGTCACATGAAATTAGGCTATTGCCAAATTATTACACTTACTGACAGTGTTGGGAAGGTTGCTTTTAAAATGTAATGTGTTTCAGACTATGAGTTTAATTACATCATAAAAGTAATGTTACTGATTACTTTTGATGACTTCGTTAAACAGCGGTTTAAACTAAGCAATAAAGCTTAAAAAGGCAGTTTAGCAAAAGGAGAGTTGATGCATATTCAAACAAAAAAGAACAAATCAAAGACAAGGGTTAAAACTCGAAAAGCATACCAATAAAAGAAGCCTGTCTGGATGTGGAGCTCTGCTGACCTGTGTTGTCTCGCATTGCTGCGGTGAAAATGTTCAAAGCAACAGAGTGAAAGTTGCACATACAACATATAAGTTTTACCAAAATAAAAAAATTTAATGTTTTTTGGATGTAATCTCTTTGAAATCACCAACATTTTGCATTTATTTCGTAAATTAACTCGCAAAACATAACTTTAACATGTACCTAGTTACTACCCAACACTCCTTACCGGTGTTTACATCCAACCACTGATCACTGGTCCACACTGAGGAGCTGATACTTGGAAATGTGTTGTAATTTAAATTGGCTGCTGTTTGTTCTGTTGTAAAGTAAATCTTCCAGCTGCTGCTATGGATACAAAGCTTTGCTTGAATTTCACGATCTGTAATGACAAAGAGCCCAATCAGCTCTGCACCAAACTGCGTCTGCTCTGACTGAACCAAATTACCTTCATTACTTCCTGTAATTAACCATCAGTATGACTCATCCCCTTTCTTTAATTCACCCCCAAACAATTACCAAAATGTGTAAAACAAATAAATAAATAAATGAAGAGTGAGAGTGAGCCCATTTGAGAAATTGCTTCCAGAAAAACAACCCTGACCGTGACCCCTGTCACGTTATCTCTTCTTCTCATCTTTCCCCTCCTGCTTTTGCTCATTCTGGATGATGAAGATAGACAGATAGCCATCCACTGCATGTGTCAACACGCCACAGGGGACGTCACTGCAGAGGATACAGAGAGAAGGACCTGATATAGACCTGCTGTCGCTGAACACCATCTAAATAAGACTTTTTTTTCCACCAACACTTGAAAAAGTCTAACACACCAAGAAGAAATTCAAATTTTGGTTCATTTAGCTTCCTCCCCGTTTATCTCTCCCTGTCTGGTTTGACTTAAGCAGATTCATTTCGAACCCCCTTCTGACATTCTCTGACATATTCCACCCCCCTAACACCACCCTCCTCCTCTCCCACCTCCTCTCCCGTCCTTTTTTACCCCCCTTTTCCCCAGGACGTCCGGAAAGGGAAACCACAATAACATTTCACCAGAGACTCAGTCAATATTATTCCTTGACATCTTCAAAGCGGGACAGAGGATATTGGAGCCCGAGCAAGAGACGGGTGGAGATAGCCAGGGAGTGTGTGTGTGTGTGTGTGTGTGTGTGTGTGTGTGTGTGTGTGTGTGTGTGTGTCTGTGTGTGTGTGTGTGTGTGTAGTCCAGCTGTGAACAGAGACAACAGACGGAGAGATTGTTCGCTGTGGCCTTCGCAGCCAGTCTGACAGTGAGTCTCTGAAGTATGGCTGCCTAAAGCTACGAGCCACTCCTTCATATCCATCATACTCACATTTTCTTTGAAGCTATGTATCTCTATCACTATCTCTCTGCCCTCGGGTCGCCAATCCGCCTGCGTCCCTCACCTTTGTCCACGCCGTGCATCATCTTTAATTCTTCCTCACGCCACCAGGGGTCCCTGTGTGCACAACAAACAAAGCACCCACTTATCCAGCCTCCGCTTCCCCCGTTCACGTTTCCTTTTCATGTGGCGTAATAGCAGTGGTAGTAGTTGTAATAGAAGCAGCACCTCTATCATTACACACAGATAGACGTGTAATGATGCCGGGGCAGAGGCAGTGAGTTAATGTTGGGGTTTTGTGGCAGGGCTTCTGCACAGCATCAGACCGACAGGCAGCCGCGGAGCCACAAGGACAAGCAGATACAGGATCCTTCAAGCTGCAGGGGCCACAGACATTAACAAGGTCTCTTCATTCTTTCTTTTCCCTGTCCCTGTCTCCCCCTGGGCTTTTCCTCTATCTGTCCATATGGCACCGGTGGAGTCAGGGGAAGTGCAGGGGGGCAGTCGCCCTTCCAGTGGAGAAAATGTTACAAAGCAGTTGACCTTTCAGTTTACTATAAATGTATCACGACTTTGTGCGTGACTATTTCACCCCTGCCCCTCAAACATCCTGAGTCCACTGCTGCCATATGGGATGAATACTGTGTAGAATGGAAACATTCGTGCAAAACATGCAAAGTCAATGGAAGTAAAAGCAGGGGTATTCCATTGTAGATATACTTTGTTTAACATTTGAAAACCTGTCCACCTCTCTCGCTAACGCCTCCCCAGATGTGCGCTCTGTAAGCGCGTGTTTCTGCGGTCTGCTAACAGAACATTAACTTTAAAGTCTTCCTTCGTCCCCAGCTATATGTGTGCTATGCTGTAAGCGCTGGCCCCCGTCCAGGAATCTCCTGCAGCCAGCCGCTCATAAGCCCTCTTCTAACCGGCCAAGAATGTGAATAGCTCCTTCAAAGAGAAGCCCTCTCTCGCAAGGTGTGGTTTAAAGCAAGTACCTGAGTCCACAGGTGGACATATTAGAGCAGATGAAACCCGCTAACTGAAATCCCACACCTGTCTCAGAGCAAAGGGGAGAAAACAGAGCAGCGGGGATGAAAAGATCAGATTAGATCGACACGGTTCCATTGTTTGATTCCTTTATACGCTGCCGTCCCGAATCTGAAACCATACGAAGTTTGTGCAGCTGTATGAAACAAAGAAATATTGACTTTCCAGTCTTTCAGATTCGACAAGCTTGATGAATGGTGCCCAATAAAAGAAGTCAAGGGGGTCAAAGGGCAGAAGTGTCACAGTTTTACAACGTGAGACTGTGTTAAAAGACAAGCTGATCAAAGACACTCAGCAGAAACGCCCCAATAGGACCTCATCTGAACGGAAAATACAATGAGCGTACAGGGACAGCCGGCCGCTAACAAAGCCGCCCAGTAACACAAGTGAGCACGGAGTGGTGAGAAGAGGAGTGGAGAGGAGGGGAGAACATGGCCCGGGACAAAGAGCTGCTTGTCCGAGGTCTGTCTGCCACTGGCCTGCAGGGAGGGGGGGCCCGGTGCCACTTGTTTGAGGGGTCTCCATGATAAATTTCCCACTACTTGACTCTGTCACACTGTCTGCCACCCGGACAATAACTGAGGTCATGGCAGAGTAGTGAAGCGTTGACACGGTGGCCTCTGCCGGCAGAGAGGGCCACTTTCTCTTGACGCGAGAGGTTTATTCCAGATCTCTGCCTCCCATCAAGACTAATACATCTTAAGACGAGCGTTAAACTGAATATAAATAAAACACTTCTCACAGTTGTCTTTACTCAGACCATTAATCACAGATATAAGGTCCGAGGCTCAAGACCCTCATATACGCACGTAGTGCCGCGGCGTTTGTCAAACAGAGACGGACAGAGATAAATGTGATCCCGCCGAAGAGGAAACACATGACAGCGTATGAAATATTGTTCATTTACTTCTCCAGAATGACTGTGTTGAAAAGCAAGACGAAACAAACCTCTGCGTAGCCATGCCACCTGACCTCATGGCTCTGCAGTTTTTCTTTAAAGTAGGAAACCCAATTACGCCGTACATTTTTTTTTAGGAGAGAATATCAAACAAATGTCACAGCGCGGGAGTGAGACGGACGCGAGAAAAATACGATTCAGGGAACCGGACATTAGGCCGACCAGTCCGAAAGAAGACCGTGGGAACTGTGAGCGATCATTTCTTAAAACCTTTGAGCTGCGAGAGTTTAGCCGATAACAGGCATAACACGAATGAATATGATCAAGTTAAAGGGGCAGCGAAGACGTTAAAACGCAGGATATTAACAATCACAATATAAATGAGGTGATAACTAACTGAATAAACAAGCGGTTCTCAGAGGAAAATAAGGTCCTTGGAACACTGGTTGAAGCTAGAAAGGTGGCAGGGTCCGCCACATATGAACAAGGTAAAACAGCATGTGTTGTCCTTTAAAGTCAGTTCATTTATGCCGTTTATTCGTGAACAAGAAATCAGTCGATGCAGATCTTTACCTCCTGATCAAAAATGGTTTTTTTTTACCAAAACTGCATAGCGCACCTTTAAACAAGTTAATTAGCTAAATCAGCAACCATATAAAATGATACCAGACAAAGATCAAAATGACTTAACAGCCATATAATCTCCTTCCTGAGCCTGATGGACTCTCCTAGCAGACTATAAACACTGCCTTATGTCCGAGCTCACACTGCAGGCAGGATGCAAGAAGAACATTCATTTACCACTCTGCTCTCTTTTTTTTGGTGGGGGGGGGGGGTGGGTCTGTCTTGAGGGGCTTTACTCACGCAAACCTGTCATCCCACTCTGAACCTGGCTCCCTCCTCTTAAAAGAAGCAGGTTTGTGTGTGTTTGGGTGTGTGTGTGTGTGTGTGTGTGTTGGGCTGAGGGGTAGAGGGGCTACTCAGATCGTCCCACCTCCCTCTCTCTTTTACCAGTCCAGGCGCTCCAAACTTTCGGAGCGCACCGCGGAAACTCTCCAAAGAGTTTGCAGCAGCAGCAGCAGCAGCAGCAGCTCCTGCCTCAAGGAGAAACAGTTTTTTTTTTTTAAAAGAGAGCGGAGAGCAGTCGGGAATGTCGAAGGGGCAGAATGGTCCTCCAGCCGAGCGGCACATGTGAGCCAAGAGGCCACCGGTAACGTTTTTTCTTTGTCACTTCAAGAGGAGAGGGCAGTGAGAAGTAGCAGACTGAAACGTGTCTGAGAGCTGACTGTTAGGAAGTGTCCTGTCACCTCGACACGATGGTCTGTCTGCCGGGATTCAGCTGGGTCTTCCTGAGCGCTCTCCTGCACACTGTGGCACCCTGGGGCGCACATCGACCGGACAGACCGAGGCAGTGCGACCCACCAAAGTCGGTGAGTCGCGTGTTGGGCACTTTATCAAGTCAAGGACACCCCATCGTTTTTTTTCTCTTTCTACCGAGATAAACTCGCGTTCGAAAGTTCGCGTAGACGAACACACAAGAGTCCAGTGCGTTAAAGCCAGTCATGCTGCAGAGGTGACACTTGTTGTCAAGAAAGTGAGCTTTCTGGACGAGGGCGTCACTTTGTGTTGGGAGGTGGAGGGAACATGAGGGCTCAGATGGAAAAATAGATTTAAAAAATCAAATACATTTCATAATAAATTAATTTGTATTCCATATTTCAGTTAACATTTCTTGGTGGGAGCTGATTTGTTTAATGAACAACTACGCCTTTTAAGAGCAATGGGGACAAAACTGGTCAGTGTTTCTTGGTTCCAGCTGGAGAAACAACGGCGAGACTCAACTTAGTTATCTTTAATAGTATTTATAGTGTTTTAGGATTTAACGTGCATGGCAGGGCGAGAAAGTCACACCTCATGTCGTTTATCAGTTATCAGAGTCCTGCTTTATGATGAGGTCAAAGGTTATGACTCATTTTAAAACAATAAAACATTTGAATACTTTTTTATGAATAAATAATAAACAGATGATAAGATGAATAAATAATACATAAAGATGCACAAGTTAAAATTGCATGATTAGGGTTGCTTGTTAATTGACACACTGTCTACAATGCCTAATAATAATAATAATAATAATAATAATAATAATAATAATTACTAATAACGTGTATTGATATTAGGCTGATATTATAATATCAAATAGCCTAATATTAACTAGGAGACAGTGATTAGAGACAACACTGCCTTATCTTTATGTATTTTCTGTACTGACTCATAAATGAACCTCTCAGAACCGCAGCTGGAATAAAAAGCGGTTTCCAGGAGAAATTGTTAACTCGCGCCAACTTTATGACTGTTTATGTGACAAACGCAAGTGGGGGGAACACCCACGGGTGACTTGACTTCATTTGGAAAAATTACGTTTCCCTGACCTTTTTTCTCTGTCGCGATCGCGTTTCACCGCAACACAAGGCCCATTAAAACACTTATCAGGCACACTGGTAGGAGTCATGGATGTGGCTTGAAGTCCTCACGGCGGGGAGGCGCAGCGGCGCCCAGCCGCGCTGCAGCTCCGGTTCACGGGTCTGTCAGCCGGCCTCCCACTGTGAACGCATCCTCATGAAGGAGGGGAGGGGAGGTTATTGATGTGAATTAAAATCATCACCTTCAACAAGTTTCCTTTCTGGAAAAAAAACAAAAAACAACCTCTCAGCAACAGGCACATTTATAAATATGGCTCCTGGCTGTTGTGCGCGAGGATCATGAGGGTGGCTTTTGTTTTTACGTGTGCGTTATGTCCTGTATGTGCGGATAATGAATGTGTTGCCAGCGATCAGTGAAGACTTCATGTGATTTGTAATGCGTCAGTACAGTGGTCTCTGTTTTCTGTTAAGAGTAATTACCCCCATAAAAAGGAGCCGTTGCTCGTCAGGGCTCTCCAAAAACGTCCACGCAGCTTCAACAGCAGAGGGGAATCTCTCCTCTTCGTCTGGACACGGCCACACTTACTTTCCATGTCGAAAAAGTCCTTATTCAGGGGCCCGAGTAGCTTGTTAAGGGATGACAAAATGCTGCACAAATAAAAAAATAATAAATAGGTTCAGCTTTGTAAGTTTCCGTGTATGAAAAATATGATGGAGAATGCACTAATGTCGTCCAAAGTGTTCCCGTCAGTGTGCGCCCTGCCAGCCTGAAAATCGCGTTAGAAGCAAACATTTTGAGCGAAGAAGGGGAAAGCTTGCTCTCGGATTAAGTGCAGCACTTTAGATGCGTTTTGTCAGAGACGCGGGGGAGAGACTGTGCCAGAGATGACTGCATGTTTGCTGCAGTCAACTGTGATGATAACAGAACATCCCACACCGAACAACTTGACTCGCTCCTGGCA
Source organism: Sparus aurata (assembly GCF_900880675.1). NCBI lineage: Eukaryota > Metazoa > Chordata > Actinopteri > Spariformes > Sparidae > Sparus > Sparus aurata. The sequence continues at coordinate 13,439,348 of NC_044197.1, forward strand.
GAAGTTTTTCTAGAGAGAGTTTTATGTGACAAAGGCAGGGTTGGCAGCGGCGCATCATAACTGGAACACGTCTGACGGAAACTCTGATTGAATTTTAGAAGTAAACATTGTCTAAGAATAACTTTATTTTACAGTAATGGGTTTCATCCCTCAAATGCCTGATTGCAGCGTGTCTCGGAGGCCAGGAGTTTGATTCTGTTTATAGAAGCTAATTCTTTCTTCATATTTGAATAATGCCAACATCAAAGTCATCGCACATGCACGGCACATTCACAGAGCCCTTAACAAGAAACATATTTTAAAGGCAGTGTGAGGCCCTCCGCTCGTTTTTCAGTGGCTTTCGGTGATTTAATTTCCATCTCGGCATTGTTTCGTGTAAAGATAACCGCAGTAGACAAACACTTCCTGCAGAGGACAAAAACAGTGTTGTACTTAAGGCTGTCAGCAGCAGATCTCCCCGTCTGGCGTAAAAAAAATTAAAATAAATAAATCACAAACAATAGTATCACAGTGGGGTCAGAGCCGAGAGCAGGTTTCTTTCAGCTTTCTTGGCTTTTATGAGCTCCAGCGCAGTATATTTGCGCTGCAGCCTTCAAAATGCTTCCCAGGCCGAAAGAGGCTTTGGCAACCGAGGTATGCACCTCAACAATACACGGGGGTCTGTTTACAGCCCAGAAGGCCCCTCTATAAACCCGCTGCCTGCACCACAGCAGCAAGCCCTCGCAGCTCAGCCCCGAGCTGACACGACTTCATGCTTCCCCTGCCGTCCTCTCAAAATGGTATTTCAATCTTTAACTTGTTGACCCGAGCCTATGAGCCAGTAAACCACAACAGACGAGAGATGTGTCAGCTTTAGTTTTAAGGCACGGCAAATTGCTCTAACGTGACGGCTCTGGTGTTTTTATTTCCTTTTACTCTCAAAATCTTATTTTCTTTGCTTCCCTCCTTCTTCTTCCACCTTGACAGCAAAGCGACATGAACTCTTTCCTGTGGCGAGTACAGCGTGCGCCTCCACACCCTCCTTCTTACTTATTCGGTACCATCCACGTGCCCTACACCCGGGTCTGGGACTTCATCCCCGACAGGTCCAAGCAGGCCTTCCACAACAGCCGCAATGTTTTCTTTGAGCTCGACCTGACCGACCCTCTCACCATCTCCAAGCTGACCAGCTGCCAGCTGCTGCCCCACGGCGAGAACCTGCAGATGCTGCTACCTCGGGACCTGTACCGCCGCCTCAAACGCCACCTGGACTACGTCAAACACATGATGCCCTATTGGATGACTGCCGACCAGCGTGGCCGTGGCCTGTACGCTGACTACTTGTTCAACGCCATAGCAGGAAACTGGGAGAGGAAAAGGCCTGTGTGGGTGATGCTGATGGTCAACTCATTGACGGAGTGGGACGTCCGGTCCAGGGGGACGCCGGTGCTGGACCTGTTCTTGGCTCAAGAGGCTGAGAGGATGGGAAAGATCACGGGGGCGGTGGAGCGGGTGGAGGAGCAGTGTCACCCTCTCAACGGGCTCAACTTCTCCCAGGTAAGAGGAGGAAGGAACACTTGCTTGTTTTCTCCCTTTTGCATTTGATTCCCTGTGTGTACACAGCTGGAATAGCTGATGTCAGACCGTTTATTCTGCGCGTCATTCAGACAAGCAGGTTGGGCTCCATAATATACAGTAAAAGTCGAGTGTGTGTGCACAGATTCTGGGTGTCGCAGAGAAACAGTCAGAGAATGTGGGAAGAGACAATATGAGGATAACAAAAAGTGATTCAAACCTTTCTCCCGGGGACGGCTTTAGGGTTATGGATGTCCCTCCACCTCACTAAACAAACACACTCATCAGCTGAGTCTGCAGAGGGTGTCAGGCTGAGCGATGCACATGCAGAACAGATTAGAGAAGGTGAGAAGAGCGGAGAGCTCCCTCTTCCATTAATGCAGACTGTCTGTCTGACTCTACGGTATCGCAGAGGTCGCAATGTAACAGGAGACCGGAAGATGAACGAAACAACCTAATTACTTGATGAGCAAAACATGGGGAGTGACTTCATCTTTAAATTCCTCGTCTGATGATAAAGAGATGACGGGAATGTGCATCTATTTAAAGAATTAGTCAGTTGGAGGTCCCCCTACCGTAGAGACTGGAGACCATTTTTTTTTCAAACTGTGGGAGGTCGCTCGGTAAAACTGTGACGGGCCTCGACAGCACGAGAGAGACGCTCTGTTCTGATTTACGCTCTCAGGCGACCTTTGATCGACATTAAGGAGGGAAAACGCTCCAGTGCGACCAAACATTCGTGCCTTCCGAGCACACCACACCCGGCATGAAGGCGAGCAAAAGCTCCTCGCATGCACTTTGGCGGCGCAGTGCAACAGAATCTGTGAGGGCCCACACCTCAATGTGACAGGTCGGAGGGCTCCGGGGCTAATTTGAGAGGCAGTGGGCTCCCAGCCTCTCCGCTTTCATCAGCACCTCCTAACTACGCTGTCAAAGTCGCACTCCATGCCCTGCACATGCCAGGGAGCTTCACTGCCCCTAGAAATAAGCTCAGCGATACACACCGAGCTTCTCGGTTATGAAGAGGAGAAGTGCTAATGCTGTCAGGAGGGCTTTGCAATTTGTGTAGTCTGTTATCTCCTGTAGACGTGTTGTTTTCTTGTCATCTTAAAGGGACTGGATCTATAAAGTAGTCTCAGTTTAACCGTCCCTGCTGCTGATCTGTATTTAGTGCAACAGGCACGGCGGTTGCCCCTAAAAACAACACTGTTTTAAATTACATCCTAACAGAGTTGAGTAGCGGTCCAACTTTAGAAAGCAGCGTCTATGTTTCCTGAGAACATCTATTTGACTTTAATAAGCAAAAACTATTGTTCTGCAGAGGAAAGAATGGGCAGAATGCACTGAATTTACAAGGCGGGGTAAGATTTTTACGAGACAGGTGCTCAAATTCAGATCAGAATTTTATTGCCATGGAAATTCAGTCAAAACTGGATCATGGATAACTTGAATTTCACCCCACCAGAGCACATGCGCCGCTGGACGTCTGAGCTTCCAGCCCCCTCATTTCCAGATACGTATGAGAACAATTGAGAGCTGAACTGAAACTGACATGGAAACTATTATTCTCAATTATAATAATTTGTGATTTAATCTGAACACTATGGTTGATTGATTCCCGCTACGCTCGACTGTAACAAGGATGAGGTCAGGAGGACGGATAGACGAAAAGAGTCATAGAGAAAGCGTGTGGGTGGGAGTCAGGAGAAAGAGAAGTGAGACACACAGAGACGAAGGCACAGATAGAGACTGGCTGGGGGAAAAAGAAAAACTGTAAAAGCAGCGGCAGGGTCGAAAACGCAGGGAGACTGATGTGCGTCGTCTCACTGCTAACGCTAATCTGAAACATGAGCAAAGCATAAAGGGAGATCAGAGTCGGGAAAGGTTCCAAACCCTGACGGCCTACATATTGTTTGTTCTCAATAAAAGTAGCTGCTTACAATATCCTGTAACTTTGACTTCACAAAGAGGCTCTTAGAAACACGAATGCTGGTGATTCATCATTTGGTCAGACTGGAGGTTCCTCAGGAGGGCCTGATCCAAGAACCACTGGTAGAGGGGCGGACTTGAGTCGTGAGGGGAATTGAGTTTTGATTTTATTGATCCCAATTCATTATTGATCCCCAATGGAGATGTTTTGACACAGTTCAAATTAGCGACGTACCTCTTTTTCCATTGCAACGGCGTGTGTTTGGCTTTCTTTCTATTTTTTCTGGCGCATCACGTTCGTCGTCGTGAATGCGACTGGCGATGATTAACTTGTTCTAAAAAGTCTTCATCAAAAAATGAAGAACTTGAATCAGACAGATTTTTTGTTTTTGCCTGAGCTATTTGTGGCGGTTGCTCATGATGTTAGACGCTTCGATTCTTTCTCATCTCTGTTGAGAGTTGCAAATGTGCAGTACCAATCAGGCAGCTGAAAAGACACCGGCAACAGTCAGAAAAAATACCTTTTATAATACCATTTATAAATAAATAAATAAATTAATAAGGTTGGAGACATAGCATTTGATTCAGATGGAACGGACTACCCGGAACCAGTTCTCACCAGTTCCGGTACTCGATTCCCATCCCTAGTGTTGAAGCACTGCTCCTCAGATGAAGTAGACTTTAGAGGAAAAACTGGCAAAGCGGATCATAATCATAAGGAGGCGGAGAAGTGCGTGTTTTAATCCAGCCATTTCTTTTGAGTGGTGTTGGTGGTAGCGTAGGAGGGACGGAGAAACGTTAAGTATGCCAGAGCCCTCTTTAAACCATTGTGGTCTAACAAGAGCTCTGTCTGTCTGAAACTCTCTATGGTCTCTTTAGATCACAGAGAGGAGAGGTGTGGATGTCTCTGTGAGAGGCAGTTTAGAGTTTTACAGAACCAGTGGAGGATCGTGGTGCCTGGTTCTTCTCCAGCTCTGTGGAGGCTGATGTCGGTTGACAGGCGAGCGGGCTGGACAGCACTAAAGTCTTTGTGAAACAGAAGGGTTCAAGCTGCACAATCAGAGCTCTGAGAGGCGACTCTGATACACCCGCTGTTCCCTCAACAGTGGATCAGCGAATAATCATCATGATTCATCAGGTATTATACCATACCAGTCTCTGCATCACAGCGGTCCACTTCCAAAACACAATGGCTTATTTTCACCTGCATACCGTATGTTATTGAAGTCAAGATAAGGAACAAAAACAGCTCTAGTGCAAAGCTGCTTTTGGGAAACTTGAGGGCGGCTCCAGCCTGTGAGCCTCTCACGCTCCCACCGAATAAACACCCGTATTTATTTTCCCTGGGTCGCATTGCAGCTGAGGCCACTGGCCCAGAGAAATTGCATCATATTGGTGGCGCCTGTCTCCTGGGCAGGGGTCAGGGGTCATGGCGGGAGGTGGTAGCGGAGCCGCGGAGCAGCAGAGCGGTAAGGAGACTGGCAGTCTGCTGGGGTCAGTCTGGGCACCGCTGAGCAGGCAGGCAGCGCCCAATCTGATAGAGTACCTGGCTCAACCCCTGACCAGGCTGAGTTTCCATTAGCTCGGGCTATTTTGTGCCACGACTTGTGCAACTATGTGTAGGTGTGTGTGTTTGTGTGCATGAGAGAAAGAGAGCTGTGGCTGACTGTCGGCTACACACAAGTGCTGTCCCCTCGAGCGGGTTAAGGGAGGGGAGGATGGTAGGTGACAGAATCTGGTTTCCTCTCAGCAGGAGGGCGCCCTCCTCCTGGTGAGCTCTGTTTACAGCCTTGGTGTCAATCTGACATTTCTATTTCAATCAGTGAACCGTCCTGTGCCGTCTCTCTGCTAGGGAAGACGTCAGGCTGAGGCTTTTTTGTTGTGCTGACACTGCAGCTTCACACACGCTGTGGTGAGGAGATGTGGCTGAAATATCACAACAATGCATTTCTTTGTGGTAAAGTAATATGAAACATGAGTTTTTCCAATATATGCATGAAAATATATAATGAAAAGTGTCTGGTGCTAGGATAGCAAACCACCGAATTTACACACAGTGGTCATAAAGTGAAACTTTTATCTGCCTGGGCCAGAGGCATTCCCCTAACTGTGTTTAGACCCACACAGTCTGTGTTTCCCATAAGACACTATTACTTTATATGATTTTCAAATTTGATTTGTGTTTGTGTTTGGTTTTCCCATTCAGATTGGACCTTGTAAAGTATATGGCCCAAGGATACAGATGGGTGATTTGAAAATGATTTAAAAACAGTAAAAGTAAAATACAGCTCACATCCAGGAGGAATGTCTGTCTCTGGACAGATCCAGAGGTTTTTCTGGCCGTGGAGCGCAGTTTATTTGATGAGCATTTATGGTAAGCGGTGAATGTAATATTGTGAGCCCGGCTAAGAGGAACAGCAGCGCAGAAATCAAAATAAGATTCTCATGCGTCGTATCAAATCATGCAGAATACTTCTCCTTGTGTTCTTTGGACCGTGTTCAGCTAAGCAGGACATCTTTACAGGGAGGAATTAAGTCACATCCAACTTTACCCATATCCAAATATTTACATTCCGTGACGGGCGTGTACGTTTTGGTTTGAAGCGATGTGTTGCCTGCCGAGGCGGATGGATGGAAAAAGCGATTCTTTGTCTGCACTCTGCTCTTCTTTTCTCTGACCTCCTCATTCATTTTGGATCTCTGTTTCCTCCCTCTCGCTCCCTATCTATTCCCTCTGACATGTCCCGAGGCTCTGGTTGTCCCATTGCTAACCCATTGCTCATCTGCACACCCCGAGTGGAAAAAGAGGTGGAGGGGGAGGAGGAGGAGATTACCTTTAAAGTGTGCTGGCGACATGTATCCCCTCTTTAAGCGTGACATCTGAGGGTGTTTCACATCTAAGCTATAATTACCTGCGCAAATATGTGGAAAACTGCGAGGCAACGCGTATCAGACCGATCATCTGGTGCTGTCGGCAGGCAGACGGCAGTCCCACTGTTGCACTAATGACTTAATAGGCCCCTTAATGACCAAATAGCCTGCTGCCATCCAGAAGCACTTAGACAATTATGTGCTGGCCAGAAACACTGCAGGCTGACAGCGAGGTAGAGAGGCTGGATGTAGACGCTGAGAAAACAGGCACACTGTGCACTTGACGGCTGAATAATTCACAAATTCTTATTGTATTCACATTTTGTGGGGGAAAAAAATTAAATGTTTAAAGAAAAAAAGCTGACAGGCACCAGGTAAACTGCAGCGACAAGATAAAAAGCGATAAAAGAAAGTCCAGCGTTGATTTTTGTTTTCCTTTTTTTCTGCGCTCCTCTATAAACCTGCTGCGTTGTCCCCATTTCAGTGAATCCAGCAGAGGTCACAGCCCTCCTCACTGCACCTGAGAGACCTGAAGTAATGACTCCGCCACATTGTCGCTGAGCTGAGTGCTGCCGAGGTCCTGAGCTGAGCGCGGCAGGTCGGGAGTGCTCTTCCATACTTTAGTGTCCGATGTGCCAAATCCTTCCCTCCTCCCTTCGCCCACGTCCTCCCTTTGGCGGAGAAAATGAGCGCTGCTGTCTGCTTCAATTGTTAACGGCCTCACATCACACTGCCGATCCGTCTTCGCTGCGCAGTCATCTTCCCTTCAAAATGAGGACCAGAGCTTCCCGGCACACGCCCACACGAGCCCTGCACTGTTTTCCGTGTAATTATTTTGTCATCCTAACAGTGGAAATTGCGGTAAAGCGAATGGTGGTTGAGCGTGTTTTCCTGCAGGCAGGTAGTCTCAAAGACACACACACATTATATTTCTAGAACACATATCTGCTCATCCCAACAAACGGGAGGCTGCAGTAAATTGTACAGAGCTGGAGGTTGTTTTCCACGGGAAGGGCAGGTAGTTTCCAGGAAGGCTGAGGTTAATCTCAGGTTGTCTGGGCCAGAGGCTGATTGATCACAGACAGGAATGTGACTGACTGATTTCCTCAGAGACCCACTTGGCCCCTCTGGAATGTTGTTGTCTTTTGGGACGTCGTTTATAACCTTTGTTTAACCATGTTAGCCCCCTGCTTAAACTAAGGGTCAGCGTATGTACCTACGCTGCGTTGAAGTTTGTGCTTTAGCTGAGACAATTTTGACTTTGAGATGAGGCTTAAATGCGACACAGCAGTCTGCTTTTTGCATATTGATAGTGTTTGTATCAGGTGTGCAGGTGGGAATGCCAAAAACAAAACAATGTATGGACACATACAAAAAGTAATCCCCCTCGTTCATCACTTATGACACACTAGAAGTGTTTGGAGGTATCTGTATCTGTACACTCTGCCTGTATTTTGTAGGTTTTTCTTATCATTTTGTTGTGTTTGATGTGTGGATGTTTCTGAGAGTCAACCTTTTGGCAGTGGTATGTTGCCTCCCTCCTCTTATCAGCGGTCACCGTGACCAGGTTATATCGCTCTCTTTACGTACCGCTGCTCTCTCTATGTGAGTTGAAGGTCTGGTTTCCTGAGCTACAGGACAGGATGAGAGGTGCACTTCAGCTGCGTCAACACAAAATCTGGCAAGTAAAATAAATTAGAAACCTTCTTCAGTATTTCTCTTTCTCGCCTGTTTTATCCTCACTACTGCTCCCTCGGTCTCATTGAGGCCGTTCACATTTGGCATCAACACGTGTCCTGAGTGATCCGATCACAAGTGGACAGCTCTACCTACAGGTGTAGTCGAGACGCATTGAGGACGCATTTTGCGATCCCATCACTCAGACCACATCCGAAGGTGGCCTGAGGATGCATGTGACCACATTCATTTAGCAGTGTGTAGGCACACGTCCTGTGCCACATTGTAGGATTGTTCCTACACAACTGACATCCTCTGTGAAACAACATGAGGAGGAAGCCACAGCAACAAGCAGAATGGATTATTTCTCACAACAGTCTTTTTCAAACAGATGATGTCTTTGTCCTCGGAAAGACTGTTTGAATAATTCTTCGTCTGCTCCCTATCCATGCCATCTTATCTAAATTTACTGAGGAAGCAGATCTAAGTGCACAACAGCCATACAAATACAGCATATTAGTGCTAACAAACATAAAGAGTGAAAGAGCAGCAGCCGAAAACTAACCAGACAATGTGGCGTATCAATATCGCGGGTGAACATGGAAAAATGACTGCCAATAGGCCGCGGCATGCGACTTTCCATGTCGGATGCTTGGTGGTCCGAGATGAACTCAGCGTCCCGGCCTGCGTGTGACATCAGCCACACATACTACCACACCTCTCACACCACTGGCCAACGGTCGTAAATAGGTGCCAGCGGAGAACAACTGCGTGCATGTGTGCGCGCTGAGAGAGCCGGGCTTGTCGGGGATTAGGTAGCATTAGTGGAGCCCTCTCACTGAACCTGGTTTTAATGTGACCCATGCGTCTTCTCTGGCCCCGCCTGCCCTGTCCCCATTATACACAACCCAGCGGAGCACTTCAGCTCTACTTACACCTCTCACCTTCCTGCACCCTCCTCTCCAAAAACCTACATGTTCACGCTCATTTTCACTTTCACACCATTTACTTGCATTATCCCGCGAAGTCCAAAAATAATGCTTCAGTTGTGCTTTTTATGTTTATTTATCCACTCAGACTTGTTGGGAACATGTACGTCATTTTTTCTGGCAAAAGTGTGTGTCACACATTCGCACAGTGGAGCATCTGTCCTGCATGAAAACACTTTGATTCTACTGTACACATTTAGAAAGTGTTGATTGGGGTCAAATGTTACTGTAGCTCATTCATGATGGAACAATTGGCCGCTGAGTAGCACTAATGTGTTGAGTCAAGATAATTTCAAGTTAACTCCGCAAATGTCAAACGGGAGAAAAAAAAACAAGCAATGACGGATCTTTTAGGTCATGCTCTGTGGTGTACTTCAAAAACAAGAAGGAAATCCAAATACAAGGAATTATTAAAAAGTCTTTATTATACTGGCTAAATCATTAAACACGAAAACATGTTTCGACCGCAAAGTCTTCGCCAGGCCTCCATAAAACAGGCGCATCCGTCAGGAGAAGCAAACCAGGCTTTTTGGGAAAGGGGGCCCTGATGGTCACTCATAATGGCATATTTTCTCATGTATAAACCCCTTTAAACCTCCCATGAAGGCACTACACAGTGCTAACTCAAACCCCTCATTGGGGCCTCTTCTAGGAGGAAATCAGGAAAAAGCAAGGAAACATCTCAAAAAGTGCCAACCGCAGTGGTCGCAAACTGTTTCCCTTTAAAAAAAGACCAGTGACGCCCTAGTAGGAAGCCTCCCCCACCATATCGTTCTCATTGAACTTGTGTTGCACCTTGTGAAGTTACTCACTGACCTACTTTTTTTTATTGTTCTAGTTTCGTCAAAGTGTAGATTCCAAAATTTGATCATGTGAAATGAAAAACATTTTTGGATTTCAAACATCTATTGTTGGTGTTAGTTTATCGATAACACAGTGGTGATGATCACTTGTTGGAAGGGGCGCCCTGGAAACTTTTTTCAGTCATCGACGTCATAGGCACAAATCAAAATTTCATAAACCTCTCTCAGGTCCAAGTATAAAGCAGCAAAAATAAAGCGATCTTAACTGAGATATGTAACTCCAATGGCTGTTTTTGGTGTGTGTGCGTCACCGGGCACTGAGGCTGGTCCCCAACTCCCTGACCGATGTGAAAACTGCCCGTTGGACCTCTTAAACACGGCTCCACTTGTAAACTTTATTAGGGAGCACATAAATCCTGTCGTCCATTCTATCTACCTCCTGATGCAGCCGGGTGGAGTGACGGCCATTACACACCTCTCCAACTAAGAGCACCTCTCCGTTGAAGCAGGGAGACAGAGAGAGAGACGCAGCGTGTAAAGATCATTGGGTAAATAGGCTGGCAGGAGGGGAGGCAGGTCATCAGACAGACAAGCAGCGGGAGGCAGGAGACAGGCTCCAGTGCCATTAACAAGACTTGAGACACAGATGCTCAGATACCAGCACAAACAGTTTTCCAGGGGTAGATTACACAGATAAGTGAAAGCACAAACACAGAGCTGCACAGGTCAGCCCAAGCTGAGTCACTCATTTGAGAAATGTTACCGTCTGTACATACTTTCATCCTCCCATTGCAGACCTGCTCTCAGTCACGAGTCTCTGCACTCTGGTTCCTTCCTTAACACATAAGGCCAAGTTCAAACTAAAAGACTGTGGACTGGATTTTCCAGTCGCCAACAGTATAGTGGTGTGGAGTGGAATAGTGGTGAAAAAGGGTCGGGCAAACTGGCACACGATCACAATGTCTGAGCTGTTCAAAAGCTCTAGAGCTTGCTGATACCTCGCATCAGCCCAAAAGATATTAAGCAAGCTGAAAGGGACAGATTGGCTATCTTAATCCAATGAGAGCAGCCCCTGGCTGTGGAAGCGGAGGAGACGAGGATCCTTCCTGATGAAAGGTCTGGTGATGTTTGACTCGCTGTCCCTTAACCTTCATGTACATGTAGTGTACACACCATGACAACTAGGAGATTCCTCATTACAAGACAGAAAGTTGTGATCTGTCCTCTTACTTCACTTCACTGTATGTCTTGATGAAACAGATCTACTTGTGGATGCACATAGTCACAATATGATACATGTAGATGGCTTTTTTTTTTTAAACGCCGGACCTGGTTAATAGCAATTCAAAAAAAATACAGGACCAGCTTTTTAAAAACTGATTCCAAACCAGCAGCTGACCACCTGGATGGGCATTAAGGCCTCAAGCCTTCATCAGAATCCTTCAGCTCCTGGTCAATAAATTTGTTTTACCCTCAGTAGCTCAGGGGAGTCCAGGCATTTGTACATTCAGGCCTCTGTTTCACCTTCCAAATTAGAGTTCCCAGAACTTTCCCTGAGCCGGATTGACTGAGGGAGCCGGTTGCCCTCGTCCCTGCCCTCTGGATGACCTCATCCATTTGGCTAAAGCCCCAGGAACCCCCTCCCCGCTCCACTGCTGTTGAACATGACTTCTTCAGTTCTTTGTAACGACAAAGGTCTGAGTCAATTAGTCTTTGCAAATTTGGTTTTAACAAGATAATCGGTTTAGCGAATGCATGGATGGATGAACCGACGGGGATTGTTTTTAGATTTTTTTGCACTAAAATATCAGCACAGTGAAAAAAAAGTATATTAACGTAGTGTCAAAATACTTCACTGAACTATTTGGCACTCTTTCTATAGTCCTGTGTGAAAATTCGTATCCATCTGGCATGTAAAAGGGATAAAAAGTAATGATAAAATTGGCTGCCCTGCTGTTGACGTGTGACCTGGTCAATCCCTACCATGAGAGAAAGGGGTGAAAGAAAAGAAAAGAAAGGGAACATAAAAAGGGATTATGAGAAAGAGAAGTGGAGGGAAGGGACAAGGAGGGAGCTGGGAGAGAGGCAGAGTAACCCCACGCCACTCAGGCAATACGGGAAGGAGAGGAGAGGAAAATAAAATTGTTCAATTTGGTGGTACTGGGAGAGAGCAAATGCAACAATAACACAGGAAACCTTTCACTTTCTCCACTCCGCACTTTCCTCCATGCCAAGATAAAAAAGACAACAATGTAAAAGAAAAAATATAAAGGATGCTGCTGTGAAGTTTCTCTCTCTTCCCCTCTGTTGGTTTGGAGTTTTTCCCCCCTCCTGCTCCCTCACATCACGGCCAATTTCACCTGTCATTCACCAGTGCAGTTTTTCCAACACGGTTCTTCTACCTTTCCCAAGGCACACACTCTCTTGGCGTCCACTGCAGCAGTTTAAATATAATATCAAACATATGGCAGAGTTTATGGAATGTAAATGAGATGAGAAATCAAATTTACTTAGAGTGGGACCGTGGTCTCTGAGGGGTGCCCTTGTTTAGGGAGAGCCTAAGTGATGGGCAGCTGTAATTACAGCCACAAACCGTGTGGGAGAGCTGGAGGTGGAGGTGGAGGGGACGGGATGAGCGAGAGGGCCGGGAGGAGAGGGAGGATGGGGGAGAGGGTCCGGTGAGGAGAAAAGAGCGTTGAGAAGTTCAGAAAGAGGGGCTCTCAGTGGGTGGCGCTTTTCTCATTTTTCTTCCTCGTTCTCTCTTGTGGGTGTGCATCATGTGACGATGTGTAATTGGCCTGTGGTCACACCAGAGTTGTGCAAACAGATTAGCAGGGAAACATGTCAGCCTGAGGGGCTGCAGAGGTGAATGTGTGTGTTGTGTGAATCACAGCTGTGGGATTGTGTGGGAAACGGTTTGATGGAGTAAAACCTATATTAATGGTGAACAGGTGGGGCAGCTGACTTTGTCGCAGACAAATTTGTTCCCGTGGGCGCGCGGGGGACGTCTCGAGCTCGAGTCTTAATGCGCAGTCACACACACATGTTGAATACAGACGTATTCATGCGTAGACGGATTTTCAATGCTTCAGTTGCATCCAGTAAATTAAATTATGTTTGCACTCTGCTCATATATTCCAGAGGTTCGGTGTGGTTTGAGGACATTGGAGGATACCAGTCTTGGTTTCTACTATAAAGCCTGGCTTTACCGCTCACACTGAACAGAAGTTCATTGTGTGATCAGCCGGGGGAACGACTACAACTTCTCACAGCGAGACTGCAGCTCACACACACCAACTTACGCCACTTTGATGTTTGACGACCCAGGTTCCCAAAAAATTGAGATGCAAAAATAAAAATAAATTCAATCATTTGCAAATGAACTGCTGATCTGAATGTAATCATGTGCTTTACAAAACAGTCGACCTTGCCCCATCCTTGCGTGTGAGCGGCTGACCTTTCCAGGATGCCCCTTTTATATCCAATCATGACACCATCACCTGTTACAATTCAACCTGTTCCAAACAGGTGTTTTTGTGCTAAAAAAAACCCCTCCCGGTCTTTTGTTGGCTCTGTCCCCTCCTGTTTAAAACGTGTTGCTCGCATCAAATTCAGAATAACCATATATTCATACAAAACAATAAAGTCAATGTAAATTATGTTAAAGATTAAATATATTGTTTTAGCAGTTTCAAATTGAGTGTAAATCTTGAAAAAGGATAAGCAATACATTTACGTAAGTGTAAGTGGTAAGTGGTGTTAATATTGTTCAAAATCAATAGTTTGAAGGTTTGGGAAATATACTTACTTTTAAAGCCTGTTAGCTCAGCATAAAGACTAGAAATGGAAGAACCAGTCCACCTGGCTTTAAAGCTCACTAATTAACAAGTTATATCTAATTATATCTTTTTGTGACATTTGAGTTTAAAAAAGACAATTATTTTTTTTGTGTTTTTTATTAAATGCTGAAATAATTCTTGGCCGATATTATATATATTTTTTGTCAAACTATTTTTTAAGGGGTCTTGTGATTCATATGCAGATTGTTTTAACTTTTGCTGAGAATAGTTTTAACATATTTTTTAAAAATTCTGATTTATTACTGAAAATTGACACAAAAATAGAAATTGGCAACTTCAATCTAAAAAATTTAAATATTAGCTTTTAAATACAGACAAGAAACAGTCCTGTAAAGTACAGTGGTGTTCTCAGCTAACATCGACTCCGGGAACAGAGACAGATATGTGAGTTTAACTTGGCTGAAGGACGGCGGTGTGTAAGCAGACACAGTTATTGGTTTCTGATGCTCCTGTCAGCTCTGTGCCAGTAACAGCATCTCATAGTGTACCACCCAATGAAGATGGCAACCACATTTTGACCTGAAATAATATTCATTTCATGTACAGTGTCACTTTCTAGCACAGGATATGAATAGCACATTTTCATGCTGATACAGAGTCTCAGCCTCTTAAATTTGGCCCATCGTATGTTTCCACAAACAGCCTGATCCGAACACTGAGGCTCCCGATTCGAAACCATACAGTTGACAACCTGCAATTAATTGATATGATATCAATGACAGTTTACGTAGGAGAGTGCAACTCCTGAAAGTGATGCGAGACGAACAGCAGAAGAAGCAACGGCACCAGCAGAGGAGGATGAATCACGGTTTATCGTGTAACAGTTAGCGCTGGCTACAATTAGAAACTGCTAGTTGAGTATTTTTAATACCGCTCTTCGCTAACAAGAGAGTAAAGATAACAGCTTTCTCACAAGGCTTTGTGATTCCCTGTATTCTGTCAGCCGGGGGTTTTAGAGGAAAACCAAATCAAACTCAAATCACAAACTAATTCTTTCTTTCAGGAAGGAGAGCTACAGGCAAAGGTGTGTGTCCACCTTACATAAACAGTAAAGAAAGGATCGGGTTTTTATTGGCTTCATTTTTGCCAATAATGAACTTTTAAAATACGCCTAGATCAGCAAAAGGGCACCAGTTGTATGCAGTGGGGTACCCCACAGGCCCCTTTATCATGTTATATCTACCAAAGGGGCACCTGAGGGTGTGTGTTCTTTCAGCCCTGCACCTCCCAACCTGTGACTGAGAATCATGTTTTATCTTTCCACTTCTAGCAAAGTAATACAGTTATACACTGTGTAGTAGTGTAGTAGTAGTGAAACAGTTTTCTGTTACATTGCAAACTTCTACTAGGTATGTCAGTGTACTTTTCATGGTGCCAATTTGCCAAAATTAAAACTAATATAGTATTTCTGTATTATATAAGAATGGGCTGAAAAAAAAAACAGGGCTCAAGTTGTGGCCCACAGCTAACTGACTGACTCATACAGGATGTGACACGGGGTGCAGTTGTTTTAATTTTGTCTGAGGTGTTGGCCACAGTGTCAGAATTTTGAAAAAAATAAACAAACAAAAAAAAAACCCCTGCTCTTCAGTATCTCTAAGATATCAAATAAAAAACTGAAGAAATGGTTTAATTGTTGAAAGTCTGAAATTAAATGTGTGGTCCCAAATCGAGTTTGCACATGACTTTAAAAGAGGTCGCTTTTTTTTTTCTTGTGGTTCTGTCTGTCTGCATCCTCGTAGTTCACAATGGAATGTGTTTTTTTCACGCATGGCATCTGTCCCTGTTCTTCCCGAACTTTATTGTGATGGTGGTGAAAGTGCTCCAGAGAGATGTTTCCTGCCACTGGTCTATAACGGATGTGGCCCTCAGCGTCTTACGTCAAGCTCCGACTTCACAGAATCTGATAATATGAAAAATATGTGCCTGGTGAGGTGTGAGCCAAGCCATGTTCTGGATCGACGTGAACAAATCCTATGTTTTTGATAGGTTTTTCTGCTGTAGATTCTCTCCGGTAATGGTGTCAACGCCTCGGGGCGGCGGACAGAGGCCTGACGGACAGAAGGTGCAGGCATGCGTGCCATTGTTGACAGCCAAAAGTTTGATCTTTGTGAAAAGCTCACAGAGGGCGAGTGAGTATTGGAATGGAAACACAAGTCTATTTTATCAGCTTGCCAAAATGCAAAAGGGAGAGACACAGAGAAAGAGAGACAGAGAGAGAGGCCAGGCCACCTCAAAGCCTCTGTAGTCAGCTCTGGTGACGGCCAACCCAAGCACTTGAGAGCAGTGTGAATGGCTTTTTAATGCCTGCTAACAGCCGGGGTATTTAGTGGGATGTGGGGGGGTGGATGAAGGGATATGGTGAAGGATGGGAGGGAAGGAGAGAGGATGAGAGTGACGACAACGTTTGTAGTCCCAGCTGACCACTGCTGCAACGCCGCTGCCCTCGCTACAGACCCGAGCGCAGCCTGGGCCTCATGCTGTTAGCGATCGCTAGTTTTTAAAGCTGTGGTCTTTCCTCCGTCTCCAGCCTCATTTATCTTGGTCGAGTCTCCGTGTTTTTCTTTTGAGGGCTTGTTATTTTTCCTGAAGCTGACACAAATGAAGTCTCAATTATGTGGAAATCACAGGCGTAATTGCCTTTATTGCTCCGCTATCTATAGATGGATGTCCAGCTGGCTACCGATTACACACACACAGATTGGATTTATGTGCTCTTGAGAAACCCTGTCCAATACGAGGATGAAAAAAAAAAGGCCAGTGTACTATCAATAATGATCCTGACAAATTTGCACCCTATTGTGGCGATAGTCAGAAGGAGGGCATTGGCTTGTCTACTTGGACCCGACTCTTGTTTGGTCTTGGCTTTGACGAGGTTAATCATGACTGCAGAGCTCATTTACATTTTCCTACAGCTGCCTCCAGACAAAAGCCGTCCTGCACAATAGCTCAGCGTAGGAGTGAAATGATCACAAAATTGCCTTCATTGTTTTGTCCTCTGACCAATTTCTGGAGAATTCAGCGCATATGATACGACTCTGTAAATTGTGATCACCAGTAATGGCAAAAAAACATTGTGTTCATTTGTCCAAAATATTTATTACGTTTGTAAAAAGACATGACCTTTGAACTCCACTAATGGGTTTTAAATAATAAAAAATGGCATGCTAGGCCCCCACAAATAGTGCAGTACGTAATCTGCTGCATGTAAGGGATTAGAGTTTTGTGCTGCGCTGCCAAGGAAGCAAATCAAGGGAGTCTAGCGCTGCAGCTGAAGAAAGCAAACATGCGTGTCCAAAAGGTTTCAATAAATGACGTTTTACTCTTTGACTGAACAGCAAAGGATTTTGTAAATCAGTTCATTGACCTTGGTGTCATAAGAAAACCGAATAGCTATGCACCTAATCAGTCCAAATGTAAATTTAAATAAAAATCAAATATGGAAAACCACAAAGGGCAAGGATCCGTTTTTTTCTTGTTTGTCAGAGGGGGAATACCGGTCAGGTCGTATAAACCACATGAACTTCACTATCTTACCTCAGCCCGGCTGCTGTTTACACAAAAACGGCCCCCCGACTCAAACAAAAAGCTGGACGACTCCCTGGAAACCATGGGAAGAGAGGATGGGGAATGATGAGAAGGGGAAGGGGAAAGAGAAAGAGCGAAATTACAGGAGGTGGTGAGAGAGGAGAAAGAAAAATAAACGACGGAATTAAAAAAAGTGCTCTTTCATTTCGATCTCGTAGTTTTCAAGGAGGATAAAACAAAGAGTTGTGTAGCTTCTTCTGACTTGAATGAGACGTCTGGTAAACTATTAAACTCACTCTACTTTAGCATTTCTTTTGTGTGTGTACATATGTATCTTTTAAAGACTTTAGTTGAATCATTTTTGAGGGTTCTCTGTTTTTCATAGAGTAGGGAGTACTGTCTGGAATTTTACTAAAGCAGTCACTCCCTGCATTGATACGAGCCATCCCCAAAGCTTGGACGGAAACTTATCACTTATTTATGAGGAGATGTTTGCGAGACTTGCATCACTTCAAGTAATTCATTTTGCAGAACTCTTGAATAAAAGCAGAAACCACACTGAAGTAAAACATTTCTCTCCGTGTTCCTTACCCTTTAAAACCCGTAGTGGTCTGCCTGAAGACCAAACCTTGAACCCTGTGGCACTGAATATGGCACACGTCACCTAGACCCACACTCCCCAACCACACTCTGCCAGGACCAACAGATTATTTGTAAGAAACCATCAGTAGCTTAAATTAAGGGAGAAAAAAAAGGTCTGGTTTAAGTCTGCAAGATGTTCCAGAAATCCCACCCATCCTCGCTCGGGCTAACCTGGGATGGTGCAGACTGGTGGGAGTTTTTTTGGCTGGGAGGTCGCCAAGTTTGAGAGAACTTGTTGGGCATGTCTGCCGGACGTTCCCCTCCGCTTTGAGCAATTTCCCTGCTTTTCTTTAAAATGGTGCTTATCTTGGATGGCTTGCAGTCGTCACTGCACCAGTGATTGTGGCCGAAATCATTTTGAAGGATGTCTGGTTTGGGTTCAGCTTTTTCTGGGGGGGAGCACTGCCCACCCAGGAGGACCTGCTGATCTGGCTCTTGTAAAGAAGCAACTCTATTCCACTTTCTCTCCCAGAGAAACACAAATAAATTCCTTTTAATCAGCCGTGGGTTCTTCAGGGGCTCATTTGGAAGGAATGTAATCGAAACTTAAGGTAAAGATATTCATAAGGTAAATGTGCTTTCGTAAGCTTGATTTCCCTCCCCCACAGCTGGCCTTTCGACATACCCCGAGAGTGATCTCAAAGCAGTTTCGATGAAGACACAATTATTTGAGTTTGGGCGTGAGCTTTGAACCCGCGCAGGAACACTCTTGAATTTTAAAATTCACACAGCACGGGAGACATTTCAACAAATGATTAAACACAAACTCTCCGGTGTCATGAAAGCTCCTTGGCTCTCAGTTCCTGTCTGTCTTCCCTTCTTGTTCGCTGCTTTTCTGAAATACTGAAGGGGAAAAGGTCCCGAGTTCAGCTCCTCTGAAAGGCGATCCAAACCGCGTGCTAACGAGAATGCCAAGCCTAACAGGGACTGACAGCTCATCTCACTGAGAACTGCTGTGTGTATATGTGTACGTGTGTGTGTGTGTGTGTGTGTGTGTGTGTGGGTGGTGGTGTGGTGTCAGAGCGTGCCAAATATCTGCATTTATTATGAGAAGGCAAACATCCCCGCTGAAGCCTAATAACAAACGTCTTTTCTCACACGTGCGCATGCAGGAATGCATCCGCGTAAACACACCCGCAGACGCGACGTTCACATGAATCAATCAGTCAGCAGTGATAAGGATGTCCCCCCCCCATCCCGACCAGCTTCTCTGCACTCCGTTGATGTGGGCTGAGATGAAAAGCAGATGGGTCAGAGGGTAAAGAAAGAGAGGCAGAAAGAAAGACATGAAGAGGAATAAAAAGGGTGTAAAGTCAAATGAAGGACAAGAGGTCAGAATTAGACAGGAAAGTGCGTAAGAGAAACTGTCCAGGGAGAGAGGCAGAGACAAATCATAAAGGAGAAGGAGAGTGTGTGTGTGTTTGTGTGTGAGAGAGAGTGAGAGAGAGAGAGAGACAGAGAGCCGAGGAGAAAGTGAGAGCGGGTGGGAGATAAAGCCAGCCGAGGGGTCATGCTGGGAGCGAGGGAACAGTCAGCCATTTTCACATGAAAGGAACCTAGCAAATCTCCTCAATGATAAACATGTGTCTGTGTCACCCATCCCAGGACTGTCTGCTCCACCGTGTGTGTGTGTCTGTGTGTGTGTGTGTGTGTTCACGGTCACAGACACTGTGACTCCTGACACTGACAGTGCTGATGACGATATATACACTTACACGCACACAGACACCTCGTCCACCATTTTGGCAACAGCGGCGCGGGGGGGAGGCGTACCGCGTGAGTGTTAACTGAGACAAGCCATCACACCCTCGACTCAACACTGTAGAGCCAGATAGCGACGCTTTACATCTCCTCTTCGACTCCTCTACTCTACTCCTCTTTTCTCCCTCAGGCCTGTCCTCACCTGCTTTCTTACTGGCTGCTCGCTTACAGGACAAAATTACCTTGACACTTTGAGGTAGTGACAGCTTGCAGATTGCGTTAACTTCCTACTATTTTTGGACGTGGCGCCGACGAGAAGGTGGTTAGAAGTTGGTGTCAATACCGCACATTTTCAGGACATCACTTTCTATTTGCATACCACGCAGCCACAATTCAAGCGTATTGTCATGCCGTACACAGTTAGAAAGCTTGGATTCTTGTTATTCTATTCTATGAAAACCATTTCAAGATAAAACCACATAAGCAAGGTACAATCGACGAAGTTTGCCAACTCACCGAGAAAGTTCGATAGCTAGGAGCATCTATGCTCGCCCCAGAGTGTACAACAGCCAATGAGTGATTGTGTAGACTAGTGACCCGCTTGCTCTTCTTTCACCCTTTTCTAACTTGTAGCAGCATTTACAAATCATCTGCAGGCAAATTTTTGCATGAAAAAATGTAGGCGAGAAAAATAAATAACTAACTCAGTGTGTTCAAACCCCTATAGATTAATGCTAGAAGCATGTATGGAGCTTCTTTCAGGCACATAACCTTTCAACATTACCCAAAACTGTGCCTGTACTCCAAATATTTCAACAACAGCTTTGAATGTCCTTTTGGCTAGACTGGGATATGTGTTAAGGATAATTTTCCATACAATTACGGTAAAAAGAACAGGTTAAAAAAAGGGATAGGGTTAGGTTTTTTTCTTGTGGAACACGGGCATGCTATCCAAATTAACACACTGTGGCAGCATTATGCCACCGTTATTCTGTTAAGTGTAAAAAAAACAAAAAAAACAAAGGCAACGTAAAGAAAGGTATTCATTGCGGTGGAATTGCACGATTTCTGTGTTAAAAAAGTCTCTTTTAAACATAGTATACTTTTAAACACTGTCTCACTTCACTTATTAAATACATTTGCAGGTTTTAGACGATTTGGCCTCATTGGAGCTTTATTGCTTGGCTCACACTGCTTCAAAAACTCAGAGCCGACATTAAAATAACACAACGGTGTGATTTCCAGACTTCTTTTATAGCACACGTGCTACTGGCACCCATCCTGACATGACTCACATATGTAGGAGTATTTGCTGTTAAGATCAAGGACCTTGACTCAGAGTTAAATTCTATTTTTTTTCTATTCAATGCTATTTGTCTATCTTCTGAACTCCCATCCCTCCCATTTCCCTCCTCCACCCTCCCATTCAGTCATTCGGGGATCTTTGCAGTGAAAGTTGATGTCCCCTCACTGCGTCCTCTCACCCCCAGAGACGGAGGCCGAGAGACGGGCCTCTGTGGCTCTCTGTTGACTCACCCACCTTCCTGGAGTGTTGCCATGGCCACTGCCAGCCTGGCCTGAAATGAACCAGGTGGGGGTGTTGACGGGGTAGGGGGTGGAGGTCTGAGAGTGTGTGGACAGAGAGAGCAGGGGGTTAGTGAGAGAGAGAGGTGGAGAGGAGGGTGGAGGGAAAGGGACGGTGACCTGAGGGAAAAAAAAAAAGGAAGAAAGACGAGAAATGAATCGAGGGAGGGTTTTTGTTTTGGCGGGGTAAACAGTCTCGAGCTTGTTCCTGTTGCTCAAAAAGGTGAAGCCCCCCCAGACTGCAAACATCAGTATGTTTCTCTCGTTTTCTCTATCCTTTATGTCCTTTCATGTTTGTACGTGTATGCATGTTTATAACCAGTGTGTTTTCGATTGTGTGATACTTCCTTTATGGTATTTTCCCAACAATGGCTGTGGCGGACTATTTGCAGGCGGCTACGGAACACAATCACTCTTTTCCATTCTCCTGTTGTAACCCTGAACTGTGTAAGGCATCTGTCAGCAAGCCCCTCCGAGAGTGTGTGTGCGGAGCCATTGAAACCACCGCTACTCACCCGTAACCACACACTGACGACTGGGTCACTGGCACACACTCATGCATGCAGGAGAACACATAAACACTCGCGCAGAGACACACACACGCAGACTGTGGCACTGCTTGATGTGGCTCCATTTCTACTCAATAGGCTCTGACAGATATTGTTTTCCCTCGAGTCGATAATATCATGTGTCTGTGTGTGTGTGTGTTAGAGCCACATAACATTTTCAGTCAGCCTTGACTTTGGCACTTAACTACTGTCAGGGAAGATGTGTATTAAACCAACAGTCATCTAGTAAAAAATCCCAGTGTTAATTAAGATGGGCTTTGGCACAGCGGGGAGTGTGGTGAGATGGAAACTGGGAAAAAAAAATGCTCTTGTATGTTTAGACAATGCCACCAGTAAAACTCAAATAAACACACAGGGGCATAGTGAAGGAATTCAGGCCATGCTGATAGACAAAGATTAGCCACAGACCAAAAAGTCTGGTGAAACACTGGCCTATTTTTAAAAAGCTCAGAACATTAGAAGGGGAAATCATCTCTTACAATAAAAAAAAACCCTAAATAAACAGCTCTGGAAACTCACAGCAGCTTTGATAGGAAATTGTTTCCTCTGTGGTGGAGCTCGGCCCATTAGGCAGAGGTGTGTGTATGTCAGCGTGTGTGGATGTGAGACTGTGTGTTTGTTTGTGTGTCTGTGGCTCCAGAGGCAGTTCAGGCAGACAGTTGGCCTGTAGTCTCAAGCAGTGATCAGGAGAGAGATAACTCTTAAGGTTAGGCCCGGGTCACAAAGGAGCAGTGTGTGCGCTGGTGGACTCAGGGGGGCACTCACCACGCCTGCTGACCGATGTTCGAAAAAAAAAAGGTTGTTAAGTGCCCTCATGGATGCCAAGTGGTAGATAAAACATGATAAAGTGCCCTGTGTGCAGTGACCCAGTGTGCAAGAAAATGTGATAAAGTGTCCTCGAGGTTTCCCTTTTCCTTTCTATTTCTTATTTTTTTATCTTATATTTATTTCCCTCTGGCAGCCTGAGTCGGCCACTGAGTGTGTTCTTGAGTGTGTGCATATGTGGCCTGTCCTCCCATGAAGTGTGTTGTAGCTGCAATTGTTCACTTCCATCCAAACAACTGTTCTGTGTCTGTTCAACATCAAATTGGCTCCAGAAAGGAACTACACCTCTAGTTCCTAATCAGTGTTTTCCAACAACACAATACAAGCGTTGGTTTTCCAAAGCTGAGTTGGGGCTTGTCCACATGTAGGGTAAACTTGCAATCCTGCACACTCAGTTTGAAACTAAAGGTTTGCCTCAAAGATTAAGCCCAAAATGCCCAGTTACTCGTTAAAATGTCGAAATCTTGTGGCAGATTCCGTTCATTTCCAGTGGAAATGCTGTAGTCTGCGGATTTGCCCGTGGGGCATTTTGGCGGACAATCCGAAATGAAATGAGCTCTCATCGCTGATTCGCTGTGTTGCGCCATTCAGTTGTATATCATCTCTTCTGTTGCTGTATAAATTGCTCAACAAAAAAGACATGGTTTGCAGTTATTTGACAAAAGCTGATGCTACAAATATGTCTTTTGAATAAACTGTGTTTTTTCAAAAGACGGAGCACACTGCGGAGCACACTGGGCTACTACAAAGAGATCTGAAAAGCTCTAAATTTAAAACCTAATCTTCAAAAGCTTAAGGTGCCTGAATGTATGTTAAGCCAAAAGTTGGGAAAAGGATTATGCATTTATTGAAAAATCCTCCTCTTGTATATCGTTTCTGCAGTGAACAAAGTGTATGTAAATAGGACACTAAACAACGCTGGCTCCTGATCTCTGCTACTGGCTTTTTTTTCCCCCAAAGGTTTTATTCTTCCAGTAAAGAGAAACTGCATAAGATGTAATCTTGTTTATCCTGTACTCCTCCCGTCTGCTTCAGCATTCCTGTCTATCCGTGTGGCCTGTTTGATGATTTGCGGCCCATTTAAAGCCACAATCCTGTGATCTGTTGGTCGTTGTGACCACAAGCCCTTATGCAAGGCTGACCAAGTCTGCCCTTGAGCCGCTGTGGGCTGCAAGGAAACACATACCAACACACACACACACACGACGTAGGAAAAGCACAGCAGAGAGATGTACATATGTACAACTCGCACCTAACTGTACGCTCACACGTATATACTGAATTATGGGTCTTTCCCACAGGCTGATCCCGTCTGTCAGAAGCCTGTGCTGAGCTGTGGTCCAAACCCAATGTTTTCCTTAATAGAGGGTATGGGTGCTAAAACTATTAGAGGCAGCAATCATAGTCTTAATCATATTGGATTTCTTCGTACCAAGCACTTTCCCTGGGAGGCTGCAGGGCAGAGCTCTGGGTGGTTGGAGGTGGAACGCATATGGAAGTGTATGTGGAGTGTGTGTGCCCTGCGAGAAAGCAAGACAGAGAAGCAGGAAACAGAGGGTGTATGTGTTGCTTTTGAGGAGTGTAGACGGTGCAGTTTGGCAAATTGAGGTTCGGTTTTGAGGTTTGAGACATTCAGGGGCTTCAGGTCAGACTTAAAGGTCCCGTATTATGTTCATTTCTAGGTTGTTACTTTTATTTTGGGGGTCTAATAATTTGTCCATTGCTGCAGCACCTATATTCACCCTCTGAAGTGCCTGTCTTTTAAAGCCCCCCTGTCCTGAAAAGCCCTATCTGCTCTGATTGGTCAGCTGTTCCAAGCCTGAGACGACTGCTTGGCTGAGGGCGGCGACCGCACATCTGCGACATCACAACCTCACAGATGTCCAGACGGCTGTTTTGATACTTTCAGAGCTTTCAAGTAGCATCTATCCGTGCCTTATCGTCAGAAAACAGATGGAAATCATACTTTCTACGAGATGAGACCTTTAAAGCACACAGTCACAGCACTAGAGGCCAGATAACAAAGACAAGGTGCAGCCAAGAATGTGTTCAATCTAGTATTAGAAATATGTGTTTTGTGATTCATGAAGGAATAAATTCATGTGCGCACCAGACGTGGCAAAAGTTAATACTCTGTTGGCGCTGTGCTAGAATTATCACATTAGCTCACACACGCAGCCAAGCAAACAACAAGCAAACAGAGAAATCACTTTCCCCTCTTCATCCATCCTCTGACTTTCTCGACTTGCTTTTCTCTCTCACACATGCACGCAGAAATGAATCAAGGTTGTAAATAAATTAGGGAGATTGTAAAAACATTCTCTAAGCCTTGGCGTGGGCTCAAATCAACAGAGCTGAGCGCCTAAACTGCAGATTTATGAAATAATGAGAGTCTTATGAGGGCAGTTAAATGCCCCGTCTCTGATGCGACAGCCAGCACCGCTCCAAGTCAAGGCCAGCGAGAGGAAGAGCTACTAATCTATGGCCAGCGTTCCTGTAAACCTCCACCACACGCCGTCAGGACTCTGCCTTCCACCTCCAAACCACTGGCAGTATGGGGGAGTTATTTCCCATATCGCATCGCCGGGCTCTCTCCCCCTTCGCCGCCTCCCAGCCGTGCTTCTGTGAGTTTTCCTGTCTGTTTGTTTGTCTGTTTTGCTCTGTCTCCATGTTGGCTTTCGCGGCCTCCGTCTCTGCCCTCCCTCTTCCTAACACACACGCAGACGCACAAATACTGTTTTCTCTGTCTCTCGCAGACAAACACAAGCAAACACAACTTTTTTCTCCGACTCTCGCTGCCTCCGACACCGATGAGTCGCTCTGATGATGAAGGCAGACTCACTCATGCGCGGCTCGTAAACATGATTAATTCCTCCTCAGTTCAATTTCCAGCAAAGGCCTGACGTCTGCTTTAGCTGTCAGCGTGAACAGGTTCTTAATTAACTGCAGTGTGTCGAGGCCAGAACTGAACCACAGTAATTACTGGAAGAGTAGCACTTAAGAATCCTCCTGGCCGACGTCCCAAATTCATAAATGTCATAATAAAATCTTAACTGCTGAACATTTTCTGATCAAGGGAGGTCAAGTGCGTTGATGAACACACAAAGGTAAGGAGTCTTGTTGCATTTAAATGTGCTATCAGCGGAATGTAACTTTCATCTGTCCTCCTATCCTGTACTATGCCAAGCCATCTGCAACGGCATGTTGTTCCGATCTGCACTGTAAGGTGTAATCTGAATGACAAATAAAGGCAGTCTAAGTCTATCTTTAAATAACTTTCTCCCCTTTTTATTATTCGTTAGCTCGATTTTCATTTAAAAAGTTTCTACTCAATGCTTAGGGCATCTATTTTTATTTTTGTATTTATTTTCTTAAAAGTCCAATTTGTACGAAAGTTGGTTTTCGAGTCTCATTCCCAGCCCGTCAAATACCGACCCTTTGGGACGCCAGCCAACTCGACCTGCCATCCCTGAGCGTCAGTATTTTTGACGAGTTGGGAATGGGGCTCGAAAATCCACTTTCCTGCAAATTAGACATTCGAAGGCAATTCTGACTTTCAACAACTGACTTTCACATGCCGGTGCCCTATACATTCTATGGAAAAGTAACACATTTAATAGCATCAGGAACTCCTATTATAGCACTTCTTTAAAACCTCATTTTCAGTTTAACACACTTACTTTCCTCCCTGACACCTCTCCCAACAGCTGTCGCATTGTGTTTCTTCTTACATTTTCCTCCTCGGGGTTTGGTCTCCCATCACCAGCTGCAGCTTTTACTCCTCTGTGAAGGAGTGAAAGCCGCAGCCCCTCAGAGAATAGTTGCATTGGGTGTGTGTGTGTGTGTGTGAATGTCTGCGTGTGTGCGATATCTCTCCCTGCGATCAGACACCGTGGAAGCGGATTAAGAAGTGTCCGATTGTACCGAGATTTCCCGAGTCAGTCCAGCTCGTGAAACCTTGTTGACTGACTATTAGTCCGCTCTTCATCTGCTTTTCATTCATGCAGAAAGCGTGAGACAGAGGAGACACAGAGACAGAGGGAAAGTAGGAGGTTTGTGAGATTTTGTGCAGTTGCACACTACTTAGCAGTTTTAAACTGCTATCCAGCTTCACAGCCCCAGCAAATCCCCTTACGCTTAACATTTTCTGTGTTTAACAAATAGAAAAACGAAGGAGGCGTGTCTGAACTGACCAATAATAGCAGACTGCGAATACGAGAAGGTCCTTACAGAGACAGGGGTTGAAAGCGTCTCAGACAGAGGGGAATTACAGTGCTGCAGCATTGGACTGTATGCGCAAGCTGATGCATTGTTTTGTGCATTCGAGCACGTAAACCTATTCGAGTACCAACCCAAAATAAAATTAAGAACCTCATAACGAGCACAGTATTCTCCTTTAGCTGCGGTGGGAGATCCAGATAAGAAGACATCTGTAAGAAAAAAACAACTTCGGAGTTACTGGTCGGTGAATGCCTTCTCTTTTGGCAGCGACTAAAGAACATGTCTCGGTCCGGCCACTCCACTGAATGCACAAACAAAATTATACACACGCACTCATAAAATTACAATGGACAGACCGTGGCATTGAAGAGGGTTAAACTCCCTTTCACCGCTGGAAGAAAAAAGGTACAGCCAATAAACATTTTCCAAAACTAAAAATACTTTTTATATATCTGTCAAACACATCAGAAGTCTCTCCTCTCTGGTGGTCCTACAGTTGTTAAGTGCTGGCAAACCTCGGTAAGCAATAGTTGGAAAGGTTGAGCACATTTGTGTATTTGCGCGTCCCTTTCCACGCTTCATCTGAGGCAGCCTGCTCTCATCCGGGAGTTGATTCGGACTTTTTCCTCGGTGATGTGCTGACAGAACGTTTTAAAATGATAGAGCAGCGTGACCCCTCGAGAGCCCTTATTTAACACCCCCGCACACACACTGTACACATACACACTGCTTGTTCACAGTCTGCGTCTCTTTTGTGGCGTAAGGTATACATTACACTCTCGCTTTGTCTCTGTCTGCTTTTCTGCAGGCCGAATACGCGCGCATGAAATTGAACATTTCTCCTGCTGATTTGCCGTGAAATGGTGTGCTTGTGTGGGATTACGCCGTGTTAGCTTCAGCATTGAGCCTAATATAGCCATGACTGAGGGAGATGAGAGGAGGGATGAGGAGAAGAGGGGGGGAGGAGAGGCGAGAAGAGGAGAGGAGAGGAAGTTTGGTCCACCTACTCCTCCTTCTGCTGCTCCAGTCTATTAGACAGTCAGAGCACTGTGCAATTTGGACAGAGTCTGCAGTGAAGACAGACACATATGGAAACACAAACAGTGCCCACGTGCGTGCACATATGCACACAAGCATTGAGTTACAAGTGCATGCTGACGCACACATGCCGACTGTGTACCAAGTGGAGCACAGGAAGGAGGGAAGGACATGAAAGCTAAATAAACAGAGGTCGGTGACAGCGGTCGAAGGAGAGCTGCCATCAAATGAAAGAATAGAGAGAGCACGAGGGAGGGACGGGTGGGAGAAGGATGAATGGAAGTTGATGAACTGTATAATCTGGAGATTTGTCATTGAGGAACACATAACCTGGGTGGGGAAAGGGAGGAAGGCTGGTGATTGAGGGGTTTGAAAAAATGATGGGAGATGAAGAGGCATGAGTTGTTTTTGGAGGGATGGGGACAGGACTGAGGATGGAGGGGCTTTGGGAGGATGAAATAGGGAGACGGTGGGGGACGAAGCTGCCCAGCTGTGCTCCAGACCAGTTAGAGGAGGAGGAGGAGGAGGAGGAGGAGAAGAAGGAGGAGGTGAGGAGCAATAGTTCTGCTCCCTCCTCTCGTCTCTCTACATCTCACGGTTAACTGTAAACATCTGGGATTTTTGTCTCTCTTTTCAACTCATGTGTCTTTTTACATTACCCCCCCTTCCTCCGCTGTATCGCCCCACTTTTTCTCTTTCTTCCTTTTTTTTCTTCTCATGCCGTCTCTCACTTCATCTTTCCCTCCTCTTCCTCTTCCATTCACCTTCGACTCCCCTGCCGACACACACTCCACTGAAACACATACGCAGATCCTAACTCATACATAAAAACATCTCCATCATATCCCTTTGATATGAACGTTTTTATAGCGTTCGTCCGACCGTGCTACTAAAGTGTCCACTCCTCTGCAGGAGGAAATTCAATCCGCCTGTTAAATAGTACAAACAAGAACAATTCAGTTGCTTAGGTGCACTCACAAACCTGAACTGATTTATTTGAGGAAAAACCCGTTTGACTCAACTTGGCATGACATCATTTGAATATCATCAGAACAACGTGCGATGACTGAAGGCTGCATGCGTGCCGGACTTGCGCACATGGAAAAACCTCTGGGAGGATTCCTCTCTTTAAAAAAAAGAATGAAGTTAGTCACCTGGACCAGCAAACTGTTTGGACACTTGCTGTTTCTCAATCTGGATCCGCTCTTTTTCTCTCCATTACACAATTTATGTTCGTGCAGGAGATTATGTGCACCTCTCGTGTTTCTGCCGGACCTCAGATGTGGACTTTACAAAGGACAAATCATTCTTTTGGAATTATTCTGTCCGAAGCCATTAGTCCGACCAACGCAGACTCGGGGAGATAAGGGTGAGTGGTCGGGCCCTGGTTTGGGGCCGAGGAGACGCGTTTTAAACATACACGGCTGTTTTCTGCCCGCTCCGTTCTCATGCCGTGGAGAAGACCCAGCTCATCTGGTTTGGATAGCATCACACATCATAATGGGAGCCGGTTAAATCCGATGGAATTCAACGAAAGTTTTCCCTTGGAAAAAAAATGCGGACTGTGAAATCTGTTAGGATTAGTGGAGGCCATGATGTTAGAGATGGTCTATAAGCTTTGAGGGAGATAAGGTCGGAGTGACCCGAGCTAGCGTACAAAGTCCTTTTATCTCGGGTGAGATCATTTCATTCGCCTCAGATGCAGTTTATTTACATCAGTGATCCTATAGGAAATGAATCTGTGTCCTGAAATAAAGCAGATCAGGCCATTAAAAATAATAAAGCCCTACAAAGCCAACACATGCTGTTTTCTTCAGTTCTGAGAGATTCCAAGGAGATCATTTTATAGAACCCAATACCATAAGTATAGGCTGCACTTTAAGCACATTATAAAAGTAGCAATATAAAAAGATCTTTTTGAATACCAGTGAAGGGAAGTAATATTAAATTTAATCTAATTTCGTTTAATTTACATCAAAACTAAATTAATTGATTTTTTGGGCCACTTGAGGAAAGTGCAACAGGTTGTAAACTGACTCAACATCAACATGTTGTCACATTGTCACCAAAATGATCGATTAATTAACTATTGCTAACATCTGGAAGAAACAGAACATTAACATTACATTTGGAGTTGTATTAGATCAGACTGATTCATCCAACTCAGCAGAAATTGTCCTTACGCACAACATGCCATTAAAAAAAACACATAAATATACAATATACAAAAGATGCAAGTGAGCAGTTAGCAGCAAATTATCTAAACAGACCAAAGGTTAGCAAATGTTCTTTGATGGAGTCATTCTGTGTTCGGAGCCTGTAAGTATTTCTGTCCACTTGATGAATGTAAGTTCAATTTTCTCTCCTTTTTTATCCTCTTTTTTGGTCTCCACCAACTCCTAAGACAAAGATCTGACTATTTTGCTGCTGAATAGACCAGGCAGTCACTGACAAAACCAAAACAACGAGCTTAAAGGTGCTAAAAAAAGATTCTAGATCAACATATACCACTCCATAATACCACTCTGGGCTTGCAGTCTGGACTGCTAGCTGCATGGCTAACTGAAATAACTGAGCTAACGGCTGCTACGGTTAGCAGTTACCCAGATAACATGCTGCCTCTTTGTATGAATTAAATAACTGACCAATTTCTACATATTCTACCTTTAATTTTCCATTTTTAATCCAGCATCGTGTTTTACCACATATTTCAGTACTTTAGTTGGAATTTAGATTCCACCTGTCACCTTTATTAGGGCTTTTAATGGCCTGATCTGCAGTGTTGTCCTCACATATGGACACACAGACGTGTTCCTTTTTCCACAGCCGTGCTCTTCATGTTGAAAGAAAACGAAAATTAGCACAACTTCCCTCTATAATTTTCCACCACTCTTTCACACCCCACACCCTCTGCTTGTGGGCATTCACGGTGAGAGACCAGCTGTGCGCTTTTTTACTCCGGATCAAGTGATACTTTATTATTTTCTCTGTTTTCAGGGCAGACAGGAAAGCTGGGATGACTGGCCCAGCAGCAGCGCTGCCAAGTCAAACAGCGGGGTTTATTTGTGGACAAGTGTAGCGGCGACACCCACCCCCCCATTCACTGGAGACTCTTATTAAGGAAAGACAGGAGGCTCTGGGGACTGGAGGGCTGTATACAGTATGTGTGTTTGTATGGGTGCCTATAGGTCTGGTTACACTGGAGGAAAGATGAAGATAAACAAGTGGAGAAGAGCAGGCAGGGAGGAGGATAGTGGAGAGAATGAACTCAGAGGAAGGGCGGATAAGACAAAAGACAAGGAGGGGGTGGATGTTTAGAAGACTTTTACCATTCCGAGCTAAGAGAGGGATATCTCCCATCATTGGACCCTCACCCCCTGCCTCAGAGAGGAAATAAGACAGGACCTGAGGAAGAAAGAGGGGGAAGAATAGGAGGCTTTCTGTGGAAGCTGGGAGCAGCAGGCCTCTGCCACTGGGATTGTTCCTCTGGTAATCCCTGGATTTCCTAGGCTGAGACAGGAGGTAGACCAGGCAGCGTGAGGGCCTTAGTGAGACAGAGAACGACAGAGAGAGAGAGAGGTGGGAAGAGAAAGAGAAGCAGAGGCGAGGGAGAAACAATAGTCTAAAATAATGAAGCTGCATTTGGTGGAAACGATCCGAAATGTCTTCTCTTTCATTTCCTACAGTGAGTGTTTTGTACACAGGTATTGCTCAAAGAGGAATCTGGCGTGTATAATTATAAACGTGTGTGCTTACGGGATGGCTCTGTTTGTGAGTTTGCACGCATGTGTGTGTGTGTGTGAGAGAGAGAGTGTATTGTGGGTATTAAGAGGGATAGAGAGTTGGAAGAAACAAAGGCTCTGGCTCGCTGCAGCTGATGCCAGATGTGATGAGTTGAAAGTGTTGCTCACCTTCAACGGAGTAAACGATACGTATGCAGAAGGGCGCTGAAGGGCTGTAAAACTACTTTGGCAACGCTCTGACGTTGGAGGTCACGTTGGAGGCATTTTTATGCTGCGGTGTTGCATTTAAAGCCCTCAACAGGTTACATGATTCCTTTAGAAAGTCTCGAGGATCTTGTTGATAAAACCGTTGGAGGCAACAGCGAAGCTATCATGTGAGACTGTCCAGACAACTTTGATGTGGTCTTGTGTGACACCGTCTTCCCCCCTAATGTATTCAAGGTGCTTTTCAGAGCTAGCATGGACTAAAAGGTCAGACAAAAGGCTTTTAAAACACCCATGCCACTGCTATATGTACGTTCAAGCATGAGGTCATACTGAGACAGTACAAGTTGAAAGAAAATGAACACGAGGTTGTTTTTTAATGGTTTTCTACTGTGGCCATGAAGGGGAAAGTACACTCGCACAAATTGGTCCACACCCTTTTTTGGGGTTTTGCTCTGCGGGGAACGGGGATGAGCTATCACACTTCTCCTATTCTTGGGTTGCCCTGGATGTTATTTCAACTCCCCACCTCCTTCCCTTCAGTCACCCCAGGGTGCTCTGAACCCAATCCCCTCTTGTCGTCTGAACCCAGGGGGGGTGGAAGCTGGCTCGACCCGGAGGAACCCAGCAGTGCGTGTCCCGGGTCAGGGGTCTAGCTACTCTCTTTCTCGGGCGATGAAACACAAGCGGCTCTCAGGGAGACGAGAGCGGTCGAGGGGAACGCACCACCCTGAAACTGTTTGGACTGTGTTCTTTATCAGGGGCTGATTAAATGACCGGAGATAAAGACACAGAGACGGTCTGTCTTCAAAGATGCTGTAAAGCTTTTAAGCATCGGACTGATTGCTGATAATTTCATTCATGGCAAAAATGACCAAAAGCACAGCACCGTATTTGACCGATCGCTTCGATTTCGTCTCATTTGCTTTTTATAGAATTAAGACCACACTTCCCATTAGTCAGAGAAATGAGGAAATGTGCTTTCTGTCACGAAGATAAGGTCAGCGAGCCAACATTAGAGTTCAGCTCAAAGCACCACTGTGCAATGTGTGCATTATTAGAGCCTCACAGAGCTGCCAGCATGACTGTGAGTCTCTTCCAACCTTTCCCAAATCTTTGCTTTTTTAATTGTAACATACTGGATAACTTTAAAGTTGAAGGTTTCTAAAACTAGTACAATGAAAGAAGAAGTCTACAGAGGAAAATAACTTTAGTTACTCAAAACTCGCAGTCATGTGGCCAGGGGTCTTCAATAGAAGCTGCTTCATTACAACAATAGTACACTAACCGAAGGAAGGTTTGCAGTACAACAATCAAATGGATTTCCTACATTGGAAGCCAGTGTGATCAGTATTGCTGTCATATTGGTGAGCACCTAATTAAGAATTTAAGAGGGGAAGGATTAATATGGCAAAACATAGAAAAAGACAGCAGCATTTTGGGGCCATTTCAGGGGGAGGATGGTAAGATAAACTCTTAGAAGAAACTATTTTCTAAACTTTGAGATTTATGTCCTACATTTACAGCAAACAAGAAAGAAACCCCTCAAATATCCCCTGAGATTATAAAGATATACATTTTAAGATAAGATATAAATCATCATTTGATATGAACAAAAATCGCTGTTAACAGGCAAATTCTTCAAATTCGGGATGCTTATAATTGTTGATAATTGAGGTAAAATCACAATTATTTCCTTGTTGCTAATTCTGATTACCAAGTTACAATACGGTGTGGGTCAATAACAAAACCCTTGAATTCAGTGTGTTTTACTAGAAATGTGTATCTTTATTCTCAAAGAATTTCCTTGTAATCTCATACAAATGGGTTCGTTTCGTCTCTGAATATTGCCCCCCTCCCTTGGCTCTGTGTTTTCTTTAAAACC
Source organism: Sparus aurata (assembly GCF_900880675.1). NCBI lineage: Eukaryota > Metazoa > Chordata > Actinopteri > Spariformes > Sparidae > Sparus > Sparus aurata. The sequence continues at coordinate 13,472,971 of NC_044197.1, forward strand.
TACAATGGCCCTAATACATAATTGTTTAAAAGAGAGAGAGAGGAGTACTGACACAAATAGGAGAAAGACTGACATATGTGAGTTAAACAACCCTCTCAGTTCTCCTGCCTGATGTTAGCAGTCACGTCAAGCTTTTCATGCACCTGACTGCCCGTCATACCCAGTACCCACACACTGTGTATACCACCTAACCCAAACACTGCAAACAGAGAAGAATCGCCATCTGCACAGCACATGCTACTCTCATTGAGAACTTTATTTGCCTTCTACCATTCTTTCACACTTTCACTCTCTCTGGCTTTTGTTCTTTGCTCTCTGTCTTCCTTGTACTATTAATCCTCCCTTCCTTTTGTTCTTTTTTTCTCTTCAGTTTGCAGAATTGTTGAATATGCCCCTCATCGTTTTACCACAACGTAGAGATAGAAATGAGTAATGGATGGAGCAATTAGAAGAGAAGCTTGGAGAAAGTGAACATGATGGAGGAAAGGAATCGAGGCAGACTGTACTGATATGTGACAGTGTTAGTTTTTTTTTTTTTTTTTTCTTGATCTGTGTATTAACAGCTGCGCGCCTTTCATTAACGATTAACGAAGATCATTTTACCGACTCCTACAGCTGTCGAGTAAAAAAGTAGTCCCGGTTATTATATGTTCCCCTCTTTTCCAGAGTTCAGTATTTGGCCTCCACGGTTTGACACTTCCTTCTGTTGTATCGCAGCCCGGAGCCCTTTAGCTCGATCCATCACTCACATTCTCCGACTCAGATTTAAGGAGGTATAATAGGGGAGTGATGTAGTCGACAAGAGTGAGCCTTCTCGGCTCCAGCACCTTGTCATCGGCACCTACTCACGCTTCAGACCCGTAAAACCTTCAAACAAGCTAACACTATTGCTAGCAAACAGCCAGGATTTAACGCACTTCAAGGTCGATAGCTGTAAAGCAGACACATGTTGATAAATGACATTTTCTGAAGCATAAAAGATCACTCTGATTTCCTTTTTTTTTTTTTTAAAGTTGCTCCCCACTCCTGCTCCCTACCCTCTTTTTTTTTTTTTGTTTTCCCTCCAAAGCTCACTAATGAATTTTTGGAGGGCTGCTCTCTTGATCGCGGGTTTTCCAAGAACATCCGAGTGCTCCGCTCCTTCCAGCTTTGTTCTTATAAAGCTTTCATTAAATTACAATGGGAGTTTCTCACGCATGTAGTAGATGAGACAAGGAATAAAAACCTGCAGTAGTAAACTGTGTGGAGAACCGTGTCGATGTAAGTTACTCTGTAAGGCCCGCTTGTAAAAGAGCCAGTCTGTCGGGGTGAGTGGACCACTTCAGCATGAGAACACCCACTCTGTCAGTCAACACATGCATGCGAGCGTGCACACGTACGCATAAACACGCACGCACGCACACACACAGACACACAGAGGGAATGTTTGCATTTTTCCCCTCTCCCCCTCAGCCTCTCCTGCAGTGATTGACGTGCTCTTTCATTCAGCCCAGCACAAACTCAGGCGCCATGGTTACAGCTTCAGAGATGTTCTTTTCCCGGGAGACAGACAATATTGAAATAACAACTCCCTTAACAACACAACCAACGACACACACACACCCTCCCTTCTCTCCAGGCATCCTCTCCTGCACTCACCCGCCGGTCTGTCGTGTCTGGCGCAGTTTGCCATGTAAAGGGAAACTACTGGAGCTGGCAGCGTCACAAAACAGCCTGGCAGGTGTGTGTGCTCTGCCAGCTCCAGCCCCCTGACTCTGCCCAGGCTCTGCTCTGGTGTTTCTCTTGGAAAAACCCTCGAGACGTGGCGAAGAGCCCTGTGGGTCAAGGATGAGGGGCAGTGGCACCTTACTGGCACAGAATCAGCATCTGTAGAGGCAGAATTAGCTACTGTGGCTAGTTAGCCACCAGGCAGGTATTAGCCTGTCTGGACATAGCATCACACCTCCACATGACCTCAAATTCAGAGCAATAAAATAATCTCATGAGAGATGGAAACAGAAATGAGGTAAAGTGTCGTTACTCAGACAGCAGGGGGGCTTCAGGGTTGAGGTACGAGTTGAGAAAAGCCTCAAAGTCATGTTTTCTGAGGACTGAAATGGTCGAGAGCCATTTCTGGATCTCTGAGTGTAGCAGAAAATCCTCTTGATGAAACGTGGAAAAGAATTAATAAGATCAGACTCAGTTCTTGGTTGTACAGTAGGAGGAAGTGCTCAGGATCAGTCGCTGATAGAGAGCTGAGAGGAGGGTGGACACACTTCTGAGGTGAAAGTGAAGCGAGAAAAGAGTGGATAATGGGAGAGTAATTCATGCCTTTAGCTCATCAGTTGTCTCTTTGCATTATGAAACAAGTGCGGCTAGAGCCAAAATGCGCCCACAAGACTGGTTAGCAAACACAATGACCTCAGAGAGAGGCCGAGAGGGAGAGAGAAGGAGAGAAGGAGAAAGGGAGAGAGTCACAAGGTTGAGCTTAGAGCTTTGGTTGTGATTATCCCTGCGTAAAGGTTACCTGGAGTTGAAACATTCAATACGCACGATATGGGCATTTGTGATTGCAAAAACATTACTTAATTGCGTGAGTTACGAGTTAGACTTTTGACATCGGGCTCAATCAGTTGTGCAGCTGTATCGGTCTTAAGCTGCTCCACAAATCACCCGCTGCTCGGATGCTGACATTCTCCCTGCAGTATTTTCCGAAGCTCTAGTCAGGTTTCTTAGTAATTAGGATCGTAATGCACTGATCAGACCGGTGTGGTTTGAAGATATGATGAGCCGAGTCTAATCAAGTCAGATTGAAACTATCTTACTGGGTTCCATGTAGAACACACCTCTGGTTCATGTAAGAGAGCTAAGGGGTGATTGACAACTTGGTCCCGGCTGCCAGGCCAGTCAGAAGTGGCGTGGGATTGTAGAGGGTGGGAGCAGGGACGTTAACCCCTGGTGTCTAGGACAGCTGTGGAGTCGTTGTGCTGGCTGGCGGCTGCACGCTATAAATTCTCTCTAAAGAGGGTTTACTTTTGATTTTAATGGGTGCTGTAAATTTACGGCACCCAGGCCTGGTGAGAGAGAAGGACGGGTTATTTTTTTAAAGGGTCTCTCTCTCTCTCTCTCCTTCTCTCGCCCTTTTTTCCCCTGTTTTCTGCCTCCTTCAGAGGAAAGTCAGTGGAGTTTTGCCATGTCTTTTGTGGTCTGCTTTCACCTGTAGTCAGCCCGTATGGAAAGTGTATGAAAATATCCTGAAATAAAATGCTGCAAAAGAAACTTCACCGACAGTCGGGAATAACGGCTTCATTGTATATTAAGGTCACATTATACAGTATTTTTTAAAGAGGAACACTGGCCATGCTTGCACAGTTTCTCCCCTTTCATGGCAAATTCCTCCACAGCGCAGAGCAGAGAGAAATGAGTTTGTGGATGCAAAAACTAAAAGCACCCGTCCTGTCTGTCTGTCTGTCTGTCTGTCTGTCTCTCCCTCCCTGCAGGTGCTGTTCGCCTTGAACCAGACGCTGCTGCAGCACGAGGGCGTCCGAGCGGGCAGCCTGCAGGGCTCGTTCACCACGGAAGACCTCATTACCCATTACAACTGTGGAGACCTCAGCTCCATCATCTTCAACCACGACACCTCACAGGTCGGTCAAAAGTCCCGTCACTCATGATCCAGTTGTCTTTTTCAGACTGTTTACTTGTGCAGCTTGTGAATTTAAAACAGCTGATTTTGAAAAAGGGCAACACAAAGACCATAAACAAGTATCATCTAAATCATATATAAACGATCAAATGCCATTACTGCTCTTTGCCGAAAACTCTATATTTAATATTTTCTGCCATATTTTCCTCAATTACTGCTAGAAATGTATTTAGGCTTCTGTTTTTTGTAGGAGGGGGTTATGTTACATTGTAGCCAAACGATGTCACGTAGTAAGTTATTCAGACAACACTATGTTGGCCCAATAATGGCCCCTACCTGTTGAAATTGGGTGTCAGGAAGGTGAAAGCAATCGACGTTAACTTGCCCATCATCAATCAAACACATACATTTGTGGCAGGTGTGGGGTAACAATAATCAGCAGGTTAATCTCAATTTTACACCGATGCACCAGTGTTTCAAAATTTTGAGCCAAAAGTTTGGATGTTTTGTCAATTTGTAGTTCTTTGTAGGATTATACCAAATGATTCACACATACACTCACCTTCACTCTATCAGTTCAAAAGGACCAACCGCCGACGGACGATGAATGGCGCACGGACTTTAATTTATAAAATCGTACGTCAACATTCGTTGCTGATTCTGCAACAGGGAGGCTGGTTTCCTGGTCATAAAACATGACAAGTATATGATTGGTCGTTAAGATCCAACTTGTAGTCCGCTTGCCAAGTGTTCCATGTGCTCTGACACAAGGACCATCCAGAAAACATCTCTGCACCGTTGGTATCACATAAAATTCTACTTTCCCCTCCTGTATTCACTTAAGGGCCAAATGTTTCAGAGGCCTTTACTCTCTGCCAAGAATGAAATTATCTGGAGTGAAGGTGAATCTTTTAGATTTTTGGGGGTTTCGTTTGTTTCTAATATATATAAAATATTCACACAAAAATGCCAACAACGTGCAGCCTTAATCCAAAAACATTTGTATCAGTATTCAAAACCCCCCAATCTGTCAGACCAACGATTTGAGCTGGCACCCCACTCATACCCACTTGTCTGCCATTACGCTATCATCGCCTCAAACTTTTAGGCTCGCACATCAATTCCACAAAACTGCACATTGCCGTCTTAATCTCCTCTCAACCTCAAAGTTACTTGATAGTCTGACACTTTAATAGCTCTGGACTCGGCCGTAAATACACCGGCCGACCTCCTCTAACTTAGTGTTTCCCAACATAGCCTCTGCTGCTTCAGTGATGGCCTCCTCATCAGTCATCACAGGCAGCTCTGCTAGCTGTCAAAAAGGCTGTTCAGTATACAGTGCGCACACATACGTAGGCGCCACCCTCTCCACCCTCGCATGCAGATTTACTTGAAAGCCCTCCTCGTGAGTCAATTATGCCGTGTCAACCTCCCTCACTGATCCTCGAGTCTCATTAAAGCTAACGCACCATGTAACCTCAACTCGCCGCTCAGCTGCAGAGATTCCACACCGTTTACACTGGAGACACACAAAGTCAGAGAAAGTATGCACAACTTACTGTTCAGACACTCCACTCCACAAAAGACATATACATATCTCCCTTTTTTTTCCCCTATCATGTGTGTCTATTTGTCTCTGTCTCTCTGGGGGCCATGAAGGGCTCGTTAGCCACGGTTTCAACCTGCAGCCGCTGCTACATTCGTCTCCTGCATGAGAAACTTTGAATCATACCAGTGTACCCCAGCTCCTCGTGTCATAATAACATGTATTAACATTCCCCAGCACATGCTAGAGCAATCAGACGCCTGACTGTGGTGCCTGCCTCCAGGTGATCTATAGCAGGTTTGTGTCTGTATCTGTGTGTGTGAGTGTTCAGTGCTGTAAAAGAGCAGGTGTTTTTTGATAGATTAGGACGTAATCCAGAGGCCTCCGACACTCCTGTTGCTCTCCCAGTTCAACCTTCATCATATTAGAAAGAGGCTGATGATGGGCTCCAGAGCAGCGGGGCCCAGCAGAACAGTGCAGGGCAGGTTAATGCTTTTCGACAGCCAAGGTTCAGATTAAAAAAACTCCACAAAGACAAGTGGGAAACGAGCAACATAGAAGTAAGAAAAGGAAAGGAAAGGAAAGGAAAGGAATAAGGTATAAGGTATAAGAATATGAAAGGAAAAAATGACTACAAAGAGCCAAATCATAAAGAAAGAATAGAAGACTGTCAATTGCTGGCAGGATGGACTGACTTAGCAAGTGAGTACAGAGCGATACCAGTAGTGAGGAAGGGAGGAAATATCTCCCTGTCACTCTACATTTCCTGTGCAGGTTGGGATACAAAGCAGCTAATGGCCTTTGCCATGATAACTTATCTGCATTTACCACGACACTCCCACCTTGACCCCTCTCCGACCGCACACTTTTTACTCTCGTCACGAAACACTCACGCTATCCTCGCTCGTCGGAGCAATGATGAAGCACTCCGTCTCCACCTCTCACTCTCTGTAACTGATTTCCTCCGTATTCGTCCAACTCTGCTTCACTTTACCAGTGAATCATGAACAATTGTCAGTCTGGATGAACCTTGTTCATTCATGATGACAAAACACAGATAGATACAAGACTTTAGGCTACTGATATCTGTGTGAATGACACTTATTTAATTTTGTTCTGGCTTTATTTTCATTCTGATTAACTGTGTCTGTAGAATTTGGATTTAGATTTGGATTTGATCAGGTCTTGAAATTGACAACCACCTGCCAAATAATGTATTAGTCGACCTCATTATGTTACATACACTTGTCAGGGATCTTTGTCTATCTCAGGTTTACTCTGAGCAAATTTAATTTGCATTATAAAGACAGATACTATTGAAAAGACACACTAATTTTATTGTAAATGGTATGTGATATAAAAAAAAAAAACACATCAAGCTTTGACTATAATCGTAACATTTGAAAGTAACCTGTAGATACTATTTTATCTTTGTAAGTTAAAGGGGAACTCCATCTATTTACCACACTGAAGTATGTTTACAGGTCATGGGGAGTTCTACAGCATATGCGAAAAAACAAGTAAAAGCTTTTTGTGGCGCCATTAGAAGATTAATGTAATCTGATAAATTGCTTCCAATGATGTCACTCCAGTTGCATTGTGGGTAATGTAGGTGCCAAGTTATGAAAAGCACGCTACTGCATTGCACTCCTATAAGACTGTTGGAGTCATTATGGGTACTTTAAAAACAAATTATCAAACTAGATACAGCAGAATATCGAGAGATATCACCTTTTTTTATTCCACACTTTCATTTTCCTTTTCAAAACCTGGAGTCTACATTACCCACATTGCAACTTAGGCACAGTCTGTCACAATGGATGGTTTAAGAAGAAAGCATAAAAATCGATGCAGTCGCACTGGGTTTATCGTCTTTTTAAAAACTTAGGGTCTACATTACCCAAAATGCACCACCGTTGCATCAGAGATTGGGGTGAGGTCATAGTGGTCAATATAGACTTGAGATGCTAGCTTCAAGGACTGGGTAACAGAGGTCTGATAAATGGACTTTCTATCTCATTTAACATATGCAGTACTACCCCTGACATTGATGTGAAAATTGGTGGACTTCCCTTTAATGGGAATCACAAATGAAATAATTAAATATCTGACAGAGGTATGAATTAAAACCTCTCAACAATTATGTGAAACAGGCCGTAAGAGGAGCGTTCGGGGGAGTGAGAGAAAAAGCAGCACCTTGTTCACATGTGGTACAATAAATCCCCCCATGTATCGAGTATTCAGACACCCCACACACGCACACACACACATACACACACTGATTTATGCACCATTTGCAGCTGGTCTACTGAAGTGTGAACTTGTAACTCAGTTTTAGACAGCGACTGCATGTATAAATGTGTGTTCTCGTCACACTTAAATACAATTCCAGATTAAACACATGTGCATATGTGCACTCCCGCACACATGGAAACATAAAAATGTGCTGTTACAGATCAACTCAAAACTTTCCTTCTGACTTGGGAAGACACCTCAGAGGTACTGCTCCTCAGAGTAGACACCTGTGGAGGAAGGTGACAGAAGGACTGTTTAGAGAGTGACAGGCAGTAGGGCTCATTGAACCCTCCTTGTAGGTGGTGAGCAAAACCGCTCTGACACTTTTTATACATAATATTAAGCATTTACAAAACCCAGAGGTGCACGATAAAGGTCCACACATCATCTGTATCGGCCGATAAAAGCTTTTAAATGAACCTTACTACGAATTAGACAGGCCGTTAAGATGAGCTGTAGTTATGTACATGTGATAAGACATGTTGACTTTTGACAAGAAAGGATTGGTATCGCCATTGGTAACTAGCAAGAAAGTGTTGGAAAACATTGTTGTACTGGTTATCAGCAAAAATTCAATTGTGCATCTTTACTGTGTATTTCAAGTGGTGATTATCAAGAAACACAAGGACAAAAATATTGATTGAAAGAATATATATGTGATGGTTTGGGTATTTGTTTTGTTGATCTCCTGTTTTATTTTGCAATTATATCCCCCTGTGACTTGTTGACACTTTCTACTTCCTGCTGTTTCCCTCTTGTGTTCCTGTGTTCCTCCTCAGCCTGATCCCCCCTCACACCTGTCTCACATCAGCCTCAAAAGCACTGCCCTGTTCCTGTCATCTCTCCACCTGAACCTCATCCCCTTTACTAATTTAGTTTGTATTCGAGTCTGTGTTGTCCCCTCAGTCTTTGCCTGTGCCTGCTCTCCGGCCCTCGTGTGTTTCCTGTGTTCCTGATTTGTTCCTTGTGGTTTTGTGGTTTGTCCTCAGTGTTTGTAATACTTTGGTATTTTCCTTTTGCATTTTGTATTTTGGGATTTTGGGACATCAGCTCATTAAAGCTTGCTTTTTGTTCTTTCCTTTCCTGTGGTTGCAAGTGTCTTGAGTTTAGGTCCTTTTTGTGTAACTTGTGACAATGTGTGTATAGATAGATATACATTTATATTGTAGAGACAAAAAGCAATAAAAGTGCAATGAACTGAAGTGTGAATCTGAACTCTGGACGCCAAAGTAGGAAGTACAACACATGGAAAAGAATTTTAGCACCACAATAGTATAAACAGCCCTCAGTTAGGAAAAGACGTAGTTTTTACTGGCAGCAGACAGCATGCCAGGAAGAGCGAACAGACCGAATGGACGCACTCCGGTGTACTGGGATTCCACCTATCTCCAATATTTCATACTTTATTGCATATATATCAAGCGAAGGAGCCAGAAAAAGTCAAATACAGGTACAGTGATACCCTGAGAGGAAGCAGAAGAACTCAAGACAGAGAAAGTGAGACGGTGTGCGTCTGAGTTGGACGGCTAAGACCCCGATGCCAAACGCAGACTACCCCACGTCCGACCCCGCTCATCCTCACAGATTAACAGCCTGTTGAATCCAGCGATGCAGCCAAGAGGGGAACGAAACGCGGACTGTCTCCGCCTGTCTGGCTCTTAATAAATCACAAAGCAATTAAGCACACTTTCACACGCTCACACAGGCGGATGTACTGTACATACACGCATATAACCACATTAGTGTACACAGTCACACTGAGAAAAAAATGTGCTCACACAGCCATAGTGTTGACACTTCCCTCTCCTTCATTCATCGATGCCGTCTCATTTAAACACCAGCTTGTGCAGCATTGCATTGGTCATTTTCTGTCAGGCGTCACATCACAAACACTCCTGGTTGCCAGGTCTCACACTCACATGGGCCCACACATTTGCCAGGTTGTCACCAACACCCCCATTCAGTCCTCCTCTTTCATCCCTCCCATTTTCTATCCCTGTCGATTTCTTTCACACCAGCTCTTTCTTTTTGTGTGTTTGATGTAAATGACTCGTGGTGGCTTTACTCTGCTACGGATTCTAACCATTAAAATGTTCTCACTTTCTCTCAGCTGCCTCACTTCATCAACAGCTCCCTGCCAGCCCACGACCGCATGACGGCCCTGCAGATCGACAGCTATTTTCGCCAGGAGCTCATCTACAAACGCAACGAGCGAATGGCTCGCCGTGTGTCCGCCTTGCTGCAGAGAAACCCCAACCAGACATACTTTTTCGCTTTTGGTGCAGGTAAGGGAGTCTCAAGCACTGCATGGGGGATTAGTTTCTTGCCCTCGCCACAGCAGATGACCTTTAAACATGCTGGTTATGTGATGTCTCTCTGAAGGCCAAACAAAATGAGTATCCAACATGGCAGCAACTCTAATGTAAGTCTCTATTTTTGTATTAGATGGGGTCTTTCCAAATACATTCTGATTGGAGCTGAGAGTGTGTGTTCGCATGTAATTGTGAAGTGAAAGAGAGATCAGGTTTGTTTTGGTCCGTAACACTGATCCTGTCAGCACTAATGTGTGTTTATGGTGAACAATTTGCTCTCCTTTGTGTTTGAGAGCAAATCTGGAGAAAAAGCAGGACAATAATAGTGCACAATGGTTCCCAGATCTCTGGCATGAAAAACACGTATACACACACAAACATGCACGCATGTACACACACACACGCGCACAGAAGTCTCAATTACAGCCAGCTCCCACCTCAGAAATGAAGAAACCATGAGCTGTTTGTTTCAATTAGCATTCCTGGCTAATGCTGCTAATGTTTCCTGAATGGTGTAGCGTGTCCTGAGGGAAGTGTGTGTATCTGTGTGTGAGTGAGTGCGTGTATCAACATACGCATAAATGTAACTGTGTTTGCCCACAAAAGCAGGTGGTGGGTGGGTGTCTGTTTACTGTACGACTGTGTCTGCGCTTATGCATCTGAAAATGGGTGGTACCGCCTCTAGGGTGGGTGTGTATGTGTGTGTGTGTGTGTGCCACGGTGTATGATTAATGCTGGATGCCTGCGTCCTTCCTCTGAGCATTTCTGCTCCCTCTGCTCTTTGTACTGTTTGGACAAGGCTGCTGTTGCACCATCCAGCTGCCATGTGTGTGTCCGTGGACTGAACACTGTAAGGTAGCATGTGTGCTATGATGGAGGCAGGAATTTGTGCAACAGCACTTTAATAAGTGCACATCATTTCTCTGATGTGTCTGTAGATTAAATAATGAGGGTTGACGACGTGTCCCTCTCCTGTTACACATTGTATTTATGAAACAGTGAAAGTCATGTTGACCTCAGAAAGCAAGCGATCCAAGTCTAACTCCTCAGGCTAAAAAAAGCACAGAGGAGTTTGGAGTTGGAGAGGAGTGAGGAAGTCAAGAAAAAACAGTCATGTTTCCCATTACAAGATGTTAGCAATGTTTTATTGTTTAATCCATGCACGGATGAATGGGATGTGAAAACATTTTCCTAAGACAGCCGGGAGACAATTTTGTTGTCTTTTGTCAAAACAAAGCGCATGTCATTAATGTTTACATCCTGTTCTGCCACGAGCACAAGCCTCCTGTCCGTAAGTATGCACACACTTCCTTCTGCGTGGTGATTGACTTGCCACGTGTAGCTCAGGAGAAAGAAAATAGCTCCTACATGAAACTGTTTCATGATTTCTGGAAAGAGGCATTACTGTTTTGTTTCTTTTGCCTCCATTTAACCAGGTCTATATAGTCCTATTGAGATCATAGATCTCTTTTACAAGGGAGACCTGGCCAACACAACTGAACACAGAGTTACAACAGTAAAGTAACCAAATATACATCTGCACACTGTCAGATAAAACAGTTGTGCACAGACAACTTGGACTCAATGGATTTAATCATAGTTTTAAAATCAGTGGTACAATATTCTGAAGTTTTATACAGTCTGTAAATTGCTCCATGCAGTAGGTGCCTAAAACCTCAAAGCTTTCTTTCCCAATTCAGTTTGGGCTTTGGGAACAACGAATAGCAAAATGCCAAGAAAACAAAGACTGTGCCTTACATATTTCAAGTTGAAAAGCAAATATAAGTTAACAGGGAGTTTGCAGAGGATTTGTAAATACACACATACCAATGACTGAGGTGGCCTGCACCTAAAGCAGAACAATTCACTTTCACGTACCACACACAATGACGAGTAAGAAAAACCACAGTTTGTGATGAACCTCAGAGCCCGGTGATGCATATGATCCAGCACAGCATGTGAGGTCACTGGCAGAGGCTGTTGAGTTGTTGCAAATTATATATATATATATATATATTTTTGCTGCTCGGAACTCCGCAAGCCATCTAGTTCCATTATCTTTGAGATGAGGCAGACATCTCCACGGCTGATATCTCCAAAACTCCAAAACACCAAAACTAGGTCATTGGTTCTCGACCTCGGAGTCGGGTCATGATCACCAACCAGTGGGTTGAAAGGTATTTATGGATGAAAATAAAATAAAATAAACATAAATATGCTTTTTTTTTTGTTTCATATAGGACTGTCCCTTTAAGTTGAAGTGAAAACTTTGACGTAGCCCTGTACTTGTGTGTGAGAGCTGAGTTTAAACTAAAGCACAGAGAGTGGAAAGTTAAATTGGACTTGTAGGTTATGATTAAATGACTGATTCCCTCGAGATAAAGACAATTCAACAATTCAAGTCTGAATGTACTTACATCTAAGAACTCGAGTCAAGATTCTCTTGCTAACATAGGTTGTTTTCCTGGGCAGCTCTTGGATGTGAACAGGGAAGTGTGGAGAAAAAGGACGGAGCAATCATCTGTGGATAAATACGCGACTGTTGCTGAGTCTCAGACTTTGTCAGCTTACATTGAGCAGACTACCAACAGTTCCTTGCCCGCATTTAAACTTGGGGTAGATAATGATATGACGGTGTGCAACAGTGGTTAAAACCAATGTCGAATTTTTGTCATTTTGGAAGTGAACTTACAGGGACTACGAAAGGTCGCATATTTTGGCGCGTGTGTTTCCTCTGTTGCCCTCTGTTGAATGTTTGCACATCAGGAAGGCAGCTATGTGTGAGCGTTCCCGTGTGTCCAACCTGGCCTGGATAGAGGGGAGGTGAACGGGTGTGTCGGGTCACCTACAGGCTGCAGTGTGTGTGAGAGACCTGACAGCTAGTGTGAGGTGATATGAGCCATTACAGTTATACCCCCCTGCGTACACACACACACACACACACACACACACACACACACACACATACAGTAAACACAGTCGTCTCAGTAAAGGCCTCGGGAAGGCAGAGCAGATACAGTCAATGAGGGCCAGATTTACATGAAAGAGCAGGGAGAAATTCGTGCAGCACGTTCATCCAATTTTGCGCTCGCAATCTGCATGTAATTAGTGTCTGATTTACAACAGCAGATGCTAATTAAGTCACTGGTTACTTAGGCTGCCCTTCCAGGTTCATTCAAGGAGAACCTCGAAGATTGAAATCAAAAACGGGTAATAAAAAAGAAATTTATATCAATTACAGCGTGTTACAGGTATTTCAAAAACATTTACTAAGACTACAATCACTGGAAAAAAATCCTGATCAAATTAAAATGAGTTAAAGGAAGACAAACTATTGCAGGGGAAGTCATTAAATGCACTTTTCAGGAAATCGAGAATAAATTCAATGGAAACTATAAAATGAGATAGACTTTTAAAAGCCAAATGGGAGGCATGAGAGCCGATGCCATATCGTTGTGTCAGCACGATGAACGTAAAATTACAACTGTATGACCACACAGTAAAAACTCGTAGCTAATTCACTGCAGATCTGTATACAATACAGGTTATTAAAAGCTAATTCCACAATATACAAGCAAAAATGTGTAGCTGATCTTGTAGTGACGGTTAGTAAATCCAGCTGAACATCTGTCCACCACACTTATCATGTCTCCCTCTATTACAGAAGACGGAGAGAGATCTATATACTTGGCTGAACAGACACAAGTTGTGTCTCTGATGACAAACAGGGCAGATTTACGAAAAACAAGACACAAAAGGCTTCATAAATCAGCCTTCATAAAGTCTCTCCCATGCTCTAATCACAATCTATTATTTCTGTCTTTAGGATGCTGACTCATGCCTTTATGGTCCCGTAACTGTCCCCGCTGGTCCCAGTTTCCCTCTGGCCGTAACCAGCCATGAAATTTTATCATCCAATGATGCCAGGATGTATTAAGTGGCTGCCTGGACTCCTAGAAATCTGAGTGCGCTCGAAGATTTTTCAAAAAAAAGTAGTGGAAGTGGTGCGGCTTGCTTTGGAAACAGGATAGTCTGATTACAATCTGCATGCATATTTTGAGTTATGCCGAGGACAGGAGGTGTCCAGATTAAGGTTGTCCCGACATATTTCAAAATAAATACAGCCTGGGGAGATGTGTAACAGCAGATTCAAAGCCAAATGTGGGTGTACAATAATGAGATCACATAAAATCCAATCTTTATGGTTAGATCTCAAAAATCACATTAACATGACGTGCGTTGGTTCATACGGCCTTTTCTTGTGGAGTATGAAATGGAGTAATCATAAAGTGATCCAGCTGTTTGTCTGACAGGCCAATGCTCGCTCTCTCTTTCTCTCTCTCTTTGTTGCTTTGTTTGTGTCTATTTGTAAGTGGCTGTTTTTGTGTTTATCTGGTTGCATTTCTGCCACGCAGGAGATAAATATTAATGGCCCCTCTAGCTGTGTTTCCCTTTGGACCCCTTCACTTCCAGCCTGAACCATGTCCAGAGCGCAGAAGGAAAACAGGGACTGTCGGGAAAGAGCTGGGGCAGCGCTCAGGTCAAGGCCCTCTAGAGTAACCGATGTCGAAGTCCGTCCAGGAGTTTTTTCACAGGGTAATTAAACTATACGGCGTGTGTGTAAAGTGGTTCAGGCAGGAAATCCATCTCTGCTCAGCTCAGCACCTTACTTCCCAGCCTCCCCCTTTCCTCTCGCTGTACACCTACACCTTCCTGTGGCACAAGTACTTCTATGTGCTACATGTATGCTTTTGTACTTGCTCGAGCGGTTTCTGTCTCTTTTTTAGTCCAGCCTGCACACATCTGCATGCACGTACATGTTGTAACAGACATTCTTTATTTTTCCTCACTTTCACCAACAGGTTATTAATACAAATTACAGAGGTAGAAGAGCTCCAGCAGGCATAATTGAATTACCCCAGGCAGTATAAAAGAGATTGACTGAGCAGTATTAGTCTCTACTGGAGACCAAAGTCGGAGCCAAAATTTTATGATATTGATGGTCCACAGAAGCAGCTCAGTCAACTTCAGTCTCTCTGTTTGAGTCAGTAATGCAGCATATATTTTGATTTCTTGTAATATTAAAGAGGTTGCTCCAGGCAGCTTTTAAACCTCATTTACAGTATCTGGTTTATTTGGTTTATAGTTTTAATTCCCCAAATTTTATTGGCAGTAGCAACATTTTTTCAGCAAAACATGCAAGAAAAAAAACAAACATAGTATGCTACCAGCCTAGTAACAGTTGACAAAAATAGCATTTAGCTACAGGAGTGAGGAAAGCAAGCTGCTAATGTAAATATTGTTGGCTAGTGGAGGCTAATCCAGAGCTAAAGGAGACTGAAAGTTGGAAGATTTCCATTCCGTCCATTTTCCTTCTCTTCAGGGTTTTACAAGGTTCTTTTGCACGTAAAGGGTCTTGAAAGTTAAAAAGCCCAAAGTCCACAACATGTCACTCCTTTCTCCTACAGAAAAACAGTGCTCCTGAAGTGCCTGAAACACCTCGTGACTGACTTCTTGACATCACATCACGTCACCATGACACACATTTGCATAATTTATGCCTATATTCATAGCAGAGGTGAAGCTTACTGGAAGCTGAAAACATGACAGAGCTGACCAGAGACTGGTGAGTGGTGCTGGGGGCCCAGGTGTATGTAAACTGACCAATCAGAGCAGACCAGGTACACAAGCAGGGGGCCTTAAAGAGACAGGAGCTACAACAGAGCGTCTCAGACAGACAGGGAACACAGTGCTGCAGTAGTGGACAAAATAAAACTGAGGCGTTTTTTGAGCATTAAAGCCCGAAATAAAGACATTAACCTGCAAATTAGCATAATTTGTCTCCTTTAAAATATATATTTATTTTTTTTATGTAAAATGACACATTGTAACTCCTGTGCAATAGTTGAACAGTTCCCATTAGGCAACACTGCTCTATCTGCTGGATGTGTAGGCATGCTAACTCATAACATAGCCATAACAACATCACTAGGTAATAATATGTTAAGGCTGAGTGTCTGTTTCCTTGTTTGACATTTAGCAAAATAAGCCGTTTCGCTTTGTCGCTGTGTGTTAGACGAGACGATTGACCCCACTTTGTAGCTGTCTGTTGTGAACAGCCAGACTTTGAAAAAAAATGTGGGGAGGAAATGTTTTGGCTGAAACGAGCCACATTGTGTTACTGATTGAATATTTATCTAAAACTGCGATTCAGCTTTTCCATCTTCTTTCCCTCCGTCTCCTCACAGGCTCTCATCCTGTTCCTTCAAACCGCTGTGGTCGCTGCTGTTTACTATTACTATCAGCGTTATGTAATGACGTTAGCGTTCTGTGTGAGGCCAAGTGAACACATCACTGTTTCCCCTTGGACCGAATGACACAGCAGCGGCAGATGATAGCAGTAAAGGGAGAGCATGCTCGCAGACACGCCGTACACATATTGGACACTTGTTCTGTTGCTCCACTGTAAACAGACACAAGCCTTCGATGCTCTTTTTTTCCATCACTTAAACGGCAAAAAATGCATCCACAGCCGCTCTCGCTCTCTCGATCGCACGCAAACAATAAACATACAGTCGTTTTTATACACAAGTACACGCACAGTTATCTTTTTTTTTTTTGCTGCGAGGGCAGGCAGTGTGTTTTTGGAGTTCTGTGGTGTGCTTCAGCAGGTTTTCATTTGCCAGCTCTCTGGCTGCCGCTGCCCGGCCTTATTGAAAACATCCCGTGGAATTTCCTGACGCTGCCACGGCCGAGACACCACTCCACACACATACACACCCGCACGTGTGTCTGTGTACGTTAGCGACACAAAAGTCATATGATCTGCGGAGATATTTAGCATAAAAAAAAAAGAGCAGTAACTGTTGGAACTACACATGTACTGCATTGTTTGTTTTGAAGTCTGATCCACTTTGGATCTGTCTGCAGAATGTTGATGATTTTTGTGCATATGTTCGGCTGTGCAGGCTTATAATAGGCCATTATGCAGGCAGAGCGGGCCCATGTGTTTCGCAGTTGCTTGCGGTGTAGTGGTGTTGAAGTGATGACTGAAGGAGAGTCTGCTTGGCTTGCATGTCACTTTGTCTCCGTGGCTCTTCCTCTCTTAGTGCATATCAGCTTTTTCTCAGCCCTTTTTCCCTCAGATGTGTGTTCCACCTCTATACCTTGCTCTGTACGTCCATCTTCTGCTGACTTGACTTTATAACACAGACACCATCCCTCACTGCAGTCCAGCTGTCTTTTAATGCCATCTTCACATCTGCATAGCACAAGAGCATTTAATGAAGTGACAGAGAGGCCACGTATGTGCTCCACGTGTTGTCCTCTGCTCAGTGGAAAGGACAGACAGAGAGGGAGAGACAGAGATAGATGGAGTATCTGGGTGTATATCAAAATCCAGCAAAAAGGGTCTTCTTCAGTTCACTTCCATTTCAGTAAAATATTTACTCCATAACATAATATTCCATCCATTAGGGTGACAAAATAGCGACAAAAGCGACTCTGAATGCTTTTTCATGCTGTCATTTGTTAAAAAAAACACACACAAAATGACACTATTAGAAAGCAAAACACTAATAAACTGCAATACGGAGCTGCCTCAAATGGCTGCTAACCTCTGAACTATTAACTGACACCTCATCTGACCAGTTAGGAGATTCTATGCCCACCCTATGACAAGAAAAAACATAATTATACAGACTGTAACCTTTTAAAAGAGCTGAAATGGATCAACAACAGCTATGAATTAACTTTAGTCTAGACTGGAATAAGCGTTTTAGGATAGTTTAACCTGCAATTCCAGGAATGTTGAGCACCCAGATATTCCCCACATCTCATATACGCCCATTTATAAAAAATATTCAAATATTCCTGAATAGTTTCTTCCCCGTATGACTCGGCGTGTTAGCAAACATACCTTTGATCTACCGAGGCAACAGAATTGGCTCTGTTGTGATACCCATGTAAGGTTATGCTGTCTTGGAGTTGTTCAGGAATGCAAATGTGTGGGTTTGCGTGAAAACGTCTTATGGTAACTGTTAGCGCTTGTTGGATTCCTCACTCTAATTAAATCAGTACAGCTCATTAGCTTGTTGGAAGATTACACACCTCATTGGCAACTGAAAGAACATCTCGTAGCCTTTTTAGAGCCAATAAGTTTAATGCTACATTTCATAAACACATGGATGCTTTCTAGCTTTGATCTTCTAAGCGTTAACATTGCTGTGTGTAACTGTCTACCAACGAATACAAAGGTTCACTTTCTTAGGAACCAGAAGTACGGCTGCTTTTTCCTACTTGGTAGTTAATTGCATTCACCTGTTCTCCCAGGTGTAAATCAGACCCTGATTAAACGGTACGAATGAAAACCAGCCGGCCTCTGGCTCTGAGAAACAAGGACACACTCAAACACACAAGGGGGCACAGGTATACACAGTCACATACCGACACATTTAAATTCATCTCTGAGCTCATACCTGCTGGGCATAACGTCTGTGTAATGTACACCAGCAACACACACACACACACACGTACACACACACTGCATTGCCACATGCACACAAATATGCACCTGGTTAAAACACATAAACAAGATGACATGCATGTAAGCATTTGTAGTTTGTAATGAAAGGAAATCTGTGATCTGCACGCATGAAAACTCAAGGCGCTTCCCTCTCAACGGCAACTTCAACTGAAAGGCGGAGGGGAGGAAATGAGCCGATGGTGCGAGAATGAGATGATAAAAACGAAGGCTGCTATGAGACAGAGCTCAGGGAGGATGTCAAGGCTTCTTCCATCGTGTGTGTGTGTGTGTGTGTGTGTGTGTGTGTGTGGGTGTGTATCCATAAGAAAGAATTATTTCTACACTATTGACCAGCTGCTCCCTGTACTCCCCTTGTCCCAGCAGGGTGAGATCGTAAAGACCACAGCTGACAGGATCAGAAACCATCAAAACGGAGACCATCTTGTAGTGAGATCACATCAGCCACGTCACCATGTTCACGTCCTGACCCATGACTCCTCAGTACTGATGGCTGTATTATTACATGAGCCCACACCCATTTTCAAAATTGGCCTTCATCTTTATCTCAACTACACATATAAAATGTCACGACTACACTTTACATGGTTGTGATGCCATCCCGGTGACAATATATGTCAACAGACAGACAGACAGACAGATCTGGCTAAATGCTCCAAACTGCTTCTGTGGTAGTTTCCACCACAATAAAGTCTAGCCCCTCTACCTCGGACCACAACCCCCTATGAACTTTGCCTTCATCTTGATCTCAACTGTGTACCTGGAAAGTTTCCTGACTGCATCTTGCATGGTTGTAATGTTATTATGAGAAAATCGATCCACATGCAGACAGACGGACGGACAGAAAAGGTGAAGACAATAGAGTGTTCCTGAAACGCGGTCCCTTTGGGCAGACAGGCAGACATATCACCACTTTAATACTCGAAAATCAGTTCTGTTTTATATCACGCTACAATTGGTGTCTCCGGGACCACGTTTCGCCATGATGACATAAACACGCAGCGTCACAAAGTATAAACATTAGCAGCCACTGATGCCTCTGCGGCTGGAAACAATGGAGGAATTTTCTTTAAGCTCTGTTCACCATCGTTCCTTTCTTCATTTCATTGCGCCCTTTGTGTTCTCCTCCAACTTTCTCTCTTTCCCTCCATACACCCATCTGTTTTTCCCTCACCTCTCCCACTCGCTTCACTTTCTCTCTACGCGCTACCAGAGCTTTGCAGACTGCCGCGGCGAGCTCACGCAGTCTAAATATTTAAAGGTGGGGAATCACTTTAAAGCTTCAAACACTGCGCCTCTGAGCCCGCCGTCCAGCCTGTCTGACATGGGCCGGTGTCAGGCCCACCGCATGCAGCAGTCAGACTCTGGATCCGATCCCCTCCAGCAACTCTTGATCTCTGTATTTGATCAGAACGTCAACCAGAACTTGGACGGGAACGGCCCCATCAACCGCTGTCAGTCGTAACACCTCAGTATGGTGCAAGGAGACAGACGGACGTCGTGCCGCATGCATAGGAAGTGAAGTCATTATGGAGATGAGGAATGAGTGAGAGTTGTGGGAGGGTGAGGGGAAACACTGCCATTATTCCTCCTCTACGAACCTTGCGCCGGTCTGAGAGGTGGAATTTACCATCCTTCCCTTTTTTAGATTTACACATCAAGTGAAAGCAGCGCTCCGTTTTCAAGGCAGCGGTTCAACTATTTCTGAAGTGCCGAGGGTAGTTGTTTCTCCGGCTCCGCTCTGTTAATCCAAAGGCTGCTGTGTGATTTATAGAGGGATCCCAGTGCTGTAAAACTCTAAATGGAAATGCACAGCAAGGCGCGGAGATGCCGGGCTTATTAAAATCTTTTTTGCATTAGTCATATGTTGTTCAAGGAAAGAATGCTGTGCAGGGTAAGCCAGAGAGAGGCTCGCACCACATACAGTTACATGAATACATGTATGCAAAATGTAAAACTGTTAACACTGTTAACAGGTGGCAAATTAAAAGAAAACCTTGAATAAATCAATGGAACCATAACAAATGTGTCAGCCTTTACAGTCCACAGGTCTCAACACACAAATGTACTCTTCACTAAGCCCTGCTGCTGTAGCTGCTAAATACGCAGGCTTTTGGCAAAAAATGCCTACTGCTGATAGGAAACGTTATCAGCTGTAGCGAGCTAGCTTAAGCTCATGCTAAATCCAGAGCTGCTTGCAACTCAATCTCCATCTGAGCTGCGCTAATTCATCTTTATAATAACAACCCTGTAAAAGGGTTTTAAGGGTGTGTTTTTTTACATGACTTGTATACACACATAACAAAGTAGTTGTCCCTATGCATGCAACACTAAAAAATACTATACATGAGCTTCAAGAAACTTTTTATAAACATGAATGAAAAAAAAGCTACCCTATGAGGAGACAGTACAGATTTCAAAACATTTTTTAACAGATGATAGTCACAGCTCATTATCAATACCGGATTGTTATTTGAGCCAAATATTGACTAGTAGTAAACTAGTCAACTGGACAGGCTATCGATTCTAGATAAAGTTAGGCCTGAAAAACACTGTTTAAGCTATTCAACCAGTCATCCACACCACCCTTCAAACTCTTGAACCAAGTATGGCTCCTAGTAGAGCCCAGTGTTTCAGCATGTGCTGAATTCCAAAGCAGGCCTGCTGTAACAGATACAGTTGCTAAGTCACGAATGGATAATCTCTGTTTGGGGAGTAATATTTAGCAAATTAAAACACCTACGAGATTTTTTCAGACCAACCGGTGGGCAGCTTTCTCAACCAGCACCATCGAAACACCAACTGGAATATTTTATGAAGGATTGGTGTTCATCACAGAGCTCAGATGAGGAGGAGCAGCGACGTTCTGGTGGCACATGGTGGTCCAACACCTCACATTAGTTTTTCCTTTAATTTGTCACCCGTTTGACGCCTACGCACACATGCACAAACACATGGAGATGAGAGGAATTTTCCCCATCATCTGCGTAGGTACGCACTCGCACGGGAACACATTCCCAAACAAATCTAAAGAGGAACACGCCCCTGTCAGCTATAAAGTTGTTTAATTTTCCCCTCTCTTCAGTGTATTCTCTCCCTCATCTTCTCATCTCTCTTTCATCTGTTGCTCAAATGGCTGTGGGGCAACAGCTTGTGTTTGTTTAGATCCTAATGTAGCAACAGTACCCAGCATGCCTTCTGCCTGGGTGGAGGATGTACGTCAATGCAATCCTTCTCGCCCTCTGATCACGCACTGCATCCATCCTCCTTCTCCACCTCCATCCACTCTCTCGATCCATCCTCCATCTATCCTGTCTGCAACCTTCCTCTTTTTATACAGTCGATCCACCACATGAGGGCTAATTTCCCCCCTACACCCTCCCGCCCTCATGTTTTCTCCCTTCATCTTCGTGCTGTTTGTGCTCTGATTGCAGTCTTCATATGAGGTGGTCTGCTTGCAAGCCATGTTGGATTTTTCTTTTTTAAACCACCAGTGTGCATCAGTTGATCCGTTGTTTACACAGCGTAATTGCAAACACATTTGTTTGCGCAAAACTGAAAAATAACATAATTCTCTTCCTGAGAGTTTTCTTCATTGTTGGATCAATCTAAGTTTCCACTCTCCCCCCTGCGCTACAACCAGCTGGTCTTTGCACTTTGGAGGCTATCCAGAGGGATGAAGAAACAGAAATAAAGGGAGCCGCGGTGAGCCTGTGATGGAGAGTATGGGAAAGGGGGCTAGAAAGATAGAAAGAGGAGCGCAGGCCCAGGCTGGGCGTGAGTAAAGAGGTGCTGACACGGCTGGAGTCGATCCTGGGTGGCGACCAGAGAGACATGCTGCAACAATACAGCCGTCATACACAAACTTGCATGGGCAGACGAGAGGCAAATAAACAAACAGAGGATGGAAGACAACCAGACCCAAGCACAGATGCTTTAAAAAGACATGATTCAGTCTGGGAAAACCAAACAGATAAAGAGATATTCCTGAGACAAGAGACGGCTACAGTAAACACAGACAGACGGAGGCAGAAGTGGAGTACATCAAGTCGCTACTGTAAGTGAAAATCAGGATGGAGAGCTTATTAAATACAGGAGTAACTGGGTCATTAACTCTGCTCTCAGGAGCCACAGGAGGGGAAACACCCTGTAAGGTAGTGTACACACTGCAAAAAGTCACACTCGCGCCCACCGAAAAACCGACTCCTTTTTTAGCAAAGAAAATACTCGAGGCGTATCTGTGTTATTAGAGCGATGACAACAAAGTGGCAGGAAGGACCGGCGGGTTGGGTGTTATGTGAAAGTGGTTAGAAGCCACATTACCACAATTTAATGTTAATTTGTCTCTCAACTGAGTGAAGTTTTCAGTATTTATAGTAGTTCAGGCTTAATTTAACACATTTTGAGAGCCCTATACTGTCCAACTGAGCACTGTCTACGGGCAAATCATGGCGCCCCCTCAAAGCATGCTGTTCAACACAGATTATTCCCGTAGTGTGAGGGGCTTTACAGATCCATGGGTGTCTGTGGCTCAGGGGTAAAGCCAGCGTCCTGTTATCGGAAGGTTGCTGGTTTGATTCTGTGTGTCGAAGAGTCCTTTGGGCAAGGTACTGAGCCCAAAACTGCTCCTGATGTGCTGGTCAGCACCTTACATGGCAGCTACCGCCATCAGTGTATGAATGTATGTATGTATATGAATGTATGTATGAATTAATGTAAGTCGCTATGGACAAAAGCACCTGCTAAATACCTCAAATGTAAATGTAAATCCAGTAACCTTCCGGATCTGTGCTCATCCAATAATATCACATATGTTTGATATTTAATCTGGACAATCACAATAGTACTTTTCAAGATGGACCACAACAACCATTGAGAGAAGCAGCTCATGATACTGCAAAGCGGAGGTAAACATTCTAGCCCGTGAGGCTAACGCTGAGCTAAAGCTTAAACTCTTACCTCCAGTTCTGTAGAATAGAAAAACTGTGGCTACCCACCCATCAAGACTTGTTTAACCTTCTGCTTGTGTTTGTTTCTCACTGCAACATGTTGCTACAGCAAGTTGTTGCACTAACATTCGTTAATATTGAATGTGTCACATGTCGAAATTGTACCAAATTGGACACTGCACTGATATGTGAGTAACAGACAGACAAACAGACAGTCAGACAGATTGACAGAGATGTCATGCTTCAGTTAAATAAACTTTGCACTTCACATTTGCTTTACCAGATTTTTTTTGAGGAAAACATAATCACATCCAGGATTTATGCTGAATGGTGGACATACACAGTGAAGCCCAGACTGTGGTTGGTTTTACACAACAAACTCTCTCTGATTAAGGTCACAGAGAAAGAATATGGTTTTGATTAAATGTTAATAAGTAAGTAAAACACATCCTGTCTCATGCTTCAAGTCCCTTTTGACTTTTAACCAAGATCGCGGTCTTTCCCTAACCTTAACCAAGTGCTCTGAGTGTGTGCCTAAACATAAAAAAAAAAACAAAAAAAAAAACATTAATCATGGAAACTAAGGAGCTGCTCACAGCTGCAAGACATCATGTGAACGCTGGTGATGCAGCATAAGGAAAAAATAAGAACTGAGTCTTCGGAATAACATTTTGCTTTCTCATTGTTGTGTTTAATTGGCGGTGACCTTCGCATTCATATGGTCCTTTTTCAGTTTAAACAGAAAAAATTAACTACACCTTAGGGCATTCTGACACACAAGTTTCTATGCTACATTTCTGATAAACCACTACTGGTTTTGCCTTCAATTTCACTTCACTTCCTGTGCTCTGACGGATTTTAGAAAACAATTCTCAGGCACCTGATGTTTACAAAAGAACACATAAAAGCTTCCGATAGACATTTGTTTGCATGCAAAGTGCAATAGGTTACTGCTGTAAGTAACTTGTAAGAGTTACACAGCAGCGGCATGTTTTACAGTGTAGCACGGATGCAGTTAGCAGCGGGGGACAGATTAGGAGTCAGCTGACCTCTCATTACGTCGTGGCTAATGAAGCTGTTCGTCGGGCCAAAATACTCCACAAACAGACACACCAGCCCAGCCTCCCACACACACCATCACATATGGAAAGAGCTATTATCTCTGTGCCCAGTCAGTCAACCACACACAGGGATGAACCACACACAGTCACAAACAAACACACACGCCTCTGCTGTCCGATGAAAAGCTTGTGAATACGATTTTTCCAAAAGTCCAAATTTTGAGGTACTCAGAGAAACATTTTTGTTTCTTTGACTGATTTTGCTAACTCATGGGGAACTGAACAATCCCTCAATTAAAGTTCAAACATGGACATTACCAACATTTGAGAATTGGTGGTTTTGACATTGAGGATGACAGTTTGTTTGTGTGTGCGAGGGAGCACGCGTATATAAGTGCACGTTTGTTGCCATTTGCAGTTTACTCGTGTCCCCTCTTAGCAGACAAAAGTGTTTGCGTTGCGCGCCTGTTTGCTTGTGTGTACAGTAGGTTGTTTAAGCAGTGGGTTGTGTGTTTACGGGATCCTGGAAAACGACAAATGGGTGAGCTGAAAGGAACACTCAGCAGATTGAATGTTTAAAGAATGCCGGATTTACAGCAGGTGTGTCTCAGTAAAATGAAAAACACGTGGTCATCAGTTGGTTGTGGGGGGGGGGGGGAAACTACCATTTCATCATGCAAACAAACAAACATACACGCACGCACGCACGCGCACACAGACACAGACGTAGACACACACACACACACACACACACTGCTCTGCCCGGGTGTGTTATGCATGACAGCAGAGCAGAGGAAATCAAGTGAGCACATCAAACAGTCAGCTTGACCTCACACCCGGCAGAACACACAGGAGGTGTTCTTCTCTGCCTCTGGCCTGCAGAAAATTAATGAAATAGCTGCTTGACACAGATATGAGGGTGGTTGAATCTGTCAGCATGCAGTCACTGAATGAGCTGACTTTGGCCCCTGTGTCTTGTTAGGAGAAAGGGATGAAAGAAAAGAGATGGCAGTAATTAAGCTGGTATTTGTGTAGTGGGACTTTATATACATTAGCAGTCATTTTCTCGCATAGGATTATGTTTAAACATAATTAGTATTTGTCATGTTGCAATATAAATCCACCAGCTGAGTTCATCTCTGCAGTTTATCTACAAAATACATTTCCCAATATGGCTTTATTTGGTAAAACAAGATCAGACATGGGAACGATGCTCATAATGCCAATCAGATATGATGTTTACCATGTTCACCATCATGCTCACATGTATTCATTAATGTTGACGGAATGAGGGCAGTGAAAAAACTGATTACTATTGTTTATATTACAATTAGTCTTGAGGGGAACTTAAATGTCTGTAAAATGTATTTCTGTACAGAATTTCATTGCCATCCATCCATTGGTTGTTGAGCTGACGTGATGGACCGACCATTGACTTATAACTGATAAGTTAAGCCAATGCAGAAGTGCATTAAACCTGTCGACTCCACTGGTTTTGTACAGCAGATTGTATAAGCATGTAAGAAAATGACCCTACTTCTAAATTGATTTTTTTGGCTCAGTAAAATGTTCCTGAATGAGTTTCTGATCACAAGTGTTAGTTTCAAGTCGTCTACGATACAGAATGATATTCATTTTGTAAATCATAGTCCCATTTAAAGCAAAATAGACGAGAACGCAGGGTATGCTTTAGGGCGTGGCTACCTTGTGATTGACAAGTAGCTGCCACAGTGTTTCCTTCAAGCTACAGAAAACCAAGATGGTTATGACTGCAATGCCAGACTGAAAGGATCACGTCCCAGTGGGTATATATTTTGGACCAGCACTGCTAAGAAAAAATATTGTTGTAAGGGATCTAATTGGGACTTTTTGCTTATTGTCTGTATGTTGCATTGACAAGATCACTTGTGGCTGTCATAAACTTTGGTTTCTTTTACTGTTTAACAGTTCAGTTTAAATCTCCTTACTGAGAAAGTTCTTGAACAAACAAGGATATGAAATATTTCCCAACTTCTGCCTTTGTGAGGATATTTTAGTCTGCATAGGTATAGCAAAACAAGAACACACACACACACACACACACACACACACACACACACACACACAAATACCAAATACATACACCCACCTTCAGCCAGACAAAAACTCACACCCTCCCCTCTGTGTAATCCCATCTGATCTCGCCGACACTCTGTTGTTAGAAGCCTCCTTTCACTCGGCAGCCTATCCCAGCGCTGCCTTTGAACTCGGCTGCCAAGAAAGTGTAACACCGCGTGCCTCTTTCTTTGACTTTCAGGAATGATCAGGAACATTATAATGATAAAATTGGCAGGGGGTGAGGAGCTGAGTGGGAGCAGAAGGCCTTGACAAAAAGCGAGTGAGAGGCTTGAATATTGTCAACGTGTCGTTAATAAGCTGCAGGAGAGAGCTGAGGTGTGTGGGTGTGTGAATTCCTGCGTGTGTGCAAATGTTTGCATGTGCAGGTTTGTGTATGTGTGTCAGGACAAATATGAGTTCTTCTGTTAGCGGGGGTGATGTCAGGCTACATTACATCTTATTGCTGGGTTGAGTGACATGCTGAATTATCGGCTGACGGGAGAAATAAAAAAAAAAAAGGCTTTTATCAGTGTGGGGCTGAGGCCCACATGTTTGATGTTTGTCTGAAGGAATCATATACAAGGTGACAGAAAGAGGCAGAGGGGCGGAGAGCAGACGGGAGGTTGAGTGCTGACAATATGGGGTCATTACAGAGCAACAAGTGGGCCAAGGAGATGAAGAGAGACCTTATATTTGAACAGTCCCGGTTGTCTCACGGATCATCCAAATCCTGTTTCTTGCTCCTGTCTACAGCGGGACTGTAACCGCCATAAACACGTATCCCTGGATGGAAAAATATCATCTTCGGTGGAGGAGGCCGACTGAATGTCGAGCATGTCTAGTGTCGATCCTGGGTCCAACATTAAGAGATGTACTTCGAGTGTGTCTGAGATCCCATGACGTAATTTTCTTAGAATATGTATGAAGTCAAGTCGGAGTTCCTTGTGTGAGGATGATGCCAACAGAAAGGTCAACATATCAAGCCAAGAGTTATTACAATTCATCCTGAGGGGGACATGAATGTTTGTACCAAATGTAAATCCATCTAGATGAGTGCCGATTGTTCCGACAGCCCACAATCCTGAAGCCCCAACAGTCGAAAGATCTGGACCGTAAGCCCATCACATTATTCAGAAACAAACGCCCACTGCTGCAAAAAGCAACATTAAACATGTGGTTACATTCTGTGACAACAATCACAGTTTGGTTAGGTTTAGGTATTAAAGATACTTGGTTTTGTTTTGGTTTGGGAGAAGTTTGGGATAAAATAAGCAGATTAGTTACATCTGTTAATTTATACACGTAAGATCATAATACCATAGTGTATAACGTCAGAACAACAGGCCTTGTGAGCAATAGGCATTGGTTTTCGAAATAACAAGCTGTCTGAACTATCGGGGTTTTGTAATGGTGGACAGTCAGAAACATGAAACGTGGCATGGTAATATCATGTAGATGTTATTAGCATCAGGATGTTTTTTCTACGAAACAGCATGAGGCTTTATTCAGTCATATGGATAAAATGCATGGTGAAAACAAAACTGGTTTTAACTTTTCATGACTTTTGCCTTTTGTCAGGTCACTTCTTGGGGAACCACAGTGTGCTGGACATCCTGAGGCAGGAAGGCTACGAGATCGTCCACATGCCCCCCGATTACCAGGAGCCAGTCAAAGAGTGAGTAAGCAGAGACGTGACAGATAACAGACCATGAAATTTGATTACATTTCTGCGGTCATAAAGAAAAAAAAAACATGAATCTGTTGTTGAAATCAGGAAGAGTAGATGACTGCTGCATCTCAAAAGGTTGTAGATGAACATACACATTATTGTGTTTTGGCTAAATAATTCCAGTGTAATTTAAATATAAGCACACAATGATTCAAGTCAACATGTAACAGTTGAAACCTTGAGATGCTGTTAACCTGACAAGATAATGAATGGAAAAAAGGGCCGGCATCACACGATAATGTTATGGTAATATGAACTGTGAAACAGAGCATTTTAGCACTGTTGGCAGGCGTGCAGATACATGTGGACATAGATCAACAGAGCCCATCAAACAGAGAGAGAAAGAAAGCCAGTCCACATCCATCTTATTCTCTCTAGAGTGGAGCTTTTTAACCTCGGTGGATTTATTGAAGTGCGATGCAGATTGTGCTCTGTAACAAATAA
This sequence comes from Sparus aurata, assembly GCF_900880675.1. NCBI lineage: Eukaryota > Metazoa > Chordata > Actinopteri > Spariformes > Sparidae > Sparus > Sparus aurata. The sequence goes on from NC_044197.1 coordinate 13,501,571, forward strand.
AGCTCAGCTATGCAGGAATCCTTTGAAACCTCATCAACTCCCTCACCTTCCTCCTCCGCTGCCTCCCTTCCCTCCCTGCCAAAGGCGAGCTGCCAGCGGCGTTTCTGCCCTGTTCATAGCAGCCACCGGTACCGTGGTCAGCAGAAACACACGCACACATACACATGTGCGTGTAGGGGGAAGTGGAGGGATTGCACGGTGCCAAGGAGCAGGGCTGCACACACACTCAAGCTCACACAGAGGCTTGGCGTCCTGCAGCATTTCTAAAATCCCTCTTAATATCTCAGTGTGTGTGTGTGTGCCTTGTTTCCTTGGCACAGAGCAGCTACCCTCTCACCTCAGGGGTTGAATCAGGGGGACATAAAATGGCAAGAAAAAGCCTCTCGATTCAGGAAAAAACAAAGCAATCACTTTAAAACCCCTATCTCCATCCATCCATCCATCATCCATCTAGAACTTCTAACTGCAAGCTTCAGCTGCCTCTCTATCTCCCTCCACCCTGTTTGCAGACTTGTGGGCTTCAGCCAGTGGTTCTGGTTTAAAAAGCTGACAAGTGGACTGACTGACTGTGGTCAGGAAACACACAACCACACGACCACACACTTACACGTGTGCATGCACTCAAGACACGTTCGGCCCTCCGATACAAGGTGACATGATGGGTGGAGGAAAAACACCACAAGATGGCTGCACGAGAGGTGTTTATGAAAGCTGTTAGCCTCAGACCAGAGCCGATTGGCAACAAGGTCTTGATGAGTGATTACATGACTGACAGACAGACAGAGCAACGGGGTTTGGCTCCACAGTAGCTTGACCGCGGGCCCGGAGCTATCATCACCCTGACCATGGGGGTTTCGAGGCCGTAAAAGTAGAAGTGCAGATCATCAAATTTACGATGATCGGAGAGAGAAAACTCATTAGAATGAGCAGCAGTGGAAATCATGACTAAGACCCATCATATCATGTTTAGTAATATATATTATATAATATATATATATATATAATATGATTCAGTAATCTTAAATGTTTGACATGAGCAAGGAAAATCCACATTTTACTTTGCTTGTTTCATTATGTGGACAGTAGGTTCTTTCTTAAGTTTCACCCTGGAAGACAAGGTCACATGCCAGCCACACTGACAGGAGAAAGAACAAGAGAGGAGAAAGTATGAGTAATGGGTGGAAGAAAGAGAAACATGGCAAATGATTTTTTTCGAGGAGAGGCCGGTGCATTCTGGGTGGTCTGCTTTGGGCAGATGTCAGTTTTGAAGCAACTGTACGGCTACAGGAGTTACAACTTCCTATAATGCTGCCTGCTGGGCATTTGTGCAACTCAGTGCAGCGTTTATAGAGCAAGGCGTCCTATGTGGGATACATGTTCTTGATTGAAGTCAACAGTTGTAAGTGGAAAGCAATAGAGTGGTCAGAAACCACAACCAATAACATTCGCCTGCAGTCACTCTGAAAGGAAGGAAGCCTGTATTTTCAGTTTTGACCCGCTCAGAGACACAAAAAGCTTATTTTCCATCTAGAAGTCAAAGGTTTGAGTGATACCTTTGTGGATTTATGTGGCCACATTTTTCATTTTAATGAGTACAAACTGACTCCACATCCTCTCTATCTGGTTTTTCACTTCTGCAGGAGTAAGCCTGCTGGAGAGCCTGCAGCAGGTTCCAGCGAGGAGGACACTGACCCATCTCCCACCAGCTGGCTGACCAGTTTACCAGAGATGGAGCTGGATCTGGAGGACCCGGACAACATGCCTGACCTTGGAGACGAGGAGCTGCCCCACATGCTGCTGCCCGACAGCCTGAGCCAGCTAGAGGAATTCGGACGACACAAACGGCCACGCAAAGTCCACCGTGGCCATGGCCGACCCCGTCTCTTCAGCGACCTGTGGGTTCGCATGGGATCAGATAGGTGAGATATCTATTGTGATTGGATTACTATATTAATTTAGTATCATTATTCTAGCTATTTCAGCCATTCCATTGTCGGGACGAAAACTCCTGCACACTGTTCACTTTGCAACCTTGCAATCAACAATGAATTTTAATAATAATAATAATTAAGCCTTCGTCTTCACCTACTCACCGGAATCAGCACTTACTTCAGAATGATAAGTTAATGCAAAAAGCTTATTTATTGCCAGTTTAAGGCACTCTGAGGTTGTTGTGGGTTTTTTTGGAAATAGCAGATGGAGTGATATTCATGTAAATTAACACATTTCAATCAAGAAAGGAAAGATCATCATTGTGTTGGTCACTTTAAATGGTATCAGATATGTTAGAACACTTGTGTGACTAACACATCTGACAACTCTTTCTGGTGCGTGATTCAGATAATACGGTGATTATAGATCATAGCGGGTCATTACAGAATAATTTCAAACAACTTTTTTGGATATTACTGTGAGTTTAATAAGTTTCACCACTGCAGATTTAGCAGCAACAGCTTTGTAGTCACACAGGCAATTTTTAGATGTCAGAAAAAAGACCTGATGATCTTTTGTGATAGTAAATGAAGAGTGTCGCTTGGTTGGTTGAAGAATCAGTTTTAAAACATTACTTAGGGAATTTTTTGATGGTCGAGTATGATCAATTGATAATAAAAACAATTGTTAGTTGCAGCCTTACTGTCACTACTCACTTACATATCGGACGATGACAACTAGCAAATATTCACATTTAAAACGGTAGAACCAGTAAATTTTTTAAGATTTTTCCTGACCACAGTTGCTAAACCCTGATTGCGTGTGTCCTCTGTCTTCCAGCACTACTCCACCACCCAACGTGAGGATAATCAATGGCTACGTGACAGTGGACCCTCCGCTGACCCATCAGGAGCAGCGCAGACGGATGGAGATCTACGCCACAGAGCGACACCACAGTCCTCCGGCCTCCTCCACTCCGCCTAACTCCAGCTCAGCCCAGCCGGCTTTGGTCTACAGCTCGCTCACGCTGTCTTGTATTTTAGCCTGGCTGCTATCACACATGCTCTTCACCTCCTGACCGCAAGACAGCATTATCTCACAGACAGACACTGCAGACACCTCTGCGTCCACACAAGAGCAGTGGAATGTACTTGATAAACAAGGAATGGCCGTCAGCACGTACAGAAAAGAGGTGGGGGACAAGACGTCCTGAGGCAGGACAATCCTGCTGTCGGCCTCCACCTACAGGGCGGGGTCTGCTCCAGCCTGTCCTCACAAACTTGACACTTCTCAAAATGTCTGGAATAAGCTCTCAGCCATGACACAAGCAAAGAGCGGACTGTGATGCGCTCTGAAAGGGTGGAGTCTTCAAACCTCATGAAAGTATTACGGTAGAATAACAAACACATAGCACAATGAAGACCTGTACACTTTGAAGATAGTGTGTGGTGGAATCCTCTACCTAATAAAAAAAACTGTAATACTGCATAGAAAAATAAAAGGCCGACATTAACAATGAGAATAGAACTTACTAATAACAGTTGTAACTCTGTGATAAATGAGTTGAATGCATACAGTCTAACAGTACTGCGTAGGAGGTGGAGCACTTGGCTGCCACTTTTTGTAAATTGTGCATTTTGTTCATAAAGAAATATTGTATATTTATTATTTCTGGAAGAAAAGAGTATATTTTCTTGCTTTTTGAGGATGAATGATAAAATAAACATTGAAAACCATGGAGGTGTTTCGAGATTTGTTTTTCTTTGATCATTCACACCGTTTATGGCAAAATCGTGGAGGCTAAATAGAATCAGAAAGAAGCCGGCAACGAAGAAAGACAAATTGCCCCGTGTGTTCTGTACACAATCCTTTTATGTGTTAATTTAGCCGTTAAATTTTACTGTTGATAATTACGGTATAAGCTTTCCTTGAATGACATATGCGTCATGAATTTATTCATTCATTATATCTACATGTTGTTGATATTTGACGTGCACGGTGTCCATTTATGAACCCAGGGGTAAATGTGCATGTGTGACGCTAAATTTAGTGGCGTGTGTACGTTGCATTTTGGCAGATTATAAAGCTTGAGATGCGTCACAAAGAAAAACATAATAAATACCCATAAATGACATACTGCAAACATAACTTGCAACTTATTTATCATTTTAGATTAACGCAAGCATAGAAGGTAAGACATGTGCAGCAGGTAATCTCCATCTGCCACCTGCTGGATAAAGCTAAGAAAACAACTCACCCCGTACCTCTAATAGTAGTACAGTTGCATTGAACACCTCTGTGATAGGACTGTGAATCCATTTCTACCAGTCAGATAAATCCACCATGAAGTCGAGATCACCTGAACTCAGGAGTTAAAAAAAATATAAATGCAGTGAAGAAGGTTAACTAGGGCACGTGACGTCTGAGGGTTGCCGTTTTTCCTTACGAGGGTAAGAAACACAAGTTGAATTAAATATTGCGAATAATTATGAATTATGGTCCAAAGGTATTACAGATGTGGCAGCCAGAACCCAGAGTGCCCATGACAGAGGCCCTGGTTCATCCAACTGTATACATACAGATGACCCTATTCTGGCTCAGAAGATAGCCGCGTGTCACAGGGACTTGTGTTCTGACTACCAGATCTGGACCATCTCTAGATCTTAATAAAGGTATGTATGTGGGCCAAATGTATACGGCTGTTTATCCAACTTTGCTCTGTGAAGAAGTCTAGATGTCAGACCATGATGACTCTAGATCAGAGCGTTAACTGAATAGAAAACAGTCAAGGTGGCTAAAAGCTCAACATCCTTATACGATTTATAGTAACCCACTTTTCACGGTAAATCTGCTTTATTGCATGATGTATCATACTTTATACTTTATCAATACAATGAAGACCACTGAAAACTTCCCCCAAACCTTCTAAATTGATGACAATTTTGTGCCAGTGTGTTTAGCTTGGAGAAGTTGGCTTCTCATGATCACTTTTATCGAGAGAAATGGGAATTGAAAGTTAATTACTAAATTTCAGCTTATTAAAAAATATTCAATAAACCTGAATAATTAGCTTAAGTTGAATTTCTAATCAAATCTTTTAATTATTGCAGTCTTGTATCTGATTCGTTACATTACATCAACAAGGCTGCACAAGTAAAGGTCATGTGATGATATATTTAATGTCAAAAGGAGCTGTGGAAAAAGAAAACATCCATATCGACTAAACAGTCTTGTTGGTCGAAAAAGCCACACAAAGGCGGAGAGGCAGTCACAGGTTATGAGTCTGCAGGAAAGTACAGAAAAGTGAAAGATGAATGCTCTCCCATCACAAGTATCATCTAGCTGCCCTTGTGCAGATACTTGACCCCATGATGCTTCAGCTGAACTGCGTAGCAGTCAGAAGAATATTCTTCTGTACAATCAGCACAATGAATCCATGTGTTGAACGTAAATTGTTATATCCACATCCTGTCCCTCACCACTCAACTTCAATATGAAAGTCGAGTGGTAATTTGAAAATGTCCAATAACTGTGTTGCAGCGTAGTTAGAGCTTTTACCACTAAGTGGCGCCAGAGTCAAGAAATAAGTTGAGTCAGGCTCAAAGGTCGCACAGTGCAGTCTGTGTGACTGTTAAAAGGCCTCATAACCAGAGCCTGAGCCTGAAGATTCAGAGGTAGGACCTCCTGTTTGGATATTATATCTGAATATGGATGCATTTATTGACAAATTTCAAATAATATTCAAACAATAAAATTTTGCATGATAATTGAGCCAATAAAAAATATGTGATTGTACATTTTAGCCAATGAAAACTGGACTGGCTCGTCTGATTCATCCTAGATGGTGTTTATATTATATTTTGAAATGACTTAAGTTCGTTCACTATAATTCCAAATGTATGTGTAAGAGCAACAGATTTCTTCTAAATTAACCACACAGTTTTTTGCTTTGTTTATCATATTAACATGGTCAGAAAATATAAAAAAGACAGAAAATCAATTTGTTATTGTTTTAAAAAAAAATAATAATTATGTTAAACATTTGATTTACATATTGCATTAAATGTCAATTCAGTTCATATTTCTGAGCACTTTCAGAACAAGAAATTTTATTTCATGTCTAATAAAAAGGTGGGAAACATTATGGCTTGTTTAAACATTTCTGTTTGCTTTATTCATTTAAATTCATTAATTATGTAGGTCTAGCGTTAGATTTAAAATAAAATACATGTTACTGAATGCAGATGTTGGCTGTCAGATAATACAAGTCTGTTTCAGAAAAAAATACATATTTAAAAAAATAAATATTAATATTTAAGAGAGCACAGAAAATAAGTCAACCCGATAAATAAAACCTATTTTACAGACTGAACTTGATCGGACACTTATTAAAAAATCAATCAATACAAATAAAGTGAAATAAAATAAATATGTCTAAAGTAGAGTAAGTTTACTGCTAATGGTGAGATGCTTCCAAAACCTCTTAAGACATCTGAATTAAATGCTTATAATTAACATTAATTGGAACAGTATAAATAATTATGTAATTCATTTTAACTTAACACTTATCTTTCAAGAGAGCCTTCCCCTCTTCAACAGTCTCCTCTTAAACGATGAGAGAAAAAAAAGAGTGAAGAGCAAGTTTTTTAGAATAAACAGCTTTTTCGCCCCTTAAGCCAAGACAGGACAATATTTGCCTTCGCTAGAATACCATTTTCCCTGGACTTTGGGGTGTTGTTTGAAGGAGTGTTGGCCTTGACATGGTGCTCTGAGGGCTGACCCGTACTCTGCCGGGGACAAGCCGCCAGCCGCATATAAATAAAAGATTACAGTGGAAAATCAATTTCTGAGCAAACTCATTAAAAATGCCCCTCACCTTAAATGATTCCCATTTCCTTCCATTCAACCTGTTAACGCCTAGCTGTCCCTGAGAGCAGCCCCCACATCCCCACTGCCGCCGCCTCAATCCTCTCCCTCCCACCTCTCTTCCCTCCATCCTCCCTTTGCCCTGTTGCTCTCCCCCGGTGGTAATTACTTGCACAAGTCGTTTTTTGCCCTTTGATTTGCACCGTTTCACAAATGAAGGTTAAGTTTGTTTAACCGTGCTGGATTTGCCAGTCATGTTAAAGCATATAATGTGGCAGGTCCTTGGTTTCTCCACACACCTCCGGCACCCCCTGGCCAACCTCCCCCACCCCATCTCCTTCCCTGTTGGCCTGGGCCTCTTGGGGAGGGTAATGGGGGGGTGGCCTCCAAGGTTAAGGCTTACTGGGCCTGAGGAAGACTCTGCAGTGGATCAGGCTTCAGACTCATTGACTTGACTGAAAGCGGAGCAGGAAGTTGTTAAAAAACACCTCTGGTAAAAGGATTAAGAATCAAACTGCAGTGTTTGCCCAGAGAGGATAAGAAGGTGCTTGCGACGAGTCACTGGAATGATAGGGAAGAAGAAATAGGAGCACGATAAGGGATCATTTGTTCACTTTTCTCCAAAGTCTTGGACCTGGAAGCCAACTCTATTGACATATACATCACAATGTATATGATGCATGTGTTGCAATAAATAGCAGAAAAAAGAAGACAATAGTGAAAGACACACAAGTGTTGCAGTGTTCACATTTCAGGACCATGGCCTCATCTTTTATCAATAGCTCACAGAGAGTGAAAGTCACCGGAGCCAAGGTGAACATCGATCTCTGGCAGCTGGAGCTGTTGAGAGCATCTCAAGTGTGTGTTGCTTTGATCGTTGAGCCGCAGCTCACACACCGATCACAGCAATACCACACAGAGGAGTTTGTCATCATGCAAAGCCAACACAACATACGGTTGTCTCTGAGCTCATTAGATCTATTGTCCAAATGTGTATGTACTGAAAGCCACGCAAGAAGCTTTGTCTGGTTGTTGTTGAAGGATGTTTTCAAAATGTCTGTCTCTCTCTCTCTTTTTTTTAACACTGGATCTGTAATTGTGCATTACCAGGAACGTCTGTCTAGCCTCATCATGACCCTAACCCATCATCGTGACCGTTACCACACATTTGGCTGAAAGCTTTGATTCTCCGCCTGTCTAGCCAAGGGAAGCCATAAAGCTTCGGGAAAACAAAAGTGTGTTCAGCCCTGGGGCAGATAGCTCTTCTCCCTTTAGATAAACCTGCTGATAGTGAGAGGCAGAGCAATGCTCTTTGGTGAGCTCTGCTAACTCACAGTGCATCTGTGTTTGTGCTGGTTGAGACATTATTCCCTCTCATTGTCCCGAGTCCCCTTGAAGATGTGTAGTTTTGAGGCGTAGGATTGGCCCTGTGGCCTTGGAGGGCCTTAACGCAGGTCAGGTGCAAGTGTCTCAGAAAAGATGGCATCTGGTGAAGATATATGAAAAAAGCTTTGCACACAATAGAGTGGTCATGTTATATTTTGGCATTTTGATCAGTTACATTCACTGTTTCACTGAGCCTCTTCTTTTTTTTAAAAGATTTTTTCTGGCATAGACACCTTTATTAAGCAGTAGACAGATGGGAAACAGGGGGATGTGACATGCAGCAAAGGACTCCGGCTGGAATCGAACCAGGGTCGGCTGCGTATATGGCATGCGCTCTAACCACTCGACCACCTGCACACCACTGAGCTGCTTCTTGATGATTAAAACTTAATAACTGAAGGATAAAGCTTGTGTTCTTTTATTCGTATCAATCCCCGAAGGCACAAAAACCAACAATGAATTTGTATTTATCATTGTAACTCTTTCCCATGTCACTCCAATGTTATCCATGAACTCAGTTACTTTATTTGCGACGCAAGCTCAACTGTGAAGATCCGGAAGAGAAAATCCCATTCATATTCTTAATTATGTTACGTTGTTTGTGATTTCACGGAGAAGTACTACACTACCAATAATCTTAAAGTGTATGAGTGACATCCCTGATTGGTGTAACTTGCTGTCGAAATGTTTCTCACATCCACAAAGGTCTTCACGACTTTTGAACCCTTGTGATCAGATTGTTTGATTTCCCTTCCTGACATGTTCCCTTTTTCTTTAGAGATGAGAAAATATGTCGAAATCACTTGAAGTTCAGTTTGACGGATGTAGATTGGGTTAAGGGCCTTGCTCAAGGGCATCTTGCTGGTGGTAATGAGGGAGGGGCAAGAGCCTTTCATAGATTTATCCTGTCAGTCCTGTTCATCAAGCAGCATTTTTCTAGCCACCGCTATCTTTGTATTTCAAAATCCATGTCGCAAAGAGAAACAACAACACCAACCACCAAGCTAGCAACCTACAGCAAAAAAGGATAAAAACAAACAAAAGGCAAGTGAACAACTCTTACCTTTTCTTTTGAGGGGATTTTATGAGGGGGCTCACCTCCCCACATGCAAAACAAGTTAACCCCCAACACTATTTTGCAGGGGCACCCGGATTAGCCCCGCCCAAGACAATCATGATTGGTTTAAAGAAATACAAACAAGCCAGAGTATTTTTTTCCCCTAAACCAGAATGAGAACTGGTACAGCCAGCGCTGAAGAGATAGGTCTGGCTATGCGACACTGCTGTAAGTCAGGCCATGTACAAGTGTTTGTGAACTTCAAGTAATCAGAAAGGAATCATTTGAAATGGTTCATGGGATGAATAGTTTTTCACTCTAGAATTATATATGTACCTGAACTTATAAATCCGTTTTCCACATTTTTAGTTTTTGCCCCAATTCAACCCTTTTTATGGTCTCCATTCATCTCGCAGTTTGCTGGCTTGAATGGGAAATTCATTTCCGGAATGAGAGCTGTTCAAAAAGTGGGCGGTCACTGTTTGTCACCCAATGCAGCAGAATGGCTCTTTTATTTGTCTTTAGTGGCTGAGTATATTACTGGTTAATTTGGATGTTTCTGTATTTTTTTTTTTTTTATATATAATAAAAAAGACCATTTTAGCCTAATCCCCAAATATTGTGAATGAGGATACTGAATGTATCCATTGAAGAAAATATAAATTGCAGGCATAATTACGCTGGACACAAAATTGTAATTAAAGTACCAGAATATTAAACACAGCTATGTTACACTACTGGTTCTGTATTTCAACATGCAGCAGGCCAAAATAGTTTGTTTTTGAGTGCAGAGGTAGAAGGAGTGAATGTGTACCAAGGAGTGTAAAGTAGGTACAAAGGAGAGAGGAATACCATGTGTGCTTGTGCGCCCGTGTGTGCATGTGCATGTGTGTCCTTGTGTGTGCATTGAAGGGATGGTGGTGAGAGTGTTGTGTTTCACAGTTTTTTGCCATGATGCACTGCTTTATTATTCTGCACAAGGGGCACTTCACATGCGGAATGGGTTCTCTTTGATATCGACAGCAGCTTGAGGGAGAGAGTGCACTCAAAAACAGGCGCGGGCGAATTTATTCTGGGAAAAAAACAGATAGTTGTGTACTTCCCTGGCAGTGGTCGCCGCACATGCGAAGAGCCAACCGCTTTGATGCTCCAGCGGTGACACTCCACACGCTAATGAAATATGGTAATTACAGCCACATGAAAGCCCTCCTAGACAGAGCTGGAGAAAGGGTATAAAAAACAACAAATATGACTTTATCCAAAGATACCCACTGTGATTAATTCTCCTTTTCATAAACATATATTTTATGCCGTTCACTTGCGACAAAGCAGTGTGGGCCATCAGTTGACCCAGGAACTGGGGAAGGGGAAAGGTCTGCTGATTAAGAACCCTATTGTTCCCTTTCAATGGAAGACCCTGTCTGCTGGAGAACACAGGATGGAGGAGTGTGAAAAAAGACCTCTAAAGAGAGTGCTCTATGTGCTGTGCTCTGCTCTTCTAACTTTGGCCCTTTTCTTCGCAGCAGCAGATATTTTCTTTCAGATTTGAAATTCACCCAATCTGGACGGCAAAACTAACTCTGCAGCACAAACATTCGGCTCTGTGGAACTGCCTCAGAAGTCCCATTTGTGGAAAAACTGGTAACTTGATTGTGGGAGGTAAGAGATTTTAGAAGGAAAGTATTATGTTTAAAGTTTACACAATGGAAATTTGAGTGATATGCCTGCATTTTCCAGTCAAGCTCCAACAGTGCCAGATATTACACAGAGAAACAAATCAGAGCGCACAAGGGAGCGAACACAATGTGATATATCGTCGGTTCCCTTTTTTGAAAAGAGAAATGGCTGTGTGATTGTGCTGGAGGCTGGTCAGTGGAGCAGATTTGGATGGATGGTAAATTTGGCAGTAGGTTTGTTGGAGATGAATGAGGGACAATTTTGCGGTGCTCTATGCAGGTAAAGACACACATCCCATGAGAGAGTAATTTGGAGAGGTACACCAGGCAGAAACAGGGAGAAGGGGCAGAGATGGCATAGAGGAAAAATGTGAAAATCGTCAAATGGCTGGGAGCCCACCCCATCAGTGTAAACTATATCATACTGGAGGCTGGGAGGAGTTAGCATGACCTAAGTGAGTGTGTTCATTCCTCAAAACTTCAGTTTTGAGTTATAACAACATATTTTGCGACCATGAAAAATAGAAAGTAAAGCTAGAATGTTATAAGACGTTTGTTTTATTTTCCAAGTTTTGTCCAGCAGAATGAAATCTCATGATATATTTCTTTGCATTAATGGTGCAAAATTCTCTTGCCGATTTCTCTATTGCACCGGTTGACTTCCTGTACGAGTGAGGGCCATGGAGTCTGAATCTCAAGCTCCCGGCACTATGTAATTGCATCTTCTTATTTATTTTCTTAATTTGCACTAAAATGTTTCCTGATTTCGTTCTACTGTTGTTGTTGTACGGTGTCCTTAAATGCTTGAAAGTCGCCTTTGAATAAAATGCATTATTACTATTATTAATATTGTTATTATTATTACTATTATTATAAAATGTAAGAATCTCACTCTCACTCCTGCTAATTGTATAGTTGCCTCTAGTTAGTTAGTTCTGTTATCTTGGTTATCCGTGCAGCTAGCAATCCACAGTGCGAGCTCGGAGTGGTATTATAAAAAAGGTCAGGTCTAAGAGGGTTTGCATGCTATCTTCAGTCGATATCTCTCCAACACAATACATACACAGTTTTTGTTAAATGGCAAAAGTTGCTTATTGGGAAATGTGTGCACTCTTGGCAGTAGCTATGATGTGAATCTATGTGTAGCTAACTGTAAGTACTGCAGTACTTTAATAATATTAAGTATCTTCAAGGTTTTATCAGAATCATGTTCATTTTGGGGTAGTTTTTCAAGCCTTATCACAAGTCCATCTCCTATGCTAGTGTTGTATACAACCAACACTCCCTCTGTTCTCCTAGTGCGCACTGCTAGCTGCGCAGCTAACTGAGCTAACTAACTAATGGCAGCTTCAGTTAGTAGGAGTTAGCAGTTACTCTAGTGATATGCTGCCCCCTATATGTTTTAAATTCAACAGGTGGTCAATTGTAACATATTTCCCCTTTAAAGAAAAAGCGATTTTTCTGCGTTTTAACATTTTTGAATCATTGGGGTTAAGTGCTCAACTTAACAAAACAAAGGTCTAGTCATTTTTAGACATTTTAATTCAGAAATGTTACATGTTGTGTCTTTAAAAATATTTAATTTACGATGGAAACGTGAATTTGCTTGAATAGCTGTCACATGAAAACAGGTGAAGTCACAGAAGAGGAGAAGGGAGAGAGGGAAAAGAATACGAGGGGTGGAGGAGGCTGTGTGTTTGACCATCAGTGTTTGCTCACAGTCAGACAGCAGAGCAGCCCCCCATCCTGTCTCTCTCTCTCTCTCTCACACACACACACACACACACACACAAACTTGCACACTTTCGCCTTGCTGACCCACTCTCCCAAGGGATGGAGACCTCCACCTTCTAGAGGTCAGGGAGAAGGTGGAGGTCAAATGGGCTCTGATAAGTCCCGCTAATAGGAGGGTGTGTGTGTGTGTCTGTGTGTGTGAATAGGGTTGTGGGGGTCTGACCGGCTAACTGGGGCTAAAAGCTAAGTGAACAAACACCCGGCGATGCACTGTGCTGATCCACATGAGCACAGAATACACACACACCCACACACACACAAACCCATGCACGCCGTATGCATGCATGCGCACTCTTTAAGGTCAGAGCACAGGGTTAGAATGTTAAATGGCCAAGCTGGGGACATCAAATATTTTCCTACCCATCACTATCAGCAAACCACCTGCCCTGAAATCTTGAGCTTGTGCGTGCATGCGTGTGTGCATGTACAAGAGGGCGGCTGTGGAACATATATAGGCTGAGATGATGAAACTACTGAGACAACTTGGCTTTATTATACCACCCATGGAGTCAGACTGACATACAGACAGACAGATACACAGGGTGTGTGTGTGGGCGCCAGCAGTCGTGCCACAGCAGACAGACAGATGGAGTTTTGGGGGCTGCTCAGATAGGAGCTCATTCCCGCCCTGTGTCTCTTCTATTTTATCGCTCTCCTCCAGGTGTATCCAGGTAACTCCAAGGCCAGGCCGCTCTTAAAACCCGCGACAGTCAAGGTAACAGGTAATTGCGGAACAGTACTCGTAAAACAGCCTGTTTGCCGACAGCTGAACTCCGCCCTGCTTGTTTTTAGACGCCAAACTCGGCGAGGCAGGAGGTGGCAGCTCATAGGATGAGGTGACATGGCGTGGTCCTAACTCCTCTCCTTCTGTATATTATCTCCTTTTATCTCCTTTTTCATCTTTTGGTAACAGTAATTCTTTCATTTTAAATCCCCCTCTCTGCCTCTAAATGTCTTTGTCCCTGCCTCTCCCCCTTTCGGCGCTCCATATTTCTCTGACTTTATGAGTAACTCCAGCTCCCTCCCTCTTTTAATGTTTGATTCCAGGTGATAAGAGGAGACTGGGAGATGAGTCGGACTGCGCCGGTTAATGTGGTCAAAGGTCAGAGGCTGAGCTGGGGGAGTGAGCGTAGGGGCCGGCTGCAGTCAGTCCAAGCCGAGACCGGGCCGTACTCGGCTTTTGGAACATTAAATTGTGGATGGTGGCTCTTGGCCAAGCTGTCTGCACACCAGCCAGGAAAACATACATATTGAAGCAATTGTCCATATCTGCCTGAAGAGTCATTATCTGACAATCTATCAAGATATTGATCAAGAGTTTGTATATCTCTACTGTCACATGTACTTACCCTCTGAATAGCGATAAGATTACTACCTCTCTTTGCACACAGGCCAATAAACACAAAAGTACACAACCGCACGCACACACACACACCCACACAAATGTGTCCATATGAGCTGCTTTGTGTGTGTCTATTTGTGCATATAAAAACATTGTACAAGCATGTACAGTACACATGACTGGCTGTAACCTCGCAGTTTACTGTCAAACACAGTCACAGTCCATCTCCTCACATCACAATTGCTTGTTTGTTTCACACCACAAACAAACAACACGCTCTCCCCACATAGTGGTCATTGACACAGACCGGCTCCTCTCTCTCCACCGCGCTCCTCTTTTCCATCTTTTTCCTCACCCTCTTTGTCCTCTCCCTCTCTCTCTATTTCCATCTCTCATCTGATTTCGTTCCTCGCCCTGCTCCAGCCATTATAAATTCATTGTATGCCGTTGTGGCTGATTGAAGTGATGGGCTGATTCCTCAGAGCTTCCTGCCTGATGGAGGGTGCTATAGCAAATAGCCCAATGGGTCTGTTTAGATAACACTGACCTCTCGCAAACCAGCACCGCCGTCTGCTGTGAGCGGGCTTTGCGGGGACTCACCGTCATCCCTGAGTGGAAGGATGAACTAAAAAAAAAGGGGGAAATGGATTATTCACAAATGTTAAAGAAAGAGGGAATGTGTGAGAAAGATGAAAAGGAAGAAAAGAGAAAGAAAGATATGTAGGGGGGATTGGAGGGGGCGAGTAAAGGGAGATCTCGGGTGGGCAATGATTTGAAGCGTATTGTAACTCCCACCTGCCCTCTCCATGAACAAAAGTGTTAGTCATCATCAGGGTGAATTGTGAGGAGAGACAAGGGGACCGCTTCGTTGGTCCCCCTGATCTGCATTCTGCCCATGGGGTTACCAGGGTAACAAGTACAGTACACGGAGGGGCGGGGAGGGCGAGCGGGGCATGGAGAGGGCACTCACCCTTTTCCTTGGAAATGGATATTCATGCCTTTGTTCTGCGGGGGGTTACGATCGTGTTGATTAGGAATATAAAAAAATCTTGTTTAAACGGCCCGCCTCAGACATCATGTGGCCGGCCGGGGCCAACAGATCAGCATTCAGACACCAGCGTTCAGTGAAAACAGGAAGATAATGGAGAGCAAATTAATAACCAGCGAATGCAAACACTACATTTGTCCTGGTGAAATGAGTTTTAAAAAAGAGGCGGTGACCGAGGCTTAATTCCTTCCCTTTGACCACGTCGGTCTGTCAACCTTCTGTGTGAGCTGTCCAGATCTATTCTGCTGAAGGATGACCCAAATATTTCCTCAATTAAGATAAATTGTATCTCTTTCATGCTATATATTAATTCATTTGTGCATGTGTATTCTGTGTGTGTTCGTGTCCGTGGCCTTGTCCTTAAGTACCCACTTCATGATACACACCAAAACACACAAACTCCCATCTTGAAGTGTGCATTTAAAAATAATGGTCCACGGCGTTAAGCAACTCTTTGCACACACAGCCGGTCTTAAAAGTTACGGAGGGCAGTATTATGGCTCATCTTTGAAAGCTGGGGGGGGGGGGGCCTGTAAAACATCATTGCAACTCCTTCATGTGACAAGGTGTTTTACAATCGCACCATTAAAAGCTATTGAGAGAGCACGGGCCATATAAGCTAGCTAGGGGAAGGTAAGCAGCAGCAGCCAACGTAGGCGGCATGCTCTCTCTTCTCTCCTGACGCAGCACGGAAAACAAGGCATTCCTCGCTGCAAGGAGTGCTGCTGCCCTAAGATAATGTTGTTCTTTAATTAAACTATCTCTGCTGTGCCACGTAGAAGCGCGGGGGAGAAGGCACATACATGGTAACCTTGGGCGAACAGTGGAAAACAATGCAACGTAGAATATTGTGAGGCGAAGTGTTAGGGCTCTTTGTGTGGTTGTGTGTGTGTGTGTGTGTGTGTGTGTGTGTGTGTGTGTGTGTGTGTGTGTGTGTGTGTGTGCGTGCATTCATAACGTGCGCGTGTCTCTACTTTCCAGACTGATCGCCAATTAAAACAACCCGCGGCTCAGTCATAACATGAAACTGACTCCTTGCAATCACAGTTATGTATCAACCATCAGAGCTCATTACAGGAATCAGGTGATCGGCCTCTGAAGCAGCTTCAAATTACAAGATTAAAACCTGGAACTGAAGATTAAATATTGTGCAGCACCGACATCTTATATAACAAATAACAAAGACTGCATGGGAGCTGCAGAGATCAAGATAAGCTTAAATCAATACACAGGGGATTATTAGATATTTCAGTTAATGTGTTACTTGTGTTTTGTAGTGCGGGTGTTTGTTTTAAAACAATTTACTGTATGCAAATATAAACATTTGAGCACAACAGAAACAATGTTATAACAAGCTACTTTGACATCAACCAGTATTCATTTCTTTGCACTACTTGTACTGTTTACAGCAGGGCTGCCCGCAGGCCAAAGTTTGATTTGGCCCACCAAATGTTTCGAGTGGAAAGAAAATAAACATTTATTCAGCAAGTTATTATATTACCTGGTGTGTATGCTGGTTTATTTTTCATGAGGTGAAAGTTCCCTGTAATATGAAGGATGGATACTGTAATTATTCATTATTTTTTTTAATCTGAGCATAGCAGACACTTTGTGAGGGCTGTCAGTCAATTAAGGTGACTTGGTATCCCTACACCATTTTGCATCTACACAATACAACAGCCGTTTTATTTTGGTCTGTGGCCCACTGTCAGGTTTGAAGTGTTCCCCCCCCCCCCCCCCCCCGAGAAAAAATTAAAGCATCAATATCATATAAAATAAAAGTACTAAGCACTTACTTTTCAACTGATGGTGTTCAATACATTATAAATAGAAGACATCCAAGCAACGAGGTTTGTGTTTCTCCAGATCTTCAGTCTAAATTACTCCCAACTCCTGCTCTGTTCTGCTCAGTGACCACCTCTCCAAACCTGCTGCAGAGTTGTTTTCTTTTTCTATCCATATATCAGGGTTCACACTGGCCTGTGTGAGAGCCTTACTGGCTACAAAAAATGCAGATGAAAGGTTAAATTCAAACTGTACTGAGTAACTAAGTAGATTACATGGTGTATTGCGCATTCAAGTACGAGTAAAATTCCAGACTTGAAAAAATACTTTAAAAAGGAGCTTAAAAAATGACTTAGTCATTACAGTAATTTAAGTTGATGTAATAAGTTACTCCCACCCATGGATTTTAGAAAATATAATCCTGGTTTCTTTTCACAAACTATTGTAAGACACAGCATTATTCATTTATTATTTTTCTTTACCATCCTGGTACTTATTTATTCAGTTTTTCCTTACTGAATCTCTATTTCTGTGTAAGGAGGCTTCACTATAGGAACAATAATAATCTGCAGTCTAATTTAAAATATAAAACATATTATACATATACTTAAATATTATAATACATCATTTCAAATTATAGCTTTTGATATCATTTTTGTCAAATTACCTGATAAATCTCCCTTCAGCCCTTCAATATGTATTGCTTACCAAATACACATGAATCTGTTCCTCTTGAGGAAATTCATTTAATAATCATATTTAATCGATCAGGCGTGTTAACTACTGTTGATGGGTAAAATGTCTCAATAAAACAGAATTTAAATCCCATTATCATCATTATCTGTTTGAATTTATGGCGACTTTTTAGTGGGAGGCTGCTTCACAGTGTGGTAACGTGACCCGGGTGCGTTTCCTCTCAGCTCGGCTGCAGCGGCGGGTAAGACCGACTACTGCTGAGATTTGAGAGGAATCATTCCGCTATCTCTCCGTGTTGATCCGCGTCCTGCGGTTTTTGTCCGGCCGACCTCAGGCATCTGCTGCCTGACAGAAAGTTGGCACACGGGCCGCGGTGCGATTTCACCTGAGGAGCGCTGACTATAAAAAAAAAAAAAAAAAAAGTAACAAAGCATCGTCACTAAGTGAAGCTTACAGCACCGATGGTATAATCCTGCTACTGCTCATTCAGCCGGGGTCGACCTGCTGGTGCTGCTGCTGCGGCTCAGCTGATTTAGGAGGCTGCTGCCTCGGTGTTTCAGCCGGCAGTCGCTAGGAGGAGGTGTGAGTGAGGACAGAGGAGACCAGAACTGCAAACTCAGCTTCGGTGAAATCATTAAAAGACTACACCAAGAACCGAAAGTGAAGAGGAAAAAAAGAAAAGAAAAAATGACCTCATGAATAAGCGCATTGATTCAAAAAAGACTGACACATAACGAGTGGATAAGGAAAAAACTGGCAGCTAGAGAGTGAGAGAGAGAGAGAGAGAGAGAGGGAGGAGTACAAATATATATATTTAAATTCTTCAATTATAAAAGATTATAATTGAATCTCACCTTTGGCCTCTTCAGGGTTCAACCAGTGAGAAACTATGTGCAAAATATGGAGAGTGGATTTTATTATTTTTTTTCTATAAAAAGAAAAAGAGGAGGGGGTGTAGGGGGAGAAAATGTCGTTTAGGATTCAAGATTTTCCATTTGGCCGGCTGAAAGAGACTTAACGCCAATTGTCCTGCTGGTCATCTCACTCGATAGGATGCAAATGCGGAGGTCTATAGGGCCTGGTGCGGGAAAGCCATTGATTTGAGATGAATACAGTGGCTACTCTCAGGCCCTTCACGGTTATTAGGACTAATAGAGAAACATAAAATAGTGAGAGAGAGGAGCAGGGATCCGCACAAATGCTCTAAATAGCTGGCTACTCCACAGGCCTCTCGGAGAGTTTGGCTTGCAATTTGCATTCCTTTGTGTGACAACTTGTAATCCTCCCCTCAGCATGCCAAGAAACACACAACAGATTTATTGTCCCAGTCAACAAATCGTTTAAGTCATCCCAAACCTATTACAGCCTAATGCACAGGGATCCCCCCCACCACCCCTCCCTCCCCTTCCTCAGGCAGCCCCACACATGCACCTCCTCGTCTAGGCCACCGGAGGCTCGCAGACGCAGAGTGCCATGTGCGCGGCCGGGGGCCCCACGGCCCCTGCGCTTTGTTGGCCCTCCAGGTCCATTCAGACTCGATGCACTTCTGGAGCTTCACACCCTCTGTGAGCGGCTCGGGAGGTTGAGAGGGACAGAAACCGAGCAGAGGTTTGTGGCTCAGACAGTTTTGGTGTCGGGACAGCCAAGCTAAACGCAGACTACGACCGCTCCGGGGCCACACACACACACACGCACACACACGCGCGCGCGCGCACACACACACACACACACACACACACACACAGGCTGCATGCGCGAGAGATTTCACGCATTTGAAGCGCAATGCACCATTATTGCTTTTGAATAACTAAATCATAAACATACTTTTTTTTTAAATTAAATATAATCACACAAAACAGACACTCAATCGAGACAGGGAGGTCATTTTCTTAAACAAACAAAAAATCTGTCGGATATAAAATATCGTCTAAATCTAGTGTTCAGTCTTATTTGTCATCGTTGCTGTTTATTTTTCTTGCGACCATTTTTCCATCATCTTCAGTAAATCACCACGCGTCATATTGTTGTTGGGCACGATGACCTAAGCATGACAGCTGCTGTTTAGTCCTGTTATTACATGTGATGGGAGGGCGACCACATCCTCACGTGCCTGCAGGAAAAAACCATAACAACACGGTATTTTTTTTTTTGCCCGTCTGGGACTGACTGCTGTTTGTTTGTTGTGTCTGTGTGTGTGGGTGTGTGGGTGTGTGTGTGGCATCATCCAAAGCCCGTGAATGAAACTGCATTGGGGTTGATATGAATTGAATTGGGAGTAAAAAGGCAGATAATCAAAGAGCGAGGGGAGCGAGTGAAAGAGAGACTGCAGCCCATCTGTGTGTCTCGGCCCCGGCACCGCAGGACTCAAACGGCGGGGTCAGCCCCGGAGAGGGAGAGGGAGGAGAGGGGGGAGAGGGGGGAGAGGGGGGTGAAGATCTCTCCCCCCAACCAGTCATCTTCCCACAAACACAACGGCCCTTTGATTCGTTTGTTTGGACACACACATTCATGTCTAATTGTTGTTTTTCCTTTTCAGTGTACCCCACAAGGCGCACATGCATCATGCAGGACCGGCAGCGCATGTGGCATCGGTACTCCTCGGAAACCACACTAAACGCAGGGCCGCCGTTTCCCATTGCATGCAGAGCAGCAGGCTCCGGCTTGCGGCCCCAAACAAGTATCATTCTCTCTCTCTCTCTCTCCATCTCTCTCTCCCTCTCTCTCTATGGAGATCAACACGGCCATAATTATAACGGAAGTCAGCGTCCGTTTTAGCATCAATGAGGAGGAGATCCGAAAATATACGGGATGCATCCTAACTCCTAAGTCGCTTGAGTCACGCAGTCATGGTCTAGATTGTTTTGTAAAAAAAAAAAATTAAAAATTAATGAATGAAAGAAAGAAAGAAAGAAAGAAATTATGGCAAAAGTAGCTGCTTTCGTTTTTAAGCCTGCAAACAGACGCGTTGTGATTTGTTTTGCGCAAAATTAGGGGAATTATCTTGGCATCAATGAGAAGAAAAAAAAAAAAACAAGTAAAATTTAATCCTACAACAAGAAAGCATCATCACACTTTTATTTACACTCGTGAAAAGTTTCGGGGGGTTTTGATGCCATTATTCTGATCCACATGAGGACCTGCAGGGTGAAATGACAGCCTTTAACTGTGTGGCTGCACAGACCAGCCGCCCCTCACTCATTTATCACAACTTCACTGTTTCTCCTGGCAGCAGAGCCTCGTCTCACTATTTAACGACCATTTCAATGTCCGACACACGCCAGATTTAATTCTTATTCGTCTCCCCTAATCCGTCTTTATCCACACCATATATTGTTACACGGGGGCAAAAAAAACCTACATTATGCAGGTGTATGAAGGGGTTAAGAAAACACATTTTCAGTCGTTGTACCGAGGCGCACAACAGCATGAAAGATGCGCCATGCAGTCAAAGCTGAAACACATGTTCTCCATTTCCATACAGTCCCTGATGCTGCTGTGATTCATGGACCAACTCCTTGGCCACCAAGTAACATCATCCATTACATAAAACCTACAGAGAAAACAAAATCTTAATTGTGTTAATATAACTGGCTTGAGATAATTGATAGTTAAAATCATACCCAAAAGGTATGAGTAAGATATTTATTTATTTAAAATACATGCATTTTTTAAATTAAATAAATTGTAAGGTTAAGAATTAACTCACTAAAACTGGGCTAACAAACAAAATAAATTAGCTTATAAAAGGGCTTAAATATAAAAATAACAACTACAGCATTTTGGTCATAAATGTATTTTTTCTATTATTTCTGGCACTTTTATTAAAAAAATCAGTATCCAAAGAGGAAAAAAAAAAATCATACAGCTAACACATTTTACAAATGTTACATCAAACAGTATGAGCTGCATGTCAGTACAGCTGAAGTCCAAGTGGTGTGCTGGCATTAATTTATTTTGTCAAATTTAATTTTCTCCCAGAGTGCGTCAGGGCCAATGAAGCCTGCGTTTGGAGGGATGTTTGTAGTTGTACTTGGCAGAAGAAAAGCTGGCTTGTTTCAACATTGAATGACCTTGTGTTTCAAAGACTACTTTTATTTCATCTTTTTGAAAAATCATTTTTTTAAGCTCCTGAGCTAGGCAGGATGTCCACAATGTGGTGAAAGATTCGACAAATTTCCCAGTCTCTATGGGAGGATGTTTATTATAAGTTAAATATTCAAATTCACACCAGCGTTGTGCATCGTGTCCTTTGGTTTCTTCATTTCATTAGCAAAAAAATACGCCTTTTTGAAATTATGTTGAAAAATAAGGAATGTATGA
The DNA here is from genome assembly GCF_900880675.1 of Sparus aurata. Lineage (NCBI taxonomy): Eukaryota > Metazoa > Chordata > Actinopteri > Spariformes > Sparidae > Sparus > Sparus aurata. Next base: position 13,523,473 of record NC_044197.1, read on the forward strand.
ATGCAAAATATTGTTCAATAATTTCAAACATAAATACACTCCAGAAAAGCAAAGATTAAGTAGCAAGAGGTCAGACTGAAGGCGTTTTATTTGGAAGAACTGAAGGCCTTAATTAAACACATCTCCCTCAGGGCAAACGTGAAGCCAGAATGACCTAAGCAACATGAATTCCGTCTGAATACATTTGTCTGCACACATGCCCTTGGTTAGGTCGTCTCCTTTTGCGAGACTTCCCACAGATTCTCAGCGTAACCCAATCTGTCGACAATCAATACTCTGCCGAGAGCCTACTGAATAAATACATGATTCAATTATTTGGAAAACTCAGCAGCATGCAGCCCCTTTTTTTCATTTCATCAGAGGAGGAAATCTAATGTAGACTCAGATTTGGCGTCCACTGTTTTGCTCCAAAATGTTGTAAAAGAAAAACAAAATTGAGTTCTTAGTGCAACCCTTGGCATCATTTTTTAAACACCAACAACTATAAACATTTACATATTCCAGCCCGTCTGACCCAGTGTGCTGGTAGCAGAGAAGCAGGTGTTTTCTCTTGGTTCTTGAAGGGTCCCACTGTGGGCTTAAAGACTCCATCGTTCCCAGGTCCCCCATTCTGCAGGCCTGCTTCACCTCCTCTCTCTTCTGGATGGCCTGCTGCTCTCCCTGCTCTCCCCTCCCTCCTCCTCCTCTTCGTCTTGGGCCTTTGATCAAAGCTGGCCTCTCTGCCACAGTTGCCCATCAGGGGGCTCCTCACCCTCACCTACAACAACACTGCCTGCTGGGCGTCCCTCTCTGATGCACACACATGGGTGCAAACACACAGGGGCAAATGCAGGAACCCACACATGGAGACGAAGCACCTCCCCGAAAAAAACTACGGATGTTTTCAACTCAAGAATTATTTTTGCATAAGTTTGAACGAACTACAAAGGAGGAACAACAAAGCACATGTGTGAAAGAACAAGAGGTGTGCATGCGTGCGTCCCTCTGTGTTTGTGTGGTTATGTCAGTGTGCTGAGTTTAGCACATGGGTTCACAAATTCACACAGGTTCATATGTGTTGTTGCCAAGTGAAAGAGACAGCCAATGTTATCCAGAGTGCATGCTATGCTCCAACTGAGCAAACATATTATGCGCTGGGAGCTGCATTTTCCACATACAAACAGACACCAGAACAAACAAGCAGCACAGCTTGCTTACATGTGTAGGACTGTACTTACTTCCACCTGTAAGCTTTTATCTGAAGGGCCTGGTGCCCGAGTTACTTCCTCTTCTGTGCTTGACCTCAAAACTCCTCTCATTTGGCATGTGTACCCCCAATTATAGACATAAGAAACACTTTGGTCTGCCTTCCAGAGGCACTGGGAGCGTTCCAGTGCAGAATTTTCATAAACTCCTCTGTTCAACTCATCGTGGCAGTGAATGTTTGTTGACTTCTTTTCTTTGTCTTACTTGATGGAGCGCTGTTGGTTTCTCTTTGGAAATCCACTGTTCTTCTCCAGAACTGGAAGTAATCCTGTCGAAACATCTGGTGATGACTCAGGCTGCATATCAGATACACATCACATGTGATTCATTATCCTGAGGTTGGCCTGTCCCGGGCAAATTGGACTTTGTATATTTTCAGACAGTCCCATACATATACATGGAACCCGGCTGTGATGACACATCGGCGCGATGAAAGTGTTTCCAGTGTTTGTGTCCTGGTTCAAAGGGGTTGATGGGTACCTCCACTGGTGATGTGACACAGGAAGCACCTTGGGCCAATCCTCTCCACCCTCACCTGCTCCCCAAGCCCCCAGCCCCCCTGTCACCCTTTTACCTCCACTCCCCCCAACAACGCTGGGGTCAATTAACTCATTAAGTGCCAATTAAAGCATGAACTGCCTCCCGGAGGTTGTGAGGTAGCACTTGGGGTGGACGTGGTGCAAGTGGCCACGGGGCTGAATCAGAACAAGTTCAAAAGGGTTTTATTCCTTAAACACAATGACAAAGTAGAAGGTTGGTCATTGTGGGGAGAGTGATGACCTCAGTATAATTAGCGTGCCGTCACCTCATGGTAACGGAAAATATAACACAGATCTCTTCCAACCATTAAATGGTGCTTTATGTTCTACGAATTCCTTTGGCAATTATGACTTGAAAATGACATTTTTAATCTGTGAAGGCATGAATTTTGTTATAAAGCTGCATCATAAATAATCACGGAATATTACTTCAGAGTTGAAATTGTTAAACCAGCATTTTTCTATTTACCTGCTGGTGGGGGAACACATACTTATTAGCTGAATGGTACCGACTGCTATCGGAAAATGCAGTGACGTTCACTGATAGCAGTGGCTGATGTTTATCTTTTGTATGCTATCTGTTTTGTTATCAATTTTGGCCTGGCACATTCATGAGCTACTGGTTCTTGACATGTCTGTCTTTTCGTGCATGAAAACACAAGTTTAGTGATACAACCACTCCCACCTGTTTTAGGGTAGTAAAATCTGGCAAATAACCATATTAATTTCATGAAAATTGCACTTTTTTTCACTGAACAAATACAAATAAGTCTATCTGAAAATGATGACACGGAAATCAGCTACCTTGCTATAATGTCAATGTTATTACTAATATTTTTTTTTACAATTATTGTGTGACTTACGTGTCTTGTTAGGATGCAGTGTTTATATATTCAGGGATCTTCTCCATCAGTTAGGAAGAATATGTAAGTCCAAAATAAAGAATGTTAAAAAGTAAACATTCTTCTCATTGAATAGATAGATGTATAGCAGGCTACAAATGCTGTTCAAGCATTTTTGTTTCTTCCAACCCTTTATCATTTCGAAGAAGGTTATATTTAAGATTGTTTCATAAATGTGTTTGATCTAATGTGTGCTCTTTCAGTGACAGAAGGGCTAAAATACTTTTAAACAGTGCTCATATAAACTAACTCATGTCATTTTAGACAATAAGGTTTATTGGTTGACTGTTAAACATCCAGCCTCTGTCACATATTTTTGTCACAAGAATTTGATAACCACATATAACATATATATATATATATATATATATATATATATATATATATATATATATATATATATATATATATATATATATATACATATATATATATATTAGGGCTGTCAAAGTTAACGCGTTAATAACGCGTTAACGCAACATCCTCTTAACACCGTTAATTTTTTTAACGCACGATTAACGCTCGGTATAAAAAAACAAAAAACAAAACGCGCATTGAAAGATTTACGGCCGTCAGTGGCACCTGTAGTCTTGATCCAGAGGGTGGCAGAAAGGGAATCAGAAGAAGAAGCAGCAGGGTTGGCGGTTCGGGAAAAACACGGTGGACTGAAAAGTGAGGAAATTGAGAAAGGACTTACCGTAAAATACCAAATAATAGCCGGGGGGTTTAGTTGTTTCAATCACTTAACAGACCAAAAGGCAATTTGGGACAGGCGTTTAATTCCTTCCTCACAATAATCCTGGATGAAAATGTCACAAACTTCTCCAGCTTCTCTGTGAATTCTCTGGCATCCTTCTGCAAGTGAAGTTGTTGCGGCGGAGGAAACGATTCAGCCAACCAGCACTCGCTGCAAACTCCTCATCTCTGCTGTCACTCACGGTGGCGGACATTTGTTTCTCCATCACCCTGATCATTTTGTGGGACACTCTCTCATGGCGTGCGCGTTTGCTGATAACTCATCCCCGCATGTTTATCTCAGGCTCCTCGCTAGCCTTCTTCCTTCCTCCAGCAGGCAGCCTGGTCCTGTTGCTGTCCTCCTCGGACAGACGCTCAAGCTCCGTTTCTCTCACTCTCTTCTGGTCGACAGAGAAACATCTAGCGGCTGCTTCTCCCGAGTTTTCCTCTGCATATTTTACGACAGAAAGTTTGAATTTCAAGTGGTACTTTTTATTGTTTTGCTGCACCGGAGCCATGGCGATCATCAGTGTGATACTGACTGACAGAAAGCAGCACACTGCGTGAAAAAGGCGAAGAAGAAAAACGTGCAGTGTCAGTGGACAGGTCTTCTTCCTTAATTTAAAAAAAAATAAAAAATTAGACCCGACATTTATTTGGAACCAGCGGTTATTTACCAAAATATACATCTGCACCGGCGTTTAAAGGGACCCTGTGGTTTATTGAAACCCGGATATTATTTGGTCATTTACGGTATGAACGGCAAACTACTTTCAAAACAGCCAGATGGTTCGGTCGATAGGACAAAAGTTATCTGCATGTACTATCGACATGAAATGAGTTACCATCGAAGTACATTGAGTCTCAAATATCAGTTGCAAGCCAAACACACGGCAAATGTAGAGAGCCCCCCCCCCCCCCCCCGCCAAAAGCAGAAAACAAAAAAGGCCTTTTCTTTTCCTGCATGATTTGAAGTGTTGAAAAAAAATTTTCATAATGCAAGCATATTTGCCCTTTCTTATGTTGTTAAAAGTATTAAGAACATAAAAAAATACATCAAGGTACATTTAGAACAGAAAAAAATTAGCAAAAAAAATTGTGATTAATTTGCGATTAATCGCGAGTTAACTATGGACAAAATGCGATTAATCGCGATTAAAAAAATTAATCGTTTGACAGCCCTAATATACATATATATATATATATATATATATATATATATATATATATATATATATATATATATATATATATATATATATATACATATATATATATATATATATATATACATATACATATACATATATATACATATATACATATACATATATACATATATATATATATATATATATATATACATATATACATATATACATATACATATATATATATATATATATATATCTTCTAGTGCCTCCCTACCTGTAGCATTTAAAAAAAAAAAATAAACCCCACTTGGTGCTCGTATATGTGTCTACGGTATGTAGACATATAGTGTAATTAAAAACTGCAGTGGCTGGGTGGATAGAGGTTACCGCCTCAGACAGTGCCAACACATTAAAAAAAAACACAGGAAAGTCTCTGACAGTCATACTTTTCTTTGTGATACCATCAGAGTTTCTCTGACTGGGTAAACCCAGCACACCTGCCACTTCTTGCAGGTTAAAATACAAGGTAAGAGTTATTTCATATTTGACCCAAATCTGGCTGTGTTCTGCTTCACATAGACACAACTACTGTTAACACCTCTAGCTCTGTGCTGAATACAGTGTTCCCTCTATGTGATTTTTTTTCCTCCCATGAACCCCTGCTGCTTGCCCGGGCTGTGCTTAAACCTCCAGCGGTCAGAGTTGAAGGGGGAACAGGGAGTCAATGAGGTGAAAAAAAAAAAAAGCTTGAAGGGCGATATCCATACCTCTTCAGAGGGGGTTAACGTACAGGACGAAGGGCGGATACATAAGTAGCAGTGCATGTCCATGTAAAGCTCAAATGTCTCCCTTGTAGAGTTGAGGTCAATTTGCTCTCAGTTTACTCAGTTTAACCTGTAATTCAAACCTGTAATTCATTAAATGATTAAATACACTTATTCCCGAGTCACTTCCTTGAAGGTTAGTGCAGCAATTTTATGGTTATTTTCCAACTTTTATTTTCAAGAAAAGGCACTTGTTAGGTTGACTTAGAAGTGAATTAAACTTTGCTGCTTTGCAAAGGGGAAAATGATTTCCTGTTTGCAAGACACAGGTCCAAATCCCATCTGTTACCTATACGTCCCTCGGAGCAGCTGCGATCCAACTTCACTACTATCCCTGCTCCCAGCGAGTCTGTGCTCGGGTTAGCCTTGGCCCTGCTTGCTCCCCACAGGCCCAGTTATTGGACGTTTTTCCTCCACATTTAGGACCAACAGTCTGTGTCCCTGGCCAACCCCCTCACACTGTGTTTACCCAGGCTGGACGCCACCTCCCTTTCAGCAGGTTCACATGGAGTTCTGGGGTTTCAGCTTGGCTGAGTGACGCCCGTGTCAAGAAATCACATCATCATGACACGGCAGAGAGGGTAGCAAGAAGCAACATCACCCGTTGACGTAAAAAGAGCGGATAAAGCGGCTAAGGGAAGACTTTAACTTTCCATTCAGTGGGTAAACAGGCAGCTTCACAGGAGGAATGCTGGGAAGGAGGGCAGCCAGCGAGATGAAACAGGTCAGACTAAAAATATAGTCTGAGGTCGTGATGACTTAATGATGTAATTCTTGCTGAGTGAGTAGGTTAAGCTTTAAGATGTAATCTATCTCACCTTTTAGGCATCTTAGTGAGACAGAGGATAATTAATGTGAGGCAAAAGTTTTCATAAGCTTTGCGGCTTCCAAGGCATTCATACAAGTGTTATGTGAGACAGGAGGAGAGGGGAAAAAGACACCATGGGAGTGAAGGCTGTGAGGAGGAGTGACACAGAGAGGAGGAAGATGAGGAGTCGGTGGAATGTCCAAGAAAAGACAACAACCCACCACAAGTGACTGCAACTGTTGGGCATTATCATCCTTTTACATGGGCAGAAATTCCTACCATGCACAGGCACATACATGCACACACAAATGGGCAATCCAAAGAATGCTGACAGCAACTGCTGCTGACAGCAACTGCTCCTTCGGTGTTGAGAGGGAATGTAAGGAATGGTACTGCAAGGAATTTCAGATATCTAAAGCAATCTTTCACTTTCCTCCTGGTGAAGGAATTCACGCTCTCACTGTTTTCAGAAAGCATTGAACATCTGAGACTCATTCATCAACTAAAACTGCTTTTGTGCTATCCTGAATCCATGTTCAAACTACACTAAAAACAAGAACAAATTCTTCTGTTCTATATGCAGGAAAATAAACTTAAACCAGCAGCATTTTATAAAATATTACTCTCCACTCTCTCTCTATCTTTCTGACTCTATCTCTCATCTCTTCCTTTGCTGAATGTTTCTTCTGGCACTCGGCTCCCCCGTCTGTGTGCATCAACAAACACAAGAGGAGGAACCAGCAACTGTATTAACAGATGGCCAGAGTCAATAAAACACACACAAATCAAGCGCTGGACACATCTGTTGGACGGAGAGTCTGACTAATCTTTCTGTGTGGTTCGACCGACGGGAGTGATGGAATCGCAGCAGCTCGGCCAGATTAGAGGGGACGGGGCAGATCACCCAGGGGACAGCAGGCAGCTTTGTAATGGATCGTAGAGTGGAGATAAAGCCCAATAGAGGCCAGGGGGGACATGTTGTAGTCAGATAAAGTCAGTAGCATGGATAAGAGCCAGAGAGAAATGTCCTGTCATGTGTTCATTGGTTTACTGTTGAATTAAAAGTGTTAATTGAGACGTTATCTAACTCACATAGTATTTTTGACAAGAACGTCAACACAGGAAGTTAAAGACATCCTTGACCACATAACACAAAAAACAGGGGTAGGGCATATGGATGAATTCTTCAAAGATATGTCATATCATATGTAGTTTTACATGTTATATCAATACAGTATGTTAAACCACAGGGAATTTTCTGGAACCTAATTTTAGAAACAAATTTCTAATTTTGCTGTGCCACATCCACAGACAATTAGTTTGATGATTTCTGTTGTGTATCTAGCCCCTTTAGATAGTAAAGGCGGCACATTTGCAGCAAGGCAAAGGCTGCAATCTGCCGCCTTGTCTATGTGAAAGGGAGGTGTAATATTCCTTCTTTTCAGAAAAGCCGCCACTGGGATAGGCGTAAACATGTGATGTGATGTGAAGCACGAAGTTGGGCATGAACAGTGACGTACAACATATGCGTCGGAAGAATATTTAGCCTTTGATACCAGTGTCAGTCATAATTGCTACGAAGCTGCCCGCTCAAGGCCGGCGGGATGCAGCATAATCATGAATGGCCACTGCCTTGTCATTGGTGCGGTGCCTCGGCCCCTCCGTTAGCTGCCTTAAGCACCAGACAGCTAACAGGAAGCAGGTCAAATTTGTCTTCACAAATAAGAGCTTTACATTGCACCCCATTGGAGTTTAGAACTGGGTTTTTAGCGGGGGGCTTTTAAATTGAAAGTAGCAACCGTTAGTAGCTTGCTGCTACAACAACAAACGGACATCCAAGACAGCTACAGAGACCGAGGAGACACTAGCATTTCCCGGATCTCAGCGACTTTCAAATTGCTCATCTTAATGTCCGTGGATGAAGTCATGAACTGACTGCTGTGACCAGCCTTTTCCAGGTTTTAAAACTCCCCAGCTGTGGGTTGCACAACAGTGCACATCATCAACACCTCCGCCCATCTCACGCAATTGCTGGCACATTGACGACTTGGATTTACAAAGCAATGGAGGTGGAAAAATGTACCCTCCGAGCGTCATACTGGTGGTACAAAACAGACCCCCAATATACCGCCTTCTGTCTAGATCCGCGGACCTAGTCGCAAAAAGGACAGCCAAATTGGCGTCTTGCTGCCCAGTACAAAAACGACTACTGTATCACTATCTATCTAGTGAGAACTGGACAGGCATGAGCAACGTCTTGTGTTTAATGTCTCATCTCCCTTCTCTCTCATTCCAACTCCTGTCATCTCTGAATGCTGTCCTATCAATAAAGCCATGCAAAGGCCAAATCACAACAAAACAGAATGGGACCTAACAAATATAATATAAGCACCCATGCATTATACTTTAAGTCCTCCAAACAACTACTCATCAACAGCTGGTTTGGCTTAAGGTCCGATCCTAGTAAACATTCATATTTATGGATGATGGGGTGACACTTGGCATGGACAATCATACTTCAGGGGTGGCCAGTGCCAGCCCAGCTCCGCCTAACGCCGCTCTGGTTCTCCATCATCACGTCACTCACCTCTACATCAAACACTAGATACATCAAAATATGCAACCAGTTTGGTGCTAATCTGACTCACTGTGATTTGTGATTTCCGATGCAGCAGCCTGATGCTTCAAAGCCCCAATAAACTTAAAGTGGCAGAGCAATTAGGCTCAAACAGTCCTAATGGATATGTCAAGTTTGTTGAACTGTCTGGAGCAAACGACTCACGAACTGTGCGACAGAGTGAAGTATTCTAGCTGCTGGTTGCTGCTAATAAAATATACATGAAGACAGTGATGAAGTGAGAGAGAGAAAGACAGAGAGAAAATCTCAGGGGTGGGAATCTCACCTCATGACTCCATTAGAGTCCAACTCAGAGGGCTACAATGCAATTACAGTATAAAATTATTATTATGATCATCTAAAGACTCTCGCTCAGCCACCCTTACTAAAAAGCAAGGAGTAGTCTAGCGGAGAACGTGAACACAAAACATCAACTCTTAAATAATATTTACAGGCAATCATCCAGTAGAGAATTTGGATGTATTTTCTGATCATTGACTTCTAAAAGAATAATCTTAACCGTGGTGGTGTAAATGAAATATATATATATACATATAATATATATATATATATATATATATATATATATATATATATATATATATATATATATATATATATATATATACACATATATATATATATACATACATATATATAAATAAATAAATATATATATTTCATTTACACCACCAGGGTTAAGATTATTCTTTTAGAGGTTTGATTTAATCAGTTAATGTGTCCCCTTAATGCAATGCACATGGAAGCCCCTGTACTGACATGTCCACTCCAGCAGTCTCATGCGTCACTGGAAAGCAAAACATTACCAGTGAGATCTAATTGGGAATTAGCCATTAGCCCAGCACTGCTAGTCACTGACTGGAGAGATGTGACAGAGTATGTTGGGGGGGTCTGCTGGTGATTAGAGGGAAGGTTAATGCTGCACAATGTTAATCCTCCATTTGTCTGAAAACATATCAAACAAAAATGTACAGCAAAAACGAAATAGCAGTGAGCCGGCTGGAAAATAACGAACACTGAAAAAAAAGCACCAAACATCAAACAGATGTAATCAGATGAGGTCGATAAGCATTCGGGCTCAGTTAATTCCCAACAAATTATCTAATCCAGATGTTGCACTCTTAGTGTAAACACAGTGCCCTGCAGAATCATAAAACAAATAAGCATGAAAAAGGTTTAAAGTTTCAAACAGAGCCTAACCCCTAGCCGAGACCTTTCCACTGCGAGAAAAAAAAGAAAAATCCACAGCACACACTCCCCCTCTGCTGCCTTCTTGAAACAGGAAAATGTAAATATGGTAATATTTAGCACGTGTTTTAAAACAGATCAGTTTTCTCAAGCAGGGAGAAGCAGAGAGAGAGAGAAGGCGAGAGAGAGGCAGACAGGGAGGGAAAAGAAATGAAAAAACCAGCCCACACACGATAGAAGGCCTCCCCAGATTTGTGTGTGTGTTCCAGTCTGTGCGATGTGGACAGGCTGCGGCTTCCTCTGTTTGCACACAGTTCCACCAAGAGCTCTGGCCCCGGCGCTGATGGCCTCGACACACTCCGAAACACCAAACTAGATCAGTCCCACTGTGAGTCTAGAGAGTCAACAACAACTTAACAATAGAAAAACACCACTCCAATGGGTCATATCATCCATCTGTACACCACAGCCATTTTTCATGGGGAGGGAAAATAGGAGGTGGAAGACGAAAAAAGGGAGGAGGGAGAAGAGAGAGAGAGAGAGAGAGAGAGAGAGAAAGGGAGAGAGCTCAGAGGGAGGAGCAGAAATGGAAACATATGGATGTGTTTAAGGACCACCAGGGAAGGGAAACTTGTGCATTTTCGCATAAACCCCGATAAACTCCAAATATGTAATTACACGGGGTTTAGGGCTTGTCTGTTGCCGATTCATTCAGGAATTTCTGGTTACGTCTCTCTGAGATTTCGGGTGTAACAGGGCTCTTTATCGTTCTCAAGTGGCGGATCTGCTCAGCTTAGTTGCGGCCAAGCCTTCCACACACACACACACACACACACACAAACACTCAGCCCTGAACCTGCTCAGTGTGAGAGTGCCATTGTCCCCCCACCTATTTAACAAGGCGGTGTGTGAAAGAAGAAAGCAGTCAAAAGAAATACCTCCAACTACATAAAAAAAAAGCCAAAGGAGTGGGACCCCTCGTAAAATACCTGCAGCACGTTTAAAGGTTTCATCACATCGCAATATTTATAGTTCTTCAATTCCTTGTCAGTGTTTGTAGCCAATTTGTTGTGCTCCAATAAATAGACTGGCCTATTTATCAGCAGACCACATGGCAGCCATTTATGGAGGCTAACAAGAGGCAGATGTGTTTTGTATATGTTTTCACATGCAGGTTTGACGCGCTGACAGGCCGAGACAGATAGCTGAGATGTACAACCTCTGTCCCCGGCTGCAGTACCGGCTGTAAACATCAGCTCTGATTAGACCGTGGAAAACACAAACATACCTCTCCGGCCATCCCTGAGCCTTATTTGTCTTCCCATGACAAAGGACTTTGATTCATATGCTGGCTGCGTCACTTTGACTGCAAGCAAGACACGCACTGCACCTTTCTGCTGCCTGTGAGGCCTGTCCATGTGTGTGTATGTGTGTGTGTGTGATGTCTATCCCTTAGTGTAAACACAAACTGTGCCTTATGTGTGTACATTTAAAAGTGTCTATTTCTTTGTACTTACTTGTGTATGTGTGTGTGTGCATGTGTGTGTTACGTGTGTGTGTGTGTGTGTGTGTGTGTCTGAGTGTTGCCAATTACCCCAGCTATAAATACAAGATCCCCATCCGTCACTGAGTTTCTGGGTGGCTGCAGCGCCGCCATAATTGGTTTCAGATGGTCACCCAGATCCTTCTCTCTCTGCTGCAGCGCCATCGCACCGCCTGTGTGTGAGAGAAAGCCGCAGGGGAGAGCGAGGTCGAGAGAGAGGGAGAAAAAAAGATGAGTGACAGGAGTGAATAAATACGGAGCGAGCACAGGAATAAACAAGCAGACACTAAATGTTTCTTTTGTCCTGCAAGTGGTGAGCTGGGACAGGAAAGAAAAAGAATTTGACTTGTTAACTCAATATGGTTTTGTAGCCCGTGTTTTCATTTTGATGTGATTTATTAAAATCAGACGAGGTTTGCGAGATGGGATATTTGTGTCAGATGTGATATAAATGTTGACATGTTTTCTTATCCATTATGAATACATGTGGAAACACAAAATCACATATTTTCTGCTCATGACAGCTTGACAATAACACAAAAATGTAAGACAAAATCATTATCATTATGAAACAGATTCTGATTGCTTTTAATATGACTTTAATGCTATTAAATCATCGTTATATACATAGTTAGAAAATAAAATTTAGTGGTGACAAGTTGATTTCTTAATGTGGCTTTTTACGATTCATTCAGTTGACCAACCATGGCAATTTTCACTTTAATGCAATGTTATATAGGGATTTAGTTGAACCGGGCTTAAGTGCTGTTTCTCTATCTGTTCCCAGAGGACATCTGATCAATGGACATATTAACAATAAATTAGCAGACCTATCGATTGACAAAGCAGAGGACACTGTGACTCTGTGACAGCTGGTGAGCGCCTCAGTCTGAAAAGGTTGGATCAAAGAGGAATTACACGCAAGAACTGTGCCTCTAAATTCAAAGCCTTGTTGGTAGAAGAATAGGCCTATGTTGTGGCAAATAAAAAAAAGAGTTTGACCTTCACATGGCAATTAAACAACAAAAATCAATCTAATTAATGCCAGTGCATTTTCTAAGAGGCCCATTTATTGCTTTATCCAGATTTATTTAAGTGCTTGTGAACACATGATTTGACATTTCAATTCTCCGGGATCTCAGTGGAAGTCCCTGCTATAAGATATCTGGGTGGGTCTGTCTTTGTCACATGTTTTGTTTAGGCTGAATCTTTGGTGTATATATCTCTGTCTGGTCTGGCTTTCTATCTTTTTTTTATTGTTGTTGTTTTGTTTTTGAATGTGGGGTATGTGTGTTGTGCTCATTGGCTTGTACTTGTACCACACTGTTTGGTCTGTTAGATGAAAATTAAATATCTTAATAAAAAAAGAGTGTTCATGAAAACTACAACAATTATAAAATGATACATATCAATTATTTTATTACATAAATAAATATATGTTAAATATAAATACACCATATATATTCAATACATAAATATATATTTGTTCTTGCATTATGATGCATTAATCAGTTATTTGGCATTTAATTAAAAAACAATTCAAGTATTTAAAACATTTAGCTATGGGATGCCTACAAAACAAATCTCTTTTCTTACTAATCAATAAAAAAAATGTAAAGCCAAAGCGTATTTGGATAGAGGCTGATATATTTTTTAACAGAGGGTGTTAGCTTCCCCTCCATGCTAGGCTACACCTGCCTGGCCCGTGCTGTTTGTGCTAGGCTACTGTGTAAACTAGTGGTGTCACTTCACGGCAGACTGCGGCAAACAACAACTTTCTGTGTAAAAACTAATGTCCACATGACAAAATGTGAGAAAATTACCTTCACTACGATTTCTCCCTACTCCCACAAGCCTCTCCTCACTGCACAGCATCTGTTGTTGGCCTGAGCTACCTGTTTTCATCATGGCCGTGGGAAAGCAGTGAAGAGGAGATGCAGTTTTCTTTTCCTCTCTCTCTCTCTTTCTCTCTCTCTCTCTCTCTCTCTCTCTCTCTCTCTCTATGGTTCGTGTTAATGTGAAGGCGGCTCAGCAGTTATCACAGACGTTTTCTAGTCGGCGGAGCCAAGAGCATGCGGACACACAGGAATCCTCCACCGCCGTAAATCCATTAAATCCCTCTCATTAGAGCACGAGCCTCACTGCAGCGAGGCGGGACGCGGAGCGGGGGGGCGCGTGCTGACTCTCACACCGGGGTGTCGCCCTACCCCTCGCGCGCGCCGCGCCTCTAATTGCTGCGTTCTGTTTGACAACAAACACAACAACAACAACAACAACAACAACACATTGCGCTCGTTTCAACGCCTGACTGTGACTTCAGCAGGGGAAGTATTCACATCCTTCACTCAGGTAAAAGTAGAACACGGTAAAACTACTCATTTACATGCCTTGAAATGTTTTCTTTCCTAAAACCTTTCTTTTGTAAAAAGTATTTAACCTGAGTATTATTTTAAACACGTACAGTCACTGAACATTATACAGTAGCCTGCAGGCCTACATGACGTTAGCCTAAACTTGTCAACCTGTGAGTAAGAGGTACTTAACTGTTGTAGTTTGTCTAGGTGCACAATTTTAATACCTAACTATTTCATGTTCAACCTATAAAATAATAAATATTTACAAGCTTTACACACGCATCCTTTGTAAAATCTTACTTACTTTACATGTTAAAGAGTGAAAAGCTATATTTCTAGTATTTCCCTCCAGTGCAGTGAATGTAAAGTGGCATGAAACGGAAATACTCAAGTCAAGTGTAAGCAGGGATGGAAATGGAAAGTCTGTACTCAAGTACGAGTACAGTTACATTAGTGAAATATTACTCTCTTATAAGTACAGTGCTCAGCGTAAATGAGTACACCCCCTTTGGAAAGTACCATTTTAAACAATATCTCAATGAACACAAAAACAATTTCCAAAATGTTGAATATATATATAAGTTTAATATAACATCTGTTAAACTTATAACATGAAAGTAAGGTCAATAACATAACTTAGATTACACATTTTTCACTTTTACTCAAATAAGGGCGATGCAAAAATGAGTACACCCCACAACAAAAACGACTAAATCTAGTACTTTGTATGGCCTCAATGAGTTTTAATGACAGCACCAAGTCTTCTAGGCATGGAATGAACAAGTTGGAAACATTTTGCTCCATCAATTTTTTTCCATTCTTCAAGAATTATCTCTTTTAGAGACTGGATGCTGGACAGAGAGTGATGCTCAACTTGTCTCTTCAGAATTCCCCATAGGTGTTCAATTGGGTTCAGATCAGGAGACATACTTGGCCACTGAATCACTTTCACCCTGTTCTTCTTCAGAAATCCAACAGTGGCCTTAGATGTGTGTTTAGGATCATTGTCATGTTGGAAAAGTGCACGACGACCAAGGGCAGTGATGGTAGCATCTTTTCTTTCAGTATAGAGCAATACATCTGTGAATTCATGATGCCATCAATGAAACGCAGCTCCACGACACCAGCAGCACTGATGCAACCCCACAGAAGGACACTGCCATAGCCATGTTTCACTGTAGGCACCATGCATTTTTCTTTGTATTCCTCACCGTTGTGACACCATACAGTTTTGAAGCCATCAGTTCCAAAAACATTTATCTTGGTCTCATCACTCAGTCCCAGTAGTCTTCATGTTTGTCAGCATGGGCCCTGGCAAACTCTAGGCGGGCTTTTTTGTGCCTGGGCTTTAGGAGAGGCTTCCATCGGGGACGGCACCCATGCATCCCATTCCTCTGCAGTGTACGCCATATTGTGTCATGGGAAATAGTCATCCCAGTTTGGCTTTCTACTTCCTCGGATAACTGCAGTGAACTTGCATGCTGATTTTCGTTGACCCTTCTCATCAGAAGACGCTCCTGTCGAGGTGTTAACTTTCATGGACGACCTGGACATCTCTGTGAGATGGTTGCAGTTCCATCTTTTTAAATTTTTGTACCACTTTTGCTACAGTATTCTGACTGATAAGTAAAGCTTTGCTGATCTTCTTGTAGCCTTCACCTTTGCGGTATAAAGAAATTATTTTCTTTCTCAGGTCTTGAGACATTTCTCTTCCATGTGGTGCCATTGCTAACAACATGAAATGGGAAGGGGGTTTTCTACAACCTTTTCTAGTCAACTTTCTGCTGGACACCTGTGTAATGAATAATTAGACTCACCTGTGGTTGATTATTGTTAAATTAGACATTTGTAGTCTAAAATTTAGCCTTGCGCCTTGCTTTCAGTGGGGTTTACTCATTTTTGCATCACCCTAATTTGAGTAAAACTGAACATTTTGTTCCCTAAGTTATATTATTAACCTTACTTTCATGTTATAAGTTAAACAGATGTTATATAAAACTTAGTCTTGTCAACATTTTGGAAATTGTTTTTGTGTTCATTGAGATATTGTGTAAAATGGTACTTTTCGAAGGGGGTGTACTCATTTACGCTGAGCACTGTAAATCTACTGGTATTGAAATAAGTAAGAGTACAAAGTATTCTTCTCAAACGCTACTCAGAGTATTAGTTTTTTAACCGTCAATGTTATGTGCTTTATCAGTAACAGACATTCAGTCAGTTTCTGTTTCTCCACATCTCCAGTCTGAACTCCTGCTCTTTTCTGCTCAGTGGTCACGGTCACCCTTTCCAAACCTGTACCTGCTGCAGAATTTTTGTTTCTTTTGTTTTTTTCGTCAGTATGTCAGGTTTTTTATTGGCCCATTTGTAAGCCTTATTGGCTCCACAACTGCAGATGAAAGGTTAAGTTATTTTTTTAACTGTACAATTTCAAAAAGTAACTAAGTAGATTACATGGTGAAGTGTATATTAAGTACGAGTCAAATGACAGACACTCAAAAATGACTTAAATACAGTAATTTCAGTAGATATTTAATTACTTCCATCCCTGAGTACACACAGTGATGGAGTTTAAATGCTATTCATAAGGTTGAGTCTTATTTTCATCAAAGTAATATTTTAAAAACTATATCTTCACTTTTACTCAAGTATGACTTTTGGGTACTTTTTGCAACACTTTGTTATTTTGGCCCGAACCTGAACAAAGGCTTCACCACTGTATATATTTTCACTCACACTCTGTATAGTCGCTGTCGTGGTCATTGTACACACACTCCAGCATCATTCGTTTTATGTCACGCTTTGGAACCCCTCGGCCGATAGCAACCGTACCTAAATATGTACACATAAGTATAAAAAAAAAACTAACATCATAAGTTACGTAACTACTTGAATGTGCTTAGTTACAATCCACCAGTAGTAACAGAAAGTAAAGCAATGTTTAATGAAGAGATTGGGAGCATTATGACCTCCCCATAGTCACTGTAAAAGCCCAAACCATCTAATTCTGTACCATTATATCCCAGCATGCATTGGGGGGGAAGCAGAGAGCACCCTGGACAGATCACCAGTCTGTCATGGGTCTAACTTCCACTGATATAAAGTAAAAAAAGCCTCTTTTCTAAAATCAACACAGCAGTTATTATTATTAATTTGATAAATACTGTACCTATCCAACTGTGGGCTAGAAGACGCATCCAGGGGACCTATAACTGAAGGTATTTCTTTACAAGAGGCTTTCTAAGTAAGATCCAATTCAGTGGAAAGCTATTTTATGGTATTATTCTATTTCCCATAATATAGTATGACACGCTCTTATTTTTTATTGTTCGACTGGAAAAGCGAGTGAAAAAGGAAGCTAAAATAACAAACCTTGTGTGTTTTTTTTTTTTTTTTGCCAGAGCAAATTTATTGCAATCCAAAACATCCAACAGGATCGCTGCTCCATTTTAAATAGGAAAAGTATGTTTTTTTTCTATAACACAGAGCAGCACTGAACTTGATTTATACACAGGTTCATAAATCACCATGACATTTTCAACTGTGTCAGCTGAATCCTGTTTTTCACGGTGTACTCCACACTGTCTGTCAACAAGTGATACGTCTGTGTCAGTGGGGATTAAGACATCGGAGCCGTGCAAGACTTCAGAATGAACATTTGGATTTTTTTTTTTTTTTTCGTGTTTAACAACTGGAGGAGGTAGAGGAAAAGTGTAGAAAACAGACTGCGGGAGTTCAAGTGGCAGAGGGCGCAAGAGGAGGAGCGGCGTACATGAGTGAGAAAGACAGTACTGGAAGATGGAGAGCGAAAGGAGGAAGACAGGGAGGTGAAGGAGAGGACAGCAGGCACTCATCAGGAGGAGAGCCGGGTGGGGAGCGAAGGCCACAGCGTGGAGAGCGGGCCCTTGTGAAAATGGAGATGTACTAAACCTTTTCTAACCTGGATCGCCCAAGATAAAATATTTATATATGCTATTGTGTGATGGAGCGCTGGGCTGAGGAGAGCCTTAATTTGTTTTTCTCCAGGGTAAATTAATTCCCTCCCCATCATCAGCGGAGTGAACCTGTGGTGATTACTGCCCAGTCTCCCTCTGGCCCCTCCTGCAACGAGCACTTGAGAGATTTTAATGGTCAAAGTCCACCTTACAATTATACTTCATCTGCTCCATACATTTCCATAGATTAAAGGTGAAGCAGAAACACTTACTGGAGGTGAACGTTGACCCCCTCACTGCCTTGTCTCCTTTCCCTTACTCTTTCTCATCTTTGGTGTCGATCGTGGAAAACAACTCAAAACAACATCCTCACCAATGAAACGTAACCGATTTGACAAGTGCAAACAGTCAATTGTTTACCCTTTAGATGTAGGCTACAGTATTGCATCAAGTGGGTATTTATATGGAAAATGTAGATCATTTTTAACAGTGTATATGTACGGCGCATCATCTCATACATTGAATAGATGTATAAACAGGAGCAGCAGAGTGGAGATCTGTGTATGTTAACCATATGTAAAACACATAGCCAAAGGACACACAGTGTGAACATTTGCGGCCCAGCACAGATTGACACTGATTGTCATGCTATTACAGGCAAATAGCAACACTTGGTCGGCAGTCGACAGGGCATAATCATGTGTGACTAACCGTGATGGAGAGAGCGCTACAAAGGCAAGGCGAGGTGGTGGAGGTACAGGCTCTTTGTCTCCCCTGCCATCTTCCTCGTCTCTGAGTAGCCTGGAGGGGCGAACAGAATGGGAGATGATAAAAAGATGGAAGCCACTCAAAGTTCAAGGCACGGGGTGCCCTTTCATCTATTTCAAGACAATCATGTTGGGTTCTACATGTACATTACTGCAAACTACCAATCTTTGCTTCCTCCAGACAGAGCAAAAGGCAGGAAGGAGTGAAGAGGTGGTGGCACGACTAACTCCCGCATAATACTTTTTCTCTTCTTACTTCTGTGGCTTTGGCTGTTGAAAAAAATAAGTCAGATATGAGTCAAAGGACAGATTGTTGTCATGTCATTTGAACCCTGTCTTGCACATTTATTTAAATACTGCAGCAGTAAATATATTTTGACATAAATGCTCTGACAGAAGGTTTTCACTTGTTTCCCTGTCAGTATCCACTCACAGCAGCTAAAGAATGATCATACTCTTTATGGTTATGTTGAGGCACATGTTTGTGAAGGTTGAGGAAAGATTGTGGTCTTGGTTGAATACTGAAATGGACAAAAGTGGCTTGAAGCATGTGATAGGAAGTGTTTACTCTATTAACGTTTAAGTGTAACCATGGTCTTATCCTGATGTTAACCAAAGTGCTTTTGAGTTCTAAACCACACGAGGCACTCAGGATGCAAACCATGTTCTCTGGTATTGAAAAAGGAAGCTAAAGAGAGAATCAAACTAAATTCACACATGCACACACATTAGATGATTTTATTCAACTGAATTTAGTCAGTGTAAATCTAAATTAGATTTGTAAATGGGGATTTGTTTGCAGTGTGATGTGAAAACTTGGAGCCTCCTGTAAATTTAACAAAAACTATTTTGTTTTTTGCAGACTTCATGGCCCGCAGAGCCCCACGTAGCAACAGGATCTCATGGGATGGTATGTAAATAGTATGCAACTTTTACAGATTCTTCATGTGCGTACATGTGTGTACCACATTGACATTTGTATTAAACGTGTCATATCACATTCACATCGGGAGTTGAAAGGGATAGTGGTGCCAAATGTGTGACTACAATTTGAGTGTACGTTTCAGCATTTCCAAGTGTCAAACTACTGAGTATTATTGACTAGACCAAGAAATGTCATTATTTATAAGCATGACAACACTGGATTTATTTTTAAGGAGAAGTCAGGACATTTCCAGCCATCTTTGTGGCAACCAAAACAGGTATTTTGAGCCAAACCATGATGTTTTCCTTATCATAGCCAAGTGGTATTTGGGCCAAAACCTAACCACAGCATATTCAAAGTACTCTGACCAGAAAAAAATAGAAAATTGAACCAAAATAAATGTTAAGTTGCAACATAAAGAAACAGAGCAGGAACTTATCTGTGGTCTTGCCGAAAGGTACTTGACTAACATTTTTTCAGGCAACCACCGTAGACAATGTCATGTCTACTCATTCTAAGCTTTTTACACATCATTTCATTTAACTAATTTTAGTTTGGGACGCCCACGAGGGTAACCTTTGTTAGGTGGCTTTTGTCATCAGGCTAACAATAGTCAGGTGACCTTCGTTATAATGGTAACAATAATAAACAGATGGTGAAGTGGTGAAACTGTTGCAGTTTGGTTAGGTCAGTTAGGTATAGAAAAAAGATCATGGTTTTGGTAAAAAAGAAGTTAAAAGAAGTCAACCATGACTTTTCAAACAGGACATGAACACCACCCCCCAGAAAAGAAAAGGGATGCTTTGTAAAAATATCCGAGATGACTCAAGACACTGAGTCAAGATGACTTTTATTTATTCGCCATTTGGAATCATGCATGTGTTCATATCATTTATCTCAATTCAAGCATTTTGATGTAATCCTCACTCTTTCAACCGTCATAAGTCACAACAGGCAGAGAGAAAGGTGGTGATTCAGCAACATGGATTAGTAAGACTGCCCACCAGTCACTGAGTCTTCAGGTTAGTCAGGGAGCCACCACAGCCTGTGTAGTTGTTGTCTCATCCTGCAGCATTACCTTTGCATTTCCTCAACAGTGGTGGGCCACCGCAGCAACAAAATTACCAGCGCTAAGCCCAATTTCTTCTCATATGGCAAGTAAGTATAGGGCCCATGGTAGGAGCTGTTTTGATGCTGCCACATGCACCAGAACCACAACTGGAACTGATGGACAATTAACTGTAATTAACCCCAGACTGCACTGCCACTGAGCCGTCGTTAGAGAATTAGCATTGTAGTCCTTTGTTCGTCATTCCAATGAATGTTAAACCCTAAAAAAAGAGATTTTATTTTTAACAAATCCCGTCTTTTGATCTGTCAGTTATCCACTCGAGCTCATCAGATAATCAGTCAACCAGCAAGCAAGGAGTCAGACAGGACAAAACTGTTCCTGCCACGCAGTCTGATAACATATGCATTACACCCTTACAGTGGAGCAGCAGCCTGTGGTTTAATGAACGTAACCCGAGCTCCCTGTTAAACAAACAGGCCGAACCTGTGAAGAGAACCTCCACATTACTCGTTCTTCATCTCTCATTAAAATCGTTTGGATCCACAGAACGAGCCAGACTCGATGGCCGCCATCCATTTCTTTAATCTTTCAATTACAGTTACTGTTGCTATTCTGCATATTTTCATAAGGAAACGTTAGAAGTCGCTGCTGATGGGTTTTGCCCTTTGTGAGAATGTGGATGAATGACGGAACCGATTCATTGTGACATCGATACAGACGGGGAGGACTGTCTGATGTAAAGATTACGGATACATTATGTGCATTTTTTTAATTTATCGTCTGTCTGCTCTCTCTTTTAACCTTCATCTTTTCTGCTGGGCAAATTTGAGAAAATTCAACCTGTTTCCTTGTAGAATAGATGAGAACATGGCAGCGGTTTGGGGTCTTTCTCTAAAAGTGACAGTAGCTTACTTTAAACTACAGTGAAACATTTGAATTACAGCTCACAGATAAAAATGCTTTGCCCCTCCCGTCTTTGCCAAAGTGGCTCGCTATCTGTCATAAAGGATGAAAGGACATTTTACAGGAATATAAAGAGGGATCTCTGTAGACAGACCCTACAGAAAGATGATTATTAAATATTAAAGGAACCAAAGAACGAAAGAGGCGTGGCCGTCTGGCTCTGTGGCCTGTAATGTGAAAAGGAGGGCTCACCCTGTCCTCCTCACCCTTAGCCGCCCCCTTACTGTGTGCTTTGCCCCAGCTGCCTATCAAAAACTAATATCCTCAAATTTAACGCTGGTGTTGTCCTTTGAAATTAGAAAGAATCTGTGTCTAATGCAATAAGCCAAACCTGGCTGCTGTGAACTCTAACCTCCTTCCCCCTGATTTCCATCTCCCCCCTTTATCCTCCCTCCTCCCCGAGCAACTCCCTGTCCAGTCTGCAATGCTAAGACCGAGAGGGAGACCGAGGATTTAGAAACCTCCAGTACAAACGTCCTTCTCCTCCCCTGGCTTTCCCGCTGCACAAACCCCCCCACCACCCTCCCATTTCGATCTCCAGCCATTTTTAAATACAGTAACACAATCTTAGGGAAAGCTGATATAATCTTTTCTAAACTATAAAAGTCAGTCACCCAGAGAAACATCTGCACGGTCAAATTTAAAACAAACTGTCAGGGAGTCCGGTGTCCCCATAAAAGAGGGAGCAGAGCAGGAGGGGAGAGAGGAGAGAGGGGCGAAAAATGGAAAATATAGAGAGAAGGAATGATTTTTAGGAGGGGGTTTTTAGTACTTTCCATTTGGCCTTAACTTAAACACAAACCTCCCCTCAGGCCATCCGGATGCTTGCAGGGTAAAGCTAACTCGCCAGCAATGCTACCAGTCTTTTTTATGGCTGTTAGAATTACAAAGTGCTTGTCACTGTTTTACTGTCTGTTGACACCCGAGACGGCCAAATATGCGAAAGTCTTCATGGCTGACATCTTAACAGGCTGGCATCAGTGAAAAATACATGTTTAGATATGTGTAGTGGTCAGTGGTGAAAGAAATATTCAGCGACATCACATAAGCAAACGTATAGTGGCAATACGTCAGTGAAATAAATATATTCCTCAAAAAGGAGTTTTGAAAATAGGCCAGTCGCAAATCTTTTACTTTGAGTGCTGATGAATGTGGAGGTATAAGTGTGGGTGAAAGATCAGGCAATATTTGTCATATGTCAGGCTAACTGCAAACCGCTGAGAAGTTCACATTTGTAACGCACATTGCTAAGACGTTGCTAAGGCTGTTTTTAACTCAACCTCAGAACATTTCCAGCCATGTTTGTGTTGACCAAAACAGGTATTTTAAGCCAAAACTCTATCTTTTCCTAACATTATCCAATTGGTAAATTCTGCCTAAACTTAATAAGCACAGCGTTGTCACAAGAGATTGAAAATTTAACCAAAAGAAACGTTAAGTTGCAACATGGAGAAATGTAATGGTTCAACGTATCTGTTGCCACATTGCCAACATTCATTCTGGCAATTGGGTTGATAGAGACCAAGCAAAGAGACACAGGACATGGGTTTTTGTTATCAAAAATAGAAAATAAATCATCTCAAGACAGTTTGATGCCAACTCAATATGCTACAAAATAAAATATGTCTCAAGTAAACCTGCAAATTTAAATGAATGTACATAAACAAAAGTGCTGAAGAGAAACTCTCAGTCCTGCTGTGTGTTTAGCTCCATTAGTTCTTCAGCTCTATTAGCTGTTCGCTCGATTTTCTCCCTTAGCCACACACACTGAAGGATTTTACCATGTCACATTTTTCATAGGTCTCCAGGTGTTTATTGTCAGCCAGTGATAGTAACTATAATAACAGCATGAGAAGACATGCTCTTTTGTAGTCAGCATTGAGTTTCAGTATGTAATTTGCTAAACAATAACATAAATACATGCATACAAACATACCATACAATCCCTTGTTCCCGGAGGTGTCTCTGGGAAGATCTCTGTTCATCCCAAACCCATGCTTGATCGTCGGGTTTTGATAGAAACACAAAAACAGCAGATTCATAGTTTAAACCGGATAGTAAGAGTCCGTGTTCTGTCAGACGATATGTCATTCATGCACCAAATAATGGGGATTGACCATACAACTGTAAAAAAAAAAAAAATGAAATCAGAATGGACATATTGTTATTCATCTCAAGGCCTCAAATGAAAACGGGCCTCTACAGAAGGCATTATCCTGGAGTGAGTATAGCTAAACAATCCAACACACTTCAGTCCAATTCCCATGGGTTTTAGGTTAGAATGCCACTGAAGTACACGTTGAACAGGGGGGCACAGTGCCTGCTCTACTCTGCCCCGTCTGTTTTGAGCTGAGTGTTGGATTGCTTTAATTGATTTAATGGGAGAGCATCGAGTCACAGTGGGAGACGGGGAACACAGCATGCTTTAGGGGAGTCAAGTGTGATGCGCTACCTCAACTCGATCAGCTGTCAGAAAGAGCCGATAGCCATGATACATATAGGCAAACACCAACAGGCGAGTGTGCACAAGCAGGAAGTGCGTGAATTTCTCACTCACATATAAACACACACAAATTCACACACACTTGTTCCCAGCCTAGAACACCATGCTCCATGCTAATGGTTTGAATAACACCCAGAGTGGCATGATGGAGCCTTAGCGAGATGCGTTTGTGCCTGTGTGTGTGTGTACGAGAGACACTGTGGCAGCAGCAGCAGCAACAGCAGCAGCAGCCCGAGCTAATGCCACCCTGAATGGTGTGTCTAATTACTTGGCCTAGAGATAGCTTTTAGCTAAATCACCCCGCCTTCTGAAGAGCCTGTATCAACAGTGACAAGGGCCTGGACAATTACATTAGCCCTCTCCCCATCCACCAGGTCCAGCACTAACAATCAGTGTGATTTGCAGCCGCTTCATTGTTGTCATCCCTCTCTCCATGACAATGATGTTTTCCCTGCTGGAGAGACGGAGAGAGAAGGCTGGAGAGTCGGAGAGAGACGAGGGAGAGATTGCAAACGAGAAAAAAGGCAAAGGCAAAACGTGGAAAAGAGGGCAATATGAGAAAGAGAGAGAAATAGAGAGGGAGAGAGTTGTCAGTAGAGGGCTTACTTATGTTAATGTTTTCGCTGCTGGTGTGTTGGCTGCAGTAGAGAGCTGGGTAAACCCGGGTGACAGAAGCAAGTGGAGTGAGCTGGTGACTTAAATTGATACTGGAGAGGGGTCTTCTCGCTGGATCGCTCAACCAGCCCACGGTGCCAAACACACTCACACAAAACCACATTACAACGAGTACAGTAGCCGCCCACAGAATTCACATACAAGCCAGAGCTAAGTCACGTTAGTGGCGAAGCAGAAGTTTCATTCAGCTCGACTTAGTGGCGCTTTCATTTGCCAACTATAATGTAAGTAAATGCAGAACAAGACTCCCAATGTGGACCCTTACCTCAGTTTGCCAAACATTCCTCCCTTTTCCCTCACTCGCACGTGACTTGGGGTGCACATGAGGTGCACATAAACACGCAAAACAAAGTGAGCGTAATAGTCGCCAGGGAGTAACTTTCACGGTGTCAGGGGAGGAGGACTGATGGAGCACAGGAAGACACAAAGTTGGAAGATCCAGGGTCAGGAGATGGCCTTTGAACTCTCAGTAATGTCTAGAGTATGAGGAGCTCAGAGGAGAGAGTTGGAGGGGAGTGTAGCTATACCTCTGAGAGACACTAAACATCAGCGGGACATTTAAGGAAGTGGAAATAGTAGCAGGGAGTGTTAGTAGACTATTAGTTCCAGTTGATTTGGCAACACTTGTGGTTACTGTTTTTATCGGTAGGTGCTATTTTAATACAATAGCCAACATGTCTTGAGCAGCTTCTGGCTACAGCTGGCTGTGGTCCTTCTTGCTCCAGTATTCTCTGCAATATTTCAAAGTGATCCATTGAGTAAATTGACAAATTAACATTGTCTTGTTTCATAGACTAATTTTTGATTACCAAGCTAGTATGTTACATACTCTGATTCCTGTGACTGCTTCACAAAAAAATCTACCGCATTGTGCCTCATTTGAAATCTTTGAATGCAAATTATCAGCAGTATCAGGGGAGATTGGATGGTAAATTGTTCATATGAATGAGATAACATTAGCAATGCTCGGTTATATGTCGTTTCATTTTCTGTAAATCCCCTCTGCATGTGAAAGCAATTTGATTCCAGTCCAGTCCGCCACTCACAATAAAAACTCTTATATGGAGAGATATATTTGTGAGAGTAAACTGAATGGCTTTTGCAGAAATATGCACATTTTAGCTAACTTCCTGTCTGTTTATCAGTTAGTGATCCCCTCCCCCTCCACAACACTTGTATGATTATTGTCTTTTATTCAAGGCAGTTCACAAGCTTTTTTCTTCGCTTGCCGTGTTTAGTATTATAAGCCGTCACTGGGAGTGCTGGAATTTGTAGCTTACTCTGTTCCGCCATTGCCGGTAAAAAGGAGGAAGTTGATGAGCAGACAGGAATGTCTGATTGGATGAAGTAGGCAGGGATACCTAAACATTTATTTTTCCCTTTTCCTGCATGAGCAGGTGGAGGTGAGTCTATTGTTGAAATATGGCTCTAATTAACATGCATTTTAATAAGAAAATAATGCTTAACAGCAGTTTTAAGTAATTTATTAGTTATATATAACTTTATAGATGGGAGAAAAGATTGAGAAAGAGAGACTGTTACAAAAAAATGACACTGTCTCTCAATGCAGGGCCTAAATTTGGGTGAGATATCACTTTCAGTGGATGAATGATAAAAGAAATGTGATAAATAGCTGAGAGCTAGCTTTCTGTTTTCCACAAGTGATGTTTGCATTTTAGGTAATAGCTGATCTATAGCTCCTCGTCAGTTATATAATAATGTGTCATAGTGGTGAAGTGATGAAGAAACCCCGACACGGCGGAACAAATTGGAGAGATGTTACAATGATCTCATGCCGACAAAACTTCTTGAATAAAACTGAAAGAGAATTGAGAAGGAGCGTCAGAGGAATGAGAAGAACCCTGAGTGGGATACGGACACTATGGGGAGCCGAGTGGTGCCAAGTGGGGTTGGATCACTCGACAACAGCCTGTCCCACCCTATTACCCTCCGAGCTCCCCCACCTCTACCCTCTCCAAACCTCCCCACCGCCACCACCGTGTCCCCCTGCTCTGTGGGGTCACACCACCAGTCGCACTACAATGACACCATCACTGGCTCTTACTGGGTGAATGGAGAGAGAGACAGAGGGAACGAGAGAAAGAGGGGATGGCGGGTTGCTCTTCACGTGGAGGGCTTCGCAATCACTCCGCATATTTTATGGGGTAGCAGACGTCTGTGGGTGGAGCCGATCACTAATGGGATCGTGCTTTAATTTTGAACACATAAAAAACGTTTATTGAATGTTGCGTGGCATTTCTTGTGTTGTTTTTCTCTCTGACTGGACTCACAGGACTAACACTGAGCTCCAGCTAAGTGGAATTTGTGGCAGGAGCATTTTCAGCTCTCTATAAAAATCAGATGCAAACGCTAGGTTTCACTTCCCGGCCATGAGGAGCAAAAAGTGAGGGGCCTCTTTGATAGAAAGTACCAGCATTCAACAACCACACTGGGAGGAGAGTGTTGCAGAAGAGGCAGAGGCACCAACTCCAGTGCCAGAATGCATTGCATACGCAACTCGTAACTTTTACTGGTAGCAACATGTAAGAAATATTGAAAATCACAATCTAGAGAGGCATCGAAATGGAGGCCAGTAATAGCTCCAAATCAACAAATAACAGGAAGCAAAAAAAAAAAAAGCACAAGTTATTGATATGGGTTGGAATTGGGGTAGGGTCAGGGTGCTGGTTTGGGGGCTAAGAGGACAGGAGAGTAGAGTGAAAAGTGGAGCGCTTTTGGAAGCACCCCCGGCTCTCCTGATGTTAAGGAGGTGCTCCCAGAGGTCCGAGAAAACCAGTCAACAACAGGCGCTGGCTCTCCCCCCCCACCCCACCCCATCTCTCTCTCCCAGCCTCAGCGCCTCTTCGCTCTGGCGCACAAAAGGCTTGTTGGGGGGGGGGGGGATAGCAGGGTAGACGGGTCGAGAGAGCAACATGGCATTTTAATGGTGGTGGAGAGAGTGAGAGAGGAGAGGAGGTGTAGGGGTTGAATGGTGGTAGAAGCAGAGAGGAACCCGGCTCCCCCCTCCTCCCTCCCATCCTCTCCCTCTTCTCACACACACACACACACAAACATGTACGTACACAAACACGCAAGCACAGCGGCGTCATTGTAGGGGGCTTTTTATCTGAATGATTGCCCTCAATTAGATCCCTGCACAGAGTAGGTGAGAACAGACAGCTATCTGGAGAGGGGAGGGTTTGGGGGTTCAAACCAGTAGACGGCACGAAGAGAGAGATGGGAAGCCAGACAGTGAGGGAAACGCTTCCTCCTCCTCCTCACGCCGAGGGAAGAGAAAAAGGGAGGGCCAACTGGAGCAGGCAGAGGGAAGCAACTTACTCCAGCGATTGTTGGGATGATTCTGTAGATACACACATATAGAAAAAATATGTAGATCCAACCAATTTGTACTGTTTATAAAATATTCTTCTTGAAGTTACCTAACGAGCGCATGAAAAGCTTAGAACAAACACTGGCTGTCATGATGATGCCAGTACAGACAAACCTGTGTCCTAAATATTATGTTTATCAGGGCTGCAACTAATAATTAACTTAATTATCTACAATAAGTTTAGTTTTTTGATTTTACCATTCTTCGAAAAGTATGCAAAATGATCCTTGTCAAGCACAAAGTATCCAGTCTATGAAATTACCCGTTGACTGTTGTAGGCCACAGGGCAGGCATAGAAGGTCCTGACTGGTCAAATGGTGGAATTTTTGACAGAGGGTAGTTTGTCGCTTTTTTGTCATCATTTATGTACTGAATACTGTGATTTGGACTAAGTATTTTTACTAAATTGGATCTACTGGGCATTTGGGAATAAGAGAAGACTGCTTATGTTGGATTTGGATACTGAAACACCCAGATGCTAAATCGGTGAGTTGCCAAAAGATCTGAACAAGCTTGTTTGTAGGCTAGTCTGTTTCTTTGTTGATTGCACCTGCTTGAGCCTTATGCCTGAATAGCATGATTACACACTTAAATTGAGGCGTCTGTGAACAGGTTAATCACTTGGTCTATAAAAATCGGAAAGTATTTCAAACAATGTCCATCCCAGTTTCTCGAAGTCAGAGGTTATGTCATAAAAGTCCAAAACCAAAGGATATTCAATTTGATGTGATATGAAACAGAGAAAAGCAGGAGATTGCCAAAAACAGCCATTTCTGCCAATTTTGCCTGAAAAATTACTTACAAGACTAATCAGTTGTCAAAATAATTTGCGAGTATTTTTCTGCAAATTGACTAATACATTTGTCAACTAATCGTTGCAGCTCTGATATACAGATAGTGTCGCTGAATATAATATAAAGTATGTTAAAATAACAACAAGAAAGCTTAAAGACTCACTGTTGTCTGTAAATTCAGTAGGCCAGTTGGCTGCCTGTGTACTCGATTTGTTTTCCCTGCAGGCCGACAATAGCTGCAAACTATCACACACGCATGCACGCGTGCGCACACACACACACACACACACACACACACACACACACAGGATGCAGAACATCCAGCCATTCCTACTGCTGCCCACCGAAGCCCAGTGTTTACTCTGCTTTGTTTTTAATCACAGCAAGCCTAAACTCTAGATGTAATTTTCCACTCTGCATACACCTAAACACAAACACAGACACATAGAAAGATACACATACACATTCACACACACATACAGTACGGTACACTCAGCTCTACAATTACCCCTCAATTAGAGATAATAACATGACCACTTCCTTACCAATCACCTGCAGCCTTGCTATGACTCACACAGCGCTGCTGCACACACACACACACACACACACACACACACACACACACACAGGGTCAGATGGTTTATAAAGTTAGTGGTGGCTGTAGAAATCATTGGTTATTTTGTCTGACCACTGTGCTTTGTGATTTTCTCTGCATCAGTCAGGTGGAGCAAAACCTTTCCCTCATTTTATGGAGATAAATGTTAGCTTTCTGTGGTTTCCTGTATATACCGACTGCTGTAGAGACACACACACACATACACTGGCACACATAGACACTTGTATACACAATACACACATTTCCTGGAAACACTGAAATAAGCTTTTTCTGCTTCCTTGTCTCACTCATGGATGACGAGTGAGAGAATACAGTTGTATCCCACTCCGTGCCTGCCACAGTTAACGTCTCATACACTTCTAACCTCTTCTTTTTCTTTTCTTTCTCCTGCCTTGTATTTTCCCAAGCGAAGACATCAGAGCGTCTATAGTTAGCAGTCTGCCTCGGACCACTGAATACGGAGGCTGCTACCTGGAGGACATAAATTGGTATTTAATAACTGCCCTTATTCCCTCTGCAGCCATTTTCAACTTAAGTCATACTCAGACTAGGAAACTTGACCCAGAGGTAAAACCGACATTACAGCTGAAAAATTCACACAGATTTAACCGGTTATTAAATTATCTAGCATTGCTGGAAGCAGTAAACCATTTGTTTCCGCAGACATAATCCAATATTTCCACTGGGGGAATCTCTTAAATTATGTTGTTTTTCCAATTTTATGATGTAAAGCATACATTTTGGATCAAAAGTTGGACTATACTGGGCTTTCTGATGCAGTGGTGTTTGGGTTATGTATCGTATAGCCACAACGGTCCAGGTTCAGTTCTGGCTACAGACCTTTGATTCATGTCATGCCCATTTCTTGCTTCCCATGTTTCCTGTCAATCCTGTTAAGCGTCAAAACTCCACAGGATCTTTTTTTTTTAAAAAAGCTGGGATTTGGAAGTTACTGTAATCAACATCTTCATGAATATCTCAGGTCAAAACATCTTGGAAGAGCAACGCAACCTCTAACATTATCTTGGGTTGTGCACTGACTAATGTAAATGAATTAAACTTCTGCTTCCTTTGTTCTGTCCCACAATATTAATCTACCATTATGACATACTGTACGCCTTACTTGCATTGTCGAACACCTCTCCTGTTCCGGCTGATTGTCATCGTCCTCATCCTGGATATTCAGTCTGGGTCTGGTGTCCAGTCACGCTCACTTGGCTGCTGAGAACCGATGGCTGTGTAGACTCCCCCGTGATGCGAGGTTACTGTCCAGGTAAACTCAGCAGATAGTGCCAGTTAGCTGCATGCTGATGCTAGCTAAGAGCAGCAAAGCTAACGACAGCTAGTCCTCCAATGGTGCACATACGTACCTGTATGTGTCGCACTGGAGTAGAGATGGTGGACACAAATGCAGGGGAGAGCAGGCAGGAATATCAACAGATTAACTTATATTCAGGAGAGGAGGAGGCCAATACAATAGACGACTCCACAAAGACTGAAATAAAAACTGGATTTCAATACAAAGTAATGTAACAAGGGGATGAGGTGCAGGCGGAGTGAGATGGAGAAACACAGGTGAGGGGAATAAGTGGAGAAACACAGGGAACAAGGCTGGGCTAATGGGAAAGAACACAGGAGGGAAACAGAAAACAGATTTAACAGAAAATAAAACTGAAATGACAAGACCACGGCGTAATTGTGCTATCTGGGTCGCTCCAACCAAAGATAGTTACATGAGTATATGAAGTGAGCAGCAGTAAGAAGTTACTCTGGTGATATCATGGCACCCCCCCCCCCTTACATTTCTGGAGCGACCTTGGGCAGGTGGCCAAATCAAACATTCATCTCACTTGGCTAATACCTGACACAGCACACAGTATAGTAATCCTGACTGTCCAGTTAATTCTCAGGCAGATTATTAGTTTTATATCTAGGGGATTAAATGTGCAGGCAAAAATGTTTTAACCAAGATGAATGCAACTGACAATATTGTACTCACACACACACACACACACACACACACACACGCTTAAATGCCAGTCGTGTGACACAACACTCAGACAACTCCTCAAAGAGCCCCCCCTTCCCCCTCGTGCTCACAGGATCATATCATCCCCCTCATACAAAACATTAGCGGATTGACACTATCACACCGGCTATCCGGCAGAGCCCCTTTCACACATAATTACAGGCTCTCATTTCCCCCCGCCGAGGGAACAGGTGCAGGGGGACAGGGAGAATAGTCCAGGCCCACTGTCTCCTTGGGCTTAGGGCCTTTCCCTGACTCTGAGAGGCCTGTATTGACAGAGACGAGGGGGAGACACCAGCGCTGATAAATCACTGCGAACGTGTAAATGCCACTGCGCCGCATTCCGCTAAAGAACAGGAGGCCGAACGGCTACAAGTTCCTTTCTCTTTCTGTTTCTGTTGTTTTAAGGCCTTCCCCCTCCTCCTACACACTGTCCTCGCCTGTTTTTTTTTTCCTCCCCTCTCTCTCCCTCCATCTCTCTCTCCCTCTCTTCGCTCCCCCAAGCAGCTAATAGCATAATTTGAGGAAGAATGTTCCCGGAGTTTCCTGTGAATTCTACCATTAGTCATCCGAATGACCTCTCTGTTCCTCCCCTTTCCCTTCCGTGTCACTAGCACAGCGCTGCTATGGAGCAATGGCTGCCTGGGGAGGAGGGAGCTAAATAGGAACCAGAGCCGAACGGAGTGTGTTTGTGCGTGTGTGTGTGTGTCTACTGTACACAACATCATTTTTATGTTTTCTGTATTTATATGACTGTGTTTGTTGTTGCAGTTCTGTGCCAAATTGTTTGTGCATGTGTGTGTGTGCATGGAAATCTAAATATAAACGCTTGTGTGTGCATCTGCGCGTGTGTGTGTATGTGTGTGCACGAGGTGGAAGCTACCCCACTCAGCGGGGTGCAGAGGTAGGGCCCCTGTACTTACCCCCTGACACTGAGCTGTTAACTGGGAAAAGTAGAAAAGGAGATGTGCAGGGTGGAGTGGGCAGAGTGTGTGTGTGTGTGTCTGTGTGCGTGTGTGTGTGTTTTTGTGTGGAAGTTGAGATGTGCAGCGGCGGGGAGGCAACCGAGAGAGAGAAAAAGTTTGTGTCACCACCACCACCACTGCCATGATAGCTGAAATTACTTGTTTATGTTCCCTTCAGCTCTAATAACCGGAGCAATTATTTGCTTTCACAGCACAGTTGCTACTTTGGCTGCATGTCCATATAAGATTTATTTGGATTGATTAGACAACAAGGCATTGAGAAAACAGGGCCGCCGTGCTGCTCAGTTACGACAATTACATATACATAAACATCATTGTCTGGGGATAAGCTGGCCTTTGCTGTGGGGAGCACGCAATTAGCTTTGGGGGGAGCGAGGGCGAGGGGGCTGTATTCAAAAAGAAAACAGACGTCGACAAATTTAACTCCAGATGATGCAACTTTTGTTGGATCTGGAAATAGATTTGGGAATCTGAAACCAATTATTTACAAAGGAGATTGGGAGAGATTGAGAGTTAGCTTTACAACAGATGTTTGTGTAACTCGTGATTGACTCTGGATAGGATTATTATTAGCAGCTCCACTCAGGTTTTTCCAGCATAATCCTCCGCGGAGCAGGTAATTGGCAGACCTTGTTCCATTACTCCAAAACATTTATGTTAAAATCATCGGTTCATTGGTTCCATCATGTACTAGACTGTACAGATGTATGAAGTATATCGACCCAAAACAGGGGAGGAAACCAAGGTAAATGAGGATTCTTTACTCTAACCTTAACTTGGAGAAACCATATGCACCTCTGGGCCCCAGAGTGGCCCTAAACCTGGTCTTTACCTATCCATACACTCCTCTCGTCCTCCATCCCAACACCCTGAGCCTCTGCACCTCCATCCTCCATAAACCCCCCCCCCCCCCCACATCAAAGGCCATCAATCTCCCACAGTACAGGGGGAAAGGCAAATATTTAGAGAAGGACTGAGCCCCCATAAATCTGTAGTAGGGGAGAGAGAGAGAACATGATACCCACCATACTCCTCCAAGCCTCCACCCCCACCACCGTCGTCCAAGTCCCTCAGCAGTCCTACGTTTGACGGCTAGAGGAAGCCTTGGGAGGCCACAGGAACCGGAGAGGAAGAGAGAAGGAGGTCTGTGGCAACACCAGCGAGGACGACGACCGAGATTAAGAAAAAGAAGCCGAGAACACCCTCCCACACTCAGTAGAGACATGCACAGTCAGTCAGTCAAACACAAACAGAGAGCGCTCACACATACATGCACACACGCACACACACACACACTGCACGGACACATGGACACAGTGATGGGACTCCTCTTCTTGGTCTTTGATTTACTGCAACTCTCAGTTCCACTCAAGCAAGACTCTAGAATATCAACGAGTATTTATGTCCTTTTTCATTTGAAAACAATACGGCTTTCAGTAATAAAGAAAGGAACGCTGGACAGACAGGTCAGGGTTGTGAGGTCACAGGGAGAGTAAATTGAGGGCAGATGAGATCCTGAACAAAGCTAGCCTAGCGCCTACAAAAACTGCCCGAGTGGAGAATGGAGGCTGTTGCTCCTGAACAGCTTGGAGGGAGGCTATGCACACAGAGACACAAAGCTATTGGTCTTCCGCATGAGAGAAGAGGATCTCATACAATACATCCAAGACAAAGCCATGTTTCTACTGGAGAAGAAATAACAACAAATGAGTTCAAGCAATTGAATCACTTGTCTCTTTTCTAAATGCCTTTGGTATCAAGGCCTGGTCAATCATTTGTACATGTTGTGCTGTAAATATATATATACATATATATATATATATATATATATACATATATATACATATATATATATATATATATATGTATATATATATATATATATATATATATATACGCACACATACATACACATATCCAATACACAGTTACAAATAAACATAAATATCGGCCTGTCACAATAATTACTTTTGTTGGATGATATACAGTATTGTCCCAGAAATAATTGCTGTAAACAATATTATTGCCATTGAAAGACCATTTTATTCCACTGATATAATGATAATAGAAAGGTACAACTGAGAGACCAGTGAAATAATGGTTCCTAATATTCAGACATTGAAATTAGAATGTGAAAAAAGATTAAATATTGTTACTAAATAAGACAGAAATTAAAATTTAAAAAACACATGACCAAAACAATAAATAAAAATGGACTATCATGCTGTGTTAAAAAAATAAAAATGACACTTAAAGGAGACATAAGATGTTCATTTTCAGGTTTAGATTTTCATTTTGGGCTTCGAGGACCTTTAATACTCAAAAAACATGTCAGTTTTCTCATACTGTCCAGCACTGCAGCTCTGTATTCCCTTTCTGTCTGAAACACTCTGTTTTAGCTGCTGTCTCTTTAAAGTCCCCCCCCCCGAATACCCAGTCCGCTCTGATTGGTCAGCTCACACATGCCTGACCCAGCAGCTCTGTTGTGTTTTCCGCTTCACTTCTACCGTGATTAAAGGAATGAATCGTGCAAATGTGTGAAATGGAAGTCACAGAACTAAAGGCGAGATGACTGAGGAGGCATTCCAGGAGCAGTATTTTCTGTGGGAGAGAGGAGCTCCCGTTTGCGTGGACTTTGGGCTTTTTAACTTTAATGTACAGTAACCAACAGTACATAACAAACTGAAGGGAAGGAAAAAATGAAGAGGTATAATAGGGCTCCTTTAAATACGTTAATACTAAATATTTGATACAAAGGTAAAGTTATTTCTTAACATGTACTGCCAATCAAGTTTTTGCCAGTCTTTGTTGAGCCATGTGAGTCGGTTGGATAAAAATATGTACGCTAAGATGATATATTTACAGAGACATGTGCAATGAGTCACTGAAATAATTATTATGACAGGCCTACATACATGCAAATAGGCCAAAACATGCATTCACACACAGTTGACACAGTAAAATTTAAGTGGCACTGAACCTAATTTGCTTCATCGAACATGCAAAAGGACACCTGCACACACACACAAAAACTATAAACACACTCAATCACACGCACATATAAAGAGGTGTCCCCTGCAGTCAGCTGTCAGACTGCTACGAGGGATTTAAGGAGCTTTGTTGGTCTCTGGATGCCCCCCCCCCCGGCTAAGCTAGAGTCCCAGGAGTGAAGGACATTGATCCCTGGGCAGAGTGTGTGTCCTGCTCCCCTGACAGCCTAGTTGATTGACTTTTTTGGCCCCCCTGGGAGCCAGCCACAGGCAGATAGAGACACATAAATGCCTTAACACCAGCGGGCTCATCTAGTAATACATGCACATGTCGGTGAGGAAGCACTGAGGACGTGCATAAATTGCGGGTCAAATGATGCCCGCCGCACGAGCAAACAACATGCGGTAAGATACAGTATACGCATGCATCGCACACACCAGCTCACACTGTCGCCACTATCACCACCACATTTGCCCATATTCATGAGTGAGATCTGCGCCGAGCTGCATTATCATGGCCCAGACCCAGCCTTTGTTCTGGCCTTTGTTGGCTTTCCTTCCTGCCTCTGCCGCCATCAAATGTCACGTCTCTGCAGACTCTGTATTTTGAGCATCAGTGTCAATAATTAGACGTACAACGTTATGGAAGCCTGTGGACCCTTTGCTCACAGACACGTTGATATATTTTTTTTATATGTGTGGTTTTGTGCTTTGTTTCTACCTTCCCTGCATTTCTCTCATATCCACGCAAATCGCCGTGGGGATTTTTCAAACGGCTGCTTTTATTTGGAGGGATTTTTGATACATATTTGTTATTTAAATACCTTTTTTGTATTTTATTCCCCTTTCTCTTCCTCCTCCTTTGTTGACCCGATCCTTCTCTTTGTGTTCCTCCTTTGTTGGTTTCTTTTTTTGCACCTTGTCCTTGTCTTTTTTTGTTTTACTTTGGCATTCAAATTTGGTCAAGACACCTCAGGATTTCTTGTCTGCTCCAGATGCCAAACCGAGGTTCATAACCGCATTTGGTCACTGCCTTTCCATTTTCTTTTTCCGATTCGTCCTTCAAACACACACTCACACACACAGACACACACCCTAGATGTTCCTGGGGGTGGATGAGGGTTTGGGATGTGCTGGGAATGGGCACCTAATTGCTTCTTACTGATCCAAATAGCACATCAGAAGCAACGGCACTTCAGTGGACCTCCGAAGAGATCCGCTAGGTTGGGCCTGTTCATTACCCCGCTGACCCCCCAGCTCGACCCCTCATACGCACACATATTACACGCACACCTCCACCCCTTCACCTACCCCGGCTCATTGTCTCTGGGGTTTAATTGGAGCGATGTTCTCCATTGTGAGCAGGCTCAATGGCGGTGGAGGGCTCCATTGTGGGGCTGAATGAGGGCAGGAGTGTTCATTAGGTGAGTCTCTGAATAAGGTCTTCTGGAGGTAGGGTACTGAGAGCCGGGGGCTGCCAGAGACCTCCGGGGTGGGTGAAACCACATGCTCTCCTCTGCTCTCCTCTCTGTCCTCCCAGCGTCCATGCTCCTCTCCTGTTGTCTCGTTTCCTCAACAGCCTGACGCTTGGCCCTGAAAGGCAGCGGCTGCGTTTGTTGGAAGGGAAGTCTTTGTCTGCACCAGGAGGATGAATCGTAGGAAAGAGAAGAGAGAAGGGATCAAAGACTGGGACTACAGAAAAAGCAAGGACCACCTCCTCTGATGGAGGGAGAAAGAGAACCGATGAGCCTTGAGTGAGAGAAGTTTCATCATTCCTCAGTCTGCATTTGGGGCCCGTCCCTCACCGGTGGTCCCAACTAAAATACTTAATAAAACACTTACTGTAAAAGGGATACTTCATTGATCCCTGTTGGGAATATTACTTACACTTGCCCTCACCCATGGAGGTCAGGGTACTGCTTCAGCTGCAGTGCTGCACCTCCCGGGCTGATATGGATGCTTCCTCCTGAGGTTGGCCTCTAACTTTTTTCGGCCACCCTTCAGATGCCGCAAATGCTACATAAGCAGGAGGGGGGGAAAAAAACTTGGCAGCAAAGAGAAAGGATGACTGTCTGGGCTGTGATTTAAATGACAGGTTACAGAAATGGAAGAATTTTTATTCCCCAAAAAATGATACGCGTGCAAAATGAGCACTCATCACAGTAGCGTCTGGTATTAATGAATGAATGAACTGAAGGAAAGGAAACAGGTGGGCATTTCCGCATGTGCTCACTGCCGGAATTGGCAGCATCCACAGCAGCCTGGCACGGAGCCACGTGCATGCTGCTGCTCTAGATGCAGAACTTCGCTGCAGATTACAGGGATTAAGCACTCAACTATATTTCTGTTTTTCTTGGTTTCCTTTAGGGAGCAGGGCTGTTTGAAATTGAACTACTTAAAAAAGAGAAAACCCTAATCAACTCCGTTTCTAATTGACCTTAAAATGTTCAATTTAGCGTAGAAAAGTACACACCATTTACTTTCAGTGCGCCCATGACGTTGAGATGGAAACCTTTTTAATGTAGAAATCCAATGCCAGCGTTTGCTGCCGCGACTGTTACTTCTCTCCTTCCAGACTGCGTCCCTGAAACATTTAAGCTGCCACGGAGCTGACAGGCTTTGGCAGACCACCGTCAGCCAGTCCTCAAAGCCTCTGCCAGTGCCTGAGTGCTCTGTTGTGAGCGTGGCGTGCATTCAGACGACGTCTGTGTGACAGACTCGACTTTCACACTGACCAGAGCCCCTTCGCCTGCTCTCTGCCCAGCCGCTGATGTCATCCTCCCTCCACCGCACACACACATGCACGCCCACGCTCTTCCACTCTCCCTTAGCCACTACCTTCCGCTGTTTACATTTCCCTTTACTGCCCAAAAAACAATACCAGACATTTCGTTCGCCACATTGAATACACACACACACATTGACACGCATATAAACACAGGCTCCGAGCTCACGCTTAATGCTAATCTGACATCATCAGAGAGGTGTGTAGGGTTACACAGGCTCATGTGTACACACAGAGCCAAGTCTTGGAACTGTGTTATTGCTGCCACACACAAACACATATTACTGGGCCTTAACAAGGGCGCGTTCAGGTTACTGAAACAGGATGGTTCATCTGTCTCTCAGCTCGCCTCCGTAGCTCCCTGACTTCAAACAGACACGCTTTCCACTCCTCTCCTCCTCTGGCAGTATTTATTTTTCTGTCTGAATGACTCCCATGAAGGCCTGCATGGACAGTGTGATCGTCTGCCTTCTGCCTGGGTTGTCACAAGTATTTCGTACACACATCAGCACTCGATCACGACTCAAGCCAACTCGTGCTGCAGGTGTGAACACATATCCCTTCACATGCACGTTTGCCACCCACAGTGCTCCGGGCTACATGTGGTCACTTACAGGCGTTTGGCCACGGTAATGTTTGCGATATTCATTTAAAAGAGCAATGGCAAACCAGATCCACACTGAGAGGGCCTGCTGATGTGTGTCTGCATTCGGAGTCCCCAGTGACAGTCTCCTGTCCCTTCCTGTTTAGCCTGGGCGTCTGCCGCACATAAACACTTAGGGGCCTCCTTGTGCTCCAGGATATGTGGACGTATGGAGATGAGGGGGGGCAAGAGTCATGGTTTCAATCCCCTTGGAAAGCCACCTCAGAGAAGGCCAGTGTACAGGCTGACTATAGAGGGCATTGTGAAAGGATGATCCTAAACCGAAACTCGCCCCAAAACTAAACTCGCCTTTTCCTCTGTGCCTTAAGATACCCTATGGAACTTCCTCATAAATAAACACAGTTAGGGCATGTTTACATTCAGTGTATCTCACCGAACACATTGCATGCATTCTTTAGGAACAAGGGATAAGTCGTACTATCGTCTGAAATTTTCTTGCAGTCAACAAGTGCTGTTTTCACTGCACCATGCTCCACCATTGTTGCCACACCCATGACTGTTTGAAATATGGGGGGGTTTGAAAGTTGAAGCCACTATGCAAGCGCCTTAAACCTGCATTCTGCTAGTAGGGGGCAACTCCACTGGTTTATAAAGGAGTCAGCTTGTATGGAGGCTTATGGGAAAATTACCCTACTTCTAACTTGATTTACCACCTCAGTAAACTGATTCTAAATTGATGATGATTTTGCGATCTTTTTAATTCAGGAGTCTGCAGCATTTTTTGGGCCAATCTTATCTTATGGAGAGACAAAGTAGAGACGCTACAATGTAGTTAGGTAACTAATTCGACTTTATGGATAGGTGCAGCACAGTGATTTTATGTACAGTTTGGTAAGCTTGCTCACATGGTTGCAGGAGGAACCATGGGTAGGCTATCATTAATGTTAAATATTTTTTTAAGCATTTGTCTTTGCTAACAGTAGGCTCTAATTACGTTCATTTCCCTTTGAAAGGCTACGATACGATACGATACGATACGATATGATTCTATACGATACGACAGAAGACATTTAGAGAAGGACTTATATAGTATTGGATTCAGTGTTTTCACGCAATGTGTTAACAATTAAAATGAGACTGATTTATCAATTATCTTTCTACAAGGACTTATATGTTGCTGCTTTAGCAGGTAGCAATTTCTATCAAATTCCTACAACCCATAAAGTTTTATAAACAGGTGGGTAAAGTAATTCCCTTCTTCTCTTTGATGCATTTCTTCTGCTGAAATACAACCTCCAATTGTCGATTATTATAATAGCGTGAAACTGTGCAGGTGTCATAACGCTCCCTCTCATTTGACACTTGCATGGATTCTGATGGGCTGTTTCACCTGTTTGTCTTCAGAAACCAGCATACGACGAACGTATACATTCAGTAATAGTGTTTATGTGTGCGTGTGTGTGTGTGTGTGTGTGTGTGTGTGTGTGTGTATGTGTGTGTGTGTGCATGAGTTCTAAAACATGAGCGGGGAGAAACAACTTCCCTGTCCTGCTCCGCCACCCTGCCAACTCCTGCTCTGATCACAGGGGCGGATTTGGTCAGAGATAATGAATTCAAGAGCAAAAGCCCAGTGTCGCCGCACCCAGCTCCCTCTCATCTGTGACATGGAGGGGAACCGCTATGACACCATCTGCGAGGGACCAGGGAGGGACCACACAGCAGGAGCTCAACCATTCATCAGCGTGAACATCTCGTTATGGTCTGAGAATGATAAGATGTTATGGTAAACTGCGCACTACGGGGCCTGTCTGTCCCCAGCGCGATTACGATAAAAGTCCCACTCCGTCAGCTGCACGTACTGCTGAAAAGAGGAAGTGTGTCAAAAATGTACTGTTTCCCAGCCACAGAGATATTACCTCCCAGTTGTCACGGTCTTGCTTTTATCTGAAGTTTTAAATATTTACTGTCAAAAACAATCTTTAAAAAACAAAAAGGGGCACTTTGGAACAACCACAAGCATTAAGCAATGGATGACAAGAGACTTCTATCATTAACTTCTGGCATGTGCTGCAGTGAGCACAGGCTATGCATGCGCAAAATACATGCACATTTGCTTTCATGTCAGCATGCTTCCATGTGTACGTGCTTGAGTTACAGCTGAGGGGGACTTGGCAGCACTTGTCCCCCGCAGCACTGTGAGAATGTTTCGCAGGCTGTTGCGTAAAATTCTCCAGTTTGTTTGTTTGCTCTGCCTCGGTACCATAAAACTCGGGGACTGGCAATTGGCACCGCCCTGTTTACATGCCGAGGCTGCGACTCCGGAGAGATGAAGCAGAGTAGGTCTGGGGAACAAATGTTTCCCCACGCTGCCTCACCGCAGAGGGGCACAGATTAGGGCAGCCATGGGGAGCCTGACGTGTGAACGACTGGCTGTGGTGGGACCGGAGGAGAGACTGGGGATCCCGAGCATTGCTGAGGGTCTGCGGCATGACGGGACAGCTCCATCTCTTCTCCCTCGTCTAGTGCCACGGCTCCTCCTTGGGAAGTTGAATCCTGACTTTAGCCACATCACACAGCCGCCAAACATTTTGACAATAGAAGAAGACGAAGTGAGAGAGACAAGGAGGCAAGGAAGTGGAAGAAGAAAGGGATACTGAACACATCCCCCAGCAGTGAATATCCTGCCTGAAGGAGTGCCATCTGGGGCTGAACACTGAAAGGAGAACAGAGAGAGGAGAGCCAGAGCTGGGGTCCGTAAGAGAAGGAAGGTGGGAGTCCAGCTGGGTCCCATTAGGGCCGGACCACATGTGCCTGCAGGGGGGGTAGTGGCGGACCGAGGGGGCAGGAGGGAGCAGAGAGGGCAGCGCGGAGGAAGTGCTGAGAGCGATGGGCCTAGACCCTGTGAAGCTTTATTAGGCCTGTCGTCTGCTCTTCTCAACGGGGCCGCTCACACCCCCATGCAACACCCGCCACCCTACCCCACCCCTCCCAACCCGCCCCTGCCCTCGGGCACCACCAGGGCAGAACAGTATTAAACTATTAGAAGGAGGGAGACGGGACTAGACCACCCAAACACACATACACACACACTCACATACACACCCATAATGGCTACCAGGAGGAGGCCCCAGCATGAGAGCTGCAGCTGGAAAGGGAGAGGGACACACACACACACACACACACACACACACACACACACACACACCCGTGCACGCAGCTAGAGTGACACACATTGAAGCCGGGCGCATGTGCAGTCTTTCATTCAAATGTCAGACACACGTGTGGCAGAAAATGTCTTTGATTTCATCTGTTTTATTAAGACAGTTTGGAACATTTGCATCTCTATTAATGTTTTATACATGTGCGTCTGCCATGTCCACCTGTAGGCTCTTCCTCCCCTTTGGTGCAAAGGACCAAGGTTGCATGTTTGTGTGTGTGTGTGTGTGTGTGTGTGTGTGTGTGCAAAAGAGAGAGAGAGAGAAAGGGAGACAAAGACAGTCAGAGATTGTTCTCACACATACCTTGCTCATGCCTTTATCTGTGTATGCGCTTACATTACACAGTCCTGGCATATCTGACATGCCTGCAGGCTCATCTGCCTCCTGCCCCTTCCTACCACCCATTCCACCATCCACTGCTCCATCCATGCAATCCATCGCCCCCCCCAGGGGACGCGTGAGAAAAAAAGCCTGCCTGGAATCTGAGCCCTTCCTGAAATTCTGACCAGCACCACGGATGATTGTGTCGGGCTCCGTCAGGGTAATGACGGTGATCATCCCACAGAGTAGCAGACGGATAATGAGCCTTATGATGGAGAGCTGTCGGTGTGGTATGTCAACATTAGCATACTGAGTTCAAAGTGCTTGAATGCTGGAGGAAATCTCGGGTTTGAATGTAATGGGATCAGAGAACCTGATGGTGCCCCACAGTGGCTATGCTTCAAAGCTCCGTCAGAAGGATAATATACTTTTAAAAAATGATTATGGACTTTTCTTCCGATGCAGACACAACCCTAAAAGGTCATCCAGTGTGTGCTAAATAGATGTCCTTTTAACCTCTGTCGGGATTTCAGAATCTCAGGGATTTTTGGCTGGATAAAAAGCAAAATAGAAGGTCTTAAAACGAAAATAAACAGAAGTCTTCATTCAGAACCGATTATTAAACTGCAATATTCTCTCCAACATAAAGATTTACTGAGCAACTCCCCTGCCAAGCTAAGAGTAAAGGGGTGTGTGTGTCGCTATATTTGCTTGTCGATGAGTGTGTGCGAGACTTTTACCCCACCAAGCTGCTCTGACAGGACTCGTCCCTCTTCCTTCGCCTCCCACTCATCCAGGTCAGGACCCCACAGCCACAGAGTTACAAGGCTTAATACTTCAGCCATTCAATCATTAAGGCGTTTTATACGGCCTGTCCCCGGACTTCTCTCGCTCGTAAAAAAAATAATATTTGTCTTTCCAACTGCACTGTGGACCACAAAGTCCTCATGTTTTATTTTAGTCAGAGCAGTTAAACCCTGTCCTTCCCCCTGCCAACCTACTTCCACCGTAAGCTGTTGTTCTTGTTCTGTAACTGTACAAGTGTGTGTGTGTGTGTTTGTGTGTGTGTGTGTGTGTGTGTGTGTGTGTGTGTGTGTGTGTGTGTACTGAGCCCACAAGGGGAAGCACAGAAACTCAAGGTGGAGGTCACAGCTACTTGAGATTTTCAGGGTACGTTTCTTTTTTTTCATATTCTTTATTTTTTATTTTACTTAATTTTTCGTACCAAAACGGTGTTCTCATTCAATTTAATTGCCAGTGAAGTGGACATTGTGCTGGAGTTGTTGGTTTTTTTTGCCTTTACTTTCCCAAAAGTCTGAGGTGAATATTGAGATAAATATTCGTGTTACACAATTGAAAAAAAGGGAAAACATTAATTTTTCATCTTTTTCAAGTGTGTCGCAACCAGTTTCATATATTTCTATTACAGATGTGTGTATGTGATTGACATGTAGGCTGTGCAGATATCTCAATAATCTAGGGCCCAATCTGTCTTCTTGTAATGTTCGCAAATCATTCGCATTTTTGCTCCTCTACCAAA
This sequence comes from Sparus aurata, assembly GCF_900880675.1. Lineage (NCBI taxonomy): Eukaryota > Metazoa > Chordata > Actinopteri > Spariformes > Sparidae > Sparus > Sparus aurata. The sequence goes on from NC_044197.1 coordinate 13,567,514, forward strand.
CCTCCTAAAAATCTGTCTCTCCCCGTCTGCTCCTCTTTTTCCTTTGTCTGTCTTCATCTGCTGGCTCATGTGTACTGTCTCCTGTCAGCATGCTCCTTTATACTTGTTCATTTACAGTTCTTCTGTTGATCAAAGGGCAGAAAAACTGGTCCTGTCCTCCTTACAAAGGCTTTGAAAAAAAGAACCAGGAGAGCTGTTTGGGTTTTTTCCTTTTATGTCCGCCGCTTGCCTTTTCCAGCAGTGCTCTCAAAAGTTAACCACAGTGACATGCTTCTTTTGTACTTTCACGTGTCAAAACTCACGAGTTCCGGACAACACTGTAGGTGTGTGGTTGCCTTCATTGTTAAACAACTGCAGACATTGATGAAGATCTATCAGATGTATTTCACGTTACATTTCCTCACATTCGCCGACTCCCTTCCTCACTGTTTGGCGCATCACCTCATGTTTCCCACGAAAGGTTTTAGCGACAAGCGACCAAATGAAACGCATCATTACCTGGGATAAAGGTACGTATTTGTCTGGGTTTTTAACATTGTTGGAAACATCTAGGATTGTAAGCACACAACTCAACAAAATATACAAGAGGTCTAGTCGTTTCTAGAGATTTTGATACAGAAATATTGCATATTATATTTTTAAGTATGCAAAAAAGAACAATGAGGAAGATGAGGTAAGACAACACCTGTTTTATTACAATAAGAAATTAGCGTTTATTATTTGAGTCACCACAATATGAAGTAAGACACTTGGTTGGATGAGGCTTGCATACAAAACATATTTATCTTATCTCATTGCTCCTATCTTATCAACTTATCAATGTATGTTTGTGACCTTGATCATTTTTGCTGACTACAGTGTTCCCTGTTTCTATGCCGTATATCAGAATGTCACCAGCATTTTAGCCAGAATAAACAGTGAGGCTTTCCCTGCCATAATAAGCACTTGGCGCAGCACTTTTTCACATTTTATTCATTGTTTTTGTTCTAATTCAGGATATTTGATGATTTTTGCACGTTCCAGTTCATCGCTACGATATGACAATATACCATACAATACAAAACAAAGTGATACAAAACGGTGTGAGAGGATACCGTAGGATACAAAGTGAGACAATAAGAATAACGCTATTATCTGTTTCTGTAAGTCTGTGAGTTGGTGTTCTCGGTTCAGAACATGTGAAGGGTCAGAAGAGAGTAGATCGTTAGCAGAAGAGATAGAAAGGGTAGAAAGGCTGTAGTTGCATCATTGGTGCTCTTATATCATCATTACATCAGTGGCACAAATGATAGTTTATTGAACATTATATGTTCCAACAAAAAATAGTTATTGTGACTTGGCCTTGTTTAATGGTTTCCCACAAGATCCTGATCTCAGAGTGAATAGGACAGTTTTCAATTATGTGTGTGATACTCCCCTATTTGCAGGTTATCGGGTGTAACAGGTGTAATATCCTTCTGTTTCTGTGCCAAAGGAAGTCAAGGTGGCACTGAACAACTGAACAGTATATGATATTATGTTGTATGCGTCGCTGTAATGGACCACACGTTTGTGGAGTGAATGGCATTCCAGAGAAGGAAGTCATTGAGCCTGCCGTGAATGAAGCCTCCCGTAGCACAGAGAGCTTGACCCGCTCTCAGCTCAGCCCACAGCTGAGATCAACACTGTGATAGAGAGAAAAGGGGCCTCCTATCACAGATAATCACTGCTTTGTGCAAGGCGCCGCTGAGTTGAATGACCCCACCGCTAGAGCCTGTGTTATTTCTCTGTCACTCACACCTGACTGTGTAAATACAGTGTGTATTCTTTTCATCATAGCGCAGCTTAATATGACTAACTGCTTACAAGCACTACGATAACTGTTGCTCGCCATTATGACATCATGTTTTTTTATTGTTGTTTGAAATCTCCGTCCTCGCTTCCTTATGTACATAAACAGTAATTAAACTGATTTTTCTTTTTTTTTTCAGAAAAAAGAACCAAAGGACTAACTAGCTTTTCCTCAGCTGCCTGAGTGTTTATGCATGACACCAAATCATTAGCCACGAGTACGAGTGCAGCGCGGCCTCATTAGCTAATCAAACCGGAGTCTCAGACATGTGAGGAGAGACGTCTCATTAAGCAGACGAGGGGGCGATAAGATGAGGGAAGAGCCATCTTGGGGATTATTTAAAACGCTGTGCGGTTATGTCTTTTTCCAGCCCCGGCATCATCTGGAGAGATCGGGATCCTCATTTATAAAAGTGTCTCGTGCGCGCATTTGTTCAAGGTCACAGAGTTCTGATTTGTAAGTGATTTATAGAAACGTTAATGCCTAAATCAGCGGTTTGCGTTCATTTTTTTTTCCAGCACTTATTTACGGAAAGCTGTTGACCTTGTTTTAAAGGGGCCCTGTGTAGTTTTGGAGAATAAATTCAAACTCAGAGTTTTAATAGGAATACAGAATAATAATAATAATCGAATATACAAGCTGTTCTCAGAGGAAAATAAGGTCCCCAGAACACTGCCTGAAGGTAGAAAGGTGGCAGGGTCTGCTAAATATTAACAAAGTAAAACAGTATGAAATTGCGTTGTCCTGGTCAGTTTGTTTATTCTGTCAATTAAGTCATGAAATTGAAGATACTTTGTTTATTTAGTTTGTTCAGGCATAAAAAAATCAGTCAATGAAGATCTTTTTCTTCCCCAAAACTACGTAGTGTACCTTTAAAGTTGATTTACCGTATGAGAAACCAGCAGAAAATCCCCGGCGGAGACAGCAATGCTACATCTCTTTTTTTGTGCATTTTAATTTATGATTTTGAATTACACTGAGGCATATAGGAAACAGCTTACCAAGTCTGAGCGAATGGAAAAGCAGAGACATGTTGATGGAGTGTGTCAGGGGTCGACTCTGTTACGGTTACGGATTTGAGAGGGCTGCTGCACATTAATGACCAATGTTTCATCCACTTGTGTGTTAAAGCATGAAAGTACAGTCACATAATGGAGGGGCTCAAGTGTTTGTATCAGAGTTTTTTAGATATGACGTGAGTCATAACAGGTTGGATCCGAGCGCGAGGAGGACGGGGTTATTTCAGGGAGCAGCAAACAGTATTGATTATATCATCACTTTGACTGGGGGAGCAAAGTTACAGTTCGTAGTGAGAAAAGTAAATGTTACACAGGATGTTTGTGCTGCGTGTGGTGGTTTGATTGTCTCTTGGTGCTAAAGTGATAAGGAAACCTATAAGAAACAACATGTCTCTGACTGCTTTATATTAAACATTAACTCGTGTCCCCAGTGCTTTGCTTTCATAAACCAGCTTTAAAAAGGCGCTTAAATTTCTTTTGTCTGCCTGTGATCGTCTTCATAGACCCACACCTCCCTGCTTCTAAACCTCCTCCTGCTGTCCTAATTTCTTTGCCTCTCCCTGCTCATTTGTTTATGTCTTACTAATCCATTTCCATCACTCTCCTCTTCGTTTTACCACGACGTGAAGTGTTGTATTTCAAACCTTATCAGATTTTGATACTGTTAACAGCAGTAATCTGCTGCTACTGCAGAATAACATGCCAGCGACGTCTGGCTGCTCCTTATCAGCTGTTTACAATGACAGTAAGCATAAATCCCTGCCAGCATTTCCACCTTCACAACCATCATCATCACCATCATCATCATCATCATCACCATCAGCCATTGTTATAGCTAACTGTGTGAAGGTGTCAGACAGAGAGGTACGAGGTGAATGTCTGTGACAGAACAGCGCCCACTGCAGCTGGTCAGGATCCACTGTCTTCATCAGCGTCTGTCATTTTTAAGGGTTTTTCTTTTGGCTCTCTGCTCCATCCTGCTGCCTTTTACATTACACTCTAGGAATGAGTTTCTGGATGGGTGTCATATCAATGTAACCACCTGTCTTCTTTCCCTCCGAGGGACAATAATTCTGCGTGGACAGGAATGAGGAGCATCTGAAGTGATGGCTACGGAGTAATCTTTCCCCTGCCAGTCACAGTGGAATCTCTCATCTGTCTGTCTGTCTGTCTGTCTGGCCAGCGTATACAATGGCATTCAAACACACATTCAACGTCAGGGATACACACAAAGTTGTCCAACACTATCAGCACTTTTCTGCCACTTTTATTAAGTGATCAAGGTTAATCCCCACTTGCCATATAACTTGCCGTGACATATATCCACTTTACAAACAGCACGTCACTTGTATGTCTGTTATTAAAATACTTCCCTTTTTACAGTTTGCTTTGTGTGTACTGTTAATAGTTCGACAACGACAGAAGAGGAGAGCAACAGGAGCAGCCAGACAACAAGAAAATGAGGAGAAAGATCTGCTACATGGAAGGAAAAGAGACGTTTACAGAGCTCTGACTGGATTTTGGCATTTCGTTTTCTCGAGCCGAATGCCATCATTATCTATAAAAACTGGAAACCTGATCCAATAAAAAGAAAATAGCTTGAGAGACACAGAGACAAAGAGTGAGAGGGGAAGACAGACAGCTACGGTGGGGGTTGATGTTTGTGAAGGGGAACATGAAGTGGCAGTCTGAGTATTCAGTGTCAGGGCTGGGTTGGATTTCCAGCTTCAGCCTTGTCAACACTTTCGCTCCTTTCGCCTGACTTTGCGTCACTCTGTGGCCCACCGCGCGTCGGGCAGGATGGGGTTCACCCTCAGAACAGGAGCTGGCTTCGCCCCCTGTGCCAAAACCACTCTGACTTTACAACACATGGAACCTGCGAACATGACACCGGCGCTCGGTGGAAAACAGCATGCAGGAACAATTCTGTCACGGCTCGGGCCATCTGAAATGAATGTTCTCGCCCCACATCGCTTGATCTTGTTGATCCATCCCCTTACTCCTGCCAGGTTTGGATTTCCCCCACGCTCACAAACACATTTTGTCACACATGAGCTCTCTGGATCAAAGCCTACATCATAAATTTACAATGCTTCACTTCTGAATGTGTTTGACTTATGTTTGCCTTCTTGCCATGTGTGCATTTGACAGAGATATCCGCTTGAGAGACAGCACGAAGAAGTGAAGGAGTCAGAGGATCAAAGATGGCGGGTGCGGACGGCATGAGAGAACGAGCCGGGTGGGAAGATATGAAAAAAATATTTCTGAGAGTGATATCGAAAGGGAGCGAGAACATGTGTGCTTGTTTAATGATGGTGTGGGAAGCCGATAGGAGTGTAGTAACAGGGTGAGAGGGAATAGGGTCTGTGGCCGCTCGTTGTTTAGGTTTAGCAACGTCTGATGACAGCTAGCCGCTCTTGAATGTGGCTACGCGCTGCCCACACTGCTTCTACAGCCTGAACGAGAATTACCAAAGACTCCAAAGACTGCAGGAACACTGAGTGTTACAGTGTGACTGACAACTGACTGGACGGATGAATGATGAGTGTGACTATGTTATTGTATGTACAAATGCTGTAGATAAAGTTGGCCAGGGTGTCGATAAGTCTATCAGTCAGCTTTAAATGTGGGTGAAGTCAATCCTAAAAGAATCCCATATAGTATTGATACCAGTCTCATGTCTCATGACTCTTTGACAAATAAATGCTTAAGCTAAGCATAAAGACTGGAAACGTGTCATTTTTACACTCTAAAGGTGTTTGGACACCAAAGTTTCCCTGTAAGGACCACTGGGTGCAGCGTACAGTTAACTGGGCTAACATTAAGCTAGCTGTTGATAGTCAGTAAATACCTCCAAATCATAGGCTGACTGCTTGTTAAACCGCAATGTATCATTTTTGTATCTCTGCACGTTATATAGAGAAATATAAAACAGGAATATTTGTTGCTCAAGAAGTAGAACGGTCAGCCACTGCAGTCTTGCGGTGGCTCTTCCATCAGTGTGTGAGTGTGTGAATGGTTACTGCTATCAGTGTATGAACATATGAGTTAATGGGTGAATCCTATCTTATGTGGTAAAGCACTTTAAGCGGTCGCTAAGACTGGAAAAGAGCTTTGCTGCTCACCCAAGTATCTTTTCTGGTCGCGTAATTGTTCATGAGATTAAATTACTTTTTGAATAAGTATAATGTAATGAGTAATTGATTCTATAAAGCTACCTGTTCAACACGCGCCATGTTACCATCAGCATATTTTGAAGTATCGCATTAGCAGGTTGATGGAATCAGAAATGTTTTTTTTCAAATATGGTTTTCAAAAAGAGTTTTGCAAAAATAAACAGTTTTCCAAATATGTTCTGTCATAGTGAAAATGTTTTCGTTGTTGTCACTCTTATTCTTCTAGGTATACCTGGCAAACAGCTAATTCTGTTTCCAGTTCACAACATCTAGTTGTTTGACTCTGTTCATTACAACTATAGATAGCAGCATTTGGACTGATTGAAACAAACCTTTTCACATGATCTTTTTTGGGGCATAAAACATAAACAATTGTATCAGATTTACTTGACAATTACATATATAAACATGGCTACTGTTAGTTAGCAAGCTTTACAAGTGCTGGTAAGCACTTATGGACGGAACCAGGGTGGACGTCTCATTGCATTTCCAGTCCTTATGCTAAGCTAAACACCTTCCGGCTGTAGCTTATCATGCAGATAAGAGAGTAGTATCAATCTTTTCATCTAACTCTAGAAAGTAAATAATCATCAACTATTCCTCAACTAACATCATCCCACATCCCAAAAGTGAACATAGCTCCCCGCTTGCTGTGTTTTTCTTAGCAAGAGTCTGTATGAAGTGAAACACTTAAGCTTTCAATACTTGATGCCTTTTTTATTAACCTTGGATATTTTATGGTCAAGAGGAATGAATTATATTGGCTAAATGCAGCCTGTTGTTTTAGGGCCCATGCGGCTACTCGATTAGAGTAGTCATTTTGGTCTACACCTCATTCTGCAGCCCATAAAGGGCAAAACCTCAGAGAATGTGCATGTGTAAGCTCTGCGTGGAATAACAATGACACAAGAATAGAAATAGTAGGCTGAGGAAAAGAAAACTGATTCAAGACAAGGACAGAAAAAAAAAAAAGGGATCAAACCGCCTGGAGGGAAACATGAGATGCTTTTGATTATTCCCATGGTGAGATCCTCGGCATACGGAACTCCTTTCTCTTTCCGACTTTCTTACATGCACACACGTCCATTAACACACACATAAACACACACACAGGTCGCCGATCATGCTGACCACCCAGCCAGTGCCCCCTGGCCCCCACCTCTCACCTCGCTCAGGGGCGCTATAGCTGAGAAAAACTACACTGTTCACTTCCTTCCCTCCCTCCCCTCCTGCCTCGCTTTTCCTCCCTCCCTCCCTCTCTCCCTCTCTCTCTCTCTCTCCCTCTCTCTCTCTTCCTCTCTCTCAGCGCTCTCATTCATGTTGTAACAACTCGTAAAGGAAGGAGACTTTGACCCCTCAGTTAAAAGTTCCCAATCTCTTTCGTTCATCTGCTCTGTGTAGGAGGGTTAGGCAAATTCAGAGCGACTCGCCTTGAGATGACGGCTGTGCGCCGACTTCCTGTTCAAAGTTCCATTGTAAGTGTCCAGCCACTAAAAGAGCTTTAAGAAAATATAAGTTAGACTTGTGATAGACCCTTTTACAAAGGCTCAGGACTGATTTTAGAGATATTCCATGTTGAAGCAAAGAAAACCTGCCAACATCAATGCCATATGAATCTTTATTTTGATGTGATGTAGTAACAAGGTTATTCTGACATTCTAGGGCAACATATCATAAACTTTATGACTGACCATGATGGATATTGCATCCTACTGTTCAGTCGACTGATGTGCACGTACTCTCAAGTCAAAATACTACTGCTTTGATATTCAAACTGGATGTTTTACTATGGGGTATTGGATGAGGCGTTGTGTTTTCAGTTTGTGTCCCTGCGGTGCGCTGATGAGAGGAGATTTCGTTCTTCAGCCTATGGTGAATGAAACACAAAACCCAAAGTGGTCGCCATCAGCTGCCCATGAACAGAGAAGATCTGATGGAGCACATCCAGCTTCAGCCACAACTCCAGCATCAAAATCCTTCTCCTGAAGGATTGTGCAGCTCCTTCTTGCCTTCCTTCCTTCTCTCATTCTTCCTTCCTTTTCCTTTCCTTTTCCTTTATTTCTGCCCTTCCTTCCTTCCCTCCTGCCTTCCTTGTTTCTTGCCCACCTATTTTCATTTCCTCCATTATAATGTTCTTCTTTATATCTCTGCTTACTACAGACTACAGACGGAAGTAAGCAATGATGGAATTAAAGGAGGAAAGAAAGGAAACATCGAAGGAACGGAAGGAAGGGCAGATGAAACAGATTTGGAAGGAAACAAGTGTGGGAAGAAGGAAGGAAACAACTACAGAAGGTTGTGGGAAATTCTTTCATTTTAATTTCTTCCATCATAGTGTACTTCTTTCTATATCTGCTTACGTCTTTCCTTCATCCCTTCCTTCCTTGTCTCCTTGTTCCCTCAGGAGGAAGAAATATAGTAAGGTGGGCAGGACACGAGGAAGGAGGGAAGTGAGGAGTGATGGAAAGAGGGAAGGAAGGAGAAGGGGTTGGAAGGAAACAACTAAAGAAGGAAATAAACACTGATTGAATTAAGGGAGGAAAGAAAGTTAATATCGAAGGAATAGAAGGAAGGAAAGAAGAAAGGACAAATGTAAAAGGTTTGGAAGGAAACAAGTGAGGTAAGTGGGAAGGAAAGGGGCACAGAAGGAAGGAAACAATGATGGAATTGCCAGTGGAAAAATATGAAAAGAAGGAAGTAAGGAAGTTCGTAAGAAAAAGGGAAACAAAGAAAGGAGTAATGAGAGAAGGAAGGAAAAGGATGAAGAAGGGAAGGGAGGGCGGCAAAGAAAGAGCATCGCTATTGAATTTGATGACTTGTCATTAAAATATTGGAGGTGGAGCGCTTTAGGGGAGCAGGATGATGTAGCTGCCTTCCATACTGTCCAAACTGAAAAAAACATTACAAATTTTCTGTATCCATGTTTTTATCATTTTTTTACTATTCACCATCCAAGTGAATATGTGTGATCATGCATTGCTGATGCTGCTGCAGTTATCAGTGTTTGACTGAGGTGTGCCACCTTTAACTCAACAAGTAAAATCCTGTAAAATCAACTAGATCTGAATGTATCTCACCAACTGTTGCTAAAATGCTAAAAGCAACATTATCTCAAATATTCAACTTTGACCTGTTGTATGTGTGTCTATATAGTTCTTCAGTGAAGTGGACAGTTTTTAATCTTCAGCCACAGCATCGCTATTATTTCCTTCAAATGTACAGCATCTTGTATGATTATGAATTACATTAAAATGCACCAATTGCTGATTTTTATATGAGGACGTTTAAATGACCAACAGTGGTATTTTCACGATTTCTTACTCGAATTATGAATTATTTGTTGCTGTCATTTGTTAAGTGTCTACAGGGCAAGCCGGCCAACAGACAGGTAGTCAGTAAGTCAGACAGGAAGAGAGACAACGGGGGGAAAAAACAGGAATGAAGAAAGTCGACCGGACAAGACAAGTCAGGCAGTCATTTAGTATAAGGCAGCCAGAGCCATGTGTGGGAGCAGTAGCAGGGGAACCAAACAGAGGTCAGAGGTCAGGTAGGATTTGGGTTTCCGGCTTCTAGACCCCAGTGGGGCTCAAACGTGTCTCCCTCGCCTCAGAAAACCATCATCTCTCCCGCCTGGATCTGTTCTGCTCTGCATCCTCTACCACTAACACACCTGTGTTCCTCTGCTTTTTCTTTAAATACTCGCCAGAGCTGCTACTGCACCTGGAAGAGACGCTGACGAAATGCTGCTGAAACACACTGTCCAGTCAGAGGGCTCGGCTGTAAAGAGGACGGGAAAGAGGACACTTGGAGTATCGCTTTGTTTTCCCTGCTTGGTGATCTTGTATGAAAAGCATAAAAAAATGCGAGTGTGCAGCTTGTAGAATTATACTACTATGCAAAGACAGTTGCAACAATGTTCACGCATGCATGCTTTAAATGTGCGGCAACTGTTTGCATTGCTCATGTCTGGACGTACACATGTGTGTTTCTGTCTGTGTAAGTGTAAGTGTGTGTGTGTGTGTGTGTTTATGTGGGGCAGCTCCCAGTGCAGCGCTCTTTATAAACACATCAGTTGGGCTGACAGTGCGCGGCGGGAGGGAGAGAGAGCGTTAAGACAGCCTGGGACAGAGGTCTCATAAAAAATCACTTCTAATTTATTTCCCTCCAAATTGGAAAGTGCACGCTCACACCTGACTAAATCATCACACGTCAACTGGAGACGGCCCCCCACTGCACGCTGACGAAACCCGATCCCAGTTTTGCCGTGCAGGCCCAAGCCAGGCCGGGCAGAGAAAACACAGTGTCACGCCGCATACATACACACACTCCTTAATGACTTCTGCAGATGTGCTGCTCCCGATAGCCCCGCTAAAGCCCTGTCCCCACCCACACACCCACCCATCCCTCCCTCCCTCCCATCCGCTCGATCCAGCCCCCGCTAGCCGGCAGGGGTTCATCAGATTTTTCATTTCAACCCATTTTTGGTGGTTCGCGTGGCCTCCACATGCCCTCTTGCTCTTTCCCACCGACTTACCCTCCTCTTTCCACCACTTTGCTCTTCTTTCCTTAGTCATTTCCCCAGTTTCATCTCCGCGCCACCTCTTGATCTGTTTTCTCTCCCTTGTCTCATCTGTCACTCCGCTACAAGGCCTCAAGAGCTCAGCAAACCTCCCTCTGTCTCTCTGTCCATTCGTCATATATATACTCCTCTATCACTCTCCTGTTCTCTGAGGTGGATCCCCCCGCTCTCTAATGTGAAACACACGTTATTGCAGAGCATTAGACATGGTGATCCCAAAACTTGACAAACACTAAACAAACAGCAGGGGTGGCCAACCGGACTGGAAGAGGCAGAGCGAAGGCGTGGCTGTGACATGAGATACGTCTCTGCGTGATGCTACTGACGCCAGCCCAACACCACAAGGAACCATGGGAGGTCTAAAGAGTGAAGTAAAGCCAACTCAGACTATATAAAGTAACACACACTTGTGAATAAAAATCCAACCTAGTTCCTATCCAGAGGACACACAGTTTTTTCTTTTTACGATAGGCCAAATTGGAAAAGTTAGCATACTGAAAAAGAGATAAAGATTGTTGGAAACAACATTTTTTATGGACCTTGGTATGAGCTGTTGCATCTCCTTGTGATAATGCATTCATGTCATGCTGTCATGGAAAAATGCCAGCAAATAGAAAGAGATCTGGTATAGCACCATTGATTGAGTTTAGATTAGAACATTTGGAGTTTTTGGGTTCGTATTTCAAGGTTGCTACCAGGCTAGACAGGGTAGACATAAAAGTGAGTTGTTAATACATTGTCATAAAGATGTTTTGGCTATCTTAAAGTTTTTGTCACTTTACAACTCATCTATGAACATCAGCTACAGTTGTCAGGGTCAGTACGGGGGTGTTTGCCCAACTTGGCAACTTGACACTTAGTAATGGACCAACCTTCTAAGCCTTTGTTTGGTTCAAAGTGAAGCGAAGATCTAAAGATTCAACATTAAATATCAAAGAAAATGTTCTAGAGATAGCCTAATTAGCGCCATCAATGAATATCTTTCCCAATTGGCAACACCTATGTTGTTTATTAACCAGTGCGAACATTTTCTCACCGTGGCATGCATGTTAGCCACCACAAAGTTTTAATTTAACATGGCAGACGAAAATAAGACAGTGAATCCTCTTTTAAATGACCCCAGACAATGTCATCAAAACGAAAATAATTTACTGGCAACTCGGTGTCAATATGAAAGTAACTGTACTAATTTGAAATGAATCAAGGAGTAGAACCCCCAAATCAGACCCCCGTAAAGGCTGGGCCCGGTGATGAAAGGAGCACAAAAAGTGGATGGAGTAGTCTTCTATCATCCTCTTCAATCAAACTGAAATTTTAAACTCGCAGTTCTGTTTCAGTCCTGGTGAGACTGCTTTGTCTGAGAGAAGAAGAGCAGCAGCTAACAGTGGAGGCTGAAATCTCTGTCAGAGGCGCGAAAGGGCTTTTCCAGACATTAAGGCTGCTGCCTTGTATCATCTCAACAGCCCATCAGGTGTGTTCATCAGGCGACTCACAGCTCACCCGGTCACCAACATCAGGGCCGTGCTCACACTCGTATCTGGTTTGCTCATCTGATAACAACAGCAACATTCTTAAACCACTGCAAGCCAATGCTACCGATAACGTAAGACTTGATTTGCAACCTGTAGCAAAGCAGTTAGCAATAGCAGCAAATTAAACCATTGCATTTTCAGCGACAGTGTCTCACACATGTCTGTTTTTACTGAAAAATGTTGAAATAAATTGCTTAAATGTCTTCTTTCTGCAATTTAGCTATATGGAGATGTACATAGCTGTAATAGTAACAATTAAAAGCCACGATTGGAGTTACTTGCGCTCCATTAATTATGTAATCTTGTTAAATCCTCCTGTATGTTCTCATTGAAACAACGTTGCTTGAAAATTTGAGAAACACTGTAATGGAACCATTAACATAGACTTTAACCAATAACTCAAATTAAATACAAAACATTACATTAACCAAAAAAAACGTGAAGCTTAAATCTTGCTGGCAGTTTTGGCTGACTCATCAGAGTCTGCATAGTTCGACACGGCCGCGCGACCAGTCATGCGCGTGTACTCCAAACACCATTGTGACCTCAACCTCCCCACCACAAATACTCGTCCCCTTCACTATCTAATGAAGACCGCAGCTGAGGAGTCACAAACCAAACACAACAACAAATCCCAGTGCGTCATGTAAAAACAAGACACGGTGCTCAAGAGAGCGAGGCAGGGAAAAAAATGACCCGTGTCATGTGCACTCCATCCAAAGTTCAAAAGTAAATATGAGGGTGATAAATGGAGCAAGAACTTGCCTACATGTGCACCTACACACACACACACACACACACACACACACACACACACTGATCTCCATATAACATAAATACGACATAAAAATGAGGAAGTCCAAACAGCGGAAGAAAAACGAACAGCATGATAAAATACTCTTGTGTTTTGGAAAGGGCTTCTCTCTCTCTCTCTGCTGATCTGTGGACACTGTGAGGCCCGCCGGTGGGTCTTTGCTGATGGGGCTGGCTTGTGTTCGCAGTGCCTCCGTCTGTGTTTTATTGCAGGTAGAGGACAGGGTGGTCAGATGTTGGGGTCACTGAGAAGCAGTTTACAAACTCACCTCAGGGCCTCCAGGTCAGGAGGGGAGGACAGGACCGAGACGCACTTTTGTTTTTACAATGTCGTCCTGTTGTCTTTCTGTTTTTCATTTTTTTTCTCCCATGCCTTCCTTTCTCTTCTTCCACTGTCATTGTGTGTTTGAAGGTCTGTGTTATTTTTTACCAGTGGAATTATTTGTCATGAATAGCTAAAGGAATTGTAGTAAAGTTGTTCATGTTTGGGGCCAATTGTTGTGCAGATTTGCACTTTTCTTTTGGTGCACAAAACATCATGTGCGTACAGTGGTGCCCATCGTGAAAACTCGAAAATCATGAATCCCCCCAGTTTTACTGATTAAAGCACTGAATGTTTAATTGAATGCACATCTTCAGCCACAATGCCCTTGACCTAGCCGGGTGTCGCCAGATTAATTTGCAAACGCACGTTAGTCCAGCCCCTTTCATTTTCCTTTTCCAAATTTTCAGTGAGCGCAGATCAAAATGCCTCTGCAATGGGAAAGGCCTACAACCAATCAGAGCCAAGACATTTCAGCCACAGTACTAAGAGAAACATGTACTGTAAGTTAGGGTGAAGCCCCCAGGAAGGGCGCCAGACTTTGAAGACAACTTTCCTAGTGGCCAAACCGTGTACTTACATCGTCACGTGATGCACTGGGGCCCAGAAAGACTTTTTCGCATGAGCTTACATTGTAAGAGAAGCAGCTGTAGAATGGTGGATAAACTCTTTTGAGTGTCACATCCCCAAGGAAATGACTTGTTTCAGTTTCATAATTTGAGGCATCGGCCCAATAAAATGTCTAGAGCAGCAGCACGATTTAATAATTCTATCTCTATTCAAGTCAAGTCTCTTGTAACGCACGCTCCACGGGCGACAAAACGCAGCGGGGAGGGAGGGAGGCCCGACACATCTGACAGCGCAAATACATCATGAAGATGACAGGTTTGTTTGCGTTCACTAATCATCTCGCTCAAAATTCCAGGGTGCTAGGTGCGTGTGGCTGAAGCTACACGTTCAGCAGATACAGCTAGAGCTTCAAGAACATCCCACTGAATTCCTCTCTCTCGCCCTCTATCACATACAATTGAACTACCCTCTCATATTAGTGTTGATTTGGTTGAACAATTCTGCAGATGCACATGTGGCTCATTTGTCCTAATAATGTCTCTCAGTGGGATTAACAACACCAGCAACCCTGAACCTGAGTCTCTTTTCACATCCTTTCTAACTCGTAAATAATTTGCAAAAAAAAGTTTTGTCTGGCTACTCATCTCTGTCTTGTCTTGTCTGTCTCTCTCTGGCTGCTAGGGATGAGTAACTCTATCTCTGCTTACTTTGTGACCAGAAGCTCAACTCTGTGTGACCCATGGCTCGATAATCCAGGCAGATCACAGCGTCCCTCCTCGGCTCCCTCTCCATTGGCACCGTCACATCCACGTCCTGGATGTTCCATTCGCGATATAAATCATATTAAGCACATATCAGAACACAAGAACTGACCGAACCCAGCTACAGGGCTTCACACTCAGGTTATATCCATACACAAAGTCTTTAGTATTTTGAGATTTACTCCTGATGTTCCAAACCTCACCTAAGGGGGGGAGATAATAATGGCAGTAAAGGATCATTTGCAAGTTATTTTTGGAAATACAGCAACCCTGATATTTGCACATGGGACTTTTTAAATGAGGAGAGTTGGACATGTCAGAGCAAGAAAAGCACAGGTGTAAACAATGAAATTAATTATGGCTGCATTCCATTTAGCTTCTTCGGTTTCAGAGTACAGCTGCTGTGCTGTAAATGTCAGCTCACTGTCACACTGCCATGGTTTACCGGGACTTTTGAACAGAACCAAGCATTAGACATGGCAATGCCAGCTAGACGCTGAAAAAACAACAGAGCAGGCTGTAGACGCAGTCAGCGGTGCTGGCTCAGGCGTGTGTGAGCTGACCACTCAGAGCAGACTGGATATTTAAGAGGCGGGCCTTAAAGAGACAGTAGCTAAAATGATGAGATTCAGACAGATGGGGAAGAAACTGATGTGTTTGGGGGTTTTTTTACGTTAAACCATGTAAACCTATTCTAGTAGTGAGCCAAAATAAAGTTAGGAACCTAAAAATTAGGAAAATATGTCTCATTTGAAATTCTTGTTACAACAGGACGTACGTTTATTTGGGGTTAATAGAAATGTTCCTAGATGTATTTATCTTTCACATGGTGCCAGCAATGTTTTTAATACCGTACAGTGTACTGGGTTAAGTGGCCATCCCAGTGCAGCTGTATTTCATAAAGCGCTAATAAAACCCAGAGAGTTTGCCAGTGCACTTGTACTCACAATAAACATGTTGGCTTGTTATAGCAGTTAAAGCACAGGTGCAGCTAATAACATTAATGATGGCTTTGTTCTGTTGGGGTGAACCAGTAATCCATTCCAACCCTGACTGTATATCTCCTGGGATTTATCCAAAAATTGTAAAAAATGTACTAACAGCTGCAGTCGGATATGACACAAAACACCTTTTACGGCAGGGGTCATACTCGGAAACAATACAAGAAGCAAGCGAGGAAATGTTCTCAGAGGTTTTGTACAAGCGAACTCTGTAATGACATACTGTACACGTGGACACCC
Source organism: Sparus aurata (assembly GCF_900880675.1). NCBI lineage: Eukaryota > Metazoa > Chordata > Actinopteri > Spariformes > Sparidae > Sparus > Sparus aurata. Next base: position 13,583,358 of record NC_044197.1, read on the forward strand.
CCAACCCCCTCCTGCCTCCTCTCTGCTGGTATTGATGCAGATCCCCAGAGTAGCGACCCAGCAACCTACAGGCCTATTCCCCGTCCTCTCATATCCTGGTGTGTGCACAGAGGCCACTGACCCGGCTGGCCAGGGCAGGTGAAGCCCTGAACTCCATTACATAACGACAGAGGAAGTCATCCGTCAGTGTAGTTGAGTGGGGTGGCACTCAACTATGTCCTTTTCTGTTGTTTTTTTTTGTTTTTTTTAGGTGCTTCCAGCATTTGAGGGTGGCGGCGCAGTGAGCCTGGAGTGTTTGTGTAAGCCTAAATCAGTATGAGAGGGGTGGAAACAATCCACAGAGCTCAAAGGTGTGTATCTGTGTGTGTGTGTGTGTGTGTGTGTGTGTGTGTGTGTCCCTGCCTAATGATTTATTGTGACAAATGATCAGCCATAAACAAACAACAAGCAAGCCAGCCGTCTGTCCACACAAACAAACAAACAAACAAACAAACAAACAAACAGAGGAGACGGACAAACAGACCGACAGGAAGAGTGATGGCAGAGTTTTAGATGATCAATCACAGTTAGGCAGGAATCAGAGCAGGCTGATTACTCAGCTGCGATCGGGGGTGCATTGTTTAACGCCTCTTGCATGCATATATGGACGTCCACCTGCACTCACAAGCAAGCGAACGCGTACTTTTGGTATGAATTTCTGTGCATGCGGCTGCCAGTCTGCCCCGTCACAAGTGGACGGTTCTGAGCGAGCAAGTGTGCGTGTGTGGGATGTAACCCAAGCCAGAGCGGCACAACACAGCAGCCTGTTCAAAGGCCCGTTTGTATTATTACAGCTTGTCCAGCTGCTCAGGACAGACAAACAAGACTTAGAGCCCTGAGCTGCAAAACACAGACCTCCCACCCCATCGCTGAAACCCCTGCGGCCCGGCCCAGCCCAGCATTGTGGCTCAGAGATGGACAAACAAACGCCCACAAATAGACAAACTGCCAGGCTGGAGGGGAAGTTTTGTCCGGAAAGGATGAAGGAGGACTGCAAATTGAAACCATTTTTGTGTTCTTCCACTGACTGTGCATCCCAGACTCATGATCAGTGACGGAATTTAACTGAGTTCATTTACTCAAGTACACACAATTTGGAGGTGCTTCAATGCGACAACTTTAGCTACTAGTTACTTTGCAGATTACAAGCTGCATCAGAGCCAAAGCAGCACACCGATAATGCCAACGCCAAGTCAACACTAAGAATACAGTTTAAAGATGCATATAAGTGTATCTTTAACATACTTTTACTATTCGTTTCGATACGTTAGTTCATTTCTTGTCAATAAATTACTTTTAATTCCCTTGGTATATGTCATATCAGATACTTTAAGACTCAGGTACTATTCAAACAGGTGACTTTAAAATTAAAACAAATCTTTACCTTTACTCAAGTGTGTGTTTCGTGCGACACTGCTCATGATTCATATGAGCTCCAGTTGAGTGAATACAGGGGTTCCCATGATGCAAAGTTTTGTTTCTAATTTGATAATGTTCATTTACTTTAAAGTAGATATGGTGTGCTTGTGTCAACATTTGCTCAGTGAGTGGCAGTGGCCCCTGCCCGGCCCCATTCTCTCCCTCCGTGAACAGTATGGAAAGTGTGTATACATTTCTACACCGCACTGTAATGAGTAACGTTACCTCCTGTAAAAATATTGAGTCTCCGTTCCACATTTGCTTTTCAAATCTCACATACTACACCGAGCAATGATCCCAAAAACAAAATATTGCTTTATATACACTGTGATCTACTTAGAAAGCTGATGAAAATTAATGCCTGTATTTCTAGCGCCGACTTTTCGCCGGCAATATTTCTTCCCGGTGTGTACTCAGCGTGCACTCTGTTGCCCCTCCGAACAGCTCGCTCCTCTGGCGATCTCCCCGAACGGATCTGGTCGTGGCGATTAAGATCAGAGTAAGCGAACTCTCTCGCTCCCTCACACCTCTCGCTCTACTCCTCTGTCTTCTCTCCTTTTTCGCCTCAACTTGTGCCATTTTTCCTCCCCTCCATCCTCGATCCTCGTCACGCGTCCTCCATCCTCCTCACTCCTCCATTCCTCACGCGTCCTCCTCCTCCTCCTCTCTATGCTCCTGCTCCCTCTCTGACTCAGGGTCCCTGTGTGCCTGTATGTAACATCAGTAAAGCTGTCAGGCGGCCAGGCCAAGGTAAACAGCCCAGCTTTGGGTTCAGGGGTGATGGGGGCCGAGATGTTTTTCCTCGGGAACCCAGGGACCCCTGGAGGCTTCTGGCTGGGGCCGGGGAGGGGCTGAGGGGGGAAGACGATCCCTGCAGTTGCCCCCCACAAGAACGCAAGACTCTCTTTTTCTTCTCCATCTTCCATCTTCTCCCTTTTGTCTCCTTATCCTCCTCATCACTCTCTTCATGGTACTTTCTTTCTCTTTCTACATCTGTGTACACAAAGCTCTTCAACAGCATCTCCTTCACACAGTACAATCATTCATCAGCACCCCGACACACTCCTACACTTCCAATTTCATTCCAGTGCTGCCTATGCAAGAGATATATGTATATGTGCATGCCTTTAATTATACCCTATGCATTATATGGGAGATGTTGAAATCATAAATATCATTTTATTTGCAAATGCATGCCTCTCATAGTGAAATGACATTTTTAAAGGCTCGGAGCGGGATTTTGGCTTGATCTGCTCCTGGAGGTATTCGGCAAATGAATTATGTCACCTGAAGAGGAAAGGGAGAAGAGAGGAGAGAAGGAGACGTGGAGAAGGAGAGGAGAACAAGAAGACAAGGAGCGAGAGAAAGTGATCTAGAGAAGAAAAAGGGAGTTAAACGGTGAATAAGGAAAGTGAAGATAAAAGGAGATAGGGGAGAAGTGATATCCCTCACCCAGGCGTGACCCCTCTCAGCCCCAGCGAGCAGCTCCCTCTGAGGCAGGCAGACGGCCCGGAGAGTGAGAGCAAGACGGGGTACATCCAGAGGTTGCAAATCAGAGGCAGCACTAAAAACACAGCAACCCGAAAAGAGGGGAGAGGGGAAAGAGGCTGAGCATGCCGGGAGTTGAAGAAGAGACCAAAAACTGAGGTTTCAAAAACAAGTGAAGAAGGATTTAATGCAGAAAGCGGGGAGGTCAGAGAAGAAAAAGAGGGCCAAGAGAGAAAAACTGTCGAATCAAGACGGGAGCCGGTCAAGCCAAGAAAAGCATGTAGAATTGAATTAGGGGAGGGAGAGCCACCGAGCACAGCAACAGGAGAGGAAAGCAGGGGTGCAAGGAGGAAGAGGAGGACCATTACCCCTCGTACATCAGCCGTTACATCCCCTGGCGGCTGTCGGAGGTTGGGTGGCGGAGGTGGGGGCTTGACACATCACAGAGTGGATGGAAGGATTAGGATAATTGGAAAGGAGTAAGAAAGGGAGAGCAGATTCAGCGGAAAGAGAGGTTAAGACCAGACTTTATTAGCAAATACTGTTTGTTTTAAGCAGGTGGGTGGAGTTGGGAGCACTTCTGGAGGGTGGGGGGGGGGGGGTGATTTTAGGGGGCCGAGAGCCAGGCAGGGTCCCTGGAACACGCCAGAGATTATAGATATTTATTGTGTCAGAGCTCTTGACAGGGTGCCCACGTTCTGTAATGGTGGTCCGCGGAGGCATTTGTCACATAATCAATGTCAGGAAGTCGCCTTATGACATCATCACAGCTGTGTCACTGCGGTCTAAATATTATAAAAAGGGTTTGAATCACTTTGTCTTTAACTTTCTGAAAAACGATCCAAGGTCTGATTTATTTTTCTTCTATTTTTTTCACATGAGACCAGATGGGAATCAACAACAGCCACACAGGTTAATAAATGGGAGTTGACTCAGAAAGACACTTTGTCTGGAATTTCCTGATAACGCATGAAGAAGAAGATGAGGGAGTGCGGGGGGAGAGCCGCCGTCCAAGTGCAAAGTAATTGTCTCATTTTATCAATGTCCAGCAGACTCTAATATTCAACAAAGCGCTTGGAAAGCTCGGAGAAACTGCACGACGTTCCAGGTTTTATGACGTTTTCCTAAACATTTTCAGTTATCAGTCAATCTGTCACGGCTTCGTTTTCATCTGATATCCTGCAAAGCCTCACAAAACCTCTACCGCCAGTTAAAGTTCTCCTCCTCCTCCTCGTCTTCCTCTTCCCATCTCCTCCTCTTCCTGTTCCTGTTTCCCGGCAGCCCTTCGTCATCCTGTTGCTGCTCCTCATCAATCCCATGCTGCCACAATAGTGTGTGACAGCCCACTGACAGGCCCGTGACAGACCTGCCACCCAGACGACGTGTCCCAGCGAGGCGGCCCACAATATAGAAGGCAAACAGACATGCAAAACTCTCTTCCCTCGTCCCCGAACCTTGTTGGCGCCTGGCTGCATGGCCCGACCCTCCCACCCTTTACAGCCTCCATCTCTGGAGCCACTGCCTGCTTACCTGGATCACATCCATCCCGTAATACTGTGGCTTCAGCGATGGCAATGTCGGCCTTTTGGTCGGTCCAGACTGAAATATCTCACACATGAGTATTGGCATTTTTGGAGCTAGAAGAGACTATATTTGGACAAAAGGGTGGAGCTGGGGAGGATATTCTGATTGGATCTGACTGAGACCAGCCATGGAAGCCATGTCACAAAGCGTACCCTGCTTTATCCTTTATTTCACTCTAAATGGACCCATAATTAAAGCTACTATAAGGAGTTTTTAACTTGTTTGGAAACAGACTCTGTATAATACTGATGCCTGAACCAGACCATCAGCGAGAAGATAGACTATTTTCTATTTAGTTTTTCTTAATGCCTGAAGACACCCAGCTACCATGCAGACTGGAAGCGCCTGTGTTCACATATTCCCAGGCAAAGTTAAAGTGAGTGGTGTGTCAGCCGGTTGAAATGAAGCAGGGAGATTTTTCTCAAGATACTTTTGTTTTTGACATTACATTTTGTGGTTTTGACAATGGAAACACAACCACTTTTGTACACAGTGGGCCTCCAAAATCAACAAAATATCAAAGTTCCTTAAGGTAGCTTTACCAAAATGAACATCATGCTGCGTTAACGAAGACAATTGAGACCATAAACTCATGAGGAAACCTTTAACTGAGGTAATTATTCAAGTGAGAAGTAGGGTCATTTTCTCATAACCTTACATACAATCAGCCTTCTGTTCGAAACCAGTGGAGCCACCCCCTGCTGGCCATAAGGGAGAATGCAGGTATGAAGCTTGACAGTTCAGATCCATGAACTCTGTCCATATGAGTCAATAGCACCAATAGTGTGGCCATAGACTCTTTAGTTATGGTATCATCGTATTTAGTGGTCCCCATGAAACTGCAGGGTTTTGACCAGACTCCCATTTGGATGTTGCCTCTCATAACATTGAATTGTTTCAGTGAGCTAATATTAGCTGGGTGGCAAGTGCTTATTAAGGCTGTTTTCTCTTGTGGCGTTGAGTGATGCCTGGATATCCGATAGACTTGTCTCGCAGTTCAGAACAAGAGGTTTTCTGCTGTCGGTTAACCTTTAATGTGCAGTTAAGGTTTTTAACATTTTTTTCTGCCAAACCATAAAGTTTCATTCTAAAGATTACTTTACCCTTTTGTCAGGGTTCATGGATTCTTTCTGCAGTTAGATTTAGCATTAGAAGACAATGCAGTGACATTGCAAAATAGTGGTATCGGTACCAAAAAAAGAGTTTTTGTTGGCAGAATGTGGTCTTCCCATACTTTGTGTCCACTTTAACATGTAATCATAGTTGGGCTAAGAAGGATAAGCTCACCCATGACGGAAAATTCAGTCATTATTTACTTAGCTTCATGTCAGTGGGGAAGTTTTGCAGTACAAAAAAACATTTCTGGAGCTTCACAGCAAGACAGTGCTGCAGCATTCTCCCAGTAAATGTAGAAGAAGCAGTAGAAGAAGATGGCGACGTTATATTCCCCCTTTATGTAGCCGAACTGTTTCGCTGTAGCTGCTAAGCTAAAAGCATTAGCGCACACCCTGTCTGGCGTGGGTGCACAAGCTCGTCCCCGCGTCAAGGATGTGAATGACGTCTTCTTGCGGCTTCCGGAGACATGAATCTTGCTGGTTGAGCTGTGTGGAGCCATTTTTTTTTTCTTTTTTTTTGTAAAGTCCCCATGAAGTCCTCATCTACCTCAGTTGTTTGGCAGGATGCTGCAATGCTGTTTTTTGCTGTGAAGCTCCAGAAAATTGTTTTGAGGACAACAAAACTTCACCCGACTTTTCTTCTCCATGGGGACGAGTAGATGATGGCTACGTTTTCATTTTTGGGTGAATCTTTCCTTTAATGTAGTGGGCTTGATTTTTATCTGACAGGGTTGGCAAATAAAGTATAATTCATGGCAAATCAGCAGAGAAAGAAAAAGTCAGTATACTGACTTCAGACCCGAGCAATCAAACATAATTGGTGACTGGAAAAGCTCTGAATCATTACAGCTAATTTCTCCTCCATTTTGCCAGGTGGAATCATTGTTCATCAAACAGACACAAGACATAATACCAGAGAGTGCAGACTTGCTTTTTTAAAGCTACAGAAGGCCAATGAATGGGAGAAGTTTACACATGGCTTGTGATCGCCACTCACGTCCACTATGATAAGTAAAGAGGAAGGAGGTCGAGGGGGCGAGGAGTTGTAGCTGAAGTCAAATATATTGCTTTCAAAAGTTTTGAATCTGTCACAAACACAATATTCACGCCTTGGTGGCACTCTGAAATATAGTGAGGTCTGTTTCTCATTCTATCTGTCTCTCTCTCTCTCTCTCACACACACACACACACACACACACTCCCCTGCTCTTGATCTGCTTAGATCTGCAACATCTAACTGCCACTTAACCTCACTTTCTCTACTTACCCATCTGCTCGCCCCTTCAGCTTCCAATCCATCATCCAGCCGCGCCTCTAGCCCTTTGAAATGACTCTACTAGTCATGAACAACATTAACCTCCCCCCCATCCAAACGCACACACATGTACGTACACACACACACACACACACACACACACACACACACACACACACACAAACACACGCATACATACATACATGTGATCAGATGCCCCTTTACCTCTACTCAGGGTGCAATCTCGGGCTACTTGAGCCCAGCATCAGCCTCTCACTGTGGAGCCTGTTGTTTTCTCTGCTCCGCTCTCCTTTTCTTCATGTGTGACATCGCTCCTCCACAAGGAGCCTCCGAGTGGCCTTATCATCTCTGGCCTTTTTATTCACTTCGCCTTTGAACCTGGGTGTTTTGTGCACTCGCACATGGTCACACACGGATGCACTGGCAGATGTAGAAAATGCACTCCATTTGTGATCCATCAGCGCTCATCGGATTTCAGTCATGAATAGACTCGGATTAATAACAGGGATAAAGAAAATGAATGCAAAATAAAGGCTATCCAATGCTTCGGAGGCCTGGCTTGACGTCAGTTAATGCTGCATGTGGACCCTGAGTCGACATGTGTGTGGCGTTTGAGGGGCAGCTCTTTGTACAGGCTGCCATTCATAAGACTTTTATTATGTTTTGTCTACCTGCATGTACGCATGGTTACACTTAACCCACATAAAAGCTGAGCGAGTCCGACGTGAACTGATATGTAAAAGGTTTTTGAATTAAAACCTCCTGACACATTCTGACTTTAGTATACCATCTATGTGCATGTGTGTGTGTGTGTGTGTGTGTGTGCAGTGACCTCCTTCGCAGATGGAAATAAGTCTCTCCTGCACCAATGTCAGCTATAGAAAATAATAGATACAATAATAAGATAACTCGTTCTTGATCTCTCTTCATGCGTCTCTCCCCGTGTTTTCCGCCCATCCCTCGACTCTTCCTGTACACTCTGCCTCTCCAGTGAAGTGGCTGCTTGCAGGCTGGGATGCTGCCGACTCTGTAACTGCTGTTGTGGCTCCTCAGGGCTCTTACGCGCTGAAGAATCATATGGGGCTATATTGTGTGCAATTGTACAGGCACTCTGGGTCAATAACCCGCGTAGAGAAAAAGGCATCCATCTTCAGAGACTGAGGATCTTCCTATACTCCTGTCAAATTTGAGCAAAATAACCATCATTACACAATGTCAGAACACATAATTGTTTTTGTTTCACACAGAGGGGACATTTTTAAATCACCAGTGACAATTGAAACATGAAATCAAATGAAAAAAAAATGGATTCTTACCTGTGGAAGGTCACTTTTAAACCTAGATGGGAACACACAACTTAAATAAAACTGTGAATCTGAGTTAATATTTTTAATGTTGACCCGCACAGACATGAGTTCTGGCTCATTTCATACAGAAAAAAAGACCTTTTCTGAAGGGAACCAAAATTTAAAGGAGTACTTTGTAGTTTTGGAGAAGAAATTCAGAATTTAAATATTTACAATATTGATGAGGAAATCATACAAACTCTTTTCCATTACTGAATAAACAAGCTGTTCTCAGAGGAAAATAAGGTCCAAGGGACACTGTTGGAAGCTAGAAAGGTGGCAGGGTCCGCCACACATAAAAAAGTAAAATAGTATTAAACTGTGCTGTTTGTTTATTTAATTTATTCACTCATGAAAACAAAAAGAGTTTTTTGTTTTGTTTTGTTTTGTTTTGTTAAGGCATAAGAACAAAATCAGTCAATGAAGATCTTTCTCATCTGATTAAAATGTCTTCCTCCAAGACTACATAGTGCACCTTTAACCCTCCCCTCTAATCTGTCAGAAAATGCCCGTACAGAAACAAAGTTGCTCTTGTGATTAGTGCTGTCACTTGACAGAAGGCCCTGGGCCTGCATACTTTCCTCTGTGTATACTTGTGCTTTCCTCTGGGCTCACTGTGAGTGCAGTGCGCATGCCCGTGGTCTGCAGAGCCGCCTATGTTGCAGTCTTGTCCAGTCTCAGATCAACGTAGGTGGCGGGGGTGTGAGCTGCCCAGGGGAGGAGAAAGTGAGGTGTTTTTGGGGGGGGGGACCCTGTTGCGGAGGTGGTTCGGGTGAGGGGGAGAGGAGAGATGGTAGAGATAGAAATGGACGGCGCGGACACAATGTCTAATGGCAGTTCCAGCTGAGAAAACAAAAATACCCGAGGAACACTAAAACCTGAGGGGTGAAAAATATGCGGGTCTGGCGGGAGGTCAGATTCCCCACCGTATCTAATTCAATTTTACAAACTGTAAGAAAACACGCTGCTGCTTTCCAAGCACGGGGGGAAATGCATTGCAAATATGTGCGCTCTCACACTTCATGATGAAACTTGTCAGCATCTTTAAAGGGGCACTACGTAGTTTGGGAGGGCATTTTATTTAATCGGAAGAAAAAGACCTTCATTGACACAAGCTCTCTTCGTTCTCATGACTGAATAAAAAAAATGGCCTTAAAGGACAATACAATTTCATACTGTTTGACTTTGTTTATATGTGGTGGACCCTGCCACCTTTCCAGCTTCAAACAGTGTTCTGGGTTCTGATTTCCTCTGAGAACAGCTTGTTTATTCAGTTATGGAAACTAAAAAAATATTTCTGGGTTTGTATTATTACCTCATTAATAATGTAAATATCAGAATTGAGAGACTGGGTTTCTAATTTAAAACTACATGGTGCCCCTTTAAAATAGTCAAAAGGTCTGGTAACTTTTTTCCAATGCAGTTTCGCTCATTTGGCCAGTTTAACAAGGAATATTTGTAGTTTGGTGTCAATATTTTACAAACTAGGGAGATAGAGAAAAATTGGCAGCCTAAAAATGCATTTAAATATTGCTTTTTATGACAATAAAAAAAACAAGTTTGGAACTCAATAGGCCAACTGCATGGAGTGTAGAGGAGTGTCACCTTTGCATTGCATTAGTGCTGTTATTCAAAATGCAGCTCATCCAGAGTGGCTCACGTGCTTACATTCCTGCTGGTCTTAATGTTGGGTTAATGTGACTCAGTCTCCTACTCTGAATGCAGCCCTGTCTTTTAAAAAAAAGGCCACAACATGCTGCAGCGGGGAGCCGCATGCAGTCCTGCTGGTGGTCTGCCCGGGCCTGCTAAAGACATTAGTGCGGCATTCTGGGAGAACGGGGAGTCCCATAGACAGCGCTCACTTCTCTAAATAAACATTAGTCTTAAAAAGTTTGGCCCCACGACCTCAGTCTGATCGCATTTCACTCTGGATAGTAAACTTCAATTTTATCGCGAGGTTTTCCCCCCTTACTTTTGGAAAACACTCTTTCACGCTGAGAAAGATTAGATAAACAAAGTTTCATTTTCACCTTTTTTGTGTGTGCGCGCGGGGACACAGGAGGCTGCAGTGTCCTCGGTACTTCTCATATCACATCCAAAGCTGATTTCAGTTTTACTTCACTGACTTCAATCCTCCACGCCTGAAGTATAATCGTTACACTCAAACCCCATCAGGTGGATCCCATTGCCTGAGGTAGTTAAGAGAGCAGACGAACTGAAACACTTAGTATCGTATGAACAGGCCTGATGACGACATCACTAAATTTCAATTCACCGTTATTAATACGACTGATGTTGGCTCGTGTAGCATGTTAGGAATAAGTTTTATTCCTTTTCGTTTAATCTTCTTATATGTGATGCTCTGCAGTAGGTACAGAAATCTGAAAGTGATTTAATGTGGAGATTAGAATTAAAGGTTAAAGTCCAACGGTTTATTCCGGACATTCAGTTCAGACAGCTAAACATCGACGTCTTATTTTTGCCTCAATGGAGAATATAGGCTAATCTAATCCATGACAGCATGTTAAAAATCCTGAAGTAACAATCACAGGGTACTGGGCCGGATTCATTAATCGCGGTGGATCATGACTGTGAGTGAAGCGTTAATGTCAAACGGGAAGAAGGCTGCAGAAGCGCCCGCATGACACACTGCTGCTGCTGAGTGTGTGTGTGTGTGTGTGTGTGTGTGTGTGTGTGAGCAAACAGCAGCTGCGCCTCTCTGTCAGAGCAATACAGAAAAGTGCTGCACACTCGGCCCTTTCCTTTAATGCGTCCTGCTGAAGCCAAGCCGAGGACATATGAGTTTATATAGAGAGGACTCGTGTTGTCCAACATGAGGTCGGAGGACCGCCAAGGGGACGTTGAATCGCACCCAGTGGGTCCTCATCCGGGAAAGAAAATGTTAAATTCAAAGGTGCACCATGTGGTTTTTAGAGAATTAATTCTAACCAGAAGAGAAAGATCTTCGTTTGCTGATTTTATAAATGCCTAAATGGACTAAATAAACAAGGGATCTGATGTAAAAGGACAACACAATTTCATACTGTTTTACTTTTTTCATATGTGGCGGACCCTGCCACCTTTCTAGATTTGCACAGTGTACTGGGGAGCTTATTTTCCTCTGTGAACAGTTTGTTTATTAAGTTATGGACAAACAAATTATTCCTGAGTCTGATTGATTACCTCGTTAATATAGTAAATATTACATTTCTGAGTTCAAAGCTAAAAGTCTGGTGAGAGAAAGCAATTTTTATCCAATGCAGTTGCGCTTTTTTGACAAGTTTAAGGAGGAATATTTTTAGTTTGTTGTCAATATTTTGAGGGATATAACGAAATTTGGCAGCCCCCCAAAAAATCATGCTTTTTTGTGACAGTAAAGAGCATTTTGGGACTCAATGGACTTACCTTGTGGAAAAGGTTTGGTTTCTTAAGATTATATTAGAAGCTAGTGAATATCAAAATTCTGAGCATGAATTTCTTCCCCAAAACGAGTTCCTTTTGAATGGAATAGTGGCAAAGCAAGTGAATGCGTGGAGCAGAAAACAAACAAAAAAAAAAAAAAACGAACGTACTAAGAGATGGACATCTTAATCCAAAATTCAATGGGACTCCTCTTCCTCATGCTATAATTATTTGGAAGAGCCCAGAGGTTTGAAATGATGTGATTTCATCAGGTTATGAACCTGACAGCCAACTGAGATGCTGCCTGTGCCAAGAAAACAAACTCTCCCCCAAGTATTTCAACGCTCTGTGTTCACAGGGAGGCTTTAAATTGTTTACCGCCGCTCAGTGGTCACTTTGTTCCGCTTTTATTGTCGCTTCTCAATCTCATTGGTCAGTTTTGAATGTGCGCGCGGCTCCGTGCGCTCACTCTAATTATCTCCTGGCATTCGTGCACAACCGCCCGACCAGCGGATCAGGAGGTGCCCCGTCTGTTTTTATGTGTTGTTATGTAGGTTAGGCGCGTAATTTGGTGCCGGATCAGGCGTCACTCAGCGCAGGATAACGTCCAGATTTCGCGCAGGAAGGCCTCCAAATGCTGCGTTTTAATTTGAACAGGGGGAAAAAAAAGTTTAAGGGATAAAAATCTGATCTAAAATCATCATTTGACACTGATATTTTTAAAAAATACACCGAGCAGACTTTACAGTAAACACACATCCTCTCTTCTAAAACAGGCCTGTATCACCTGCTATCATATTCCGGTGATCTTTGCAGCAGGATAATATCTGCAGTCATTAATACCCCTGACCCCCGAGCCCTCGTCTCTTTCTGCCCCCCCCCCCCCTGCAGCAGGTGTTCCTTCAGTGTGTCAGAGTCGGCGGGGCGAGGATCTTCCAAAGTTAATATTGTGTTTCCAGAGATGATGGGGAGTTCACTGTCCTCGCTTTATTTACACATTCGAAATTAATTAAGCGAAGGATTCCTCTGTCTGTTGCAAAAACACGGAGGCTGGAGGGAGCCGCGAAGGAGGAGGCTGTGATTTATAGCGGCTGTGCAGCTCAGGGCCGCGCGGCTCGCCTCTCCTCCGGGCCCGGGGAGCCGCGGACCGGGCCAACATTCCTCCGCGGGGGCGAGGAGGCTCGCCCGCCGCGCGCACAGCCACACACACGGGGGAAGGAGGGTGAGGGTGGGTGAGATGTAGGATATTAAGTGTAGTTATATTTGCGGAGGAAGTGGACAAGCGTGCAGGATCTAAAGCTGGCTGCGTGTCCCCAACGGCTTTCCAAAGCCGGGGACCGCAAGTTGGACAAGCGTACGTGAGTGAGTGAGTTTCCACGACGTCCCAAAAAGTCAAATGTGAGTGGTTTGTTTTGATTAGGTCTGCTGCAAATCCCAAAAATATATCCCAGCGACAGCACTCCCGGGTGAAGAAAAAAAAAACCCAATCGAACAAGTGTTTCTATTTTGGTGCATTTATCCTTTAGAACAAAGCGAGGAGGGTGTCGTTTAAGGTTCAGGTGAAACAATTTCAAAGACCAAAACCTGCCGTCGTCCTTTGATAAATGATCAACAGGCCATATAACTGCAAGGTAGAATAAAAAAAATCCTGCATAGGTGTGTTGCACCTGTCCTTGCCTTGTGTCGGGGTCGTATTACGAAACAAAATCTTATTTCTTTATTTCTTCGCATGATAAATCGGCGCGTTAAAGGAACACATAATTAATCTGGCTAATTTTAGATGGATTTAACCCTTCGTCTTCTGTTGTTGCAGTTGCATCACTATTAACCCTTATAGATTAAATGAATGGCGGCCAATGTGTCTTTAATGAACGCCTGAAGCTTCATTAATTCATCATAATATATTAAAATATATTTGAGTTCTAAATCCACACAGTGAAGAATGGCTTTTTAACGGTGTGGGTTGACGTGTGTGACCTTGGAGAGGAGCCTGTCATCTCTATTCCCAACAACACACACACACACACACACACACACACACACACACACACACACACACACACACACACACACAACACACACACACACGGTTTCCTCGTCTGTCAGCACAGCCGCCGTCCTCGCGTCCTTCAAGACGCAGCAGCATCACAGGATGTATCGATCAGGGACGTGACGTTATTGGCAGGGCAGTGAAAGATTTAAGCAAAAGCGATCTCATCTAATCCCCCTGCTGCTAGACTGATTCAAATGTCCTAATAATATGATAAATAATAATAATAATAATAATAATAATAATAATAATAATAATAATAATAATTGTTGTTATTATTATTATTATTATTATTATTATTATTATTATTATTATTATTATTATCATTATTATTATTATTATTATTATACAGTCTCATTTTTCTTTCTTTCAAACAGGGGAACATATTCCGAGCGAACTGAAGAAATAATTCTTAAATAATTCCTGTTGACATCTCGGTCTATAAATGAATTAAACCGGCACGAAATCCGTGTTTATTCCTGTTTACGCCCGATCAGAGCATATGGGAGCGGTTAGACAGAGAGGGGAACTGCCTTGAAATGTGTAAATGTGTTTTCTGTGACTCTTGAGTCATTTGGCTGTCACTTCACATATCACTCACTTCTCATGTCGTTAAGGCAAACGTCACGAAACACGACGACTGTCGTCGCCTCCGCGAAGACCGTCGCCCGGTGCTGAAGCTGTGGGTGGTCCTGGGAGTCTTTTTTTCCTCTTCCTCAAGTATTAACGCGTCAAATAGCGGCGATGACCTCGCATTAGGACTTCCATAAAATAATTAAAGGCTGTGTTTACGGATGCCCCCCAGGATGTCCAATGTGTTCGGTGTTTGCGGTGATTTGAGGAAGAAGCGAGCTCTGGTCACAGAGCCTGTAATCTCACAGCAGAGACGGACGGTTTGAGTTGAAGATGCGTAAAAATGGGTTCAAGCACAAATCGTCCATTTTCAAACCCTCTGTGTGTGTGTGTGTGTGTGTGTGTGTGTGTGTGTGTGTGTGTGTGTGTGTGGTGTGTGTGTGTGTGTGTGTGCGTGCGTGCGTGATGCGCGTATGTGCGTGGTGTGCTCTGCGTGATTTATTTACTTGCTTCCTTCTCGTCTCTGCTGTTTTTTAACTGTTTTTTTTAACCACCCCTGCAAACGCTTCATGTGGATTTTAATGGACTGATGCGGTGAGTAATGACTCCCTGTCAGGGCGAGTGTGCGCGCAAAACTTCAATAGTCTCGCTAATGTTTTTTTCCGCCTCCCCCCCCCTCCCCTCATTTACTCTGCAAATTACACGTGCAGGACATCAATTAACAGCGCGGAGAAAACTGCGACACAAACTGTTACCCCGAAAACTGTTGAGCGATATTTATCGATCGTCCAATTTAAAGAGAGAGAGGGAGAGAGAGAGGGGAGGGGAGAGAAAAAAAAGGGCTGGGTGTGGATAAAGAAAGTAGTCATGTGTTGGTTTTTCGTTTTTTTCAAAGGCTTCCAGCGAGCTGCGCTGAAGGGAAACAGAGGAGTCAGCCCTCCCACCCTTCATCCTTAATATTCATCTGTCAAAACACCCGCAAACTAATTTAACCATTTGCACACAGATCGGGTAAATAAAGGAGACTTTACACCACCCTTCTGTCTGGAAACATGTGCTCCAACAACTCTGAAAAAGACCAATGGGCCTGTTTTCTGTAGCCGGACGAGTCCCACTGCTTTTCCTTTTATACGGACCTCGAGACAACACAGACGACATGAAAGCAGGAGCAAACCGAGGGCCTTTAGAGAAGATTGCTTTTCAGGAGCTCTAAATGTGTGTGGCTGCGTCTCTCTCTCTCCCACACAGGGGGGACCGCTCGCTGCGCGCACATTCACTCGCCCTGGGCCAGGGGTCCGCACTGACAACATCAACAAACGGCCGAAAAGCCGCATTATGGCGGATTAGGAGCCTGATGAAAAATGCTGCTACAAATTAGCAACGAAAACCCCAAAAGACCGTGGGTATATCCTTGTTCACTTTCAATTACAGAGCGCCGAGGCCCGCTAGCGTGGCCCCCATTCATTTAGAGGGAGGGAGGGAGGAGGGGGGGCTTTGTAACGCGCTGGAAAATGGTCCTTTACAAGCGAGCGAGAGCCACACAAGAGGAATACTTGCGCACTGTTGCGTGATATTCATGACTGTTGAACACGTCGAGTCGTGTCTGAAATGTTTAGAACCGGATTGTGAGCGGTTTTTCTCACACCTAGACAGAGTCTTAATTAACTGCATTACTGGGAGGCTGTTTCATCCGATCGCCGTGTCTACACCTGGATCCACCGGGCCCCGAATGTCAGAGGAGTTCTGATCTCAACAAGTGTGAATATTAAGATTTGATTTTGATGAAGGAAAACTAAAAAGGTGATTGAATAAAAACTGATTTAAAACCAACATGTATGTCAATTCATTTGGTCTGATTTAATTCACTGAATCACCCTGAAGTAGTTTAGTCTGTTTTAGTATTTTTTTTTTCTTTCTTTTTTGTGGAGAGAAAAACTTTCAATGCAATTAAAAGTAGATAACCCTTTTTTTTCAAATTCACAAACATTTATTATTCTTGTCGTTACAACCAAAAAGAAATGACCTATGAACATTTAGGTGTCTCTCTTTCTCTGTCTCTCTATTGGCAACACATGACATGCTGTATGTCTCACAGATTCAATTGTAAAATAGATAAGGAACGAACAACAATGAAAAAAGATTGAGAGAGGTAATGCGCTCTTTTATACCAGAAAAAAAAGAAACACATATAGCCTACGTGTCCACTGACATGAAATGATGTTGTCACAAAATCACCATGTGGAGGAGATTCAAGGAGGGTTGATGATGGGAAATGTTTGGATTTTTTGTTGTTGTTTGTTTGTTTGCTTGTTTGTTTGTTTGAGTCAGAAACCCTCCTTTCGTCTCCATGTGCTTTCTAAGTAAAAACCTGAGTTTGCCGTATCTCTGTCAGCCTATGTCAACAACAAGAACAGTGCCATTATTTTTTCTCACGACGCACAAGATAAAAACAAAAAATAAATCATGATAAAATTCTCAATTATATTAAAAAAAAAAAAAATCGGGTGACAAGTTAAGTTAAAATCGCAGGATTTCTTTTTTTTTTTCTCCCACCGGCAAGTGAAGGCCACACGCCAGGTTGCAGGCCAGCGTGTTTTTAAAAAGCTCGTACTCCGAGTTTCTCTTGCTTCTCCGTCAATATTATACACATATTTACAAACCATAAATAAACATTTTCTCTCCTCGTACATTGTTAGGAAACAGAGAGGAGCCAGAAAACAGTCTTATTTCACCGAGCATGTACAGCCTTCCTTCACACAGCACGACGCCACAACTGGCTTTTTATTAAAAGTTCTTTTTCGGAGCAGTCTCGCCATTTATTTTTGTGTTGTTTTTTTTTTTTTCTAGAAGGGACAAGTGTTCATAGTCGGGGTTTTGCTGGAAAAAGTCTGACCCGGTGGCCCGGGTTGTAATATGTCCAAATGGCTGGAAGCAGAGGCCAGTGCTGGGGTCAACATGGCCAGGATCTGCGCCTGGCTGCCCGGCTGCGCGCTGTAGGAAGAGGCGGTGGAGTTGGCGCCACCGATGATATTGTCAATGGAGAATGAAGGCCGGCTCGGGGCGCTGGAGTCCGTCTTGAGAGGCGGCAGAGACGGGCTTAGTTGGGGGTAAAAGGGCTTTCTTAAATCGGCCCCTAAAAGTGAGGGCAGGGGGTGCGGCGCGGGGAATATGGAGGCTGATGGGGGCAAGGTGCAGGGCGCGTTAGGGAAGGGGAAGGAACCACCTGTGTGGTGCGGGTGATACGGGTTGTGCGCTGCGTGGAAGCCTTGCAGCTGGAGTCCATAGTTGTATCCGTACGGGCCGTATCCAAACCCGGGAAGAAAGCCACCGGAGTCCCTGAGGATTTCGTTCGCCTGGTGCCTCTTGAAGCGCTTCCTCCTGCGCAAGAAGCTCCCGTTGTCGAACATGTCTGCGGAGTCCGGGTCGAGGGTCCAGTAGTTGCCCTTCCCGGGGTTGCCCGGCTCTCGTGGGATTTTCACGAAGCAGTCGTTTAAGGACAGGTTGTGGCGGATGGAGTTCTGCCAGGCGGGGAATTTCTCCCGGTAGTAGGGGAATCTGTTGCTGATGAACTCGCAGATCTCGCTGAGAGTGAGGCGTTTCTTGGGGCTCTGCAGGATGGCCATGGTGATCAGGGCGATGTAAGAGTACGGCGGCTTCACAAGTGCACTTTTTCTGGGTTTGTCCCCGATCACGCTCCCGACCTCTGCGCCGGAGCCCATCTGGTCTGACGGGCAGTCGGAGCTGCTGAGCCCGGGGGAGGAGACCCTCTCGGCCGCGTTCTGGGAGTAATTATCGTCCGAGTCATTGTCCAAGTTGAACTCGTGGCGAATGTACTTCCCGTCCTTTCCGACGGATATGTCACCCCCGACCACATCGATGTCCACATCTTCGGACAATGCAGAGCTGTCGGACATATCCGTCCCTAAAGTCATCCTTGGAGACGCCGCTTCTCTTCCCCCTCTCTCCCAGATTTCCTCCTCCTCTGGTCCGGTGAGGCTACCGAGCGAGAGCGCACACACACACTCCCCCTGTCTCTCCCTCTCTCTCTCCCCCTCACAACCACACCAATCTTTTTTTCTTTTCTTTTTTTTTTTTTGCTGCAGCTTTATCTCCAACTACTGAATGCACACATGGCTAGAATCTATTGAAAATATAAAGAACTCTTTGACCTGTGGATTTGGCGACTCCTGGGCGTCCGACGCTGGTCAAGCGGGGCCGTGCGCGGTTCTCTTCGAGCAGAAAAAAAACTTCTGGTTTGAAACAAAACAGTCAAAGATCATCGATCTCACACCGGTCTGGACTTTGTGTGGTCTTGAGATGCGATTGTTTCCGTCCGCGATCAGTTTATGGTCGAGGTCATTTAAAAAAAAAAAAAAAAAAGAGGAACTACTTTTGGATATCCAAGAGTCTGTCCAAAATATCTTTTACGCACGGGTTTGGGTAGGTATCCAGCCAGACTCTGACACTCTCCTCCTTAGCTCTCAAAAGGTATTTATAGGAGCACGCTGGTCACGTGGTCTTTGAGTCACTGTTACCAGGAACTGGACGAAATTACCCTGCAAAAAGTAATATTCGGATGTGCTCTTGAACCTTTAAAGCCACATTTCATATTTCGTTTACAAATTAAAACCAGAATAAGGCAAACATGTGGGTTATAAACAGGGGCGATATCAGCTGTTCCTGCAGCACATGGACTCGATTAAGAATAAGATTATATATATCAGAATATAGCTGGAGATCGACCGCATTCTGTTCATATCAATATATTGACAGTTCATTACGGAAACGTAGACTGTAAAATAAAATGCATTAAAATAAAAAAAAAACTCTCGCTGACAAATCAACGAAGAAATTTCACATTTTCATTTAAAAAAAAAAGTTGATTTTTTTTAACAGGAGGTTGCGGGACTCAATTGAATTAACTTTTTTCTTTCTTTTTTTTTTGCAGTGTGAGGTGAGAGGAGTAGTAGGTGTTCTCTGATGACTGTAACTTTGGTCTTTATTAAATAACACACAAACACAAGCAAAGCAAAACACAGGCATGTATCGATATATAATATAGGCCTACATTTTACTCATTTCAAACATGGTATTTGTTTACGGGGCGACTGCGAATTTTATTTGCGATCAAATTTCTGATTGCTCATCGAAGAAAATGACATTGAGACATTATCATGATTATTCTGATTCTGAGTATTATTATCATTATTATTATCATTATTATTATTATTATTATTATTATTATTATTATTATTATTATTATTATTATGTCGCTACTCTTCGAACACTATACATGTGTAATTAGAAATAAAGTGCACAATATTGAAGGTAAAAAATGGCTAAACATTTATAATTGATTTTAAAAATGTCAGATTCACTTCAGTGACTCTTTTATTACAGTTTTCGTGAGTATTAATGTTTAATGAGTATTCTTTTCATTTTTAGTTCGTTTTCATCATTTTTATTTCAAGTATTCAGCGCGTGAAATATCTTCAGCAGAAGCGGAGCTGCTCGTCTGTTGTCTTTACTAATAATCTGTCCGGTTTGTCCGGATTTAATCGTCCCCCTCCCTCGCTCAGAGTTTTTTTTTTTCTTTTTTTTCTCGGCCAGTAGCCTAATTCCCTCATCACTTCTCACTGGGTTTTGTGTGTGTGTGTGTGTGTGTGTGTGTGTGTGTGTGTGTGTGTGTGTGTGTGTGTGTGTGTGTGTGTGTGTGTGTGTGTGTGTGTTTTTCCTCGTCAAGAAGTCACAACATGAACCCATCGTGCATTTTTCCTGCACAATTCCCAGGGCTGCACACAGTCAGCTGCAACCTGCTCCAGCTCGTCTCGGTCAACGCAGGAGGGCCAGCAGAGGGACAGCGTGTGATGCGTCGTCCTAATCCACCACATCAGCACAGGTCCAACAAACACACACACATTGTCACCTGTCTTGTGTTTTGTATATCTGCATCGTGCGTTTTGCTGCTTTAAGTTTGCGTTCGTCACTTTTTTTCTCTCTCTGATTGAAGGAGCTGAGTTGAGCTCAAGTCAAGCATGCAGCTTGTCTAACAGCCCTGATCGAGAAGCGAGTTTTCCTGTGTGACCCGCCTGTCACAAGCCTGTTAAATCTGAAATAGACCCTCATCACACAGCAGGCGGCCTGATTTATCGCCACATATTTCTCATTGTCATTCATAGATGCGCTGAAGTTTCTGACGCGATGGGATGAAATTACGGTCCACGTTTCATTCATTTATGTATTTATTTATTTGACCTCTCACACTGTCCTCCAAAACCAGCACTTAATTGTTCACTTGGACCTGATCACTAGTATACTCAGACTTGATTGGTTTACACGGTGTTGGAATATCTCTTTAAATATTGTATGTGACAATCAATAGGCTACATAAATTAATGTCCACACGAGCCGCTTAAAAACTCGTATTTCTGTGTCACAGAAGGCCTCTTTTCATTTACAACTCTTTTTGTTATGCAGTATCCGCAGTGTACCCGCACATGTTTCATTCTGTCGCATTATATGGTTGAAAAGGCTTTAACGTTTTTTTCTTCCATTTTTTCTTTAATTTAATTTGATTTGTAATGAATTCGAATTTAACAACAAAGCGCGCATTAGTGGATTACTTCTCTTTCTTCAAGTTTCCAGAGGTCGAGTGAGGTTCTTATTCTCGTGATCCGTGATTCTAGCCGGATGGAGAGGTTTCCGATCGTCGAAGTTTGTGGTGCTGAAGCGCCCCCTGCTGTTGCTTTGTGGAAAATGAAACTCCACAACTGTGGACAGTTTGCTCCAGTGTTGTGTCCTGATGGCAAATAGTAACGCTGAAAAAGTTCCCACTCAGCTAAAGGCTCCCGAGGTCATCTGAGATTTCGAGAAAGGTGCAAATTAAATTTAAAGTGAAACGCAGCAGCAGCATGTCGATATGGAAATAAGTCTTTATTACAGGTGCATGTTTTGGAGAAGTAATGTTCATCAGAAGAGAAATCCCTTTATTGATTAATTTCATGACTGAATATCTGATTAAACAAGCAGACCTTAAAGAGCAACACAGTTTCATATTGCTTTACTTTGTTTACATGTGGTGGACCCTGCCACCTTTCTAGCTCCAAACAGCATTCTGGGGAAATGTACTTTCCTCTGAGAACAGCTTGTTTCTACAGTCATTGAAAATATAAATATTTCTGAGTTTGTTTTATTACCTGAGATCAGCGTGGTGGAGCATCTTGCAACATTTGGAGGTTAAATGAAGCAATCTGCCCAAAGTAGGGTGTAACAGAGGATCAGGAATTAGCCTCAAGTGAAAAGAGCAGCTTAGCAGTAAGTGTGAGGCAGCCATGTGACTCAGGTCAGTTCAACTCTCAAGTGAGTCCGAGGTCTTTTTTGCTGAACAAGTCAAGTCAAAGGTTGTGTTCAAAGTCAGGTCAAGTCCCAAATCAGGCCACTTTTTCCCTGCAGAAGAACCTGAAGTCTGACCTTCAGTGTACAATGATTTTACAGAGAAAAGACGAGGTATTAGAGTTCCTGTCAAATAATAATATCCTTCACCAATGTATCCACTCTGTTCAAGAACTAGAACAATGACCTGTATTTCTTTATCGATATTCAGTGAAATAACTATAATCAAACAAAAATATTTATAGGAAGCAATTAAAAGATATTCCCTCCCCGTCACTTTTTAATAGTGAAATACTGACAGCCAGACTGATGACTGTGATGTTCCAAATCAAGTCATAAGTCTTTAACTTCCATGTCCAAGTTGAGTCTCAAGTCTTTTACTTTCGTCAGAACGTTGACTTGAGTCGACTCAAGTTCAGGTCGCAATGACTCGAGTCCACATCTCTGGCATTAGAATATGTGCAGCACAATGTTCAAAAGCTCTTATGACATACAGTATATGAAGCCAATTATTGATAGAAGCACAGGGACACCGGGATGTTTTGATTATGTACAAAACTAAACACACAGTTCTGCATTTATTTACGTTGTTTTTCAGACAACTGGACAGATGTGACTTTTCCAACACAGTGAGTTTTGCTGCACAAACCTTTTCAGGTATTTCAATGCCACCCCCTCTCAAGTCGTTCAGATTCTTGAGTCCAGGCTGTGCAAAAAAGGGCACTTTATTGACATTTCTTTATCAAGAAAAAAAAAACCCCTGCATGAGAAACGAGAGCTGAGGGAGCCAACCACTTATCTTGCTGTGTTCCTTCTTGCATCAATAGTCACATGTAGTCAGCAGGTCTATCTTTGCTTAGTGCAGAAAACTCGCACCTATCCCCATCACAGACTGGCAACAGATGTATGACAAAGCTTCCTCACAGAATAAAAGCTGTCTGAAGACTTTGATGTCAGTTCATGCCCGATTAAGACTTCTCCGACCAGCCTGATTTGAGATTTTGAACATGTGAAATCATTTATCCTCTTACTTCAGACATGATTTCACTGCTGACTGTTAGTGTAATTGATCACTATCCCAGAAACTAACTGCACAAAGAGACTGAAAACAATCCCACAGGTTGAACACTTCGCTTTTGCTTCCATCTAGTGGTGGGAAACCACCTTCAGGAAACAAACAGATCTTGTCGAATACAACAACAGTTTATTCATCTGGTTACTTATGAGACTGGAGTTCTGAAGTTTAGTCATGTGGACTGACGGCTTTAGAATATATGTAGTCCTGCCTGGCCAGTGCTCAAAGACAAATGGACCTGCTGACAATAGCTGCACTCTATGAGAGTTTGAATATAATACAATCTTTGAAGGGGCACTGTGTAGATTTGGAGAAGAAATTCAAACTCAGAATTTTTATATTTACAATATTAATGAAGTCATATTACAAAGTCAGACAAAATTATTTTTTTTCCATAACTGAATAAACAATAAGCTGTTCTCAGAGGAAAATAAGGTACCAGGACACTGTTTGGAGCTAGAAAGGTGGCAGGGTCCGCCACATATAAACAAAGTAAAACAGTATGAAACTGAGTAGTCCTATATATATATAGTTTGTTTATTCAGTTTATTCAGTCATGAAAACAAAGATAGTTTGTTTATCTAGTTTGTTTAGGCATGAAAACAAAATCAGGAAAAAAATCAATCAATTAAACTCTTTCTTTTCTGATTAAGATTTCATCCCTAAAACTACATAACGCTCCTTTAAGAGTACTGAGTGTATCATTGGCTCCACAGAGGATGCAGCAGCACACACATCTACTGATGCACCAGTAGTTTGAATGATGCAGTCAGGGCCTCAATATCAGACCAAGAGTTCAGCCTTAACTATCAGTCATTGGTAATAAAAGTCCTTCCATGTAACCTCCATCTGGTCTGTAAATCCATATTATTGATAGCTGCAAGCTCAACATTTTCATTCTTGAATAAAATATTTTCATGATATACTTGTGTTCATCTATCTATATTTATCTCCATATTTCTTTTAAGTTGTTTTTGTGACTTGCATTTTTGAACACATTCTAATCAAGAACACCAAAGTTTAACCACAGTCACTGAATGATGATGATGGGTGCCTCCTCTTATGACTCCTCAGATGACTAAGAAGGCATTTTTCACTATTTTGTTTATCATCGATAATGCTCCTCTGGGATTCTTCAGTGGATATTTTTTCATTTTATAACAGAAAACTGCTAGAAGAAAGGCAAAGAAAGAAATTATTGATCATTACAAGTGAACAATGAGTTGATTTTTTCTTTCTGTCACTCAAAAAAAGAGCTAATGACTGCTGACAGAATGAAATATGTTTTTAGGAGCATAAGACTGATAAGTTTTGTTTAAAAAATGTATATATATATATGTATATATATATATATATATATATATATATATATATAAATTAAACAAATAACAATGACGCACTTAGATAGAAGATTCAAGAGAAATTGACAAGTTAAATCAGCATCCAGAATTATAACTTTATCTTATAGGATTCGAATCAAAGCATTACCTTGTGCACAAAAAGGCAATTGATTTCTGAAGTGTGATGAAGATTATTTCTCTGGAGACACTGAAGATGTGACAGAGAGTCAAACTGTTGTTCATACAGCATCTCTCCCTGTTGTTGGTTCAGTCTGTCCTCTCTCAGGTTTTGACTGGAGGGCCTCGATCAACGATATCAAACAAGTAGTGAACATTCTTTCAGCCAGAAAGTTTGATTCGTAAATCCTTATCTTAATTTCATTTGTATTTAATTAACTGTCTGTTGTCTCGGTTCATGTGGGACGTCGACGATGGAACAAATGTTCTTTTATTTTCAGATTGTGTCTAAAAAAAACAAAACAAGATTTAAATGAAGTCAATGCTGCTAATTCAACTTAGTAACTGTGCTTATTCAAAATGCTTTACAAACAAATAAATAATGAAAATCATCAACTAGCTTGTTTTTTTTTTTTAAACCAAAAAGGTAACATTAAAATTCCTCAAGTCTCAAGACAGATTATCACGAATTGAATTAGCACGTATTTTATTAAATCAATAATATATATATATCAATATTATACTTAATTGGCTTTAATACAATCTGCTTCAGTACTAAATAAAAGGACTCACATTTTCAGTAATTTGTTTCTCCTCATTGTTCACGTACATATAACCTGCTACACTAAAAACAAACTGAACAAGCATCATCACAGTCACTTCCTCTGATCGATTTTAAATGACGCGAAGAAAGACAACGTTTATTTTACTGTAAAAAAAAGAATTTATTTCAAACGACCTGTCGTAAGCAATGATAACACCCATTAATATTTTTTTTTACACATTAACAAACTATTTACATGAAAATCAGCAGACTTGAATGAAAAAAAAAAACAAACACATGTAAACTTTAAAAATAAAGATGAAAAGTGTAAAACACAAGAAATGTGGCACAAGAAGAGACTCTCTGAGAAACAGTCATGGAATGTGTCAAACGGATCTGAAATGGCTTTGCACCTTTTAAAAACAGGAATGTTTTATGGTGAGGCTCGGTCATTTTTTGTGTCATTAATCACCGAATTTCTTTTACATGAATGAATCTTTCGTTTAATGGTGACATTCTGGAATATAGTCCTCATATTTAAGGTCTTAGTATCTCAGTAAACTCTCATGGAGACCTTCGTGTCTATTTGTCTCTTTTAGTAGACTATAATTAGTCAGATTTGTTTCTTTTTGGCAAGTAATGTTTCACATGTACCGCTCCAGTCCTGACGCAAAGTTGGCTTGTCTCATGTAGGTGTTGTTGTAGGAGTTCATGGGGCCGGAGAGGCCCAGCAGCTGCTCCGTGTGCTCGGCGCAGGAGCCCGGGCGCAGCGCCGGCAGGGACAGCCGGTTCCCGGAGCAGTACACCTGCGAGCTCCCCGGAGAGAACCCGGATTGGGTCATGGCGGGCAGGTTCGGAGGAGATGCCGAGGACGAGTACGGGTACCCGGCAGCCAGGTTGGATGAGAGGTTCCCGCTGCTCCTGCTCAGCATGTTCGCTGCAGGGTTCACAGTCTGGCTCTGGAAGCACGCAGACGGTTCGCTGCCGGTGACCGAGCAGCTGGAGGTCATGGTGCCCAGGTCGCCTCCGCCCAGCCCCAGCGCCTGGGAGTTGAGCTCTCCCCCGGGGCCTCCCTGCACCACCGTCTGCTGGCTGATGATGTTGTCGATGCTGAACATGCGCGGCTGTCCTTGGCCGACCCCGGCGGAGGTCTGGTAGTGATGCAGCATGGCCGGATGCGGGGATGTGGCGGTGAGCTGAGAGCCGTACCCGGAGCCTATCCCTGCGTACAGGGTGTTTGGGTATGAGGGCCTGCCCATGGGGGTCGGGGTGAACGCGCTGGAGCTCTGCATGTAGCCGGGGTAGGTGCTCACGTCTGTGCGCTTGAACCTCTTCCTCCTCCTCAGGAAGCTCCCGTTGTCGAACATGTCCTCGGCGGCGGGGTCCAGTGTCCAGTAGTTGCCTTTACCTGGTCTGCCGGGCTCCCGCGGGATCTTCACGAAGCAGTCGTTGAGGGTGAGGTTGTGGCGGATGGAGTTTTGCCACTTCTTGGAGTTCTCCCTGTAGAAAGGAAAGCGCTCCATGATGAACTTATAAATGCCCCCCAGGGTGAGCTTCCTCTCGGGAGAGTTGGCGATGGCCATGGCGATGAGGGCGATGTAGCTGTAGGGAGGCTTCCCCCTCTGGACGGGCCTCTTCCTGCGGCGGCTCCCGGTGGGCAGGTGCTCCTCGGTCTGCCCCAGAGCGGCCCCGTCATCCGTGTTGGGGCTGTTCCCCCGGGGCTCGGACTTGATCAAAACATTGTCCTTGGACCGGGCCTGCAGCATGAGAGGCGGCGGCGGCAGCGGCGAGTCCAGGCTCACGTTTGGAGACATGACGACAGGACTCGCCTCGGCGGGCGAGTGCTGCGTCTCGGCGGTCATGTTGCACATGCCAGAGAAGTAAGAGTAATTTGCCAGATTCATAAAAGAAACAAAGTGATGGTTTTCTTTCTAGTTGAAAAAAAAAAATAATCACCCGGGGAGAAATCCCAGAGAAAGACCCAAAGGGAGACTGCGTGTTCTGATCCACTTTGCTCTTGGCCAAAAATAGCCCCCGTCCTGCCCTGGTGGTGTTTGCTGGTTGGTGTGTCAGTCCAGGTGAGAGAAAGGCGCTGACAGTTTTATAAAGCAGGGCAGGAGTGACGCCACTTGCTCGCTGGTGACGATGGAGGCAGGAGGACGAAAACCCAGGAGGGAATTTTTAATATTGCTCTGACCCATCACACCCTATCTGACAGTGGCATCACGTGACCCTACAGTTTGAAGGGGTTTGTTTTGTATGCCCTTAGAAGAGTTTTGGGGGATAAACATGCTTTATTTTGAAAGGGCCTTTTGATCAGGTCAGTGTGAAATCCCAGAAAAAAAATATTGGGGTAGGCTGGACAGACCATAATTAAACATCAGAACTGAACTAAAGGGGCATCGTGTAGCTATGGAGAAGAGATTTAAACTCAAAATGTTAATATTTAGCTACATCATCAATTAGGTCAGACATATTTATTTTTATCCACAAGGGAGTAAACAAACTGTTGTTAGGGGAATAAAAGGTCCCAAGAATACTGTGTGGAGCTAGAAAGGTGGCAGGGTCCGCCACATGTAAACAAAGTAAAACAGTATAAAACTGTGTTGTCCTTGAAGGTGAGTTTGTTTATTCCGTTTATTCAATCATGACCACAAAGATGGTTTGTTTATTTTATTTGTATAGGCCCAAAAAAAGAATAAATCTGTCAATGGAAATATTTCACTTCAGATTTGATTTTCTTCCTTTAACGCACTGAAGCCTCACTGGAACAAGATGTTTGAGATTTACTGATGACCCCTCTCTCTCTCTCTCTCTCTCTCTGTCTGTCTCTCTCTCTCTGTCTCTCTCTGTCTCTGTCTCTCTCTCTCTATCTGTGTCTCTGCTCTCCCTCTGCTTTCACTGACAGCTCTGTGTATATCCAGGGCAGAAACAACACTCGCAGAGCTGCTCCGCGCTACTCCAAACCCAACAGCCAATCCACCAATTGAAAAATAATAACAAGCCACTGAAAACAAGCAATTGAGCTATCAAAGCTTTTGGGGAAGAAAAGTAAATATCCCCCTCATTTCATTTTCATTTTTGGAGAGTGATAATCAAACAGTCCCCTGGCCCCGAGAGGAGAGGTGTTATCTTATGGATTTTTAAGTCAAAACACCGTTCTGCACACAGTTGGTATACAGACAACACCCTTTTAAACACAAGCATGTCGCAGTGCTTCTAATTGATTGTTTAGGCAAATAGAGGGGTTGGAGTTGATTACAAAAGGGAAGACACACAGGGAGGCGACCCGTTGCCATCACTTTTCACAACATGGGGAGAGGCGTTGCGGACGATACAATGTCTGGACTTAGCCTGGCGAGGCTGATCGAGAATGTCACCTCGTCCCTCGCACATTTAATAACCTGACGCCTCACCGAGAGGTAACAAACGCAAGAACAAAACTGAAGAAAGGAGCAGGAGAGCGTGTTTTTACTGATTCTTTTTGGACTCAACTACACTTATCTGACCACTTTAGTTACTTTTCACATGACACAATTCGTACCTTCCTCTCAATTTAAAACCAAGTATCTCCAAAAGGGCTGATTTTTAATGTTTGTGAAACTGAAGGATTAAATGTTCCATTCTGGGTTCACGTCTTGATCTTAATAGGTTAGCGAGACACCTCTGGTGTTAGCAGGAGAATGCATCGTCACAGAGCTGCAAACAGAGCTTCTTTGAAACTGGTGAGGATGAGTTTGTAGGAGAACATGGTTCTCACTGGCAGCGACACAAACATATGGTGAGCAGATTAAATTATATAGAGGAGTTAAAATTAGTTTGGTTTTAAACATCTGCAGCAGTGACATGACACATTAACATTCAGGCAGCAATATTCAAAAACACCGTATATAAAGACTTTGGATACCTTCAAGGTACAGTATTTTGGAATTGGCCACCTGTTGAATTCATACTGAAACCAATATGGGGCTGCATATGACCAGAGTAACTGCTAACTGCTGCTAACTGTTGCTGCCATTAGCTTGCTAGCTCAGTTAGCCGTGCAGCTAGTTGTCGTGACTGGGAGCTCGACGACCAGGGTTAGTGTTTACAATCCTAGCACAGGAGCTTTGGGCCTGGACGGGCTGGAGCTAGCTAGCCAGCATGCTAACTTCAAAACAAAATATACATAGACTTAGTGTCTTCCAAGTTTGTTGATAATTTATATAAACTTCTGACATATCGCACTGTTAACCAGGCTACGTTTGCTGATTATACCTACATACCTTAACAGAAATCAGGTTTTGAATGCAGGGCTTCTACTTGTACTGGTGCTTCCACAGTGTGTGAGTAATACTTTATACTTGAATCAGTCCTGTAGAAAATGATCTGAACAGTTATTCCACCATGGCAAGTTCAGTGTTAAAAAGAAAAAAGGTGTGACTCATACATGATGGTCCTCACCATCACAAGATCTCATCTTAACGGAACACCTTTTTGGAGATTCTGGTGCAGATTGTCAAATGTTGTTTCCCATCAACAAAGCACCAAATGACAAAATAACTTTTGGAAGAATAGTGTAGAAAACATTTAATAGTATTATAATAATTAAAAACAAATGTTTTGCTGTTAAATTAAGTAAAAGTGCTTTTTAAATAGAAGGATCCATAATTAACGAAAACATTTTTCATAATCTGAACATGGTGACCAATGACACTTCGCAGAAGGTCAGTCAAATAAGGAAACTTTGGATTCTAGTACCATTTTTATATCTTATTAGCTATACCTATTACCTATTTACCTTTTCCAGTAGGTGTTTGCTTTTAGCTTGTGGCCCACCATTAAGTTTGGCCATCCAAGTAAAACATTTTTGCTCCACTGGTGTAGAATGTATACCAAAGTGCACTCAAACTGTTCTGTCCAATATTTCAAACACCTTGTGAAGAAATTTTATACTATTTTCCTTTTAATTTGTCACTCTGTTGTAGATTTGCATTCACATGGAGAGATGAGAGGCGATGAAAGCTATACTCCTTCTAACTACTTCTAACTAGCCCAACATGAGAAAATATGGCAGCAATGAGCAAACCAGAGTGATTAATCATAACCGCCCACTGCCTCACTGGATGCCTGTTTCCCCGTCACCCTCAGTCCACCAACACAAAGTAGCTCGCATCCCCCCCCTACACAGATGATTGGACCCCTCCCTCCCCAGCCGCAGCTCAGACAACACTAAGCCCAGCTAGCTACTCACAGCCAGTGGCTAACAGCTTCAGACAGGCGTGGGAGCGCGGCTGTATCCAAGCAGGATCTGCCCCCAGAGCTGCCAGGTCAGGCAGGACAAACAGGGGCTCAGGCCAGGAAACAGGCCCTCTGCCTCAGGGCCTGCGGCCTCTTGCTAATCCCTTCTCCTCCTAAACCAGCCCACTGCCCTGCCAGAGCCTCCCTGTACCTCTCTGCTCACCTCCACACTCCCTGTCATTTGCCCCGGACAGTGGTCAGATAATGTACGTACGAGTTTAGTCCCTGTAAACACATGAGCCAATTTGCACATGCACTTTTTGTGTACACTGACAACCTGTGTTACTATGATGACAAAATGATTGACGTTGTCCCCTCACCCAAAATCAGAATGATGCTGTCGACCTGCATCATCAGCTCTGGGGACCACATTAAGATCTATATATTAAAAGTAAAGAGGATTAATTCTGTTATTTCACTTTCAATTAACTCTGGTCTGGTTAGCATCATCTTATGCAACAGCTTCGAGCATCATCATTTTTCTGATAATTAGAATCAGTGTTTTATTTTGTGTCGTTTTTTTAATTGCGAATAAAATACATTTTGTAAAATGTCTGCTACTTTGGGTGAATCTGAAAAGTAACTATTAACTCAAGGTATCAAATTATTTTAGTAAAGAGTAAAATATTTACCTGTAGTGGAGTGGAAGCATAAAGCAGGACTCAAAAGTAGTATAGTGAAACACCAGTGTATCTAGAATATTGAATTTTTAAATTGTATAACAAATTATTATGAATATTCATCAGACGCAGCTAGTCTGATATAGCCATGTGTCAGGGTAAAACAACATCCAATAATATACCCCGGTAGCATCTATCAGACAACAACTAATGTCAGCATTCAACTAATTCTTTGCTAAAATCACTGTTTGATTAAAATGAATTTTAAAATACGGACACACGTCTTGGTCACATTGAGCCTGGAGGTGAAATGCACTGGATGCAATCAAACAGTAATGTTAGCAAGGGAGTGGTAAAATGCTAATGTTGCTAATGGGTGACCAAATATTTTGTTTCACCTAGAATTATGGTATCATTATCATTATCAACTGACTGAAAAGACGACGGATAGTGACAACGCAGAGGGACATCAAGCCATATTTCAGGTAAATACAACATATCTGGTAACTCATACGCTTCCAGCATTCAACCACTTCTGAGATAGCAGCTAGCTGTTTGATGGCGTTACACAATATGGTTGGAAAGGTGAAAGTTATTTCTAAAATATTAAAGCAAACCTTTGACACATTTGTTTGAGCAATGAGGAAATGAAATGCACTTGATTTAATCAAATGGCAATTTTAGCAAGGAAGTGGTTGAATGCTAACCGTGGCTATTGGATTGTCAAATATGTTGTTTTACCTTGAAATATGGCCCGATGGCCCTCTGTATTTTCTCTGTCCATCAGCGTTTGAGTTTCTGATCAATCAGGTAAGTGGTGAAATTATGACAGTAAGTCTGTTTCCCTATGTTTATACAATTTGCAACATGGAACACGAAAGCATAACGTTATCCCAGCATTCAAGCTTCCCGCCCCGAGAGTGACGTCTGAGGAGGATTGCTGCTGTAGGAAGATGGTCTATAAGGCACATTTTGTTCTTGGGTTTAATCCTTGATGTATTTCACCTCTGATTTGCTGTCATGCAGAAAAGTAAAAGGTGTGAAATTGTCAAAAAAAGGTCCATGTCCTAAAGACTGTAACTACTTGCCACATTTCTTCCTTGCTCGGTGTCCCTGCCCAGTCTTCTTTGAGTGAAAAGTACCCAAACCATCTTTTTATATATTTGTTTCTTATTTGACAATATTTGAAGGTGATGTGCCAATAAATGTGTTTTGTAGAGCAGCAGGTTTTCACCTTGACATCATACAAAAGAAGGACCATTTAATTTTGTTACTGGTAAGGCTATTAATAAAGTTGTAAAAGACAGATGTTGCATATGTGCAAGTAAAAAATGTCCCTGAATGCATTGAAGTTAAACTTAAATAACTTTTTGAAGGCACATGCTCATCACAACATGAATTTCCAAATTGTAGAATGAGTGAGTCTACAGGTGTGCATTTTCCGGGATCAGCAATACATCCCCTAACATCTGTCAGATGAGTCTGAGGTGGTCTCTGTCGGTAGCCGGTCTGCAGGTTCTTTTCCTCTTTTAGATGAAATCCAGAGAAATATCGAGGGACAGGCAGAGTTGCTGAGTAAACACTTGGAATCCATTCACTCGCAAAGTGGCTCCAGGGGACGGGGAGGAGGAGGAGGAGGAGGAGGGGGAGGCATGAGAAAAAGAGGGGGAATAAAAAGAGTGAGAGACAGAAAGAGAAAGAGAGGGAGACAGCGAGAGAGACACACACACACGAGAGAGCGCAACCTTTTTCTTGCTCAAGCTCATCAAGTACGGGCCAGGGCTCCTGAAAACGCAGGGATTACCAGGGTACTGGGGCTGTCCTGGCCTGGGCCGCCTCTGCTCACTCCTGCACTGCACGCTACACTGCCCTGCTAAAGCACTGCACATGGTTCTCACACACACACACACGCACGCACGCACACACACACGCACACACACACACACACACACACACAACCAGTCATGCTTGATCTATGGTTCTCATTTCTCACTCGCAAAAACGTTCACATGGATGCATAACACATGGATACACAAAGGCAGACTCTCTCTCTCTCTCTCTCACACACACACACACACACACACAGTGTTACAAAGCTGTATTGGTCTTTAAATCTATATTGTTGTTTCGCACTTTAACCTGTGATTTTCGGCCTCAGTTTGTTTGTGAACGTTACAGTGAAGATGAGCCGTAGAGAAAAAGACGCCACTTGGTGTCCATGATGCAAAGAGTTGGATGCGATTACTTTGAAACGTAGTCAGTTACTGAATACAAGTTACATGGTAGTTTGTGTGACCAGTAACGTAATCCATGTAATCTAATCTGGGTACCTTTGGACAACTTCAAAATCAAACATTGGTTGATTGAAAATATTGAACAAAAAAAATAAAATAAAATGGACAAATCCACCTAAAAAGTTTTGGTTAAAATGCATTTTTGCATATTCAGCATTAATCAAAATGTCAGAAATACGCTTTTCATGAGTTAACGGAGCATCGTTTTTTTATGATAAAAGTTTTCAAGTTTTGAAATTGTCATTACTGGAAAAGTCTTAATCAAAAATGATCAAGTAATCCATTGTAATGATACTTTGATGTTATTAACACCTGTAAATTGTTCCAATTTGTTACATGGGGCCCCTTTAAGTGGTATGTATTGAAGAACATGAACCGCTGACCTGTAATGATGTGACTGAGGATATACTGTTCTTAATGTTTCTGCCTGAATAAACATCCAACTGCCCTCAAGACACCTACAGGAAATCCCCCCGGCCTCAGGCGCTGCAGCCAGGGATGTTGCAGGGTTCGTCCACAAGAGTGAACACCGAGCTGAGGTCACGTCCTGCGGAGATAAGCGCCGTAATTAAACAATTAGGAGGTGAGAAAACTAAAGCTTGAGGTCATTTGATGGGGTCTGTGGCGTTGCCTTGAGACCACGCTGTAACAAAACTTGTTACAAACCTGCAGGTTATTGTGGAAAAGAAAGATGACTATCTTGGCTGCAGTCCACCTCCATGTACCTCTTATCTGTGACATCTGAACTGCAGGTCAACACATTGGTAATGACTGGCACCATCATCATCGGAAAAATTTGAAATTTTGGATTTATTCGCTTGTTTGCGAGAGTAAGAAGAAAAGTATACAGATTAAAAAATTCACCCCTAAATTGCATTTATATTACACATTTTAATCTCTATGGACTAGATTTGCATAGCCTTGCCCATATCAAAGTGCTGCCACGGCATAGACCATATTCATCACAATCTATTTTAGTCTAATGTCATGCTCAGTGCGAGAAGCTCAAATGCAAACCCGACGTGTTTGAAGTTTGTGAATTTAAAGGGGCAAAATGGCCTGCAGAGCTGCCTGGATAGTGTGACAGTAGATGTAAGATGTGACTCCTGTGCTCATACTCCACTGCGTACCAGGGTCGGCCAACAGGGAGACGCTTAACAACCTTTAAAGGTGCACTATGTAGTTTTGGGGAAGACACTTTAATCAAAAGAGAAAGATCTTCATTGACTGATATTTACGCCTAAACAAACCGACCTTAAAGAACAACCCAATTTCATACTGTATTTGGCGGACCCTGCCACCTTTCTAGATTCAAACAGTGTTCTGGAGCTCATTTTTCCTCCGAAAACAGCTTGTTTATTCAGTTGTGGATTCCTGGTGGACTGGTGAGGTCCATCCTAAAGTTCAACAAGAGCCACCAAGACAAGAGAAAGCAGCGGAAATCATACACCTGTCTTCTCTGGAGAGACGCGGTAGCGGACACTTGTCTCAAGATGAAAAGGAAATACTTTAATCAGAAAAAACATATCCACTACCTATTGTGATCTTATATTAAAAGACAAACAATAGCTGATTCAGTACATGGTCAGATAACCAAGTTCAATTACAACTTTGACTGAATACACACCCAATAAAATCAGATGCAAAAAAAATACATATATATATAAAATCATATTTTGAGCGGTGTGATTCAGTTCAGATAGTTAACTGAAGACTGCAAACACTGCCTGTTGGCTTTACTATATGAGGCACTGTGTGTTTGAGGCATTCCTGGAAGGCTATGTGGACCAGACTGGCAGACTGGGTCGTGATGAGTAACAGCTTACCGCAAAGGAGAAGGAGGGGCTGGTGTGTGGGGCTGCATGGGTGGTGTCGTCTGTGTGTGTGTGTGTAATCATACTTATGTGCGTTGGGAGAGCTGACAATTTTTTTCACACCGTGAATTACAGCTGTTCCTTCCAGCATTTCCATCGTCCTGAAGTGTCCTCGAGCGGCACAGCAGAGTATCAGTGAGGTCACAGTGACATAGACGACTCCTCGGTTGGACGTCAGAGTTTCGGAGCAGGGAGAGGTGGGCTCGGAAAAAGAGACAAGGACTCTCATTCAGCGACTCCGTGTGTCCCTGCAGTGCCGTCTTTCAACGTGCACTTCTCACTCTTTCTCCTCAGCTCCTCGGCTTTTGACTGGATCTTGTCCCTTACTTCAGAGAAACGTAAAGGCAACCCACCATAAAACATTCATATTATTTATAAACAAGTATCACTGAGTACAAAACAGTTCGCACATGCTCGTATCGGCATCATCAACAGCACTAGTTGTCCACCTCAAAGCAGCCACTGGTCCCAGCATTGCTTGGTGGTGAGAGATGGACAGCCAGCACGCAGCAGACACACAGCAGCGGCCTCAGCGCTTTATTACACTGAGAGAGAGAGGAGAGCAATGATAAGACCCGGCCTTTACACAGACTGATAGAGTAGAGCACACACACTCACACACACACACACACACACACACACACACACACACACACACACACACACACAAACACAAGCATGTATTTGTGAGAGATTTGTTTGAGTGCCAAGACTAAATGTTCAACCTTTATCAGGAAAATTCATTAAAGCAGAAAGGTCAGAATAAAACTAGTTCCAATAGCTGGATGTTATCCAACAGTTTAGAGGGTGATGTTAAAGATCCCCTCCACACATGCTCTGTGGAAAACATTAAAATGTTCGACTGACACAGGGGAAAAAAAGCATAATTACCACATTAAAATCCGAGGCTAGACTAGGCTATATGCACTGGAGGCTTCAAGTTCCCCACGACATACTTGTGTATGTTCAATCTTGGACCAGTATTGGTTTCCAAACTACTTGTGATGTAACAAACAACACTCAAAGGCCCGCCTCTTTAAATCTGACCTTCAACTAGAAGATGCTTTCCTGCCAAAAATGCTGAATGAATGCTAAAATTGCTTTGATTTCACTGTCTTACCAACTGTCGTGGTTTTAATTGGAGATCTTTCAGGATACAGACCTGAACTCTATGCTCTAACAACTTGTGGGCTTCAACCCACATTTAAAACATTAGTAAGTACATTTCATGATTCGCTTTGGTCCTTAGAGTTTTGTGAATGAGGCCCAATAAGTTCCCCATCCTGCCAAAAGCCTCTTTCTGAGACAGACATATAACATAATATGTATCCAGATGCGGATGTGGATGCTGTGAGACCAAAACTGATAAGGTTTTGGACAACCACAAAAACAAATGGTCAAACATATTTTTCAGCAGGTGGAAATCTGCTGGCATCAAGCTACATCTGAATAGTTTTTTACCCCAGCACAAATTTTCTGGAGTACACGTTAATAAGAACCCATAAAATCAGTTTTCGTAATTTTCTGTGTTAATTCCAACTTGCAAAAAGATCTAAATATTTAAAGAAAAGCTTTACAGCAACAGGATTTCAGCCACTTGGATGGCAGTTATAACAAGGAAGAGCGTGCTATTTTGTGACCTGTACTCTATCTACACGACTAGGAGCAGCATCAAACCCCCTCAAAATGTTCACTTTTAGCAATTAATGTGAAAACAGCCCCATTAGAAACTCTGCATATATCCTTTACAGTGAAGTTCAAACATGAAAATCTTATATTTAAAAAAACTAGGCTATCGTGATATATTAATAATTGAGATACTGAGTAAAAAAATCCCCAT
This sequence comes from Sparus aurata, assembly GCF_900880675.1. NCBI lineage: Eukaryota > Metazoa > Chordata > Actinopteri > Spariformes > Sparidae > Sparus > Sparus aurata. The sequence goes on from NC_044197.1 coordinate 13,620,086, forward strand.
GCAGATGTTAAAGCCGATATCCAACTCACTGTAGAATATCCAACATGTTTCTGTCCCCCTACCCGAGCCATGTCTGCTGAAGAGACTTAGGGGCAGAAGTTGCAGTGTTTACCACCCTGTCCCACACCCGCTCCCTCCTCATTGTTCCCGCTGTTGTCCGAGTCCATCTCAGACAGGTGGGATCAGCACCCATTATGTTCTTTAAGACTCCTGCACACACACAAAAGAACATTAGTCTGCAGGTAAGAGAGCTCGCTAAGCAGATACCCACACACTGGATGAAGACGCACACATGCAATCAGAAGCACACGAGTGGTTATCCTCCCCACTGCCTTACAAGACCAAATAAAACAGTTTTAAGTCTGCATGTTCTCCTATGTGGGTTTCTTCGTTGTGCTCCAATTTAATGTGTTTGACAGATATGTAACTTAAGAGGACTGGATGCTCTCATACCTATGACAGTCTGGTTACCTGCTCGGTGTTCACACAGCCTTTAAACCGTCCATTGTTAGCTGAGATTAGCTCCACCCGGGCCGTGACACTGATAAGGGAATAAATGGTAAACAATACAAATTGATGCATAAATGTTTATTTGTTTTATTTTCAGTCACATATAAGAGGGAGACATAATCTTTCAGGTCGTTTGTACAGGTTGAAAGTATATTTACAGGAAAGCATTGCAACTGAGTGTGTTCTTACACTGGCAGTGAATACAGACCCTTACACCCATCTAGTGGTTAAAGGAACAACTATCTCCCCCTAAAGTCAATGCAAAGCAGATGATTCATTCTCTCTTACATAAAAATTTCTGACTGGTGCCCCTGCAGAGTCTGGACACAATAATTTAAAAAAAATCTGTACAATATAAGGCAATAGTATTTATTCGTAGCAATAGCACTTTTACCAGCAAGTCCCATTGAGATCAAAAATCTCTTTTACAAGAGTTACAGCAGTACAAAGTCACAACACATTAAAATGCTACATATAAAACACAATAATACAGAACAGTTGTTCAAACATAGTTTCCCCCTGAAGAATATGCCCTTTTCATCACATTCCTAATGCTGTCCTTTAAATTTCATCAACTTATGCTAACAGGTTTAATTTTAGATCTCTACCTAAATTACTCCATGATCCAGGTGCATAGTATGAAAATTAAAAAACAGGTGTAGATTAAGAATCAAACGCTTGAAGGAGCGTAGCTGGTAACTCTCAGAGCTAAATCAGAGGAGTACGGAAGTAAAACTGGAGGTTTACCTGGTCAACAATAAAATATACCAGTGCTGTGTCTGTGGAAAGTCAGTGACGTCCAACCAAACAAAAATGTGGAGGCACAGGTGGCACCAGGAGCGGCAAGTCTCCCCTAATGCCCCCATGGGTGCCCAGATGGCAGATTATGGTATAGATGATAAAGTGCCCTCTAGGGTGCCCTTTGTGACTTTCTGCAGGATGGTGCCCCACCACATACCACTGGTGGCCTATCATCTTTTTTCGCCCCCAGCCCTCAAACGTCCTGAGTAAGAAAGCATGGGTGGAATCCAGGGAAATCAAACAAAATTGAGGCAGCATTGTCAAATACATTTATGAAATCTGACATGAATAGATATTTTTTCGTTAATTTCCCTTTATATTTATTTACCTCTGTATTCTATCTTTTTAGATATGTATTTGCATTCCCATTTAATTTGTCCTTATGATTAAATAATTTATCGTTTTATTCAGGTTTTTATTTAATTATAGTGTTGGCAGGTTCAGTCCTCCATATAATAGTTCTGTAAGGTCCACCATGGACTGCAACAAAACAGCAGCAATGGACCTTTACACTGTCAAGTCAAGCATGTCCTCTGGTGTTTATCATTGGCTACTATCACTGTGACCGATCGCACTCCGGTACAGTAGATGTCAGCATGCAGGCGTTGCAATCATGTCGACGAAGAAGAGGAAGCGGAACGGAAGTGTCAGTTCTTGTTTTCACCGGTCTACAAAAAAGGGCGTGCAGGCGGTTTGCTTCAAAACATTATGGCGTCGAAACGAAAAACAACGGTGCCAAGTAGTTTAAAAAGTGTCTCCTCTGACGCTAAAAGGTAGTGCTCGTTGTATTTTTGTCTGTCTTTAACGCGACTGTTGTGAATTTCTCAAATGCCTGGCCATTTTGATTTGTGTCAGAATTAGATGAAGACCCAATCAGTCCTTAAGTAAACACGCACTATTATCTTTAATTTAGCGGCAACTTCATTTTTGCACACAGCTAGACCAACCGTAATGCCAAAAAGTATGTTGTAAAACCAAGTAAATGTTCACGCCTCTTGTGTTCGTGGGATTTTTGACATCTTAACAGTAGCTAAGCTAACTCTGTAGCTTAGCTTCATGGTTCCGCTCCTCTAAATAAAACAACGGTTCTTGTTTCTACATTATTTAAATTGACGGCTCACTTTTGTTTGTTTTCAGCTCGAAAAGTGGGAGCAATGGTAATAAAGCGAACAACAGTGGAGCTGGGAAGAAAAGTGTCAAACGTAAGTACTCGTTTAGGTTTACGAAACTAGTCTGAACGTAATGAACACATAATGGCCGCGTTTCCCAGATTCGTTAAGAAGCTCTTAAGTGCTAAGATCTTCTTAGGAGCGCTCTTAAGAACGCTGTGAAAGAAGGATGTGTTTCCCAGAGTCGCTCTTAGCTTAAGAAGATCTTTCACTAAGAAGGAAATGTAAGATCGAGCTGACCCACTCTTAACAGCCTTCTTAGCGACCAAATGCTCAGTGATCAAGCCTTGTCAGGGAAATTTATATCCTGCGGACCACTGGTGCAAGAAACATAGGCTAATAGTAGAGAAGAAAAAAAAAAAAAACTTTTTATTGAATTACACGTTTTAGTTTTCCCACACACACATCTGCATATATGAGTTTATAGCACGACACATACAAAAAGCCAGACAGTTTACATAAATGCATACGTGCGTCAGCACTTCTCCCCACTGGACGTGCTGTCAGACCGAGCAACCCGCTGCAAATTTCCCCTTAGCCCGGAGGTGCAGCTCCTGGCTGTGCTGCGTTTTTACGCAGTGGGGAGCTTCCTGGAGGTGGTGGGGGACGGCACCGGCCTCAGCAAGGCATCGGTGTCACGGAGTGTGGCAGCTGTGACACCGATTCTCCTGCGCCATGCCCGGACCCACATAAAGATGCCCTCCACACGGGACGAGGTCCGCCAGGTCCACCAAGGGTTCCACGCAGTGGCTGGGATCCCCCGGGTGTGGTGGATGGCACCGTCATTCCAATCCACAATCCCTCCCTGGTGGATCTGTGCTCGATCGGCAGAAAGCACTACGCGGCCATCAACACCCAGGTGGTGGTGGACCACAATGGCCTCATCACTGACATCGTCGCCAGGTGGCCAGGAGGCACACACGACAGCTTCATGTGGGCCAACTCAGCTGTGGGGCAGAAGGCTGGCAGAGGAGTGTTTGGTAGGAGCAATGAAGGGAGATTGATTAATGAAACTGAACGGGATACATTGCGTAATGCAGATAAAAAATAGAAATGCCCCGCACCTGAATCCTGGGGAAGGATGATTGGAACCGAGATGAAGGGACGGTTGAACTGCGCCTCGGCAAGCACCAGCTGTCTCCAGTGCAGCTCCAACCTCTCCTGCTTTATCCGGACCATCTCTTCCTGCAGGGCAGTTTGTCGTTCGAGTTGGCCCTCTATCCCCCGCAGTACCACCAGCTTCTTCCTCTCCAGGCGCACCAGCGTCTCGCTGCAGGTGCAGGTCGTTATTGCGGGCCGCCCTGTTACGCCTCCCCGCATGCGGACACCGGGCCCTGCTGGTTGGCGCACAGGGACAGGGCACGGTTGTGGGGGTCGATCTCTCCTGGGGGCATGCACGTCCCTGCTCCGCTCCCGGATGGCTCCTCTTCATCCTCACTTTCTGAGAGCCCCTCGTCCCCCTGAACATCGATGCCCCCACTAATGCCTTCAGAGGCCGTCTTCCTGATGATGGAGAGGACTTTCTCCTCGTCGGGAGTGAGGGTCGTCCCACCCGGTGCTCCACGGGGGTATATATCTTCACAGCTTCCACTAAGAACTTCTTAAGAAGCTTCTTTGGCTTGATCTTAAGGTTCTCCTAAGAAGGCAGTTAAGAACGCGTCTGGGAAACACCCGTATCTTAGCGCTCCTTCTTAGCCGAACCCTTCTTAAGAGCCTTCTTAAGTCCTTAAGAACGATCGAATCTGGGAAACGCGGCCAATGTTAGTTGTGCTGTCACTTAACAGACATGATAACATAACACAACACACACACCTATCGCTCAGAAGTTTATCTACAGGATGACCTTTTGGCCGTGGTGGAATGTAACTAAGTACATAAACTCAAGTGCTTTTACTTTTATTAGACTACATTTTGAACTTTATACTAAGTTACCGAGGTGGAGTTAGTTTTAGGTTGGATATTGGACTGACATTCACTCCGGTGATATGTTAAGTTAGGGTTAACTAATTTGAATCATTGTCATGTGTTCTTTCTTTATTAATATCTCTTAATCACTCTTTAGCGACTGCGACTTTTGTCAAGTCTCGATATATGCAGGCTGCTGAGAAGACATCTCTTTCAAAGGTAATGCTATTTCTTGTGTTTTTCTGTTTTGTTTAACATACATAAATACAATTTCTAAATGCTTAGTTAAAGAATAATATCACCCTTCTTTTGCTTGTGCAGTTAAACATTCTTACTTCTATTTTTCTAACAAAACTGAAAAAAATACAACCGTGCCCCTTTCTGAGTTCAAGTTTCTCACTTTTACATAAGAGCAGCTGAATTGCCTCCAAACCACATACTAAAACACACTTCATTCAAACTGCATGGAAACTAAATAAAGCTTACTTAAAACGGTCTTGGTTGTCTCTTCACAATCACATCTGTCTTGGTCAAAACAAATCCTCATTCACATAGTAATATGTTAAAATATTCCGGCGCTCCATGCTGTTTTTGCCCACTGCTGATGTCACACTCCTCTCCTGCTTCCATATTTGAAAAATTACACCTGTAATGTCGTCTTTGTTTTTTCGTTGTAACGCTTTTGTTGTCACACATTTGTATCTCATTGCACTCCTTTATCTAACAGAGTAACTCGCTGACAAATGAGTCAATAGCTGCACCGCCGCGGCCTTCCTCACCTAAACCCAGTGGTGTCAAACCAAAGGTGGGCACTCCACCAAGACGTTCAGTGGCCCCACAGGCTCTGGCAGCATGTAAGTATTTCCCATGGTGTTCATTGTGAATGTGCATTCTCACAACTGTTTATGATGAGAAACTGCATTTCTCACTTTGATAATGTAAATTTAAATCAAATGAGTGGTATACTCTACCAGCAATTAAATTAACCTCCAAGTACTGAACTTCTTTAAAAGGACTTTATTTTTGTAATGGCTACAGTTTATTGTTGATACTTCGATGATATATGATTATAGCTATTATCCTCTATCTATCTATTGTCACAGCGAGGATGTCAAGTGACACTGAACCTTCACTGCTTGGGAGAAGTATTCTACAGTCTACTTTCTCCGATGGACACTTCCATCGACCAGATTTTGATATTTCAGTTATTAAAGGTAAACTGATTTAAAGCCCTGCGATGATAGCTGTTATCTACTAATGTGGTTGTCCTTTAACAGCTAACTTAAAAAAAAAAATCTATCAATCTCTCAGAAAAAACAGTGATTGAAAAAGCTGGTGAACAAGAGAGAAATCCAGAGAATGACAAGAGGCTAATTGAGATGCATACATTCCTCCTGGCCTACCTCACAGCTAAAGTAAGTCTTTCAGTGTCTCTGATCATTCACAACATATCTTCATGCTGTGAATGATCTGACACCACCTAGTTAATGTTTGATTTAAGATGGAGAGCAATACTATGAAGCTCAAGGCTGAGGCCGAGGCAAGGATCCTGCTGGAAATGGAGGAAGAAGAGGCATTGCATAATGAGGTTCAGGAGAAGAAGCGCCAGTACCTCCTCATGGAGAAGGAAAGGCTAGTGAATGAGATGCTGGATTTGCAGGTCAGGAATCAATCTTCTTTGTAGTACCTTTTTCAAATGTGGCCTGTTTTAAAAATACTTTGTGCATTTGGAAAGAGCTACAAATTTTGCTTTTCTAATTTGATAATAATGTCCTATCAAACAACTATATTGACTAATATTTATATTTTTTATCAGATTGCGGCACTGACCCCTGTAGCTGAAGCTGCCAAGCAGTTCACAAAGGACTACAAGTGTTTTGCCACAGCTGTTGACACCACCCGAGATGAGCTGCCTGTCAAGAATTTCTACATTGACGGGGACAGAAGGGAATTTCTAGGTTGTTATTACAATGTTTAAAAGTTTAATTGAAAAGTTAAAGTTACACAGAACTGAACACTGAAAAAGTCATCAACACTGTGTGTCACTACCAACATAAAACAACAAAAAAGATCTGATTTTCTCTGACATTGGTAAATTCTTATTAGTGCACGGAAAAGTCCTGTCCTCTTTAAACCAGTATACAAATGTGCAAATCTCTAATGTAGATGGCCAGCATTTTTCAGACAATGGCAGACTTTGGTGTGTGCTCCTGAATTTTGAGGATTTGTCACATAAACTGATTGAAATTAGAATAATCTCTTTTAATTATTGCATTGATATTGTACCAGTGTAGCTCTTGTAAAATACCAAATGACACATGTTTTATGTATTTTGCTGGAACTGATGATAAATATTAAGTTAACCGTAGCCTCCTGTATCTTATCTCCATCCATTTCAGATAAAGCGGAGGCTTGCCTGAGGGAGAGTGAGACGTTGCTGGTGGAGTGCACAGAGGGTGATTATAAAGACAACAGCACCTGTCTCGAGTGCCTAAGGGACATGAAAATGACATCAAAGGACATCAGTCAGCAAGTATCAGGGTAGGCACTCATATAAAGAAACCTGGTAAAGCTGTGAATACATTATCTGCTCTGCACTTCACTGCATGACTTTTTAATTAATTCTGATTATAATGATGCCCTGCAAGTATTCAGTGGCACGTAAAATGCATCCTGAGTGACCAGGCTGGACTTCCCTTTTCTCAGGGCATTTTCAGAGCTGCTGGAGATGTCATCGTTGGTCTGCCGCCACACAATCCAAGTTCAGCAGTCCGCAGAGGAAGAACGGCTTGGTGCTGCCAGAACCCAAGAGCTCTATTGCCCCAAACAGTGACAAATTATCATACAGAATGGGATACACAATACATGCACTTTCCATTCCCCTCCACCCCAGAGTTCCCCCAGTTTGGATTTATCTGTGCGATTTTTGTTGTTTTTTTATGTATTCTGTGTGAATTGTTTTCAGCATCTCTATTATGGAATATTGCAAATGTTGAACAACAACTGATACTATTTTGTAGCTGCAACATTGTTAATAAAATACAATAAAAAATAATGACCTCCATCTGAATGGATTTTACAATTTATGAGAACAGTTTTAAGAGTTAGTGGTCATGAACAAGTTTCTTGATACCTGAATATTCCTAATGTTTTGCATCCAGATCAATGCATTATCCCCAGAGAAATTAACAAAAATGTGGCAATATGTCGTCTTGGAGAAGAATTGTATTATTTACAATATTAACGTGGTAATGTGGTACAAACGCAAAAGTATTTGTTTTTTCCATAACTGAATAAACAAGCTGTTCTCAGAGGAAAGCAAGGTCCCTGAACACTGTTTTAAGCTAGAAAGGTGTCAGGGTCTGCCACATATATGCAAAGTAAAACAGTACGAAATTGTATCGTTCTTTAAGGCCAGTTTGTTTATCCAGTCATGAGATCAAAGAGTTTAATTGGTTTGTTTAGGCATTAAAAACATAAGTCAATGAAGATCTTCCAATTTCCAAATTTCTTCCCCAAAACTACAAAGTGCCCCTTTAAAGAACGTAAGAAGTAAAAAAAACTCACCTGATCCGTCCCTTCATCCAGGTCCACACCAAAGTTAATGGGGTAGTTTTCTGGACTTAGACTCGTCCTCCATCTAAGTTTCATGGAATATTCAGTCAGTAGTTTTTGTGTAATCCTGTTGACAAACCAACCAACAAACAAACAGATGGGGGGAAACTTACCATCCCTAGCAGAGGAAATACATTTAATGATCTGATAGAGAGGCAGTGTTGAGTCCAGTTGAGTTTTCTTTGTATCTTCACAGATGACAATACAATATGACAGGACAGACACATACTGAGGATAGTGCAAAGTTTAGTATAACAACTAGGGGTGGGCGGATTGATCCAAATATCGATAGTATCGATACAGAGGTGAGTATTGGTATTGGATCGATACTAGCGTGATGAGATCGATATTTTTGTTGTAGTTTTTCTTCTATAAATTCAGCAAATCACTCGTATTTCTTCACAGAGTTTGTGTGAGCGCAGCGCTCCTCTTCACTTCTCTCACTCCACTCACTCAGGTTCACTGTAACTGGAACTCAAAAATATATACTTATATTGATATAGAGCCTACCTCAAAGCTGAAGTTTGAATATGGCAGAATGTAATAACCTCTTTGTGTATCTGTTGAAGGAACATCAGTATTTCTATTTAGGCTACATGTAGATAGGTTACAGATTTAATTAAGTTAAATATAATTTTCTTATTTGGCTAAAATCTTTGTCCTGTGTTTATCGTTATCATAATCATGATCAGAATTTTCAAGTGAAAAGTATCAGTATCGGTATTGGTATCAGCAATACTGGCCCTGTAATTACTTGGTATCAGATCGATACCAAAATTTACAGTATCGCCCACCCCTAATAACAACTGTCGCGGCCTGTTGCGGATGTGACGTTGCTCCAAAACAACAATGACGCATTTTTATTGGACGACACTGGAAAGTGACGACCGGTCTGTGCTGAAGGACCAATGAACCGGAGGAGAACGCCTCGACGCATGTAAGGACCCGGGCTTTATTTCATATATTTCTAGTAATTCGTAGAAAGAGAGCTTCCGAAGTTAGCTGTTTTATCTCATGTTATGGTTATTCTCTGGGTAACTTGAGTATTGTTCGATTACCGAAACGCTATACGCACGTTAGCTGTCGTTGGTAGCTAGCTAACTGTCGTAGCTAGCTGTGACCATACACATCTCTGTTTATCACTACTAGACATTAGCCTGGCAGTGAACTCACCACCACTACATGCTTGTAACACTAAGGTTATTGTGGACACCAGCTACAAACACCTGGTTCAAAGTTAAAAGTATCGTGTCCTCTGTTTAATCACTTCAGAAACCACAGCAAACAAATCATAGAGATCAGACAGCTAGCATGACACCTATCTCACTGTTTTTGAGATTTAGTTTTGTTTGTGGAAGAAATGCACTGTCTTTATATTGACTTAACATCCATATGAGATACAATATAACTTCATTGATTACTCATTTTACTTTGTATAACCAAGAAGAAGGACTTATAAACACTAGGTGTGTAGTTGTATCTTAAATAAAGTCTATAAGAAGAAATATCATTGCACAGAGACATTATATTGCAGAGGAAGCAAAAAGGAGACTGCAAAGTGTGAATATGAGGGATGTACTGTAAACATATATATATTTTATTAATATGAATAAATAGAATATATAGTGCAAGGTAGCTTGAAGTTCAAGTAGTGGGTTATGGTGGTTTTTAGTGACAGACACTTATTTTAAGATTTGAAAGAAAAAAATGTAACTAACTTCAAAGATTACAAAGGTTCATAGATGGTGGTACATGCTTAAAGGGGCAATATGTAGTTTTGGAGAAGAATTTAAACTTAATATTTACAATCTTAATACAGTAATAATGCAAACTATATTTGTTTTTTACCTAACCTAACCTAAACAAGCTTTTTTCCAAAGAAAATAAGCTCCCCAGAACACTGTTTGAAGCTAGAAAGGTGGCATGGTCCGCCACATATAAACAAAGAAAAACAGTATAAAAGTGTGTTGTCCTTTAATGTCAGTTTGTGTATTCAGTCATGAAGACAACGATAGTGTGTTTATTTAGTTTGTTTAGGCATTAAAAAATCAGTCAATGAAGCTCTTTGTCTTTTGATTAAAATCGCCTCCCCAAAACTACAGAGTGCTTCTTTAAGATCATGTCTCTTTATGTGTCAATCATTGATCTACTGAAAGAATTAACATTCTGTGAATTAAGATTAAGGTATCTAAGTATGTCATGAGTCATGAGTTAGTTGGTACAGGTTGTCAGCTGTCAAGGAGGGCCGCCACACAAGAGAAGAGGCAGTTCCGCTGAATGTTTATTGTATCTGATCCATAACCGAATTCATTTTTCACTAATAACCAACATGTTTTACCTTAAGCAGCTCTCATTCTCAGAGGAGAGATGCACCAGCAGGAGGATACTGTAGGCAGAGGAGTCAAGAACAATGGCGAGGCCAAGACGAAGCACAGGTGAGAGAGGTGGAGGACGACGAAAGACGTCAGCAGCAAGGGAAAGAGACAGTGCCGCAGGGGGCCTGCCAGACCATGTGCCCTGCTCGCGAGCTGCGGGACCGTGAGGCACAGAACCGCCTTCACCGTTTCGAGATCGTCGCGGGCATGGAAAAAGTTCGACGGCCCAGGGGAGACCCCTTGCGTGCAGTGAAAGAGTATTCCAGACCAGCAGCTGGGAAAGACTCGACAAACCCCAATGACCTCCGTCCACCTGCTGTGTTACTGAAAACTGTGTGTTACCTCATTGATGACATCGCTGCCTCCCCTCACCTGCATCCTTGGACTGAGGCAAGTAGTATTCACATATAATTTTCCCAGTCACCAAGTTTTCATAACTCATATATTATGGAAATATGCTTAAAATGCTCAAAACTTTTTGGATTACCTACACACCTTTTTAATAACAGCTGAGACATCACTTAACACCAGATCAGCCTCATGTCCAGGAGCCTGTTCTCTCAACAGCATAACATGAACATACAGCAGTGGGCAAATAGTAGGTTTTTGGATGCACAGCGAAATTGTTAAACCTAAGAACAATACTTCTTTTACATAGCACTAGCTGTGTGTTACGGTGCCTAACAAACTGACAGAATTTTCAGTGGCAATACAGAGACACTGAAGTGAAGATAAGAATTTATGAAATGTAGTAAAATTGAACCTGACATGGCTGATTAGTTACTAAGAACTAAGAACACTGTCACATTGAAGCCGCAATCATAAATACACAAACATAAAACTCTTCACAACTTGTATCTTTTTCTTAAAGAGTAACTTGTCTTCCAGGTGTACAGCTTCGTCTTTGATCGACTGCGTGGAGTGAAGCAGGACATGATCATCCAGAGGGTGTCTGGGTTGCACTGCGTGGCCATTTTGGAGCGGACGGTGCGGTTCCTCATCTATGCCTCTTATCGGCTTTGTGGCGAGCCCCTGCGGCTGTACGACCCACGAATCAACGACACACACTTACAAGAGAACCTGAGCTGGCTGTTGGATTGCTACGTAACTGGAACAGAATCCTATCCTAACCAGGAAGAGTTCCAGGCTCTTGGTCTCCTGTACAACTTGGGTTGGTTTCCATGTTTGATAATAGACTTGAGAAACATTTAGCTTTTATGTATTTTTATGCATGTCTAGGCATTGTGTAGATTATAGAAAGATGTTTAATTCAGCCACTTTATGAAGTCACAAAAATGAAGAGCCGTTCTCTTCTGAATAAAATTTCTTCCCCAAATCTACATAGTGCCCCTTTAAGGCAGGTGAACTGGACTGTGAGTTATATGAAGATTTTAAAAAGTATATATTTCAAAGGGTGGTCACCTGAAATGTGTTCATCCAACATGACTAGGATCATTTCTTCATGCTTGCTTTCCTCTCCTTTATACCCGCAGGTTCAGCTCGTGCCTCGCAGCACATCATGGAGCTCCCTGAGCGGCTCCGCAGCTCCCCTACTGTCACGCTCGCTCTGTCCATCAACAGAGCTTTCCTGGAGAGAAACCCTGTGCGCTTGCTCCGATTGGCTCGGAGGTTGAACTTTATGCAGAGCTGTGCTTTACACCGTCACCTGGCGGCCTGCCGCAGAGATTTGCTGCTAATATACAGCCACGGATACAACAGCCGCAACTGTCGCTTTCCTCTTGACACACTTGCTCAGCTCTTGTCTTTAGACACATCGCCCGCAGCCCAACTCTGTCAGGCGTACGGACTGGAGGTGAACCAGGAGAACCAAGTGGTTTTCTCTAAAGCTGGGTTCGCAGAGCCTACACAAGGAGACCTGCACTGCAATCTGTATCACAACATAGTGGCTGAGAAACAAAGAGACCTCACCATCGATAACATTATTCACGGTTGTGCTTGAGACAATGTAAAGAGCAAATCAGCAATACAGCTAATGTGAGGCTCTATTTGTATTGTAAGGGAAATGATCATGTCGCTTTCGTCACTGTTCAGTCATGTGATTTAATCTTTGTGTTTTTTTGTATTTTGTAATTTGAGCCTCGTGGCTTCCTTCAAGGATGCCCAACAGCCAGTACGTTTTCCCAATGAAATTCTTTAGATTATACATGTTGAACACGACTGTTGTTAAGCTAAGGGTCTGCCGTGCTCATCTCCCCTCATGGCTCTGGATGTGCTCGTTCATCCTCATGCACTTGCTGCCTGATTTACTGTAAGATGTGAATAATACGTTACATTATCACTGTTCAAATGTTGTTCTAATGTCAGAAAACAGTTTGAAAAATCTGCCGTGAAACAGTGTTCAATCATTTTTATTTTTTTTATCAGTGCAGTACCTCAGAAGCATTTCAATAAACTTTTCTACCTGAAGTGTTTTGGTTCCTCATCTCATCTTTGCTGCATTTAAAGTCATTTGCCACTAGGGGGCAGCAGATATCTGTAACGGTGGAACCTCCTCCTCAACGCACTGCAACAAGTAGGAAGAAAAGGAAGTGTATAAAATTGAGATAATCCTGTGTAAAGTGTTTATTTTGTATTAAATTGACCCTGTGCATTCTTAGTTTGGCGGTCGTGTGTTGTGTTAAGACCCGAAGGATTGTAGCTGGTAGATGTGTATGTGGAGAGGTCAGCTGAAGCACAAGTATGTGAAATGTGCAGGTCATTTAAAAAAAAAAAAAAAAGTCTGAGTTGCAGCAGGCTACACACACACACACACACACACTGGGGTTAGTCATGCTCTCGCAGCACAGGAGTGAGAGGAGGTATTGAAGTGAATGGAGCGCAGGCTGACGCCGATCGCCTCCCGGAAAGAAGAGAGGGGAAAAAAAAAAAAAACAGATCCACCGACTTGATAGAGAATCACCAGGAAACAATCGGGGAAGAAGCGAGAAGTTGCAGGAGATTTTTTTTCCCCCCCTTTTTTTTTCTCCCTCCCATGTCAAACATTGCTTTAACAGTGACATTTGCGTGCTTGAAGTGGGAGGACGCTCACAATTTGTAATGCTGAAATATGAGAGAACGGAACCGGGGCGGGTGAAGGCACATGGGAGAGGACTGTCCGTGTACTCTGGGCTCTAAGAGAAAAAAAAAAAAAAAAAAAAGAAAACACACACGGTTTGCTTGGAACAGGATTTGACGAAGTGGGATGATTACAAAAAAAGTTGATCTTTGGTTCCGGACGAAGCTCTGCGCAGCCTACCACGCCAAAGCAGCTTCAATGGATAGATAGATATACTTAAAGAGGGGGCTGCAGACACAAGACTGTTCAAGATTCATTTAACTTTTTCATCAGAGTTGGGAGATTCCGACCTCCTTCAAGAGAGGGAGAGAGAGAGAGACGAGGAGGAGGAGGAGGAGGAGGAAGGAGGGGAGCCGATAATCCAGCATTATCTCGGTTACTGAGGGCCAAAATGTTGCGGTTGTCTCTGACAGCTTTGAGTCTTTCATGGACTTTGTTCATCTGCAACGTGAGCAGGGCTTATGCACAAGAGAGACTGTAAGTAGCCTGAGTTTGCATGCGTTGTCTCTGGAGTGCAGTGCAGTGGAGGTGCTTTAACCCTCACTGCAAGCACCTCCGAGGCTCACTGTGGAGAATGTGGTCATTTTAAAAACACTGAAGTCAGTTTGTGTGCAAAGTAGCTTTTTTCTGGCAAAGCATCATTCATATTTTATACCCTGTTTTTTTTTCCAGATTGTGTGTGAATATATGTGTCATTACAGGTGATGACACCGCACTGAGTTGATCATCCACTGATGTTAGTGATTTGTTGAGAGATAACCTGCACTGCAAACTGTCAGCGAGGTTTTTTTTTTCTAATGCTAGTGAGGTCAATTTAAAGGTTTTCTACTTTATTTTCCCCGGGTTTTTAAGAGGTTGAATTGAAATCCTGCCTCTGTGATGCCAATCCGTCAGCTGCTCCAGAGCTTCATCCTGACCTCAAGAGTTGTGTTTTTATAGTGAGGAGTTGTCCAGGGAGGAAGGGATTGGAAGCAGCACTAGCAGAAACTGATTCACAAAAGAGAGCTTAAGTCTATCATTAAGTTGTAAATCACTCGGGGTGAAATTTGGGCAAACTGAAAAGTAAAAGGCTAAGAGCATCAAATCATGTGGCTGGACTTAAAAAAGAACTGACCGTTAAAAGACTGTTTAAAAAAAAAAATCCTAATCAGGCACTGGGCAGCTCTCAGCTGAGGAGGAAAGTTGGGGTGAAAACAATGAGAACTTGAGTACATCGAGCCATGTGACTGAAATAAGCATGGTCTCCACCACCTGATCCGAGCTCATCCAAGAGCTGGTTAAACTCACTTTAGATCAAACGCGCAGAGTCAATTTCCTCGTATTATCTTCCTTCTCCCGAAAGCCTTATTTTCCAGGGGATTTTCTCATGACTTTCTCTCTCAGGAACTGCGGATGCCTCCGGCTGTAATGCTGTAGTACTGTAATGCCAACCACCTGATCCTTCTCTCAGGCATGCAATTGGGTTTGTGCTCAAGGCTTTGCTCACTCCTAATTTGTGTGATCTTCGGTTCAGTTTTCAGGGGAGCGGGTCGGCCTGTTTGCCTTAGAAATTAGAGTCGGGATGACTGGGTCAGGTTCTGGTCCAGGTACATCATCGCTCTTCTGCTTTAGTTAGAACACGAGCACCTATTATTCTATCTTTGACACCTGAGAGATGGAGCCGCCTTCTGCGCCAGATGGCATATTCTTTCATCCTTACGAAACTTTAAATTGGGGCTCTTCTTTTTCCGCGCTGTTGATAAGCATCAAAGAATGACCTTTGCTCTGTGACCTCAGCGACAGGCCCCTTCCCTCAATTAAATGTCAGAGCGACTGCGTGGAATCTCAGTTGTTACTTTTCCCCCCAAAAAACAGACGCCAAGGTTCTGTCAGAGGTGCCGGGACCACCCAGTGAGTGGAAAGCTCATTGGCTGACAGGTAGCTGTGTCCCTGGTAACCACTGCCAATTAAACCTGATCTCTCTGCGCAGATCCATGTGGAATGCCCCCGTTTGTACATTGTTGCGTGGGCCTGCACACACGGGGTCAGGGAGAAGCGCAACTCCTACCTCAGGATCGGGAGTGAGAAGTGGTATCAGTGCGCCTAATCGCGGAGCAGTGATGCTCCTTCATGTTACTCCATATGTTGTCCTCTGTCCTCCTGGTGTCTCTTTGTTCTCTGACCTTTGACCTCTACTTTGTCTCCTGCCACCACCTCTCCTTCTGCTGTGCCACCTCTACTTTTCCTGTGTAATCTCACCCCACCTGCTCTCTCTCTCCTCTCAGGGGTTACCTGGTCGCAGCACCCTCCGTGTTCCGAGCAGGCGTGGAGGAGAGCGTGAGCGTGACCATCTTCAGTGCAAAGGCAGAGACGCGCGTCCAGGTGCAGCTGTCGGTGAAGGGGCAGACGGTCGCCCACAGCCATGGCTCAGTGCTCGGTGAGAACACATTGTGAAGCTAAGGTTGCGTTGGCGCGGTGCATCACTTTACCTGCACTGACAAGTTGAGCTATGAGACACCCCCCTCCTCCCTCTTGTGGGATTTATTCAAAGGACGTTGAGATCACACGTAGGTTGAAGCACACACACAACGTGCCGATGATCCTGCCGCCTTCACTGTGAGCTCCTGACCAGCTCCTGCTTTTCATAGGCATCACCTTTGATTGGAGGCATCAGCCTGGCCCAGCCCCCGCCAGCCACTTAGTGTATACAGTGTGTGATTTGTTTGACAGCACTGTTAATAGATGGTGCTTGCTGTACCTCACAGTGGCACAGAGACAGGCTGCAGCTGGATTTCCTGCTAACCCAGAGCGAACTCAGCCAAAGTGTAGCAGCCCTGACTGGATATTAACCACATTATACAGATGTTGATACAGATCTAATCACATTTATTGCATCTCTGTTTCTGTTTCAGACAAAGGCACCATCAAACTGAAGGTGAGTCTGCGACTGTGTGTGTATGTGTGTGTGTGTGTGTGTGTGTGTGTGTTTGTTTGCATTCTGTTTCCTACAGTGTGCGCACGCCGCTTTCTGTTTAGCGGTGACAGCTGCACAGTAGTGAGAGCCTCTTGTCCGCTGTGTGCACATTCCTCAGGCAACATGCAAATCAACACTAACGGTATTTGTAATGCAACATCTGTCTCTGCTCATTCATTGGGAATAAGGTAACAGCCCTCAATGTAATACGCAACAGCTGTTGACATGCATGTATGGTCCGCCGCCCCCGAAGGCTGGAATAGATCAATCTAGTGTACACAACTCGAATCTTCCCCTCTGTTTCTCCCCTCCCTGTAACCCTCCACCCTCATTCTCGTGAAATACAGTCATGTGTAGCGCGATGTGTTATAGCTCGGCATCTTCCTCCTGCGGCTCTTTTTTCTCATGCTGTAACTTTTGTTCCCTGAGAAAGCCCGACGATCAAGGTGAATGATTTCGAGTTGTGTACAACATTTTCAAAAAGCCTTTCCCCGTTTGACCTAATTTTCTTTCCAGCAAATCCAGCACTGATCCTCTTTGTGTTTGCATGTTTGCCACTAGGTTCCCTCCGGGTTAAGAGGCCAGGCACATCTGAAGGTGTGGGGGAACCGTCACCTCATGGAGGGAGGCTACATCTTCCACAACTACACCACCGTCACGGTGGAGAGCAAGGGCACGGCCGTCTTCATCCAGACTGACAAGCCCGTCTACAAACCCAAACATAAAGGTTCCCTCATAGTGCGCCTGGTCGTTAAACAGTTAAACCTCAATTCTCGGCATTCCCTGCACAGAGATGCAGAGAATTGAGGTTCGTGAAATGCGACCGACGAGCCAAAAGATGTAAATGCCGAAAACCAAAGATGTTAATAATTGCTGTGATTATGTGATTTGATCCCGGCAGTATTTTTAAATCCATCAGAGGAATTCAGGCAGTCAATTTATTCAAGTCGTCCAATTCGTTTTTGTTTTCTTTTAAATTGGTCCCTGATTGGCCAGAAATGGATTAATCTGAGAAGATCTTTCTCGAACACTAGATATCAGGTTTAATGTGACGTAACGTCACATTAAACCTGCTGTGTTAAACAATGCTGTGTTTCTTTCTCTGCTTTTAGTGCTCATCAATGTCTACACAGTCACCCCTGACCTGAGGCCGGTAAATGACAAGGTAATTCAAAATGTATCTCATGTAATAATAAAAAGATGCATTCCCCTATCTTCCGTGTCACCTCTGCAACAGAACGACATAATATTTGGCATGAACATACTTTTCCATCTCTAATTGGTGGGATTAGGAGGAGAGAGAAGGAGTAATGTACAGTTACCTATTTACAGAAACCAGGCTCAAGTCATTTCTCTTTGGAATGTCAGCAATGGCTCCAAATATACTGTGCAACTGTGCAGACAGACGGTTTATTGATGTTTGCAGCTATAAAGGTCCGCCGCTGGTAAAACAGCAATACTCACTTTCACAGATGGATGATTGTTGGATAAGGAAGGAGCACTGGGAAGAGAGAGATAAGATCGTCTCTGGGCTTTACAGTCTGTGTCTGATTCATTACATCTTGTGCTTCTTTATGTTTTTATTTTTTTTTGCAGATCGAGGCGTATGTTTTGGTGAGTGGAAGCTGCTGGGACCACCCAGGGGGACAGTGGCAATTTTAGTTCCCAGCCCGGTCGGAGATTACAGAGCAGAAGTCAGGGCAGCTCACCTAGATAACAGGGTGCTCTTTGGAACAGTAGAAGGATAAACAACATAAAAGGAACGTCTTCTCTTCTCTTCTCTTCTTCTCTTCTGTTCTCTTCTCCTCTCCTCTCCTCTCCTCTCTTCTCTTCTCTTCTCTTCTCGCAGTTCTCGAGACGTTTCTAGGTCAAAAACAACCCAATTACCTCTTCGTAAGAGGCTTAGGGAAGCCCATACATGACTTGTAGTGGATGTAAGGCACATCAGTGTTGCACACAGCTCGCCCTGCGCTGCTCTTTCCCCACCCACATGCCCACAGACACACATCTTACACTCTTTTAGTTTACTACTTTTTTTTTTTTTTTTTTTTTTTTACCTGCAGCCAACTAATCACCTGGGGAAAAAGCTGTAAAAGTATTTTGACAGCTGTCTGAGCGAGGAGCCAGGTCTCTGGGTCAAGTTCAGTTCAAGGACTGTTAGACCTGTCTTAACAATTGCAGTATATGAGATTCCCTTTGAACACACAGTAGTTTGAAACTTAAAGGGCAACTCCACCAGTTTTACACATTAAAGTGTGTTTACAGGTCTTGGGGAGTTGTGCTTCATATGTGGAAATGTAGATCTGATAAATTGCCTCCAGTGATGTCATTTGGTGGCTGAGTTGCATTGTGGGCAATGTAGGCACCAGGTTTTGAAGAATGTGTGGAATAAAAGAGGCAATATCTCTGATTCTGCTGTATCACTTTTGATCCTTTGGCCATGATCTTGCTTTTCAAAACCTGGTGCCTACACTACCCACAATGCAACTTCACTGGAGACAGTTTATCAGATCACATGCAGCTTCTTCTGGAGCCATACAAAGCTTTTTTCCGCATGTACCCGTAAACACACTCTGTGGACTGGTGGATTGACCCTTTACATGTAGAATGTTTAATCTTAACAGTGGTTTCTGAACTTTGATCCCTCAGGATCCACGAGGATCCAGGATGGTCCAGTGGAAAGCTCTTGAATCCATCTGCTGTGGTAAGCCACGTCTTCTGTATTTGCCTGTAAATTCAGTTTCACTGAGTTTATAAAGTTGCACATGTACTGTTATAATACGCCTGCTGCATTCATTCGGTTTTCTGTAATAGTCATATCAGGATTGTATCATATTAGTCACGTCAAGCAGACAGGCATCAAAGGTGAAACTACATTTCTCTGTCCTTTAGGCGTCGTGAACATGAGCTTCCCTCTGTCGGACCAGCCAGTGTTTGGAGAGTGGTTTATCTTCGTGGAGGCGCAGGGCCACACCTATAACGTGTCGTTTGAAGTCCAGAAATATGGTGAGGCCATGCACATACAGTACAAAGGAGTTTGGCACAACAGGATAATATTCGTTATCACGTTTATTTTATTTTATTCTCATATTTAAGCTGGTTAAGAATTGGCATTGTGTGAGAATTGGCCCGTTGTTGTTGTTGTCATACTTAAAACAAATAGGGGCCAGCATATCACGAGAGGTGCAACTCACTGAAGTTGTAGTTATTGAAGTCAAGATGTCGGTATCGGTATCAATTTTATTTTTCTCACTCATCGACCAACCTGATTTTTTTGAGGGGGTTGCGACTGGTTGAGCTGCTTTAGAGACAAATAGAGGAGCAAGTTAATAATTTAATGCACCAGAAAGCTACTAATACGGAGCACAAACATGACAGAAAATCCACCAAAAAGTAGAAAAAGGTAGTAATGTTGTATTACCTTCCTCACAGTGATGCCCAAGTTTGAGTTGGTGATCGATCCGCCGCGGTACGTTCGTGATCTGAACTCATGCGAGCAGGCGACTGTCAGGGCCAAGTAAGTCCCCTGAAATTCAGCGTGGAAAAGTATCTTTTATCTTCTTCATTCGCTGACCTGGGCTGCCTTGTAGAGGCCTGACGTGTCGATGTTGTACAGGTATACCTTTGGGAAGCCAGTGGCGGGGAAGCTGACGGTGAATATGACGGTGAACGGAGTGGGCTACTACCGTCACGAGATGGGCCATCCTGTGATTAAAACCATGGAGGTCAGTCTGTTTATTCCTTGCTGCTGCGCTCCTGTGTGTGACTTCAGCAGCTGACGATTAAGGCGTGTGTTGAGCTAAAATGCTTGATTGCCTCATTTGAATTGTTTGAATTTGAATTGAACCATCTCTAAGTACTATCATTATCATACATACATTGCGCATAATTATTATTATGGGTGCTACCCCGGCACTAGAATTATGTTCCGCCCGCTCGCAGTACCAGATCTCTCCTCTGCTGCTCTCAGATCAAGGGCTCTGCAAACTTCAGCCTGTGTGTGAAGGACATGATGCCCTTGGACGTCGCCGATCACTTCAGGGGCTCTGTGAGCATTTGGGCGTCCGTGACAAGTGTAGACGGGAGCAGGCAAACCACATTTGATGATTCAACGCCCGTCCATAAGCAGCTCATCGACATCAAGTACTCCAAGGACACACGCAAGCAGTTCAAGCCTGGTCTCCCATACAAAGGGAAGGTGAGAAAGCATGTAGCTGTTGATACTGTATGTAATACTACATGCTGTTACATGTATCATCTGACAGGTGTTGTTCATTCATATTTACACTGCGGGCTGCTTTTTGTAATTTCCTCATCTGCTGTTTGTCAACCCCTCTCTCTGCAGATTGAGGTGACCTACCCTGACGGGAGTCCAGCTGATGGGGTGAGGGTGCGTGTCAAAGCAGAGCTGACCCCCAAGGACAACGTCTACACCAGCGAACTGATCTCCAAGGATGGCCAGGCCACCTTTGAGATCCCCTCCATCCCTACTGCTGCCCAGTATGTCTGGTTGGAGGTCAGTGGCTCTAGTAGCATGAGCAAGAAGGTCCTTTCAGGCAAATCTGATGCGAACTTAAAACATTTTATTTTTTTGTACGACATAGACCAAGGTGACATCCATTGACGGCAAGACAGTAGGAGACCAGTACCTGCCCAGCTACCTGTCTATCAGCAGCTGGTACTCCCCCAGTAGGTGTCATATCCAGATTCAGAGCCCCAGCACCCCACTCAAGGTAAGCGCTGCCCAAAGTTCCATTTTGGACGATCACAGTGTCCTCAGTAACCGGCATAATGTCAGCATGATGTCATCCCTCCATGTGTATGTAGGTTGGCCAAGAAGCAGAAGTCGCTCTCAAATCCACCTGCCCATGTAACTTCACCCTGCACTACGAGGTGACATCCAGGGGGAACATCATCCAGTCAGGCCAACAATCAGCTAACCTGACAGCATCACACAGAGGAAAAAGGGCAACAGTCACCTTTGACAAGAACATCCACACTACCAACCTGCCTCCCTCTGCCTCGGGTAAGTATGTTTTTACCCCCTGATTTAATTTTAATAGATTAGGGATGAACAGAAAAACCTATAGACAGAGTGTACTTCAGTCCTTTTGTTGGATAATATATTGTCTGATAAATAATTGCAATAAACAGTATATAAAACAGTTTTGTCATATTAAGACTATCATATGCCATGAAGGTTAACACTAACCATTATTAATAAATGGTAAATGTATAGGTAAATCAGCATTATTGGATAGTTATGTCATTATAAATAATCAATGAATTACTTAAAGCAATTCTGCACAAGATGCAACTTATGGGTGCACTGTTTGAAGCTAGAAAGGAGGCAGGGTCTGCCAAATATAAACAAAGTAAAACAGTATGAAAGTGAGTTGTCAGACAGAGTACTTATCGTGACAGCACTCAAGTTGAATCTAAAAAGCAAAAAACAAGCCAACCAGAACAATAATAAAAAAAAAGAACAAACACTGAAGTGCTGAACCCATGTCTTACAATGGCAGATACAAGCCTGCTGTTTAGTCTGGATTATGTGAGCTAAAGTCTTGGTAACATTATTTCGTAAACAAACAAGTATGTTAAATTGATAACGTGACCATGGTGACAGGCCTGTTCCCAGCATCATGTCCCTATTCCCTGAACATTCCCTGTTCTTCTAAATGAGTATGACACAGCGTCCCAGCATCTTTATTGCAGATGTCTCCAACATCGCTTCATCAGAAAAGCTTCTTTAACACTGAATCGACCCACTTTGCCGTGTCCCTGCCAGGTGCTGCAGGCTCCTCCGCCCAGGCCGAGATGGACAGCTGCGTCTCCTACCTACGTTTCCCAGTCAGCCACAGCATGGCACCCCTCAGCCGTCTGCTGGTGTACTATGTGAGGGACAACGGCGAAGGTGTCACCGACAGTCTGCAAATCCCTATCCAGCCCGACTTTGAAAACCAGGTTTGCCCCGTCATGTAAATAAGTAGCGCAAAGCCGTATTCCTGCTCATTGGTTTTCTCCATACAGAAGTGCTTTTACATGTAAACACCCTTTATCAACACACATTAAACTTATGCGAGAGTCTGTTTCTTGCCCAAACATTGACGTTGTATATGTAATTAGTAATAATAAAAATAGTTTTTAATATGTAATGATTAATAAAAATGTGTGACAAACACAGAGCGGTCTGTGTATACGTTTTGGAGCTGAGCCCGAGTATCCATGCACCAGCTCTGTCCACAGTGTAACGTCTGTAAACAAACAGCTGTGTTGGCCTGAGAGAGCTCCCCAGTTCCTGCCTGCATTAGGTGGAGTTAACTCCCTGAAGTATTTACAGCTCCCTGGTATGCCATTACAACACTCTATGTGCGTGTGTGTCGGAGGAGGGGGTTGCGAGGGCATGACTAGACAGAGGCCACGCAGGCCGCAGGCAGATGAGTGGGGTCGTGACAGGAGAGGATGACAGGTTACAGAGTGGTGAAAGGAGGGCAGCGGAACCGATTAACTGGGCTAATTTGTGACTGCGCACTGTCGAAAAAATTGTTTTTGATGTGTGAAAGTTTATGACCGACTCTCACCATCCCTCCTCCTATCAAGGCCTGTACTTTTCCACTCTGTCCTCGCGTTTCCCACCACATCTGACCGCCTTAACACGTCAGGATTGATGTTCTACTGTATGTGATACAGACGCTGCTACAGAGGAACTGTCAGGCAACACTGCCAACTAGTGCCGAAACATTTACTCAATTCACTGATTTATACATCGACGGAAAAAAGGACTCGAGAACAACTTACGATTTGCTTTGCACCTTTGTATTGTATGGGTTTTGTAATTGTTAGTAGAAGACATTTTACTCACTTTTCTGTCATATTACAGACTCAGCGATTTCCCAGCAAATCTAAACTAAAATCAGCAGATGAATCACTTACAAAAAAATGGTCAGCTGCATCTCTTCTGCCTAATATTTGTTAAGCTTTAACGCACAATATTTACGGTATGTCTAAAGAGCTTGTTGTACAAATGCATTCTGGTCCATAGAAAGAACACAGACGTGCTCATTTTATGGCTGTTGAAATGTGTCGGTTGGTTTTCGCAGGTGTCTGTTTCTCTGTCAGCTAATGAGTCCATGCCAGGGGACCCCGTGACCCTGCACGTCCGTGGAGAAAAAGGCTCCTGTGTGTGTGTGGCCACTGTCGATAAGAGCCTTTATCTGTTAAAGCCCGACTTCCAGCTCAGTCCAGACAAGGTTGGTCCTGAGTTTACTGTGATATTTTTCATTCACCGTCTGTTGTAAAAATAACATCAGGCATTCAAGTGATGTCGTTTCCTTTCATCTCTATTTGTCTCATGCCACTATTACTTTGCTTAGTCTAAAGAAATATAAACATATTTATTTGACATGGAATATAGATGTAAGAGAAGGGAATCTAAAGTGAAGAGCCACTGCTTTGGACTTTAACCTAACTCAAACAGCCTTTTCTTACTTCACAAGATCCAGAGAACTTAAAGCTGCATTTATGTGTGTAATTGTGTCTGTGTGGCACAGCAATATATTAATAATATATCGTTATTGTGACATAAGACTGTACATCATCTTAGATTTTGAACATCGTTATGTGATGGTATGGCACAAGTGTAGTCTTTCCTGGTTTTAAAGGCTGTATTACATTACGCGTCATCTCATTTGTGAACATACCGGAGTGTTGTCCTCATACTTGCCTTTACCCACTTTACAAATATAATTTATCAAAAAATGTCATTGTCTATCGGGATAAAGCCTAAAAAAGTAACATCAGTGTGTTTCCTCTGCGCAGGTGTTTAAAGAGCTGGCAGATTTTGACGTTTCGGACGCTTTCGGCATTCCCAAAGATGACGGACACTTCTGGTGGCCGGGGCTGTCGTCAAAGAGACGCAGGCGGTCCTCTGTGTTCCCGTGGCACTGGGATATCACCAAGGACGCACGCTTTGCCTTCACAGTGAGAACACACATGTAGTCAAGGAGCACACAGCGATTGTACAGGGGAGAAATAAAAAACAAAAAGCAAAAAACAGACAGTAATCTTTAATGCGTGTGTTTGTTTTTATTTTCTCTGTATGTTTAACTCAGGAAACAGGGCTGGTTGTGATGACAGATATGGTGAGTTTAAACCACCGGCAGACTGGAGGCATGTACACAGACGAGGCCGTTCCCGCCTTCCAGCCGCACACCTCCACCTTAGTGGCCGCCATGCACTCTCGACCCACGACCAGGTAAAGGACCCACTGTCGAGAGGTCAAAGACATGTTGAGTCCTATTCAAGTATTGTCCTGTTCCAACTGTCTTCATAACATATAAAAAAAAATCGAAGTCTAAATCTAATCTAAGTGTCGCCAGAGTCAGCTGAACATAATGGCATTCAGAGCGGGGTTTCACAACAAATATTAATTTAATCTGGGATTCTTTTGAATCAGAGTTTAGCAAAACTAACGTAAGCAAACCCCATTAAAAAGCTCGAGCACGACCGATGTTTGGGCTCACGCAGATACCGAAATTAGGGAGTACAACATTCTGATATCCTAGCTAAAAGGTGAGTCATCCTATCTCTCATGATGTCGACAGAGAAGCTCTAACTTTTCACTCTGCTGACAGTTTTGCAGGCAGTGGAATTGCGTTTATTTGTTTAAGCATGAAAGTCAATCAATTAGGATTACATTTCTTCCAAGAACTACATAGTACACCTTTGAACCATGATTTAATGAATCCTTGTTGGTGTAACCCAGCCTTCATAGTTTAAAACTATATCTTCTCCCCGTTAGGACGAAGCTTTACGTTTTAGAGCGGTCCCTCTAACCATCCTTACCAGTTACCCCGCCATTTACTCGACTCTTCCTTTTGCTGGATGTCGGGAGTTATCGATGTGTTATTGATACCGTGACCCGGTCAAGCACAGATAAACATGCAGTTCCTTTGAAAGAAGACCCATGTGAGAGCAATGATTCTGGTGATGCACACTGTGTCGTGCATGGGTTGAGCAAGGTCTCCAGATGAGTAATAGACAAGCCGGGAAAAACATGACAAAGTAAATTAATATTGTTAGTTTGTCCAATACTTCTCATTCTAGCGATGAACATTAAACACATGACGTGACTCGGAGGATGTCAGGAGGAGGATACATTCTCCAATTATGGTATTGTTTTATTGTGAGCAGCTGAAGCCTTTTATTGATGTCAGCCTGTGTTTTGTTTGCAGAGCAGAGAAGAGGAGGCGAACATTTTTCCCAGAGACTTGGGTGTGGCACTGCCTCAACGTCAGGTATTTAAATCTTTATATAAATATTTCACTTGTGTGTGGGTGTGTGTGTGTGTGTGTGTGTGTGTGTGTGTGTGTTTGTGTTACATGCCTGTGTCTAGATATATCAGGTGCAGCTGACTGTCTGTACTCCCATGGGATTTAGTCACAATCTAAAGCGTGGAGGGGAGCAGAGAAATGGAGAAGAGAGGAGCAAAAACCAAAAAAAACAAAAGGAGACACATTCATAGCGTGGATGAGTTTATAAGAGTAGGACAGAACAGGGACAGACAGTGAGGTGTGAGGAGAAGATGATATAGGTCTGTAGGAGAAAAAGAAGATGGGACTTAAGGATAAGAAAGGGGTGCTGGGAAGGAAAGGTGCGCGTCGTGCCGAGCAGCGTCCAGCATTTCCCTCCGTTGGGTGTGAATGTGCCTTGTTTAAATTGGGCAATCTTGGAACAGACTGTCACTTTCTCAACAGCTCCTTCCAGTAATTTTCAGCCAATACAAATGAAATGCCCATAGATTTCCATATGCTTGATTCCTTTGGATGGGACTTCAGCTCTGCCTAATTTCCTGTGAAGTCCAAAGCTCTGATTTCCCCTTAAAAGTCTATTAAAATGAAGTTTGGGCAACTTTGATCAAAAGGAAGGGTGTTCATGCAGGTTTCCAAGTTTATTATGACCTGTGACAGTTTGCCAAGACCAACTTTAAATATGTGTTGCCAGTAATGATCTCAGCCCATTTCATTCAGACAAACAGATCGGGTCAACACCTGACTGTACCTCACAACTATCCAGTTCAGAGTGTTTGCTGTAGTAACTTTGGTGCAGGTGTTGGTGTTGACACAGCTGTAACTTACATAAAACATGAAAAGGATGCTAAAATCTGTCTTTTACTACGCTGCGCAATTACGTTTAAAGTCATATCTCGACATGCTTTCAGCTCTGAAACCGGGGAGGCTGAGCTGAGACTGGACGTGCCGGACTCGATCACCACATGGGTGACAGAAGCTGTCAGCCTGTCACAGGACAAGGGGCTGGGCTTGGCGAAGAGAGCTGAGCTTCGTACCTTCAAGCCCTTCTTTGTCGACTTCACGTTGCCCTACAGCCTAATCAGAGGGGAGCAGACCAAAGTTCCCCTCACCGTCTACAACTACCTGCCAACATGCGCTGAGGTAAGGTGATGAATGAGAGGGCAGATGGAGCAGGCACAAGTAACAGTGCAGCATATGCACATTAAACAGCAGCTGTCTTCACACAGCACAGACTTTACAGTCTTTATTTCGTCTAAGGCTGCATAATTAATTGAATGATCATCTCGTTATAATATCATACTAATACTGATGTTATATACTGCTCGGAAAAACTGAAACAAACAGAATTTAATAATTAATCTTTTTAGGTCAGAAGTTCCCAAACTTTTTTCCCTTAGAGGGCCAAAACTGAAACTTAATAATGGACCACGGGCCAAGAGCAAGCGCCTACTGTATTGTTCAGTATTGTTAAGATGCAAAATGATGCTGTACGGAAGCCCTGAGAAGCAAAAATTCTAAAAGACAAAAAAGCTGTAATGATCCAGGTCTGACCTAAATTGTTTTCTCTCCCGCGTTTATGATTTACTGACATGTTGCTCGGGTTAATCTGTCTAAATTCTTGTTTTCACTTCGCTATTCAGGACTTCTCTACTAGGATCCCATTTACCTTAATTGATCTCAGATTACACATGTTCATACACAGATGGATCATACACCTTCGAACCAAAGCACCCCACGATACAACACAATATTACATACACTCCCATACAGCAATGGAACAGCCATCAGGAGCAATTTGGGGTTTCATATCTTGCTCACTTCGACATGTTGCACAGTGGATTAGTGGACAACTCGCCCCAAAATAGGTATCAAAATGCTTTATATGTGGATTGAAAAAAAGGTCTTTAAAAGTCTTAAATTTAACATACCCCTTCCTCTCAAGCGAAGAGAAGTTGCTGGTGACTTCATGTGCACCAGACAAGACAAATCATGTGAAAACTACTCAAAAAGGGCCAACCTGCCAAACAAACAAAGCCTCAGTAAGTTGGATTTCATAGTATGTTGACATGAGTAGATAACACAGGCTGGAATGTAGGAAAGTCAAATCCAATGTTTTATACAGCCCCAATATAACAAACATGATGTGCTTCACAGGTGTTCAAAATATACAGACCCCTGTTTTGTTCCTTAAAGTTGGGTTTTTTTTTTCCAAGGACTGGTCTGATGTCAAAACAATATGTGATAAACAAGGCTTGTTTCTGGAATAACATCGGGCAGGTAGGCCCTGGGGTACTGAGGGATTGGAAATGTGGCCAAAGGAAGCACAGGTTTGTAATGTGTGGATATGAGATTAGCCCAGAAGTATGTTATAGTGCTCACTTTGAATAGCTCTCTAAGCTCTGTGTTGGCCTTAAACGAGTCCATCCTGCGCTCCACACCGGTGACATCATGATGTTTGCAGATGAGCCCGTTAAATGGCCTGTGCGTGTTCTGCCCTGATGTCATGTTAGGTGAATATGCAAACCAGTGTAGCCCTTCCTTTGATGTCCACCCCGGCAACATGTGATTCCTATATTTTCTGCTCGGTTATTTACGACTCGTGGCGTCTGGAGAAAGAACAGTTAAAAAGATCTCCATTACTGAACCCTCTGAGAAAATTGGACGATGAGTGGAACGTAATCCTTAGGGGAGCTCGAGAAGCATGAGTCAGTCGGCATGGAAAATTCACAATGTGATTTAAAAAAATTCTCCCTCGCTTTCGGAGCTTTGAGGAGAACACGCTATAAGAGGGAGGGGCGTGCCGGCAGAAATGATGTCATTGTGGCCTGTCAGAGAAGATCAATTGCCTATGATTTGTCCCCTTTCTCTCTCCGCTCCTCGCCCCTCACAGGTTCATGTTAAAGTCTCCGTTCCGAAAGGCATCAAGTTTGTCGGCCACCCTGGAAAGCACCACCTTACCAGGAAGAAGTGTGTTGCTCCTGGAGAGGCTACACCAACATCCATCGTGTTGTCTTTCACCGAACTGGGGTCAGCAAACATCACAGGTACTGTGGAATAACCCAAAGAAAAACTTGTGGGTGTTGTGGAATTTCGGCTCAAGTTGAAGAAAACTCAAGAGACACCGATGACTTAAAGTTAAAGTAGTTTCATACAAACTTGATCAAGGAGGAACAACAGGACTGTGTGCACAGTGTCACGCTAAGTCAATTCCTCTTGAACCTTCACTAGTTTCAGGTTATATCAGCTCAGAAAGGTGGGAGACAGTCAGTCTGCTACAGCTGAAAGGTCAGAGGCCATCCTATGAGTTTACATGAGCAACAGCCTTGGTTTGTCAAAGATCTGTTTTGTAAGCACATCTACAGCTGCTTCGAACTGCTAAGTCTGCAAAGACCATGCAAAATATAAACTCATAGATCAAGAGGTCAGTGTGCCCTCATCCATACATTATTGGGCCTGGTTTCCTAACCTTTATACAGGGCACGTACGAAATCTTTTGCTGTGGAGCCTCGTAGATTTTTCTCCCATTATAGGGTTTTAATATTACCTTAGCCATAGGCAGCCATTTTCCTCTGACTTTAGGCTCAGGCTGGGAAGCTCAAGTGTCGTACTGCTGTGTTCCAGGTTGAAACTCATACAAACGTAGGCAGGCTGACAAATTATCATTTCACTACTTCCTGATTGACAGTAGACATTGAAAATCCGGAGGGATATCGAGATATATTTCATGGTGAAACAATATATTTGATTATCCATTAGCTTTCGTTAGACAACAGCTAACATGAGCATTCAACCACTTTCTAACTGACATTCCCATTTGATAGTGTTACACAATACGATAGGAATAGCTAAAATTCATTCTAAAATATCAACACACATCTTGGACATTTATTTAAGCCTGGGAGAAAACTGCACAAGATGTAGTTAAACGGAAACGCTAGCTAGCAGGTGGTTCTACGCTAACGTTAGCTACGTCTATATGCTGTTTTACCTTGAAATATGGCCTGATGTCCCTCCAGATTTCCACTGTCTATCATCTTTTCAGTTGCTGGTCAATCAGGAAGTGGTGAAATGATAACAGTTTGTCAGAAGCCCTATGTTTATACGCCTAGCAAGCTAGAACCGAGCAGCATAAAGTTATCCCAGCATTCGAGCTTACCACCCTCAGCACGGAGGAATATGGCTGCCATGTGAACTCATTATATTGCAAATTCAGGTAAGCTGGACAGATTTAAGACATTCACACTTGCAAAACTTGAGAAATTAATTTTAATTAATTTTCAATATGGGTCAGTATAATACATACAAAATGAGCAGTTGTGATACTGTAACACATATAGCAACAAAGCAACTTCATATTTAAGTAAAGACATTTGTAACGCTTTATATTAGGATACATATATTAACCATTAACGTGTTGCTTATTAGCATATTGATAGCATTTTTAGTCATTAAAAAGCACTTAATGTTAATCTTATTCTGCATGGCAACATAGTACAACTACTATTCATTAACTGCTATTAATCAACATTAAGATTGAAATTGGGAACATATTTTATGGTAGAAAAACTTCTCAACTCTTCTCATCTCAACTCAGTTTATGTTTTGTTACATAAGAGTAGCTCCTATATATTAAGGGAGAATGATTGACTATTGTTGTGGTATTATTACCTTAAAAGACCCGTACTGTGCAAAGCATAGTGATATAAATCATGTACAACAACTTCTTTACTTAATATCAATAAACAGCAATTAGGAGGTTATTGAAGGAAAACTCTATGTTTGGCTGAGTACTTGTAGAATATGGTCTTGCAGTATAAACCATTGGTAAGCGCTTCATAATGACTAAATAAAAGCCAACATACATGATAATAACCAACTAGTTAATGTTTAACAAGTGTTACCAAGATAATAAGTAATCTTAAATGACTCTTTTATGTTCCACAGACCCTGTCACATGAGCAGAAAGGAGGGCAGCTCAGCCTTTGTTTTGAAGGCACGCCCCAGAGTTTTAATGCTCATGTAAACAATACAGATTAGATTGTGCTGGATCATGGAAATGGTGTTATTTGAGTTCTTAAGTGGCATGAGGACGTCAGCGCCCTCAGTGTGATGCCTCACAAAAAGGCAAGCCTTTGGCTCAGGAGAGCTCTGCTGGCCAGGGAACTGAGCTGTGTGTGATCTGGTCACCCACCCACAGTTACAAACAGTCCCCTCCAGAGCGCATGTGAGAACAAAGCAGGCCAGCAGTGGGGGAGCAACCAGAGCTGTGCTGTGACACTCAGTGGCATGTTGATGAGTTTGCAGGTCACTGGCGGTCAATGGGCCCCCCATGGCCCCACTCCTAGTCCCCTGGCCCCTTGTGTTTCCCTCTCAGTACACACACACAAAGAGACGACACTGGCACAGGGCCACATTTACAACGTGTTCCTCGAGCAAGAGAACTTGGAGTCCTCTTACAGACATGTTTGTCCTGTGCAACGTATGTTGATGTCCACAGTTGACATTAGAGATGTGGTGTTCTGTGGAGAGGTTTTCCCCACAGCCCTTGACAATTTGCCAATCTTGATCTGATTGATATATTTTCTTTTAGTTCTCCTCATAAAGAGTTATGTATAAATACTTCAAAAGGATTAACCTCAACGTCAAGATTGGCAAAGTTCAAAACAGTATCGTCCAGTTGCATCTGGCTTGGGCAAAACCCTAGGTGGCTGATAATGTGCCGTGAGGTAATTCACAGATGGAAAGCTAATTCTGTTCTCCTTTGCCCCAATAGCCCGTGCTATTGCCTACAGCGAACCAAGCTGCTGTTCAGATGGACTCCATACAGGCAAATCAGGCAACGACGTGGACGAAAGAAGGACCCCAATTGGTCTGGACTATGTCCGCAGGACTGTCCAGGTTGAGGTAAGAGAGCTGATAAAGAAGACTTGCTTTATATTTTGTTCTGAGTCAACATTAGGTCTGTTGAGATAATCCAGCTCTGTTTCTTTTCCTGTTACTCTCCTGTAGCCAGAAGGCCTGCCCAGAGAATACACATACAGCGTCTTCTTCTGTCCCAATGGTCAGTGCGGGTATCAATTTTTAACAATTTTTCCAAAGGGAGATTGATTCCTACTGTATCCCCTTCTGTCACTTTCACAAAAAAAACTGTCCTCAATATATTAAATATTTCTATTCCCAGAGAGAATCCACATTTCCACCCCTAACAAGTACGAGTATCAGTATGTGAAGAAGCCGGCCAGGATGTACCAGTTCCAGGTGGCGGTCAAGACCCACAACGACGCCCACTTCACCCTCTCTGCCAGCCCTCATGACACTGCAGAGATGCTAGAGATCGTACTCGGGGGTAGGCAAAACACTCGTTCCTGGATCTCCTTGGGCAAGATGGGCGAGCCCCTGGTCAGTGCTGCCACGCCAGGTATCCTCTCCTGGGACGAGTTCCGCAGCTTCTGGATCAGTTGGAAGGGAGGCGTGGTGCAGGTGAGGAGATAAAGGAATTTTAAAGGAAAATAATATAAATCAAGACAACGTTTAATGCTTCTGATATGCAACAGTGGTCAGATGGATGTGTCAGTTTAGTGAGTCAGATTTGTGTTTGGATCATAAGTGGATGCTCCCGACACAAAGACAAGAGAGTGAAAAAAGACTCAGCAGGCCATGGGGTCTGTGTGTTACGAGGACTGGCGCCACTTTTACTAGCGTGCCTTCCCGTAAGGTCACGCTTAACGGGCTGATGTCACCGAGGACGCTCAGTGATCCATGGCCTGGTGCTCGCATGGCACTCTCTGGCTGGCACACTGCTCCCCAGTCCCAGCACAGTTCACCATAGGCAGCAGTTAAAAGGCTGCATGTAACGGGACTAAAAGTTTCATTTATTTTGTTGGGGGGGGTGAGTGGGGTGATGGCATTTTGGGCTGCTGGGCTGTGGGGCTCGGAGTTGCGTGGGCTTTGGTTTATTGTGATCACGCAATGAAACTGTAGTCACAGAGAGGAAATGTGCTCGATGTGGGTCTGTTTGTGTGTTTGTGTGTGTGTGGGGGAGGTGAGTGAATCACACTGGCATCACCGACACTTGGCAGAAGGACTTTGTTAGTGCTCTGTGTGAGGGAGACCAAAAAAAGTTACTTTCTAAAATGGGTTCAGTGAATTTGTGATGTTTTCTTGTTGACTGTGATTTGCATACTATTCTATTTGTGTGTGTGCAGGGAGCAGTTGTACTAAGAACAAAGAACATGAACAAATGCAGTACAAC
Source organism: Sparus aurata (assembly GCF_900880675.1). Lineage (NCBI taxonomy): Eukaryota > Metazoa > Chordata > Actinopteri > Spariformes > Sparidae > Sparus > Sparus aurata. The sequence continues at coordinate 13,653,056 of NC_044197.1, forward strand.
AGATGGGTTATGATTACAGGGGTTATTGTGTTCCTTAAAGTGTTTCTATCCAGCCTCTTTTTGAATTATTCTCTCCAGGTTGGCCATGGTTTACATCCATCCAATGAGTCAGTGATCCTCCACTGGGTAGTTGGCAATGGGCAATTCCCTGGACAGGTTTGACTTTTTTATGGCACTTATATGCTCGCTGCAGTGAGGTATCATCTGAGAGCATTTGAAAAATAATGTGTTTGTTCACCCAGGTGCGTCACATAGGCTTCTCAACAGGCTGGGGCTCAGTTGGGGAGTTTAAGATCTGGAGGAAGGAAGACTCTGATGAGAACCACAATGAGGCCTTCACTCTGGGGGTCCCGCACAACATGGTGCCTGGATCTGAGAGGGCCACTGCATATATGATTGGTAAACCCTTTTCTCATGCATGTTTAAAGCTTTAGCTCAGTGAAGTTTATGTATTTGAAAGGAACAAAGAAATATGTTTCACAATGTGATGGAATATTCTGTGTGTGTGTGTGTGTGTGTGTGTGTGTGTGAACCTATATCAGGTGATGTGATGGGGCCAACTCTTAATAACCTGGACAAGCTGCTGCGGCTGCCCTTTGGATGTGGGGAGCAGAACATGATCCACTTTGCCCCCAACGTCTTTGTTCTGAAGTACCTGCAGAAGACCAGGCAGCTCAGCCCTGAGGTCGAGAATGAAGCAACTGACTACTTGCTGCAAGGTAAAGAAACAGCAGCCCAACCACATTCTGGTTTTCATGACATTTTGCATCCTGAGACCAAATTTTTGAATCCTTTAAAATGACCAAGGTGGCGCTTTAAAAACTTTTTAAAAAAGGGAAATACTTTAAGGTGACAAGGTTATATTTATTCTTTAACATTTAACAGTGCCACGGTTGCAAAACGAAATTGAGTCTGAGTCTGTCTTTGCTACGTCACAGAAAAAGAAACAAAAACAATTGTGTGTGTGTGTATGGAGGACCAAACCTGACATAAGTATAAATAAATAAATAAATGCATAAATAAATACATAAATAAATAAATAAATGCTGAAATAAATGTATAAATAAATAAATGCATAAATAAATACATGCATAAATAAATACATGCATAAATAAATGAATAAATAAATAAATGCTGAAATAAATGTATAAATAAATAAAGTATAAATAAAAGAATAAATGCTTTTTATTTATTTATACATTTCTGTTCACCTACATTTATTTATTTCTGTATTTCTGTTCACCTACATTTATTTATTTCTGTATTTCTGTATTTCTGTTCACCTACATATATTTATTTCTGTATTTCTGTGTCCATATGTAAATGAGGAGGTAGGAGGTCCTAACCTCATGATTGGTTACAGGAGTGTGCTCGATGAGGGTCTACTACTTCTGCCTTACTAGGAGCGCTGATTCCTGTACACTGTACAGAAATGTTGCTGGCTACCAGCAAGCCCGCTCAGCTAACTGTTAGCTGCAGTTGTTGACATTTGTTCATGTAGCTCTGGTTTAGTTATGAATTTGACTGGCGTTCATTTTAACTTGCGAGGGTCCCAGGTGTGCTGGTGGTGTGGTTTGAGAATCCCGTCTGGAGAGAGAGGGATCCTCAGCCATGTCCGCTAACAAGGAAAAACATTCTGCTCATCGCTCCAAGTCATGTATATGTGTATCTAGACGAGCGCTACAGAGCACAAATCGTCCAAAAGTGCATGTTGTCGGTCTCATATCTTTGTCGTGAATGTCTGTACTCTCAAATAACTCATGGGTGGAACAGGCTGAGGCATTTGTTCACGCCGAGCGACTCGAGAGCGGAGTGGAGACCCCTTTTAGCTCTTATGTTAGCTGTTAGCTGCTCGCTGTAGCGCAGCGTCCAGGCTACCTTGTGACACCGGTTACCATCGGGTATTTTTCATTCCGCACTGTTCAAATGGTCGCTTAAAGCCATCGTTCCGAGCCGCATACATCGTTATTAAGCTGAAGTTAAGTCAGTGTGAAAACTGTACACTGTCATACAGCCTGCTGGTCAAACAGTCTGCAGAGTACGTTGACATCCAGCCCGAGCTCAGCGTCAGGTCAATCAGCTGTGGCAAATCGTGAGACGTCCAGCTCAACCTGTGATACAAACACCAGTAGCGACAATGGTTCATAGGAAAGCCCAGACATGTATCTCACTCTCGGTGGTAACATGTGTCAACAGTTAACCTGGACGCTACGCTCTTAGCGCTTCAGCGAGCAGCTAAAAGCTAACTAGCAGCTAACTGCTAACAGCGGTGTCCACGCCGCTCTCGAGCCACTCGGCGTGAACAAATGCTTGATACTGTTCCACACATGAGTTGTTTAAGAGTACAGAGATTCACGACAAAGATATGAGACCGACAAACATGCACTTTTGGACGATTTGTGCTCTGTAGCGCTCGTCTAGCAGTGGTTTGCAAGTCGCAGCCCCGGCTTCTCCGTGTGGATAGAAGTGTTCAAGCCAGGTCAAAACGAGTACACGTATACATGACTTGGAGCGATGAGCAGAATGTTTTTCCTGGTTAGCGGACATGGCTCTCCAGACAGGATTCTCAAACCACACCACCAGCACATCTGGGACCCTCGCAAGTTAAAATGAACGCCAGTTAACCTGTCACACTGGTCGAGGCCATTAAGCTAACTGGAGCTGTTTACAACGTTACAGAGAGGGAGGCTTGAGATCAGGAATCGTTTGCTTTTGTCTGGCTCTCCGATTTGACCAATCATGCTCTTGACTGAGGTTAGGACCTCCTACCTCCTCATTTACATATGGACACAGAAATACAGAAATAAATATATGTAGGTGAACAGAAATACAGAAATAAATAAATGTAGGTGAACAGAAATACAGAAAAATAAATAAATGTAGGTGAACAGAAATGTATAAATAAATAAAAAGCATTTATTCTTTTATTTATACTTTTATTTATTTATTTATACATTTATTTCAGCATTTATTTATTTATTCATTTATTTATGCATGTATTTATTTATGCATTTATTTATTTATACATTTATTTCAGCATTTATTTATTTATGTATTTATTTATGCATTTATGCATTTATTTATTTATTTATTTATTTATACTTATGTCAGGTTTGGTCCTCCATATGTGTGAAGAGTGAGTGGAGGGAAGGGGATATGGCATCCTCTGTGGATCTGTTGGTTCCGATAAGCATCCCGATGAGGGTTCAGGTCCGCCAGGATGTTGTCTTTAATGTGCTGGAGAACCAGTTTCTCAAATATTGTGCGGGTTTTGTGTTTTTAACACTTCATTATCGATCACATGTGACGCACCTGGGTGAACAAACACATTATTTTTCAGATTAATGTTCTTTTGTGCATTGTCCCTGTTAGTGATTTGTGCCCTTGCATAGTGGTTTTGATATGATGTCCAGTGGTATGTTGTAAAATAGAAGCTGAGTATCAGGAGTACCAAGAGCTCTTAATGCATACAAACTGTTATCTTGGGCTACATACTCATTCAGTAGACCTTGAGATGAAGGATCAACGTTGGTACCAAAGATTCCACCTGTCTGGATTACTGGTCAAATAACTGATGACATGTTTATCCGAAGATGTGCTGCATTTCCCAAATCCTGGTGACCTACCTCCAATTACCCAGCAGCTGTTTAAGCAGAGAAAAAAACAAAAACATCAATTAATCTCAGAGTGTGCCAAGAATCTCAGCAAGTCACATCCCTTCTTGCCCGACAGTGAGCAAAGTGACTTGATGCTGAGCGGAAAGGAATGCTTCCGAATTGGCAAGTCGTACGTTGTTGTTGGGTTTTCTGGAAACTTTTGGGGTGAAGTTTATCTTGGATATAGTTTTTTGTTTGTGGAACTGTTGATTTCTTGACAGAGGAGCCTTGGCCTGGCTGGCACTTAATACTTTGGCTCATGGATTGGAACATGAAGCTGGATGTTGTTTCTCTTAGTTAACCAGACCAATCTTCTCGCTTTTTCCACTGTTTTCTCCATATTTACCATTTTTACACCAAAATTAAGAGTGTAAATGCAGGTTTTTAAATGTTTGTGTCATGTTTGTCACAAATGTACCAGAAAATATGGATCAGTAGAGAGTACGGAGGCCACATGTTTTTTAGTTTTTTATATCTTATTGTCTGTCTTCAAACTCAACACCGACTGGAGGATTTCTTAACACTGCTTGAATCATGCAGGTATTGTGTTCCTCTAGGTGTTGTGTTTCCATAGCTGCTGATCACAGCTAAAGCCAATAAATACCCATGACTACTTCCTTCTTAGTTAGTGTCAGTTAGGGGGTTTTTTTTGTTCAGTGTGAAAGGAGTCAATAACTCTCGCTATGCTATACCAGGGACACTTCATCCTGCAGATGGATGTAAAAGAGTTGTGCCTGAGCTTTGGACAGGTGGCAAAGTTCAAGAGTTATTCTCACCATCCAGGCATTGGAGATGTCACTGAGGCTGACCATGAGCTAACACAATGGACTGCCTCAAAAATAACCAGGAAAAAAAAAACAGCCTCCTGCACAAATCTTTGCTGCAGAGGCTTAAGTAAATGTTATGTGTGGCTCAAGATGAATATGAGTGCTGCAATGAGCAATTGTTTTCATTTGTGATTATTTTCTAGGTTAACCTATTATTATGGTCTGTAAAATGTCAGGAAATGGTGAAATGGTTCCATCCGACCATCCGGACAGCTCGCACGGTTGCTCTATTAAACTTGCACATTTGCAATTACCGGTGCAAAGCGCGATGTCATGTGTGCAAGAACAAGTGCACGTCGTCGCAAAATACACTTGCATCTTGCACGTCATTTGTGTGTAGCTTGTCGCACCTCTCTTTCCGACTTTGCACCATGTCCATTGGGCGCCGAATGAAACACCGAATGAATGGCCGAGGAGCATTTCGAGGTCAGGAAAGTTTGACATGTGGAAATTGCTGCGTTTGCCAGTCTTAGCACCACCTGTGTGATAAACGGGCAAGAGTTCAGTCTCACCTTGTTGCTTCTCTTTTCCTGCCTTAACTTCAAAGATCACAGGATGAAAGAAGAGCCCTCACTCAACACCTTGACACTTTTCCAGAACATTAAATACAATTTACTTTAAAATTCTGTTTACTCGCCTTTTGCAGTCAGTGTGCATGAATTTCATTTCATGCAGTGTGTGAGGATCCTGTGGAATGTTTTTTTGAGCAGGGGTAGTGGTATCGGTGTCTGCAGAAAATGTTCAGTTGCAGCTCCTACAGTCTTGACAGGCTCTGTACAACCTGGAAAAGAATGTAGAGGGTTTTGGGGAACTATTCTTATTGAAAGTGCTCTACTGTCACCTGTCCTTTTCTTTATTCTCATCCAGGCTACCAGCGACAACTGACCTACAAACGGCAGGATGGATCCTACAGTGCCTTCGGAGAGAGGGATTCCTCTGGCAGTATGTGGTAAGTGATCGAAGGTGTAGCTGTTAACGTTTACACAACTCATACCAGTCAAGCTACGCTGTAGCCACATTCTTCAGCCTTGCCTGGGACATAGGTTGCTGGCCAAAGCAATGAAGTTTTTTATCAGCACCTCTGTCCACTGTGCTCAAATTAATCTATTCCTGTTGATGTGCTTAAATCACCGGTGAGTGCCTGTTTAATGTTTACAGTCCTCGGGGGCAGGCAGGCAGACAGAACCATCTCAGGATATTTATAAAACTGAAATCAATGCTCTCAGTGGGGAGCTCCACTGCTTGCATTTTGAGCCCCATGCTCAGTGCGCATACCTCTGGTTGATTTACGAGCTAAGGTGGGTATTGTGATATTTAATAGAGCTAACACTGTGAAACAGCAGGTTACATAAACGACAGAGAATCATAAACAAACTGCATAATTGGATCCCCGAGGTAGGCAAAGCTGTCAAGATTTATTTGCAGTTAATCAGGGTTCATATCCGTGGCACTGAGTGGACCCATGCTGCTTTGGCCCCACAGACGAGGCTCTTAATGCCACTATTGGAGACAGTGTTGTAAGTTGTCTGGAGCCACCTCACCAAATTGCTCTCTAGAAAATAGAAGTGGAGCATGCCTCTTAATGACTCACTACCTGGGTGTAATCGGTAACATTAAGCTGCTATGGAAAGTCTCCCCGTGAAGACTGTGAGAGGATATGAGGATGTAACAAGCAGTGGTTTGGAGTTTTCCTTGGCGCCCGGGGCCACGAGTGTGGGTTGTGGGCACAGCTGAGATGGTGAACCTTCAGTAAACCTGCATCAGACACTTTATGAATCCATCAACAACATGTTTGCATCCAAAACAAGCCCGGCTTTTGTTTTTAGTTCCAGAGTTCAGGAGTGGAGCAGCTTATTTACTGCATACTTAAAAGCGCCTGTAATTCCGTGTTAATGTATTCCAGCTTGTAAAATGTATCTGAGTGGAAATTGACAGGATCTAATGAAAAGATTGAACGTAATGACAAGGGCTGGCAGTAGACGTTTGGTGTGCAGCACTGGCTATCTCTGCTGCCAAGGCTGTTAACACTGCACAGAGAGGGTTGAAAGTTCACTGAAAAGAGGACAGTGGTGAGGATTTATAGGGTAAAAGAGTTTTCAACCCCTGGCATGTTGAGTTGAATGAGAAGTACCCATGTTGTTGCAAATACAGACATACAGATGTATTATAACATTGTTGGGTGTTGATTTGTGTACATATGCATTCCGGTAGATCAGCAATACAAACCTATGCACCTATGCAGACATTTAAGTGTCTACATTCATTATTCCCATACCACTGACCCCGTGTGTAACCCTTCTAACTACATGTTTAATTATTAACCCTGATATTAACCTTAATTCCAAACATTAAAATTAAAATTTGCCTCTTCGGACTTCCTTGTAACCTTCATATTCAAATGTATTTATTTATTTATTTATTTGGGCTTTTCATGGGCTTTAATTGACAGGATGGCTGAGGAGATGACAGAAAAGGGGGTTAAGAGACAAGGGATGACATGCAGCAAATGGCCACATATCATATGCAACAAATCATGTACAGCGGCTGTGTCCTCATATCACACGTGTCCATGTATCTTATTTTAGAATAGAAGACCAATGTAACAGTGCATAAACTTTGACTGTCTCACACAGCTAGTGAAAAAAGACAGTTTATCTAATTCATCTTCTAAAGGAAACCCTTAAGTTTACATATGTTTTTACACTTTAGCTAACAGAGAACGCAAAGGTCGAAGTGAATCTAATAAATCACTTTTAACAAACTTGTCAAAAGTGCGCTCCCTCCTTATATAATTATTTTGAAAAGCAGGGCAGTTTTTTTTCTGCTTTTTCTCATAGTTGCAGTCCATTGCTCTACATGTTGAGGCTGGCATGGCATTTGTGTCTGCCCAAAGACTGATCTGACAGCATTAGCAGGGTTGGGGGGCTGAATACCAGCAGAGATCGAAAGAACTGATATCTGTTGCTGTATTATCCTAATAGCTATTTGCAGTCCTGTGCCAAACTGGGAAGTCGGTTTTCTTTCTGGCTGTAAAGCCATTGAAGAGATGTGTATTTGTCAAAATAAAGCCCTCCATGATCTGGGCATGCAGGCTTTTTTAGAAATCTATCATTCACAGACAGCCTGCAGCCAACTGCGGTTTGAAAATACAGACAAATCCACCAAATATTAAAGTATCAGCCACAGCCAGACATTTGCTAACATTTTATCATGTCTTGATTTAATTTCCTAGCTTAGTAGCAGCAGTAGCACCTAATCCGTCATTTCAGCTTCAGCAGCTTCATGGCAGCTACACCTAATCCTGACCGCTTGTTAGTAATATGTTGGCATTAGCCAGTTTAATGTAAGTTTGGTGATAGGCCCATTTATGCTTTCCAAAACAACACAGCAGCAGCATCTCAACAATTAAACAGCACTGGGTGACACTTTAGTGAATGTGAGTTCAGCTCACATAATCCCCCCTTTTTTAAGCTTGTCAAACTAAGCTTTGTAATGGAGCACACCCATGTATTGTCTTAAAGAAATATGCTTCAGATGTATCCTTTGAAGCACAGAGCTGGATAAGAGTAGCTTAGAGTAATCTGGAAGTGGGAAGCCGCAAAACAGGAGAAGGAACAGGGGAGGGGGAGAATCCGGAGAGGTTGATTCAAGCCAAGGGCCGAGTGGTGGAAGTGAGCCTGTCTAGTGCTTCCTTCCTTCCCCGAACTAAATCATATTTACACTCTCCAGTGTCTTTCCCTGGGGCCCAACATTTAAAGCCAGTGACATGATATTACTTAACATTATAAAAATTCCAACAGGCTTGCGCCTCCATCCCCAGTTTTGTCTCCAGGGAGGAATAACATCCAGGTTCCAGCCAGGGAAGATTTAATGTTTCGCTTTACGAGAGCGAGGTCTTTTTTTTTTCCTACTCATCTCCCCCCGGTGCTCTTTCTTGGATTGTGCGCTCACTTACGAGCTGTGTTGAGAAACTAGAGCACGACCTGTTTGTTTATTTCCTCATCTCCATCTTGTGTTTCATTCTTTATATGGTAAACAGCTTGCCTCATTCTATACGGGGTGCTGTAATGGAATGTCTTGCAGTCACTGTGGAGTTGTTGGCCAGAGACTGCAGCTTTGGACCACTACCGGGAGGTCTTCTGTTTATGGATGAGTGTGTGTTTATTAGCTCAGCCGTGTCCCCCTAGGGCTGACCTTGGCCTCTCTGCACGGTTCCCCTGGTCCTTCTCCGCCGTGGCCCACTAAAACCGTGGCTCATAAACTTTCAGTTGCACTCCCAGGCCAGCCAGATTCACAACCTCTGTCCCTGGGATCCTTGTTTGTGTAAGTTGCGAAATGCTTTTGGGGAATCTCCAACATACATGCAGAAAGATAGATGATTGGCCTGGGTGATATTTCACATTCTCAATGCCACAGCTGCCGCATCCTGTAGCCGTGATCAAGCCCCGCCGCACCCCAGCTGCTCCCCTGCTCACTTCCTTTCTTTTTCCATTTCCTCAGATCCCTCCATACATACCATACACCCTTCCTCCCTCTATCTCTGACAAAAACATCCCTCCATCTACGTACTTCTCTATCACCCCCTCTCCCCCTCTGTTGACAGATTGAATGAGTGTTACTCGTTGGGAAACTGAAAAAGTGATTGCTGTCAAACTCTCATTAGTTAAGTATTTTTGTAGGGTTTTGCCAGCACATGTTGGAAAAGAATCCCTGCTCACCCATCCTCTTCCATCTTCCTCCCTCCAGGTTGACAGCATTTGTTCTGAAGTCCTTTGCTCAGTCTCGGGGTTTCATCTTCATTGACCCTGAGGAGCTTCGTGCAGCCAAGTCCTGGCTCATCAAACACCAGCGGGATGATGGCTCGTTCCCCGCCATGGGCCGCATCCTCAACAAAGACTTGCAGGTAGGCTTGTGTCCTTGTGGATGTGGGATATGGGGGTAGGATGAAGAACAGGAACACATGATCATTTTGTCTGTTCAGTCCTGTGGAGCAGGGCTGGATGCGCAACTTGCCTGGGCCAAGTGTGACACAGACGAGCGGGGGTGATCTGTGACTCTTGCTCAAAAAGTTGGGAATACTTTAACTTTTATGAATCCAAAAGCTGCTTCTGTTACGTATATGAGCGAGACTGTTGTGGGGGGAAAATCAGACTGGGCAGGAACACAGGAACACATGAGGGAAACAGAACACTGGGAACACAGGTGAGCAGGAAGTAGAAAGTGAAAAGCGTGACGGGAAGTGCGAGAGAGGATGCACTCAAGGTGAATAATACCACAGGGAAATGATTGTTCGGCTGCCCAGTTGAAATGTTTTCCCTCTTTTTCTTTTTGGCTGTTGACGCGTCATCCATTTCTTCAGGAGACGATTTATTGGCTGGGCTCTAATCATCATCTGGCAGGCAGCAACATGTGCTACTGCTGTTTGCTGATATAAACCCCAGATGTGCCATTATTTTATTTTGTTTATTCCAAAGTACACTATATGTCATAAAGCAGCAGTCTTGATGAAGATGCTGTTAACTCCTTCAGACAGTAGCCATATTTCCAACATACTTTTTGAGCATTCTTGAATTATGGAACCAGAAAAAGTTGATGAAAACCAAATAATTACAAACTTTTTGCCCATTTTTTTTTTCCTGTTTGGAATAAGAGACCTCTACGGTGTGAAGTTAATTCATTTTTGATTTTGTCCACAGGGAGGGATCCATGGGAAGATCTCACTTACAGCTTATGTGGTTGCAGCCCTCTTGGAGACAGGGATAACCACTGAGGTAAGCAGCCCAACAAAGTGGCATTAGTGCACACTGTTGAGCCAAACAGTGTTTAAAGTGAAGGAACTATTACAACCCTATTAAAGACGCAGCAGATGCAGTGGTGCACAGATTAATTCCAGGGCAACACATAGTGTGATACCTGTCCCACCTGAACCACTTACTCCCTCAGCCCGTCCCACCAGCAGGTCGTGTGTGGACATATCGCTGCATTCCTAATAGTTGTGAAGATGGATGTGCTGGCAGTTGGCCTATTCATATTTGTTATGCCCCAATGCTGCTAATCTAATATCTAATCACATTTCGGGCCACATCAAAAGAGTCAGACTGACGTGCAGAGACAATTAAGCTCTGTGAAAGACACCTTTGGTTGCATTCCTCCCTGTATCCTTTCTGCCTTGTTGCTCTACTTTTCTCTCTGTTTTCTGTCAGTGATAGCTTCCCTCCATGATTAAACATCAGCATCATATGTGCTGTTCAATCAAGATGTGGGAAAAGGAAGAAGTTACAGTATAATTCTGTTAAAATCATCATCAAGCCCCCCCCCCCCCCCCCCCCCCCCGCTATCTATCCCGAAGGCTTCTTCTGAGAGTATGTCCTTTTTACAACTGATAAAAACTGAAAAGGTATCCTTCACATCAAAGCAGAACTCCAGCCCCCCTTCAATTTCACTTAATTAAAAGATGACTGCTGCAATTACAGTGAGTGGCTCTGGAGGCCTATCATCTCAGGGATGAGAGGGAAGGTCACATCTGCCTGAGATGAAAGTCAACCCTCAGCTTTTTAATGGCCAAAATGAATGTTTATTCAATCACTGCAAGTGAGCGAGCAGAGGCACTGGTTGTGGGTTTGATCGGGGCTTAACAGTTCAATACTGAAAGAGACGACGGTGACTTGTGTGCGTCTGTGTGTGTGTGTGTGTGTGTGTGTGTGTGTGTGTGTGTGTGTTAAATGTATGCCAAAGGTCATGTCATATAAGAGGCATATTTGATGTATGATTTGTACTGTAAAAAGTTATATAGAGTTGCTGTAAATACAAACTATTAAGTTATATGCAATTATATTTTTTGGCACCTCCATAATCAAGCCTTGAATACACATATTAAATATGCATAAATGTTTCCTGCACGTTGCTGTCCTCTCGGGTTCAGGAAGAGAAGGTGGCGGTGGCCAAAGCCAAGGATTTCCTGGAGAGCAACACCTATTCTGCTGACGACCCTTACACAACGGCCCTGTCTGCGTACGCCTTGGCTCTTCTACGCAGCCCCTACGCCCCGCTGGCCCTGCGCCGCCTCAACCACATGGCAATTACGCAAGGTACCGCCACACTCATTACTGTGTGCAACACGATCAGCAAGTCACCGGAGGTTCATTCATTCAAAGCCTAGTAACCTGGACAAGAGATGTTTTACCAGGTGACAGACAAAGACCAGATTGGACCACAAGAAAAACAAGATTTTATTGATTTGTGGAAATCTGTGGCTCATATTTCTTGGTCAGATCCATTAGAGATTTACAGCTAAGGCCTCCTGCCCGAAGGCTGCTACGATTACAAGATGAAAATGACTGTGAAAGGAGCTGCTGTAGTCCTCAGCAGTAGCTCCGTCCACTCCTCCCTTTTCCCCTCCGTCTCTTATCTCACTGTTGGTTTCCTTTGAACGTTTCCTTCTCTTCCTTTCAACTCAACTTTTTGCATGTTTTGGCAGACTTGACAGAGCATAAGCTGGAGAGCACAACGATGTTCGCACTTTATAATTTTATTCCCAAAGTGCATCACAGACACAGGGCTTGGTCACTGATTGATTTGCACAATTAGGATATTGATACAATGAGTCAGACGACACAGGGTGACCTCCCTGTCTTTATTTTCTCACTTTGTGTGTCTTTGTAGATGGACTCACCCACTGGAGTCTGACCGGCAGCACTATTACAGATGAGGACACATTCATGGGCTTCAGCGATGGCCTCTCTCAGTCAGGTATACTCTGCAACTATTAAATGACCTGCCTGATCTGCCCGATCTGTCAGTTACATGAGTGTTAGCTGCATCCTGTCTGAAAATATAATGCAACAAAAACAAAACAATAATTGTAATTCATTTTGTTTGTTTCCCAGTGGTATCAGCAGAGGTGGAGATGACAGCCTACGGTCTTCTGACCTACACCCTTCTCGGAGATGTGGCCTCTGCCCTGCCTGTGGTCAAATGGCTCTCCCAGCAGAGGAATGCCTTGGGTGGCTTCTCCTCCACACAGGTAGCCCTTTTGTGTCCGGCTTCTCTTGTCTTTTGCTCCGGAGCACCATCTTTCTATGATCAAATCAAATTAAACAAGGAAAACAACAGCAGTTTTTAAAGTTATTCTCTTTCTCCTCTCTTCTCTGTCTTTTGTAAAAGTAATAAGCTAGTACTACGTAAAATGAAAAAAATAGAAATAAAAAACTCGAAAGTAAAGCAGATTTTTCTAAATCCCCTGTGCAGGACACATGTGTAGCTCTGCAGGCTCTGTCGGAGTACGCCATCCTGTCCTATGTAGGAGGTGTCAACCTCACCATTTCGCTGGCCTCCACCAACCTCGACTTCCAGGAGACCTTCGAACTCAACAGGGAAAACAAGAAACTCCTCCAGAGTGCCAAGGTAACCACTTCCATGTTTGATAGAATTGTTTTTGTGCACAACAAGTGAATTAACGTGCTGCTGCCTTATCAACGTCAAAGTCCACTGATGGCCCGAGAAATGTCTCTTCACAGAAACATCAGTACTTTAATGCCATTCAGAAACGTATCCCTTCTTTATTACAGTGATTGATGAACATCTATGCACCAGAGCCACACTCTGGTATTAAACATTAATCTCCAGGTTTCTATGTCCGGTTGTTTAGTAGCCAGGGCCTTTTCACTGTGCCAAACCAAACTAGGCTTAGCTGGGCTGGATTTCCCAAAAGCACCTTGTTGGTCTGTTGATTTAATAACTCTGTTTTATTGGCCTGTTTGCCTACACATTACAATCTGGACAGTGTGGGCACGAACTACCTTGGCCGGGGCACTGTGGCGTCAGGTCAGCACTGCTGCTGTGTGTGTGTGCGAGCGTGTGTGCGTGTGTGTGTGTGTGTGTGTGTGTGTGTGTGTGTGTGTGTGTGTATGTGTGTGTAAAACTCCATCAGACAGCCGGGGTGGTTCAGGTGAGAGTGCAGTACATTCTCTCTGCCGGGCATGTTCCTCTGCTGTGATTAGTAGTGTCAGCTTAATTGAGGGCAATTAAGGCCTGCTGGTTAGTAGCCAGGGAAGTACTAGTGGCAGTGTAGCAGCCTACAGCATTCATTCACTTGATAAATGACTCATTCACATCTCCCTGCCCCCTCTGACTCCCTTTGTTTCTCCTATTTCTGTTTTTTTTTTTTCAGATCCCCAGTATTCCCACTGGCCTTTTTGTGAGCGCTAAAGGTGAAGGCTGCTGTCTCATGCAGGTATTGTACTGGTCACATAAAACAGACGCATTTAAATTCTTGAATATCGCCTGAGAAGGAATTTGAGCGCTTACTTCATCAATAGCCCAAATTCCTCACTGTTGATTGTAGTTAGAGTTTAGCCAGATGTTTTGGAATGTGTTGATCATTCCTGTTTATTCCCAGAGGTTATCCCCTGGGCGCTGTTTACTCCCTACCTTGTCACAGATAAACAAAGACCTGTATCATAAACAGTAGCAGTCATTTTTTTACCTGCTCTAAAACCAAACAAGGAATAAAATGAACCCTTGTGAAAAAGATGTACTAAATAAATTGAATCTAATAATAATGAAGCAGGGGAAAATGTACATACATACATACATACATACATTTTGTAGCGAAAACTATTTGTACATTTTCTAAGTACACAGAAGTAAAACTTTTATTAAATTAACATTGAAGTGCACTATTTATAAATCTAAAACATGCCTATAATTAGATTAAATTAAAGTACACTTCAGTAAAGCATGCTGACAGTGTATTACAAAGGCTATGAAAATGGTATACTTTATTTAAACTTACTTTAACTTACTACACAAGTATTTGCAATTGAGTATAATCTTATACTAAAGACTTATATAATGTAGTAATATACTGATATATTGATATACTCACGAAAAAGTAACATTTACACTAAAATACCATTTGAAGTATTGTTGAATTAATGTATTGGTTTTCAGTGGATTGGAGTCGAACTTAATGACATCTAATTTGAAGCATGTGTGAAGAGGGATGTTTTTTAAATCCCATTTCGGAAAAGCCTGTATGTGACCTATGACTCGGTTCGACTGAGGCAGAGCCAGCTACGGCAGCGGATGTTGTGCTCTGCCATGTGGTGCCCCAAACATTCTTCCAGCTCGTTCTCCTCGACTGGTCTCTCTCTCAAAAGCACGCCGTTTCTTTCCCCACACCTCTCTCCTGCTTAACTTTCTCTCCATCCACACCTCTCCAATGCGTCAACACACCCCTCTGACAGCCCCTCGGGCCAGTGGCACCTGGGCTCTCATGAAATACAAGAGCGGGGCAATCAAAGAGAATCCTGCCTGTGTGTGCATGTATGTGTGTGTGTGTGTGTGTGTGTGTGTGTGTGTGTGTGTTCGTAGACACTGTATGTGATGAGTATACATCCTGTGCCCCAGGATTATTATTTAGTAGCTTTGCAAAAGGTCTCAAATCAGCCTGGATGATTTATTCTAGAATGTGTACAGTTCTGGGAATAATATTCTTCTGTGAAATTAAAAAGAGCATCAAAGCAGTGAGTTGTCCTCGGGCTGAAATAGTAGCTCTCTGAATGCATGTCTTGTGTCCAGTGAATATGATTTGTGGTTTATGCTTTAAAGTGCTGCCTGAGTCGTTTTTTTTTTTGTTTTTTTTTCCCCTGACTGTCTAGTCTTTTCAAGGCCGGAGGTCCTAAATATTTGAACTCTAAGTAGTTTGTTTTCAGTCCCCGATGCCAAAACGTATTAATTTTGTTTCTTCATACCAAAATATGCCTCAAACACATACTGAACACTTGGCAAACAAATTAATGTCTCTATATCAGGACTACACAAAGTCTGCGCTTGTTGTTGGTCATGTCCTTATATAAGAAAGTCAAGCTGAAGCCAAAATAAGGTATACTTGGGAACAGTATAAAACACAGATATACAGACTATAGCCATTCTAGCAGCTTTGTGAAGTCATATGTTCTAATTGGCCTGGGATGTACTTGTTTATCACCCGAGCATCTGTAATGGCTGAAATTTGCCTTGTTGATTGTTATCCGCCTATCAGGAAATAAGACTACATTAAGTAGTAGTTGCAATGGGGGTTAAAAGGGCTATTTTCAGGCTAGTAAGCAAAATAATAATAAACATGATGTGATGTGAAAAGAGGTAATATCAAATGTAGTTTCATAGATTTGTATGACTTTTTATTCTTTTAATGATGGGGCCTAGTGTGATGAAGGGCGGAAAGACTGAGAAATAGTGAAGTTATTGTTTATAATGAAGATAAATAAAACATTGGTATCGGTGTGGTTATCCGCCAAAGTCATAGATATCATTCCTAAATACTGCCCTCCCACTGCCCTCTCTGTAGATTGATGTGTCTTACAACCTACCCGACCCAGTCTCCAAGCCAGCCTTCCAGCTCAAGGTGGATCTGAAAGAGCCTTTTCAGGAGCGACACCTGCAGCCCCCCTCCTCTTCTTCCCGCCATCCTTCCTCACGCTCCCGGAGCCGCGCTGACAACCGCTCTGAGCTTAACCGGAAGCGACGGGCACCCATAGATGATGATGACCCGGCAGCCCACCAGGACAAGATGGACTTCCACATCTCCTTGGAAGTCTGTGCCAGGTAAAACAAAAAAAAAAAAGGAAAAAAAAGAAAACACGTTCAAATAAAGATGTTGCGTAGTTCTGCTTGTAGCAATTTCCCCCCTGACCCCGACTCTCTATCTAGGTGGCTCCATTCAGGCTCATCCAACATGGCCGTCATAGAAGTTCCCATGATTTCTGGTTTCAGAGCAGATGTTGAAAGTTTGGAGAGGGTACGTAATCACATTAATTCACATGCACACACTTTTGCCAAAGGGTTAGAGATTGTACATCGACCTGTACGTACACAGACCCATACGCATCCACTTGATATTATTGTTCCTCGCAGTGGCTCAGCGATTGCTCGACAGGCAGGGCGAGTAGTCAGGTAAGTGCTCGAAACTCAAAGGCAGGTAGAATGAAAGACAGATGCGCCCACATCTGGAGGCCATTTGACAAAGAGCGGTATGTCATGGAATTCATCAGACTCCTCCTGTTTCCTCTGAAGACTCCTTTGCAAACTCCAGGCTCACGTGTACACATTCACACCCACACAGGATCCCTTGATGTACCCGCATCAACAAACACACACATATGGATGTTGATCCTGCAGTAGGAGTCAAGTGTTTACCTGTTATCCTCTTCATTATTGTAAGAAGTTGTTTGACTGAAGAACTCCTGAAGACTTGAAGTACAAGTATATTATGTGTATGTTTCTCAGTCACAGGAATGGTCATTAAGGCATGGGTCCTTTTTTATAGTGTTATTTTCAGGTATGATAAGAGACAGCTCAGGCACTGTGAGGTTACAGATGTCTCCAGGCAAGAGGTCACTGGGCCTCTCTGGGCCTACAAACCAAGCACACACACCTCACTGGGCCTTAGACTTCAGGAAAAGAAGAGTTTGCAAAGGACAGAGGAAAGACACAAATATACTGTAATAAGCTAGAGAGGACTGGAATAAAGGACAGACGTAGAATGGATGGGTGAATCGCGGAATCGTTAGTACAGATGAAGAGCAAGAGAAATTAATGTTAAATTTAAGAGCTGGTTCCAGGTCAGCTCCCCAGCCACCCATCAGAAGCCTGTCCCTCATTACTGGACAGTTATAGGGCCTTAGTCTGCAGGCTTCCACCTCTAAGAGAGCCACCTCTCTGGCTACCTGGGGAGATGTTAAACACGCACACGCATACTGCTACGAGTGTGTCAGCCGAGGCTGACCCGAGTTGTAGTGGCTAACAAGCTCAGTTTACAGCCCCGCTGGCCTCTCTTGGAGTTTTACTGCTGCCTGCGCGACTGCCACTTACATTCCTCAATTTATGGTGGCAAGCTTGGCTTCTACAGTCATGTCTAGTTGCTTTCATGGAAGCTGCAGTCATGAATGATTAGTCCAGTGACTGACTGGGAGCTACCACAGCCACGGCCTCTTATCACCCAATATAATGAGGTTTGTTTAACAACTCGGAACACACTGCGGGTATAACATTCGAGCTATGGGAGTTCATTGGCAATGTAAGGTGCTAGATAGACAAACAATACTTTTGTAAACACCCATGTATGTGTGTGTGTGTGTGTGTTTGTGTGTGTGTGTGTGTGTGTGTGTGTGTGTGTGTGTGTGTGTGTGTGTGTGTGTGTGTGCCTCGGTGGCGCCAGCTCAGGCTGAGAACCTCATAAACCCCTGCTGTCCACAGGCTGCCACCTTTGACAGAATGAAAAATCCCCCCGTGGGGGGAATTAACTCTGCTGGCTCTTTACGTACACACTCAAATTTGCAGTAAACAGCTTCCCCATTACTCATTCATGCACTCATATTTACTTGATATGGTCATGCATATCTGATCCAATCATACATTTGTGCACAAGGTTCGCCAAATACCAGAGACTCTCTCTTAAGTATAAAACACTGATAATACGATCCCAGAGGAGAGCTATGATGGGCCCCTTGTTGATTTCCAGAAATGTAGAGTTGAGTCCATCATTAGTGACCTGTACATTTTCCACCAATGCTGTCTTGTCACTGTAGGGTGTATATGGTTTGCATATACAGAGCATATTCAAATGTAGGTCATGTGGCCTCTGACAGTAGGGTGGTAAGGGCACTGTACCAGAGGTATGAATAGTGAATCACCTTGTTGATTTGAATTGTTCCGTTATATTCAGTTTAAAGATTTGTAGTCACTGATCAGGGGTGAGACAAATTATCATGATACTTTTGCTTCTGTCTGCAACATACTGTGATAGTATCATGTTACGAGTTGCTCTGTGATTCCCACCCCTCTCACTGACTCTGCAGTTGGTTTACTTTGTGTCTGAACTAAGCTGTCGCACCTCTGTTCACATTCACATTATTACGTACAACTGTAAGTGAACGCATCACTATTCCTACCATCGCCAGTTCAGCATTGATTCTGACTGACTTCAGTTCAGTAACGCTACTCATTCAAGGTGTAAACATTTAGTTTAGTAAAAAAATCACATGTCACATGTTTGCAACATTTATCACATCACGATTGTTTTCATTGCCTCTAATTAGCCTTTAACAAGAAGGTAATGTGGTGTATCGCAGCTGAACTGACAGTGATTTATGACAGCTCAGATTCAGGATTGTGCAAGGACTCAGTAGTATCAACATGTCCAAATGGCTTGTAGGACTATTCTGTTATTACGTTATCCCAGGCCTATTCGAGTCAACCAAAGGCCTGGTTACGTATTTAACGCTTTCATTTTTTTTATCTCGAATAAAGCGAATATTAAACCCTTGTTTGCATATGACGGAGCTGTCCAGTCTGCTGTGGTGCTGATTACTATTCATGTCTATTTCTATGTCCGAGACTACAAGTTGCATATCAGTGCTCAAGTTTAATGTAATGTCTAACTGTCCATGAATGTGCATTTTGTACGGCTAATCAGTTAAGGCCTACAGTCTAAATTCATTTTCATCAGGATCAGCTACAGCATTTACTTAATCCAGACAGATATAGTGCATGAGAGAGAGATATGAGGTTCATTGGTTCATTTCAAAGTTTGAACATTTCACATGTTGAGCTGGTTTCCAGCATTAGGTTTCAATGCCAGAAACAACTGAGAGGCATCACAACTATTTTCAAATATTATTTCAAATATAATTTCCCACTGCAGTGCTTAACGAGGACATCAACAACACACACATGCACACATACCCAGGCCAGCCTCTTTGAGACTGTGTTTGCACAGATTTGCTTCAGCCAAATGGTGTGTTTGTTTACAAACTGAGCTTTTTCACGTGTCTGCCTCTACAGCTGCTGATGGACAAACGTGTGGGTCTGAAGAGATATGAGCTGAATGGGAGAAAAGTGTTGTTCTACTTTGATGAGGTGAGTTCATTGTGTCCGTCAGGGCCTGAAGAATACTGTATGTGTGGCAATGCTGGGTGAGGAGAGGGTTCCTCATCAATGTTTGCACAGGATTCGGAACATTTTGTGAGTGCAAAGTGTGTTTAATTTCTCTGTCTTTGTATGCTTTTCTGTGTGTTCCTGTACATATTTTTTTTCTGGGTTTGTCACCCCCTCTTAGATCCCCAGCCAGTGTATGACGTGTGTGGCCTTTCAAGCTATGAGGGAATACATTGTGGGCAAGACAGCGCCTGTTCCGGTCAAGATCTATGACTACTACGAACCAGGTGTGCCTCTGATGAATATTTTAAGTACTGCTCTTGAAAGAGTTACACAGCAGGAAAACCGTATAACTCACCATGATTTATGAAGTGGCTTCTTTTTCATAGAAAAGTTTATGACCTAGTTATGGTGAGCGTCATCATTGTTTTGTGTGTGTGGATGTGTGAACGTGCCGGTGTGGGTCTGTGCCTTTCATGCAGCCTTTGAGGCCACCCGGTTCTACAACGTTAGCGAGAGCAGTCCGCTAGCACGGGAGCTGTGTGATGGACCCACTTGCAATGAGGTAGAAAGTTCAACCAACCAGTGGATAGGTGAGACTCATTCTATGTCCCAAGGGATTCACATACACCCCACATCCACTAGTCTATTAAAAAAACATGTTTTTCCCCTGCAGGTTTTGTGCAGACGAACCAGTGCAACAATGTGTTTGGCTGCCTGGAGGAGGAGCAGTTTGAGCGCTGCACGTGCTACAGGGACTGTGGTTACGATGGGGAGCCAGTTTGTGGGTCGGATGGGCAGCTGTACCAGAACCAGTGTCAGATGGAGGTGTTCGCCTGTCGAAATGGGACTCGCATCAAGCAGGTTCCTCTATCCCAGTGTCCTCATGGTAAGAGAGCCAGAACAGTCCAGTCACTGCTGTTCCCTGATTCCAGACCCACATTTCAGATACCCCTTCCCCACCGAATAAGCTACGCTTCCTGAACTGTTTCTGAGTAGTTTTGAGCAGAATCATGGTAAACAAGGATGCATCATCAACAGAGGGCATTGCACAAAGGACCAGCTGAACATGACATGAACACTTAAGGTCAAGAGAAACCTGCTTTTTTGGTTTGCAACTTTTCGGATTGCGAACGTAAAGTCTGACAAAGTCACTTTGCTTTACATAAAAATTCAGTGAGTTTAGCTTGCACAACCTCAATTAGTTCTATCTTACTTGGTAATGCTGAAGTAACTGTAAAGTAAACAACCTTAATTTTGTTCAAAAACCGGAAACAGAACCGTTTCTATGTTGGTGGAAAAGGGGTTCAATTTGTTCAACAATTTTAAGAGGATTATGAAGGGGAGGGGGTCATCTTATTACATAGTTTGCTAACATCCTAGCTAAATGCATCCAAAACAGTGACAACGGTGAATGAGAGTGACACAGCTGTACAGAGACAGGGCTTCAGTCAACATGTTTATTTGATCAGTTGAAAAACAGCTTCTGGGTCAACTGGAGATGACACTGGCAGCGTGACAGACATCATTCACGACTGTAACTCTCACAGAAGTTTTCCCTTCCTTAAGAGGAACGACGTATGCGCTTGTATGAGTGTGTTCACAGGAACGCTCGTGTTCTTCACGGATACGGTCGGATGGATTTGCTATAACTCGTGAGTTTGTAGTCATCCGCATGTCCACTGTGTGCGCGTCCGTACGTATGCACGTGAAAGTGTATCAATGCTCCCGTGTGTGTGTGTGTGTGTGTGTGTGTGTGTGTGTGTGTGTGTGTGTGTGTGTGTGTGTTTGTGTGTGTGCCATGATCTGCACTGTAGAAACAGCTGTTCAGGTGTCGAGCTGATTACTGGATGAGTTTTCTGAGGAGAGCTACTCGTCGTACCCCCCCGCCCCCCCCCCCCCCACTCTGTGCTGTATTACAGGGCTCTCTCCAAATGACAGAGTGCTTTTGTCCAGCCCTTTGAAATCCTTGTCACATTCCTTTCCGACGCACAGCCCAACAACAAAGGAGCCTTCATGTTGCGAGGCAGATTGGGGAAAAGGCATAGACAAAACTTTGGTGGGAAAAGACCTCGGTTTGTGCCAAGTGGTCATGCTGTAGATTATCAAAAGAGTCGTATTTTTGTTTCAAGCTCCCCGGCCTTGTTTGTTTGTGTATGCTTGTGTGGGGGACATTCGTGCCTCCGTTTCCCTGTTTTGAAAAGGAAAAAGATACAATTTGTTTCCACAGATGGCCCCTCTGGCTATGGTTTGGTCCCTGCTATTTTTGGAAAGATTTTAATGCAGGCCTCTGTTGGGACTGAGTGTACATCATTGTTTTGCCAAGAAGTGTTGCTCAGTGGGGTGGATAATGCTTCTGGGCAGTATTTAGATTATGCAACACTGAAACTCTGTTGAAATCATTACTAGTTTGTTTTTTTTTGTTTTTTGTTTTTTTTCAGGGTGCTGTGGCAGAAACATAAATGTGGATAATCTAATATGTGTGTGTGTGTGTGTGTGTGTGTGTGTGTGTGTGTGTGTGTGTGTTTGCATTTGTTTCTATTTCCAGTGGAGACCACGGTGGAGGACAGGCAACCAATAGCAAGCCAGGAAACTGAGCAGCCCTCAGTGCCTGTACAAACAGGTAACTTCATCAACCACACCTTTTCCCTGCTTGGCTTTGCATCACCTCCCGTCTGCCCCCCGTCCACTCTCCTCTCGATTTCTCCTCAATCCTCTTTATTATGCTTGTGATGTATATACCTATATACATGTTCTGAGAGTGAGCTGCATTTTTATCTGCTGTCTGAATTCTGCAGCTTTTTTAAATTCAGATTCTGCATCCGTTTGTGAATTGCGTGTGTTTTCTTTTGTACTGTGGAGAATGGGAGGAAGAAGGAGTGAGGGACAAAGAGATGAAAGGGTGTGCAACTGAGAAAAGAAAGGGGAGAAACATAGTCAGAGAGGGACGAACAGGAGACGAGATGAAAAAGGAAAAGAGAGAAAGAGCAGGGCAGAAGGGGAGAAAGGTGGAAAAGAAGAAAGTAGATACGTAGGTGGAGTAAGTGGCAGCACATTCCGCTGCCACCACATCATGTCTACAATCGGCGGGATAAATAGGTGGATAGGTTTCACACTGCGGGCTTGATTGTTGCTCTGCCATGAGCTTAGATCAGCTGCCACTTCCAGCGAGGCAGCCAGAGAATTCCTGATAGGATGTTTGGCTGCGTGCGGAGGGAGGATGTAGCTGTGTTACACTTGGCAGGGAGAACATTAAAAAGGAACCGCAGTCATTCACAAGTTGCAGAAGTGTGCGTGCTGTGTGTGCACGGATTGCATGTGGTGCTACGTGTGTGTAACATTTGAAGGTCCTCTCCGATGAATGTTTGAGTTGTGTGTGTGTGTGTGTGTGTGTGTGTGTGTGTTTGTGTGTGTGTGTGTGTGTGCGTGCGTGTGTGATGTGGCACAGCCTGCACCGACTTGTTTCCCAGCCTGCAGCTCCAGGTAGGTAGCTGCAGCCCCACAAAGCTTCTCTCAGTCAAAGCCTCCTTAGTACAAAAGCTAACGCTTCACACTCACCACAGGAATGCTGTTATGTACACACATACACACACACAGACACACACACACATACACGTATATATATATATATATATATATATATACACATATATATATATATGTATATATATATACATGCACGCACACATGTATTGCATGTTCACACAGGCAAATTCTCCCGCGTGCACACACACACACACACACACACACACAGCTATAATATGATAACCCTGGGCTGATTAGATTGAACAAGTACTGTAAAAACACAGTCATTGTAAACCATTAGAATGTTGACGACATGCCCGCTAAGTGCACCCAGAGTGTAATAGGTGAAGGCGGGCTGTGCCAAGGAAATGACAGTTTCCACTGGAACAGCGGAGGAAGCTGAAGCTCTGGAATTAGCTTCCTTGTGCAGACTTGTCTTATTAGTGAACTTGTACCAGAGGACAACGTTCATACAGTATAATGGATACACGCTTCATTTGAGAGAACATTTTCCTTCATGTGAAGTTTTAATATCTCACTTTGAAGAATCCAACGTTGACATGACGTTTTTGTGCGCTTGTTTGTGTTTGTTTAGATTCAAGCTGAACGTGTGCCATAAGGATTATAAGATTAAAAGAACTGGCCACAGTGGACTGATGGGTGCTTATAGTAAAATGCAAATTCAGAAAGTGTGATTTTACAGTAGCATGGTATGTGAGAATGCAACATTTTAAGCAGGGAGGGACCCCTACTGTCTGTGACGGGGTACTGCTGCATGAGTTTCAGATGTAGAGGATATCAAAGGGGCCCTGTGGAGTCAAGCAGCAAAATGTATGTTTCCTTTTCAGTGTTTCTCACCAAAAAGCATTGTGGGTATCCTTGAAGTCTAACAAATGTGTCGAAAGCCCTGCCTTTGCAGTGGCTTTACTGTTTCTTTGCGCGTTGCTGCTACTTGTCAAATAGAGGTGTAAAATAAGACCATAAGGAATGCGTATCAGATCACATGCATGCGTCTGTGTTCTCAGAAAACATATATAAAACCGCACTGCTCCAACATATCAACACTACTAGTGGTCAAAAACTCCACAGGGTACCTTTAAGGTTCAACCCATTTCAGATTTCCTAAGTGTAAGCCTACGTCTCCATAAGACCCTGTTCTTTCATATTCAGCTCCTAAATCAAAAGTGTCTTTGCTGTTTATCAAATATTGTGATCCCCGGGCCAATGGTACCTAGTCAAGGTCTTGTCTCTACCAGCCCTTATGTTGTGTTGCACTCCAATCTCCCTAGGTGAAGAGGAGCAAGGGTCCATGGCAGAGGTGTCCTACTACTCCTATGAATACGACCCAGATTCCGAGCCTTTCCTCGCCGATGCAGACGGAGGGGACCATTTACACCTTCCTGAAGGTGGAGGGGATGTAGACCAGATGGGGCTCCTGCCAGCAGATACCCAGCTACCCACACTGGACACAAAAAACACCCCTGAGCGATGGTATGAGTGGCTCATCATGCTTTTGCTTGTTCTGCACTGACTTGATTTTCAATCAGACTTGGGGTTCATGGATCTCTGCCATGTTTCTAGTGTGTTTTGCTTAGAGCTTAATGGATACTGCTGGTGTAGTTTGATTTCTGTGTATTTCTTTCTGTCCACAAATCCCACAGAGAAGCAAAACTAACACTGCATGGCATCTCCACTTAATCGTTTGCATTTTAGATTTCACTTCCTGTTTTCCATTGACTTCCTTTTACACTTTAAATGATCATTTTACACTTTCACACTTTTTGGAAGTTCAAATAATGGCCCTATATTCTTGTAGTATAGTAAACTAAGAATCTTTGTAATTTGATCTCTTTTGATTTTAGATTTTGACTTGCAATTTTGATTATGACCAAAAATATCCTCCATAAAGAAGATGCACTTACGACTCTGAAGTGGGAAATGTGAACTTTTGAGATTTAACGACCTGGATTCTCAGTAATCCAGGTCGGGGTAAGTGCTGTTTCATAGGCAACTGGACGTGTTTCAGTTTCTTCAAAACGTTTTACCTCTCATCCCAGAGGCTTCTTCAGTTGTAACTAGCTGGAGGGGAGTTGCAGGCTTTTAAACTCTGTGTGGGAGTGTCCTTACAGAGTCCAACTAACATCACTCAAGCAGGAGTAAGTAAGGCATTTGTTGGGGACTTTCTCTGAAGCGGATGAATACACAATTGGCTCTCTAGTGAGTGTCTACAGCCTCATGAAAATGTATGTGGGTTTAACCCAGATTAAACTACAGTGCCCATGTTCATTATAGTGAAGAATCCCCTACAGTACCTGTCACTCAGTCCTTTCTTGGGACTTGGTGATGATAAAAAGAGTGAATCGTAAAACATAAACAGAGGTTTAACCTGCCGTTGTGATAGCTACAGTATATCATAAGGTCAGAAGTGGTCATCTAATACAGAGTTTTAGAACTGCTGACAAAGCGTTTCAGGAACGGTGTTTTCTGTGGGAGGGAAGAGCTTCTCTTGGCGCAGACTTTGACCATTTTTACTTTCAAGACCTTTTTACATGCACAGGAATCTATGTAACACACTGAAGGTAAGGACGAAAATGAAAAAGCATAATAGGTTTAACAGTTTCCTGCAGTTATACGACGCAGTCTCTCAACAGGTTCTGACTACAGACATCTACAGCTCTGTGAGAGAGGTTTTGACTGTGTCCGAGTTGATCTTACAATAAAAGTGTGTCCTGTGTTCTTGTCGTCCACAGAAACGCCCACAGAGTGAAGCCATACCCGCCTCCAAATTGTACATTATTTGTGAATATGCTAGTGAATGGAAAGAGAAGAGAGAATCGGGACTCGCTCGGCCTAAGAGGGAGAGACAGTGGAGTCTGGAGACTGAGAGTGTGGCTCTGTGTGAGAGTGTGTGTGCCGATGCCTTTATACAGCGGTGTGTGTGGTTGGATGTGACTGTGTGCATGACTGCTATTGAATTAGTTAGAGTCCTCCAGACTTCAGTGTTTCTTCCTCCGGCCTCAGAGTCACCGATAGGCACCATAGCGTCTTTTTTATCCACTGTACTGCCTTTATAATCACTAGAACAAATAATCAAGTATTTATGTTTGTAATTACACCTGACTTTAAGCAAAATATTTTGTTATATTTTCTATCTGTGGTATTTATTTGTAGCTAGAGATTATATCTTTTTTTCTTTGGTCATTGCCCGCCCATATGATCTACTTTTTTTTCCCTTGTGGTTCTTTGAGTTCAAACAAAAGATTTATGCTGTCAAAGGCTTTTTTTTTTTTTTTTCTTTCATAGCAAGCTTTAACCCAATTATTGAAATGTTTGATGAAATTCCTTTGCTGGTATCCTGCTGGAAAAAAGACATATGCTAACCATATGCTTTACAGAAACATAAGCTCAAATGTTTTTCATTTTTCAGATTTTTTTCTTTCATGCCTTTATTAGACAGCACAGTAGAGGTCGACAGGAAACATAAGGAAAGATAACGGGGACTGACATTACAGTTACATGATGTATGTCTTTGGACCACTTTTCCAACCGGGACGAAAAAAAAAAAATGTTTCTGGAAAAGCATCATCTACTCTCAAGTCACCTCTCACCTTACCTACCTTGAGATTTGATTGTACAGTTCATAAGCTATTTTTTGTTTTTGTTAAATTTTGATTCGTGAAGCAATCAACTTAAAAAAAATCAAGAATGAAGTTTCAAATTCCTGTAAATGTACCAAATTGGATTAAATGTAGCCCTTATTCCTATCAAATATTGTGCTTTTTAAAACAAACAAGAATAAAATTTGTATACGATCCAAGGCTTTGCTTTTTGTTGACTTTACACTCTCACTCAGGTTTTTACACTGTGCTTAAAAAGACTTGCTCATGTGTCGAGTCATTAAAGAATACACATTATGCTCATTTTTAGGTTCATCATTTTATTTTGGGGTACTACTAGTATAGTTTTACATGCTTTAGTGCGAAAAAACACATCAGTTTTCTCATACTGTCCAGTGCTGCAGCTCTGTATTCCCCCTCTGTCTTAGCACCTGTCTTCTTCAGGCCTGAATACCCAGTCTGCTCTGATAGGTCAGCTTGTGAATGCCTGAGTCAGCACTGCTCACTACAACAGAGCAGCTTTGCTAAATTAATTCTTGCGTGCCAAACTAGATGCTGTGCACTAATTTGAGCAAATGTGTGGCGTGGTGTCACTGAATTAAAAGCAAGACTACTGACGAGGTGTTCCAGGAGCGGTGATTTCTGCGGGAAAGAGGAGCTTCTGTTACAATGACCTTTTCAACTCTCAAGGACCTATATAAAACAAAGAAAAGGAGAAAAAAAATAGGAGCCCAATAGGCCTTCTTGAATTCGGATTACCTGGATTTGAGTTGTGTCTTCTGCCCCTCCTGCTTCTGTTTTAGCTTATGCAGCTACAACTTCAGGGAAGAGACACCTTGAAACATCTTTTAAGAACAATATGATCTCTACAGCTGCAGCACAGTACGTCTGTCTGCTCCACTAGCAGAGGAGCTGCTGTGCAGTTGTTCATGAAAGCTGTGTTGCTCCATTTCCTTTGAAAGGCTAGTTAAGTCTGGAGATAATTTCCTGTCAGCAGCGAGCTGTATTACAACCCTGCTGCTTCAGAGTGCCGTCTGCTTTGATAACCGACTCTCTGATCCCTGGCATGCTCCTGTGTTGGAGACACAAAGCATGAACGTGTGTGTGTCAGTTGTGTACACACAACCTCTTGAGTTTTTTGAGCGTGCACCGTATGTGTTTGTTTAACTGCTCACAACAGATTCGGGTTACCAAAGCAACAGCGCGGGAGAGAGTTAGAGCCTGTTAAAGTTTAATGTTTGTTTTTCTGCAGACGTCACTTGTCGACCCTCTCGGTTACTGCGGCCTCCGGCAGCTCGGGCCCTTTTAAACGACTCCTTCATATCCTAACTACAAATCATCACTGGGATTAGCCGAGATCAAAGAGGGCTAAACTGCTGTAACTGCATCTGGGTAATCTGTTTGACCTGAAGTTAAAGATGAGACACCGGAGGGATGTATGTTGGCACTTCAGATGAAAGTGCTCTGCCTGTAACTGCTCCGGGGGTGCTGCACTGCATCTGACCCTACTGCATCTGTGTTGGGGCTGTGTGTGCACGTGTGTGTGTGTGTGTGTGTGTGTGTGTGTAGAAAATGTTTTTCCAACACAGTGTGCACTTTCAAGGCGGTATTGTACATGTACTCATATTTCAGGGCAAAACTTATGAAACTTCCCAAAAATGTTGATTTTTCAGGAATTACTCCTCCAGCCTAAATGGAAAAAACAGTGTACTTCTGGCAGCCTCTGTGGCAACCGCATGCCTGGCTGAAGAGTGATATTGCGTCTCCACACGGCGATGAGCAGAAAGAGAATGAAAGGAGAAAGGAGGGAGAGGGGGGGATCTTGGTTTCATGGTTTGCGGGGGGAGCTAGCATTACATGAGAGTGAATTGGAGTGATGACATTGTTCCTAAGTACCAGCTGAGTGCACCTATACATCCACCTCTCCCTGCGTAGGAAGG
Organism: Sparus aurata; assembly: GCF_900880675.1. NCBI lineage: Eukaryota > Metazoa > Chordata > Actinopteri > Spariformes > Sparidae > Sparus > Sparus aurata. The sequence continues at coordinate 13,681,558 of NC_044197.1, forward strand.
GCTATTCACCTGTCCGAGCCACTGCCGACAAAAGGGACAAACAGGCAGATAGACAAAACCCCCCTCCAGTGGAGAGTCCGCTCAGCTGTTGACACTTTGATGTGCATTATACGTCTCAGGTTTCCTGATTGTTTTCAGAGGAAATTAGGGATTGATTCTGGATCATCCAGGGTTCTGGCTTTCACTGTAAGATGCCGGGGCGTGGGTGATGCCGAATCCAGGAGAAGCAATACTGATCATACATGAAGAAAGACCAGCAGGATGGATATGGATTAAGGAATGAGACGCTTCTCTGATGCTCATCTGATGACTGAACGTCCAAGTATGCAGCCCTTAGTTCTGACTGAAAGGGGGAATTACCTGTGAATAGAAGGTGCCCTGAAGGTTTTTTTTAGGATTAGTATTTCTTTGGCCATCTTCTTGTTGTGACTGACATGTTGCGTGAATACTTCATTTGTATTTCTACCATTGAGGTATACCTGAAGCGTCCATCGCTTCTATGAAGAGTCAAATGGAGAAGAAATACCCAGTAATCGCAGGGAGAGAAAAAGGTACGTTCATCTACAGAAAATTAGCTATACACAAAGTCCTGTGCAGAGCCATCAATATCATTATATATGTCCAGTTGGTCACTCTTGTTTGAAAGGGAGAGCACTGACGTGAGCAGAGTGGAGGACTTCTCAGCATGCCGACCTGCCAGGACTTGCTGCTCTCTGTGAAAAATGCTCCCACTTGCTCGACTGAACGCTCGTATGCTGATGCAATGCTTTGCCCTGGGTTGTGTCTAGATGTGTCGCTCTGAGTCAGTATACATGACTGTCAAACAATCTGAGCTTTCAGCTAACTGGCTGCCAGTTTATAATATCTCTGACCAGAATGATGATGCAGGACGAATGCAGATACAGACTCTCATACCGGAGTTTATCAGATGAGTGGTGACAGATATTTGGAAGCCACTTTTTAACCATTTTAGAGTACCATGTCCCAATCCAAGTTGTACCAAGTGCTGGAGCCCCAAGGCATTGTTGATTAACATCTTAACATCTCCTTCTCATTTTGACAAATGGCATCATGAATACCAAATGATGGAGTGAACAGTGGACGTCAAGCAGCCAAGGGAATGCTCTGCCTGTTTATATTCCACCTTGTTTCCTGTGTTTTATTTGAAATTATGATATAATTTACACTTGAATAGTTTAATTAAACAGCAACATCTCTTTTTTAGTCGAAAAATATTGTTCATTCCTTTATCTGGTTTTCTGGAACCACTTTAGATTGTGTGCAGGGGCATAACTCAAAATAAAGGTATTGGTATGATTGTTTTTACTTGTTTGAGAAAACAAAAATAGTTAAAAAAATATCAAATCATTACTGTGATTTAATAGCCAAATTCATGCAAGTGTGACCATCACATGCCAATTACCCTTCAGCTGTAGCTAAAGTACACTTATTTGAACAGGGACTTTTCTATTACACACACAGTTTATGAAGTAGCCCCGGGGCTTGCAGGATTTTAAATGCAGTTTAGATGTAAATGTCTTTTATGTGCATGTCTTTGTCATTTGTGCTCTGTAAATGTATTTTAGAAGTTGCAGTGTGTATGTGTGATATTTCTGCCTGTCTCTAGGGCCAGGACCTGGGCGCTATGGGCTTCCTCCCACCATAGGATTTGTGGGCCATGATTTCACCAAGCTGACAAGTCCCGCTTATTCTTTCCATGGCAGGATGAGTGACAACAGTGAGCTCCTCATCTCTTTGTATAGCTTTAGATTTATCATATAAGAAGGCTACATAGCTACAGAGGAAACATTCTTATTTATGTAATCAAACACTTTGATATGGTCCAACTTAGCAACATTTCTCTGGTCTAGTGACGGGTCCTATTCTGTAACGTGGGATTAAAGCCATTTGTATACATCTTAAGCGATGTAAGTATACATACAGCCACTAGGGGGAGACAGTACCTCATATTTCTGTAGATATCTCACCTTATGCTCATCTAGCCTGTTTATTTAAAACTGTCAGAGGAGATAATATATTGAATTGATCAGAAATCTTTACTTTCCCTGCAGTGTATTGTGTTGACTCAAGTCCAGGCCCTAAGTATCACATTGATGCAAAGGTCACTCGTTTCGGAAGGGATGGCACCCCCGCATATTCAATGTTGGGCCGCATGAAAGCAGAGAGTAAGTCACAATTCATTCATAATATTCAGAAAAGTGTTATTTTGAGAGGGTGAACTACTTTATTTTCCTGAGAACAGCTTCTTTATTCAGTTATGGAAAAAATTATTGTTGGTTTCAGTCCTGGCGTGCAAAAACATTTGTTGTTGACACCTCTACAGATTCAGTGTCAGCTGTTACAACCGACAACCTGAACCCCGTTAAGTATACACACTCTTTAACATATGGTGTTGATGGGATATATTATTCAACTGTTTTCTGTTGACCAGAGGAGCTATTCCAGACACCAGGACCGGGTGCATACAGCCCTGAGAAAGCCCCACCATGCAACCTCCAGCGCAGACCACCGTCCTACACAATGAGCTCTCGTACCCACTACAGAGGCATCGACGCAGTACCTGCTCCTAACAAGTATTGTCTCCCTCCTCTCATGGGCCCTCAAGTCCCAAACAAGCCGGCCAGCGCCAGCTACACAATGTCAGGCAGTTACAGCACAGGGGGACCATCTGTGGATTTAGCCAAGACGCCAGGGCCATGCAGATACAACAGTACAGACCCGAGTGTGTATCTACCCCGACAGCCAGCCTTTTCCATGTTGGGACGCCACGACTTACCCAGAGATGCCACCAAGAAACCTGGCCCTGGAACGTATAACCCAGAAAGAGTGATAGCTCACAAGGCTCGGGCACCAGCCTACTCCCTGGGCGTCAGACACTCAGAGTTTGTTACTCCACTGGTTGTTAATGTTTCTGACTGAACATCGAAAAACATAGTCTAGGAGAAAAAACATTCATGGGCAGACATATGTGAAGAAGTACATTTTATTTTGTTCTTTAAGCAACAAAAGGACTTGTTGAATCAACCATGACTCACTTTCAAAATGTATAATATCTAGAAATAATATGTACACAACACAAATAAAGTTTAAACAACAAATGTTCAAACACAGAAAGCTTTTTTTGTGAAAATCATGGGTTTGAGAAAAATAAAACCCTGCGCCTGTATAATCACTCCGTAAATAAATCAATGACAACAAAGTGGCATCAAAGACATTTAAAAAAGGCATTAAAATGTACAGTTGACAGGCAAATGTTCACCCTCATATTGTCTGAAAGGTCATCAGTCACAGTGGAATCAATTTGCCTCTCATTACCTCTAAAAATTGAGGGAGTTTGAAAAGACAAAAAAACATAACTAAAGGTTTTCTACACAATACATTAGAACATATGTAGAGATGTTTGTAGTTGAGATGTATGGTCCCGAGACAATACAAATCAGCAAAGATGATAGCAGGCATTTACAGATGGTTCCCATTTAATCCTTTGGGAGAGGTCTTCTGAAAAGCAGTATGTGTGGCTCTGGAGAGTGAAGCAAAGAAGAGAGCGTCAGCTCATCCACAGTACAGCAGTTACACCATACAGTGTCATTCACAAGCTGTGATTCACATGTATATAACTTTCAGCTCAGTCTAATGGCACATGCTAGGAGCTAGGATATGTTTCATGTCCACATGAATACAGCACACACAGGCTGACATACAGGTGCTGTAACTGATGCCTCTTCTTCATGTATGTATGTTTGTGAAACCCTATGTGGCAAACTACAACGCAGGAAATGGCTTGCTCAATACAGCAAAAAAATATTCTTAGTCATGATGTGACTAGAACAAGATATGGAGGCCAGAACATCCCTGCAGCTGTACAGCACTATCAAAAAAATGCAGCTTTTTGCAATTGGCCATGCTGCAATTTTAATAATGTTGTGATCAGTCATGCAGCACTAAAAATGGCAGACTACAGAGTCTTCCTATGCAAAAATGCATTCTGAAGTAATGTGGTAAATTAAAATGAGGCTTCAGCAGTCTGAGCGAGGAATACCAAGAAAGTATTTTCCAAAAGTATAAAATTCCATAATTAAACTTCTCTGAACAGTGTTTCCTGGCTGAGCGGCGTGGTAGTACTGTTTGCAAAGAGTTAATGTATAACTAAATGTTTGACTTTGGAAATATACATTTAGGGCCGTCACAATCCCATCACCAAACAAATTATACAATAATAAAATATCCATAGAAAATGTGTAAAGAAAAACGATATTAATGATGTTTACTATGAGTTTTGTCTCTATTGTGGCAAATAAACTGCCCTCTCAATATGAGTGTAGGTAAGTATAGAGAGAATTTTTTAATAAAAGTAAAAAAATACATAAAAATAATTAAAAAGGACAAGAAAACAACAATTACAGAGGCCTTACATCTTAGAAGGATTATTCACATGATATTAAGGAGTGGGACGATATGAAATTTCACTATTCACTAGCCACTTTTATCCTGTCTAGCATAATTGTAATTCACTATATTATCCAGATAATCATCAAAAATATTTGGAAAACTGAACTAAACTTGCATGAAAAATGACTTGAATCACATTTTTTTGTGTGATAGACAAACAAACAATCAGAATCTAACATAAGTAAGCACAAGTCACAAAGTTGAATAAAAGAAATAAATAGCGGTACCCTCATCTCGGTCAATTTTAGCGTGAATCTATAGTATTTACTCACATCTACATGCGGCTCTAATGTGCACACCACACCATCTTTAGCTTTGGGCCTAGGTAATTCAAAATAAATCAGGGAGCCAATATACCCCATGTAGGTCAGCAGGCTAGACAGCTTTTTCAAGACAGTCATGTATAGATATTTACAATTGTCTAAATTCATGATTATCCAAGTATAGAAAAAAATCTACATAATCAACAGCTTACTATGAGTGTATTTAATGGCCATCCACAATAAAATCTTAAGGTGTCCCATCATTATTATTAACATGATTCAACTGCCCTGTACCTATTTGATTTGACTAAACAAGAATGCTGAAACCATGATACGTTACAATGCATTTTTGCACAGATTAAGGACTGTAGATTGTTTCCCTCTTGTTGACACTGTAGAAAATTATCTTCATTCCAGTCAGTATGGACAAAATGATTGATTACATTGACCAGTAACTCTTTTAACAAACATTAAAGCTTGTGAGCACTGTTTTAAGACCATACTTTGGAAAAATGTGAACCTATCCCTTGAAAATGCAAAAAAATATTTTTTTTATGGGGGGGGGGGTTGTAATCAAAAGCAAAAAACAAACAGCTTTATACAGATTAACTTGCTTATATTAGCAGGACCCTTCATAGTGGCCACCTTTACATATCAGGCCACTGTTCTGGGGACCTCATTCCCCCTCTGAAGACAGGATGTTTGTTCAGTTATGGAAATATAAATCATCCAATACATATTTCTAAAACAATACTGTAAATATTGCCTTTCTGAGTTTGAATTTATTTTCCTAAACTACGCATTGAAGTGAAGTCTACAGTTCTTCACCTGGTTTGTGGATCATGTAGTGGATCCAGCCCTGGCTCTGCTGCACCCCGATTCCTCTCCACTCGTCTTCCGTCATCAGGTGGGAGGAGGGCACCAGCTTAGACAGCTGCTTGGGAAGCACGACATGCCTATGGGAAGATAAATACATGATAAACTGTCAACATAGAGCCGTTGACGTTGGGCCTCACAAAAAATGTCTACCAAAAGGACAGTCAAGCAGTAAACATCGAGGAAGACAAGTATCTGGTAGCTTCAGACCTCAGTTAGCGATGATAACGAGTAAGTTAATGAACGTTTCGGTTTAATTTGTCGACTTTAATAATACAGCTGCAGGGATGTCACCCGTACAACGTCAAACAAACCGGTTTGAACATTGACCATAACGTCGGGGTAGCGGTTAGCATGGCTAGCATTGGGTTGTTTAGAATGCTGTTAACACCAGACAGTTAAAATCCTAGCATAATTGTAAACTAAATCACCTTCTCAGTCCTGTCTCTAACTGGCGTAAATCCCGAAGTATCAAAGTATCAAAGAAGTTGACAACAGACGCCCATGTTATGATGAGCCACGTAGCTAACCTAACCAATCTGTGATTTAAGCTAACGTTCCCAGACTTTTGAAAACATGGACTCCAGGAGCGTTTATCATACCTGTACTCGAACTCCTCATCGTTGTACTTGTCGGAATAGTAAATTTGCTTTTTCGACATCTTCAATTGACGATAGTGAGTAAAGCTGAAGCCCAGAAAGTTGTTTTTGGGTGATGTTAACTGAGCAGCTCACGAACTTAGCTTCTGAAGAGCGCAACGGGCTGCTGTCATCTGCCGCTGTTTTCACAGGATAATTCAAACCCCAACGGCTGGCCGCATTCACCGGATTGGTCCAGGCAGCGGCACGTGGACGTCTCGTCTAATTAGATCGTGTATGGTTGAGAAGAAGATGCACTTGGCTGCGAAAGCACTTCTATTCAACGAGGAAGCACAGTGGTTGTGTGCTTCCCTGTACGTTCATTAGAAACATACATTCTAGCTATTATCGTAAGTTTTAGTTTTGTAGCATACAGTTCAAATGGGTATTAGACGTCTGAATGGAAGATATCTGATGTATTCTGAAAAATGTTTCTGGAGAGCGAAAGGAGGCTCAGTGAGAGGTCTTCGCCTCTTTATTATCTCCGCTCCTTTGCGACTCCCCCTGCCTTCGTCCCCGGGCTGCAGGAGGCAAAACAAGAGTGGTGCAAGAGATTCCCACTCAGTGGTGCTGAGATGAGATGAGATGAGATGAGATGAGTCAGTGCTAGGATAATATTGACCATGGAGCTTACACATTGTAAAGCAAAGCTAAAGGTGCACTATGTAGTTTTGGGGAAGGCATTTTAATCAGCAGAGAAATATATTCATGTATATCTAAACAAACTAGATAAACAAACTCTCTTTGTTTTCATGAGTGAATAAACTGAATAAACAAACTGACCTTAAAGGACAACACAATTTCAAAATTCAAACTTACTTTGCTTATATTTGACGGACATTGTCGCTACACTGTATTCTTGGGGATCTCTTTTCCTCTGAGAACGGCAATAATCAGTTATTGAAAAGAAGTAATATTTTGAGTTTGTATTATTACCTCATTCATGTCCAACTATCCATTGTCTATAACCGCTTTTCTTTTTCTGGAGCTGATCCCAGCTGACATTGGGCCAGCCAGCTCATCACAGGGCTGATTCATTCATACTAAAAATATTAACATTCTCAGTTTGAATTTCTTCTCCAAACCCACATAGGGCCCCTTTAAGCAATCAAGAATGAAAAAAATATGTAACTGGAAAACTTATAGAATAGAGCATTTACAAATATATAAATGTAGCATTTGTTTTGACAAATGTCACCTTTCATCTAATTTTTCCAGTTTACACTTGATGATACTGTATTTTTCTCCTGTAGTCTCTTCACTTTCTGCTGCTGTTTCCCCTTTTAATTTGATTGCAATTATAGAGCATCGTATAAAACACAATATAACTGATGTGGAGTAAATTATGCTGATTTGCCTGACAACATTGGTTCTTCTAAGAGACCAAAGGATCATAACTGCAAAAATATAGCTGGTATATGGGCTATTTATTAGAAATCTATGATTTTTTATAATACAACATTAAGAGTTATGAATGTATTAGTTACTTATAATTGCTCCTTAGAGCAGATCTTATTAAAATATTATTTTATTATTTATGTTTTTCGACTGATTTGAGGTGGAAAACAATTTATAACTGTGTTAAATCTGATTAAAGTCATTTCACATTTATAAAGCAACATTATGTAGAAATAAGCATTTTGTGTGATCTGGCACCCCCACAGTTTCTGAGTGCAACACTACTGTCGTTAATACAAATCGCAGGTCTGTAATAGTTTGTCAGACATAATGTAGGTGCTAACTACAAACAAAACTCATTACGTTATAACAATGTTAAATGTTGAAAACTTGTATGTTGAAGTAAACATGTATGTAACGCTGTGATCCGACCCTCTCGCTGAAGTTACATAGTGCAGAAACAAGTAATGGGTGGGGAGTGGCTGAGACCGAGACACCATTCATCTTGTTACAGGACACTGTACCATCAGCATGATTTGAAGCTGTTAGTTTAAGGTAAAAATTTACATATTGTTGCTTTAATTTTTCATTTTGAAACATTTTGGAATATTTTCCAATCAAGCCAAACATATCTGTCTTATTTCTATTTGATATATTTCTGCTAACTTTGCTCTGCTAATAGATTTTATTCTTGATATTTCAATACTGTTCTGACGTCAAATTAGACTATACACCAAAAACTGCCTCAGTCACCTGCGATATTTTCTTCTGAGGCTTGACACAAATACATTACTCCCTCCGATCAATGATTTGTGAGTACACTGAAAACAAACCCTCTCTTTACATTTTAACCACACAGTATAGTTTGAGCTCTCTGTGCTGCCAGTAACCTATGCTGTTGTTCTTAATTGTAATCACTGTTGTCAAGGTAATGGCTGCTAATGAGCGGTGTTGTATTTGCAGCGTGACTTGTTCCACTTGTGTATGCAAACTGCCCAAGTCAGGAGGTGAATCTGTTAACTCCTCAAATACAGAAAGTCACAGTGTAATTGACTTAACTGTGAAGTATCAGCATTTAAAACATCTTCAGACAATTGCTCTTGCATCTGTCAGTTTGGTTTGAGGTAATAAGGTAATAGTAAAGTGTATTGGCCGATCAGCTATTTGTTTTGTGTCAGACGAGGGGACAGAACGCAGTGAGGAGGTTTGGCTTCTCGTGCATCTGTCAACATGCACTGATTCCATCTGGTTTATCAGTAACTTGTACAAACAAGTTAAAGCAAACAAACAAGAAGTGATTGGCTGTTTGGAGGAAGGTGGGATGTCAGTGGCGGTGGTATGATAGCCTCTCTGATGGTCATTTGTTTGTGCGTGTGTAGGTGTTTCAGCTGGAACTACAGCTCCTTTGATCGAAGTCAGTCTTTCTCCATATAGGTAAGCTTCCTTCCTCTGATGCCTTTTTAAATAACCTGGTTTAGTAATGCTGCATTCAGGGTACTGCACAGTTTGAACATAATGAGTGTTGTTTTTACCTTCTGTGCTGTTATTGAGTCGGATTTTGTTAGATGGACCACAGGATTTTACACCGCTCTCCAGACTGACTACGGAGCGAAACAAGATGTAATGACTTGCTTTATTGAGTTGAAACAATTGACAGGAACATAATGAGCCTTTTCCTCGTCTGCGTAGGTGGCGTTCTTCAGTCAGCGGATTACTCCTGTCCTTTTGCTTAACAGATGACCCTGACTGTTATTTCACAATCAATGCAGACATCATTCACAGATGTTTGCTTTTGACCCTGTACTTTTAGCATTTAATGTCACCTTTTCTCTTATTTATTCTCCCAAACTGAATAACCTCTGTGGCTATGGCGAATCATTCCAGACACAGGGTGACAACAGCTTCCTTTTTTTGAACACCTTGCACTCTCTCCCACCTGATCCGGACACCACAGAGGGAAAATAAAAGTCCCACAGTTCAAATCCCTACTTAACCCACTTTGTGCGTCACACTGAGAATCCCGGCCACTGATGCATACCTTACATTCCCTTTGTGCCAGGCGGAATTGTAAGTGAAAATAGTGAACTAAAAATGAGAGTGGAAAAGGATTCCAACAAGGAATGGAAAGGCATGAGGGAGGGGACGAGGACGGCATGGGGAGCTAAAAGGATCGTGCTGAGATGGCTGATTGCTCTCCGGGGAGGCGGACGGGAGGGAGGTTAGGAGGAGACTTCAGACAGATGGGACAGGATGGATGTTTTCAGGGACATAGTCCCCATGAGTGTGGCTGCATTGTTGTCTTTGTTAAGTTTGTGTCTTTTGTCAGGACGAAAGTAATTACACACACACACCCACACACACAAACACACACACACACACACACACACACACACACACACACACACGCATACATGCATCACATCACACATGATACACTTCAATTAATTGGATGACACTCATGCCCTCTTACTCGCATTCTGAATCAATGTTTTAGTAACTGTATTGACTCCGCCAAGGAGGTTATGTTTCCAGCCATGTCTGTTTGTTTGTTGGTTGGTTGGTTTATGAGCAGGATTGCACAAAAAGTAAGGAATAGATTTCCACAAAACTTGGATGTGGGGATGGATCTCAGCCTAGAATAAACCCCATGAACCTTTTATGCAGATCTGGATAAAGGGACAGATCAAGGAATGTTACAACAATTTCTTCAGTTTCTGTGGGATTTTAATGATATTCACAATTATCACATAATATGTTAAGAAATTCAATGAAAAACTATTATTCGGTGCACCTAAAATATATGCGGATGCACCAAACTTTTAGACGAACCAGTTCAACCAGTGTGAAAAAATTGTCTGGAGCCTTTATTAAAAGAACATCTTTAAAAAGCTTAAAGCTTATTTATGGTTTTACAGAACATGACATAACATGTATTTACGGAGACTAATTATGGCAAATGCTTATTGCAAATTTGCAAAATGTAGAGACAGATCAAACACAAAACACGGTGATAAATTGAAAATACAAAATAGATTAATAGTGGGGACCAAAAACTGGGCAACCATCTCAACCCCACTTCATACCTGAAACCAATCTTCCCAGAGTGATGTAATCTAAACTATAACCTTAATATCACATTTTTTTCTGATAGCATTGTTCAGTCCGAAAGATTTCTAATGTTACTTCAGCTAACCTAATCTAAAGATAACGTACACTGACACAGGTAATTCACTGGCAGAGCCTCCTTTATATTGAAGAAAAGGAGGTGCTCTGTAGAGTGTGTGTGTGTGTGCGTGCGTGTGTGTGTGTGTGTGTGTGTGTGTGTGTCTGAGAGCAGGGTGGTTCAGGCAGATGTGTTTTAGCTAATAGAGTCTGAGAGCAGCCAGGCAAGGCAGGGCTAATAGACCCAATGACATCATACAGAGTGAGAGAGAGAGAGAGAGAGAGACTGGGAGCATGCGAGCGAGCCTGCCTAAGGCAGTGAGAGGAAGCAGGCCAGCTCAGACGCTGAGGAGAGTGGCATGAGAGTGGGACAGTATGTGTGCGTGACCGGGAGAGGACAGACAGCGCTCAGTTGACAAGGATATAGGACTCCACCTGGAAGATTTTCCATCTAGTTTTCTACCCTTCATCCATTATACCTCTCCCCCCCTCCCCTCCCCCCTTCCCCTTTCCTCCCCCTCATCCTCTGGTAGTTATCCCCCCCTCAGCTCCTGCTTCAGGCGGCTCCTCCGGGCATGCTCCTTAAGCCAAAGTATGGCCGCTTTCGCAACGAGTCTGTGACCTCCTCTGACGACCTGATGCAGAGCCTAGCCATGAGCGGCAAAGTTGTGGCCACACCGGTGGGCCCTTCTTCCACCCCAAGCCTCCCTCTGCCTCCTCTGGATCCCAGTGACAGATCATCCTCAGCAGCTGGTGCTGCAGCCCTGGCCGACTCCCCTTCTCTGGATGGGGAACAGGATGCCACCACTACCTTCTGCATGCTCATCCCTAAGATGCCCCAATGGAAGTTTTCTAACTCCCTGCTCAGCCGGAGCCCCTCCAACTCCAGCTCCAGCTCTAGCTCTAGCAAGGACTCGGGCAAGGCAGCAGCGGCTCCCTCCCAGGCCTCAGTCTCTCTTTCTTCGTCTTCTCAGAGGGCGACCAGTGTGGCTTCAGCTAGTGGCCCAGTGGCCAGTCTCGCAGCTGTGCTTAACTCCTGTGATCCTGTTTGCGTCACCCCATGTTCCCTGCAGGCCATCCGAGGGCAGAGAGCAATTGCAGCGGCACACTCTGCCAGTCAAGGGGGCCACATCTTTGGGGCCACAGAGGCCATGGCGAGCCCTGGAAGTTCCAGCAGCTCCAGGTCCGGAATGAACCGCAGGACGAGGGTTGAAGGCATGTGGCTGGGTGGAGAGGACTTCACCCAGAAGGGTAGCTTCATCCACAAACCCTCTCAAGGCTGGCTGCACCCTGACAAGAAGATTGTAGGACCAGGGGCCTCTTATATAGTCAGGGTAAGTCAGTGGCAACTTTTTTATTGTTGTTGTTGCGTACATTGTTAAGGCGCATCCTCTTAAATCAGGGTTTGTTGTGAAATAACTTTTCTTTCTCTGGTGCCCAGATATTAATTAACTCCTCACAGGACTCGGTGAACCACATGATCCCATTTAAAGGTTGCTCTCTCTGGGTGGGAAACAAAAGGACACCACAGTGCCAGGCAGTTTGTTATGCAGCTCATGTGGCGCGGGCTAGGGGAATACATAATTTGATCCAGATAGATGGCTTGGTGTGGCTGCCGGGAGACTGCGTCAGGATAGCACACACACAGGCGTCAGGGTGGAGAAAGATAGAGCATGGAATTATGTACCCAGGCTGGAGTCGGGATCATTATTTATTTTTGCTGCACTGTTTACCATATGCAACATGTACTATACTTAAAAACAACACCCATCTATATCTATACTAAATGTCTGCATATCAGCTCCCATTGTGAGCTTGTGGGAGTGGTGTTCTTTGTGAGGGTTCAGGATTGTTTACATTCACTCGAGGCAGTGATTTCGCCCGTTCAGTGTGATTTACAATCCCTCAGAAGAGTCGGTTCCAATCTCTATCATCAGGCAGTGTCATCATAGTGCGTTTTAATGACAAAGAGAGCAAAAAATTCTGTGTGTTATTGTTATTCAAAATAAAATTAGGGGACAAAAAGAAAGTGGATGGCACAGAGAGAGACAACAATGATCGAGAATAAAAAAAAATAAAAAAAAAAGGAAGTTGTGACCCCTGATGAAACATCTTGACTCAGAACCGTGCTTATGATTTGTTTTTTAACAAAGGGTTACCAACCCGAGCAGACTGCTTGACGTCAATGTCAATGATCTCCCCTCCACGCCTGTTCACCTCCGCCCCTCTTGCACTGCTCTCCCCCTTCCACCTCCTCCTCCTCCTCTTCCTCCTTCTCCTCCAGAAACTAATGATATGGCTCTTGATTAGCTCCGTCTGGGGCCCGAGCACACGTTCTAATGGTATTATACAGGCACCATTCATTCCTATATTCAATTACAGTTAATCACAGTCATTTGCATCATGTGATGCCGGAGAGGACGGTATGGGAGGGGTCCAATGATGATCAGCTCTCATCACCGTGCAGGGTTTTCCCAGATACATAACATAATAAGTGCTGCTCTGATATTTGATTGATATCTCGGTTAATTGACCTTTTAACAGCTTATCTGGAGATGCATTGCAATCATTTTAGATGTAAGCTAATGTTTGAGACGCATTCCCTCACAGCTAAAGCAGCACTACACGTGCAATCCAGTGGTAAATCTGTGCAAGGGAGGAGTGTATGTATTAGTGTCAAAGTGACAGTAGATTTCTGCTGTGCTGTGCCATTTTTAATCAGCATAGCGACCATAGTGCACAGCTCTCTCTCTCCCTCTATTTCTGTGTCAGTGCCTCCCCCGTCTCTCAGTCACACGCAGTCACTCCTCTGCTGGGAAAGACACAAATATGATTCTTCGTATTGGTTCCCTCCTTTACACTTTCTCTTTGTTAGGCTCTGTGACAGCCAAGACATTGCGGCAGCCATCAAACAAAGCCCTGCAGCTGCCGAAGCAGCCACACACTGCTATCATTTTATAATGTCTTTAAAAACCTGAATGTCTGTAATATAGCTTTTTAGTTGCCGTTGGTGCAGTTTCCAGACAGGTCTTTTCAAGGTGCAGTGAGTTCATTATGTGGTCTGAAATCTGCCATGAGCCGTTCACAACAGTATGAAATTAGAAGGAACTTTCCTGTCCACCACATGAAAAATGCACTTTGGTGTTACCGCTCCCAACCAAAGAAGACAAGGCTATACGTTGCTGATGCTGTTTGGCAACACCCAGTTGTCAGTATCTGCTCAATCCGTTCATACACAACAGGCATGCCAGGCATCCTTGACCTTGCCCAGCAAAATGAGAAAATATTAGCTAACACACTTGGTTTAGGACATTTTCTGCATTCATAAACAATAAAACAAGCTGTCATGTATCTCAAAGAAGGCAGCCAAGATGCAACAAAGTTTGAACGGCAGAGTTATTAAATTTCTGAGGAATGCTTCTTGGAAAGCCTATGTCCCTGTAGTCCTTGGAAGAGTGTGCTGGAGACTCGGCCAAAAGGATAGGAGTGCAGATTGGGTGACAGAAGAGGGGATGCGTTGTATCAGCAGATGAGTGTGTGACAATGGGGGCATTGGCAGAGAGAGGGGAAGAAAAAAGAGAGAGACAATTTTCCTGATGGAAGACTTCCCCCCATCTCCAAATCTGGTTAGAAGGTTCATTAAGCTCCAAGGCTCAAAGGTTGCTCTCGCTCGCTCTCTCTCTCTCCTTCTTTCTCTCTCTCTTCCATGTTGTCCGTCTGCTGTTTGTGGCAGTTACTAACAATCCTGGAAACTGCACTAGATATGAGTGAGCCAAAGGATGTAAATTATGTGGCACCAAATTAGTTTCCCACAGAGTCCATAAATCTGAAACACACATGTATTTGCTGAAGCCTTTTACCTCATTGAATTTTGTATGAGATTTAAAGGAAACCCTTCCTCCTTTCCTTCAGTGTGGTTTTATAGGTACTTGAGAGTTAAAAAGCCCAAAGTCTGCACCAGCAGAAGCTCCTCTCTCCCACAGAAGACACTGCCCCTGAAATACCTTGTCAGTGGTCCCCACTTTAATTCTGTGACTTTGTGACATCACACTATGTCACCTTGTCACACATTTGATGATGTATGGCTTTTATTCGCAGTAGAAGGGAAGCTAAATGGAAGCTGAAACATAGTAGAGCCGACCAGAGACACGGTGAGCAGTGCTGGCTCAGGCTTGTATAATCTGACCAATCAGAGCAAACTGGGCATTCAGGAGGTGGGGCCTTAAAGAGACAGGAGCTAAAACAGAGCATTCCAGACAGAAGGCGAATACAGTGCTGCTCCACGGTACAATATAAGAAAATGTATCTGTGTTTTGAGCATGTAAACAGAATGTAAGCATATAAACCTATTCTAGTACTAACCCATGGTAAAGTTATGAACCTGGAATTTCTTCGAACAGGTAAAAAACAGCAAAGCAGTAGCTTATAATTTCAAAATCAGTGGTCACATTTAAATCAATGCTGTAAAAGTGCTACAGTCAGAAGGGTATTCTTCTCATATGCTTATTATATGAACGTTACATTATACCAAGGCAGTAGACAGTGTGAAGGCTGTTTTTTTGAGTAATCCCCAAAAATGTGAAAACTAATTTCACATGATTCTAAAGTCTTTGAGAATTCACTCGCATGTTGGATGAATGTTTTAATTACAGCCCTGCATCTTAGTGTATAGATATAACAGAAATGTAAAGACGTAAACCTCACAGTCTTAATGCAGATACATCCACGGCATCCTCACACACAGTGATTGTATCCACAAACACGCTCACACCCTTATCATCCCCCTGAGGCCCAAGACGCTGCCTTTTGTCCATGATTTGGAGCTTTTAGTGCCACTAATCTAGTCAAGGTGCCATTAGCACCTCAACCTGACAGCCATCAGGAAGCTTCTCAGCTGGCTGCTACCAGCTGGAGTACACTTTAATGGCCTCTATGTGGATTTGAGTTAGATCTGGATGTACTGATATGAATAGTCATGTGTACCAATTGACAATTACATAAATAGTCTTTTGTTTGTCTTAAGATTTTTGCAAGCACTTGTGAGTGACAGTATCATGTGATAGTAGTATAGTGAAAAACAAAGCAAAACATCAACATACCTAACAATTACAGGAACAGTCAGCTTGGTAGTACTTCATATCTCACAGTGAGCACAATAACCTCAACCCTCAGGAGAGAATAAAGAAGAGGAAAAAATACATAAAAGAGTAAAAAACATATGATTCAATGGGATCTTATTTGGGGATATCTGGGCAGATGATCTTCCCTGCATAGATGAAGAAAGGCCCCCATATCTTTTTATATTTCTTGGGAGCCCTTCATGTATTAAAACATACACACTGTGCTTACTGTGCAAATTAGTGTACTCGTGAAGCGGGGTAATCTTTTTGCAGTGTTGACTCTTGTTGTAATCCTACATTTTTGAAATAACTAATTTTTTTATTTTTTTAATAAAAAAACGTTAATACCTGCACAACTGAAAAATTGTCACTACTGAATTAACAATATGTCACACATCAAGTTCAAAGTCATATTGAAAGTAGCATCTAATCTCCACCAAAATCTGTCACATTTTAAAACTTGTTTGTCTTTTTGCAGTACATGGGCTGCATTGAAGTACTGAAGTCGATGCGTTCCCTGGACTTCAACACGCGGACTCAGGTGACGAGGTAAGCCGGTGACCATCTCTATTGGTAGTGACGAGTCAGGAGGATTTGATCCAAGATGTATAGGATTTACTGAAGTATCAGGTATCAAATTACTTACAATGGTGTGTCAGTGCTGGACTGTGAGATTGTCATTTTCCTATTATCATGTCAATTAGAGTAGGTGAATGACAAAAAGTCACACCTGTAGCGTGTTTCATCGACATCAACACAATTTTGAAATCCGAGTTGTTCATTACATCAAACCCAGCTCGGTCAGCTGCAGTGCCAATGCAAGTTTAAAAAATGTGAATCAACGTGGTGTTTGTCCCAGTTAAGAGACAAACAAAACTACTGTGTATGTGCTCAGTGGCACAGGGGCTGCAGGTTCATGTATAAAACCTCAGGGGCCTAAATATGTTTCTGCCGGCGTGTTTTCATGCCCCACATGTGATGTTATTGTCATAAAAGCAGGGTTCTTCGCGATCCTCAGCCTCATGGGAGAATCACGCTCCCCCTGCTCCATCCTCCCGGTCTCTCACCCTCCTCTCTCTCCTTTGCGATCGATCGGCGGTAACTGGAGCCCGCCGTGCATTCAAGGCTTAAGTGCAGGGGGAGGAGGAGGCAGCAGAGATGGAGTGATAGAGAGGGAGATCTATTATTGATGATGCTTGCTAATGACCGTGGAAAGCTGCAGTGGTCCCCATGAACGCGCCCTGCTTGATAATGTCTGCGGTTGTAACTTCTTGAGGAGGAGGAGGAGGAGGAGGAGGAGGAGAGTTCAAAACAGAAACATTAGCAAAGGGAGAAACCATACGAAGAGTAAGCTGTAGTATGACATCATTACGTTCTAGTGCATTGATGGTAAATGCTTTTTTTGTTTTTGAGCCCTTGTGGTTTTGACTTTATATTTAGTTTTCATCGTGCTTGCCCTTATGTTCACCGCAGCATGTATTAGGCAGTATTTCAATAACAGACTTTCCAAATGAAGACACAAAGCCCGGGTTTCTGACTCCTTGGGGAACATGGTACCGGCCATCTGTCCCACAAGACTAAAAAAATCAATGATTCACTGTCTTAATCAAATCTAGCAAACAAACGGTACTTTAAAGGGGCACTTTGTAGTTTTGGAGAAGAAGTTCAAACTCAGAATTTGAATGTTTACAATATCAATGAGGTAGAAACACAAACTCTTTTTCCCATAACCGAATAAAGAAGCTGTTCTCTGAGGAAAATAAGGTCCAGAACACTTTTTGAAGCTAGAAAGGAGGCAGGGTCTACAAAATATATTTGGTCATTTAAGGTCAGTTTGTAAAACTAAAAACTAAGAGAGGTCATGTATTTTGTTGAGGCGTAAAAAATCAGTCAATGAAGATCATCCTCTTCTGAGTTTTCTACCTCAAAACTACAGAGTGCACCTTTAAAGTCAGAGCCTTTATTATGCATCCAAAGATGGCCTTTCTTTTCTTTTCCCTTCTTTTCTTCACTTTTTTACAGCTCGCTGATGTTTAGTCACAAAAAAACATTCAGTGTGTCAGAATTTCAAAAATGCACTTCAGCTGCTGGAGCTGAAGACGGTGCGTTGACCCAGCAGCACCCTATGTGTCATCGTGTTAAACAGCAACATTGCCGATAATGAGGCCTGGCATTTTATAGCAGAGGAGATGTCGAGGCTGCAGACAAAAACAACAACAACAACAACAGCCCATCTCTCTCCTCCCTCTCCTCCCTCCTCCTGCCCCCTCTGCCCTCTCATCAGCATGAGTCATTCCAACATCGTGGTGTTTTTTCAAAAACCCCTGAGAAGACCTTTACTCGAGACGGGGCCCGGGACGCGGCTTTTTAAATATTTACGAGCCACTTGATAGGGGCAGCTGGGTTCTTGACTGCTGTCCCCACTGTCCCCTGGCAGCGAGAGCACGAGCCTCAAATCCACATTATGCCTCACTCACACCATCACACACGCATGCACACACACACGCACAGGGGACAGAAGCTTTAAATGCCCATTAGGCAGCCGTTCCCAGGAGTTATGGCAGCCTCACTGCAAAGTGGTAACAAATCTGCGCAGAGAATCACACTGTGGAAAATAAAGGTGAATAATGGTGCCGTAAAGAAGCAGAAGATTATGTGGAACTGCACAGATGCTACACACTTTATTTTGGCTCAAATAATGATCCAACAGGGACTTAAATATGAGTCTGATAAACACTGTTGGCGATGGCAGATGCTTTCTTTGTAAGCTCAGTGAACAACAGTGGTAAGGCATTTTTACAAAACAACAAACCTTCTGGAAACCTTTTCTTGACCTTTGAACTGTGATGGGTCTGTGGCCTTTAACCTCAGCCTGAGGGGAGGGAACACAGAGCTTCTGTTCATGTTTAACCTCAGCTTTTTCCATCATTGTGATGCAGCAGCTTTTTTAAAACACCGGCTCAACGTGTAGAAACCCCTAATCTCAGTTTATCACCTCAGATTGTTGCCACTGGGTCGTTAGTATTCAGGCGCACAGTTAACTGAAATCAGTGTGAATGTTCGATTATACATGTGTCCCTGTAGCCATTTGATCAGTGGCCAGTGTGTCCCACTATAGTCTGACCTTTGACCTCTGCTCATTCCCCTAACTAGGGAAGCCATCAACAGGCTGTGTGAGGCTGTGCCAGGCGGAAAGGGAGCATGGAGGAAGAAGGTTAATAGTAAAATTTAATCCTACTGTGCATGTTTCATTATCTACATTATTTTTCATTATTGTTATCACATGCAATATGTATTTTTTTTCCTGCTGGGGAACAACATGAAGTTGTTGCACAGTGATTTAAAAAAACTCAAGACTGTCTATGAAACTGACTTTGGTACACATGACACCTCGTGTGATTCTCCCTGAATTATAGGATATCATAAGGGTTATGATAAATGACACGTTTTAGAGTTACATTTTTTATTTCAATTAATGTAAAATAACGTGATTGTATTTCCACTGTATTTTTTTTGTCTCTCCTTCACAAAGGCCCTGAACAAAGCTCTCCAGTCTGTCATGGGGAAGAGTAACTTGCGATTTGCAGGCATGAGTATCGCAGTCAATATTTCCATAGATGGCCTCAGTCTGCTCATCCCCACCACACGACAGGTATGCCGCTAAACCACCAAGTTCACCTGTCCGCTGAAATTAATGATTAGTTGTATTTTTACGACTTTTTAATTCCTAATCTACTTATATATTTTCTTTTTTAATAGAAGCATTGAGAGACTTCAAACTACATTTCTTTGTAAAACTTTGTGTTGTAAAAAATTGATACATTAATCTTGTATCATTAAAGAATTTCTTACTTTTGGGTTATAGAAAAGAATTTCACTGCTCCACAGTGAATGATTTTCAGAGGTGTTTTCCAAAATGGGAAAAATAGTAATTATTGTGTGGTTATACTAAACTTCAACTGCAATTACTAAAGTGTCATTGAAATGTTGAAACTTTGTGGTCTATATTATCCACATGATCTGATGATAAAATACAAAAGCAGTGGTGGAGGGTAATTCGATTACCTCTACTTTTACTTGAGTAATTATATTTTATGCTACTTTAAACTTCTACTCCAATGCAAACTATTTAAGGGCATGTAATGTACTTTGAACTTTGCTACATTCATTTGATAGCTTTAGTTTTACTTTTCAAATTTAGATTAATAATACAGAGGATAAATCAGCTAATAAATGCTGATGTATTGTTATAGGGTAAGTTAACCAACAGCGCATAAAGTCATTCAAATTAGCCTTACCTTTAAAAGCTGCTACATTAAAGTTAGACACACATTAATGCATCACTAATCATAATCATAAATAAGTGATATACATGATATAAATGAGACACTTGTGATACTTTGAAATGGGCCCTTTTACTATAATTTGATGCTAATCCTTTTGTACTTTTACTTGATTATGAATGACTTGTAACAGTATTTTTACAGTGTAGTTATGTCAAACCTCCGCCTCTGTTTTCTCCACTTGTCTCCATCAGGTGATCGCGCACCATCCCATGCAGTCCATCTCGTTTGCCTCTGGGGGAGACACAGTGAGTGCAGCGTTAAATTGCACCCTCTATGTTGTTGTTGTTGTTGCTGTTGTTGTTGTTGGTGTGGAAATGGATCTTTTGGCAGACTGCACATATCTGACTAGACTCCATTCTTCTGGTTTCCTATCTCGTGACCAAAGAATCAATGGGAGCTTTAATTCAGTTACATAGGTCTAATCCATCTGCTCTAATTGAATGTTTCCTCCTGTCTGCTGCAGGACACGCCTGATTATGTTGCGTATGTGGCCAAAGACCCAGTGAATCAGAGAGGTATGCCCCTAAAAAAAAGTTTCTGCTTTTTAAACATGCTACATTATAGCATATCGTCTATTTAGGAACAAAATCACTCTCCGAACAAGTTATGTATGGCAGGTGGAAAAACCATCTTCTTTTGTTTTTGTCCCCTCCAGCGTGTCACATCCTGGAGTGCGCGGATGGTTTAGCCCAGGGTGTTATCAGCACCATTGGCCAGGCCTTCGAGTTGCAGTTCAAACAGTATCTGCACAGTCCACCCAAAACCATGGCGTCCATGGAGAGGTAACGTGCCGAGAGTTTTTGCCACCATCAGCCTTATATGTGACATCCTGCCTCATCATGGATTTGCATCTCCCTACAGCATGATACCAAAAAATAATTTTACACTACTTGTAGAATATAAAAATCAATACGACTTGTGCAGTGCATAAATCTTTAAAGGAACAGTTGACCCAAAAATGAAATTTCAATCAGATCGATGGAAAGTCGGGTGAATTTTTGGAGCCAACAAAACATTGATGGAGCTTCACAGCAAAAAAGTGTTGCAGCATTCTCCTAAACAACTGAAGTAGATGGGGATATTAAAACGGCTCCGTTCAACTCACTGGGAGTAATTCAAGTCTCTAGAAGCCCCGAGGTCCCAAATTGATTTGAAGTGAGTTTAATTATGCCCTTCTTTAAGCAAGAAATCTTCACTGTAGCTACTAAGATAAAAAAAAGTTAGCACACACCCCATCTGAAGGGGGGGTACCAGCTCAACCACCCTTGATGGTTGTAAATATTGACCTTTCAAATCAATTTGAGAACTCAGGGCTTCTGGAGGCTTGGATTTCAGATTACATCGCACAAGCTGAATAAAGTCCCCATCTACTTCAGGTTTTTCAGGAGAAGGCTCTAAGTCTGTTTTAATATAAAGCCCCAGAAATGTTTTGCGAAGAACAAAACTTCGCCCCACTTTCAACAAAATGTGGGTGAGTAGATGATAACTGAACTTTCATTTTTCTGTGAACTTATCTTTTGAACTTGACACTTGCGGCAAACTTCAGGGAAGAATCAAATGCTATTTTGGGATGACTGACACCCAGAGGAAGAGAAAGAGGCAATGGTTTTATGTATCAGTCATACTTGGACACAAACACTGACCGGGCATCTAAGTTACATTCTCCACCTCAAAAACCTGATCTACTGGACAACTCTCAGATTCCTTTGGTATTTATCACAAAGAGACATGATAGTTTGTTCTTGTATTACCTCAAAATCCATCTTATAATATCGATCCTCACAGATCTTTTCAGCCCCTTCAACCAAGCCTCAGGTGTTGCACTGAATGCCACTGCAAGACACAGGAGGAACTTCAGACTGTTTTCTATTCTGGCTGCAAATGAACGATTTCCTGCTGCCAGCAGCTCTGAGGATCTATATAGACCTCCATCAGATTCAGATAGATCACTTTCGGAAGTGGAGATGTCATTTGATCAGACTGAATCCATTTGAGAACCCAGATCATTAGGGTAACTATTAATATCACTATAAAAAGTAATGATGAAAACATAATTAGAAGCATAATTAATGTTTAGATTACAGAAGTTGTGGTATTGATTATGTACGTATTTAGACATTCAGTTGAAGTTGTGGACCAGCATAGAATACATAACCTCACTCACAGTATACACCCGTGTTGTTCTCTAGGTCTGTCAGGACAGAAGAGCCGATGTGGGGGGAGGAGGAGGACTTCTCGGATCATGATTATTACAACAGCATCCCGGGGAAGGAGCCTCCTATCGGGGGAGTGGTGGACTCCAGGCTCAGGTCGAGTGGAGCCCTGCTGGGTCACATCCACACCCAACCACAGTGCAAGACGGCAGCACAGGTGAGTCTACGGGCGTGACTTTGGTTGGGAGGGTCAGGTCGTGGATCTAGTTGTGGTAGCACTGGCGTAGATTTCAAGAAGGACACAGTGGACAGTTGATATTTAGTAGTTTTATGGCAATATATACTTTATATATTTTTGATAAATACATTAAACAATTATGAAGTGCTTGAGTTTACTAGTAGGTTATGGAAGGGCTGGGTGATAAGGAAAAAAATTCAATATCTGGATATTTTTGACCAAATTCCTTCTTATCAATATTGTGAAACTGTTGTAGGGATGACTGTTGGTAGCTTCACAAAAATATCAAAGTGGCTGTATGCAAGAATTAAGAATAGTTTAAAACATAAAGAAAATAACTGAACATACCTACCACAGATGTTATGATGTCTATATTTTGTGTTGCCGAGATATCTACTTAAGTTAGCATGCTAACCGGCCAGCTGCGGCCCCTCCTGGTCCGAAGCTCCTGTTCTATCGATGTAAACACCAACAGTGTCGTGGTGCCCGGTCTCCCAGTCTGAACCACTAGCTGCATGGCTGACTGAGCTAACTTGCTACTGGCAGCTACAGTTAGCAGCAGTTAGCAGTTACAGGTGGACTATTCATACATATTGCACCTCTAACGTAATAATGAGATTTTTGGATAAATAAATAATCATCAGTGGTGTGGATATAATGCATAACTGGGTTAAGACATGTATCCGAACAACCAGTCTGGTATGTTCAGAAAATGACTTCAGTTTATTGTAATGCAGCCTTAAAAAAACAGGAAAAGCCAACACTTATGCTATATTACCATTTAACACTTTCAAATATTATATTGTCTCATATCACAATATCACCCAGCCCTAGTCAACCCCAATGTTGAAATAATACCTACGCCCTTGTGTTGTAGACTTTGCCTGCCAGTGCTGCTAACAGTGTGAGTGTGAGATGCTACATTACCATCTGACATTATCACAGATGTAATCAAATCTACATCTGGTCATTATCAAGTAATGCACGACTAACCTTTACCCGAAAACTACAGCCATACCTCCCTCATAAACCAGTGACTGATGTGTTTTTCTGCTCCATCCTCGTATTGTTTACATGGAATTACACACCAGGAGCATGAAAATATACTCCATAACTGTCCTCCTGATGTGCCTGCACCGTAATTGCCAAAGATAGATGAGATTAGATAAAGAGCCCTGAGCTCCTTTGCTGCTCTACCGGGTGAGAGAAATCATCGCTCTCTCCCTGCAGCTTATTTTCTACATATGCTGTAGCTTATGTTTCAAAATAGAGTGCTTCAAAACTGCATTATGTTGGGACAAGACACGAGAGAGTCGTCCATTCAGGTATGAAGATACAAATGTGTTTAGGATGTGTTCTTCTGGTCTGTCTGTGGGTTTGCAGACGGGGTCTCCTGCTAGGAGGGATCAGGCATTTTATCCCCCTGGCCAGCTGTGCTATGAACTTCACTGGGACACTGAGACGACGGGCGGCTCAGGTGAGACACCCTGTGGTGGTACACAAGTATAACATCTGGAACATTTTCTCTTAGAGAGAGAGTATCAGAGAAGATTTATCACCTTAGTTGATACAGAGCCTGAGTGTTTAGCAGACAAAAGGTTTTAATGGAGAATAAACTGGATGTTTTCTGGAAGGACTTGAGGGGTGAGTCTACTTTTCTCTCTTTTGAACGGGGTTCAAGTCCAGTCGTCACCTCACTTTGTGCCCTGAATGACACTTACTCGCCTTCTGGCACTGTGTTTGCACCCTTCTCAAGATCACCCTGATAGAATTAAGATTCTTAGGGATCTTTGGAATCGGGACAGCCTTCCAGATAAAAGACTTGGCTCGAGACACAATAGGAGGGAGGTTTGGAGCGTCCTCAAGATTCTCGGCATTCCATTCGTATTATTAGGATAGTTAATCTTCACAGACTATTTTTATTAAATTTAGGGAGGAATGCAGTGCAGACCATCGCCTTCTTTTTAGGATACAAAGAGGATTTATTTCCAAAGGTTTCTGTAATGGTCCTCATCTCAGGAGAAATCCTTGATTTGATTTCAATAACATTAAAAAACAATATTAACAAGTTATTCAGCCTTTTAATCTTTTAAAAATGATATAAATATTCACCACTTTCATTGTATTGGCATAGAAATACTGTTATAACGAGGTTAGAATATAGATAACTAGGCCTCATTTATTATCCATTAAATGTACTGTACTTTTATTTAGGTTAGTGTGTCATCCAGTGGTAGAAGAGGTATGCTGTAACTATGGAGCTGTCTTCTAATTGGTGGCTGTATGCAATAGGTCTTTAATTATGCAGCATTATCAGCATTTCACATCCACTTTATATTTATTGTATTTTGCCTCATAATTGTAGCTTATTTATGGAAATAAACCACACCATTACTGTGTGTTGTCAATATTTATGTCAATATTTAAAGTTATGACCACTAGAGGGCGACAGAAAATAAGAAAAAATTCACACACACAAAGAACATGTTAACATGTCTTAAGAGTAAACTTAAGCTTAACTTAAAGCTCATGCACATGAAGGAAATATAGATATGTAAATGTATGTGTATTGAGAACTCTTGGTTTTCCTCAGGTCTGACATCAGATGGGTACCTGTGTGCAGACGGTCAGCCACCAGGCAGCAAAGATTACGAGGAGCATCAGTATGTCAACACCCAGACCTTGGAGAATCTGAATTCCTGGGGTCCTGAAGGATACAGAGGGGCCAGGGCACCCGACAGTCCCAAGAAGGACCTCTTTGACATGAGTAAGTCTTGAGAGTTAGAGGGACACATTCTGACTGATATAGTAAGGATAAACTCACTTTTTGTATTTGAAAATATTGTGGTCTAGTGACCACACTTGTATTTGTGAAACTTGTCTCTGTAGGGCCCTTTGAGGATGCCCTGAAGCTCCACGAGGCCTGTGGCGGAGCTGTCGGGTCCGGTGTGTCTGCTGCAGCCGGAGGTGTCCACGTCCTGGAGGACCAGTGGCCTAGCCCTCCACGCCGTCGAGCCCCTGTAGCTCCAAATGAAGAGCAGCTCCGCAGGGAGCCGTGGTACCACAGCCGTATGAGTAGACGGGACGCAGAGAGACTCCTGGTCCGGGACGGAGATTTCCTGGTGCGGGAGAGCACCACCAACCCGGGACAGTATGTGCTGACCGGCATGCACTGTGGCCTGCCCAAACACCTACTGCTGGTTGACCCAGAGGGAGTGGTGAGTCTGAGTCCTCAAGTTAATAGAGGAAAATAATTAAAATAGTCATACTTATTGTAGCTTCTTTGCAGAGTATTTTTTCTTTGTCTAATCCTGGAAACACTCTTTGCTATCCATCTAGGTCCGAACCAAAGACATGTTATTTGAGAGCATAAGTCACCTCATCTCATACCACCTGAAGAACGAGCTGCCTATTGTGGCAGCAGAGAGTGAGCTGCACCTCAAACAGGTGGTCAGGAGGAAACAGTGAGCCACCTGGCCCTGCATGGGACGGTAAGCATGCTGTATACAACCTGTGTAAGGGATACTTACAATGATGTACTGTTTGAAAAAGAAGATGTCAGGGAGGCATGGTTTAAGCTCCTATAAAATACTGTATGTTAAGAAGAATTTGATTGGTTGAAGTCCTATAAAAAAATGCATGTTTTAAAGAAAATATACTCTATAAACTCCATTAACTACTGTAAATGTAAACATCATAACGACTGTCTTCTGTTTTTCACAGGTGATTTTTTTGAGTTCCCATGTAAAAACCACAGACACACAAATATGGAAACATTTATCCCAGATGGATATTTATCAGGAACAAAGGACACCAGTGATACTTTATTTCCATGAACCATTCTGCTAAGGAGGAGGGTGAGGCATCTGACATCTTCTTGTACTTTCGCTGCCTTTTGCCGACCAGGATGGACAGAACTGTCCCTCATCTGTCATAAACTTCTCAGCATGCAGCTGTCAAGCTAACAAACCAACCAGAATCCACAGTTTGACTCAGAGCCAAGAAAACCGTCAAAAAACGAAAGCCACGACTGTTTCAAGAGGACCCGCCTTCAGGAGATCACATGTGGATTGTGTCCTACTATGCCTGTAATAGTGAAGTGCTTCCACTGCAGCATGGCTCAGCCGACCAGTCGGTCACAGGTTGTCCACCGAACAAATAATGGACATCGCCAGAACAAATCTGTCACTTTTTATCTGGTACAGATACTGTTTAGAAAACAAAACAAAAGATGTCAGGTTACTCTCAGTGGTTCATTTCTGGAAAAAAAGCAAGAAATGAAAATACTGTGACTCCAAGAGGCAGTTGAAGAAATGTCTGTTTCATTGGAATGTAAAGACAGTTTGTTGCTACATGTGCACAGGTCTGCAGCACCTGACTCTTCGATGGCACAATGGACTCGCGCTGAACGTGATTCAGCGCTGGATTTATATAACAGCCACACATTCTTCTGCCTTTTCTTCTTCTTTTTCGTTTGTCTCTCGATGATAATTGAGGCTCTAAATCTCACTTTTGAAAAAAAAAACATGCATTCCTCATATCTATAGATCATGGAAGGTGAGAACGACAGTGCTTGCAATAACTATTTAAATGCCGTTGTAGAGAGGATCACAAGTTACTTGTTTTATTATTTTGAGATAACAAAGATAATTTCTTTGTGATAGCAGGTTAATTTGTGTCATTATCTTGAGAAAACAAGACAACCTCTGGTGAAAACGAGGTAATTTATCCTGAAAAAACAAGTTATAAGATTGGTAAGAGCAGACTGTGACGTACACACACTGCTCTGTGAGGTCGGTTTGGGAGTTTCAAGGCAAATCTTATAAACATTGTATGAACTTTTGCTATTCTTTGTAAGAATAATCTCCATAATGATTTGCGATGAATGCATAAATATTGTCAGGGGGAGGCTGACATACAGTGCTCAACTTAAAGCAAATGTCATAATGTCCAGTAGCCTGCAACCAAAAGAGTTCTTGTTGGCATTGAGAGGGGAAATGGAAAAAGAAACTATGCACACTTCTCAGTATTTAAATGTTAAAGTGTGTATATAAATAAGTGAGATTGTAAGATTGAAGTTCAGTCTACAGTGTTGATCAACAATGGGTAATTTTTGACATTTTCAGGTTAAAGGAGAACTTCGGTCGATTTAAACATGCAGCTTCATTGCTCAAGCTACCCTTGACTTGCCAGTACCGAAGACGCAAACACATTTGGTCAAACCATTACAGAGCTCCGTGAACGCAGATTTAGCATTGAACGCTAACAGCATGGGGTCAGAACTTTACACTGTGTTTTAAGCGTCTTAACATGCTCCACATCTCACACCAAAAGTTTTGCAACATCAGCAGACACCTTAGCACACAGCACTGTAGCGTGTATGACTCAAAATGAATAAAAAAGTAGTTAAAACAGTGTGTTTGTGCAAGGAGCTACTTACCTGTTTGTTGACATCCGTGTCTTCTGGTAGCTAGACCAAACTAGTCAATCCGTCGAGCGTGCGCTTACTCCCTCACTGGCGGAGACAGAAACGTATTCCAGCATTTTCGTGTTTCTGTTCATAATGTACATGTCCATGTTACAGCCTGTCATGAGCCATGAGCCTTACAATAGCCTGTTAAGCCTGTTAAGTGCACACTCGGTGGATATACTAGTTTGGTCTACCGGAAGACGCGGATGTCAACAAAAAGGTAAGTAGCTGCTTGCACAAACACACTGTTTTAACTACTTTTTTATTCATTGTGAGTCATAAACGCTACAGTGCTGTGTTGTAAGGTGTCTGCTGATGTTGCATACCTTTTGGTGTGAGATGTGGAGCATGTTAAGACGCTTAAAACACGGTGTAAAGTTCTGACCCCATGCTGTTAGCGTTCAATGCTAAGTCTCCGTTCACGGAGCTCTGTAATGGCTGGACCAAATGTTTTCGCGTCTTCGGTACTGGCAAGTCAAGGGTAGCTTGAGCAATGAAGCTGCATGTTTAAATTGACCGAAGTTCTCCTTTAAATCAATTGCTACAGTTGTCACAATGTCATCCAGTCAGGCAGCAAAGAACATCTGACCTCTGATAAACATTTTAAGTAGTCAGACCGTAGGTGTCATTCACACTGGGGACGTTGGGGAAAGGTTGCCACTGCTTTACCAATCTTGTCTTGATTCCTTTTTTTAAATAGCAGAATTAGCTAAATATGTGCTTAAAAAAAAGCTTGCACCAAGAAATGCCGACTTATCAGTGACATTAAATCAATTCTGATGCACCATTATGTGATTATTTCCCCGTTGTAAGTATCTACTGAGATAACAAAGCTTGTTTTATTGAGATAACAACACAAATAACTAGTTTTCTTGAGATAGCGGTGTAGAAAAAAAAACTGTGCAAGTACGGCCGTTCCTGGCTTCCTTATGATATAGACTTCCATGTGGACACACGGTACATTGTCTTAAAAATGCAACGTTTTATCACATCTACCATAAATATCTGTCATTTGGGTTGTGTTCGTAAGGGCTGTTCATAATCCATCGAAAACTGTGCTGTATGTGTTGTATAGGCCTGTGAACATTACTGGTCAGACTGTACTCAGATCAATACTACGCCCTGTCTGGGGCAAACAACTACTCTGCATACAAACTCAGTATACCCACCACGCCTGTATATTCTCCACTTCAGTGCCTTAATAACTACAGAAACAGGCATTTGTGTCAGATTGTGTATAATGTGCATTTATGCGCCTAACGCAAAACACTAGTTTTCTTGCCATGCCAACAAGTGACTGACCAAACTTCAGGATGATTAAGCTCTTATACTTAAGAACAGTCATGTAAGCTGCTCTTGTTATACTTGTAATACTGTCTTATTGTGTCATGGCTGCTGTCATCTTCATGTGCGTCCCTTACAACAGTCTCCTCAGTGAATATTTTCGTTCGCACAGGCAAGCCATTATTAGCACGAGTCTACAGTGATTGACGTTGCAGACATGGGATTTGGACTGGAAATTAAATCCTTTATTTGTCCCGGCTCAGGGGAATGTAAAACGTTATTAATTTCTTGAGTATTTCTGCTCGTTTGCTGCATTTTTGCCAATTTAAATGCTTTAAAAGTCTCACTAGAGGTACGTCATATGCTTTTTGTTCCTTTTCTTTTGCATTTCTCTCTGTGTCATAAGCGACATATCTTTATCCCCGCTGTTCTAAGCCGCGGCCTCATTAATGCACAGAGATGAGGTGAGCTGCGAGGCACTTGGCGAGGTCCCAATGATTCATTATTTCACATCTCCCTTTTGCTTTCTCAGGAATTCCTTGGATCTTTTCCTCTTTGATTAACTCTAATGGCTTTTTGTCAATAAAACTAATTGAAAAAGAGGGTACAATCCAATTTGTGTTTTGTCATTTTTGAGTCTTCGTCTCTGACGGCTAATGCCCGGCTGTCCAATTTTCCATGTAGCCAAACTGAGCCCTTCAGATTCCCATCATCCAAAAATAGATGTGAAGGACAGTGTGGAAGCTGTGGCTTTGGAAACCTACTCTGTTAAGTCCACAGTGTGAAGCAAGTTAGAAAGAACGGGATCGACAGAAGAGCAGTTGGTTTAAGCTTTTTATTATAACAATATGATATAAAATCAATAGGCGTGTCACACAATCAATGCACCTGATTCTATCTTCTATCCTAAATAACAACTCTCATTCACTTTCTGCTGCCATGAACCCCTGACTTATAGGCTGCTGTCATCTCAGTTATCCAGCCGTGAAGGCACTCTACAGTTCTATTTATGCCCCTGTCTGGCTGTTGTTTATGTTACTGTATTGTACACATGCAGACGTCTGAACACAGATCAGCTTGTATTTGGCTTTCTACACAAGGTCTCGTGATGTCGATCCCACAGGTTCCTGTGCTGGGACTGGAGGCGGGGAGACATTCGCAGATGTCTTAAGGTGTCAGTGTCCCTGCTTTGACATCCTCAGGATTTGGAGTAGCAGGCTCTGCACCTCTTCATCCATTCGACCCTGATAGGCAGCAAAAAGGGATATAAGAAAATGAAGGCTCCACATTGTATTTGACATCGGGTCTGCAGAGGTTTGGCCATGGCAGATACACTGGATCAAGATAGACTACACACAACAACAATTCATCGGAACCTACGACCAATGGAGTCGGTCCCACATGTATGCCAGCTCACAAAACTGACCAACTCTTCTTTCGCATAACTGCAGCTGTCGATATATATTCAGACTTGTTGTGCTTTTCAATTTCCAATTCATGGCACATTTCAAAAAGGATCAAAAAATGATTTGCCTCTCTCTTGACCGATGCACATGTTTTTTTGCAAAATAAGGTCACATGAGGAAAAACCAGCAGGAGACGGGCTTCACGTCTCTATCCTGTTCATACGATCAGATTACACAGAAAGCCTTTGACCTTTCCTGGCACACTGATCAAAGCTAGATGTATCAGGAAGATAGATTACCCTCACTGGACCGTCTAACCCAAAACCCAACCTTGCCACGAATCAAAGAGAGGTTTGCAAGATTCCAGCACAAAGCATGTACAGGTGTTAAAGTGATAGTTTGGGTACTTAATCCTAGTCAGTGCGTCACCGGCAGTAGATGATCGTCATCTCACGAGCAGGGTGAAGAAGCAGTGTGCAGCGCCGGCAGGCAGGAGGGCTTTGTGCTGATGAAACACTACTACTGCTGCCGGTGACACACTGACCAGAGATCAGTACCTCATGCAAGCCCACATCAGAAAGACCCTAACTATCACTTTAAGTCCAGATGAAGGCTGCATATGTAGTCTGAAAAAAAATGCAATGAAAACCTCTGCCAACCTGCCAAAGTTCTCCTAAAGGTCAACAATACCTCTCATTACAACCTACATGACAAAAAGAAACAGTCAATGCGTACACCCTAATCCTGGATTATGATGAAACTGATAGAAGCAGAAAGCGAGTCAAGCCCCTTATCCTGAACCTCTTCTGAAATTTCTTCCCCCTCTTACTGTCTGGTAAGCAGAGATGGTGGACGGATCACTCCCGCTCTTTATTGTCTGCACCACAAAGGGGGACTAACTCAAATCCAGTGGTCAGTGCCATTCACAATCCAAGTAATGAGTGTCTGTGCAGCCCGGCCCACATAGAAAAGTTCATTGATCCATCTTAAGATGGGGCTCCCCCTCAAAACTCAGGTGTCAGGTACACACATATTCACTCGAATGGAAAATATGTTACGGCAAAGTTTCTATTGTGCACAATAAACTGACCTGTACAGCTGCCAGTAAATGGGAGCGGTATATAGTCACCACCTGTTTGTGCTTTCTCTCCCAATCCTGCAAAAAGGTCACAGAAAATGTCGCGGTCACGCAAAGTCTGTAAAAAACACCATACTTATTTCTCATTTCATACATCCCAGGTGCCAGTGCTCTCCTCACCTGGAGCTGCTGGCTGAGTATGGCGATCCTGTTCTGCAGTGCCACTTGCTGGCCAGGGTTACCATGATGGGTGGATGAGGAGGAGGTGATCCCCAGAGGAGGCGACAGAGCTCCCAGGGCCTCCTTCAGCCGAAAAATCTCCTTTGACAGCTCTGTTATCTGCATAAAGACAAGACGCGTAAGTTCGGCCGCCTCATGGGTGCTTCAATCAGCGAGCCTTCCAAACTCTCACCTTGCGGTCCTTCTCCTTGACCAGGCCCTGGGATTCCTGGATGTCCTTGTGGAGCTCCTGGATGTGGCTGGATTTGGCCTGTAGTTCGGCCAGCTGCTGCTGCACCGTGGCCAGCTGGGACTCCGCGACCTGCCGCTCACTCTTATTAAAGAGAGCCTCCCTCTGCACCTGGAACACCTAGAGCAGTAAAAACACCAGTTGCACCCTGACACTAAAGCAAGGCTGTCTATGTTTGGTGCGTATACAGAAGAGATAGTACAGTTGCTCTAATTTATATCAACAGGTTACAGACAGAAACACACCACTGAATGGATGAAGTCTCTCCACTGTTTTGGTGTCTGATTGCCTTTTCCAAAGTAAAATATGATGCTGTACGTTATTTTGGTCTGATTAGAAGGTGAACATACTTTCGTCTATAATTCCGGTTTTCTTTTTCCTCTCAGTAAAATCTAAAAATATCTATTCAGCAAATCACGGTTGTCTGAGGTTTTGCTCAGGGAATTTCCAGTTTCGTTTGATCTCCGTACGCCCGAGCCAGAGAGCAAACAAATACAACAAACCAAGCTGCAGTAAATCTGTACACACTTGCTTTTGGAGCCATGTAACGCTGTATTTTAGTCTCAGGGAAGAGTGACTTTGTGACATCACCAGTGGAAATTTACATACTAGCACGTGTTGCATGATCTGATATCGCCGTGTTTTTTTTGGTCTGGAACATCATAATTGTTACTGCTCCACGACCATAAATCGGAATCGCATTTTTGTAACGTCACAGCTCTGTGAATCAGGGAAAAACAGAAATGACAAAGTTCACGCATTCTTTACTCCAGCAGAAGTACAGATACTTGAGTAAAAACACGACTAAATTGAAAGAACTGATTAAACTTTGTTCCACAAGTAAAAGTAAGAAGTACAGGCTCTGAAATGTACTCAAAGTGTAAAAGTAAAAAGGACATTTCTGATGGCAAATATTACTGAACCTGAGCCTTTCTCACCAAACGCCTTTTCTCCCCATTCAAGTCTCCCTTTCATTATGTTTCTGTCTTGTTACATCTCTTACATCGTCACAGGTGTGTGAATTATCTGGATATGAACAAAAACTTCTGTGACAGCTCTAAATAATATCGAGTCCTCCCCTCCTTTTATATGTTACACTAACAGGTGTGTAAAATGACCAAGAAATACCGAGCACAAAATAACTGCAGTATAGAGATAAAACAGAGAAGACCCTCTGTGCCTCCTGTCATCTCTTCCTCCTCTCCTGTCCTTAAAGAAACGCCATGCAGCGACTGTTTATAATCGATAATTCCTTCATGTAGGGAGACTGCTTGGAGTAGAAAATGTAGATATTTTTGTAAAAATGTAGGGGGTAAAAGTTGTCAGCAAAATAAATTACAGATATCTGTAAAATCAAGTACTCAAGTACTAAGTATTTGTACTGGGTTACTTCACACCTTTGCCTAAACCTTTATTATCATAACACTAATTGAACTTGTTTTCCAAAATTACTTGGTTATTTGGCTAAACCTAACCAAGTATTTTTGTTTCTCAAAACCTAACCAAACAGTGATCGAAAATGGAAAACAAGTGCAATTAGTGTTAAAATAATGAATAAATAATAGAATAATATATTCCAATTGAGATACAAGACCCAGTCTACTCATTGAGAGTGCTGTACTCAACCAATGAAGCCACAACAGCGCACTTAAAAAGCCACATTTGTTGCTTACTCATGATTTGAAATGATGGTCCTGAAGCAACATTTTTATGACGTTCTAGGGAACACGCGTTTCAGAGCTATGACATCACAACAGAGTGATTGGTCAGTGGCAATTACTTGTTTTTTTTTTATATCTGAATGTCACTACACAGGTGGGGGGTTACTTTTGGACTATGACCAGGAGCCTATAATGTACATACAACCCTACTTCAGCGCGGCAGACAAAGACATACAGTGGGATCAATGAAACAGAGGAAGGGACTGAACAGAGAAAGTAATACACATATGAATAATGTAGAGGCAGGAAGGAGGCCTTCATGGAACACGGCTCACTTTGTTGCAGACACAATAACATCTAATGTGGCTTAAGACGGCATTAGAAGGGACAGTGAAAAGCAGAGACGTGCATAACATGCGTGTAGCGACACACACACACACACACACACACACACACACACACACCTCAGTGCAGGTCTTCTCATGCTTGCGAGTGAGATCATTGAAACGGGCCGTGGCGGCGTTGATCTCTGCCTGCAACGAGAGCCGCAGGGCCTCGTGATCCTCCTTGGAGATCAGACCCTGTTCTGCAGCCTTCTGGGACTTGAGCTCTCTCAGCTCCATCTCCTTCTCACCCAGAGCCTCCTGAGCTGCTGCTGCACTGCTCTCACTGGCCTGCAGGGAGCGCTGGAGCTCTCCCTAGAGAGCCAGGAAGCACAAGGATAACATGATATGATAAAGTGTGAACAGCAGCAGCTATGGCAGACTCATTTGCAGAATGCACTCTTAAGAAATATCTCAATTAAATCTACTCTAGATCAGTGTCAGGGTCCCCTGCTGACCTTCACTTTCTCATGCTCCTCTTTGGGTATGGCGTCCTCCATGGCCTGCAGTTTGGCCTCCAGTCCAGCTGCCTGCTCCTCGGCCTGACCACGCAGAGTCTTCTCCTCCTGGAGCTCCTGCAGTGTCTGAGCAAGCTGCTCCGATACCGCAGACAGCGCCTCCTTGTGTTTAGAGAGCGGCACTGCGTCTTTCAGCTGCAGGGCGTCCTGTGCCCGGCCCTCTCGCTCAGCACACAGACAGTCCAAGGCCTGGGCTGCTTCCTGCCGCGCCACCTCCAGTTCTTCTCTCACTGCCGCCAGGGAGCGTCTGGACTGATCTGAATGGACAGAAAAAGTAGAAATTTGAAATGTTTTTCTGTGGAACCCAAAAAAACTTACTCAAAGTGGGACAAAAATCAATGCAAACCTGATCTGACTGAGGGCTCTGAGCTCTCTGAGTGCTCCTCCTCTTCTTCCTCCTCTTCATCATCTACGCGGGGAGGAGGCCTGAGTCTCTCCAGGTCCAGGAGAGCATCGTTGAGCCTCCGAGCCACGTCTGCCCTCTCCCTGGCCAGCTGCTCACACTGGAGCCCCAGAGTCACCTGCACCTCCTCCAGCTCCGAGCGGGGCACGCACTTTCTCAGCTGCCCCTCAAGCTCTCCCACTCGCTCTTGGAGACGTCGGACCCGATCTCCATCTCCTCCTGCTTCTCCCTCTCTCCCTGATGTCCTGCTCTGTGCCAGGGCTGCCTCCAACTCAGACACTTTCTCACGGAGGCCCTTCACTGTTTCCGTCTCCTCTCCTTCGCCGTCTTTCTCCCCGTCTTGTTTTGTAGACTCCTTGCAATCCAGAGCAGCCTGGAGTTCTTCTACTTTCTCTGTCAGCTGTTTGATTGTGTCACTGTGCTGGCCGCTCTGACCCCCTGCCTCGCCCCGTCTCCTAGCTAGCTCCTCCTCCAGCTCTGTCACCCTCGCTCTCAGCTGCCGCGCCTCTTGGCTCGGACCACCGTCTTCTGTCCCACCACCTGCCGCAGCAGTACCCCCTTCACCACACTCCACAGAGAGCACCCCAAGGCGCATCTGCTCCCTCAGCTCCTCCAGCTCAGACAGAGAGGAGGCCAACTGCTCCTCCAGCATTCGCAGCTTCTCCTTCAGAGCCTCGGTAATCTCTGGATCTGCACCTCCTCCCTGAGACTTCTCATCACCCCTGCAGGACAAGACTAAGATGATCAATCTTTCAAGCACCCAGCTCAATGACACAGTGAATAAAACATGTCAAACATCATACAATAACCCCATCCTATCAATGCACATGGACTAGGGTCAAATGATAAAGCGGTTTAAAGGTATATTGTGATATGATAATTGATAGCCATCATACCATGTATGTAGCTTACTTACTGCATTGAATTCTACCTTTTTAATGTCATTAAAATATGAGAAAATATTTCTTATTCATATGAAGTTTCTTGTCTGACAGGATATTATGATTTGTTAGTTGATACGAACTCCACATCCTTAAGTATACAGAGCACCCTAATAATACAAATAAAAAATCCTTTACAATCAAGTTTTCAACCTAAATCTACACAGATATTAGCATCATCGCAAATGTATTGACATGTGTTTATCATTAATACTTTTTCTGTACCAGCACGGTGTACAAGTCAATTAAAAACTTGAGTGCCAAGGCCTCTTTTTCTTCCTACCATGATACCAAAAGAGGTAACGGGGATCATTTTTTATACATCCAGGTTTTTAATTCTGGTGTCATGAAAACCTTGGATCAATCCATTAATTAAATAATCAGTACAGCATTACACCAGGGTTCAAAACTGTAATAATGAAGTCTACATCTGCAACATATGAGAAGATAAATTCATAGTATGTATATTTGTCATTCCTAAGTGTATTGGATGAGTGACAAAGATGTTAGAAAGACAAGAAATATCATGCACTAGAGGTCAAGACACCATCAAATGTGTGATGTCCTGCTCAGCCTCCAGCATGCTGCAGGAAAACAGAAATGCTCAGCACTTTTAAAAACAGCCCCAAGCAGATAGTGCTGAGACTTTTGGAACAGATATTAGCAAAGGCATGCACATCTCAAAACAAAGGCCAGATCTAATATAGCAGAGTTTGAGTGAATGTGATCTGTGATGGCTACTTCAGTTTCCCAGTCATAAATGTGCCAGAACGTATGAATCAGTCAGTCTTACCGCTCCTCTGCTACGCTGGAGGCCTCGTCTGAAGCCTGGGCCTGAGAGAGACGCTCCTGAAGGGCTTCAAACTCCTTCCTCAGGGTCTCATACTGCACTAAGGGGACAAAGTCCGAGCTGGAGGTCTGCATGTCCGTGTCATCCTTCTCAAACATCTCCAGCATCTGTACATGGCAGAGAGGAAGTCATGGAGGTTATCGCCTTCATAAAATATTAACATCTGTGGTAACAGAATGAATATTAATGCTACGTGTAAGTGGTTGAGTACCGTCAACTGCAGGTCCTCAATACTAAACAGAGTAGCCAAGATATCTTAACATGTAATCCCTAAAATGAAATGTATGTATAAAACTGGTGGTGCTACCCTTTAATCAAAATGAGTACAAAATCACAACAGCACAAAAACTGCAGCGCTTCAACCAGAATGACCCAGTTAGCAAAGAATGTCTACAAAATGCCCTCATGTCTCCATCTGATGCTGCTCTATTTATACCTGTGTGAACACATGTGCCTCAGTGCATTAGTGCACCAGAGTGCAGCATCATAAAGTTTAAGTGGTCATGACTAACGCCTGAGTCAGAGGCATCAAGCCACTCTGGAACCAGACGCTTCATCCTCTGCCTGGGAACCATTTAATAATCACTTCACTATCAATTTATCCTCCCTCAAAGAGTCCTCCAACCATGTGTGAGCTCGTGCGTACTCGTGCAGTTGTACTCTCTCTGACCTCACCTGCACTTTGAGGGCTAGCTCAGAGTTTTGTGAGGTTAGTTCCTCTATTTGTTTGTGCAGCTCGGCAACAGTTCCTGGGTCTGCCGGGGCAGGAGAGGGGCGGGCTGAGTCCGCGTCCCCTTGAGAAGTGGCCTCATCCTGAGCAGGGGAGGCTCTGGAACGCTTGGAGAGCAGCTTCTCTAGAGGGAAAGTTCAAGGGCAACAACAACAAAAATAAATCTGTGCACCTCCTCCTTGATGGGGTGTAGACAAACAGGAAAGCCCATGTGGAATAGCAGAGACACACGAATGGAAGCACATCCATGCTCCCTGCCAGGGCGTGGGAAGTACATGCTCACATTTATGGCATACCTGGGAAGTCAAACATTTCATCCATGTCCTCAGAGTCACTGGCCCCAATACCATGACCTCCCTTTAGCTCCTCCAGCAGCTTGTCCCTCTCTGCCTCTGCCTCCTTCAGACGCTGCTTTAGCTGGGACAACTACAAATCAGAGCAAATGTAAAAACAGTGCTTACAACAAGCAATTCTTAGTCTTCACAAATGCATTGAAGTCTTTGTTACAGGTGCACACACATAAATCCAATAAATAGGTATTTTTTTGCATACGCGTGAATGAGAATGAGTGGGCAGTACCTCCTCCAAGGCAGAGAGGGCGCTCTGTTGCTGCTGCTCCAAGGCCTTGATCTTCTGCAGCAGACGGCCTCTCTCCAGACGCAGCCGTCGGATCTCCTCAAACACCTCCTCATCCTCCGCCTGACAGAGACAGCCACGAAAAAAAATGCATATGAAGGACAAACGGCAACAATTACTTCATGAAAATCAAGATTTGCAGTCCTGACCTGGGCCGGTTGTTGTGTTTCTGGCGGCTGGGGAGAAGGAGACTGGGACGGGGGCTCAGGGGACTGGGCAGGTGGAACAGGATTCCGGGGTTTAGGAGAGGGTGGCAAACCCTGGATCTTTGTAAATAGAAAACAGAATAAAGTGAATCTTTGTTAGACATCAAAGACATTATGCTTTTTAGTTCATCTCTTGAGAAGCAATTTTGTATTCCAGAGACATTACCAAACGAATTATTGTGAAACTGGCTTAAATATGGACACCTTTGAATCTTTAGCAGTACGATTTAGGTGACATGGGATAAGTGAGATGAGAAATATTTTTGTTTGTCCTCGTTGTACTTCCTCTCTTCTTAAATATATTTAAAGGGTAACTCCACCAATTTAACACACTGAAGTGTGTTTATAGGTCTTGGGAGTACTACTGCATATGTAAAAAAAAACGGCAGGTTAAAGCCTTTTGTGTCTCCAGGAGAAGCTGCATGTAATGATGAAGAATTGCCTCCAGTGAAGTCACTGAGTGGCTAAGATGCATTGTGGGTAATGTAGGTGTCATTTTTTGAAAAGGAGGAAGAGTGTATGGAATAAAGGAGGTGATATCTGTGGTTCTGCTGTTGATTTTTGTTTTTGTCTGTTCTGATTTCTTTTTAAACCATTATTATGAGTCCTACAGCGTAAGAGGACTGCTTTTCAAAACTTGGCACCTACTTTCCCAAAATGCAATTTAACTGGAGGCATTTTATCACAGTGCATTTGGAGCCACAAAAGGCTTCATACTACTTTTTTCACATATGCAGTAGTACTCCCCGAGACTTGTATACACACTTTAATCTGTAAAATTGGTGGCGTTACCCTTTAACAAAAAATTCTGACTCCAACCGGTCAAATGCCAATTGTTTGACATTGATTGAAAGAAAATGTGTTTCCCCATCCACTGAGATGCTTCTTACAGTACCTGGAGAGGAGAGCGAGGTGGCGGAGGAGCTTTCCGTTTGCGGGGGGTAGTGCCCCCTTGCACTGATGAAGCAGCTGAGGGGACTTGCGGGGGCTGTGCGAGGGTGGGAGAGGGGTTCACAGACAAGCAGAGGTCAAGCTCAACTTAAACGGGGCGAACAGAGGAATTTACGACAAGACAAAAGGTTTGGCAACAAAGGGGAACAAAAGCCAAGGAAAAGAGAGCAGCACGCAAAAACAATGACCTCATATTGGAAAACATGCACAATATGATCGGCCAGAGTGGGCCATGATCTCATCTGATGGTGGGGAGTGATCCAACACACACGCTATGTAACATTACCTCCTCGCCTGCGCCCTCAGGAGCTACGTAAGCAGAGGGAAAGAGACACACAGCAAGACACTTTAACCCCGCAAGCAACCAGGTTCAGCAAACTTTCAGCATATCAAAACTTTAATTTCCTCTCACTCTTTTGAACATGTCATTTATTACTAGTGGCGGTCATGTACCTTTCAGTAGATCCACCAAAATGCAATGCAATTACGGAATAAAAGCTACTGTGGTCGAGCATCATACGTGCACCAAATTCTCTCCTTCATCTCTTTTTCAAACCAGTCACACATCTGCTTTTCATATATCAGCAATGTCTTTGTTGGGAGATAAAAGTGGAGCAAGCCTTTCGTCTCTCACAATCACACCCAGCTGTCCTCCTGATCCACTTCCTCCTGTTACAGCTGTTTCCTGGGGGAGCAGAGGCACAGCCAGGATCGGGAGCAGCACAGAAGCCTCACTGGGTCTCACGATATGTTTCATGCTGCTGCCACGTGTTTCATCTTACACTGCCGATTCAATGATTCCACCTCATTTAACAAAACTAACTAGGCTCAATTCATGATAACATGATAATAAAAAAGTATGAAATGCCTCTCCACGTGAAAAAAGACTTCAGTCCTCGTACTGTACCTGGAGGTACTCCGTCCTGCAACATCTGCATGATGCGCTGGTTGCCCGTGGTTGCGCTGTAGTCGGTGGCCTTGTGTCCAAGGGCATCGATCAGCTGTGTGTTGGCCCCGCCTCTCAGGAGAGCTTCTACGGTCTCAACGCTGTCGCTCTCACATGCCAGCATCAATGCGGACCTGCAAATCCAAATAATGATCACAGAGTGCTTAAACCTCCAGAACTCTACACTTTCATTTTGGTCAAGGAATTTTTCTCTATTTGTAATGATGCAGCCAGAAAAAAGTTGGTCATTTCACCTTCTTAACCAGGGGATAATTCTCTAATCATCCTCTCTAAAAGAGACAGCCAAGGCCAAACTGCAAGCTGTTGCTCCCTGCTGGAGGTCTTGACCTGCCTCCTTCCAAATCTACCCCTCACACTGCAGACTTTCTTTGAGAATCCCTCCTGTTTCCTGACCCAAACAACCCCACTGCTGTGAGAATAATCCTAAAGAATGCTTTTTGGCTCTAGCTTAGCTAAGAAGGCTGTTTCATGCCCCAGTCTGCCTCAGCACCATTTTACACTCTCTATCCTCAGGCCTCGACAGCACCGGAGGGGGAGTAGAAAATCTCTCCATGTACCTTCCCTGGTTGTCTTGTATGTTTGCATTGGCACCTCGACCCAAGAGAAAGACACACAGATCCACTCTGCTCATCTGGGCTGCTAAAATCAAAGGTGTGGCCCCGTCCTGACAGAGGGACATTCATTTGTGATTATTCATCATGGTGCAACAGCACAAGTATTGTGATAATGTTGTCGAATGTACTGTACTGTGTAAATTAAGATAAAACTCTTCAACATACCCCATCTTGAATATCTAGATCGGCTTTAAAATCCCAAAGGGTCTCAGTGCAGGACAAGCAGCCACTGACCGCTGCAGGAAATGATCAGAATTATAGTCAATATCAGAGGTTTACATACAGTCAAACAGGTGTTTTACATCATGAAATGCAACTGATCTCTCAAAGCACTTTCAAATCTCACTTTCAAATCAAGCACAACAATGTGCAGTTTGGATGGTTTTTATTACAAGACACTGAGCCATCAACATGATTCTGAAGATGTTATTTTAAGGTAAAAACAAAAAAAGGTTCATAATGTTGCTTTAAGTTCAACATATTCGTGCCTTTAAGTCTCTTAACTTTTAATACTTCAAATATGTCAAATGGGACCCATCAGAGACATCGGCTGTATGCTAAGTAACTGTTACTGTGTGCTACCTGCGTGATGAAGCGCCGTCCTTCCAATGCTGTCGGTACAATCGACTGCTAATCTCTCCTGTCAGGAGAAAGATGGCAACAAACGACAGCAAAGAATAAACCATTTGTAAAACAATAATTCTATCCATATATTACGTTATTTGTTAGTTATTTTGGTAGTTTTACCTGTAAGAGTCTCTTTAAACACTCTGATTGGCTGTTTTTGGCTGCAAGGTGAAGGGCGCTGAAGCCTGGGATCATTTACAAGCAGACATGTATGAACAGTCCATCACACGCTTGACTCAGCAGCCTTGGCTTATAAGACAAAAACTTTTATTTGATAATAAAATAGCATACCAGCACCATCAGTGACGTTGAAGTCTGCTCCTTGAGCGATGATGGCCTCCAGACAGTCTAGCCGGCCTCGAGACGCACAGAGGTGGAACCTGGCATAAAGAAGAAGGACGATACAGTCTCACCAGTGATACGAGAAGAGGAATGAGAATCGGTTTGTACATAAAGAATGTGATTTTTTGAGTTTTCTTTTTCACCTGTTGAATTCATACTTGAAACAAACAGAGGGGAACATATCACCAGAGTGACTGCTAACTGCTGCTAAGTGTGGTTGCTGCTAGCTAGTTAGCTAAGTTAGCCGTGAAGCAAGCGGTCCGGACTGGGAGCTTGGGGACAAGGGTAGTGTTGATGTTTACATCACAAGTAAATGAGCTTTGGACCCATACGGTTCAGGCTAACTTCAGTAGACATCTCTGTAATAACATACATAGCCATCATAACGTCAGAATTGTTTTTTCTTTATATTTCGTTTGTAATTTTGCTATAACTGTTTTCAATTAAAATCCTTACATATCGCACTTTTAAGTTTTACAAGCAGGTAGGCAATAAAACGTTACCATTCATCATAACATGGATAAAGTGTGAAAAACTTGAATTCATAGTGGTATCAATTCGCTATAGCCCATTCAGCACCCACAGTAAACACCCAGTGCTATGTATTCAAAGGCAAAACTGCTTTGCTGAAGCACAATTACTACCTGAACTCCATCCAGTGACTAAGATAGATTTTTAAAAAATGAGGTCCCCGACTTACGCCGACTTGCCCTCAGCATCCAGTTTGGTGGGACAGAGGCCCTTTTTGACGATGAGAGCTGAGACTTTGTCGGGTTCATTCTGTTCCACAGCCTGCAGGAGCCTCTCATCACTCTTACTCCAGTCCTGACTCTGAAGGGGGGCAAAGCAAAAGAACTGGTCACCACCCTGAACTGCCCCTTTGGAAATTGACACCACACTGCATATCTCATAACAACACATAACAAGACTGGGCCGCAGTCAAAATAAATATAATAGAATTAGGATGTGTTATGATTATCATATATAACATATGCGATACTAGTTTTACAAGATTCGATAAACTATTTTTTTCGCACATAAGTATGAAAAAAGAGGGATGCATTAATTTACATTCCTTTACATGTGATTAGAGGATAAAGAGAGAGGATACATACTGGCAGCGGCAGCAGGCTGAAACAACAGAGCTGCTTCACCAGGCTAAAAACAGGCTGCTGAGGATCCATAAATGCTAGCAGGTCATTACACACACATTAACACAGCTGCAGAGTACCGAGCCACCACTGTAAGTCAGGCAATAACGCACATTAACATAAAGAAACTGCAGAGAACTATGACCAGATCCCCTTTAGAGGTCACAGCAACGTCATAGTAGAGATCTACATACCAGAGAATATATGCTATCCTCAAAATCACACCTCCAATGACACCGACAAGCTTGCCACACGAAAACTCTGACATGCACACACTGTCATTGCTTTTTGTTTGCCGGTGCAGTGCTCCCTGTCCGCATCCAAAAACGCCATCCTATCATCCTGCTTCAGCTGCTAGCAGGGACACACTCAGCTGCACCTCACACACTGCCACCGCCTTCCCTTTCTCACTGTCCTCCTTTCTCTAACCTAATAATTTCTCTGTAGTAGACTTCCTCCTTCACTCGAGTAGTTTTTTTTTGGTCAGGTCCTGCACGGTACCCCCCTGGCAGCGTCATCCTGTAGCTCTGTTTCTCCGCAGTTACAGAGCAGGGCCCGGGTGATGTGAGGACTCAGCAAAATGGGCAGAAACAGAGCTGGCTTCTGCTCTGCGGGTTCGGATGTTCATTTACGGGACAGGAGGGACGTAACGAGGCACATAAATAAGCTGAAATCTAACACAACCTCAGATTTGCTTATGTATGTGGGAAACCCTGGGAGATGTATGCATGCAGGATATTTATAAAACCGTCTATCTTACCTTTAATCTTATCTTCAGTTTAATATCTGACAGAAGACAGATGGTCATCCTTGTCATCATTGTGATGACAGAGAGGTAGATGGACAGTAA
The DNA here is from genome assembly GCF_900880675.1 of Sparus aurata. NCBI lineage: Eukaryota > Metazoa > Chordata > Actinopteri > Spariformes > Sparidae > Sparus > Sparus aurata. The sequence continues at coordinate 13,725,759 of NC_044197.1, forward strand.
TAGACTGTAATGCTGCTAAAAGCATCCATCAGGATCCAGATGTTCACACCACATTGTAAAAGCCCAGTGGTTGCCACTTCACGTGCTTGTACCGGTGGCCCAGGTCACTGGCACCAGTATGTACATAAACTATTAGCTACATGGAGTAGGCAAAAAGGTCATTTCTTAAAAATGCTGCACTTTTCGGGAACAGGGCTAACCCCCCACTTACATAGCCCTTGAGAGCAGCATCGGGGTGACAGCAGGGGAGTGGGGATTCATTGAATGTGTGTGTGTGTGTGTGCATGTAGGTGTGAATAATTGAAGGCTACCTGAGATCTCTGGTTATAGAAGCAGTCTGCAGACAGCCCTGCTCTCCTGCTGCTGCTGCTGCTGCTCAGTGACACTGAATCCCACTGCCCCCCAGACACACACACACAAACACACACAAGGAGCCACCTGGGATCTTTATAAATGGCCTCTTAATGTAGAGCAGCCTAACGTTGTAATAGTAGGTTAAAACACAGCTTGCACAGCCCGTGTCTCTAAATAACTTGCAGGAATAGCAAACAGGTAACTGTAAAGCTCCAGGTGGCTCTTACCTCATTCTTTTTAAACTTTGCCTTCAGACTCTTCATGGTGTTTTGATGGCCTTTGTCTCAACGGGAACACTGCAATGAAACTTGAGTGTTATTGTGAGTCACTTAACAGAGTTTTCTTTCATTACCCATGATTCATCAGGAAAATTGGCAACATGTGGGTGTACCAAAACATCAAGGGACTTCATACATACATGCAGACTGTAGGCTAACCTGGCTAACATAAACCCAGAAGCAGTTAATATACACATCTATACAGTGAGCATGCAGCTTACCTGTGGAGTACAGTCCAGCTCCAGGTGAGTCTCTTCTCTGCCCCATCAGCTGCTCACATAACGCTGAAGTCATTGCAGCTTGGCAGACAGCAGGAATGCACCCGCCCTCATCGTAAATCAACCAATCAGCAATGCGCAAAACGCCGGATCGGCGTTTGATTGGCGATGATGGATGATATGTCGTGTCAGTCGCTGCCCGGACAACGTGGGCCACTTTTGCGGACGTGGGCAAAGTTAAAGAGCTGTCATCTTGTGGACGGCTTGTCTTTTTGTCGGCAGCACGACTAGCTTACAACCACAACTTAACATGATGGGGTTGTTGGGAAAGTTCCTCATTTTGGACGTCTGAGCCAATCACCGAAAGTAAAGTGAATTCAGCCAATGACGAAGCTTGAAGAGCTGAACCCGGAAGTAAACACTATTACTGTGATAAAGGAGCAAGGTGAGCGAGAAATACAAAAACAGCTAAGTGTGGAGCTAGCTTAAATGTTGCCCTTCTATTTTTTGGTGCTAATGTGCTTATATACTGCATTAAACTTATATTTTACTGAGACCATAACATTAACTCACTCTGTGTTTTGTTTTTTTTATAAATATGCATCTAAACAGCCCAGTTTCTTCTCACTAATGCACACTAATTAAGCTATTGTTTTTATTCTCGTAAACCAAGAAGTTAAGAAAGACCTCCCTCGTTGTTGTTTATGAATTATACATGCAATGCACACCATCCACCAAATGAGGGCAGTAAATGCAAGGCAGAGGACACTGGAAATCAATTACTCCGTCAGTTTAAGTCTGTGAATCCTCTTTTCCAGCCTTTAAAAGACTCATGATGGTATTTAGATTATATCCATGGTTTTGACAGAGAGCCTTTGTTTGGTGTATGTCAAGTTGCACATGACTGTCTACAGCCATCGGTGCTCGACAACATGTTTGTGTAACTCCCTAGATTTCTAAACGAGGCCGTTGAATTGAGGAAAAAAAAAAAAGAGAAGCAACTGAAGGCGTGAAGTTCAGAGAAAATGTCACATCCATATTTAGCCCTTTATAATTAGGGAGTCTTATTAATTCTCCGAATGATTTCACAACGCCTTGTTGTTTGTGTTCGATTCAATTAAATCTTTGGCTCCCGTGCAGTGGTGTTTACTATGCATGAAGAAACACAATGACTTTATACATGTCTGCCTACCTGTCTGTCTGCCTGTATGTCTGTCTGTCTGTCTGTTTGAGATTATCTCTCACTGCGAGAGACCCCGATTTTCCATTTCTGTTTTCCTCTCCCCTGTGCTCCCCATGTGTCGAGTGTGACAGCTTGCCTGTCTCTGATTTTCCATCTCTTGCTCACTTTCAATCTTTTCTTCCGCACAGGTCTGGCTCTCAGCCCGGCCAGGATGGAAACAAAAATTAAATGTATGCTCAATATGTTATACTGGGTTGTAGAGGAGGTGTTAAGACTTTTGCAGATGAAAAAGGGGGAAGTATGGCTGAGGAGGGGAAGGAAGATGATTGGTGCGTGCAAAGATGTGACAAGGGATAAAAATGCAAAGGTAGGAAAGAATGGCAGAGAAAGGAGGAGGATGGGGAGCACAGGAAAGGTACTGAGTCCCTGAAGAACCAAAGGAGGCATTCTTTAAGATGTGAGGAAGAAGTATTTATCCCAACAAACTGTGAAAAAAATACATTCTATTCTATCCTATCAACTTATTAAATGACTGGACCTCTTTCCCAGAAGGTGAGAACTTTAGCTTAACATATTGATCTTGTTCCCACAGGATGATGACTGGTTCTCACAACATATGTATACGATTTTGTTGTTCCCAGAATCTTGTTCTGTTAGCTATTTAAAACCAATCATTTTGGGTGGACTAGTGCAGAAAACAGGAGACGCAAAACAGATCATCAGCCCTTGAGAACTCCTTTCCCACTGAGATGAATTTGACGGGCGCCTGTATCGGCTGATGTCATGAAATTGATCCAGCCTTTAAGTTTACGGCTTAACCTCCATAACTGATTTCCACTGGACTGCAGGGACCTGTGAGATGTTTCCTATGACACAACCTCAGTGACTTCAGATGTCCCTCACAAACAGTTTGGGACTTCCTTATGATCCCCATGACCCTCCTTTAGGTCTGAAACCGGTGCTAAGTGAACACTGGAGCAGAGGCAGGCAGGAAGAGAAGGATATTAAGGTCTTCGTGGGATGATGGTTGTGGGGGGTGGATTCTAGCTGGATGACCTCATCCAGTCTCCCGCCCCTGGGAGAACGTGAGCTCACGAGCCTCGTAAAGAAAGAGGCATTTGTGGTCTTTTCACAGACTCAGATGGCCTTGCTCAGTGTAGCACACAATCCAATTTAGCAGCTTTGGCCCTGGGTAATGGGACATCTGTGAGAGGATGAAACACGTTCTGACGAGAGGATGAAACAAAGGGAACAAAACCTCACTTTTCAATCAGAGCGGACAGGCGTCAGCGCCTCTGTCATCTTGTTTTTTCGTGATACGGAGTGTTTTTGTGTCTGCACTTCAGTCTGAACTTCACTACACCACTGTTCATGTCTCCCAGAGGATGATGGGATTCCTCTTTTTCCTCAAAAACACCTTTTATGAGAAACCAGACAGAACAGTTTTGTTCACCCTTCAGGCTTTTAGTCATACTTTCTTCTGGGGAGGGAAAACAGAACAAAAACCTGCAAAATAGTCTTCAGAAACCTCCAGTGAAGCTAAAACAGGAAAAATTCTCCAGTGATGTCACGCGAATTATAAATAATGCACATCTTTCGGAGCACAGTCGTGCGAGCTGAATTTCTTGTTTTCTTTTTTTTCTCCCCCCCTTCCAGTTTCTGCTTCTTCATTTGTTTCCCCCCACACACACATGCAGCTGTAGTGGTTCTGATAGAGGATGCGTCTCTTGTTGCAGCCGGTGTGATGTGCAGACATTTCAATGAATGAACGGTCGGCTGACTGCGAAAGGGGAATAGCAGGAGGATATTCCTGTGGGACCGAAGCGCCTCCCCTTTAATCGCTCGGTTGAGTTTGTCTCGGAGCTGTAGTCGCTTCACTCGCACGTTTGCAGTCAGTCGTCAGAGGAACTCAGTGCTGCTGTTTTGTTCCAGAAAAGCGGCTCTGCCTTTTCTTCTCGTTCTTTTGGGGAATTAAAAAAGAAAGACGCGCAAAGTGGAAGGTTTTGTCGCTTCTTTGTGCCGTTTTTATTGCGACCGAGATGAAGAAACGCGGAATAAAGCATCCAAAGTGGCTGAAGGACTGAATAGGGTCGGTAAGTGGCTGTGCGTTGGCTGCGCTCACTGCTGTTTAAACCCAGTGTTGGTTTGACTGGAAGTTCAAGAAAACGAGCTTATTTTTTCATTTCATGACAGCTAAGTTATGAAATGAAGGAAAAAATAAGATGTTTAAATTTAACACAACTTTGATTGCTCCTTGCTTTGATAGTCTCTTTCTATGTCTTTCCCATTTTTTATCAGCATGTTAACGTCGCGATTTTATGGCAGGGGTGTGAAATGTGATTGCAGCCTTTGGGCAAAGTCCAGATGCCAGACGTTATTGCTCCCTGCGTAAAACAAAAGGAGTGCGTAAAAGCCCAGCTGTTGGTGTACTTTAATGCCACAGGAGTGCGTGTAAACGCGCACTGATTGTGGGTCTGTGATCAGGAGAAAGTTGTCCAGTGCAAATGTTGTTGTTATTATTAAGAGGATCAGGACTGGGTTTTATTTTTGCAACAGAAAAATACTTTTTTAAAAATATTTTTCGTTCGGTCAGGAGAAACGCACAAATCCAATCCCTAGCTGACACAATCTCATCAGAAATAAGGTCAAGAAATAACCCCTGTGTCTGTCCCTGTCTGCCCCCTGCAGCCTCCTGCTCTCACTCCACCACACGGCCGCCACGTTTGGAAGCAGAGCTGCGATGGCCAAGTGGCTGAAGGACTACCTGAGCTTTGGCAGCAGGAAGGTGCCTCCACAGCCGCCCACACCAGACTACACAGAGAGCGAGATCCTCAAAGCCTACCGGCTGCAGAGGGACCTAGACTTCGAGGATCCCTATGAGGATTCAGAAAACAGATCTAGGGGCGAGTCCGGGACTTCTGACCCTGCCACACCTGTGTTCGGGTCTCCCATGAAGACGGCCAGCGTGGACGTGAAATCTCCCAAACACAGACTGATCAAAGTGGACTCCCAGGAGCTGGGGCGCACCAAGATCCTGCTCAGTGCCATCTCTATAGAGGACCAGCAAGAGCCTGTAAGAGTTTCTCTTTGTCTGTTGGTGCGCAGAACAAAAAGCAGGTGGTGACACATTCGGTTATTTATGTGGTTCCTGGCTTGTGAAGTGGAAGAAGAAGGGATGAAGGGAAGGCAAAGTAAGTGGTGAAGGATGAAAAAAAAAAAACACTTCCCTCTCCCATCCCAGTTCATGACAGCTTTATTGATCAGACTTCATAAGCAAGCAACTGGTAATGTGTGTCACAAATGCGCATTGTTTGCATGAATCACATTACATCCCATGCGCCACATAAATTCCCTTTCCCCGAGCTGGAGGAAAGAATTATTGATGGTTTGAGCGGACCGTTGAGCCTGAGAGGGTCACAGTCCCTCGAGTTTATGTCCTTCCATAAATAATAAATGCGGTTTGGTTTTGCAAGCTGAGAGAGACCCCCGCATGAGCACATGTTGGGGGACGTATACAGTACGCCGTATGGTGATAAGCCGAGGGCCACAGGGAGGTATAATTCATAGTGTTGTGCTGTTTGTGTCATCAGAGCCGCAGTGCTTTCCTGTCTGTGTAGTGTGCATGTTGTACCGCGAAGAGAAAAGGCAAACAGATGTTGAGAGAGAGCGACTGGAGCAGGAGCAGAGTTTTTTTTTTTTTCACAAGGAGCTGGTCTTAACATTAATTCAGGTCACATATGCTGAGTAAGTTGAGGAGTATTTCAGGGTTTTTCAGCTCTGCAGTTAAAATCCATGACTCCGCTCATGGAAAATGCCACAAGTGCAAAAAAGTCCTGAAGTGGATTGAAGTAATGGTCTCAACTCAAGTCGATAGCTTGCCCCCTCTCTTCCCCGCTCTCTCCTCTCCCGCTCTCATTAATTTCCCAGGGCCTGTGGGAACAGCCGCACTCTAATTAACATTGCAGATTCCCGTGCATCGATAGGTAACCTGTTACTGAGTCAACACGGGATTAGGGTGTGATTTTTGTGAGGGCATGTGCATGTCGAGCAGGAATTTGGGAAGCGACAGCAATTTCCTTTGTCAGATAGAGAGAGAGGGGAAGAGAGCACTTTCCCAAAGGGTGTATGTATCTGCGTGTGCGTTTGTGTACATGTTGTTGTGTGTGTTGTTGTGTGCGACCATATGGCTGCCTTTGTAGCTGTCAGAGTGCCAGATGACCACTGTTTTCCTCCTGTGCTTGCATGAAAGAACAAATGCTCCCGACCGGCCGACCTTCTCCCTCTTTACTCTCTCCAGCCAAAAAACAAATTATCTTGAGACAGGATGATTTGTGGCTTTTACTAGAAACAAAGATACACTACAGTTCCTTAAAGGGTTTTAAGAGGGAACTATGTTGCATAGCTGCTGAATATACATAGCTCTGGTGTGGCATCGCACATACTAAAGGTGCAAATTAGTGTCTTGATGATACTCCGGAAGTGTTTCGTCGGCAGCCAAACACATATTTAAGGTGCCAGTCAGTGAAGATGTGAGTGCTTTTTGAGAGCGTTGCGCTCTCCATCTCAGGTCTTGATGAGACATTGTCTGTGCAACACGCCTTCTTTTGAGCATTTAAACATGTATTACTGACTGAATTCTCCTAATTACTGGAGCACATTCAGATCCTAGGATGTTAAAATTCAAGTGTGTCATTTAAAAAAATGTGATGTGGGGCTTTTACAAAATGCTGGATGGAAACCCAAACTCAATATTGCCTTTGATTTAAATGTCAACTCTTTTAGCTCTAAAGCTGCAACATTTAATCGATGAAGTTTTTTGATGATAGTTGTCAACTATTTCATTAACAGCCCACCATTTTGATAGTCGATCAAATGGTTTGAGTCATTTTTTTTAAAGCAACATTATGCAGAAATTGGCATTTTGTGCGATTTGGTGCCCCCCCAGTTTCTGAGTGTCACACAACTGTTGTAAACACAAATCCCAGGTTTGTAACAGTTGCCAGACTTAATGTAGGTGCTGACTACAAACAAAACTTATTACATCATCATGTTGTGTGTTGACAACTTGTATGTTGAAGTAAATGTATGTAACACTGTGATTTTACCCTCTCACTGAAGTTACACAGTGCAGAAACAAGTGATGGGAGGGGCGGAGTGGCTGAGAGAGACACATCATTCACCTTGTTACAAGACACTGTACCATCAACATGATATTGAAGCTGTTATTTTAGCGTAAAAAAGTGACAATGTTGCTTTAAGAAAGCAAAAGTGAAAAACTCTCTGATTCCATCTTCTTGAATGTGAATAATTTCTTCTTTTGGTTGAGGACAAAACAAGACATTTGCGGACATCGTTTTGTACTTTGGGAAACACTGATGGACGTTTTTCACTGTTTTCTGACATTTTATAGACCAAACAACTTATCCATTGATTGAGATCATAATCAACAGATTAATCAACAGTGGAAATGATATTTATTTGCAGCCCTATTATGAACGTGTGCCTGCAAGGGTCAAACATCTTAAAATTGGTTTGTATTCAGATATAAATCAAAAAATGCTGCTGACATTTCCCTCCAGCAGGCACAAGTTAATGTTCTGTCACAAAACTCAGTTTTTCTTCATAAGTAAGTGTGTGTCTTGTCCTTTAGGTGGTGCCGTCTGCTCCGTTGGCGGGCGACACAGATTATTCGGACCCATTCGATGCTCGCTTGGACCACAGGCCGGAACCAGATCTCGGACCTGTTCCCTGCGAGAACAATGGCTACATGGAGCCGTATGAAGCCCAGAGGGTCATAACAGGTCAGTGGACTTACACTGATCATCAGTCAGTATCTTATCAGTATTACAGTGTTTCACTGAGCCACATTGTTACCATATAGACATGGTCCCTTTTCCTTTTACTGCTTTGTTTTTGTGTAAAAGTTTTTCATTCTTATCATTTTATCAAACCCACACATCCACACAAGTAATGAATCAGAATTGCCCTTGTGGTATGAGGGTAAATTGACAACCTGAAGGGTGAAAGTCAGACCTCTCACCTGACGTACAATCACATTAAGGAATTTTATTGCATTTCATCCTCACCAAATCATGAATAAAATATGTAGTAATATCATCATGGATATACTGTAAAACTCTGTCAGCAATTTCTTTGATGAACACCTTTAAGAAGATCAATGGCCATATTATTCTTTATTACCTCAGTATGTCATTGTTACCATATTTTCCGGTTCTTTGTTCTAAAAACACTGCCGTTAAAGGCAGCTTTGCACAGTAATTCCAGTGTAATGACTCCCATTTGTTAGTAGACGGTGTTACAGTGGAGTGTTGTAACCTTCCACTCCACTGTTTTTTCATCATCATCATCACTGGCTGAGGCTGCTCTCAGCCTTGTGAAACGTCCCTCATTCAGACATGTCTATCCAGTCTCAGACCTCCCTTGTCCCTCATGATTTTCTCCCACATCATCTAGCCACACATCTATCGTTTTCCATTTGTCGCTCCTCCTATAACATCTCTGTCTGCCCCTCTCTCCCTGCTCTGTCCCAGTCATTTAGTGTAAAAGCTCTCCCCTCCTCCTCCCCCTCCTCCTTCTCCTCCTCCTCTCCCTCCATTTCTCTATCTCTCTTCATCTGGAGGGCTCTCTCTGGCCCAGAGGGGAGTCTGGCTGTCTCTCTAATCTGTCCTTTAGTGAATTTTATGTCCTGTGCTCTCTCTGTCATCACTTGTTCTGCCTTTTTGGTGGTCAAACGAAGTTCCTAATGTGGAGCGTCCCTTCCTAGCAAACCTTCAGGAAATCTGAAGCGAGATGAAGCCATCAGAGACATTCGATGTGCAGCAGTCATGGCAAAGCATTGTCACAGCTCTTTCATTGACTTTGAATTGCGCCTGTCACTCCAGGGCTGTTTGTCTGCCTGCTTTTGTCTGTCTGTGTCTTAGTCTGCTCATTAAAAAACAATGCAGAGCAGCAAATGGCAGATGTGAGATCGGAATAGAAATTATCTCTCACAAAGACTGGTCCTGAAAAGACACCTGTGTGCTTTTTGGACAGTGCTTACAACGTAATAAACTGTTTTTTTGTTTCCCTGCTCCGACATGCATCTGTACACCTAAACGTTCCCTGTCGTCCTACACCTCAATCTTCAATCTCTGTCACCTTTCCTTCAAATTGCTATTCCCCCCCCCCCCCCCCCCCCCCCCCGCCTGTTTTCCACCATCAAGCTTCCTATGAATTCTTATTTTATTTCCTACGTGCCTGTTTTTATTTCCCTGCCTTAATCTTCTCCATCTCCGGGCTGCCAGTGACACTGCGGGTTCCAGCACAGGTAGAGCAGCATTCAGCCCCGCTGTGCTTCTGTCTCAATGACTTAACATCAAACGATGACAGAACTCCCCCCCATTCCCCTCCCTCCCTCGTCCTCCTCTCCCATCACCCTTCCTCGCAGCTTCCTTTTCCTCTTCCTTCTCCTCCTGGTCCTCTTTCCCTCTTCCCTCGCCTTGCTCCTCCTCTCTCCATTTCCCCTCCACCCTCTTCTTCATAACCTCAGGGCCTTTCCCCAGGGCCTCCGCTCAGTCGCCATGGTGACTAAAGGGCCGCCCAATAGCGGTGTCTTGTCGTGTGAAGGTTAAAGTTTTGCTCTGCCTTTCAGCAGCGAACCCTTCCATTTATTCCTGTTCCCTTCTCACATGGATGCACCTCCTTTGCATGGCTGCCGGCTGTGTGCAGAAAAGATACCTACTCCTTCATTTTTTCCCCCCTCTTCTCCTGTGCCACCTCTTTTTCTTTAAAAGGTACATTTTTGAGGTCAACATATCAAAGCACCATCGCTGATTGCAGCTGCCGCTGCAGCTTAGGGGATCCTATTGATGCATTCAGAAATCAGATTTCATCCTCCTGCTTGCATCAATAATCTCCAATCCTTTTATCTCATGGCCATATTTGACTCCTTATAATAGTTGCAGGTGCTGAGAAACATTCCTTGGCTGGAACCCACTGAGAAATTGATGAAAACATTAACATGGGAACATGGATGCTGTTGTGAGCCGTACTAGATTGCTGCTGGGGTTTCAGGATGGACAAGAGCAGCAGGGGGGTGGCGCTGGTTTTTTTTTCTACAGTGTTGCTACTCAGCATCTAGCCCAAGGCCTCGTTAAGCCCCCCTATATGAGATTCTGAGCCCACGGCAAGCTGTGCAAACATCATTTGTCTCTCTCCTCTAATTCTAGTCATGTCAGAGCTCAACAGGCGTTTTGATTTACTTTGTAGAACAGAATAATATTGGTGCTGTGCTCAGGGGAACCTCATCGCTTCAGGCAAATATTATTTCTTAACGTTGCTTGTTTTTTTTTTCTTATGACACATCCCCCCCCAAAAATCTAGAGCATGTGTGTTTGTCAAATCATGAAGTTGTGTTGTTTTGCATATGCGTCAACAGAGCTCCAGCGTGGCCCAGGAGGAGGACGGCTGCGGGGCGGGGTGCAGCTCTACGACACCCCCTACGAAGAGGAGCGAGGCCAGCGCCTGGGACTGGTGTACGGAGAACCTCAGGAGGAGGGCAAGGAGAGCAGCAGGCTGCCGCAGGACGACGAGAGGCCGGCCGATGAGTACGACCAACCCTGGGAATGGAAAAAGGATAACATCTCCAAAGCTTTTGCAGGTAACCAGAAAATAATGACAGTATTCTATTAATCATACAGGCTGTATGATTGGCAGTGAGCTCTTCCGATACCTGTTTTGGATGGATTCTTCCCGATAGACACGGAGCAGAGCAGAGAAAGGGAAAGTAGGCGAAAACATTATAGCCAAGGGTTATGAATTTGAGCATCTCCTTTGAGGATAAGGATCCGTTGTCTGAACCAAAGCAGTGAACTCTTTATTCCTCTCACACAGCTGTACAAATCTATGATTGCAACACATGACAGGCAGATTTCTTCTGTTTTTACCAGAGTCCTGGATGTCCCAGTATACACTGCGTAGCTGCTAATAAAAGCTGAACTTCACTCAGTCATTTCAGTCATAGCTAACAACTTGTTATTTTTGTTAGTTATTTAATGGTCAGTGATGTATTAGGAACATGTCATTGACGTTTCTGTCAAAATAGGTTACAAGACTGTTTGTGTACACTGTAAATTATAGTTCTCAGAAAAAACAATACATTGGGCTTAAACAATCGGAATCAGCCCAGAAAATTGCAATTAATAAAACTCTAGAAAATCTGAAAACCCCAGTCAAGGTTAAGGCAAAGGAGTTGCAGGAATTCTTCTTTGTTCATGTTTAAAATGCTTATTTTGCATATAAATTCGTTCAACTCTCCTTATGCTTCCTTTCCTTATCAGTCAATACTTGCTTTGCCAGAATGTCATATTTTTGGCAACAACTGAGGTCGTGGCATCACGTTTGACTCACCAGTGCGCCCTGAAAAAGCAGAACACCCAGTTTAAAGTCCAAACATTGGCAGACATCCATTGTATGGTGGTGCCTTTGAGTGAAATGATGAATCACATCTCCTGGAGCTCCGGGAGCTTCTGGGTTTCCAGCAAAATCCAAAAGGCGTCTCCCAAAATATGCCTTTTTTTTGTCAGAAAGGGAATCATTCAGTAGAATTAGTGAGGATGGTTAAAACCTGGCTCCAAAAGAGCTGTTTGTAAAGGTCACAAAGAGAGCCATGCTGCTGACACGACATGGTGAAATACTCATCTAACTGTCCTGACCTTTAGTGTCGTGTCTGCCCCCCCACCCCATCTCCGAAAGCCTTACTGCAGGATATGGAGAGTGCTGTGACCTTCATTGTCTCAGCTCGAATGACACATATCTTTCTGTCTCTCTCCATTTTTTATTTTTTTTTACCACTTTTCAACTCCTTCTGGTGACTATTGATTTCTTTCTTCCCTCTCTCTCGCACATATGTCAAGCCACAGTTACCACAGCCTCCGAGATGATCATTAGAGTTGACAGAGACGTCTTGTGTGTTTATATTCGCGAGAGACATACGGTAGACGCCATAAGGAGAAGCTTAGCCGGGGGAACAAACAGAGAGGGAGCAAGGTTAATTTTCTTCCTTAATCATAACATCACGTGCAGTATGTTTTCAGAAATAATTGGCTCAGTGCATGATTTTTACTTGTCTGACAGTGCATGTCACATCCCATCCCATTATGTTCCATCTACTCAATATAACTGGAAGGAGAGAGCGAATAAGTGGTAAGAGAAACAGAGAGGAGAGAAACACAGGCAGACTGATGGGTCATTTAGGAGTGGATCAGTGTAAGGCATGCCGGGCCAACTCCACTTAATTGAGCTGCATCTCAAAGTCACCAAGGTCAAGGTGATGGAATAATAAATCAACCTTGCCTCGTGTGCACTCTCCTCCGTTCCCGCTCTCCTCCCTTTTTCCCATCCTGTGTGTGCCTCCCCCCCCTCCTCTCAGTTAATTACATGCCTACATGTGCATGATTGATCCGGTGCTAATAAGAGAGTCATGGTCAGCACACCGCACACTCATAGATATATCCATTAACACCGTGTTCATGCTCAAATCACATTAACCAGAGCGGCAGCAAAGAGACACCATAACTTATTCGAGAGTGGGGTTGATTTCAAAAGGAGGTGCGCGACAGTTAATTTAAAAAAAGCCAATCTCACCTCTCACCTACTTAGCGCTCATTCCTGCTCTATCCGTCGCTTTCCTCCGCTCTTTGTGCCACATACTCGTGCAGAGTAGCGCTTACAGCACCATTAGAGGGGAGCGGTGGAGGAAAACGCTTGTGCGGCTCGAGTTGTCTGACCCCTTGTTTTTTCCATTTGGAGTCAGCACTCTGAGCTGGCGTGCTGTCCGTCTGAGCAGACCAAAGCAGTGATGTGTAAACACACAAACAGTATTTTCCATTCTCACATTTAATCCATATTCCCAGACCCACTCAGCGTTGCTAGGCACGGGCCAAATGTGAGGAAGGGGAGGAGAGGCGGGAAGGACAAGGATGGGGCAGAGAAAGATGGTAGAGATGGACAGAGAGAGAGAGAGAGAGAAAATGGATAGAAAGGCTGTAGAGAAAGCAAGCTGGACAGGCACTCCCAAGGTTATGGTATGTTTGGTGGCAGCTCAATGGATGTTTTCTGGAGGCCTGGTGCTTCAGAGGGGAGGGGCGTTGAGGAGAATTAATGGTCGGGGTCTGTGGCGAGGTGAGGCAGAGGGAGAGAAGGGGAGGGGGGAGTCAGGGCCATTGTGGCGGGGTGCAATCAGTCATCTGCGAACACAGCCTCACACTCTCACACATATATACACCAGCGCGGCAGCGGTGACAGGGCAGCCCCCGCAGCCCTCCCCTTCCCTGTGGATGTGACACACTCACTCAGATAACCCACTACAGGGGGGCAGAGGGGGCATCGCAATCTGCCGGCAGCCCCTCATCATCGCCTTCAAACAGGCGCATGCACACGCACACATGTGTGGATTCTCGACTAGGTTTTCCAGCTCTGATTATCAGGCTCCTAATTCAAGGGTGAGAAGAGGTTGAGTGCGTGTTGGCACAAACGAGCGTGGGTGTGCGGGAGGGGCTGGTCGGGTGGATTGCTGTTGCATATTGAGTGTGGATTTGCGGGCGCTTCATTCATGCAAAATCTCTCCCTAATTATGACTTTCACAGCTCCACGCTTAAATGTAATCGAATGGTATCAAAAATAAGCCTGCCTCCGAATCATTGTATTTATTTTGCATTGGATTTGTAGTCCAGCCGTGTGAGGGTGAGTGTGGCGGGGCCTGAGGAGTCGGACGTGACAGGACCCTTTAAGTTCGGTGGGGTTTAATTACAACGTTAGAAAGCTGTCACCTGTCACCACCGTCCAGCTCAAATTACTGCGGCCATTAATTTCTGGGAGTCAATAGACAGTTCGGCAGTGAGATATTGTCCCCGCAGCCATTCAGCTCTAATTAGTGAGCTAATGAAAGGCGCAATCTCATTTTCTCTGTGATGGCCCCACCTAATGAACAGAATAATGAGTGCTTCAGGTGTTTCGTGTTTATACGTTTTATAGTCCAGCTTTGGGCCATTTGTTGCAGATGATGGCCGTCTAAAGGTGGATGAGTGGGCACATCATGATGAGAGAGCCGCAAATCAGCTGGAAATCTTGATGGGGAAGGTGAATGAATAACACTGCCGTCCCTAGCAATTACTATTATGGTGCCATTGAGCAAAAGCACTTATCGTCCACTTGTTCGAGTGCAGCTGCTCATTAGGCCACAGCAGGAGACAGGGTGCTGTGGAAGGAAGCTCCCGAATAGATTAATGCTGGCACCAAAGGGTGGACAATTTTTTTTTGTAAGTCTTTGCAGAACGAGAGGACATTTAACGGGCTCTGTGGAACTTGTGGTTGTGCTCATTAGATTGTGGTTTGGCAGACTCCATTTCTAAACTAATGTAGGCTACTGTTGAGGCGCTGAGATGAGGCACATAAAGTGACATCCTTTGGGCTGTCGGGGAAAGTCAGTCCTTCACAAATAGATCCTCAGTCAAGCAGCATTGAACAACCGCAACAAAATTGTCCACAGGCTTGTATAGGCAACCAAGAGAGACGGGGAAGGTCTCATTCCTCATATAACGTTACAATCTGCTCACATTTGGCCAATAAAAAAAGGCGATCAATACATGGAAACTGCTAAAGATTGTTATTGGAGCCCCCCTGAAGTCTTGTTATCGTTTACCTCATTCTGACTTTGAGTGAATTGCCCTGACAACTGTTGAGTTAAGTGTCATGAAATGTGCCCCCCCCCCCCGAGCTGTAATAACGTTGTCAGTCCCTTCACTAGTTTGAATGTGTCCAACACTTTGATTTCTGACCAGATACCAGCAAAACTAACATTCCATCTGCTGTACTGGCAAATGTTAAGATGCAGAACATGTTAATCTTGATCTGATGCACATTGGCATGTTTGTATTGTCACTGTACATTGTTAGCATGCTGATGTAAGTTTGTAGCTCAGAGTACTGCCATTCCTCAGGCCTTCCATATCATTAGACTGATTCATCCATTCTTGTGTAAATAGCTCTGTAATCTGGATGCTGAAGGCCGCTTGAAAGTATTAATGACAACAGAAGCAAAACTTTAGCAACGCTTGCCTTGACAGATGGTCAGCAAGCATACTTGATTTGTCCGGTTGTCTAGATACACGTTTCCTGACAACAGCTATTTTGTGTGTGTGTGTGTGTGTGTGTGTGTGTTTATGTCCTTGAAAATGTATTTTTGTGTGTTTGAGCATACAGGCAAACACGGTGAGCCAAGAAAATTAGATTTTACTTTCTGGTGTGATGCTGCTCTGTTTCTGTAAGTAGGCCCTGGGGCCATCTGACCAGCCTCTTCATCAATTTACTGGCACAGTGGAAGGACTCTTGTCGCGCTCTCACTCTCTTTCACCCTCGCTTCCTTCTTCTCTTTGTCACATTTCCTCTCCCTCTCCCTCCCTCGCTGCTTCTCTCTCTCCTTCAGTGGCCTGAACCCTCACTGACATTAATGAATAGGCATGTCCTCCGTGATTCCTCTCTCACCGACCAATATGAGTGACAGGGCGGAGGGATGATGGAAGTGGAGTAGGGCAAGAGAGGAGAGGAGCGGGGGAATATTGAAAAAGAGATAATGCCCCACTTAGAGGAAGATAGGTGAAAGAGGGGGGACGAAGAAAGAGAGGTGTTCAATACAGAGAGAAAGAAGGCGAGAGCGGCATGAAGCCGGAGGGGAATGGATGTAATGAATGTCTGGAAAATGGATACACGGACAAGAATAACGATGTGTGATACTTTTAAGATTGAAATCAAAATGGTGTGTGGGTCCATATTGTGAAAGTAGGACTTGTGTGAATGACTTTTTTTTTTTCACCCTCGCCACCATTAGGTGTTAATTGTTTGTCCTTACGGCGGCCTTTATGCCCAGCGGAAGGTCTTTGTGTGCAGGGAGAAGATGGGTTGCCAGGGCTGTTTGAAAAACAGATGTCTTCATTAATGAACCTAGTGAAGCTGCTCTATTGTCTTTGTCTACTCCTCCTTTATTACGAGGACACAGAAAACAGCTGGTGTGCTCGAAAAGTCAGTTATCCATCACTCATGTCGATGTGCACAGCACGGAGAGGGAAAGCCTTGTTTCTTCCTCAGATAATTTTATGATAATTGTGAGCAGGTAGTTGAGGCTCCCAGGCACATGTGGGATTTTGGCAGCCCACAAATTACTCAATTGCTGTCACCTGTTTCATCAGCGGGGTTAAAACGGGGGTGGAACTGATGAAAAACGCGCTCTTTGTTTTAACATATGTAATGAATCCAGTTTAGTAGATTTTAATCATGAATATCGGCTGTCAGCGCTGATGAGAGCGGGGCTTTTGTTCACAAAACCATTGTCTCAGTCCCAGTGTCTCGTATGGGAGAACAAAGCGGAGCACTAAGGGCGCTCTTTGCTGGACAGAGCCACAGGTTCACATTAGAAGTGAATGGGAGCCAGATGTTCCCTTGCTGGTGAATGAGTGTCATGGTGCAATTGTTGTGTTTGTGTGTTTGCCCGGTCTTCAGCCTTTTGTGATTTGTGTGTGTGTTGGTGTGTATGTAAGCCCTAGTTGGCTCGGTAGAGTCTGCAGGTTTAGGAGAAGTCACCCTAAATCATATGGAGGACCAAACCTGACATAAGTATAAATAAATAAATAAATAAATAAATAAATGCATAAATGCATAAATAAATACATAAATAAATAAATAAATGCTGAAATAAATGTATAAATAAATAAATGCTGAAATAAATACATGCATAAATAAATGAATACATAAATAAATGCTGAAATAAATGTATAAATAAATGAATAAAAGTATAAATAAAAGAATAAATGCTTTTTATTTATTTATACATTTCTGTTCACCTACATTTATTTATTTCTGTATTTCTGTTCACCTACATTTATTTATTTCTGTATTTCTGTATTTCTGTTCACCTACATATATTTATTTCTGTATTTCTGTGTCCATATGTAAATGAGGAGGTAGGAGGTCCTAACCTCAGTCAAGAGCATGATTGGTCAAATCGGAGAGCCAGACAAAAGCAAACGATTCCTGATCTCAAACCTCCCTCTCTGTAACGTTGTAAACAGCTCCAGTTAGCATAATGGCCTCGACCAGTGTGACAGGTTAACTGGCGTTCATTTTAACTTGCGAGGGTCACAGATGTGCTGGTGGTGTGGTTTGAGAATCCTGTCTGGAGAGCCATGTCCGCTAACCAGGAAAAACATTCTGCTCATTGCTCCAAGTCATGTATATGTGTATTCGTTTTGACGTGGCTTGAACACTACTATCCACACGGAGAAGCCGGGGCTGCGACTTGCCAACTACTGCTAGACGAGCGCTACAGAGCACAAATCGTCCAAAAGTGCATGTTGTCGGTCTCATATCTTTGTCTTGAATCTCTGTACTCTTAAACAACTCATGTGTGGAACAGTATCAAGCATTTGTTCACGCCGAGCGGCTCGAGAGCGGCGTGGACACCGCTGTTAGCAGTTAGCTGCTAGTTAGCTTTTAGCTGCTCGCTGTAGCGCTAAGAGCGTAGCGTCCAGGTTAACTGTTGACACATGTTACCACCGAGAGTGAGATACATGTCTGGGCTTTTCTATGAACCATTGTCGCTACTGGTTTTGTATCACAGGTTGATCTGGACGTCTCACGATTTGCCACAGCTGATTGACCTGACGCTGAGCTCGGGCTGGATGTCAACGTACTCTGCAGACTGTTTGACCAGCAGGCTGTATGACAGTGTACAGTTTTCACACTGACTTAGCTTCAGCTTAATAACGATGTATGCGGCTCGGAACGATGGCTTTAAGCGACCATTTGAACAGTGCGGAATGAAAAATACCCGATGGTAACCTGTGTCACAAGGTAGCCTGGACGCTGCGCTACAGCGAGCAGCTAACAGCTAACACAAGAGCTAAAAGGGGTCTCCACTCCGCTCTCGAGCCGCTCGGCGTGAACAAATGCCTCAGCCTGTTCCACCCATGAGTTATTTGAGAGTACAGACATTCACGACAAAGATATGAGGCCGACAACATGCACTTTTGGACGATTTGTGCTCTGTAGCGCTCGTCTAGATACACATATACATGACTTGGAGCGATGAGCAGAATGTTTTTCCTGGTTAGCGGACATGGCTGAGGACCCCTCTCTCTCCAGACGGGATTCTCAAACCACACCACCAGCACACCTGGGACCCTCGCAAGTTAAAATGAACGCCAGTCAAATTCATAACTATACCATAGCTACATGAACAAATGTCAACAACTGCAGCTAACAGTTAGCTGAGCGGGCTTGCTGGTAGCCAACAACATTCCTGTACAGTGTACAGGAATCAGCGCTGCTAGTAAGGCAGAAGTAGTAGACCCTCATCGAGCACACTCCTGTAACCAATCATGCTCTTGACTGAGGTTAGGACCTCCTACCTCCTCATTTACATATGGACACAGAAATACAGAAATAAATATATGTAGGTGAACAGAAATACAGAAATAAATAAATGTAGGTGAACAGAAATACAGAAATAAATTAATGTAGGTGAACAGAAATGTATAAATAAATAAAAAGCATTTATTCTTTTATTTATACTTTTATTTATTTATTTATACATTTATTTCAGCATTTATTTATGTATTCATTTATTTATGCATGTATTTATTTATGCATTTATTTATTTATACATTTATTTCAGCATTTATTTATTTATTTATGTATTTATTTATGCATTTATGCATTTATTTATGTATTTATTTATGCATTTATGCATTTATTTATTTATTTATTTATACTTATGTCAGGTTTGGTCCTCCATAAAATCAAAGGAAAAGTCAACAGTTTTAATCTCAATATAATGTGAAAATGGATTTCTTGATATATTCTGAGAGATAGTGGAATGCTTCCACACAGGGCAACAGCATTTTAATACTGTGAATTAACATTTAGCACATTTATCAGCACATTACGGCAAATCCCTGAGCTATGTAGAGAGCTTACACAGCCAAAAATACACAGTAATACCGACAAATGTCTTCTGTTTGATGTCGGGTTGCTACTAGATGTCTCTGTTCTGTTCTGTGTGTGTGTGTGTGTGTATGTGTGTGTGTGCATGTGTGTATGTGTGTGTGTGTGTGCATGTGTGCGCCCGTGTGTGTGTGTGTGTGTGCGTGCGTGTGTGCGGGTCACAACGTTAGCCAAAGAGACAGAAAAATCTGTGACGTGTCTGATGATTTCAGCTTACAGTGCAATGCAGACTAAGTTTAACAGGAACTTTGCTGAGTTTCAGCAAGCTTTGTTCCTCTACATTTTTTGTAGTGTATGCAAATGAAATTTCCCCCAAAATGCGTCGTTAACACATTGTTGTTCCAGATTTTGTAAATGCCCATCCAAGGACACAAAAATAGAAAGAGAGGGCAGTATAATAAGACTCTGTCACCACACTGCCTGTTTCTCTAAAATGAAGAAACATATTTAAGTGTACTGTTTAACAGAAATACAACATTGTTTGTTACCAGCTTGTTACTATAGAACCTTGTCACTGCAGACATTTTGACTTGTCAATGCATGAAACTCACAGGTGGGATTTGTAACGTTAATGATGGCTGCATTCTGTTTAGGTGTAGGGCTCTGGTAATGTGCACGCTCACTCACTGACACGACTTACACTTTTAAGAACGGAGCCATCATTAACATTATTGGTCACACCTGTGGCTTTCTTGCTTTGACAAGCCAAAATATCTTCATGAAAAGGGTTTATATTTTGCTTTGAAATGGAACCCAAAACCAAGCACCGGCCACCTTGCAGTACGTCATCCATCAGTAGAAGAGCTTATTGGTCCGGTGTAGGTTTTCTACAGGGAATTCCATTTCCATGTAGCACCAATTTCAAAAATATTGATCTCTTTGTAATTGTATCTCCAGCCCAGTTATATGCATTTTCCCAGGGTGAAATACTTGTTTTAGTGACTTCATTTTGGTGTTTGAGTAGCAAAAAGCTTTCGGTCTTGGACCCAGTCATCTTCCGGTTTTCACTGTACTCATCCAATCAGTGAGTGATTTACCGCTCGGATGCAGGATAAATGCACTTAACTACCTGTGATGTGCCTTGCTTCAGTCTGGCAGGTTGAGTTAAATGAAATGAATGACAGTGCCAGGAACAAGTGGAAAGTGAAAACCTCCTCCTCCTTTTACTTTTTTGACTTGTTAAGATGGACAACAGCCACCCAAACTAGTATAGCAAGAGAGGAATATGCTGGAATTTTCTCCTCTGTCTGTCGAACACCACTACCTGAGCTTATCTCTCGCTCAGATGGCTGAGCACATTTCTGATCTGTAATAAATTGGCTGTCTCCATTTTCTCTCTCTCTCTCTCTCTCTCTCTCTGTGTGTGTCTCTTTCTCTCTCTGTGTGTCTCTCTCTCTCTCTCTTTCTTTCTTGTTACCCTTCACTTGCTTTTGTGTGCTTCTCATTTACACCCCTCACTCCTTCCTTGTGCCTCTCTCAGTTTTGCTTGAGACTTAGAGGTGTGAAATGTGGTGGGGTGGCGATCGGACAGGCAGCGGAGTGTGGCAATGCTGGTGTTTCGGGGTGTCAGGTGTGTGTGTGTGCATGCGCGCACGCTTTTGTGTTTGCGTGCATGTCTCCCATTGAGGGGTGCCAGGCCACACGTTAATCCTGGCTTCGGCGGAGGTGCAGCCCGCTCCAGATGGGGCCATTGTACTGCGCCATGCATCAATAATTCACGGAGAGCCAGAGAAAGTGGCGGAGTGTGTCTGCCTGCTCAATAATTAACCAGGGAGGGTGAGAGGCATGTATGTACAGCCTGGGTCTCTCTCCCAAACGCCCATTCAAATGGCCTTTGATGTCGCAGGCCTGGGAGGTCTTTGGATTTGTCATCTCATTAAGACGTCACCCCTCTTTTCCTTTTATTTGTTTTGTAATCCCTTTTTGCTGTGAGCAGGAGCTAAATGTAGGTGTGAAAACGGCAAATCGCATAATGCATGTGTGTGTAAAACAGTAGATGGCTTCCTGCCATAGTAGATAATGAGCTATTTTCCGTTCTTTCTCACAGTGCACCTTCTGCCGCTCTCCTACTGTACTGTAGGTAGGACAGTGAACAGAGCATTATTCTGCCCCCGCGCTCCTCGGCTCCTCTGTCACACTGTGGGCTGAGCGCACAAGAAGTCACGTTTTGTTTGCATTGCTGCTGCTGGACAATTTCTTAAGGTGGTTTTGTTCAGATGACTATAAATAATTCAGCCTCTGACTTCTCCCGTCCTCTCCTGTTTCAGTTTCTTTGCGTTCCTTGCTCTTATTGCTTGTGATAAATGACTGCAAATATAGGGCCTGAAAGACTGTGTTTTTCCACAAGTGTGATTAAGTGAGGAGACGGGAGGCAGAGTGTATTACTTCATGACAAGAGGTGTAGTTTACTTCATTTCATGACACCACATCCCTCTCGACAGGGCTTCCCTTTCTTGCACCTCTGCCACATCTCACAGCTTTAAAATCTTGCACCTGAATTTCAGTCTCGCTTTTTAATTATCTCCTCACCACACTTCTCTCGCACATCTTCCCTTTGGTTAACTTTTTTTCCGACCCATCTGCAGTTTTCTCACTCTGTCGCTCCCTTTTTCTCTCGCCTCCTCCTCCCCGCTACCCCCCCTTCTTCATTAGACATGAGGGAGTTGTCGGAGTTGCCCTGGCCTGCCCCGGTGGGTCAGCTGGAGGAGGAGCACCTCGTCAGAGAGCAAGGTGACCTCCCGCCCTGAACACATACTCCCTCCCCCCCTCCCACTGTGCCGTCCCTTATCACCACAAACAGGCACACATGCAGTCACCCTGACCTTCATGACCCAAGCTGTTGTCCTACATCTGCTGTACCTCCATCCCAAACCCCCAGCGGCCTGCAGCTGCACCACCTGCATCTCTCCCTGCCTGTTGCGGTTGTTGAGTTGTTTGCTTTTTCGGGTTAAATGCACCCCCTTCTCACCATATTCTTCTCTTGAATCAGCCATGCATGAAAAGCTCTCTAAATTAGGATGTCAGCCATGATCGTGTCAGGGCACTTAGTGCTGTGTTATACGTAATGTTTAATTACAAGTTCTGTAGATTGAATCGCAAAGAAATCAGGCAAGAAAGGGGTAAACACTTCAGTCTGTAAGTAATCTGCAGTGTAGTCTTCTGGAAGACCAAGACGTGAATGACCCTCGGGGTCTCATGAAAATGTCGATGATGGTGATTGTGATGATGCTGATGGTTTTGACCCGTCCAGGAGAGGTATCTCTGCTGCATGACTGGCTTTGCAATAGCCGGATGTCTGATGTTTGCCCAAGTCAGGCTGTGTGTTTTAATCCCTTTTGATTATAGCACAGTGTAAATACTGTGACTCACTTTTTCTGTTCCTCCTCTGCCAACAGTGCAGTTTGACGGCGCAGAGTGGGACCGCTCCTCGTCCCCAACAGAGCGGCTACGTCCTCTGGGGCCCAGGTCCAGCCCGCTCGCAGGAGGGGGGATGAAGTTTCGGATGCCGCAGGAATGCCTCAACATGGTGGGGGAGAGAGTGGACCCCACTCTGCCTCTGGAGAAGCAGGTGTATGTATGCAGTCTTCTATTGAACCCATAGGAGTGACATTAGGACACTGCTCTGTATAGGCGTATAGGCTGCACTCTGGTTAAGGGTTAATCAGATTAAGAGGCATACATGCTTTGGTATTCAGCAACTTTTTGTTGGTCATGAGTGTGTTTACATGCACTCTGGTTATGATCAGGTTTTTGGAGTATCTTGGGTATGTTTTAGATCGAGACACATGGATACCAGCAGGTCACCAAGTTCAACATATCCAGGATATCTTTCCGTTATCTGGCATCACTGACCCCAGCAGTCTCGATCACGCTGAGCAGTCAGACGATTATTAATAAAGTCAAGCCAGGTTTTCCACATATAATATATATGAATACGTTCACATAAAAGGGGAGGTGTTTGCGACAGATGACCAATCGCAAACATACACAACACAGGTCTACTGACAGCAGAGCAGAATACTTAGAGCTATGATATTAGACAAATAGAAGAAATTGAACAGATAATCCAGGCTAAAAGCAACACGGTTGCCGCTGCCAAGTGTGGGAAGGACGAAGAATTGCGGACTGTGTGAATGCATAAATTAACAGGCTTATAATATCACTGCCGCATGAATTTGACACATTATTGTGTATTCCATCAATTGAATGGGTTCCTGGCATGAATTCTTATGACAGTTTTAACTTTTATTCTTTCAGCTGCAACACCGCACTGTCAAATGGACTCCGAGAGCAAATCAGAAAAACATCTATGAACATTATTCAGAGCGGTACTTTCGTATCTTCTAGCAAGAACAAGACTTTAGTGTTTCAGCCAGTCTCCGTTGTAAGATTATATCAGTATAGACAAAGAAAAGCACAGTGAAATGGCTTTAACGTTGCTTGCAGCCAACAGGAAAGGAAAATTAAATGAAGGAAATCGTAGGCGGCCCTCCTACACAAGAGCACACCTCTCACAATCCCTCAACAAGCTCTACAGGATCTAACATGAATGATATTGCCATTTTCCACAGACTTTACTGGTCAGAAGGTGGTGCTTATATATGTGTTGATCTGTTATCTCAATCTCAGCGTGGTCCGGAGCAGGTTGGGAGTGCAGTTACCATGGCGACGTACCTCGCAAAGAAGTAAACTACTGACTTAACACTGAAAATCCAGGGTTGATGCAGAAGTAACCTCGATAACCACAAATCTTGCCTTTGAGTCTTGTGGAGTACTCAGATAAAAAACAGGATAATGTGGTTTGTCAACACCTTCTCCTGGTTCATGAACTTGCAGAACAGTGGCTGAGATGGGTAGAGATCAAGGCACACCTGCATCTGGACAATCAGACACCTGGATACTGATATGATCACACAAATAGGGATATGAATAACCAGTTTGTTCATGTTTCATGTAAACGCCATATCCCCAGTATGATCCAAAACAGGATAAGACTTGAGACCAGGATGCTAATGCACATGCAAATTAACCCAATGACTGACGGTCGTGGTTGCCATTCATTTTATTATCTTGAATATAATACAGGATTAAGAAATTGCCCTGTCGTAGAAGATAAATAGCAGTAATGGTACTGGTCTGTATGACTCGACATCAGCTGATATCAAATTGTACCCACAATGCTTTGCAAGATTGAATGTTTGCAAGTAGGACTCAGCATTATTCTGAGTTATATAGTTTAAATGCATCAAACAGACCTGGATTACGGAACTAATTTGTGCATGTGAATAAAATTAGCACATCCTATTAATCTTTGTAGTAGTCTGTAAATGTCTCTGCACAGCTCTGGTGCACATACAAAAAGTGGTTTTGAATACTTGAGGGAGAACTGGGTTCTACATCCCACAAATTACGCCAAAAATCCATTTGATTGCCCCACTTTGATCTATAAAGGGGCGTGGACACATTAAAACCAAGCGGTTATGGGTTTCGGCTAAGCAGCACTCATCAGAGCTTACAGAACTGCGGAAAGGTTAGAACGAGAACTAATTAAGTCAGAACATTAAAAACACACATTTACTTTGGTCTTGTAATTTCAGACATCATTGGTGTTATTTATGTGCTGTTTCTGTGCACATAAAAGGCTGTTTTACTAATGAAATCCAGCCACACGACACCCCTTAAGCACACTTGCACATGCGCACAATCGCGACACACGCAGCGTTCACTTGATTATTACGCTCCATTACTCCCTGGTGATTTCTAATGAGGTTGTCTTCAGCTCTGCTTTGAACAGCGAAACAGCATCAGTGTCAACCTGTAGCATTCAGTACCTGGCAAGGATGTGTCCCAAGAAAATATCAGCATTGTGCCAAAGTATATTTCACTTACTGATTCTGTTCCCTAACAGTTTTGTCATATAATATGATATTTTTTATTGTGCGCAATAATGTTCTGTCTTGATGACGACATTGGTCAACCCCATTGATCCCGGCTGAAATATCTTAATTATTCTCATTAGTCGATTCTTATTAGGCTTGCCATGAGATTTTCTACATACTCTCTTGGTAACCACATGGTGAATGTTTTTTTTTTACGGTGCCACAATGAGTTTGACATAGTCGTAGTTTAGACGTAGTTTTGAGTTAAACGTCTCAAAAACCTGTAACACAGATTGCTGTATAATATGGTACAGATTAGAGTTGTTACAAAATAGGAGATAATACTGACATTTTTGATAAAATCCCATGCCTAGTACAGATATCATGAACACAGTAATATGAATGCCTGTTTCTTTGCCAAAAACATCCAGCAGCCAAAGTGGAATCGCACTTAACATTACTACTTGCATCATATTTGATTTTGTGTGTGTGTGTGTGTGTTCTGTGTATCAGATGGTACCACGGTTCCCTGTCACGTTCGGAGGCAGAGTCGCTGTTAACGTTGTGTAAAGAGTGTAGCTACCTGGTGAGGAACAGTCAGACCAATCGCTCCGACTACTCCCTGTCCCTACGGTAAGACTCGGCATTCACATACACACACACATGCACATCGACCTAACATGTGAAGCAAATACCTGTACACACTCAATATCCTCCTCTGATCCGCAGCTTTACAATTTAATTGCACTTTTGTCATGCCCATCTTTATCTGCTGTTCGACTGAGGATTGTGTGCAAAGTCTGTGTGAAGCCACCTGAGCTACCGGTCTCATATCACAGTGTCTACACCTCTCCATCTGTCTCTCCCTCCTCTCTGCCCCTCCCTCCCCTCCAACATCACCCCCGCTCAAGATCACTGCAGCACTGATTCCTCTCCCGATACTCATTTGCAGGGCACAATACTGCTTATCTGGTCAAATCTCTCGCTTATAATTACCAGCGTGATCCATCGTCCTGGCCACACACCGCTCTCACATCATCGCTCTGTCCTCACCCCATCCTTGGCCCCTCTCGGTGGCCTCCCATTTTTGGCCCCAGCGGGCCTTCTAAGTGGTAATCAGGCAGGTAGAGCACACTCCAGTGCACACATCATCCTCCCCATAATCACTAATGAATATGAATTACCTTCTGTGGGCCACACAAGAAGGGAATCAGAGAGGGAAGGGAGAGGAGGGGGGGTGCAGGAGTGTCACTGTGTTGTGCTGACATATAAACAAGCTCATGCATTACTCATTTACATGAGTGGAGTGACTTTGACACACACACACACACACACACACACACACACATGCACATTTGCTCAAGCAACAAGGTCACTACTGGCACTTGTTCCCCAGCTGACTCATTTGGGGTTTGGAAGGAGAAATATCTCAAATAAAATCTATCGGCCTTCCATTATTTCAGTTGTTTGGAAGCTGGAACAGTCTATCGCTGAAGTAGACCTTCAGAGTCTTAACAAAGCAAAGAACAGCATGGCACAATCTGAAAAGAGTTGAAGCCACTTAGATCTTTAATCAGCTTAAAGGGAAAATTTGGGTTCATTACGCCTTTATTTTCTAAGTTTTGGGCGATAAACAAGAGCAGTCTGAAGATCCAAGAGTTTTTAAAGATATCTAGTAGTTAGCTAAATATATTTGGAAGAATAGATTAAGAGGATATTACCAGAAAACATGATAATCCATCATAGTTTGAATGCTTTGACCTGTATTGACCTCCCTCTGTTTGTCCATACACACCGTTTTCATGGCTGGTTTTAACTATAAATTTGCCCGATGTTTTTAACAGCCTCATTATTTATGGTGTTTAAAATTTTCTGCATGTTTTCTCTCCATTTTCATTGTGTCATACACTGTATCCCTTGTCCTTCATGTTTGTAGTCCTCACATGCCAATAGACTACAATCCCCTTGAGAGTAATCTTGTGTCCATTGTTTTTCAACAAGGCCATTTACTGGAATGTATAAACACTAAGTGCTCCTGCATTATTTGTCTTGTATACCGAAAGCTTGTACAGTTCAGTACCGTACAGTAAAGTACAGTACAGCCAGGTGGACATTTTAATCTTGTGGCTCTTACCTCCAAACACTGTAGTTTACATGATGTGGTTAAAACGTTCATTAGATCACTTTATTTATTGGCCTGTTGTATTTTGTCACAAGAGATTCTGCCGTATTCTCAGATATCAGCAATTACTTTTGGGAACACAATGTTATCATAAAAGAAAAATAACATCTTAATTAGAATTGTCCTTTAAATGAGACATGTCACCCTCATTTTAAGGTTCATGATTTTATGTCGAGTGACCACTAGAATAGGTTTACTTGCTTTATTGCTAAAAAAAATACACAAAAATACATCACTTTTCTCGACCTGTCCAGTGCTGAACCACTGTGTTGCCTCTCTGTCTGAAACACTCGGCTCTGGCTCCTGTCTCTTTCAGGCCAGCCTGCCAAATACCCAGTCTGCTGTGATTGGTCAGCCCACACATGCTGACCCAGCAATTATAACAACAGAGCTGATGTGCTAAATCAATTCTTGCATGCCAAACTAGCAGCATGGCTCAAATTAGGCAAATGTGTGACTCCATGATGTAGTTTGATGTCACAAAGCCACAGAATTGAGGCGGGACTACTGATAAGGTGTTTCAGGAGCAATGCTTTCTGTGGGAGAGAGGAGCTTCCGTCGTTGGGACCTTGACCTTTATGGCTTTAATAGATCTTTAACATGCACATGAATCTACACTGAAGGAAAGGAAGAAAATGAAAAAGCGTAATGGGTCTCTTTTAATGTCCCCAGAAAGTATCATGTCTGCGTCTAATGTACAAAGAACCAGTATGTAAGTCTTTATCAGGGTGTTGTGACTGGTTTGCTCGTTGTTGTAAGATACTGACACTACCTCCATGATGTCACTGTACCCTTCGGTAAGGACAGCTTGTGCGATAACAACCGCTATCAGCTCCATTTTGGGAAATTAACAAAGCATCGTTTTTGGGCGTTCCTTGGAAAAAGTGAAGCACACCCGCCGCATATTAAGATTACACAGTAATGGGGACAATGGGAGGAATGACGAAGGTTGTTCAATGGAGACAAAATGAAGAGCCCCTCCAAAGTGAGTCAGACAGACCTGCCAGACTTAACCCAACATGAATATTTATGACAGAGCTTCTGATGTCGCACGAGATCCAACGAGTCCCCAAAACAAACAGGAGTGGATGAAAGCATGCTGTCAGCTGTGAGCGCTGACATGACGAAGCCTCTGTGCTTCCGGAGGCCGATGGGACAGTCGCACGCTGTCTGGTGTTTGGCTGTTTGTAGTCACAGCCAGTGTTTTTGGTTTCACTGCTCTTCAAATTTTAATTTGGTTTACTAGAACAATGACAATTACGGTGACCGGCTCCAGCCCTTGTCTCTCCCTCTGCTTCTATAATTAGACGCACATCCTGACTGTCTGGCTCTTAAAGGGGAAGTCCTGTCCCGGCTGCCCGACACTTAAAGGGAAGAGACCAGTGCGGTTCTCTCGGCTCAGCCACTTTCACAGTCCAGCGTTTTCTTTCTCGCGTCCCCTCCATGTGCTTTTCACACCACTCGTTCATCCATCATAATGTCCCTCCCTTCCTAATTTGTGACACGCCGTTAAATCTTGGTCAGACTCACGCTCTCAAAGTGCAGGGAAATGACGTGAACATAAATCCCAGCTGTCACTTCCACTGTGTCATTATGTGACAAAATGTGTGGAAGGCAGCGTGGTGTTTTACGCGCCCCACATTTCATGTCATCCTTCTTCTCTCGTCTGCACGTCTTTCTCACTTTGGGTCTCTTTTTTCTTTTGTCTCCTCCCTTTCTTAATCCACCCTTCCTGTTTTTTCTTTTCCGCTCAGGAGCTGCCAGGGTTTCATGCACATGAAGTTCACCCAGTGCAAAGACGGCAAGTACGTGCTGGGACAGAACAGCCCTCCCTTCGACACCATCCCGGAAGTCATCCACTTCTACACAACACACAAACTCCCGATCCGAGGCGCCGAGCACCTCTCCCTGCTGTTCCCTGTGCTGGTGCAGACGCTTTGACTGATGCGGATGCTCATGGATTTTATTGTGATGGGTCACATAAAACTTGAATGTTTGATGGGATCTTCAGCAGAGTGCCAGTCCTCTCTTCTTGTTGGACTGGACAACTTCCGATGATTCAACACATCACCCACCACTGCTGTTGTACCTGTTCCAAGTGTCTCTAACATCCGGGGGATCGATTCACATGAAATGCAATACCTGAACTTTCGGCCACCTTTGCTGTAACTCGTCTCTCTCATCTCCTTGCTGGGGCAGACTTCAGGACACCCGAAATTCTCCCTTTCTTTATTACATATCTTTCACAGCTGACTGAAATGCAGAGGAAGTTAGCAGAGCTGTAACTGGACGAAAGTCTGTATATTCTGAATGAACTGATGGCCCAGTTTACAGAAGATTTAATCACTGCTGTTCCACAAAAAATAAACCTCATTGAAACTGGGAAAAAAAAAATATATATATTGCTGTTGTTAGGTGAAAAAAACCTCACAAGTCATATTTTTCATGCTACATAGTTTTCATGTTTATACCAGAGTCAAAAATAAGACGAGAAACCTTTTTCATCCTTGGGTTTAGGGAAAACCTTTTTGTAGATGTTGGAGAATTAACACTTTGCATTCAAAAAATAAGAAAAAAACAATGCTATTTTCAAAGATAAAAAGGTTTTTACCAACAGCAGTGATGCTTTTCTACACAAATCCACGCCTGTTAGTTTAAATCCAGTCTGTTGTGCACTATCATGCTGCTGTACATTGAGGATTTGCTTCACCCATCTCCATGTTACTTGTTGATTGTTCATTGTAAAACGACCGAGAAGTCGTGTTGTATCGGTACTTGTGTTGACCTTGCTGACCTGTATCTCTTGACCGGTTGCCTACATTTGTTAGACAATGCTGGGTTTGTAAAAAGCCACTTGTCACTGCTGTCATCGTCTTTCCACTGAGCTGGAGGCTACATCTGAAGCAAAGAGACGCTAATCAGGAAACTTTGTGACTGCTGGCCACATTCTCACACTTCCTACGTATTTTCCAGCCGGCCAAGTCCTTACATGCCGGTGAGTGAGATGTATCTGAGTTAAATGCTTGCCATCTGGAACGGGTTCCCATGTCTGCTGCCTGGTTGCAGCGTCGTGTGGCAAAAACTGATTTCAGAGGAGAGCCAACTTCTGGCAGTGGAAATGACGAATCGAAGAATTATTTAAGTCATTATTTCTTCATCCGAAAGTCTTTATTGACTGGGCTGTATTAATTGTTATTTCTGTCACAAGTAAAAAGATGACGGGATGTATAATTTACCTGCTGTGTCGAAGAATCTCCTCTGTATTCAAAGTGTTTCTGGCGAGTGTGGGTTCGACCTCTAGGTCTTTATATATATCGGTGGTTCCCAACCAGCTGGTTTGGAGATCACGAGAAACTAAAGTCTGCCACACAAAATCAAGTTCATTTACAGACTTTTACTCATTTATGAGAATTTGTTTTGTTGGGTTTTTTTTCCTTCTTTAGAAAGTTAAACTGCTCACAACGTGTTGACATGCAACCTTTAGGGGTAACATAAGCATAGGGTCACCTGCCTTAAATAGCTGGAAACCGCTAACGTAGACGTAAAATCCTTTGTCTTGAAAATATTCTGATTAAAGATCCGATTTTTCTACAACAGACTTATCTGCCACCGAGGGAAAAAAAAGGGAAATAAAGGCACAAAGGATTTGGCGAGATTGCATGCTTCACACACTCAGACGCGCACACATTTGCTTTCCTTCATCCATTAACAGCAGGGTTGGGGAGGGAGAGGGAGAGGGTGAGGAGTAGGGGTGAGGTGTGGCTGAGGAGGGGGGTTAGGCGGGCCCTCATTATTTGGGCTGCGCTGCAGTGAAAAGCGCTGGGATTGCTTTCATTACTGAGCCAAATGAAATAGCAGAGGCTGATTACCCGCGTGACGGAGAGACGAGACAGGCTGGATCGCTCTCCATTGGGGAAAAAGAGTGAAGGAGGAGGGGGGAAAAGGGGGAAAGAGGGAAATGAGGGAAATGGGGGGGGGGGGGGAGACGCTGCCTGGCTGTACTTCCCCAACAAGGCTCCAAACAAGTGTGTGTGTGTGCATGCGTGGGTGTTTGTGAGTGTAAGTGAGAGAGACTGTGACATGGAGGGGTGGGGGCTGTTATAGTCCCATTTCTCAAACAAGGCTCCCTGGGGAGGGATATGAATAATAGCGGCAGTGGCAGTGCAGTGTGTAGAAATCAAACAAATATCACGCTCACATTTCTCTGGCTTTTGTGTTGTTCTTGCCTTATCACTGCTTTGTCTCTATTTCCATTAGCTAAGTAGATATAAAGCTATGATTTTTATGAGCACATTTGTGTAGGCTGGAACAAACTTGCACCGTCCTCGCAGCATTACACCACTATCCTGGTGTGTGTGTAAATTGTGAGATGTGTGTGTGTGTGTGTGTGTGTGTGTGTGTGTGTGTGTGTGTGTGTGTGTGCGTGCGTGCAGCTGTCATATCCGAATCAGGATGAGGGTAATGTCAGATCTGGAGGGGGGGGGGGGGGTGTCAACGATTATGCGGTGACGGCAGCTGTTAATCCATCAGACAGGCTCGGAGAAATGAACACCTGTGATCACCGCAGAGCCAGAGAACATGTCGGGAAGCCACAGAACATGCACACACACATGCAAGGCACAAAAATAGTGTGGTCAATATGGATAGCTTTTCCACAGCAGATATGTTGACATGTCAAAGTCGTAAAAAAAAAGCACAGGTGTAAATAAATTTTAGCAGCTTCACTTTTCAGAGTTCTGGTAGTGTCTATGTAGGATCACTGTCACTGTCACTGTCACGGCTTACTCGGACACTTCAGTAGATGAGAGCCGTTGTTAAAGTGCAGAAAATTACACATTGTAATTATAATAATTACTAATATTCATAATTAAGGGAGAAGAACCATGAAAAACATTTTTATAATTTGTTTGACATACTCAAAAGAAGCTTACCAATCAAGTGGTTACTATGGAAACAAAATTACCCCTGCTTTGCCCAAGACTCTTTCAAAGAAGCACATTTTTATCCGAACAGAGAGATTAAAGTTCAGGTTACACAAATATTTAAAGGGGGGGTCACTATTTGAAATCCTTGACTGACAAAAGGATTTTGACTATTCATTTCAAGAGTCTTCGCTCTCTAAAATGGACTTATTTATGTTTTGAAATCCAACATTTTGGTCCCTATGAAATATTTGGACGCCACAAACAAAGAAAAACAAGTCCACACATGACTCCCTAATCACAGAAGCGCCTTCTGATAACTGAGCTGAACTTTTTTGGTGCCGTGTCCCTTTAATATTTCCCTCCAAAGTTGCTTTACTGAAGACTGTACAGTGCTTAGGTACTCATGCTGTCCTGAATCAGCGTCTTACTATGAGGAGTAGGGTGTTACATGAAGACGCATTTTTTTTGCCAAAGATGGAACAGTTTTTTGTCTGAGCTCCTGTTGCAATTTAGCAACATTTGAACCAGCATCTGTCGGCAGTTTTGGGACTGTTTGCTTCTGTCGCAAGGCTGTCAGTCAAATCAGACTACACCCACACACTCCTGATGGAGCACATTAGCAGAGTTACTGAAGGGGCTGAATATTCTCAGCTGAATTTTTGACTTTTATTGTTGCTTATTTAGTCATAAGTATTTGATGCAAATTGTCAGGTCTCTCACAGGAGATGCACACGTGAGGGCAACCATTAGGGTCTCCACCTCCGGTCAGGTTTTCACACCACACACAGACCTCCGGGCTGCTCACATGCTCAGAGTCAGGGAATCCACCAGCTGTGCACACACGCTCAATGCCACAAGTGAGGGACGGGACACGTATGTCGGACTAAAAGGCCGCCTTCCTCCTTCTCACTTATCCCCTATCCCAGACAAGCTAATCCCTGCAGTTGTGGCAGGCAGGCGTGGAG
The DNA here is from genome assembly GCF_900880675.1 of Sparus aurata. Lineage (NCBI taxonomy): Eukaryota > Metazoa > Chordata > Actinopteri > Spariformes > Sparidae > Sparus > Sparus aurata. Next base: position 13,758,797 of record NC_044197.1, read on the forward strand.
GAGATAGATTGGAGGTCAGTGTGAGCAGGTGTGCGCATGCCGTCAGGCCCTGCCAGGAGACTGCAATCAGAGAGGGTTTGGAGAGTAAGCAGCTGCTGGGTATTTCTTTTTTTTTTTTGGGGGGGGGGGGGAGTATTAGAGGGAATCATTTGGAGGAGATTGCTTATCAACTCCTGCCATCTATCTGTTATGATAGGATGGAATTGAGAGGCTGCAGAGATTGACGAATAAATATCCAGGATTTATTGAACACTTATTGAATCATCAGAAGAAATCGAGCACAAATGAGGCACACAGCAAAACATACAAGCACGTATAAGAATCAGAAATGATTACTCACATCTCTATAAACGGTCAGAAAATGAGCTGAAATCCATGCAATTGATTGAGAGTCATGATGTCCCTTGAAGTTAATTGATTTAGTGGAAGGGGGTCTTCCTAGGGCCAGTACTTGCTCATTTGGTGTTAACAGGCTGACACAGCGTCCTCATATCTGTTCTGATGAGAAGTCATTTCAAAGTTTAAACAATGAGGCAGGTCACAGGATACACTGAAAAACACAAATGCGCATGTAGTTCTTTTCCTGTTGCCAATTAGGACAAGCCTACGTGTTTACTGAAGTACACAGTGACATTGGCGGATTGTTGTTGTTTGAGGGGCAGGGGTGAAAAAATAAAAAGGGAACCACGCGTTTGCTGCGGGGCACCAATACACAGAAAGTCGTGAAGACGGGGCACTTCACCACATTTTGTCTGCTGGCACCTGAGACAGCACTTGTTTTATCTACCAGAGGGGCTTCAAAAGGGCACTTTCAGAGCGCTTTTTCAAACATGGGGGCGAAATTGAAGGTGAAATGCAGGAGCAGGACAATGTAAGATTAATCCATAGCCAGTGATGGCTGGTTGCACAACAATTTTCCTTTCCTCAAGAGAAAAACACGCTTTAGCTTGACATGAACAAAAATACTCATCTAAATCTGTGGTCATTCATTTCATGTTGAAACAAGGGCACCAAACAGAATTAGTTGGTCAATGATAAATACTTGAAAACATTCGTTAATCATTGAGGTTGTTTTAAAAGCCAAAAATAGTTGCTCTCCTTGCCGTTTCTTTTTCTGAATGTTTATGTATTTTAGACAAGAATAAAAAAGCTATTTGAAAACATCAACCTGGGCCCCGGGGAATTTCTGACATTCTAGAGTCACAAGCAATCAAATTGAAGAAAAAATTGAAAGAGTAAATGTTAGACGCAGCCCTGTGAGGCACATAGAAATGGCTGATTTTTTGTTGATGCTTCAGGAGAAAGAAGATAGAGATAAAAATGACCGCTGAGACCGTCAGATCAAAACGTTCTTTTTTAAAAATTTTATTCTGGCATTCTTGCTGCAGCTCGACATGATTCCTCTTCATCAACACAGGACGGGAGAATTAATGGCGGTGGGGTGTCGCAGGGGATGCTGAGAGGAGTATCCACCAATCCAAATCTCAGCCAGCTCCTTCAGATATCCTCCTACGAAAGTGACCTTTGCCTCCTCCTCCAGCTGCTCCCTGGATAAAGCCCTCTGATCCCTGCGAGCTTATCAACAAAGTCTGCTGGGGTCCTCGCTCTCTTTGTTGCACATGTAATCACACCGTATTGAATTGGAGAGCCATGGAGGTGAGAGTGGGAGAGGAGGATCATCACACACCAGATCCCTCTTGGTGAGAGTGATGCGCCTCGCTGCAGAGGAGAGAATGGTGTCAGCTGGGGGCTCCCTGCGTGAGCGGACGCCTCAAATGGGACCCCTCGCCGCTCTCCGCCTGGCCCTACTCCACCTCGGAGTGGCTTCAAAAAGGGAGTTCAGAATGACAGAAGTGTTTCATACTGGCACATTCAGAGGCTCGGACCAGATGGAGTCTTTGTTCGTTGCTCTCAAACACACACACGGATGCACACGCATACACGAAGCGTGACACATGCAAATGCGCACACACACGCAGGCACGTATGCATGCACTCTTCCTCGCCACACAGCAGTGTAAAGCCAGGATCATGATGACAGGGGGGTGGTGTGATTCTCTTGTCCTCTGTCGTGTTCACATTAGTCATATGCAAATCGGCATTGTGCACAGAGAATGACACAAATCCACCATGTCTAAATCCACAAAGGAGACTGGTGACGGCTATTAAGTTAACATGATTTATTAAGGCGCTTGACCCAGTTAGCGCATGCAGCCATTAGATGGTGTTTGTTTCAGGTGTTTCAGGAGGAATGGACTCTGTCACAGCTGGAAATTTGGAGACACGAGGGAGATTACACTGAAAAGGCATTCATTAATGTTCACTTAGCTGTGTTTATTTTAGAACTGAAGGAAAGAATGATGAAACCAAGTCTGAGTCTGACAACGTCTGGCGATTACAAGAGGAATGTTCAGCCTTGTCTTCATCGTGGGGCTTAGTACTTTCAAAATATAATACCCTTTTCTTGGTCATTTTTTTCTGTCTTGATCATCAAGAAATTCTTCATGAGGTTTCTTCAACTTTGTTGAACATGTCACGTCTGATGGAACAAAAAGGCCCTTAAAGCACCACCGTGCAGGATTTACAGATGATGTTTCAGGTTGTAACAAAATAAACACCTCTCATCTCACCCTTCCCTACGGTGACCGCTAACAAAGTGAGTGGCCCTGTTCAGAGCCAGTGTTAGGTTTGTCTGTTCTAGGCTACGGTAGAATTATGGCGTGGGAACATGGGAGAGGTGGAGGAAGACGTACTTCCGCTGTAGATATAAAAAACTCAGTCAAAGGTAATTAGACACTATTATGAAAGGAATATTAGGAATATTAGATTCCATTTCTGCCAACAGATCACTCAAACCCCCCATAAGGTCAACGCAATGGCCCTTTAAAGGTACACTATGCAGGATTTTTTCTACAAAACAATGCTGCACTGTCTGTAGACACGCTGCCCTCTGCCTGCATTTTCTTAATTTCTCAGTATTCTGCGGTGCTCCGGACGTTTCTGGGCTTCTGGAGATGGATAGTATGTCACATGCAGATGTTTGTTTGCGTTGAAGCAGTGGCAGACTCAGGATGTTTGAGAGGCAGGGGTAATAAAAAATGTAAAAAAGAACCAGTTGTGTGCTGCTGCTCAGGGCAGATACCATTCGATCACAAAATCTTCATATAGAGTCAAAACGGCAAAAAGACTCTCTGACACAACGTTATTATTACATATTATCTGCTGTAACGAACATCTTAAATTAATTCACTTGTCAACAGTCCACCTTGATGAAAGCTTAGACATCATACTAGTTGTTGTTTCCTGACACATCCAACTCCTACTGACGATGGAGATCTTGCATGTTTTCATACATCAGTAGATCAACTGATCAGCAAAATACTGACAATGAAAAGTGTCGACAGACTAGTGTTGATTTCTTTCTTCGTGAACAATCTTTCTGACGATAAAGAAATGTCAACCAAAGGATCTCTACTAAGGATTAGGTTTATGGTGGGGTCGAGATGGAAAAGGAGGGAACAGGAAGGTTGAGAATGACGAAAAAGCAGAAGGAGGAGAGATGGAGTCACTGAAGGCAAACGGCGCTACACAGCTCAACGTTTTTGCCATTTTCCATCGTTCCAGATGGCATAAGGCCACGATCATCCCCGGCTAATTTAGGAACCAGAGTATTCAAACATTTCTGACAGGAAGCAGTCGGTGACCTTTAAGCTGGAAATGCTCCGCTGGTACGGCGTCCTCGCTGTCTATTTTCATCAGATCGGGAGGTGCGGAGCGCAGACACATCCTTCAGCTGAGGTGAGTAAGAAATGCCAGTCTGTCAGCTCCTGTCTGCTCCTCGCTGTGCACTGTGGTATGAACAGCGAACTCTGCCGCAATCAGCTCGTCTATCGATTCGAGTCAAAGTAACCTTCACCGCTGCAGGTTTGTTGGAACAAAAAACAAACACATGGATTTAATGTCTCCGGGCATCAGCAGCTAAAAAACAAAGTTACATCTACTTCCTCTCTGAGTTTTAACACCGACAGCTGAATCCTTTTCTATAAATGTGTGTGATGTTGATATCCTCGTGTTTATATCGATGGAATCACTTAACAAATTGGACTTGTCACACTTACTTCCAGAGAATTTAATGATGCATGCTGTATACCGTTGACGACTAATAGCTGCTCGACCTCACCCAGCTGAAAACCCCCGCTTTAAATAAATATCAGGAGTTTCTCTACATTATTCATCAGTGGCTGACCCTGGTCTACCTATGAATGGGAATAAAAGAGCATCAATCAGCTTCTCAGTTGGATATAACATCAGCAAATCATATGACATTCCTCTTCTCCTGTATGAGTAGAACTGACAAATCAGAGTGTCCGCACATTAATATATGTATGGCTGAACCTTTCATGTGAACCGTGAACGACTCGAGCAAAAAACACCTCCCGCTTATATGGTGTAAAAGATCCCACATCCCGTAAATGCACCGCAACGATTTTTGCAGAAGATTGACACAGGGAGCGAGTATGGATGAGAGGGAGAGATCGAGAGTCATCGATTTCAATATAAAAACATGACACACGCAACAATCATATAAAAGGGAATAGGATTTTATTTTATTTGCTATATAATGGTATCAGGCACTGCACCACCCTAGGCAGAAAATGTCATTTACAGTCTACCGCCATTAAACAATTCACATCCAACACTCCTATTCACTAGTGGTTAGTTGACGTGCGAGTGGTTTCTAGATGTGCTGATGAGGGGAAAAAAAAGCAAAAACTCGAGTCCATGAGTGTAGTTGTGAGCCACGCTAATCCAGCTCAGAGTGCAGCTGCTGCTGACAATGAAAGACGAGTCAGTTCCGGTGAAAACCACTGAACAGAACCCTCAAACACACACCTCCTCCTGGAGCGTCAAATCTTTTTACGCTCTCGCCCACTAGTGGTGGTTACGAATCTTTTTTAATGACAATCTTCACTTTTCCGTCTTCCAACAGTTTGGTTTTTCTGGTGCATAATGAGGATCACAGCCTCTCGAGGCCGCTAGTCTGACAAAAAAAAAAGAAAAGAAATACATTGACGGTAAACACTTTTTTTTTCTTAAAGCTGCAACTCACCATTATTTCCATTGTTGATTAATTTGTTGCTTATTTTCTGGATCAACTGATTAGTTGTTTGGTGTTAAACTGTGACAAAAGGGTGAAACGTTTCCCAGAATTGATTGACGCATTTTTTTTTATGCCTAAACACACTCAAAAACAAACTCTCTTCATGACTGAGTAAACTGAATAAACAAACTGACCTAATGTTCCAACCCAATTTCATACCGTTTGACTTTGATTATATGTGGCGGACCCTGCCACCTTTCCTGCTACAGACAGTGTTCTGAGGACCTCATTTTCCTCCGCTTGTTTATTCAGATAGGGAGAAGATAAATGAGTTTGTGTTATTACCTCATTAATATTGTAAATATTACAATTCTGAGTTTGAATTTCTGCTCCAAAACTACGTAGTGCCCCTTTAATCTGTCAAACATTGTCTTTATCAATTATTTGTTAAAATGTATTAAAACATAAAATAGAAAATAGTTAAAAGTGTGCATCAGTGTTTCCCTAAGCCTGAGGTGAGGTCCTCAAATGTCTTGTTTTGTCCACAAAATAAAGATATTCAGAATCCTGTCATAGAGGAGTAAAGAAACCAGAACATACTCATTTTTAAGAAGCTGGAATCAAATAATTTAGTCTTTTTTTCCTTAAAAAGTAATACATGGATTATAAACATAGTTGGTGATAAATTCCAGACAACTAATCGATTAATCGTTGCAGCTCGAGTCGTGTTTTCTCTGTTTTCACAGTGCATCTTAAATTGTAACAAAATCAACATTAAAGTCGTAGTACCATGATGGCTTACATGCACACAAACCTATAACAATCAGTTATACTACTAGTATCAAGATGGCAAATGTTTTCACAGAAAATAAATAGTTTACCAAGTCAGGCTGTGATGGAAAACGCTGGTGTTTTAAGAGTACTTGCATATAGCACATGCAAAAAAAAAGTGCCCCAGTTAATCTTTTCTGCTTACAGTGACACAATGAACCAAAAAAAAAAAAATCACTGACAGACACAACACTGATAAAGTTCATTATAATCTGCTGTTGAATCAGGCCAAGAGGTTTGCCCTGGGGCTTGGTTTTAGTCCATGAAATTCTCCTTTTGTAATTTGTAATTTCGAAACATCAACATTAATCATCAAGTAAGACAAACACAACATATCAGTCACTCTGGTGTTGTCAGTAATATTGTCGAGTTGATGAAAATAGTGGCTTTGGTTGATTTGATCGTACTCTAAACTGCACTTAGGTGGTTCCAACTGAATATCATCACTTCATCTTCTTCCTGCTACACCAGCCGTAGTGCATTAACAAAAAGTGGCTGATAGCAGGAGTATGTCAGTTCTGCTTCTGTGTGACTGTCAGGCCTCATTAAGGTGCTTCCACTCAGAACTTGCTGAGGGGCGGCAGCGCCCCCGCCTTCACCAGCACAGCTGAGAGCAGGTCTGCAGGTCCGGGTGGGTGAGGCACAGCAGTGGCTGAGGGGTCTCCATGCTTGTTATCAGAGTTCATAGGTGCGGGAACCTTCCCTCTATTCATCGTGGTCTTGCCAGCCCCACTGCCCCCTCCTCCGCCCAAACTGGTCTTGCTGTTCTCCGCTGTTGGGATGACAGTGCCCAGGTGGGGGTTGCCCGCCACAGCAGTTCCAGTGGACTCCATGCCGCTGTGACAGCAGCACAGCAGCCGGAAGAACGCCGCTCTCATCTCCCTGCTGGACAGAGTGTAAATCAGAGGGTTGAGGGCAGAGTTGAGCACAGCCAAGGCAATGAACCAGTCCACCTGGTAGAGCACGGGGCACTTATTTGGGCTACAACCCACATCCAGCAGCAGCAGGAGGAAGAGGGGGGTCCAGCACATGACAAACACTCCCAGAACGATCACCACTGTCCGCAGCAGGGTCAGCGAGCGCTCTGAAGGCCGGCTGCTCACCCTGCGGCCGCTAGAGGTCACCAGGCGGTAGATCCTGATGTAGAGGATGATGATGGCCACCAGCAGCGCGCTGAAGACACTGATGCAAAAGGCCACATAACTCTTAGCGTAGAGCGGCAGCACCGTGGAGCAGGAGGTCATGTTGTCCAGGCAGTTCCAGCCCAGGCTGGGCAGGGCACTGAGCAGCACTGACACAAGCCAGCAGGCTGCCAGCAGCCCTAGAAGTCTCCCCCGACCTGCTGTCTCACACGGACGCAAACGCACCATAGTCATGTGCCTCTCAATCCCAATGGCCAAGAGGCTGAACGTGGACGCGCTGAGGGCCACAAACATGCTCCCCTCTCTGGCCAGCCACTGCACCGGCGTCAGGAAGTAGGTGTTGCGTCCTGAGGTGAAGATGTTCACCACGTAGGCCACACCAGCCAGAAGGTCTGACAGCGCTAGGTTTCCAATGAGGAAGTACATGCGGCTGTGGAAGCGCTTGTTCCTCCAGAGAGCGAGCAGGACCATGAGGTTCTCCAGGACAATCAGCACGCAGATGAAGAGCAGCACAGCCTTCTTACAGGCCCCGCTGCTGCGAGGCAGGTCCCACTTCCCCGAGTGGTTGTAGTGTCTGACAATGACATCATTCATCCCTTCCTCCGGGATGTTCCCCATGCTGCCTGCCTGCCCTTCCTTGCCTTCCTAGGTCACACAGCAGAGGGCGCCACAGCACTGGACACAGCACCTGGCAGGGTTACAGCATGCATCTCAGAGCCCCTTCAGACCTGCCAATCAAAAGCAATTAAGAGATTACTTTGACTTTGAAAAGCTATACTTTGAAGGGGCATTTAGTAGTTTTGGAGAAGAAAATTCAAACTCAAAATTTTTATATTTTCAATATTAATGAGGTAATTATACAAACTCAGAAGTTTTTCCATAACTGAATAAACAAGCTGTTCTGAGAGGAAAATAAGTAAGGTTCCCAGAACACAGTTTGAAGCTAGAAAGGTGGCAGGGTCCGCCACATATGACCAAAGTATAACAGTATGGACTTGTTTTGTCCTTTAATGTCAGTTTGTTTAATCAGTCATGAAACCTGTGAGTTCATTTATTTTGTATTCTTTATTTAGACATGAAAAACAGTCTTCTGATTACAAGCTTGTCCCCAAAACTACAAAGTACCCCTTTAATTTTACATTATTTAACCAGAAAGCTGCAGAAATGTCTCCCACAGAAGTGTCCTGCCAAGACAGCACTAGATTAAATATTAAAAATACTAAATATAACACACCACGAAACAGAATTATAAAGAAATCGCTAAAATACGAAATAAAGAGGAACCCGTGGATAAAGAGTTAAAGTTCTTTTTGAATTTATTGCCCCCAGCATCTTGAACAAACAGCTGTGGAAGCTACTGCTGTTCGTAAATCCAGTACCATAAATGTTAACTTCTGACTGACAACACCTCGAGTCTGACTACTGTGGGACAGCATTTACTGCTTATAAATAAACCTCAATTAAACGTGACAATATAATCTTGAAATGACCCTTTAGAGTGCGTGTAAACCTTCAGCTTTGCTCAACAGGTTTTTCTCATAATTAAACCTTATTATGTACCTCCCCTGATGAATACACACATTTACAGAGATTACTAATAGGCTGTTCTCTTTTCTTAGAGCGCAATTGTCTGCGTTTAAGCTCCATTTTAGTCGAGACAAGGTTTTCTGCTCACTCCTTCATGGAGTTGCTCAAAAGTTAAACGGAGTTTGGTCGTCTGGTCTCTGCACAGTTCCCGGCTATTCTTCACCGCGGCTACAATAACTCATCTTACCTTTTGGAGCCACTGCTCTCATCTGAACATCCCGCTGCTGTGGTGAGATCTGCAGAACACTGGAAGCTGTTTTTCTCTCGTGCGTAACGACGCGCAAAAATATAAGATCACCCCCCGAACAACAAAAAATATCCTCGACGTGAAGTCAAAAGTCCTTGTCTTGTCTCCCAAAACTGTTAAATGCCTCCCTCCTTACATCCACTCTGTGTTGTATCCTGGACTTTTTCCTCTCCACACTGTGAGTCGCTCCGGCACCGGCCGTCCCGTTCTCACCCCTCCCACCCGGCGGGGCGGTCTCTTCCCTCTCACGTCTCCAATTTAGTTTTTACCATTAATTATGAGTCAGGAGGGAGGTCACAGCCACGCGCCAGACGCGTAAATGTTGTGCAGATGTGTCACTTTGTGTCTACAGTGCTGCTCTGCGTTTTCAAACAAGCATTCGTCGTGAGTCTGATGGATTTTTGTCCCATTTCAGTGTGTGGTTTCATGAGTTTTGTTGGTGTTCTTTGTTGGTGCACCTCATTTGTCTGTTATTGAATTAATGCGCTTAAACTTGTCCTGTCAAATGTTTTCTTCGTCGTTTGAATAAAATAAAGTTACCTATAAAAATTATCGCTGCACTCACCTGTCCTAACAAGATTGTGGCCTCAAGGTTGCCCTGTCATTGTCTAATCGACTGCTTGGAACTACTGTATGTGTCACCTTTCTTTTGAGGGTTGAAAGTAATGAGGGGTTCTCAACTAACCCTGCCTCACACTCCCCCTCCTCCTCCTCCTCCTCCTCTTTGTTGGAGCGCATAAAGCCAAATCTTGCTTTCCCCAAAGCTTGCCAAAAGCGCACAAACTGATGTGTGTTTATTTGCCTTTTTGTGGAATTTATCCCCTAGGCTGACAGGGCAATAAATTGTGACTCGTTTTATGTCTTTGATTTGATGAGTCATTGTTTTGTTCAAGTAAGAGATGACTGGGTCCCTTCGCTCCTTCAGAGTGTGAGATAGGTCTGACCTCTCCCATCGGAGTCAACTGGGATGGATGAGAAGCGAAGAGTCACACTTTCCTTCAATTATTCTGTCCCAGATAAGCAATGTTGGACTGGTTACCTCCAAAATGTGATGTATTACATAAGACTAGTGACTTTTCATTTTAAAGTAATACATTTCTTTACGATATTACTGTCTCTGCAGAGTGATAGAGAGGACACTTTCCACGCTGTAGGCGGCACCACAACGAAGACAAACACACCCAAAAAAAAAAAACGCTTGTCGTGAAGAACAGAATATACCGTATGTCTTCTGTCAAAAGAAGTTGTTGTCTTTTTTTGCAGATGGACTTCACAGGACAATATTTACAACTCGGGTTAATTTGATGATGAACTGTTTTATATTCTCTTGACTAAAGGAGTATACATTATCGAGGAACGGACACCGCCGCCACCACCACCATTTACTACCGCTCCAAAGCCAGTTGGCATCACGAACACTATCAACTGGTAAGTGCAAATGTTTTTGCCTTTGCCATGTCGGAGTTGGACAAGATCGTAAAGAAACTATATTTTGGCTACAAACATCTAAACGCCAGAGAGAGTCCACTATCTGTGAGGGTGTCACCGCTTGCTTACTATACCGGCAGTCTCCTTGTTCGGTTCTTTTCATCAAATGATCTTAAGGAGTGAATTGTTCAGAATCTAACCGTGCACAGCATTGTCCATATCGACAAAAGTTTCAACGATGATGATTTTATGAGCCGCTTCGAACAAGTTTAAACTGTTGCTGGCATTTTAAACTCTGGTGTCCGGTATGAAAAACCTCTTAATTGCCAGGTGGTAACACGTTACTGAACAAACACGTTAAATTACCACTTAAAGTAATGCAACTGTAAGATGTTACACAAGTATGTAAACCTATTCTAGCAGTAACCCAAAATAGAAAAATGAGCATCTTTTTTTTTTCTCCTTTTAGAACAAAAGCCAAGGTTAAGTTCCTCACACCTCCACGACATATCCCTGCCGATTCCAATCGGGATTTTCCTGCAACTTCCTGGTGCCTTGTGGTGAAAAGACAAGGGGGAAACCACGGCTGGATGTGGACGATGCTGAGGACTGTCCCCTCTTCACCTCTGTTAATCCCCCACCCTGGCTCTGCATTGTGTTTAAAAAACAGTACGCACATTCCCATCAGTTTCCTAAAAGATGTTATTCCAGCCGCTGGATTGTGCAACGGGTGGAAACAAAGGGCTTGGGGCTGTTACTTCTCACTGAGTGTTTACACTTTGCCTTTTATTACAGTTTTCCCACATGATGTGTTGCCGGCTTGAGGTGCCATGGTTTCACATTCACTCTGAGAAGATTGAGAAAGAGAGACAGAGAGACAGGCAAAGTCAAAATAAATTCCGAGTCGAGAGAAAGTTTCAGAGAACCGGAAAAATGGCAGGGGAGTGGGGGAGGCAAGGATGCTTGATGCTTGGCGGGGTTTTGTGTTCCAACATTCTTTGATTCAGGTTAAATCACTAATCAATATTTTGCCCACGTGGATTGAAAATAGATCTACATTTCTGTGTTGAAGATAAAACCACACTCACCACTTACTGGCTGCTCTTGAGCTTTTTATTTGAACCTCAGCAGATGGAGTTGCCTATTTTCATTAGAAGTTGGTTTGTGGTGAGATTGTTTTGACTTCCGAGGCCAAAAAATTTACTTTGTTTTGGCGCACGTCTGTTTTGATTAGTTTGTACCTAGCTGGTTATTGCTAGAGGAAAGGGAAGAAGGAAATTCCAATGAATATAGCAAGACCATCTAATCTAATCTAATATTGATGCAGCCCAGTGTAGCTCCATAAAAAGGTGATGCAAAGGTAAGATTTTTGGGGAAATTGTCTCTAAAATAGCACAGAATCAACTTTAGTTATGAGAAGGCTTCAGAGTTTTCTTTTCGTCTTTTCTCTTTGCTGATGTCTGCTTTGCTTTTCAAACTGTCCGTCTCTTTTGTTTTTGTTTTTGCTGGATCTAATGGGCTAAAATTAGATATAACAGGCCAGAAATCCAGACTGTGATGGATGACAGTACAGGCTAACAGAGACCGACGCCGTAACAAATGCTGATAAAAAGGCGAGGAGATGGAAAGAGACAAGAAACGGAGACTGTCTTGAAAATTTGGAGACGAAGGAGAGGCAGAGCTGACAGCTTCCCCCTTACTTTCTCTTCTTCTCTCAGTCCCTCTGATATCACTAATTGTGAGAGGTTACAGGCAGCCTGGCCCTCCTGCACATGTCAGCCCAGCAGGCATAGCAGATTAATGAATGACCCCCAGAGCTGTTGACTTTACCCTGAGCAGCATGGGATGTACAGACGCTCTGACAACCCATTTATAACCATATAAAAACACCCCAAAGTCCTTGGCTCGGTGTTGTTGCAAGCATGGATACAGGCTTCCTGGATGTTTGGTGCTATGGTGGAAAGAGGAAACGTAGCTTCGGGTCACCAGATCATGAAAAGAGAAAAAAAAAACTGTCCTTGTTGCCAAGTCCCGTACGAGTTTGTATAATGGAGATGATGCTGCGTGCGTGTTTCTGAGTCTTTGTGCGTGTGTGTGGCCACCGTGTGTGTTTAAGTGTGCAGCAGCGCTGTGAGTCAGGACACGCTGACGTAGGATCGGATGGTGAGTTAAATGTTTGGGAATGTGAAATGCAGTGGGAACGAAGCAGGAGCAGCAGCGGTGGAAAAGGAAGGCCTCTCGGGCCGTCACCCCGCTGCCCTCCACTCATGTAGTTTACCCACACCCACAGACAGATTTAATACATGACTTACACAAGAATGTGCACCAAGCTCCGACAGTATAACATTTTAATATGACAGAGACTTACATATAGTGTAAACATCCTGTGTAAGTTCACACCTCTTGGCAAGTAGCGAACAGCCATACAGTGTTTTAACAGTTTAATATTATTGACTAAGGAGAGCTAAGAGACCAATTTATGAGGCAGATGACTGAACAACAACCAATCATTGTCTAAGTCCTGATGCAGGAGAGAGAATAACTCTTGGAACATGCCAATAGGTATATGTAGTTATTTGTTGTGTCAGAGATTTTTAGCTGTTTTTCAGGAGAAAATTGCTTTACGAATGCTTGGTGGTGCCCAAACACATCAACAACAGTGAATGTGAATAGAATCTCTGTGTACAAAGAATAATTCATATTCTCGGCTGGATTTATGCTGAGCTCCATTTGAATAAATAGGGCAAAAGTTTGTGACTGCTAATTGTACCACTGATTTATCCGTCATTATATGTTTGTGAACCAACATTCATTACATACAGTCACTAACACTTTTATCATGCGTTACCATCATTACAGTAAATCATTAACAATGCTTCCATTAGTACATTAACATGTAACTAGGCTGACTCATGTGAACTATGATCACAGTTAAGAAGGAAAAGACCCAAACACAAGGCAGGTGGTACAACCAAAGGCAAACTTTAATGAGCTGCTAATCCAAAATCCAAAAATCCAAAACCATAAAAACATAGGAAAAAAAAAAAAAAAACAGGCAACACAAGGCAAATGAAAATACAAGAAGTAATACAAAAAACTGAGGACAATCCAGAAAAAAACACAGGGAACACACAAGGACCTGGGAACAGGCTCAGGAGACTCATGACGTGATGATGAAAATAGACAAACCAACAAAGAGTGAGGGAACAACACAAGACTTAATGCAAACCAAACTTACGCTTTGTCCACATTGGCTGCTTGTGTAGTGCGTGGCTGCCGCTGCAGCATGGCTCCTGCCTGCCCTGTCTGTTTACATGGACATTGCCTTTGATAATTTCCAATAAATATGATGCCGTGAAAGAGCGGTAGAAGGAAAGAGAGGGAGTGAGGGAGGGAGGGAAAGAAAAGAGAGCACACAGGAATAAAACTGCCCTTCATCTGTTGTGTGTATCCTCTTCATGTCTGTGACATATATCCTACAGACACTGACATTAAAACTGTAGTGACACACCGGTATGATGTCAATATGACTGTTGACAGGGCGTTTTCAGGTCTTTTCTTTAGCCAAGAACCGCGCACGTGTCTCGGTAAAAATAGGCGAGACTCCCAATTTCAAGATGACGTTGCTTTTGCAGCCTGGCTTGACACACCTGTGAGACGTGCTAGTCATGCCAGCGGCGTGGCTGCCCTAATCTGTTAACTGAAATGAAAACAAAGAGGTTCTGCAAAGCACATGCAGCCAGTGTGTCCAGCCTGGCTGAGGAGGAGCAAAGGAACAGAAGAGGGAAACAGAACACTTGGAGCACAGGAGAGCAGGACACGAGAGGATAAACTACAAAATAAAACAGGAAACAACAAACCAAAAACCAAAACCATGATATCTACAGTGCAACTCATTGCTGTCAGTAGGACATACAGGTAAAGATACTTTAAGTTACTTTTCTTTATGGCAGTTTGGAAATTACAATCTGGACAGACATTCTGTTGATCTTTTTCATTAATTTGTTAATGTTCTCGACTTTGATGTGTTAATGAGATCAAACGCTGATTGTACAGACATACAAAATGCAAATTAACAAAACCATTCATGACAAGAGTTAATGAATTCCTCTCAGTGCACTCTCAGTGCTTTCAGTATGTTCGCAACAAAATTCACATGGTCCTGTCTGGACTTGGTTTTGAACCCTTTAGCATGAAATCTATAAAATTTATAGGCTGTGTTATTCCCTCACTTCACAGTTTGGCATCCTTGGACTGATTTTCTGCACTCAGCCTTTGAATTGCAGAGATTTTTTAAAAGGCCTTGGTGACCAATAGGTTTGCCGAAGCCTGATGTCTTAGTACAGAATCGCCTGTTTGTTATTGTTGAGCAGAAATTCAGCCCTGTGGTGTGCAGATTTCTGGTATGATACGACTTGCTGCTGCTTGTCTAAGGTGACAGGACTACAAATCTAGTGTTAAGCACATGTTTGCTTTGTCTTTCATGAAAGTCTTACAGTTTGTTTAGTGGAGCGATTATTGAATTCTGTTTGTAATAGAATTATTTCTGTAAGATTCAGGGCTGGCATATTTTCTTGTCTACCACTCGTATCTGACAGACAAGTCAGCGAGGCGTCTGATAAGCTGCATATGAAATGATCCACCCCCCTGAGGAAGGCTTTAAGCGGTTACCAGATGGCAAGTGTGTGACACCTGGTGTGCTGCTGATTTCCAAGACAGCGTCAATACGAACTGAGATAAAAAAATAAAAAATAAATTTGGAATGTATTACGAGATGGTAATAATGGCTCAAAACGTCGGGAACACTGAGGCGCGATACTGTCAAGAAGCCACACCTCATTGTATAGGGCAATGAACAAGTGACATATGGGTGAAAATATACTCTTTATTATTATTGAGTATCGCTTCGTGGATGAGTTGAGATTTCTCCAGAGGTCTAAAAATTATATACAGTGGCAGATTTTATTGTTTTGAGCCATTTTAGATACATCCATATTTGACAGAAACACAAAGTTTAAGTCCTAAAATCACAGAAAATGAGATTATACATGTTAGAATTGTTGAGTTATGCAATGACAAGAGAGAGGAAACGCAAGTCATTTGGGGTATTGTTATTTGCTGGAACTACTTGAGCTCCAAATAATTTCCCCACAATTTCCCAACGAACCATCCAGATCCCAGAGGATTTCAAATGTGTAAAAACCCTTCGCTTTACGGGAATGATGCATGTTTCATTGCATTCCAGCCTTGGCGTCATTTTCAGCCAACGTAGTTGTAGACGTAGTCATGAATTAAGTAATATGAATGTCAAAGAGTAACTGACATGAAAAGAAGAGAAAAGGGGGGGGGGACAAACAATGTGACGTTCATTGCGTGTGTGAAACCAAGAAAGGAGCTCTGGGTTCTGGGACCTACCGACCGATGAAGGATCACACCAGCGCTCCTGACATAAACACAAAGTCGCACTGAGTAACCACCAAACCAATGTAATAAACACAGCAGAAAAACAATGGTTACATAACGTGGAGGGCACACCTGGTCCAGTAATGAATGGTGAAATGGGTTTTTTCCCTTTATTATTTTTTTCCCTCTCCCCTTTCTGGTCCTTTTCCTTCCCCTCTCTCTTTTCCTGTAACAATGAACACACAGAGCGCCCGGCTGCTGAGAATTTTTTCAGAACAGAACTAACCCCATAATGAATGAGCAGAGTTTACATTTTTAAAACAGAAAAAAAGGGAGAACAGGTTGGAATATAGTAATTATGAAATGAACAATTGGACACTTGGGGATTCACCTAGTTTTGTGGGCGCTCAGCTTGCTATTTGTCTGTTACCTTACCAGGGAGCAGCCGCTTGTATAAGAAGAATCATTGGCCTGTGACGTTCTGCAACATGCAGGTCTGGGCCTCCACCAGTGTGGAGATTTCCCATGTTGTTGTTGTTTCCCAACAGATTCTAAGATTCTCTGTAAAAACACACCCACGCAAAGTTTAAAAAGCAACCCAACTCCTCACAAGTTAGTTAGAACTGAAGAAGCCTCTTCGATGAGCAGTGAAACTTCTTAATGAAACTAAAACTGGTCAGTCCAGTTCAAGTCCAGTTGCCATGATACAGCACCCAGATGTGCCATGAGCTGGATGACTGAGAACCTTCATCAACAACTGATTCTAAGGTTTAAACACCCCACCACTCTCTTCTGCAAAGTAATTATCTGACATCATAGATTGCGTGCGAGGCAGCTGGATTCGGGAGATTACGCGTTGGTGTGATCTTGTCAATGGATCTTGCCAGGCTTCAAGCTCTGTGCTCGTGGAAAACACACAGTGGTTGATCCAATCGGCATCCTTTCTGGAATTACTGGCAGCTACGGGCGTGATTTAGGTGTGATGCATAGCAAGAACTGGATACAGTGTCAGCGGCAGAACCCCGTTTGTTCTTATGAAAGCTGCTCAACAGCACATGGAGCCAAAAAAAATAAAGAATGTTTCTGGGTATGGTAAAAATACCCCAAAAATGATTTAATTTAAAATGTTTCTAGACTCTTGTTGTCAGCCCTCATTGCGCAAATTAAGATGGTGAAACTAATTACTCTGTGGGGGGTTGTGACAAGAAATGTATTATTATGTAAATATCTGGGAAATAAAAGTTTTTTGTGCCCCTTGTGCATCACCAACCGCATCACACAACCTTATAACTAAATGGTTCAGCCACTATGTAAAATTGGCTTTAAAGCCTTGCACACTCCTGGGGGCTTGGTGTGACGACCAGCAAGAGAAACAACTGTTCATCTGAAAACAACAATGGTGGCTCCTTAAGAGGTTAGCATATCTGCTGCTATGGCATCAGTTATTTCAGAGCTGGAGAGTTTGTTTCATTGAAAGAATACCAACAAAAAAAAGAAATCTCTTTTGTTTGAGCTACAGTATTGAATTACTTATCATCATTTTCACTTTATGGCATCATCCCAGACTATAACAGCGACCTCCTCACAGTTTATCTTCCTACAGATAAGCCCCAGACTCTGGAATAGTAGATTTGAGAATGTGCATCTTACTTAACTGTTAAAGGTTCCATATTATGAAAAGCACATTTTCTCCTGTCTCTACATATATAAACTGGTCCTCCCTGAGCCTACCAACTCCCAGAATGAGGAAAGCAAACAAGTCCTGCATTGTCTCTGCAGCCCACCCACTGGTAAAACAGCGCTCCAATAGGCTGTTCAGATTCAGCTCCTGTCGTTACGTAACAAGGAGAAGCTGAGAAGATTCTCATAGGCTGGCCTCCTCTGCTCAAAAACACTGACGCAAATTGCTCTGTTGTTGGTTGTAAAAATCAACATAAGTGCATATATTCTGTCCCAGCTAAAGAAGAACAGAAGAGACAGTGGTTGTGTTTCATTTTTAACGACAACGTACCGGCTACGGGTTGTGTAAGTTTGTTTGTGTGTGTTAACCGCTTCACATCGGGCTGCTTCAGTAATGAGGGTCAGTACAAAGCTGGCTTTGCCTCGACATTCTGGGTCAACATCTGGGCGAGCCGTAGCAATACATCCATTGCAAACATTAGCGCATGCACCCGCTAGCATAAGCGGCATCCTCTCCCTGAGAGGGGCGTGTAGCAGGCAAGGCAGGCATTGACAGACGGAGCTCATTAGCATTTAAAGGTGCAGGCACAGAAACAGCCTGCTCTCAGTAGAGCTCACTTGAGCAACTTTAAGACCGCTGAAATTCAGGACCACGGATGGGTTTGGGGCAATACATTTCAAATACAGTGTTGTTGGACCTCTGACAGCTGTGTGAAATTGATGAAAAACAGTATAATATGGGACCTTTAAAACTCAACTTTTACAATACAGTTAATTCATCCCATGGTATGAGACACGTCTTTTTTAATGAACAGCCAACTAAACTAACCCCAAATAAGTGTAGATCGCTGAAACATTTTCCGTATATCTCGGGGACCATCACATATTTTCTTGTTTGCTAAACGAGGCATGTCTCTGTTGGAGGTCGTGAGTGGAGCTCTGTGGGCTGATAGTGTATCTGGAGCGATGGTGCTGCTGCCGGGTTATCAGTGGAGGTCTGAGGTCTGCAAGGGCACAAGGTGACTGCTCGTCTGAGAAACAGCCTCGCTGGTTCCTATAGATAACCTTTTTTTATCTGCAGCCCGCTCAAAATAACAACATCAAAGGATGCACAGACGGGGGACAGATGAATGCAAAATGCACACTTTGAATTTTTATGTGGGAAAAAAAAATATTATTCTGTCGTTCAATGTCTCTCTTTTACAGAGATACCTGAGAGAAGATAGCAGCTGCGGATAGGAAAGATGAAAAGATGACATTTCACTCTGGCTGTGAGCAGTCGGAGGGAGGAGGGGAGAGAAATTATCAGAGAGGAAGAGGAAGAAGTTGACATCTTTATTCTGTCTTTCAACAAAGGTTCAGCAGTCCTGTCTGTTTCCTCAGCTTCAACACGCAGCCTTTGACGACGTAATCAGGATTGTTAGAATCAGAAAGCAGAATCGGGAAGGGATGCCTTATTCACAATATTTATGTAGCAGTTGCTGATGAATTTCAAATACCACAATCCAGGACTTTCAAGAAAATTAATCAATCCATATCTGAGCCCATCGTAGCTCCCTCATCTTTAAAATGTCACCATATCTGTTCTCACTCTGGAACTTTCTAACGCGAGATTTTTATGCCGTTATTTATTTTCTTTACAATAAGGGGACCCTGAACACAAAATAGACTTCAAGCCGTTGCTTTGCCAAAATATGTTAAAAATAACTTTGACCTCCGACGTGTAAACAGTCATGCCCGATTTTTCTCAGAACTGCTTCACTGATGTGTGGGAACGCTTGTGTAGGATTCCTGTGTGTGTGTGTGTGTGTGTGTGTGTGTGTGTGTGTGTGTGTGTGTGTGTGTGTGTGTGTGTGTGTGTGTGTGTGTGCAAGACAGATTACTTTTCTAAGGAAACATTTTTCGACTGTGGGCACAGTGCATGTCTACACTCATACCCTTGTGTGTGTGTGTGTGTGTGTGTGTGTGTGTTTGTGTTTGTGTTTGTGTTTTCATCTCTCCCTCACACTTTCTATTCCACACACACGAAGAGGTCGTGCATCCTTTACATGCAGTGGTCATGCATCCTACTTTGGGAGGTTTGTATGTCTTGGCTGGCTGTACGTCGTCTGTCTGCTGCTCCATAAGAAAGGGTCAAAGGTACATTTCCCTCGAGACGAGGACTAATGGTCACGCAGTCCAGTGGGTTCACTCCATGTTCACTTACCCCCAATCACACACCATCCGCCAAACCACCTCCCCACCGATCTCTTTAAAAGACCTCCGCCCCACACCCCTCGGCTCTCCAAAGAAATGGCAGCAGGAGCCTGAGAACGAAGTCACCCACTGACAGAAACAGACCAGACTCAGTCTCCAAATACCATCAGTACAGATTTAGAATCACTTTAACCTTACAGAGACAGGCTTGTGGATTTTCTTCTCCCGTAGTCACTTGATAGCACAAAGTCGCCCACTTTTACTATAAATATAACATGGTGCAAGGACAACAGGACGTCTGTCATGTTCTCCACCCTCTGTGTTTCCTCTCCTTCTCCTCCCTGCTCTCCCCTCTCAGGTGCTCCTGATCAGGTGACTAGGCCCTGCACCATACTGAAGGGAGGTTGGAGGAGAAGGACCTCACTTCCACAAAACATGCAGTCCTAATTGTTTTGGAGTGTTTCTGGGGTTTTTTGGGGGGGGGTTTTTTGTTTTTGTTTTCCTTCTTTAGAGCTGAGAAGTCAGTTTCTATGTAGTTTTCTATGTTTAGGTAGAGAAGTTCTGGGTCCTACGACTGGCACGAACTTCCTCCGATTCTTTTGTCCATTGTTTTTTGTTCATTTTGAAAGATTACTTAAAGCCAACTTGTTCACGGATATGGTGTCCTCTTTATACGTTGCTAGTCACAAGGAAGAGCCATCTTTGTGTTTTGTTGTTTTTGTTTAACTGTAACACCTCAAAAAAAGGCAACAAACATAAATACATTAATACACCACATATACATATCATCATCATCATCATCATTGTCATCATCATCATATCAAGAAACTAAAATGTGTGTAAAAGATAACTATAAACAGAACACAATGTTCTGCAAATCCTTTTTAGCTCATATTCAGTTGAACACAGTCAAAAGACCAGATGAAACTGATCAACTTTGTTTTAAATTTGTACTCATTCACTTTGGATTGGATGCATTCCGTTTTGGTTTTTTTTATCTATGTTTTACAACTTTTTTGTCCCAAAAGATAGTGACAGTGATAGTGATTCAGTGAGCAGTTAGTTTGATTGAGTAATTAGCAAGCTTTACAGGTGCTGGTATGTGGAATGTGTTACCTTTAGACAAAGACAGGCTAGCTGTGTGTTCCTGTTTCCAGCCTTGGTACTAAGCTAAGCTACATGGCTGCTGGCTGTAGCTTTATATTTACATTATATACAAACATGAGGGTGGTATTGATCTTCTCATCAAGCTCGCAAGTAAAACACATTTCCAAAAGTGTTGAACTAATCCTTCATTATCATTATCTTTTCCAAAAATCTCCAAAGACTATTCAAAATATGCATTAACACATAATCAAGTGTGGCTATGAAGAAATAAAATGCATTAACTACATCGTGAGGAATGTGTGATCGTAGTGAAATGTTTGTGGATCAACACAATGAAACCTTTTAATATTCCATGCTGGCCAGAGAGAGTGTGTAGGCATATCGGTCGTGCAATTCCAGGGGTATTTTCCCAGCATGTGACCCGGCCGTAGTGGCTGTGTGAAATGAATGGCGTATGTTTGTGAATGAATTACTGTGTGAATGGCGATCAGTCACAGCTGGGCTAACAGCCTCTGTCGTTGACAGTGGGCTCTTTGGCCTGTGTGACGCGGCGATGCTTCACATAAAGAAAGCGTTCGATAGAGATCTGCAGAGGTAGTAAAGGCTGCCACGGTGACTGCTCAACCAGCAACAACAATAAGACAGGCTGGCCATCGGGCATGGCCATCCTAAAGCTCCCTGGCTCCAGGGACACGCTGGACAAAATAAAGGCTAAAAACACACACTTCACATCTCATTACACAGGGCCACTGTGACAGCTGACTGAGGGCCTGAAGCAGGTCAACTCCACCAAGTTAACCCAATAAAATGTACATGAATGAGTTTTGAAAGGTAGAAGTGCACGAAGTAAAGATAGATATACATATATAGGTTTTCTAGACAAGGTCTGTATCGCATCTCTTGTCTCCAAAGCCAGATGTTTTGACACTTGTCATATGTATATATATATCTCTATATATATATATATATATATATATATATATATATCTCTATATATATATATATATGTATATATATATATATATATACATATATATATATATGTATATATGTCTGCCTGTAGTTCTATGTTCAGAACAGATTGTACATAATAGCATTAAAAAACTAAAATACATCTAAATACATCTACTCTGAACTTCACTTTTGAGATAAAAAAAATAGATATAAGGATATATATATATATTAATAGTCCCATGATCTCACACCACTTTACTACCTTATCAAACTCTGCCTTTTGTCATTGTCTTGATTGAAAGATCCCTTGAAATTATGCACTGTGCATTTAAAGAAAGAATCTGAGTACATCTTTAATCCCATCACAGTGCACCGTAACTGATGGCATCCCATGATCAATCAGCAGTTTCTGATACTGCCACACAGTGTAGTCTTGTCTGTGACAAGAGTTCCTATTATGGAATTATTATCTGCACCTCAGCACACAGCAGTAATTAATCCTCTTTTCAAACACTGTACACGGCATTTTGGAGAGGTTCTGGGCATCTGCGGGGCACATGTCTCTGCAGTTCATCTGTGGACTGTGTGAAGAGACACACACAGCCTCACTCATATAAACTCACACACACACACACACACACACACACACACACACACAATGGAGTCCCTGGCCTGCAGTGCTACGGTCCACTTGTGTTTATAAGTCCAACACATGATGGTCCTGCACATTGCTGAGATCACAGCAGTCTCCTTCACCTCTGAGCCAGCCAAACCAGTCCTCCCACATCTGTCCTCCTGTCCCTGTCAGTGTGTTGCGGGAGCTTTGGTGGTTGGTGCAGAGCAGCCGGAGGGGGTCCAACAACAGCATGCTTCAACGGTGGACGAGAAAGGGTGACTGTGATGACCCATGGGTTGTTTATTGATGGAGTGTAAAGTGAACAAGGGGCGAGGGGAGAGGGTGGAAGAGGTGGACGGGGGGGGGGTTACATGGAGGGAATGTGGTGTGAAAATAAACGAAGAAGGCTACAAACAGCGCGGCCAACAATGGTGTGTCAGATCCAGGTCTGTGCAAAGTTTATGTGCCCTGTCTGCGATTTGTCTGCTTTCTGAGATCATCTTTTTTGACAGTTTGGCCTTTGGGCTGGACCACCACAAGCCCAGTATCTCCACAATCATCTTTCCAACGGAGCTGAAGTGAACATATGCACACACACAACTGCTACAACCTTGCCCCAGCCTTGGACCTCCGTTCCCTGGAGTCGAAACCAAAACAATCAAACCACCAACACAGGAAAGTGAACATATGTGTCCAACATATCCATCACCTACTTGCCTGAAAACTATTCCGACACACACACTATTTCCCAAACACGGTCCAGTTCTACATACTATCTTTGAAATGCAGGAAAATAAGATCTTATCTTGTGTATTTTAGCTTCACCCTGCTTCAATGTGACATTCACCAGCAGTGTCTGGTTCCACATCACCAGGATAAAGTCATATGAAGATGGAGTGAATAAAAACATATCGAAACTTGTATTGCCAAAGAGTTTCAGGCTTGCTGGACTTAATGTTTTCTCTTCAGCTCTCGCTCTGATGGATTGTTTTCCATGGATGCGGACCAAAAGATAAAGACGTGACCTCTCAGCGGACTGCCAACTCTAGAGAGACCGTCACCGCGAAGGCACTTGCTCATTTGGCATCTCCTCTGCCTTGGAAAGTTTCAGTTCAGATATAGCTGTAGAAAACTGAAAGAGAAACAGTCCTTGTGGAAAATGACCCCACTATTACTGATGAATATTACGGCAGAGATGAGGCGCAGCTTCAGGAGGGTTTGTGTGAATGAATGTTAAAGTGAAACTCTCACCAAACAGCAACCAAGGCTTTATTTGTGATTGAATATGAGTCAAACCTTTGTGTAAAAGCATAATAATGACGAAGAGGCACTTTTAAGATTTACCATAGTTTCGTTTT
Organism: Sparus aurata; assembly: GCF_900880675.1. Taxonomy (NCBI): domain Eukaryota; kingdom Metazoa; phylum Chordata; class Actinopteri; order Spariformes; family Sparidae; genus Sparus; species Sparus aurata. The sequence goes on from NC_044197.1 coordinate 13,782,446, forward strand.
CGGGCAAGCTAATTTTCAATGGAGTGCGGGGGCACTTTTACACTCGCTATTTTTAAAACACTAAGAAGGCTTGACTCAACTTCAAAACTTTGCTCGTAGTATCACCAGGGTCGCTACACATGAACAAAGCATTGAGAACATTGTTTGTGTACACAGAGTTTACTAAAAAGAAGGTTTTCGGACAAATCACGTTAGCAGTAGCATCTCCGGCGAGCCGCCGTCATGGCAGACAAAAAGTCTGCGACCTAACAGGCAGGAGAGTAATGGTGGACTGCTCCTCAAGCCTTCCTGTTAGGTCTCACTCAGGGATCAGCACTTTAAAAATAGCAATTTTGATGCCAGCGTAGAAGTGCCCCCGCACTCCATTGAAAATTAGCTTGCCCGAAAACTAAACTACGGTAAATCTTAAAAGTGCCTCTTTCGTCGTTATTATGCTTTGACACGAAGGTTTGGCTCATAATCAAATAAAGCCTCGGTTGCTTTTTGGGGAGAGTTTCACTTTAATCTTTAAGCCTGGCACAGTAATTAAGATTTTTCAGTTTTCAAAAACATTTTGGTTTGTTATCTTTTATGAACCCAATTGACCATCGTCACAAGGTAGTCATATCATTCCCGTGAAAAGTTGCTATCATTTCGCAACTTGCCCATTGGTCAGCAGCTGAAAATACAATAGAGAGTGAAAATCTGGGGCGTTCTGGGCCATATTTCAAGGTGAAACAACATGTTTGATAACCGATTAGTTACCACTAGCATTCACACACTTCCTAGCTAACAGTACTGTTTGATTTCATCTAGTGCATTTCACTCCCAGGCTTAAATAAATGTGTCAAAGTTGTGCGTTGTTATTTCTAGAGTTAATTGAAGCCTTGCCATATCACAACATGTATCAAACAGTAATGTTAGCAAAGTTGTTGAGCGCTAACGTTAGCTGTTCTCTAGCTGAAGGATCGTCTTTTCAGCTGCTGATCAATCAGAGAGCAGTGAAATCACAATCAAACGGAGGGCATTTAAAAAACTCATCTTTTTATTTTGATTTTCAACAGTAATGTAAGCTAGGAGGTTGCTGCATGCTAACCTTAGCTAATGGGTTATCAAATATGATGTTTTACCTTTCACTATGTATCACATTTTCAGTTGCTGATCAATATGGAAGTGATGAAATTATATATATATATTTTAGATTCCCTACGTTTATAGGACTTGGAGCGCAGCAGTACAGCATTTTAAATCCCCACTTTATATGTGGAGAAAGTCAGCGCTGTGTGAATATGGTCTCATGAATGTGAAATGAAACGAGTCAGCAGGAAACCAAATCATATGAACTTAAGTGTTAGGTTCATATGATTTATACGATTCATAACAGTGAAAACCACTGACCGTTGACTCGTGATGTAATATTTCAAACAGGCCATATCCACTCTCAGCCCATATGATGGTGTGTAGGTAAAAGGGGGCTGGTTATACTCGCAGGTTGACGTTGGATATAAACAATAGCCTGCTTGTGTGCAGTATGTATGGCACATGTGTGTACACACAGTGGTGAGTCCTGGGTGTGAAAGGCCCATGTGTCCGGGCATCGGTGACTTAATGACACCACTTACTGGCCAAATTCACACTCAGGTTCTTGTGCACATTTGAAAAAAAGCAACATGCGAGGAAATCCTATCAACAGAGAATCGGTTGTGTCAGTCAGAATGGAGGGGAACGCTTTTAGGGTTCGTGTTTGACCTCTTTTGATGCTTCCTTTGGTTCAAAATAGAAATTCTGTTTATCCTTTTATCCAACAGACACCATTTGGCATGTTTTCACGTCGGCAACTTGAAAAGTGACACCTTTCAAGAACAGAATCTTATTCAACGCAGATTTGCTCTTGAGCTACTTACGAAGTAAATTAGGGCCAGAAATGGTAAACGCAAGGAAATGAGTGGTTTGGCCAGAGAGTCACAAACGACTGAGAGCGACACTGGGGTTGGAGGGTGGAGAGAGACTATATCAGGACAGGGTGCAGCCACACACACACTCACACACACACACTTACACACACACACACACACACACACACACACACACACATACATCTGTCCACTGTTTTTATTTGAGCTCACTGCGTCTCACAGGAAATGCCCGCCACTGTTTCCATGAAAACTTCTTCTTCTATGGTAAAAGTCAAGCAGACTATTAATAAAGTGAGGACAGAACATAATTCACTTTGAGGAGATGACTGCATGTTTCCTGCTTTTACTCTTGACCATTCCCCAAATCTATTGTGGCACTGTAATCTGTGGTTTCCCCTTATAAATTATCATATAATTCTCAGAGGAAAAACAAAAGAATTCCAATCTGGTCCCACTCTCTAAGTGCAACCTCTCTTTCTATTACTCTAAAACACCAAATTGTCCTTAGATAACTCACACTTGTGCGACATTGTTTCGCCATGAAACAACTTGTACTCGTGATTCAGATCCTGTGCTCTGCCAGGCATCTGATATTAACTGTGGTGAGTTCACACGCACAGCAGCACAATACACGGAAACAAAAGTCTCCCGAGCCTCATGATATCACCTTTGAACATGACCATCAGTGTAGGCTGAATTATTAGGCACCATAAAGCACTACTTTCAGGCTTGGTTCCTCTTGTGTGACACTCTGGGCATAAACACACCAGTAATTGTGTCCTGTAGATAAGCAGTGTGACACTCAGAGAACTCATTTTTCATCAATTCAATCGTCTCACAATACTATCCTGTTTCTGTATAACGCTTGTGAGATGAAACAGGGGGACTGACCGACCGACTGACACGGCCAAGGGGAAGCATGCTGCCGGCTACATGACCTCCTCTGTTTTGCTGTCCCTCGCGGTGTGTTGCTTTAGCGGGGAATCCGAATGGAAGCCCTAAATCCCAGTTAATCTGTCACAGCGCTGGGAGAACTGGCCACTCCACAGCCATGCTATCTGACCATCAGCTTTGCACTGGCAGCCCCGCTGAGACACAAACATCCTGTTTAGAGAGGGAGTGGGACGGAGAGAGAAAAGAGATTTAGCAGTGTAAATCGCCTGTAAACGAGCAAGAAAGTGTACCAACTGCAGTGTCTGTGGAAATATACTTGTGGGCAGTCTGTTTCTGGACTTTCTTTTTTAGTCTACAGCAGTGTTTGTTTCCTTATCATTACGCAACAACATTTCAGCCAGTGCAGAAAATGCAAATGCTAGACTGAGATGTAGTGAGTCATATTAGTATGCATGCAGAAACCTGAGAGCAAACGGAGCCGCCAGCAGACTGAAAATGAGTCTAATTATGACTCCACTGCCACTGCTCGTAATCTCTTGTCCCATCTGAGCCAGACGGGCACAGAACACAAGCAGCACATATGGAAGCAACACAGGATAAATTACCACTAACTTTACCATTTTGACACTTGATTTCTTGTGTACGACTTGGCAAAGCTGTAAGTGGTAGTTTGTTGCCATGTTGAAGTTTTTGGATTCCAGATTGAACTCATGCAGAGGACAGCATTGCCCCCTTGTGGAATGGTAGTTACAGATGTGGAACGTGTCATTCACAATTGTACATAAAATGCGGTGCAGACAATTATAAAAGACGAGCAAATAACCATGCAATTAAATCATTGCGTTATTAAAAAAGTAGCGCTCCAGTATGTACTGTCTATTGGATGTGGCCTAAGGCTGTTCCTCAATTGCATCTACCGGGGAAGGAAAAAGGAACTTCTAACACACGTAAAACAATAAAACATTTTTAAATTATGTTTCATGCCAAAAGTGGGCCGACTGAAAAGGTTTTGTTTGGCCTCCCAGATGTTTCTAGAGAGAAAAAATAATTGAAATAGTATAATTAGTATAGTATATATAGTAAATAGTATAATTAAAAAATATAATACGAATCACTGTTAATGAAGTTTTTTTTATTTTTGTGAAAATGCTCTTTTAATACATAGGATTCTTAACTATTAATTATTCTTCATAATCGCAGCATGACAAAGGTAACACTCTAAATAAAATTGGTAAAAAAGTCCGCAGGATCAAGACGAAAAACTACATTTGAGGAACTTAAATTGTTCTGGATTTTTTTTTTCTCCTGCTGTTGATTCATAAATACAGGGGAGAAAACAGATCAGACTTATAATGGATCACCATGTCCATATGGTTCCACTTTGCATCTTAACACAGCAGGTGTTGAGCTTGTGGCCTGTTGTCCACAATTAAATGTAAATTTTGGCATTCCAAGGGGCTAATGTCATTATCTTTGTAAAAGGCATTACAATGTTCCACACTTGTTTTTCCTCTTAAAATTCCGATCTGGTCTCTTTGAAGACCTTTGAAGTGTACTCCCCTCTTGTAAATCGTATTTATTCTGAAAATATGCATGGAGGATAAACTACCAATTAACCTAAACCTCAACCCCCAAGAATCATATCTATCTCAGACAGAAATATTTTCTAAAACTGTTTGCTAAAATTACAAAGGAAACTCTGGAAATAAACAAACAAAGCAAGACCTGCCGGTACACCGGCATGTTAAAGAATGTGTGAAGTTCACACTGGTGTACTTTGGCAAGGGATGCAAATTCGAATGTGAAGGTTTGTTTTTACAGCCACTGATTCAGATAGAGTAAATATTGCAGAGCTACAGAATGTGTTATCATCTGTATGATCATGTGTGGCTTAGAAAACATGCACATGAACTGACTGACTGCAGGATGACTTACTAAACGTTCCCACTCTCCTAATGGACACATGACATTTTACCACAGTGAGTGTTTTTGTTGGTTGTTTTTGTATTTTACTTTTACATTTTAAACACAATAAACAACTGAGTTCATGGAGTTAAACAATCCCGTTATTCTTGACATGGAGATGAGACAAAGGCGCTGAAAACAAAATACATACATATGTATGTGCTTAAAGGAGCTGCAGCACCATGTTGTCGTCATGGGTGAGCTGTGGTGGTGAGTTCAAGTCCGCTGATGACCACGTGCTCTGTGTTTGAGTGTTGACCAGCCAGGCACTGCAGAAATGCACAATCACACACAGGAAGTAACCTGAGGAATGAGGAAATAACTTCTTCCTTCCATTCTTTTCAAATGAGTTGGTCAAATAAGGAACAACATTAGACGCTGATTCTCTCAAAGTCTGTCGATTATGATTTAGATGATTTTTTAACAACGCTTCAGTGCCTCGCAGTAATCAAAGCAACATTTAGATACATGAAATGTTCCCATTCTGTCCCTGATCTGGTTATAACAAACATATATTTGTGTCACTATCATCAACATTTCACATGAATCATAATTTCATTAAATCCACAGTATGAATGAAAAGAAGAGGTTAGTCATGATAAAAGTGTCATATGGTGAAATGTACGTTGCCCTGTGGGATCACACGTTCCGGTGACATCCGTATGGACGACGTCTCAGTTTGTGGCCAACTCTTGTGACAGCTCAGTGGTTGTACATGAAAAGCTTCTACATCACTCACGTTCAGACAAAAACCCACTCAGTTGTCCTGTCATGAGGCAGAACCTTAACTCCAAATCCAAGTCTTTAGTTTAAATTTGTGACAACGGTAGATCTCCTCAGAAAGTAAAGAAATCAATCATTATTGTGTGTGAATTCAACTGCTCATTAAAAACGTACACTTTCTGTTGGTGTTCTGTATTGTCCGAGACATTGTTTCACATTAAATGTTAAAAAAGAGACCCTTCCTTTGTGTCTAAGGTAGTTAGTAGAAAGGCTTTTATGTTTCAGGCTCCCTCTGATTGTTGCCTGTAAATATAAATTTTTTATTCATCATTTTGCCTTTTCAAAGATGTTTTGTTGTCTCATTGTAAAATAAATTAGTCAGTCATCCCATAACTTTCCTATGTTTTTAGACTGATCATTTTTATGTTTATACTTTTTATGGCTTCTATGGCTGTTACTCTTTTCTTTTGTTCTTTTTTCTTTTGTTATACAGTTTGTTGTTATTATCTTGTTGTGCTGTATTTCATCGCGCCTTGCACGGTTTTCTATTTGTTTTGTGTGTGTTTGTTTAGGACCCCCTTGAAAAACCAGGTGATACGTCTCAAGGGGTTTTTAAATTTATGTCAGATTGTAAGCAGTAAATGTGGTTTTATTTGTGTGTGGGTGTGATCACCATACACACACACTCCTGCCGGCCTGACCTCGCAATGCATGACCACCATCATCACCACACATAAACACCCATATCTCACCACAGAGTTATTTTTTGTTTGTTTGGCTTTGTGTGTATTGCGTTTCGCTCTGGAGCGAACCCTGATGTGGGCTGAGGCCCATCAGCTGACGACTGCAGGATCGCACGCAGCATCTGGCCGGGGCATGTAGGAGTCACAGGTTAGCAGAGCTCTCAGCTGAGTCTCGGGGAGGACAGACCGAACCTGCTCCTGGGTCTGCCCTCAAGTCTCCACCCTAACCTCAGGCAGGGAAATAACTACAGCAGGAGAGAGGGCTTAAAGCAAATTAAAAGCACGCTTGTTTATTCATAGGGGAACATGATGAGTATTGTGCTCAGGATGTCCTTATCTACACTCTTTTAACTTACTCTTAAAAGTCTGTTAGGCACTGGGTCAAAGTCATAACCCACAGACTGATTAATGGCAATAACTACGATTTAATGTGCTACTCGTGGTTCTCACAGCCCACTGGACACAGAACATACAGTACACTTCACTCTAAAGATGCCGCAAAGACAGATACAGAAAGTGTGTGTGAGAGACAGAAAAGTTAGGATCATGCCTCTGAGAAAAAGAGATAATAAAGGACTTCATTGATAGAAAACCAAAGTATCATCTCAGCCATTAAGCATAATCTCTCCACATCTGTGTTCACATCTGCCTTTCATCACTGGGAACACAGGTAGTGATCCCTTCCACAGTTATGGGTCAAGGTTCGGTGCCCAGTTCCCCATGATGCACTGTCAGTTCTTCTCTATCGTCGGAGCATGATGAGCATGTCCATACTGCACCCTGTGGACCGAAGTCTTCATTGCAGCTGTTTTACATTGCACTGTGATGATCCACGCTCACACACTCTCACAGTACACACAGCGACACAAAATGTCCTATGGAAAATATTTAACTACCACTCTCTTTCCATGAGGTAAGCTAGGCACTATATTCAGACCCACATGTTAGCATGCAAAGTTTCCACGCAAATGTACACCCACTGCAGACAGACTCCGTATAGTGAAGAGCTTCATAATTTGACCTCTGACTTGGCTTAAGCCCTCATCAGTGGTTGCCACACTGTTGTCATCATGTCAGGAAAAAATCTCAACCTGCAAAGCACTTCCCCAAATACTCAGGTAAACATCTTGCACATACTGTATGTGTGTTAGGGCAACTGCATTTGCACAGGTTTCCTACAGAATCGGCCCCAGTACCATTGTGTCACAAGTTCCACGTTTTACAATCACACAGCAAAAACACTTTATAGATTCCTCCCTTTTTTCCCCAATTTTCTCATTCAATTTCCCAACAATTACAAACTTTGGGATCACTCACACGACACCGAAATGAAACCAAAGATGCTGTGTTTAAATTGATGATTGTTTCCTCACTGACAACATGAATTTAACCCTTGTTTTTTTAACATTAACCTTACATTTACACAGTGTACGTACTGCACAATAGGTCCTGCCAAAAAGAAACCTTTTACTAAAATCTTTTCACAAGCTTATTTTTTGCCTTTTCTCTCTTGACCTTGAAAATGCTACAAAATGGTTACCTCTTAATTATTTTCTTAAGCTCCCAAGCATAGCACACATTGTTCATCACTGGATATAGGTCGATTGACGTTGACGTTCAAGTTCAGCTGTTACGATTTCATCCCAAAGCACTTTGAGGACTTCTCAAATGGTTGAAGGTTCTGGAAAAGGCTTGTTTGTGGACCTTGAGTTGGGATTGTTTTGTTAAACCGCCATTTCCGAGGTCATTAATTCATTTTAATGTTCAAAGTGGAAAAGAAGTCATGAAAACACAACAAAAGGCTTTTCTTTATCACAACTGAGCAAACTGATGAAAACCATCGATCAAGGCTTCTGATAAAAGCTCAAGTGGACCTTGACTTGGGATTGACATTTTTAAAGTACATTCCAATGTTAAAAAGAATTAGACCACATTATTTCTCAAAATGTCTGCATTGCTGCCCTACTTTTTCCAATACTTTTTGCCCTACAGTTTTTAACCTTTATAAGCAATTATATTACTAAATCCTGTGATTGATTAATGGGAACCTGGTCAAAAACCAGCATCATTTATTTGCCTTCTCTCTTTCCTCATAACTCAAAACACATAGTACACACCATCAACAAAGCCTTACTAAAACATTCAACTGCTCTTTCTGTGAACAGCTGTTCTGATTCAAACAAAACCCACAGACAAAGCTTCAGACCCTGAAGACACAGGAGACACAACAGAAGTGTCCTTGCTTGTATAACCCCAATAAAATCCTTTCACTGGGGTTGATTATTGAGCTTGGAGCTCTCACATTGACTGTTGATGAACACTTTATATACTTTTATATACTGACACACTCAGGTCCATAGGCTACATGTTCACTTAAAGCTGTCTGATACTGTAGAAAACATGAGCTATCAGATATTTGACATTCTTTAAAGAAGCAGATACGCATGTACATATGTATGTGCTGTAGTTCAGTCTCCTGCCACACGATTGTGCACATTTGTCTCGTCATGTCTACGCTTTGTATCTACAGGTCAGCAACTTGTTGTTATCCTGTTGGTTACACACAATGCTGTGTGGCTCTGAATTGATTTCCAGTAGGTTAACGTCTATTGTTCAGTACAGTATATCCTGTTTATCCTCTAGTTGTTGTGCAATACTCCAATCACCAACAAACCAGCTACACCCATTGGATTGAAGAATGGAAGACATTTAGACCAGCTCACCTCTAAATTGACCTATACTGCCCCACACACAGATACACTCATGGACACACACCCAAAGTTTTTCCTCGTCATCACAGTTCCTCTCATGACTTTCATTCCTGCAAAATGTCTATACACTAAAAGTAAAACCCAGTGCATGCAGTGGCATTCTCCCTACAAACAACATGCTTTGTCCTGTTTTCTCTGTGTGGTTTAGTCTTTTGTTGAATACAAACACAGATCTTTTCTCTGAAATACCTTTTGACACATACTGTAGTGACTGAGGTGGTGTTGACAGCTGGGAAGTTGGAAAACATGACGGTAAAACTGGTCTGATTTGCTTTACCAGAATACATTTCAGCCCCAGTGTTCACTTTACCAAATGAAGAATGATATAAGGACTTGAGTGCATTAAACACAAAAATGTACAATAAGCAAACAACCTCTAATGAGAAATGTGTGGGTGTTATGAAAATGGTGTGATGTTATTTTGTGAAGTGCATTCTTAGTTCATGCAAAAGAATTTATCATTATTACTTTACCAAAATGTCAGGGGGCTTTAAATTCAGAAACATCCAGCTGAAGTATCTCCATGAATATTTCAACACTTTTCACCACTGGGAAAAGGGAGTGCTAAGGCCTGTAGCTATGATCCATAGGGACCCAAACTGCTTCTCTAAAATAAGATCCAGATTAAGACGAGCGAATGAAACCAGTGTGATGCCTTTACATCTTTCCATTTAAAAAATATATATATCAATCTGTTAACTTCTGACATACATCATTCATTTTGTTAAGTCATTAAAAGGGAGGACAAAACTTCAGAAGAAGCTCCATTAAAAAAATAAATAGAGGAAAACAAAATTAAAGAGGTCACCCCAACAAATGTTGTCATTTATATTAGTGAGAGACTTCAGGTAACAATATGTAAAAAGTAAATAACTTTTTTTTTAATATTGTATTATATTTGCTTTTCACATTATGTTTTTTTTTCTTTGTTGTGTTTGATCTGTCGCTTGAGGAGTGTGACTCATATCAGAACTTAGTTGTGGCCTTTAATGGTGGAAAAAGTACAGATGTTGTATTTAAAGGTGCAATATGTAAGAATTGGCCAGCATATCACCAGGGTTATCCATTATCTGTAGCTGCCATTAGCTTATTAGTTCAGTTAGCCGTTCATCTAGCTGTCTGAACTAGGAGCTTGGAGCACCAAGGGAGTATTTGGTGTTTACACTGCTATATCTGGACCTCTGGACCAGGTCCGGTAGGAGCTAGCTGGTTAGCATGCTAACTTCAGTAGATACAATCTACTGCAACACAATACATAGACATCATAACTTCAAAACTGTTTTTTGTTTCTTAAATGACTGTTGATCGTTTTGATACATTTCTGAATGTTCTAACTAAAATGTGCATATATTCCAGCTAAATGTAGCAACACCACCGTGTAGATATGCTGTCTTGCTTTTAGATTTCTTACCTGAGTAAAAGAACAAAAGTATTAGTATCACAATTCAGAATGGATTTTATATTGCTTCAGTGTTTTCACCACTTTAAAGAAGCACTATGAAGTTTTGAAGCTGAAGAAGAGGTTGAAATGTATATTTTTCCATAATTGAATTAACAAGCTGTTCTCAGAGGAAAATAAGGTCCCAGAACACTGTCTAAAGATAGGAATGTGGCAGGGTCCGCCACATATAAACAAAGTAACACCCTATGAAATTGTGTTGTCCTTTAAGGTCAGTTTGTTTATTCAGTCATGAAAACGAAGAGTTTTATGTTGATGCTGGTAAAGGTGGTTTAACTATATTACACAGTTTATTATATAGGCTTGTTTATCTGCTGGGTAGCTTGTTAAGTTCGGAGTCAGTTTTAACCAAATCCATAATATTACATCATCATTTATTTGTTCATTGTCATTATTATTTGGATTAAACTCAATCTGTACTAAAGTAACTAAAGTTGCCAGTTAAATGTAGTGAATTAAAGGGAACAATATTTGGAAAATATTCAAGTAGTAGTTAAAAAAGTACCATAGTTACTTCCCACCAGAGTAACAGGGGACAGATTCACTGAATCATCATCATATGATCTGTTTGGTTTGCGGTGGTGAAGTAAAGTCACATGTTGGTCAACATACACTATATATCCCACATTAACTGTGTGTGAGAGCTGTAAGCAGTGAGGACAGAGCCTTACAGTACATCTTTATCTGCTGTGACCATGTCCTGCCCCCTCCCTCATTCACACATCCAGCACGAGCCTATAGACAAACATGTGACATCTCACTTTAACTTGAATTTAGCGGCAACCTGTTGTTTCAAAAAGCAGATAAAACCCTGCAAAACAAGTAGCCACGAGCATGTAGGCCTCTTAAACATGTGTCATTTATTTATTTATTTAGATTCACGTATGATTTTTAATATATGAAGAGTTTAATTTTAGACTTGATACCGAAAGTGTGGAGGGGAACTTTATTTAAAAAAAAAAAAAAAAATATGTCGGTGGTGGGGGATTCTCAGTTCTCTTCAAACGCCAGCTGTCGAGAGACACATAAATAGCTTAATTACTTGGAAATAGTGAATGTAGTGAGCGAGCACCGAACTGTGGCTGTGAATCGTTGCGGCAATAAACGGAGCTGTGCAGAGCAGCAGACCTACAACATCCGGGCAATACGCAGCTTGCGCAGAAACGGAATGGCGGAGGTAAGTGAGCGAAAACGAGGAATGTAATGAGGCGAATGATAGAAGTAACCGGGCCGGATTTAACACCCGTGCCGCTCCGTGCCGTGCACACGGCTGTCGGCGGTGTCGCCGGCCGGTGAACGCCGGCCGAAAGAGGGCTACGCGGGGGCATTTTGACCGGGAAGCGAGGGGGAGAAATGGAGAGGCTCTCCGGCAGCGTATCGCCTCTCTCCGCGTTCTTGGCTTTAAAGAGCCATTCCCCTCCGCCGCGATAGTAAAGCCGGAGAAACAATAGGGCAGCCCGGCGGGGTTTGACACGGTGGTGCTGAACTATTTCAGGTGCGCCCCGGCGACGGAAAGTGTATCGAGCGGGCAAAAAGTTGGGAGAAGATGTCATGAGTCGGCGGCGGCAAACTCCGACCGTCTCTTTCGGACATGCTGAGAACTAGTTATTTCCTTCTTGTGCCACTCGTAGTGAGCCGGAGAGAGGAAGAGACGTTCAGCACCAAGTCACAGGAAAGCGCCCCTGGTCAGACAGACAGCGCCCAGTGGGTCAGGACACGCACGCCGTGTTAATATTTAGGTTTCCATCGCACTTTGACAACTTTTCAACCAAAAAGAGGCGTCTTTTAAAAAGTATGATCTAATTGACTGAGTGTCGGAGCTGTGGGATTGTTTACACCATCCTGTAGCCTCTCCTGTAGCAGAGGTGTTTTTTTTCTCCCCCACTTGTGGCCTCAGCTTGCATGGCTTCATCAAACACTGTACATCCCTCTGTGAAGTCTTTGTGAAGCCACGGGATTATATTGGGAAACATAGCCTCTAACAACTTGTGATCACTTAATGTGAAAAACTACCACTGAAGCAGAACCACTCTCTAGAGAGTTGTGTCTAACTTACTGTACTTACTTGTAAAGTAACAAAACCAGCCTTGCCTGAATCACTTCACTAAGTCCTATAAGTTTAAAAGGGTGGTTTAAAAGTCAGCAGTCAGCTGATCTGTAATGGGATGAGCCAGGATCAGGCACTACTTGAGCCCTCATTTTGTTTGTGTGTGTGTGTGTGTGTGTGTGTGTGTGTGTGTGTGTTTGTGAATGTGCACCACGGATGCACACAGGAATGTGCTGCCATGTTGTAATGTACCCCCACGCTGTTATATGTGACCCTACATGACTGTTCTTACAAATAATACTAGTTTGTGTGTGTGTGTGTGTGTGTGTGTGTGTGTGAGTGCAGGTGGGTGTGAAGCCCCTGAAGATAAGCGTGGAGGCTGTGGATGAGGTACAGTGATGAAGGCCCTCGGCAGGAGAAGTAGAAGTCTTTAACAGGCTGTGGAGGAGCTGGAGGAGAACTTTCGCCCCATGAAGATGGCAGCGCAGTCCCACGCTGTACGGTCGAGTAAAAGAATGTACATGTTAAAGTTGGATGCTTTAGTCACCGATTACGGGAACCTAACAGCTGTAGTCTCCGCTGCATCGCTTACACACCGATGATCACAGTCTCCCTTAATCTTAGACGAGCAAAATCATCATCATCCCCCTGAACGCAGAAACAATATTTGGATACAAACATATAAAGCAACCCTAAACAGATGTAGCTGGAATTGATATCATGGAACTTTTTTTTCCTGCAAATTACAGACAGAAACCCCCATTTACAGTAAATAGTCTCGAACCACCTGACGTGTGCATCCAGTCATTAGCAGAAAGCTCTGTGTTCGGCCCAAAGCGAGACTCCTGTTGAGCTGCACTGATCACACAAATACAGCACAGACACTCCTCACTGTGTCACTGTGTCCGTTAGCATTTACATAATCGTTACAAACAGATATCTGCATATGAATTCAGAATCTATCACCGAGGGACAAATCTTCGGTATCTGAAGCGCTTTGGTTTCAGTTTGTGGTTTATGTTTTGGCGTTAACATTACAGACAGACATCCATCCGGAAAGCAAAGGAAAATGTTATCTCAGAACCCGTTGGCTATTGTCTGACGATGAATTAACTTTCTGTGTATTCATGGGATTTGTCTGCATTCATATGCAGGTAAATTAAGAGTTGCCTCTCAACTTGCAACTCAATTCTTGTGTCTCAAAGTGATAATCCTCAAACAGTGACCAGCACATCGGCATTGCCTCCAGAGGACAAATCGTTGTCAGAGGACAGCTGAAGGGTTCCGACATCGACATTTGTGTGGAGCAGCAGTAAACGGATCCTGATGATAGATGTGGAGCACCTACCTGTCCATATTGTCACAAAATGCAAAGCAGAGATGGCATCCTCAAAGTAGCAAAGGACATCCTTTCCCCCCTAGCTCCTCTAAGTGGTATTATTGTTGCTGCTGCTGTTGCAAAGACAACAGAGTCATTTCCGTTTTCCTCATAGTCACAATTAACAACAAGTAATTAATCAATCATTTGGTCTATAATAGAATCAGTCACCAGTTCAGCGTTCCTCGTGGCAGACAAAATTGTACAGTGATAGCGGGGTTTATTGGGAGCCACTGTCAACAGTGATGGTTTCATTATTCTATATTCATTACATTGTTTAATCAACATTTACTATATATTGATACACTGAAGCAGAAACCTTTTCTATTGCCAGTTTGAATATCTCTTTCAAGACAGCTGAAGCTTCCTCTGAAAACAAAGCTCAGGAAATGATATAAATAAAACACACAGCTGTTAATCAACGCACCTGCTTCACCTCCCCAAATCTGACTGACCTGTTGTGGGGTTTTTTACACGGTTTGTCTGATTTTGTCAATGTTTAAGCCATTTGGCAGTGGCTCTGCAAAAGAGGGGAAACGATGCCAGTCGTGTTCTTCAGATCATTGACAGATGTGGAAGAAACTCAACCATCTCCCTCCACCTGTCTCTGTTCGTAGGCCAGTGAGCTTCCTTTGGAGGAGCTGCTGGCTCTGTATGGCTACACGGTGTCCGATCCAGAGAAGGAGACCTGTCACGTGGCTGCCAGCCTGCCAGGCATGACGCTAGATAAGGTGATTCACAGCAATTAAAGTTAATTAATTTATGAAACATTCATTTTTTTATTGCGTTCTTTGCTATAATGGGTCATTCCATTGTGTATTTGTCCCATGCAGGATCAGATAACTGAGGATCTCTTTCCTGGGGAGGAGGAAGAAGAATCGTCAGCTGATGATCTGACCCCCTCAGTCACTTCAAACACCTCAGATCTGCTCCGCCGCCTCCAAGGTAACTCCCACGATGATGTACATTTACACATGACTATATAACTTTTAAACATCTCAGTTTTGCCAAAAAACGTTAGAAAAACGAAGGGGTGAAGTTTGTAAATTCAATTAAAATGGATCAAGCCTTTTTCTAATGAAACTGTATAAACTGTCCAACAGCCTTTGTTTTTGGTGAAACATCTTCTCATATTTTAACTTTAAATCTGTTCTTTGCTGAGACTGCAGCCTCTTACTTTCAATAACATGACATGTCAGAGTTGATGATGTCAGGACATCACAGGAAAGGCTTTGATTTGTTTTTGCCTTCTTGTGTGACAGCATGTGCTGCTTCACGTGTCTCTCTCTATATGACTGAATGATGTCAAAGACAAACAATTCGTGAACTGATGGAGTTTAAATATATTCAAGCAGCCTCTCCCTGGTAGTGATTCTGTTGGAAGTGAGTGACGGTATTGGTGCTGAGTCAACACAATACAATGGAAACTGAATGTATGGCAGGTACGCTGCTTTTGTTTCATTTATATTGAGGTAGAATTGATCGTACACAGTTTCTCAGAAGATAAAAGAGAGGTAGAGCCTGCGCCTCTGATTATTTGCAGCATTTTATACTGAGTTAGATATATTGTAGCTATATTTATTATTATATCCTCTCTGTCATGCTATAACTTTCAGTGCTGCCTACTGTCTTCTCCAGTATGTTTCATTCTTCATAGGATTTACCTGTTGATTACTGGTTAATAGCAAACAGAACAAATGTAACCTTTTAAGTATGTTTTAATGCCTACATGCCAGCAACAGATGTGGCCAGAGGCATCATGTTTTCGGATTGTCCTTCAATCCCCCAAGTTTTGAGGTGATATCTCAGGAACAACATGAGTCCAAATTTGGCACAAATGTCGACTGGGGCTCGAAGATGAACTGATAAGAGTTTCGTGGTCACAGTCACTGGGACCGAAATTCAAGTCTTGCTTCAGGTGATTGTCGTTGCGCCATGCAAGGAAGATCTCTAAAGCCTCTTTCACACACAAGCTCCGGACAACATCCATTGAATCAGATGAGGATATTGTCCACATTTGCTTGTTCACACATGCAGCGCACGACAGGAGATTGTCAATGTCAGACGCATTCACACATGCTGTGAAATACTCCACGCCTGGCTAGTAGCATGCAAGGAGGCAGGATATGACGAAAAAGCTACGCTGCTCACTGAACTGCCAGAAGTTAACAAATCTCTTCCTCCCCCCAATTTAGACATTTTCTCTTTCTGTGTCGTCATTGGGCCTCATTCACCAATATCTTCTTAAGAATCTTCTTAGATTCTTTCTTAAGTTGTTCTTAAGAGGTTCCTTAAGAAAACCCTACGTCAGATTCACCAACTCGTTCGTAAGCCTCAGAATTGTTCGCAGCTGTGTTCTTACATTGATGAAAGCCGCAGGAGCAATATATATGCTATTGTTTTGCGGTCCTTGGATGGAGAAATGCCACGTATAAATAGGCTGGGGGGGTTACTAATTGATGGCATGTTTCCAATTTACTTGAATTTTTCAGTAATCATTTTATCATTGGCACATTTAATTTATTTTAGAGTTTAAATTCTTTGTAAATTACCAAAAATATGAAATAATAAATAATGAATAAATATGACAGAATTATCACTGTAATATTGCATTTTATTGAACTACACAAGAGAAGAAAACACAACCATGCCAACATTTCGGCACTGAAATGTGCGTAAGAGTACTCCTGAGTGTTCGTAGGATTTGTTCTTGCCTTAGAAAAAATCCTAGATAAGAAAAAATTCATGAATGCCACAATCTTCGTAAAATCTTCGTAAGTGGGACTTAAGAACAAATTTGTTCGTAATAACGGTTCATGAATGAGGCCCATTGTTCTTAGTGACCCTTCTTTGGATATTTGTATGCTTCCGGTTATGCGCAACTCTCACGATATACATGTCACATGCATTCAACTGCTCTATTCAAACATGTGTCTCACCTGGACTAGAGAGCTAGCAGTTTGAAGTCCGGGACAAATACGCAGACATTTTTGTTCGCACATACAGCTCCTCCGGGAAAACTGTGGATAAATCTAGAGTTACAGTGCATGTGTGAAAAGAATTTAAGAGAAGACGGCATGTTTCTCACTGGAAATTATTTACTGGAATGGTACATGTCAATATACTGATAACCAGGGTGGGAATTTCGTCATTTCAGGGGCAAGGCCATTTGGCCTTCACTTTTTTTTTTTTTTTAGGGGCACCAAGGCTACATGACAGGGCACAAAGGCCACTGAGTAAAATTGGATGATTTACCTTTCAGATTGATACCATAACATCCTAATTTATAATAAGACATGGATTATGTATTAAAACATTTTTTGATACCAATATCAAGTTAATGTTGCATCAGATTTATTTTTAAGTAGAGTTAGGGTAAGGTGATTTTGGTGACACTACACTGAATATTAGTGTTATTGAATATTTCTCCCAATAGAAATTCCCCCAAATTATGCCAAAGCACATTTTTTCCAAACAAAAAATTGTAGAATAACCAACAGGAGACCACTGATGTATGGAGTGATATTGGTGACACTACACTGAATAATAGTGAAGTTATTGAATATTTTTTATAGTATCTATTTTCAGTGTTGCATTTTGTAGACGGTCCCTGCACCCTCGTCTCACAGACGGCTGACCATAGAGACCAGTGTTAATGTCCAGCCCGGAGGAGCGCTCGTTTTAATGAAAATACGGTTGTAGCTCGTTGTCTACCTTACTACGGTAGTACAGAGTCATCGTTTGTGTTCTAACAATGTTTCGCTTATGAGTTATTGATCCTGGAAGTTCGAGTCTGTGAATATATTTCAAACTGTACCACACTAAATCATGTCACATAAGTCAGTTACGTATCATATCAAAACCGGCTAAGCTCGCTTGTTGTGTTGTAAGTGTCGTTCTTCCGTTTTGAGATGCTGCTGCTGTTTGAGAGGCTCAGACTTTCACGTGAGATCATCGTGATGATGAGACTTCACCTGCGCGAACCGCGAACCCACTGAAGTTACTGTGAGTGACTACTGTGCACTCAGGTGGCTATAATTCAAGGCAAGAACACTACGCACACAGGGTCAGGGGCACAAAGGCCACTGTGGCCATACGATGATTTTTTTTTCACGGGGCATCAAGGCCAAAGTGCGGGGCACTGGTGAAATTCCCACCCTGGTGATAACACCATTTCACCAAAAAATACACTTGGTGCATTTTAGTAACTTTCTTCGAACGCTTCACTACATACTGTGAGCTATATTCAAGAAGTCTGGACAGGTATGGGTTTAATCTGCACCGGCTTTTCGAGTTAGAGAACAGTTACTGTGATTTGTCAGCAGTAAGATGGACTTTAACATGGCATCGAGAGTTTTGACAAAATCTTGAGACATGTATTATGTGTCTTTGAAATGATCGTCTGGTCCTCCTCTCTGATGTTTTGTCTCTCAGGTGGGGACAAAGACACATCAGTCAGCTCATCAGACGAGGACTCCGACGATGCCTCTATTCCCTCCAATGAAGAGCACAAGGTAGGCGTTAAAACACATCTTATGATTACTGAATCTCTTTGAAACAGACACGGTATTTAGTTGAAGTAAGAGACATTAATCATATTGTACAGTATGTTGCAGTTTCCAGTGCTTTATGGTAGAGAATTGAATAAAACACCTTCTACATGTGAATTTAACAATAATACATTTTGTTTTAATTCTTCAGTAAAGGTCTGTCTTACATTCGATTCAGTGAGCAGTGGAGGTTTTAACATCCTTACATCACACTTCATCCTGCGTTGGTAATGACCTTTGGCATTGATGTAATCATGTACTGTAGGATCGTAGCGTACTGTCTCGGACATGAAACCTGGTCTTAGTATTTTCACACCGGAAGGTCTGCCACACAGAACAGCATGTATAACACAGATCAGATTTATGTGACAGAATGTGTCTTTGATTTCCTTCTCAGGAGATCATGGTTGGCTCTATGTACCAGGCAAAAATCCCCCCACTCGGTTCATCTACCTACCAGGAGAGAGGTTGGCAACTGAAAACATTATTTGTCGTAGGGGTGGGAAACAAGTTTAATTGTCTGTTTAGGGGAGATCACATCTAGCTTGTTTTATGGACCTCGCTCATCCATCCTCTTTTTGTTACTCCAGCCTACAGCAGTGAGGACCAGTTGCTGTGGAGGCCAGGTGTCCTGCCGGTGCAGGAAGTGGAGGATTTCTTGCTGTATGCACAGAGACCACGTGTCCAGGAGGGGGCAGCGTGCACACAAACACAAGCGGACGCGGTCCCAGACAATGAACAGGTGCACCAATTTAAATCCCAGAAGACAATGTCAGCTTAAAAGTATTTACATAACTCAGGCGAAGTATTCTGTGTTGAGCAGTAAAGACGTGCTGTTTTAAATGTGTTGAAATGAACTGATGGTCATGAATGGATTGAGGTCTGCCAGTATCTGAAGTGGTCTCCATGCTTTAATTTAATCAGATGTACCGCTTTTATCACAAACTCAGTCCCAGTTGTCTCGAGGCTTGAAATCCGCCTTCCACTGATTTTATTTATTGCCTCCTAATGATTAATCTGCTTTAACTAAATGTAATTTGATAGCGGATCTTAGGTCAAGGATAAATTATCGGTTCTACATTGAATGAACAGGAGTTCTTTTGTACTTACTCAGTGTAAACACAAAGGTCAACAGTCTAATCTTTGGCTCATTCTCCTCCTTTTCTCTTGATCCTCAGGCGCTGTATGAATTAGTGAAATGCAACTATAATGCAGAAGAGGCGCTGAGACGATTACACTTCAATGTGAAAGTGTTTAGTGGTAAGAAACTTCCTGTTGTCCTACACTACTTTTTCCAACCTACTGTTCTACTTATTTAGACTTCAAACTCATCGCCATAATAATGACTCACTTCTGTAATATTCAAATAATTGAATTTACTTAATTTCATCTACAACTTAATTAAGCAAATTTTTACCAAATTGCTGTCAATGAACACACTGTTTCATATAAAGAGACGCCTTCATGGAAAAATAAGAGTTAACTTATTTTAAGGTAATGACCTCCTCAAGAAGTGACATGTTCCAGACACTCAACAAACTTAATGTGAAGTTGCACTATCACACACCGTCTAGAACTTGTATTTAAAGTGATCTTCTTCATAAGGACACTACGATAGGTTGATAGATACCAAAAATGTGGGTGCACTGAGTAAAAGAGAGAATGTGGACTCATTTTGCATCCCATTTGTGAAAACTCATGTTTGAGGTCTATGAAAGCATGTCTGCTTCAGGATACTGCAAAATATGACTGTCTGTTATCCTGTCAATGCAACATCAGCTGCTGACTCACTGGTGCGACCGCATGACCCCTTAACCAGCAGTAAAGCTCCAGTGAGAGTCCTAGACCTCTTGTTGTAGTTTGGATCGGAGTGGAAAAAATGACCCATTGCTTGGCCAGCAAGTTTTGCCACATCCTGTCCTGCTTTTTCTGCAGCTGTCTCAATGAAGACAAAATTCCAGTCAAGACCAGGCATTGAGTTGTCTTGTCAAATCCCTGCTTTGTGAAAATCCACAGCTTAAAAATTTGATAACAATGCATTAATTTAAAAAAAAAGGAAAATAAAATTGATACTTAGCGATATGTTTGTTTGTTGCTAAAATAAACCAATAATTTTCCCTCTGTTAAGAAGAGCTGTGTGCCTGGAGTGAGGAGGAGTGTAGGAACTTTGAGCACGGCTACAGAGTTTACGGGAAGAACTTCCACCTCATTCAGGCTAATAAGGTGAGACAACACGTTGACACTTTTCTGGTGAATTTTTCCTGAAGCTTGTTGTCCAAACCCAACCTGAAGATCTACCTCTTGTACTCACTGGTCATCATTACACACAATCATTCTCCTTCCCTTCAGGTACGAACGCGCTCAGTTGGGGAGTGTGTGGAGTATTACTACATGTGGAAGAAGTCTGAACGTCACGAGTACTTTACCCAGCAGGCCACCAGACTCAGCCGCAAGAAGTACAGCCTGCAATCAGGGAGCATGTGAGTATCGCTTTAACACTGATGAGAAGAACCATAGTCAAGCTATAATGTGTAGGACAGGCATGTCCAAACTATTCCACAAAGGGCCGGTGTGGCTGCAGGTTTTTGTTCCAACCAGTCAAGAGCACACAGTTTGACCAATCAACTTTCTGAAGACTGAGATCAGTTGATTAAATGAGTCAGGTCTGGTGTGCTGCTGCTTGGTTGGAACAAACACCTGCAGCCACACCGGCCCTTTGTGGAATAGTTTGGACATGCCTGGTGTAGGATGACTAGATGTAGAAAGGGAAATCCCGTCTGAGCTGAAACATAAATCTGCAAACAGGCTGTGTCCTGCAGTGTGCAACCCATTGATGCCAAGCCCAGGTTAAAAGCCCTTCAGTGTTCCCAAAGTTACATGACATACTGTATGTCTAACATTAATTTATTTCAAAGAAGAGTCAATACTAATTTCTACCATTTCTACCTTGGCATACATGATTAGTAATGCAGAATACAATTATGGAGAAGAGCAGAGGAACTTTTAGGCTGTGAGCCATCTAAAACCTCTTGATGTGTATGTATGTGTTCTATTTATTGCTGCAGTGAGGATTTCCTGTACGGTATTTTCTCAACTGAACTTCCCATTAAATCTGTGGTGTAATCTGTAATGTATTCTGAGAACCTCTTTCAGTAACAGCAGACCTTTTTATAATCTGTTTATTTCCTGATCCCATTAGTTGTAGCCATTTCTAAAAATAATCCATTCGGCATCTCGTTATCAAAAATGTTCTCCTTGCCTGGTTTGATATATTTTTTTCCAGCTTTACTGTGACTTTATATTTATTATTATTATGATAGTGCCTCTTAATTGGAAGTCAATTAAACTTGTATTTTTACTTTAAGTGCATCTCTGCTTGTTACCAAAGAAATAAAATATCTTATAGAAAAATGTAAAAACTTGCATGGAAAAATTAGATTAGACTTTGTAATTCTTGTTGTCATCCTAATAACAATAACTTCACCAGAAAGCTTTTCATTCTTCTGGTGATATTGTGTCTTGATGACTTGAAGTTCTGCCGCCCACTCCAGCTTTTCAATGTTGATGCCCACTACACTGCCCTAACAGTGTTTGTGCTGTGTGCTGCAGGGACGATGGAGACCAGGACGGTGAAGTTGGGGAGCTGGAGGGAAGCAACAACTCTTCAGGCTTGTCGACTCATAGCTCTATGGGCACTAGGCAGCTGGAGTCCACGTTACCTCCGCAGTCGAGCCTGGTGCTGGATAAACAAGGTAAAACTTGGAGGTGTTTCTTTACAAGCCTCTCATGGTGGAGGCTCAGATTCTGGAGGCTCTTGCCACAGATGGATGACATCATTACTGATAGTGAAGCAGGCATTAGAGCCATTATACCCTGTGATAGTATTTCCATCATCTTGTGTTAACAGAAAGACAGAAACCCACGTTCAGTAAAAGCTCAGAGACTTTTCACCCATCAATCAGAGTTCCAGTTAAAGTGGAAGGTGGGCATTAAGCACTTAGCTCTAACAATTGAGGAAATAGAGCATTTAGTAAAACAATCCTGCATACATTTGGCCTTAAGATTTAGTTTGGTTTGCAGTCGCGCTGAAATCAAAGAGCTGTGCATCTTCTTCACCCATCTTTCTGTATATAAACAATATACATACCATGTCACCATGTTTTACATGCAGTTCTAATGAATGTCTTAATTTGATTACCTTTTATGTTGACATCACATATTCATTATCTTATGTTACGAATCATTTTTATGTCTCACCTCCTTTGTTTCCTCGCTGTTTTCTTGCTTCTTGTGTGTCTTGTGTTGTTGCGTATGTGCACGCATGTCTGCATGTCTGTATGTGTATGTGGGTGCATGCACTCCTGTTGTCATGGTGCTCCAGAAGAGGAGGGCCGTCCCCGGCGCAGACGAACTCCCCGCTTTCTCTTAAAGCCATGAACTCGGTCCAGACAGGCCACTGAAAGCAGGCTGGGCCTGCAGGTAAAGAAGTGAAGTAAAGAGAATCACACAGTAATGAGTAATGTGGTGACAGGAAATAAATCTCATTAACTTACCCACAGTAGATCAAACTCTACATCTCAAACTGATTAGAGCCAAATAGATTTAGAGCATAAAGTCTTAATTGGCAATTCAGTAAAAGCCATAAACTAACTAGATGTACTTTTCAGATTCAGGCCTCACCTTGTTGACTTTTATACGTTTCAAATTCAGTTAAAGCAACTTTTTTAACTTTTGAACCAACAGCTTCAAACTCATGTTGATGGTACATTGTCTTGTAACAGGGTGAATGGTGTTTCTGTCTCCACCCCCCATCACTTGTTTCTCCACTATGTAACCTCAGTGAGAGGGTAGGATCACCGCGTTACGTACATGTTTACTTCAACAGAATATTGTTATGACATAATGAGTTTTGTATGTAGTCAGCACCTACATTACATCTGGCAAGTTGTTACAGACCTGGGATTTATGACAGTGGTGTTACACTTGGAAACTGGGGGGGGCGGCGATTTGCTCGAAATGTGAATTTCTACATAATGTTGCTTTAAGTGCATTTTATATATACAATCATAGTCACTTAAAGTGTCACTCAGTTTGTACCAAAATAGAAATTGAATTCCAAATAACTGTTCATGTATCAAACATTTATCCATAGCCTTAGTTTAAACCATAACTAAAAACTAAAATCACTTGGAGAGTCATGAATTCTCAATGCAATCAACAAAATAAAGATTACGAAATCATTCATACATAATTTAAGCAGATTTTGTTAAGATATGGTTGACAAGAGCAGGTAACTCATAAGGCTTTATGCAAATGAAATAATTATACGTGTCCCCTTGTGCTAATATAAGAGCCACTTTAATACATTTTAATAACTAAAGAGCATTAGCAGTTAAAATCCTTCTTAGTCCAATAAATCAATTATATTTTTATGCTTTTATCTCAGTACCATCAAAGGGTAATGAATATTGTTTTTGAGGCAGTATGTGTGTGTACACAAGTTTTAGACCATTGAAATTTTCTTGGATGAAGCTAAATAAATTAAATATGTTAACATCCAGCATGTAAATAAAACAGTATTAGATGACTGCGGTTAACAGACATTTGCTTGATCTGTTATTCTTTCAAACGTCTCCACATCTGTACAGATGGTGAGCTGGTGATGGGGCTGTCAGACCTGTGTGATGACGGGTGTCCTCAGCAGCTGTTCGGCTGTCCCTTCTCTCTCCCGCCCATAGACGACCTGCGGGATCCTGGCTCAGGCACATGTTGTCCCTCAGTTCCAGTTCAGCTCCAGTCCCAGCCCTCCCCCCTGAGCTCCCAGTGGGCCGCCAGGAGCCCTCCGTCCTGTCACGACGACCTTCGTCTCCCAGGCTCCTGCTTCTACCAGCTACACATGTGCGGTGGACCTTTAGTTCCTGAGGGCCCTGACTGTGGTACAGCATGCAGCGGGACAGGCTCCACCCATGGGCTGCAGGTGGAATTCAGCCTGTCTCCGTCTGCCTCACCTCCATCATCTGCCCTCCTCCCATCTCACTTCCAGGCGTTTGGCAGCCTGCTGCACCCCTCTCCCGTCCAGCATCCCCGCTCTCTCACACAATGACGGGGAAATCAAAACTGAGTGGTACTCTTAATTTGATCTGTGATCGCTGTTGATATTTACACCAGGCTTGAAGAAACCAGTACAGAAGTGCATTTACTTCACTTTGTGAAGAACGATTGGACCTACTACCCGTGTTGGAGAATAGACTCTTCTGTCTGAACCGTCTTTGTAAACTGAGACACTTGAACCCTCCATCCATCAATAGTGGAATGACGAGTGTTAATCAAAACTTTTGGGTGTTGATCATGTGTTTATTAACAGTTGATTACTGCAACCTACACCAGGACAATGTTATTGATTGGATATATTTAATACATACTTGTGAAAGCACAGTGCTGGTGGTGACAGTTGCTGTGAGCCTCCAAACAAACCAGATGCAAGTGGCTAGCAGCCTATTTTTTCTAAAACAGATTAATGATTTACAATGTTAACCACTTTGTTTAGTTTTTTTTATCAAAATGGAGGAGTTTGACTGCAGCTCACTTGCTTCTTAACGTTTTCTGCATATTGCTCAACACTTTTTCCACAGTGGCATGATCAGTGGAAATCCACAGAGAAGAATGTGTCCCTTCAAAAAATGGATATAAACATTAAAGGCCCAGTGTTTAGGATTTAATGGCATCTGGCATTAAGATTGCAGATTGCTACCAACTCCATGACCTCTCACCTCACCATCCTGCTCCAGAGCTCATGTTTTGTTTGTCTGTTCTGGGCTACTGTAGAAACATGATGGTGAAACCTGGCGGACCTATAAGGTAAAGTTTCATGGGGATTTTATACTAATGAAAAATTGATTATGAATAACATATACCATTTCTCGCAGCATATCTCACTAAATCCTACGCACTGAACCTTTATACTTGTTTTTGTCTTTGTTTTAATTTCCTGCCTCCCCCATTCCATCTGTCTAAACCTGAAGTGATCTTTCTTAACAATTTTATTTGAATATAAGAAGCTGAAACTACATAAACTTCTAATTCTAAGGTTAAGATTTGAATATGGTCGTGAAAGTAAAAGGAGCACAATATTTCTGCCGGTTTTCTTTTTTAGATTTGCTTTTGTGGAAGTTTTGGTCCTTGATCTTCACTTTGAAGACTTGCGTAGAGATTTATAAAGGTGCAGTGCTTTGTCATCACTTCTGATCACCGGTTTCTGTTTCATCATGTTGAATATTTTGTATCATTAAGAGCCTGTTTGACATGAATAATAGGCAAAAAAATTAAATATGTAAATGTTATATGAACATGGGGAGATATAGGTAAGTTACTGAATGCAAACACAGTTTCTCAGGTTCTGCAACTTTAATGATTTTTCTAAGACCGTTAATCAGTGAGAGGCAGTCAGTGTCACATACACCGACCAGATTGTTGTTAGACTTTATTGGATGCAATGACAGATGTCGTGGTCCGGAGAGCGTCCCAACATGAAAATCAACAGTTCTGACTCTTTCTGCTTGTTCTTTTCATCCAATTATCATCCAATTAACATCCAATCAGTGAACATGTGTGAACAAAGGTACAGTAATGATATATTTAGTGCGACATCGTGGATTAAACAAATCTTTCTTTTCCTCTGAAATGTTTTCTTCACTGACCTCTGCCAGACAATGAAATATACTGACAAATTTCACATATGTATGCACATTAACATTTCTAATAATGATATAATGATAATGATAATAATAATGATAATAATAATAATGATAACATGTGATCGTGTAAAGCTCTTATTAAGAACTGTGTAACAGTTTCTCACCTTTAGTCTCCCAAACTTCATGACCCTATCAATTACAGATATGAAACTGTTATATGAATTTTAAGAATGACAAACTTTTGTGTTTTCAGTGCATTTTTACGATCTCGTATAATTTCATAGCACAATAGGAGCTTCAAATTAATGAGGACAAATGTATACAATATAGTTTAAATCTACAGTTTCACATCTCAAAAGAATCTGCCAGTTGAAGGTTTGAGAAAATCCAGTAGGTCACAGAACAAATGTGATTATTTAATGTTTTGATTTACATATGTGGTATTTGCTTGCGTGTCAGTATATTGTCTCTAAAGAGGTGAGGGAAAAGTTTCAGGGTAGGAAAAAGGATTCAGCCCAACATTCTTCCTTCCATCTGTCCTATTTATTCTTTGTCTGTAAATGTGGGAGCTCTCCCTGTGATCCTATCAAAAAGCCAAGTCGGTTTCAGATCAATGTTTGTTTTGTCGTTGACTGTTTACACGAGGGGGGGTCAGGACAAGACCACAAAGGCAGGAAAAGGCGCTGAATCACTGCCTTTTGTTAATTCTTTATTTTCACTTTTATTTTTAACCATTTATATATTGTACTGCTTCTGTTATGTTTGTTTATAATGTTATATTTTGTAAAAAAAAAAAAAAAAAAGATAATTCAAAAATGAACATGGGTGAAATATTAAAATACACTGCTTGAGTGCAGTATTCATCATTTGGAAAGTTTATTCAGCACACACACTTGTTTGTGATATCATCAGTGTGTTAAAAGCAGGGAAACCCCCCTGGAAATACTCAGTGATGGAATGTAACTAATTACATTAACTTAAGTGCTATACTTAAGTACGATCTTAAGGTACTTTTACTTTACTTGGGTATTTCCATTCACTTGTAGTTTATACTTCTACTCCAATAGATTTTGTACATTTGACTCATTTGATATTTATATATTAACTTCAGTTAACAATAACTTTGTGGGTTTACACATTAATGAATCAGTAAGACCACTGTTGTTAGTTAAATCATATTCTCATGTTAATATTTATGTACTTTTACTCAAGTAAGATTTTAAAAACATGACGTTTACTTTTAACAGAGAATTATGAATTGTTGTATTACTACTCTTACTTGAGTAAAAGGTCTGAATTCTTCCAAATCCAATCCAAATGTATTTATATGGCACAGTGCTGAACAGTCAGAAAAAGCAAAAACAACACAATGAAACACAAAGGCCATAAGAACAACAAAAGACAATCCTCAGACTGAATTAAATAAAAATGGGTTTTGAGATGGGATTTAAAAACAGGCAGTGTAGAGGCCGGCCTAACAACGGGCAACTCGCTCCAGATTTTGGGGGCTCCAGCTGTAAAATTCTTCTTCCACCACTTGACATACTCACGCAAGACAAGCAAATCTCTGTAAGCAGTGAGGAAAATGTGTCTGTCGATTTGTATTTATCACAGTGGTGTTGCACTCAGAAACTGTGGGGTGGCGCCAGATTGCACAAAATGCCAATTTTTACATAATGTTGCCTTAACAAATCACCCACTGGTGGTAAGATCAAGTCTTGCGAGTATTTAGTGGCTCTGTACACCAAAACTTGAATTTAATTACCCAAACCCAGACTTAGTTCATGTTGTTTCACTTTCTACATATACATAAAAAATCTGTAAAAGTGACTTAACTCCTGATTCCCTTAAGATTACAATGTATTGTAGACTAATAATTTTATTAGCTCATACAACTTAAATGTAATAGCTTATTTTAGTTAGTCATTCTGAGCTAGTGGGTTTTCTGATTTTCAAACTCCTAAACCTTTAAATTTTACAGTGTAATGTATCCCACCCTGACTCTTGTTTCACCAGTGAAGCTGCGCAGGGCCGGTCCTGTCTGATCTGAGAACAGTCACAGATGAACCCAGAGTGTTTGGAGCTGCAGTGGCGTGAACCTGAAAGATTTGCTCTAACCTGTGAGAACATCTGTTCTGGCTTTGTGAACGACCAGCCAGAGTGCAGCACAGATGATCAGGTG
Source organism: Sparus aurata (assembly GCF_900880675.1). NCBI lineage: Eukaryota > Metazoa > Chordata > Actinopteri > Spariformes > Sparidae > Sparus > Sparus aurata. Next base: position 13,810,747 of record NC_044197.1, read on the forward strand.
TGGTGCTACACTGACTGTCTTTGCAGAATAGAATGGATGGATTTACATTTTTAATTCAACCTTTCACTACAAATCAGCGGGAAAGAAAAATAATGTTATTCAGACCTTTTAATTTATTCATTCTTCTTCCTCATTACATATTCATCCATATTAATTACAAGCGCTAGGCTCACACAATGGAGGGTTACCTAGGTGAGCACCTCGAGTGTCTACAGTGTGAAAACTCTCGGAAGACAAAGTGAACAGTCCAGCTCCAGACACCCCCAATCACCCCCAATGTGTGTGTGTGCGTGTGTGGAAAGGCTAAGTAGAGAACTTCTCTCACTATTTCTGAGCACACGTTGGCCAAAGAACAACCTGTTCTGTTAAAGTTAAATCATTGTTAACAGTCCAATGACTCAATCTTTAGAAAAAAATTACTAATCTCAGCCACTGCTTGTGTCCTCCCAGTTTCTCCTGTGCTGCGGCAGCACTACTGATGACAGTCGGTCCTGTCCTGCTGTCATAAGAAAGCCGTTTTCCATTATTTGTGCATTTTCATGGTCAAGGTTGTCCTGGACCGTCCTCAGGTTCTCTGGTCCGATCCCCACCAACCCATCTCAGCCATGACAGACCTGTCTGTGTAGCCCTTATCTTCAACACCCTTCATTGTGAACCTGACCTTTGTGTTCCCTACTTTAAGGACACATTCACACCGACAGCATCATTGCATCAAAACTACAGACTCCTCCTTGATAAATATACAATAATGCGTTTCCACATCTGGCACATCTGGAACATGCAGAGAGTGCAGCTGCACAGGGCTGTGATGAAAGTGCAGCTTTTAACAGCACAATTCATCATTCAGTTTTCAAAGTTTATTGTTTACCTCACAAACATCAAGACAGAGGATACAATTGTGGCTGCTATTGTATATTTCTGTACTTAATCAGGTTCTTTATTTGCAGGGAACAAACTGTTTGGCAGTGTGGTGGTGTCTGATAAGACTTCATACTGGACAGCTCAAACACACTTCAGACTAATAGCACAACTTCACAACACCTCCCTCGGTGCATTTTTCTTTGCAGGACTATTGTCAAGCCTTTAAAGTCTTAGGTACTTTTGTAAAAAGCCCTTTTACTTGCACATTCAGCCCACTTCTAATGCTTTTGGGTCCACATCAACTAGAACCACAACAATGACAGAACCACAACAATGACAGTGTTGGAGTCTAGTTTTCACATCCATCCCTCTCTCTCTGTCCTTGGTTTGTTTCTCCTGGCTCACAGTGTAATAAATGCCTTACACTGACACATTGACACAAGGGAACAACAAAGACCAACCCTCCGACTAACAAAGTGGCATACGATTTAGGACCGATCCTGTTTTATGAACTCCCAGGTTCCAATCGCTGCCCCATCGCTGAGGAGAATGTTAAGACCTACAGATGATCTTCAGTATAGAGACAGTGACTCTTCTGTGGAAGGTTAGCACAGTGAAAATGTCTGTCAGTTAAGTCCTTGCTATTCTTTTTTTCTTACTTGCTGTGCTGACTAGGATTCACTGATTCAACTTTATCCCTTCTGATACCAAAATACAAGTGCTTTCTTTTTTCATCCTCAAAAGAAATAAATAAATTAAGCTGCAAAAGTGTCCTCCAGGGTGCACTACCAGTGGACACAACATGATAAAGTATCCTCTCGGGTATAAATGTATCACGACTTTATGCACGCTGTTTCCCCACAGCATATATCTGGTGCCCTTTTCTAACCCAGCCTTCATTTTGATTTGAAGTACACACCAGTAATTTTTCGTGACTGCATCTGGCAGAATCTGACAAAGTACTCAAAATCGTTTATGCATTAGTAGTTGCTACAAAAGGTGTTTACAGGAACACATTTTCCCATGATAACAAACACGCACACAGCATCATGAAGTTCAAACCTAACCGGCCAATGGTGTTGCTGTACTGTTCAATGTGTAAACAAACTATAATCCATCTGATATCACATTCTTGTCTTGACAAAGAAAATCATAAATGAATGAAGAAATGCAAAAAATAGCTCGATAAAAAACAATTTTATGCTATTGAATGCACTAAACAAAATCTTGAAGGTAGGCATTAATTTAAATAAATTGATACATTTGCCATTAAAGTATATATTTTTTTCTTTCCAGTGTATTTTTAAAAATCATTTTACTATAAATATATTTATTTTAACATTAACTTTAATTATTTATTTTTATTTCCGTATTCCTCTGCCTTTTTCGCCCCTATCTATTTCCACAAAAGAATTTATTTCTGTATTTTCTTTTTTTTCACATCATCACACCTACATTTCCAAGCTGCATCACGAGGGGTTGTGCCAGTATTGCGCTGACAAAATCATTCCACGAAGAAACAGACAGGAAGAAACATATCAACATCTGGCAAAGTCCTCTTCGCAGTCAGCTCCCACTACAGACGCTGTCTCAAGGCCCACATTTTGCCATGAGGACACACACACAGACTGACAAACTGAAAACTTTACCACCCTCTCTTCTGAGTGCTCTCCTTTAAACTCCTCTCCCAGGCTCTCTGCTGCCCTCTGCTGGCCACAGGCTGCAGGTGAAGGAACAGAGCAACAAGACTCAAGACAGGGCGGAATAAAGCATGAGACTCAACATAGCAAGAAAACAGTGAACTTGCAAAATTAACTAGTGAAGTAATCTCACCTTTCTGGTATTTTTCTGTCCTTTTGAGATAATAAAATATAGTTAGTCTTAATGTAAGGTTTGCAGAGCTCCACGTCATTATAAGGCATCTCTACCACCAGCTGCCTGTGACCACAAAACTAAGATCAGTGTTTTAATCTTTAAGAAATATGTCAGAGTAACCTTCATTGAATTATGTAAGCTTTATCAAACATGTACTGTATTTATTCTCACCATGTTGTACACTTAACCACGGGAACAGTCCGGTATCAGTGATAGCCAATGAGCACTAATGTAGCAGTAATGTTAAAGGTCCAGTGTGTAGGATTGAATCGCATTTAGCATAGGTCCTTGCTCTACGCCATAGCCTGACATTAAATGTGAATGCATGTTGCAGCGACACGGACAGCAACGACTTTGATGAGTCTGGTTGGAATCATCGCATTTTCTGGCTTCTCCTCCAGTGCTGATAACAGGGATTGTGACGTGTAGTCTCCCAAATAAACACACTCTTTGGCTGTTGAAGTCCCTTCTGACCAGCTGGCTGCTGCTGTCAATGGATTACCCTCCTCCTCCGAATCCGCTTTTTGCCGCCGGAGTGTCTCTGGGCGAGAGAGAGTGGACAGGCTGGATGTCTGAAGGACAGCCTCACAAGCAACCTGGTGGCAAATGCCGCCTTCGCTGAAACCGTGGCGTTCAGATTGGGTTTGTATGGAGAGTCGACCCTCCCTGCACACACCCTGCCTGTCTGCTCTAGCCCAGAGACACAGCTGTCGGTGAGTTTAAAGGGGAAAGTTCAGCTTGTTGCCACAAGCAATGCAGACAAGCCAGTGCACATGTATAAATGTTCACTACGACGTAGGCCAATTGCGTAGGTTACAGCGTCAGCTCTGGATAGAGATTATAGAGACACGGTGGTGCAATATGGCAGACTTCATGGAAGAGGACCTCCCTTCCTCTGTAGTTATAAAGGGTTTGTTCTAAAGTAACAAAAACCCAAAGGTTGTAAGATTTAGGTGCTTATTCACAAATGAAAAAATAATGATACATGTTTCATATTACAATAATATTCAATATCTGCCAATATATCCTCCCAAATCACCCTCTAACCTACACTGTGGACCTTTGGGTCTCTTCATTTTTGTGCGAAGAATAAAATTAAATGACCGGTTACTTACCGGTAATCATTCTGGTAGTTCAGCTGTGCCTTGATATGTTACCTAGGAATCAAACAGTGAGACAATCGAGAATGAAAGAGGCTCAGTTTTGTTATTCTTGACTGTTTCAGCCACATTAGTTCATATCTTTCTTATATAGGAGTGTGTGCAGAGCACTACGGCAGGAAAAGCCCTCATGTGACATTACTGCAACCGTCCCTCTATCTCGTCTGGCCTTCTGTTCCCTCGACCATGTTTTAACTGGCTGATTAGAAGCTACGCTGTTTATTATGCACATTATTTATTTGAGGAGAATAAATGCAAAGTAAGCATAAAATGGCTCTGCGAGGGCAGCTAATACAGTTAATGTGTTTTAACTCTTCTACAGTCGGACAACAGAAAGTAGATTTGTAACAGTCTATTTAAATGAAAGCGCAGCGAACAAGCAGGATATAGGATATAGATGCTGTTTTTGCTGAGTTGTCCACTGAGTACGAGTGTGGATGTTATTCACGACAGACAGCAGATCTGCATTTGCATTTCAGACAACCATAAAACATCACAGACTAAACAGCTGGACTGGTAGCTAAGACGGGACCACTAACATCACTGTTCTTTCTCAGCGTTCAAAGCTCAGAATGAAACGTTCAGCTCGCAATAGTCATTTGTTCCAAAGATTGACAGACAACTGTAGAATTTTTTCCCCAACATTTTTAGTGGACACTACAACAAAAAAAAAAAGGAAATAAAATGTTTCAATTTCAAAGCTTCCATGTACAGTCTCTGTTTCATGTTTCCAGGGTAAAGCAGAGTATCTGGCCTAGAGTTCCTGACCCTGCATTGAGCGGTCTGACCGCTTGGATCTCGAACTCTGAACCCCAGAAGCAAAAAGTTCTACTCTGAGGGAGCGCATCACACTTCAACCTTTGTTCTTTTTTCTCTGTTGGTTAAAATGAAAAGCGCTTTTGTGCACAGTTGACCAACAAACATCTCTGACAGCCTCACTGTGCTGTATGTGTGTTTGTATTTCTGTGCTGTGTATGTACATTTACAATAAGTGGTGTGTGGTAATACTAACATCTCTCCCATCCTGTTTTCTGTGTCAGGTTATTCCCTTTCATATCACACTTTCATTTTTCACACTGGATTTGACATCTACCAAGAGAAACATGTCGCATTTGAGAAAAAAAAATAAGAACATAATACACCATTCAGTTTGGACCTAACTATTTGTTCTGTTTGTGACAGAGGTGAAAAGCTCCATGGACTGTGACTTGAAATTGAAGTTACGCCAGTTCATCCGTTTGTCACTACAATGTCGGTTCTTTTCTGGTCGTGGCAGCAGAAAACGGTAAATCTTGACAGGGAAATATTTTTCCCAATTTAAGAATGTGATTATTCTTTCGTATATTAAAGCAACACTTATGTAACTTTTTTTTTTTTTTTACTTTAAACAACAGCTTCAGAATCCTGTTGATGGTAGAGTTTCTTGTAATCAACACCCAAGTTTGGGGCAGTTCCTACATAATGTTGCTTTAAATGACCAGGTGGAGTGGATCACGCTGCACGAACTAGATAGAGGAAACACTTGTGAAAAAAGTGTCAAGCTCAAAGATGGTGAGAATGGACGCATAAAAATGGGAATATTGACATCGGCGTATGGTTTTGTCCTCGGCACAGAATCATGGACTTCAGAACCACCGGGGTCAACACCCACTCCCATCTTGTCCTCCACATCCACTGCTTTGTATCGACGTAGCATTTTCTAATGTGTGTGGATTCAATTCAGCAGGCTTTATTGGCCTGTCCGCATACAAGACGATAACGCTAAAACACATAGACTACAATCATTATAAACACAATTCACAACAACAACATACAGCAAACAGAAACATTTACTATAAAGCTTGTTTCTGTGAACATATTTTGCTCATGGCATTACAGACTTAGGGATTACAACTCCACAAGCCATACACTGTAAGATTGTAACATCTAAAGGCACATTTGTGAAGCTCTTTTGTGCAGAATCTCCCAGTGAATCTTGGGAGTCCCATTCCTGTTTCTGTAAAAAGGAAAGAAAAGGAAGAGCAGATGTTAGAGAGGGACAGTCTGTCTTTGGTACTGTTGGTAACATCCAGAAGGGGGCAGAGAAAACTCAGTTTTTAAATGAAATCCTTGGACTGTAACCCTGAAGTATCACGTTCCATCACCCCCCCCCCCAGCCCCAGAGATTATTCTGTCTCATTGGTGATTTCAGTTGCACAGTCTTAACTGGAAGCCGGACGGTTTTCATATCCTTATTCTAATGCGTTTAATTCTTCCGTTTGCAAACATGCAGGAAGTCAAACAAAGCTGCGAGCCAGAGTTAGTGCACGCGAGATTATCTACTCAACTCAAGTGTGCTGAACTAATAGACTTGGGGGTAAACATGGTGTTTGTCATGCAAACAGAGTTAACTGTTAATACACACAAATGGCTCTTCTACGCACACGGCCCGGGTGCAGCCAGTGTGAGTGGCGGTGCCCTGGTATTGACTGCTGCTGCTGGTGGGGGGAACATCCTGGCAGCTTGGAGCCCTGCTGGTGTTAAGTCATGCTAATGTTCCTTCAGTCCCAGCAGGGCTCGTTAAAGTCTCCCAGCTTTTGTTGGGTTGAGAGTTTTGCTGGTTACACATTTTTCAATAATCACCCACCGAGTGTGCTCAGTGTGTGTTCACCTCCCAGAGACACGGAGGTGCTGACTAATATGCTTGGACCTGTTTGCTTTTTAGTCGGCTTCAATATAAATCTCTCTCAGATACGTGAGGAGAGTGCACTCTGGGAAAAAAGGTTAAGTTCTCGACAACACTGAGCAGTTCAAGTGTTCCTCCTGTGTGTGGGGGGGGGGACTGAAGTGCATGCTGGGATGAGATCATGTAGGGCTCTCATGTATGTGAGGATTTCTTCTGAAGTGGGGGCAGAGCTGATCCTCAATTAAAGCCACAGCCTTATTGTAGTGCTCTGAAATCCATTAAGTCCTTGATTCAGTCCAGATAATGTGGTCAGGTGTAATGACAGTCATTGGTTTCAGGATTTAACCCATATTCCTTCAATCTTCTTAAGTATTCCTGGCCTGGCAGGGCAGTTTTATGTGTGGGTTTACTGTTGTCAGGCACCTCCTCCTCCTCACAAACTTTGCCTCCTCTCACAAAAGACATAAAATAAGTTGGTTTTCAAGGCAGGGAGAGCAGTATCAAGCAAACCGCCGCGAGGTTTTCTCCCTCGCTCTTTGCACGCCTGTGCGTAAAAAACATCGAGCCTGACGACGATCAGATAGCCAGAGAGGAGCCAGACGAGGAAGTCGGGAGGAGGGACCAGTGCAGTGGCGTGGTGTGTGTGTGTGTATGTGTGTGTATGTGTATGTGTGTGTGGAGCAAAGAGTCTCCACTGGATTCTCCGGACGCCTCCAGCGCAGTGAAATCGGAGGATCTCTTCAGTTCTGCTTTTGTATCCAAGGAAGCGATGAGCACGAAAGGACGCTCGTCTCCAACGCTGCCGCGCGTCCGCTGAGAAACGACCAGCTGTTCATAAAGAAAGTTAAACACCTATGCTGTCAATGTCAGCACAGGTAGTGCAGAGGATCCCGGAAGAACTCGTAGTGCAGGTTAATAGGTTATTTGCATAGCTTGTGCTTTCTTTACCGAAGCGAGCGAGCGCCGATGGACTTACTTAAAAAGTAGTCACTCGCTCCGAAAGCCGTCGATTTTGTTTTTAAAGTAAATGACCGAGAAGAAGATGAAGGAGCTGAGGAAGAAGAAGCTGTACGTGGTGATGGACGTCATGTGCGTTGTAGTTGGTAAGTTACGGACGCCGAGTACTACAAAACATATTCTTACTTTTATCTAGGAATTGCTCTCCAATGTTGTCAAGACGAAGAAGAAGAAGATATGATCTTGGTGTTGTTTGTGTGTTTGTTGTGCACCCATGACAGCACCTCAGGGATTCGTCTCAATAATGTGATCTCTGCTTTGTTTGTTTGTTTGTTTGTTTACGCGTTCAACTGACGTATAAAGCAGTTTTGAATCAGATCCTCAGGGCAACGCAGAAGCTATTTTATCCTCAGCGTCTCTTTTAGAAGGCAAATGCAGTGAGTGTGTTTCCATGCCCGAGTCCAGCTCTACCAGTGCAGCCTGTTAGCCGGTTTGTTTACGCGGAACTCGAACTGCAATATTGTCCAGGCTGAAATGTGTCACACGAGTGGAAACACGATTCTCACTCTCCTCCTCGCTGGGCTGCATGCTCCATCCTACACGTCGCCAAAAAAAAAAAAAAAGCTTTTGCAGAACTTTACGCAGGACTCAGGAAGCTCGAATATTTGTTTATGGAAATCCGATATGCATGTGTGCGCCCCGCTTATTCCTCATTTTTCTTCTATTTCTTTGTCCGCCAGGAATCTTCTCAAGAATGTCCCCACATCCCACATACGCTGCATTTCTCAAAGTATTGCTTCCACATTGCTCCACAGGGCGATTGTTTTTCAGAACTTCAGTTCGGAATAATGAATAATTTGGGCTGTTACCATATCACCTCCTTACTGTGCAAGTTTTTGTCTTTTTCCCTCTCTGGGTGACACGAACCAATAATGACATGTCGGAAAAATGAATCATATCAGTGAAACACACTGTGGTTATAGTTTGTCAATATGTGCCTTTAATCTTTAATGAACGGAACAGAGTATGACATGTTGTAAGGAGGACCACAGGGGTCAAATGAATGTCCATGAGGCATTTTTATTAACTGACATCAAATTGAACAATTAAACAGTCATTAATAAAATTTACAAATAAATAGATTAACGAACAAGATGGATTACAAATAAAAATTTAAATAGGCCGAAATTTTTTTTTTTGAAAAAGTATATAAATAAAAACAGTATGAGTCGATTAATAACTAGAATGGCACTCAGTAGAGTGCATACCTCTGCCCACAAGCCTCAAGCCTTATCCAATCTCAGCCTTGTATCACTCTACATTTTTTTGAGCACCCACAACTGCTTAACCGTAATTCTGGACGTGCACCAAAAGTTGATGGGGTCCAATCTCGGCCGAGATCCATCGTCCATCCAAGTTCTGTGGAAAACAGTTTAGTAGTTTTTGTGTCATCCTGCTGACAAACCAACAAACAGACACTTTGGCGGATTTAGGTCAATTTTTGAAAAAGCGTTTCTATGTTATCTTGCTATTCTAATAACAGGAGATTCATTAACTGATTGCATTTTAAAATCAGAAAGCTTGATAACCCTTCCCAGCACATGACACTTGTGGTCCTCCACAGTGATAATAATAAGTGTCTGATATGAACATATGTGAGGGCTCCTCACCACCCCCCCTGCTGTCTCAGAGGTCTCGCGTGTGTGTTTAATGTGCCACAGTAGTGGGACGTCGGTTTTCTGTATTAATGCCACAAGCCCTCGACAGACGTGTGTTGTGCAATGGTCTGGTGTCTGGTGGCGTGCTCATCCCTGGTGTCAGTTGTGAAGTTGGGAGGCAGGGACGATGGCTCTCACAAGTGCTGATCTGCTCCGCTGTGCACTTTCAGTCCCCCCCACACACACCCCCACCACCCCCTCCACTGGCTTTTCAGAGAGCTTAGGGGTATTTTTTTTCTCCATCTGTGGGAACGTCCACAGACTGCTGAACTTGATAAGCCTCGCCATTTCACTGTCACAAGTCTGGGATTAACGTCTGGGCTGGGTTGGTCGGTCAGGTCTGGGTAGCAGCATCCCACTCTTTTGCCTCTCCCTTCCCTTTTGCCACCCACGTCACCCGCCCAAATAATCATCAAGTCGACCCCAAGCTTATGTGAGGTTGCCCCAGCCATGTAATAACAACATGGTTGGGCTTGTAATCATCGTGACCGTTTGCCCATATGGAAACAGAGTTTTCAGTTTGGTTTTGTCTGCATTTCGCGACTATTTACATTTCTTATTCTCTCCTCTCTGCTTTTGCCTTTCAGGCTCACTGGTCTTTATCTTTGCTACATTTGCCTCTGACTCTAAATATTAATCTCCTGTTCTCCGCTTTGGCAGCAAGGACCTGTGTGTCTCTGGTCTCTCCAGCAATCTTTTGCTATGAAAGTCGAAGGCCAAGCAGATGCAGTGTTCTCGCACTCTTGCAATGTTAAAGAAAGTGAGAAAAATAATCCTGGATCTATCCCTTTGTCCCGACCTGCAACTAAAGCTAATGGGGTCTGTTCTGAGGCGAGACCAGTCCTTCGTCCAACCAAGTTTAGTGGAATCCTGTTGACAAATGGACACAAATGAAAAGCTAAACTCCTTGGCGGAGGTAAAATTTGAAAAGGGAAGTTTTAAAAACAATGTAAATAATAATTCTAAAAAAAGTCGATTAATTAATGTTCTATTAATCAATAATGTTTTCTAACACATGATCCTGAAATCATGAGATCCTAAGACCCCGTTTCCACGAAGCAAATGTTGCATGTAAATATGTCAACTGCCAGTCTGTTCGTTCCTGTGAGAACCTCCATGATCCCTGATGAGTTCGTGAAAATCCTTCTGTCGTCAGTCAGTTCGTTGACAAACTGCAGCAGATCTCGGACAAACTCACTGCGCTGTTTTTGTCCTGTTGACGCTCCGTGCTCTATCTTTAGTGTCATTTTTGTCTATCCATAAGGAAATGTGCGTCCTTGTGTTGAACTCTCGGGGCGTGCATCCATAATTACGGACGCGAAACAGAACTGTGTGGAAAACCAGGCTTCGCGGAGCGGTTTGTGTGACGGCTCAAACTCAAAACTTCCATTCTTTTTTTTTATCCATCGAGGGGAAATCCAATTTGCTATTTTAATGATATTGGACGGGCACAACTGTTATGCACTGAAAGGTTACCATACCATGAGATAAAACATGTTCAAACAGAAGGGGAAAACAACTACTGAAGCTTTTAAATCAAGAAATCTGACACAAAATGGCTGCCTAGAGCCAAGGAGTGGTTTACTGATACCTCAGTCACAAAGTCTGCTGTATTATCTGCTCGGTTTATAGAGAGGAAACCTGACTCATGCATCATGAGGGTCATCTGAGCTGTTTGTGCTCTTCAAATATCTGCCACTGTCTTGAGTTTGTTGTTCAGTGTCTTTCTCCACTGTATCCCTCCCTCCCTCTCTTCTCCTCTGTCTATGTAAGTCTGCACTCAGCACAAATAGATGGTGGGTGTTGGCTGAGAGCACACAGAGGAAAGACCGGGTTTAACCTCTCCCTCTCCCACAGCTCGCACTTGGAGCCCCGCAGGTGTAGGTTGCCCAGGAGTCATAGCTCGCATTTCTGCATGACTTCTGTAGCCGATGTGAGTGGCGTCGAGCTGGGTTTGTTAAGAGCGGTGTGACTAAACTGCCGTGACTCTAGGCCTGTTTCCACTCGTCGCGCTGTACATTGCGCCAAACCTGTTCTGTCCTATAGTCTATAATGCCTTAGATTACACACGCACCCACACACACACACACATTATGCCTAGTGTATGCACAGGGAGCAGCCGCAGTTTAACCTTCCTGAATGTGATATTCTTTTCATTTGCAGGGACACAGCTGTGCTACAAAGATGACATTGAGTCATAAGTATGTCACCGCTTCGTATTGTGTGTGTGTGTGACTCCTGTGAGTTGTATCGGTTTGATAATTTATAGATACGTTTTGTTGTTACTCCAATCACACGTGAAGAATAAGGCAGTGGGGGTTTTCTGATACAATACTCTGAACTGTTCCCATCATTTAATATTCTTTTTTTTTTGTTATGACGTGATACAGTGAGTATGCTCCCAAAGCCCATATATTTATTTTTTGTATAAGAATGCGCTTACGTGCAAACATGGATGCCAGTCTCGAGTGTGTCGGTGACTCGGCGACGTTGCCGCAGCGTCTCCAGGGAGCTGGGCCTCTCATGCGGCTGCGTTGGGAAGATTGATTGTCCAGAGTTCTCAGAGAAAGACAACGAAGACACTTGATGGGAATGGTTTTCCTCAGGAGAGCTCTGTCATGGAAACTGAAGCCCTTTGAGCAAACAGGCACGTCCCCCTGAGAAACATGAGCCCAGTTTATTTCTCCTTCTCCTCCTCCTTCTTTGTTCCCGTCTTTTGCTAAATATCTTAATTGTACGAGGGTTTCTGGTCAACGGGTAAAGTCTTTTATCGGTCTCACTTTAAAGTGGATGAGGATCTTTTTGTCGTGGTTGTTGTGGTAAAAGCCTCTCCACATTTATCACGAGGCATTGAAAGAGACATGTTGTGCTCATTTTCAGCTTCATAGTTTTATTTTGGGTCACCAGTAGAATAGGTTTAATAAGTTTACGTTTTTTTTTGTAGACATTCGTGAGGAGAAAATTGACAGCTTTTGTAACACCTCGCCTGCTGTTCTCCCAGCACAGATGTAGCTCTCATTGTCACCTGCCAACATGTGTGTTCTTTGCAGTTAAGTTTGAGGGGAAAACATATGCATGCGCATGAGAGGGAGGAGAGAGAAATGATTACTTTCAGACAAGGGGCAAGAAGAGAAGGAGAAGGTCACTGGTGTTGAGTAAAGTTTGCATTTCCATATGTAATTATGCCAGAAAATCTGTGTTTTTGGCAGTGGTATGCAGACGTTAGTGGCCTTTCAGAGAGCCTCAGCATTGCTCATGATGGCTGAGGTCTTTAACTCCTGCGGGCCTTCATGTTTTAAGGCTTAAACCTGCGTGGCTCACTTCTTTGATCCCCACCAAAACCCAGACTCTTTGATTGCCAGCCCCAGATTTAGCTGCCCTCCCACCGCTTCGCGCAAACCTCGCATGCAGACCCATCTCCTTCCGCGCTGCTTGGAGCTAAGCATGCGTAAATGATGCTCGGAGCGCGGCGGCAGGAATAAAAATAAAAGAATGGGCAGCAGGAGCAGGATTTGGTGCGACCGGTGAAGTTGGGCGTTCCTCGCGTGAATTAGAATTCCAGAGGCCAACCCCGACAGAGGTTGTAGGCTCAGCACATACCTTCCACATTAGTCAGTCCAGCTTGGGGTGAGACAGTCAGAAAAGAGGGAGAGCTGGCTTGTTCTGTTGCCACAAGACATCTCTTTAAAAGGTCGAGAAACGTCACCTACGTCGAGATTCGATGCTGTAGGTTTTCTCTTGCTGTCATCTCAACAAAGCAAACAAAAGAGGGGAGGCAAAGAAAAAGAAGTAGAAGAAACAGTGACTGCAGCTAAAAGGAAGAGAGGAAAATAAAACAAAAGACCGCCTCTGTCCTCGTCCGCGGTGGGAGGGGATGAGAGAGTTCAGAGGCAGAGTCAGAGTGACACGGGGATGAAAAATAAGAAAAAGGAGCAAGGAAGGGCGTTAATGCGAGAGGAAACGGGAGCTATCAACAGAGGGATAAGATGGATTAGAAAAGGGGAAGAGAAAGGCAGAGGAGTGGGGAAGAGAGTGACCTTCTCGCTGGAAAAGACGAGAAATGAGAGTGGAAGAAATTAGATGGAGGAGCAAATGTTCCAGCTGTGACCCTGGAAAGTTTTAGACCAAACAGGGCAGCCCCGGGGCATGAGAACAGCCCTCGCACGCCTTACACGCCTTGCAAATATGCATAATGAAAACCCAGACTGTATGTGTTTTTCGACTTGAGGAGAATAATCGTCCGTCCACATGGCTTTTCCGCAGGTGCAGCAGGTTATGTCAGAGAAGCCAGGGGCAAGTAGGTGTGGGGGGCACTCTCACACCGTTCAAACAACTTCCAGATGATGGCGGCAGTTTGAGTCCGGGCAAACTTAAATTGCGAGAGGGGGAGAGAGGTAGAAAAGAAACAACGAGACAGAGGGAGGCAGAGAGAGAGGACGCGAAGAGCCTCGAATCTCAGCCACCGGAGTGCGATTTTGGTCCAAATGGTCCCGCGTAATTGCACATCTGCCGAGCTAAATAAAGCAGCGTCCCATCGAGGCCTCTATATTTACAACAGAGTGAAGAGTGTGTGGGAGGACGCTGCGATCAGGAGAGTGACAGTCAGACAGATGGAGCAGCAGAGAGAAGAATGAATGACTTTGTAATAAGAGAGAATAAGAGAAAGAAAAAAAATAGAAGCAGAATGGAGGATATGAATCAGCGCTGGAGGAAGGGAATGAAGGAAAGAGTGCGGATCTCTTCTCAACACTGACATCTTTGTTTGTGCTAAAAAAAATTATCTCGCCGTCTTCAGCAGGGGGAGACACTGAGGTGCGGCTGCGAATGAATGCTAATTTGCGGCCAGGTAAATGAGAAGCCTTAAACTTCCCAGAGTGGAATCGAATCCTCTAACGCGGGCCTTCCGTCGTCTGACACAGGGAGCGCGAGCGCTGGCGTCCCGCGACTTCAAACAGGCTCACGTTAGAGGAGATTTTTGACTGGCAGCTGGAGATTAGCTTCTGGCTACGTTCCAAACTGGCAACGTTTTTTTCCCCTCCCCTCCATCCGTGGAAGCAGGTGTCTAGAAAGAAGGTTCTCCTGGATAAATGCCTCCCACCCCCACCCCCCGTGTGGGTTTTTCTCCACCGTAGATGTCCGAGTTTAGCTCAAGTGGAGGCAGCTCTGGAGCGGTTTCAGCTGGGGTTGTGGGGTTGTCTCGTGGTGTCCAGGAGACCTATTTTGTCTGCCGATGCATCTATTTTCTGCCTTGGAGCTGTATATGTGAGTGGCGAGTTTGTTTCATGCAGATTTTATCCAAACAGGCATCATGAGACTCTCCCACACAGCTCATGTGGTACCACCACATGATCTGCCCACGACTGCACCGTAAATACTCTTTGCATCATTTTATTTGAGCGCTTTAATTTTCATCCAAACTTTTTTTTTTCATTTATGATTTGCCAAGTGTCAAGTGCTTCATTTATGAAACCAGAAATGAAAAATTCATACTTTTTTTTTACAAGCCAGCCGAGGGTTACTCAAGGCCAGGTGTTCTTACTTCACTCAGTCAGTTTGGCAAACTGGCAGAATCCAAGTTTTGTAAGCATAAAAACGCTTATAAAATCCCTTGACGTATGTTTAAACAGATAAAGACAACTCACTCTTGAGAATGAAATGGTGTTGACGTGCATTCAAAAGCGATTTATCCTTTAAGATGGTATATTTCATTAGCAGCTGTCACTTCTCTTTGAAGCCCCTCTCTCTTAATTTCCCCGCCGCTCCGCTGTGATTAACGGCCGCGCTCTGGCGAGTGTTAAAAGCTTCATAAAAACAGCTCAACGTTTCCACGCCATGTGACTCTGATGCAGAAATAATTATGTCCCATTATGCCATTTTAAAGTGACATTTACCCTGCTATAATAATAAATAAACATTCCCCCAGACTTTACCCAGGCCAGTCTTACACAAACCTTTAAATCCTGCTGTGGTGTCGTTATAACACATGTCAGTATCCGGTCAAACAAGTCCGTCCTTTGCTTTTGTTTGCAGTGCCAGTTTGTTTTTTAATGTTGTGCTTAATGCCAACGGTCCGCACTTTGTAAAAAGTTAGTGTTGGCTGACTGGAAACAGATTTCATGTCACTGATGTAACGACAGCATGTGTGGATTTTACCACCAAAAGAGGGGCCGTGCTTGTTTTCATGTGTGGTAACGTAAACACTCCGAACATTATGTTCATAAATAAGGTTTTAAGACGTTAGCATGCCGTAAGACTTTAACATTTGAGCCACGACTACACTGGATACATAAGGAGTCTGTAAATGTTTAAAATAATCATATGAACACTCTTATGGAGGACCGATGCTGCCCAAATAAATAAATGAATAAATAAATACCTCAATGAATAAATTAATACATCAATCAAGTCACCAAAAATTATACCATAGATAAATGTAGAACACTGTGACATTTAAATGTTAATATTTATTTTCCTTTGTATTCTAGTCCTTAAATTGATGGATTTATTTGTGCATTTATTTCTATATCCTTTTATTTTCCTTTTTGTATTTTATTTTTTCTTTATGCATTTCTGCATTCATGTCTTAATCATTTCATATCATTTGTGGTGCATTTTATTCTTTTAGGGTCATTGATTTATTCATTTTTGATTTTGGCCTTTTCAGTCCTCCATAGTTACTTGGCATCAGAGTGGCCATCTGAGAATATGGCATTTCCTAACATTTCTGCGTCTTTTTTTCCCCACAGAAATTAAACATTTTGAAAAATCAAAAACTGACCTTTATAGAATAAATCATAAGCTTGCAGTCACAGTAATAACTCCTGCAGTGACACTCTATCCAGTATAGCCCTGCATGATTTAAGTCTAACCATTTATCAGCGATGGTGACATGGAAAGGTAAGCTTTTTTCTCTTTAAGATGTGCTGCTGTGTTTCCTGCCAGCTGGAAGCAGGATGCAGGATACAGATGTAGAAAAGCCACATCAGTAAATCCATATCAGGGCGCCTGAGACAGGATGTTAGTTAAATACAAGAGACCCCATGTTGCGCTGTTGTGACAAACAGGATTTTGTTGGTGTTAAGAGGAAAATGTGTGGAGTGAGGCTTCATGCCACCACGTCCTGAATGGTTGACTCGATGTGTTAACAGGCATCTAGTTGACGTCAGTGGGAAGTCACTGTGCGGGGACAGGTGTCCTCCAGCTGCTGCTGCTCACAAAGAGACGAGGCTAGAGGGGGAAGGTGGCGCCAGTGTGTCGGGCAGGTGGTCGATGCTCAAATTGCCTATAGGTACTAAAATTTCTAGTTAAGAATGGATTGTTTATCTGAGTAAACAGTGAAAATAGATATTTGAGATATTTATGAAGGACCCTACTCTTATTTGCCAAAAAAAAATATTTAAAATTATGGGTGTATGGTTGCAGTCACAACCCCCCAAACACAGAACGATGTCAGCAAAAGGTGTATCCAGTATTTGGGCACTTTTTTTTGGATGCTTTGTCATCATGGATAGTCAAACACAAAGAGCCCTTTTTTCTTTTGCATGTATTTTTTTTGTTGTTGTTTGGGTCTTTTTTCTTTTCATATCTATTATCTATGAATTTCATATGTAGAACTGTGTTAAGTGACGTGGTGATGTTTATTTCGTTATATAAATACGAAGTAAAAAACAAAGGAGAGAGAAAGAGAGATGATACTAATCCCATGAGTGTACTCTAAACAGACAGTTAGCTTAGTATAGTTTAAAGACTGGAAACAGGTGGAAACAGGTGGAAACAGGTAACCCGGCTCTGTCCAAAGGTAACAGAATTCACCCACCAGCAACATTAAATCTCGCTGACTGTCATCTTGTTTGATTAATCTTGTTATTCTGAAACAAATGAGATGAAATGTATAAGTCTGTGACTTTTAAAAGCCTTTAAGTGGTTGAATTCTCTTGTGATTAACCTTTCTGAGTCTGAACACGGTGTTCACTCGCTAACGTTTCGTGTGTCCCCCCTCATGTGTTGTAATTTGCATCTTGGAGAAGTGTAGAAACCTGCCAGCCAAGCTTTTTTCAGTTAACTTCACTTCACTGATAAGGCAAGGTGTGTTTTTACTTGCACATCTTGTGTCGAAACGCTGAAGTGGGGAGTTGCGATGCCCTCCCTTCTTCTCAAATGTCATAAGGAGATTAGAGCTCCTCGTGTGTGTTGAAATCAGCTGGCGTCTCTCGCTGTGTTTCGTCCTTCCCTGTTTGTCGAGTCTAAACCCGAGTTCGCGTTAACAGGAGTCCAATGTTCAATGTGTGTTTATCCTATAGAGCTCTATTGTTTATTCTCCTCCCAACACAAAGCTCCTATTTTGCTGCTGCCCTTCGTTACCGAGCCAATGAGACTCTTTGTCTACACGGTGTCTGTGTGGAACATGTGTGCAGTTGGCATGTCGCTAAACAATGTCCGCACTCATCTCATGTCACCTCGGATATGTGCGATGTCAGACATTAGCAACGTCATTGTGCAGGTGTCACTGTGCACGGTTGTTTGTCGAGGGTTATTAAGGGAGTTTCTCTTCTTCGTTGGTTAATTAGCGGTTTATTACGACACCACAGCGCTCGGACAGTTTTAGTCATAATGGGGTTTTTTTCCCTCGGGATCAAAAGTTTTATTGTCACGAATCACATGTTGTCATGACTCCAAGTATCAGCATGTTGTACTTCCTTCTTCACATCCTTTTGAACTTTTTTAGCATTCAGAAAAGAGAAAAAAGAAAAAGAAAAGCCACATGTTTAAGTCAGCACTCATACATTTACAGTAGGCTGTTGTTCCATATCCATCATGAAGGGTGTTACCGAGTGTTGACCTCAGCTGAATCCTAATCCACCATCCACTTGTATATTTTCCTTCAGTCTCAGCCTTCAGCGCCGGTCTCTCATCAGTCAGTCTCGCTGGACGTCCTCCTGGAATTATGTCAGCTGCAGACATTTTTTTGAGAGAATGGGAGGGGTGCGCTGCTCATTTACACAGGAATGTAATACTATTGGTGAGGGCGCTTGTTCGAGTGTGTGCGGTGCTTTTTCACGTCTGTTTTTCTTGCATTTAGTATGTGGCCGAAAGGCATTTCCATGGTAGCCCCAAGACTGTCTGTCAGCCTGTTGTGTGTAGTGGTAGTGGATATCAGGGTGGAGGGTACATTCCTCGATTGTTTTTAACAGTCAGTAAATTGTTGAGAGCTGCGACAATTTATCAGTAAATCCATTAGTTGTCAACAATTGAATCAATCACCAACTGTTCTGATAATTAACTAATCAGTTGCAGTATTATTTTTTATTTTTTAAAGGAAAAAAAAGCTTCTGATTCTGGTTTCTTTACTCCTCTATGACAGTAAACTGAATATCTGCGGGTTGTGGACAAAACAAGATATTTGAGGTCGCCATCTTGGGCTTTGGGAACCAGTGATTGACATTTTCTTAATAATCTGGTTGAAAATCAAATTATTTACACTTAAATTACAATACGTAGACATCCAGTCCTCACTAGAGACACAGAGAGTCAGTCATGCAAAAAGACAATAAAACCAACGAACGGAGTGGTCAAAGACGCCATATTGACATTTAAGGCATGCCGATTGATTCACGGTGTCAATTCATGCTTTGAGCAACAAGCAAGAAAATGTTCCACCTTACAAGACGCCTGCTTCCCTGCGAAATTAAATCTTTCCCCCAGTTTATAGCAAGAAAACATTAACAGGCAATGAGGAAAGGGCAGCAAAACATCCTTCTAAGTAATCCAAGTAATTTAAGTACGAATGTCATCATTCCAAACATTTTTTGGCTGATTGCTGCATTGAATTTTCAACATGATGAAGTCAGTGTAACGTTTAATCAAGCTGTCAGTTACAATTGACCAATGAATGTAAACTTGCCAATGTAAGAACAGTGTTTACTAAGAAATGATCCATAATGTAACGCCTCACATGTGTGCATTCAGGCGTGTACGTGTGTGTCTTAGGCACGCTTCAGCACTTGAACAAATGGCACTACACCCCTGTAGAGCAGGCTAGAAAATAATCAATTGATTAATTGACAATGAGAGTAGTCATTAGCTGCAGACCTGTGCCAAATGGGAAATGTAAATAATAATGACACAGCACGAGCCACCAGAGCCAGTGTTTTAAAATTGCTTTCTTTCTGCATTACACTTGAAAACAACTAACAGCGTCATTAAATGGAAAAATGCAAACAAGCTTTAACTAAAATGAATAATGTATCCATTTATGTCCATCAAGTAAGGTCTTCTTCCCACACACAGTATCTACTAAAGTCTTACTCCTCCACCCAATATTATTTCAGTATGAAACACTCACCATTACAGGCTTTGAAAATGGGTTTTTAAAAGTTAGAGGATGCAGTGGATTCCAATAGAGAGAAGTTTTCATGACTTGGGGGAAAAAATAACGTCCAGAAGAACATCTTAAACCACTTACAGCATAGTCCTGTTCTCTGCCACCGAACTACATCCTCACTATGTTCAAAACACTTGTGAAAAAATAGCATCTGCAAAATATATTCGTGAGTGTGTTTAGAGCGCAAGTCTTAAAATTTTATATTCCACTCATCATACTCACACTTTAACATCTGACCTCAAAATGCAGGGATGTGGGTTAGAGAGAGAAAGAGAGGAAGTATTTTGGAGGGGGTGGACATTTCGGAGGAACTCAAGGACATCACCCTGGCACTCAGGAGCTGTGAGCGGCTATATTTGGCGTTATTTTTGGACGGAGCCACATCATTGAGAAGAGTCGCAGCCGTGTGTGTTGTGCCTGCGGTAATCGGTGTAAAGCCTTGTTTATACACACTTGCGTCCACTGGTTGTGTGCGATGTTGATTTTTGTTACATATGCCCACATGAGTGTATAAATGCTATTTCTGCGCTGTTTATTTTTGTAATTCCTCGCTGTGCATTTCT
Organism: Sparus aurata; assembly: GCF_900880675.1. Lineage (NCBI taxonomy): Eukaryota > Metazoa > Chordata > Actinopteri > Spariformes > Sparidae > Sparus > Sparus aurata. The sequence continues at coordinate 13,830,927 of NC_044197.1, forward strand.
GCCCTCACATCTAAGTACTGCATGTTTTTCAGTCTTTTTTCCTCCTGGTGGGTTGTTTTCATCATTGTGATTTCAGACCTTGAGCTCCAGAGGGAGAGAGAAAACAATTTAGCTATCCTTAAAGAAACATGTTCACTTCCCGGCTTTGGAAATGATGTAATGTCTGCAAACCCTCAGAAAGCGAGACAAATGTGTTATTCCAAAACATTTTTCATAGATATTGGTGTCTGTTAACTTGGATCAACTTTGTTTCTAGTCTGCACGCCCAGTTATAATCTTGGCAGTGACCAAACTTCATACATCACTTACATAAAAACGCATTGATCTCGTTTCACCGAAAGCACAATTTCTCCAAATATAGTGACCATTCACCTCATCTGTCTGTCTTTGTCTCTGATTTGTTTTTCGCCACAGCGGCTTTGCCCTTCATCATTATGACCATCGTGTCCAAGCCATATCAGCGAGGGGTTTACTGCGAGGACGAAAGCATCAGGTACCCATTAAAACCAGACACCATCACCCATGGCATGCTGGCAGCTGTCACCATCTCCTGCACAGTCATCATTGTAAGTTCACCCGCGGCATCAATCTCCCCTTTCTTCTCACAGGGAGCTTTATTACGTATCGCAGAGGTAACGGCAAAATCATGGAAAGTTTACAGGACTTCGCTCATTTAACAACATCCTGCGCTGTTTGCTCCATTACTGAATAGCCTTCAGGAGTGTTCATGTATGAGGGGGAAAAGACATTTCAATCTAATGAAGTGAAAAAGGGAAAATAAATTGGAACACAGCTCTTTAATTGTTTGCCTTTTTTCCTCAGATTTCCTCTGGAGAGGCTTATCTGGTCTACAGCAAGAGGATTTACTCCAACTCTGACTTCAACCAGTACGTAGCAGCACTCTACAAGGTAGTGGGCACCTTCCTGTTCGGAGCAGCTGTGAGCCAGTCGCTGACTGACCTCGCTAAGTACACCATCGGCCGCCCGAGGCCTAACTTCATGGCTGTATGCGCCCCCAAGGTCTGCAAGGGATACATGCAGGAGATCAACTGCACAGGCAAGCTTCAGGACGTCACAGAGTCCAGGTAAGAGGAGAATATCTCAGAATTATACTTGTATCATTGAATTTTTAACACGATTCTAACAAGATTTTACAGTTTTAAAGGACACCTACTATGCCTTTTGTTTTCCTTTCCTTCAGTTCATTAGAGGTTCTTGTGCATGTAAAAGATCTTGAAAGTTAAATAGCCAAAAGTCCGCACCAACAAAGCTCCTCTCTCCAACAAAAAACACTTCTCCTAAAACTCCTCATCAGTAGCCCCGCCTTTAATTCAGTGACTTTTTTGACAGCACTACGCCACCATGTCGCACATTCGTATAATTAATGGATATATTCAAGTCAGAAGTGAAGTTTAATGGAAGCTGAAATCACGGCAGTGCCAATTGTAGACTGGGTGAGCAGTGCTGGCTCAGGCATGCGCAACCTGACCAATCAGAGAATACTGGATATTGGGCGGGGCGGGGCTTAAAGAGACAGGAGCTAAAACAAAGCCTTTTTGCTGCTACACTGGACACAATGAGAACTGATGTGGTTTTTGAGCATTAAAGCATTTAACCCTAGTGGTATAAGGATATACCTAAGAATAAACACAATATGTCTCCTTTAATATTTTGTGTGACACATTAAATAAGATTTTTTTCTCTTCTCCAGATTGTCCTTCTACTCTGGTCACTCCTCTTTTGGGATGTACTGCATGCTCTTCCTTGCGGTAAGTACAGCACATGATCACTGTCAAGACACAGTGTAAATATGCATCTCTGTGTACAGTAAAGATGAATATATCTCCATGTCATCTCCATGCATTTATCTCATATCTAGTGTGAATCTGGGAACACAGTCCCAGGCTCACTCACTGGGTTCCGAGCTCCAGGGCTAATTGCCGAAAGGAGAAAGGGCTCATAGAGGTGGTTTGTGCCAACGGACATAAAAGGACAAGGCAAGAGTTCAGAGGGAAAAAAAAGTGTATACAGAGAGAAGTGATCTGGAGATCCTTGCCTCTTTCCCAGCAATGATGAAGGCAAGGCAGGGGCTGTGTTGTGTCTTCCAGTCCTATCCACTTCATTACCCTTGGCCTCATCTCTTTGTGTGAAAAGCCAGGCACCAGTGCCAGACAGCAGGCGTCAGGAGGCCAAGCAAAGCAACGGTGCTCAGTTAAAAAGAACATTTAAAAGAAAATACATGAAATCACAAAACTAGTGTCTGCTCCTCAGCCTCTCAGTCCTTGCGCTCTGTTTTACCTTGAAAATACTGCAAAGAAATCGAGCTAAGCCGTGATATCCAGCCTGTGTCCCGCAGTGTCGAGTGTGCAGAGTGCGACTCTGTGGCGAGGAGGGGGCAACTGTGGTGTGATGCCAAATTTTGCACCTTCAACAGCAGCCCAGCAGAGGCCCAGAGAAGCCTGTACTGTTGCCAGGTTCATATTTTTTTGGCATCTGCTGGTTTCCAGTAAAAAAGGGAGTTTCAGTTCATAGCCGACATAAATTAGATTGGTACTCAACACCTTTTTACTGTTGAATCCAATTTGAGGCACATACCAGCCACTGCTTTTGCATTGAGAGACACACTCTCAATGATCCAAGTCAATGATTTTTTTTTGTTTTTGGTCTTTGGATGAGATACCATTGAGCCTGAAACCTGATGGTAAAGCAGGATATCTACTTAAGCAAATATAGAGATGGCTATGCAAAGCATACATTTGACTGCTGCATTACTTCACTGCCTCGTCAGCATGTAAAATTATCTTTACATAACATTATTTCATTTAGGGCTGCACAAACATTCAGAATGATATCAGGAAAAAAATGTATTTGGTACAGTGCCAGTGCTGAACTCAGGATGTTAGAGGAGCAGGGGCAGAAAAAATAAAATGGGCACCGGTGCGCAGAAAGCCATGAACTTGAAGGGCACCCTAGAGGGCACTTCATCATGTTTAATCTACCATAGGGGCAGCCAAGAGGGCACATGGGCAGCATTTATTCGAACAAGGGGGGCTGCAAAGAGGATCACTCCCACCAATCGCAAATCATATCACAATTGTCTGTAAAATTGATCGCAATATTATTTTCTTACCATACCGCAAAGAACCTAATGTCTACATTCTTCAAACCTTTTACTGTGTGAAAATCGTTAAGGCGACCAAAAAACAGTTGTGACATCTTTTTTCTTTCATTGTTACAACAATATGTCAGTAAAGACTGATCTCTCTCTTTTCTGTCCTTTCTCCCCCTCAACCCCACCCCACCACACGATCCACCACCCTCCGCTCTTCTTCCACTCTCCAGCTTTACGTGCAGGCAAGACTTTCAGCTAAGTGGGCCAGACTCCTCCGGCCCACCATCCAGTTCTTCCTGGTGGCCTTCGCGGTGTATGTGGGTTACACCCGAGTCTCTGATTACAAGCACCACTGGAGCGACGTCCTGGTGGGGCTGCTGCAGGGAGCCCTCGTTGCTGTGCTCAATGTGAGTCTCCAAGGCAACCAACTTCATTCAGGGGGGAAAACATTGCAGAATTTCAGAATTCCTAATTGATATTTCCACAATTTAAGACTTCTGATATGATCTGAGATTTTATACCGAAAACACAATGATGTCGTCAGCTCACGGCTAACAAAAAAGTAAGATTTATCTCAAGAAATCGTGCTCAACACAACATGTTTTGACATTTTGTGTGAAGGCTCCTTCACACAAAATGTCAAAACATGTTCAACCTGATGACATCTTAAACATGAGTCTTACTCGTGTGGTTTCTGGCTTCAGGAAAAGCAAACATGGGCGGGGACGGTCCAGATCATAAGAATTATTATTTAATGGAAATCCCTCTGTTAGTGATACTTCCTTCAATGCCAAACAGCTGCTGAAGAATCCTTGCTTCAGCCTTCTTTCAGTCCTCATTGTGAAAATCCACACAGACAGGAAGCATGAGGGGAGTGTGACAGCTCGCAAAGTGTGACCTGACACAAACCCACACACTCACACTGGCATGTTCTCAGGCAACAAGTCCATTCTCCTCCTCACTTCATCCAGCTGGGCTTCTTTATTGTCTGGCCACTTCGCTGTTTTGAGTGAGCCGCTGTCAGCACCGCCTTGTGGAAACTCTGGAGTGGTTGGGCGTGTGTTCGTGCATGTGTGTGTGTCCATGTGTGATTAATTGTGAAGCGAGCCCGCGCCTTTGGCCTTCACATTGCTGTGCGCAATTAGAGACCCTCCTGGGCATAGTGTTTTATGGCCGACAGGGGTTGCGCCTGCTCTCTGTGTGTTCCTCTCAGATGTGTGCAAGTGTGAGTGTCACTTAACAGCTGTGCACGAACCTGTCCAGACATATGTAATCACAGTTTCCAGCCCTGCCCTTACCTCCTCTGTATCCCTTACATGCTTTTACAGCAATCTTAGCGGGAAAAATATCCCCTAAAGTCAAGTGAACAAAGCTAAGCTCCTCTCCTCTCCTCTCCTCTCCTCTCCTCTCCTCTCCTCTCCTCTGCAGGTGCACTTTGTGTCGGACTTCTTCAAGAAGCGTCCGCCGCGTTGCACTAGATCTGACACGGCCGATAGCGAAGAGCCGGAGAGGAAACCCAGCCTGCAGATTGCAGACTCCGAACATGGCAACCATTACAACTATCACCACAATCCAGGCCCTGTGTGATAGCAGATGAGGCTCGGGGGGAAAAAAAAGGCTGCAGCCTGCAGAACCCAAACCTGTGTGATAGGGTCCAACTCTGGGCCTTTAACCTTGATTGTGCAGTCAGCAGTGTTTAGATAACCTGGGTCACCTGCGGTCCTGACTCTGTAGGCTGCTCGCTGCAGACTCCTGATGCTATGTGAGAAGTCCTATAAGTGTGAGATGTTTAATCTTAGAGTGTCTATATGAATTTTGCCACCAGCTCTATGTATGTGTGTTTAGAAGGCGTAAAGCTAAGGATCTGTAGCTTGCAGCCTCCAAGCCCCCAGCTTCTTCCCCCCTGTGTCAACCACTCACACCCTACTCCCCAACCACTGGACTGACTGAGGGGGGCTGCAACCAGTCGCAAAGGTGGCCAAGCCCCCCCCCCCCCCCCCCAAAAGACACCACGATGACCTCCTTTTCTCCTGTAAGAGAGAGAGGAGTATATTTTTTTTATTACATCGTTGTTGATGTTGAAGCATATGTGTTTAAAGCTGCATTAAGTGACAGACTCCAAACCCACTGTGACGAGGCTGTCATGATACGCCGAGCGCTGGGTGCTAATGTGTTAGCAAACAAGTTACACACACAGCTAAAACGCAGGACTGTGAGCTTTCTATGGCCAAATGACAAATGTAGGTCTGATGTTCACTCGCCTTTTACGCCCAAGAGAAAAAATATGCTTTTTTTTGGCTTGAAACATGGTAATGATACAGGAAATTGCCGCCTACAGTTTCATATAATAGGTCAGTGAGAGTGGTTGGGTTTCAGCTGTATAGATGGACTGAAAGTGCCCGAAAACCTCAGAAATCTGGGGCGTGAATCTGTTGGTTCACAGTGGGATCGGCAGCACTAGCAGCTCTTTTATTTACGGGGAGCTCTTTGATTTAATGTTAACATCAAATATATCACTTAATGGAGCTTTAACATTTTTTTTTATGTTTGGAATTTAATATGTAGGGAGCCAAATTTGTTGGCAGTAGTGAAACAAAACAAGTCACGAGAAGAAGAAAAGACAAGAATGTTTATATTTGTTGGTAAAAGCACAAATTGTTGATTGATTAGCTTCACTTGAGTGCACCTTAAACTGTCTTCACGATAGAAGAGTGTTGCAGATCATAACAAATTATTGCAACAGCAACCAGTTCACAGCCGATGAGCTAATATTCTCCGTGGATCGTGCCACCCCGTTGCAATAAAGCTCCAAAACTCGAAAATGTCAGCTGCAAGCCAACCCAATGCTGTTTTGAAAGAGGATGCATGTCAACTTAACCAACACGCCAAACTAGCATCTGAAATTAGCTGACAATAGTTGTCCTAACTGCCACACAAACAGGTCCGGGTGAACAATATAATGTTTTAAAAAGTGACTACACAGGCTTGTCGTGCTTGTGCTCGATGACTCGCCCTACTTCGATCAACTCTGATTCACCTGGCACCGGTCGTATTCAACTCCCAGCAATTATTCCTATTGAGCGTCGTGTTGTATCACTGAGTGTGTCCTGATAAAGAGTTTGACTGTGTTGAGTCAGCTCGATGGTGCCAACTAGTCTGAAACTTTTATTGTGGGGAGGAAATATGACGAGTCTTAAAGGGTAACCTCAGCAATTTTCCACATTAAAGGTCCTGGGGAACACATCTGCATGTGAGACAAAAGAAGTATAAACCCTTTGTTGCTCCAGAGTAATCTGCATTTGATCTGAGAAATTGCATCCAGCGATGTCGCTCAAGTTGCATTGTGGGTAGTGTCCGTCACTGGAGGTAATTTATCAGATTACATGCAGTTTTATACTACTTTCCTGCAAACACACTTTAATCTAAAAAATTGGATGAGTTACCCTTTAGAGCAGACTTTGTGCCCAGGCAGGGTTTGATGCGCCCTCAAATCTAGTGATGCTTTTCTAAAAATGTGTACATTTATCTGTGGAGTTTATGAATGACTTGTATTTACCTTGTGTGAAATGGACTGCAGTGGTAGAAAAACCATTGATGCGGACAACTTCGATCCCTGTTGGACTATAATGTGTCAAACCACTACTATATCGCCAGTCAAATCATAAGGAATTTGGCCTCTATATTGTCTTCTTCTTTTATTTTGAAAAAAAAATTATCCAACTATAATAATCAAAGAAGGATGAGACAGCCATTTTGAAAATGGTGTTTTAATTTATTTTTAAGTGCAAGAAGTTCTTTATCTACTCTCACAAGGTTTGGAAATGCCGGCGCTGTTTTTGTGCAATCACCCCCGCTTGCCACTATGAGCCACAAATGTATGTACTAATGCTATGAGACATGTTTCATGTTGCGTGAAGGATGTATATACATGCTTGTGTTTGTATTTCACCTGTAGGTACATTTTTTATTTTTTTTTATTTTGCCTGTACAGTGTGCTTCGGCCTGTGCCTTTTCAGACCGGTGGCTGTTGAAGTCGCCACACGAAGGGATCCAATTCCAGGTCCAAACATAAGCCAGATGCCTTGGCAGGGCTTTTAAAGGGCTGTTGTAATGATAAAGGGTTACATACCCAACTGTGTTTTTGAAGCTAGTAACACCGCTCCGCTGCCACTTCAAAAGATTCGTCTCTGTTCCTTTTCCCCTTCCTGTGCTGATAGATGGGGTTAATTTGTGAGTAAGGCCTCCTGTATAGATTGTGTACAGCATGCAGACCCCTGGAGGACTGACAACACATCAGACAGACCACAAACCTGATTTGGGGGGGGGCAGGAAGACAGAGAGAATCTCACCTGGTAGTGATTGTGAAGCCCTGAAGCTGAGCTGCGACTGGAGAAAGGCTGGGTACTTTTAGGGGGGGGGAGGATCACACGGTGAATGCCGGTCCCCGGGGTCTTCTACACATTTGAAAACTCAGATTTATAACAAGAAACAGCTGGAATTGGTTGCAGTGAAGTGCCCCGCCCCCCTCCTCTTGCTGCCTACATCTAAATCATCCATGTATTCCTGCAGCCAGACTAATAGCCCAAATGAGGATGTAGAAACGTCATGGTGTTTGAATTAGTGCGTTAAAGTAGGCACTGGTTGGCCAACCTCCTGTTTATATGTTGACATGTAGGTATGATTCATGTTTTTTTTGCTCTTTTATAGGCTCTAAAAACAAAGGATTTTAAATAAAGACATAATCCACATTGAATTAAATTGTTTTGTTTTGATTTATACATTTAATGTGACTGATGTTATGGTGGGCAGGGATGGGTAGTAACGGATAACGTGATCAGGATTATGAAATCAGATTACAGAAAAATAAGTACATTGAATCGGAACATATTAATGTTATTGAGGTTAAAGTTACATCGTCAAGAATTACTTGAATTACTACTAATTTTAATCATGGTAATTTCAAAGTTATGAAACTTTATAGACCAGTGTTGCTTTAACTCATGAACATTGTATCTGACACAGGGTTTCTCTGACAAGTGCTCTCTTAATGAGTCATGGATAACAGGAGTATTTATTCCTTTTTGTTTCACCTGAAAATAAAAGATGAACATTTTGAGTGAGTGCTCCAACTGACCTTTTAACTTCTAGCTTCAGGTGCTCAAATACGGGTTGCCCCCCCCTAAATTGTCTGATGACCTACAGATGAGACCCAACAGTACGCAATCTTTCACCAGGAAGTAAAAAGTTTGTTGCCCTAAAAAATCAACAACATAATCTAATCAAAAAGGAAACGGCGCCTGCATGTCAGTGTTGCCCTGTGGTGTTACTGTCAGTGCCGCTGTCGCAAAAGGCAGTGTTAGCGACATGGCTACCGCTAGCAGCCTGTCTGACCAAAGCAACAAGCAGCCGCAAGAATGTCAATCTGACCTACAAATCCCAAATCTGAGTGCAATGAAAAGGCGGAGTTAAAAACTTGTATTACTTGTTGTATAACTAAGTAGGCAGGTTTTGATTCTTTCCGATTAAGTTGAAAGGATGCCCGTCCGATTACTCTTCACTTCGGTTTCTATCTCTCTCCCTCCTCGCCTTCTTAGCCTCCTCCACCAGCGGGGTCTTTTGCAGTGTAGGGTTTCCAGTTATACCACTGTTACCTGGGGGTTGTAACAGGGGAAAACAATGTCTCTTCCTGTTTTAGTTGAACAATGGCAAACAAGCTTCCTTCATCCTGTAATGCCAAATTATTTTTATTATTATATATTATTATTTTGTGGGGAAAATCCCTCCCAGTTGGGCAAACTTTATAGGTAACTGATCTACACGCAGGTGGTGTCATTTTTCTTCAGTCAACGGATTACGATACTAATTACACAAATTGCCATGTACAGTAGCATTCAGTAATTGAATGCATTTCAAAGTGATCTGACGCACCCAACCCTCATGGTGGAATAACACTTCATGTCAGCAGTACATGATTTTGTGATGTTTTCCTCCCAATTTTGTCAAACGAGATATGTTCTTGGCAAGGTCACTGTAATCTTGATTAAGCAATTTTCCTTGGATTTTTATTTGCACAGTAAAAATTCTTCAGTGCACGAGTCAGAAAGTCAACATACTTGATATTGGTGTTGTAACAAGGAGTGGAGGGCACCAGTGGTTTAATCATCTGAAAGTAGTTTATTTCATGATGAATCCGCCACCTGCTCTCAGAAACCTGATATCAGGTCTCTGTGCCTGAAAAAAAGCACATTAACTCCTTTACCTCCAGTTTCACTTTGACATGCAAAAAGTTTTGGTTTTATCAGCAATGGTTTTGAGTCATTCATCTTTAAGATTACGGTATCCACACTAGTACAATGAAAGAAGATTAGATTTACTTTGTGGTGCTAAAAATACCAAAATAGGACATGTAGAAAATTCCACATTAATATTTCTATTCTCGGATCAATCTGTCCTTCCTGTAGGCAATATCTTTGAGTGTAGAGGAAAACTGAAGTCAGCGGAATTTTCTTCATTTGGCTTTACTCCTGTCAGCTCAAAAACAAAAAATTCTTGACATACTGCACAGTACAGACTGGAGATTTGTCAGGAAAGACGAGATTAAAGGTCCCAGCGATAGTTCCGACACAGATTTCGAGTACAGAGTTAAGAGCATGGTTTGAGTGCTCAAGTGCAGCAGTGCTTAAAGACTTTTACCTCTGGAGACATTCGGTCAAGTGACTGATTCATAACGTGACTTCCTTGTGCGTTGGATGAGTTTTTGAAATAGGGATAATTCAAACCAAGTAGAGGGCTTCCAAGGACCAAGGATTTAGGAGGGGTTAATCAAAGGAGCGCCGCTGCCTGAGTGCGTCCAGGCCCGGAGAATGGAACGCTCCACTAAAATAAACACATATATTTATAACGAAATAAACACTGGACCCGTTGGGACATTTGTGGGAGTTTTGTTGGCAGCGCTAGTGAAAACCACTGTCGTCCCTCATTTAAAACAATATTACTCACTTGCATTTTGTGAAAGTTGTGCGTACGCGGGGGCTGTTTTTTTTTTTTTTACTTTGGTGTCAAAACAATTGGGAATGGAAGACATTAAGGTATTTTATTTACATGACTATTTATCCATTTAGAGTCCTCTTCTTCCTCGGGGTGACTTACAATGAGTGAGTTCACAGCTTAGTCATTAATTTCTCCTGAGGTGCATAATCCACCCCTGCTGAATGTATTATCCTTAAGGCCTAAAAGTAAATGTACCTTGTTACATTGTGAGAGACGATCACTATGGTAACCAGGGCTTATCTTGAGCTTGCTAAACAGTATGTCAGCCTGTGGTTGAAAATATTAAGACGCTGCGTATCTGATAGATGAATCTAGGTCCGCCTGAGGGGTTAATGAGGCGAATGAAACTGATACTCTACCTGAGGATAGACAGACTCCTGTGGGTTTACAGTATCTCTATAACTGTTCACCATGCTGTGAGTAACCTTTGAAATGTGGAATAATATAGCAGATTCTGGCATGCAGTAGCCTACATGATCAGTCTTTCATGCTGCACGACCTGTAGGTTTTACAACAAAATAATGTGGTGTGTCTGACAAACGAAGCAAAATAGATCATTCCTTAGAAACCATCGCAAATCATGAATGGTCTGCTCCACAGGGATGGGATTCTGTGAATGACCCAGAGCTTGGTGAGAAGTGGCTTTGAGATGAGCGGTTTTGGGAAAAACCTCAGCACTGGAAGCAGTAAAGCATGACAGGAAAAGACTCGGCTGCCAGTATTTTGATGCTGCGGTGGACGTCGCTGACTGTTATATGCTCGAACGTCCAGCCCACTTTGGTCAGTGTCTCCATGGGCGCCGGCCATATGGTCTCGAGCTGGAATTTCAGGACCAGAAACAGGGGTGAGGAATGAGTGTGGGACAGTGACAGTAAGACAATTCTGGGATCCTTGAAGCTGATTTAAAGGGACAGTTCAACCCAAAATCCAAACATGTTTTCTTTCTCCCAAAATGCTACAAAGTCAGCCTTGTCAGTTGTCTGCCTTCTCTAGAATATAATGTATCTAGATGGCACTCAGCTTGTGGTGGCAAAAAATATGTTTGGTAGCATTTTCCTGTAGGAACTAACCTCTTTCTGTATGACTGTGATGAGGAAGAGTGCATCTGCTCATGGACGAGAGGCTACTTGACCAAGCTAATGAGCTAGCTGACATTTCAGTTCAACAAAAGAGGACGCCAATCGATGCTTACATTCTGCAATGTCACAAGCATGAGCCTCTCATCAATCATGGATATTATGTGGACACACGTGCCTCATTCTCCGGATTGACAGATCATGACCCACTTACTCAAGATAACTGACAGACCTCGTTGAGAGCAGGTCAATGGAGAAACTACTTTCGCTCTGACAAACTACACCCACCAACCGTATTACCGTAGAATAAGGTGTGCGTGTGGTCATGGATAAGAGGCTCGTGACATTGCACCACGTAACCATCGATGGCATCCTCTTCGCTTGAGTTGTAATGTTAGCTAGCTCAGTTCGGCTTTGAGTAGATACATTTGTCCTTCTGCGCACTGGAAATGAATGAAACTGCTTACAACAAAGCCTGTGGATTATCTCAAGTAATGATTTCTGGAAAGACACATTACTGCTCGGTTGTTCACTTGTAATTTTTAGGGCGCTTGGAGCACCGCAAGCCGAGTAGCATCCACTTTCCATTATATTCGGGAAGAGGCAGACAATTCGAACAGTAGACTCACACTCACACCAAAACATCTACATGGATAATAAGGGTCTTGGGGGGAAATATGTCTTGGGGGGAAATATGTATTTCTAATTTTGGGGTGAATTGTCCCTTTAAGGTCCTGAAATAATGAATGATTGTATTCTCGGGCATGTTCCAGCAGGATTAGATTGAAGTTGGGGTGGCCTCAGCGGACCCTCAAGATCCCTGTAGAAACAGACAGAGAGAACAAGAGAACATGGAGGAAACATAAGACGGAAAAGGGGATCAGAGGTTTATAAAGCTGAAACAGACACGGAGGAGAGCTGCTTCACTTCCATGATCAGAAGTGGATAAATGGGAGGCACAAGCACGGCCTTGTTCTTCAACCTGTGTTAAATTTAACTTTATTATTTTGTGGCTTCCATTGAGCTGGAACTGTTTACATCCCGCTTTCAGCACTCGAAGTGGTGGAAGGGCACCTGAGAAAGTCACTTAGTGCTCCACAGTCACACACCCGCAGTGACACAGACAGTCGGTCCTGCAGCCTTTTAGAAACTCCTGGTGCTTCTGACCCTCTGTGTCTGAGGACACGAGGGGCCTTTCAGGAGACAAGACATGGGATAATTTGTACAGAGGCCTTCTACAGGAACTCTTATAGTTGTCTGAAGATCTAGTTTCATGTATTCTGACAATGAACATGACTCTGCAGCGCCGATTCGGAGGTGTCACAGAGAGCAGCGTCTGTTACTTTCTCATGCTGCAGGCCGGTGAAGACATTTTTAGCTTGGCGCTGTATTCTAGCAATTAAAATGCCTCCAGAAATGAGCAGCTAGTCTGTTGTTTTTCTCCTCCTCCCATTATAGACAGTAGTTGGTCTTCCCGTTCCATTGCCAAAAGTATTGCTTCTGCAGAAGAGGCCCACTAATCAACCCCTTTTTTATTCCGCACACAAACGTTCACACACATACCGATGTTATTAATGCAGGTTCGTCAGCCAGTGTCACGGCCTTGTGTAATTTGAAATAACAGCATGAATATGTTATTTTATAATTAAGCCCACCAGACTCAAATCTCATGGATTGTCTGCTCTAACCCGTCTGTGCAGAGGGAATAATTTTATGATCAGAGTTTTTGAAATCGTGCTGAGGTTCAATGTGTTACTCACAGACTGCATTTCAATGAGGCAGCTGCTACTGACCTTACATATTTGATCAGTTTAGGGCCCACATCCCCTGCTTTCTGAGCTTTCCTTTTAAATGTTGTGCGATAACATCAACAGGAAACTGTCATTTTACAAAGGTACACATGTTTGTAGTGTGGGAGCGTCATCCTTCAAAATACTCAGCTCATTTTTTCTACAGCTGCCAGGTAGCCTGTTTACATATAAATGGACCATGAAGTTTGTTCCTATTAGACAACATTCTAGTTTCCCTTCCATTTACAATGAACTCACTGAGAGCATTTTATTTTTAGTTTAATTTTTCCTGCCAACTGACCTGCAGCTGTTTTGCCCTCGGAACTGATCCATAGATTTAATCAAATTGGACGTATTAAGAGTTTTTGTCCCTTTAATGACCTGACACCTGTGATTCATTTTCCCTTCCAAATCCATGATTAGTTTGTGGCACCTTTATATACACAACTTAGCTATGGGAGAGTGACGATGAAACAGAGGAAGATGAGGATGAGGATGAGGATGAGGAGACTGGTGATGGTGATGATGATGCTGATGTGTGTTGTGTCGTTGGGTGTGTGTTGATACCTGGCTGCAACTTAATTTCTCCCCCGTGGGATAATAAACTTTGACTTGGACTTGACGACCACAACAATGATGATGAAATAAACATTTGCACTTGACAGGCCAGACTGAGTTAACGGCAGTAGGACCTTATGTTAAAGACTTTGTGTTGCAGAGATGTCTGCTGAAGTTAGCAAGGTACTCAGCCAACCAGCTGGCCCCGGCAGTTCCTGTCCACTTGGAAAGAGGCGACAGTCTCAGGTGAAAGATGTAAAAGTGACTTTTTCACTACTTAGTTTAAACAAAATAATCAAGAAAATGATATATTTTTTGCACTTTCATTTTTAACAAAAATATACTTAACTCTAAAACAGACTTATAACGAACTCAACATGAACTAAATTAATCTACCCTCTGGTTTGGTCAAAATAAATCTTCAAATCACTGAGTAAAAAATGTTTTCACCCACTGCCACAACTCTCTTCCTCTTGCATCCCCACCTGCAGTGTCTTCTTGTCCTCAGAGACATAGTCCAGATCAGAACTACTGTAAATCACCTCCATGCTGTATCCCCTGTCGTCAAACTGACCTCAGTTGTCTCTAAAGCCATGTTCAATCCCAGACTGTTGTACAGCCATGTTCATTGGGAGGCTGGTTGACTGAGCTCATGGTGACTTCCGTCAGCTAATGGCTACTTGCTAACAGCCAGTCACTAGCCAAAGACAGGAAAAGCAGAAAGTACCTTCCGACCTTTAAGTTCTGGCGATTTCTTACAAATAACACATCTAATTCAATGAGAAGCACAAATCGTTTCATTTCCTTCTGACACTTTGAATCAAGTATTTAATTTTCTTTAGATGCGTTGAACCACTAAGGTACAGTAATTGTTGAATGATGAGTTGGGGCTGGTTCTTTGGGCCAACAAGCACTAGTTTGCAGATTGGGACCAAACCTTTATGAAGACCCAAGAATAGAGCCTGGATATAATCAAGTGATTATATCTCCCTGCTGCTGCCTCAGGAGCACTTGGGCATCTCCAGGAAGGATGAGGAAATTGTCGCAGACAGGTTTATTTTTTTTGATCTGCTGATTTTACTTGCGATCTAAGCTGTGACCAGGACAGGTGTCTTATGGCAATGTATTGAGAAAAAAATATATTCTTGGCTCAATGATAATGTCAGGCTTTATGTCATTTTTTATCAAAATCGGATTATAGTTTGGCATTTGACTTTTTGCTATAATGCTCATATCTGGAGCATCTCAACAAAATGAGAAAGTTATACTTCATTGTCTGATAAGCGGTGAGTCAGAGCAGGTGGTTGCTGCAAAGATTTTTACATTAATGTAACATCAGAAATATATTATTCAGTCTGTTGCAATTCTGTGCCTCCAAGAGTGAGCTCAGGAGATCCTTGACAGGACTGATGAGACCGTGCACACACACACACTCTCATAACGTCATTTTCTAGAGATCAGTCCAGTTTGGACTCATCATTGCCCACACAGCCAGTGTGTTTTGCAAGACTTTACACTCTCGCTTGCAATGACTGGCTGGAAAGAAAGAAGTAGTGAGTGAAATGTAGTGAGCCGCTCTTGGCTGTAGCAGAGGTGGTCATAAACAGTCTGAGGAGGTATCTGAAGCTCTCCCGTCTCCAGCTTCCAGTCTCCAGTCTCTTGGCCTTTGCATGTTGTCTTGGACAGCAGTTCTGTGCTCGGGGGCCCGGCTGTAGGGGCCTTGTCGGATAATGGCACATTTCTTCCAGGCAGCCTTGGGAGTAAGAGCCAGAGAGGTAGAGAGCAGAGGCAGCTTATCTGGCTGCGAGCCATCCTCACCACTACCACCAGTGACCCCGATGAGGGATTTATATATTTATATATTTACGCTAACACACCGCTCCTCTCGCCTCGGCAAGGGGCTTCACATCACCCCCCCTCAACCCTGCAAGTCATTCAGGACTTTATAGATTTATGGTCGAGGGAAAAATGTGGCCCGCTGTGGAGCAGCAGCGACACTGAGAGGTAAACAAACCTCGGGCACATCGCTAGAGGCCGTGTGTGACAGGGCCTCTGTTGGGAAACAGCCCAAGGTCCTGTTTCAGACTGGAATGATGTCATTCCAAAGGGACCAGCAGCGCATAGTGGAGGCCACATCGATGAATACAGGCTGTGGTTATTAATGCACAAGAGTGATAATCAAGAAAGGTGGAGGTTTGTTTCTGAAAATAATATACAGTAACAAGCCATAAAGCTCACATGCATGGGCTCATACAGGGACCACCCATCTCATCGGCCGCGGATGGTACGAGCCTCTCACACAGCCAGGTTACAGTTTTTAACTCCTGACACTTTTATAATGCTGCTCTGTTATGCTTAAGTTTCCAGAATTAGATTGCACAGACGTCTGTATTATCTTATGGGGCCAGAGAGAAGATACAGGCCTAGCATAACATGTGTATGTGGATTTAACCCATCGGCGAGCTCAACACACTCGATGCAAACCCGCTCGCTCAGCATTGACACAGTTCAAGGGATGGTAATTCACAAACAGCAACATGTTTTCCTAAATGACACTTTAACTACTTTTTTGTGGGACTCAAACTGAACAGCCTGACCCATTACTAAATCAGTTACATAGAATGCACACTCACTCACCCCCGGTGGGGTACAAAGTTGTTTTATATCAACCTGAACTTGTCACATAATACTCCTGTTTATATAGTTACTCCAACTATGGTCTGTCTTTGTGATAACATTATTTTCTGCTGACTCTTGGAACAGATATCATTCTTGCAATAAATGAGAGTAGAGGACACATATTTTTATTATTTTATTTTGGGTTACTGCTAGAATAGGTTTACATGCTTCAATACTCAAAAAAACCCAGCAGTCTCATACAACAGCCCTGTAGACCCCCTCCATTCTAAACGTTCTGTTTTAGCTCCTGTCTCTTTAAGGCCCTCCTGAACACTATGTCTGCTCTGATTGGTCATCTCACACATGCCTGAACCAGCTCCACTAACAACAACAGAGCAGCTTTGCAAAATCAATTCTTACATGCCAAACAAGCCACCAAGGATAATTCATGCAAGTGCGTGACTCTGTGATGTAGTGATGTCATGAAGTCACAGAACTAAAGGCAGGACCACTGATGATGCATTTCAGGAGCAGTGTTTTTCTGTGGGAGAGAGGAGCTTCTGTTGGTATGGACTTGGATATTTTTAACTTTCAAGATCGTTCACAGGCACAAGAACATAATAACACTGAAGGAAAGGAAAAAGAGGCAAAATTAGTTTTCCTTTAAGATAATTACATTTCTTTTTTCTTGTGTAATTGTTGTCCGTGTCGCTGCAGCTGAGAGTGAAGGACCACAAGGGGAAGTGGGAGGCCTGGGTCTGCACCGAGACCGCCAGCTGGTCTCCCCTGGAAAATACAAGATGCCTTCATGTGCCAGAAATCTGCAGATCGAGAGGGAATAGTGAATGAAAGAAGGGAAAATGTTAGTGTGCACACTGCCAGCCAAGAAGGAGAAGGTGGTTCATATTCCATCAAATTCAACAATCCTCTGAAGAAGGGAAAGCGCTGGCAAGAACTGGAGGAGGAAAAGAAAGGAAAAAAACCTGTATTTACCTCAATGATAATAAGGAGAAGTAAAGAGAGACAAACAAACATGTATGTGGCTGAGTTCTCTTTTTGCATGATAAAAAGCAGCGAAGATGGCACTTATGATATAGACACTTTTGCTTTCCTGGACTGTGTAAAGTAGATGTTACAGCTCAAAATTTCTCTGGCTGCAATTTGAACTGAAGTTCTCTGCAGTTTGACCTTTTGACACAGCAATTAGGAGGTTAAAAAGAGAGTGAGAGCAAAAAAAAAAAAAAAACAGGAATCAAAACTACAAGCTGGCCCCCAATCACAGAATGTGGGAACAAGAGTGTCACCAACTAGATCATTTCCATTGTTCAAAAGTGACCGAATACATTTACTCAAGTTCAGTACAGTACAAATTTATAGTAGTAGGCCAGTTTTCAAATTCCCCCTTCCTTTGCATTGTCCTGTATTAATACAGTTGACACTGTATAGCACAATGAAAGCAATGAACGAACACGGATGTCGAGTTAGCAGATTTATGCTACTTTGCATTGCTTTTAACACCACTTCTTTGATGCATAGAGTTGCCGGTAATTTCGCTGGTTAACACTTTTAAATGTCTTCACCTTTAATGGTGGAAAGAGTTAAAGGGGAATAAAAAGTGTCACACACATTGGTTTCATTATAAAGTGGACAATGAGCTCACTAGTTTGTGGCTTCTGTAATTTAAGAGTTCGCGCAGAGATAACTGTTACACACAGCTTCACGTTCAGATGAGAAAGGAAAGGAAGAAGAAGAAGAAGAAGAAGAAGAAGAAGAAGAAGAAGAAGAACTCCTCTGGGACAGTACCTAACAACACAGCTGCTTGCATCTCCAACGCCTGGTACAATGAGATATGAACATGAAGTTACAGGTCACAAGTTTTAGAACATTTTTGACAAAGCCATCACAATTTTCATATTGTTACTGATGAAAATGTATTATAGCAATAGCAAGTTGACCAAACCTCACAATAAACCAGGATAGTATTTTTCTATTTGAAATACAATGAAATTAATTCAACAGAACTTTTTTATATACGTTTTACAAAAGGCAGCTTTTAAATGTCAGCAATTTCAAACAAAATCAAAGCTGTAACTCTTCGTAACATGACAAATATGTGTGCAAATGTGAAAGTTTGAGGATCTCACTGGGTGGTACAGAGGTTCTATAAATCAGTTTCCATTTAAATTCTGGATATATAATCCTGTCCACAGGCACTACATGGGTGAAGGGTAACAGTGAAGGAGCGAGCTAAGATTTAAATTCTATTTTGACTGCTGTCATTTCTGAACTATTATTATTGTTATTTCATTAAATCCACTGGGGTAAATCCATCAGCGGGCTTGTTGTTCGTGAAAACACCTGAGAGTAAATCATATGATTTAACTGCACCTGTGCATGCGTGTGTTGACTTATAATTGGCTACATATAAACCTGCACACGTCACAACTCCACACACATAAACACTTTATGAACATGCACCTTCCTGTCACTTGAATCCTCATAGACTTACTGTCAGTTTGGCATTTACAGCATAATGGCGACACCAGGTGGTACAGAAGAGTAATTGCAGTGTGCTGCTGGATACAGTAGCCTTTAGTCCGACCGTAGAAAGCTTTCACTATTCACAAGTGGATATTAAATATGTAGTTAATCTGCAGGCACAGTTAGGGGCTGTTTGTAAGTGTTTCCTGGACTTTTTTTTTGCTGTGCAGCAAGTAAATAAAACAAGCAGAACAAGACGTTGTTGTACCAACATTTGAAGTCATATAACCACGGATTACAAGTCCAAATTGCTTCAGATACTGAATAGTTCCTCTCCCCTAGCTTTAATATGAAAGAGTGCTGACTGTGAATTATGAGGCTACCTGAACAGCAGCACTGTCCTGGTATCACAAACAAAAGAAACATTGTGCACGCTTCCTGACAGCCTTTAATCTGGCAGCAGTACCTCTGTTGAGCAGCAGGTGGCAGTATGGTGTAGTGATGCAGCTTGTCCGTCCACAGGTAGACACACACACACACACACACACACACACACACAGAGAGGGAGACTCTTCATCAGCACAGTGTTTGAGTTTAGATATGAGGGACATCATTATATTGGCTGTGTTGTGTCCTTCCATTATTTAACATATCGCTCTTTAAAAAATGTGACTTATTAGCGCCATTATTTCAGGGGAAAGTTCAGAATCTCTAGTGTCATTTCGTCAACCACAAGCACACGTTGACATCTATCTTTTATTCATCATCGGGTGCCCGTTTTTTTTCGGTTTTTTTTTGTTAAAGAACAATGCTTTTTGCTCTCAGTTTGAACATTCAACAAATCGTTTAATTCTCTACTACATCCCTTACCCTCCTCTGCATGAAAAAAGATAATTTATGTATTCTCCTGCCTGTTCTAACACACAAATTAACACCTGACCTGCACTCTCAGGCTTGCCAACACTCATGTAAAGTGGAATCCTGTGGCAGTAACTGCACACATTTTGCCAGAGAGCATCCCTCCGCTGTGTGAGAGATGAGTGACAGCACGCGCAGAGTGCTGTCAGTAGCATTTGCAAGTCAATGCTCAGATTTAACCTCTTCACTCTCCCTTCAGTGTGGCTTCACTGCCTGAATTCAAAAACTCAGCCACCGAAGAGATGCTCTTTTTTCTCTCAGCGGCAGACTGTGCGAATATGAACCGTTGGGTTGACCTTGTCGAGAAATTCCACTGGCACATATGTAGTTTTTTTTTGTTTTTTTTTGCAACAAGACGCCATGAGGAAACTTTCCTAAAAAGTTCTCTTGCTTCATGGTTACATTTCAGGACTTCGGGGGCCAAATTGTGCAAGCTGGTGCTCTTTCACAGACATTTGGAAAGTCAAGGGGAGATTGTGTTCCACTTCACTGCAGAGACGCACAAATCATCCCATTGTTCTGACTTATTAAGAAAATATGCCAGTGAAAAGGAGAGGTGTACTTTCCCTCTTCCTGAGGTTACAACGGGACCTCTCTGCTAAAAGACAGAACTGTTTGGTAAATACCACAGATGCAGATGATTCAGTATTGATCTCCTCAGTGTTGTGTTGTGTGGCGCGAAAGACTGGGGGAGACTTTTTGAGCGGGGAGACAACGTTACGGCACGACACTGGAATTCCCAGATACACATGCCTGTGGGCGTAAATGTGTCAGCGTCTGTTTTATGTGTGTGTATGTGTGTCACAGAGGGTATTTATTTGTATCTGCCTGCAAGGAGGAGAGTGAGGTGTGTGTGTGTTACTACATCTGTGCGTGTGTGTGTGTGCGCGTGTGAGTGTGCGCATGTGAGCATAGCTGCTGCTGATGTGGGTCATTACTCCTTCCTTCTCCCAGGGGCCATGCAGCAGGAGAGGACAGAAGGGGAGGGGATGGATGGAGGGGTGTGGGGGCAGAGGGGGGATGGGGAAAATGGAGGGTGGTAGAGTGGGAGTTCAAGGAGGAGGAGGAGGGAGGGGTTTAGGATGTGTGTGTGCATGTGTGTCTGTGTGTTAGAGAAGGTGGGGATGGGGGGTGGAGGGGGAGGGGGGGTTACCCCAGAGGAGTTGAGACCAATAAATCACGGTGTGTCTCTGCGCTGACACCCTGCTTGTCTGATGAGGGACAGGGAATGGCTGGGGGGGGGACGAAATGAGGTAGGGGGTGGGGATGGCGGTGAGGGTCTGGGGGGGGGGGCAGCACTGTGACAACACTGTGGCCTTGTCTTCATGTCACTCAAGCCCACGCTGGGCAGGAGCCATTCCCGACCCCATCCCGAGGCACTGGGGGAATTGGGGAGAGGTAGCGGTGCCGGGAAGGGTGGGGAGCAAATAGGGACGCCACAAAACCAGGAGTTTATGACCCCAGCAAAAGCCCCATCCTCCAGTACGATCCTTTATCCCGTGGGATGTCATTTGATGAATTGAGCAAAGTAAAGGAACAATCCCCTCTTTAACTTGCCTCCAGGGCTCCATTTAATCGTATTCTATTGCTTATTTTGAAATGAAATGTCTTTTTTTTTTTTAGGTCTGTTGTACAGGATTTAGAGGGGTCTATCGGAAGAAGTTTAATATGGTATTGATCATTTTATTTTTCATTAGAGTAAAATCACCTGAAACAAAGAATCATTGTGTTTTTGTTACCTTAGAATGAGCCTTTAATACCTACAGAGGTAGAAGGTCCTCTTCCAGGGAGTCACCCATGTTGTGGTTATTGTTGTGGGGCAGGTGTGGCTCAGGGGTAGAGACCACAATCTTGTTATTGGAAGGTCGCTGGTTCTATCCCCCTGGTCTGCATTTCGAAGTGTCTTTGGGCAAGATACTGAACCCCAAACTGCTCCTGATGTGCTGGTTGGCACCTCTGCTAAATGCCCTAAATGTAAATGGTTGCACCTACTTCAGATGGGTAGTGTAGCAGCAACAAGCAGCCTTTTCAGCTAAATAACAGATTAAATTAAAGTATTTTCAAATCAATTTGAGATCTTGGGGCTTCCATAGAAATGTTTTAGGAGCCACTTGATGTTTTTCTTTTGGTTGTTTTCTTACATTTTAAAACACGTCTCCATCTACTTCTGTTGTTTAGGAGAATGCTGCAACAGTGATTTGCTGTGAAGCTCCAGAACTTTTTTGTGCGACTACAAAACTTAACTCCACTTCCCAAGACACAATGTAGACGCAATCTCAAAACACAGCATGCCTTGTAGCTCCAGTGCATAGCTGATGCACAGTTACGGGTCTGGAGGGATGGTCTCTGATTCTGAAGGGCCGCGTCCAATACCTGATGTTTACCCTCAGTATTTAACATAGTTGAACGCTTTCTGGAAAATCAATAGTACAAGTAGCTCCAGATCAAATATGCTGAAGTTATAGGGGAATAAACGCACCAGCAGCAACACCACTGCTCATTCTGCTGTGGTTCAAGTGTATTTTTCTTCCGAGCTTGATTTTTAGAGGGTTTCTGCAACTCATACTTTAGTTTTTTTGTTTTTTTGATGGGATTTCAGAGTACAATCCCACAAGCATCAGACAAGTGAAGCGTATTGATCCAAACTGTCTCGTGGTGCTGCCTTCCAATGAACAAAAGACATCATCAGTTCATCATCTGTCCAGCAGACCTTATCCTCTGTTATCAGGGCATCATCTAGTGCTAATACCATCCTCACGTGTTTGTCGGCGACCGCAAGGGGATTACGTTTCGTGGGAAGCAAACTTGTTTTTCATCACCTCATTTGAAAGACACTCCCACGATATGTTGTTTTTTTTTTTTTTTTTTTTTTTGCCACTTGGTAATAATTTGACTGCATGGATAACTGGTGGTTGTGGTTGGTAAGAGATGCTGCTGCCGCTCCCTCGGGCCGTTTTCCACAGCCTCGCCCTCCGAGACAGGTGTGCGTAGGTGAGCGTGTGTTTAGTTACACAGTTGTCTCTTTACAACCCGCACACGGCCGAGCTGAAACCAAAAGCTCCCGCAGCCTTAAGACCATTGTGTCCTGTCCCTACCGTGGGGCCACTTTGACGTCCCGCTGCTCTGAGAGAAGGGCACTGTGGACCTGGTGTATTTAATCACTGGAGCTCAGCCAACACACACACACACACACACCCAGCACACTCCTTCATCTGACCTGTCAATAGCAATAATATGTGTCCTTCACTTATCATTCTCTATCATCTATATTATTATGCCTCCCCCCGCGCACGACGCTGCCTCATACATCCTGTGCACCCCCAGCCAGGCAGGAACCCCCACAACCACCTCCAAAACACACACACACACCACCATGAAACATCTCCCCGTGCAGCAGCAGCAGACTGCAAAGCACTGCATTCCTCATGACTTTCTTTTTCTAATAAATGTGATCCCAGAAATCCGGGAGGGAGACCAGTGCTGTGCATTAAAATTCATGGGAAAAAATGGCAATAAAATTTTTTTTTCTCTCCCTCTCTCTCTCGCTCCCTCCTTCCCTCTCCCACTTGCTCCCCTCACCCTTCCCTCTTTTTCATTCCCTCACTTGTCTGCTCACACGCGCGCGCACACACACTCTTTTTTTTTCATCACCCGTGTGCACTCTCCCTCTCGTTCAATCTCTAACCCTCCTACTGGCTCGTCTTTCTCAGCATCCCCCCTGCTGTCCTTCATCCTTTATTCTCTTCCTCCTCCCTCCCTCCCTCCCTCCCCCCACCTCTCTGTCTCTTTCTCACACACACACATATATCCACACAAACACACACACACACACACCCATCTATATTTTCCAACTCCACCTCTGGCAGGTTGTGATTTCCACTGTCAGAAATTGCTTTTTCAATATCTCTCTCTCTAATTATGAGCCCCGCCAAAGGGGTCGTGCCACCAGAATACCAATTTTTCCACCATTTCTCCCTTCCTCTCCAGAATAATCCCCCCCCCTCCCTCCCCCACCCACCCTTTTTTTTGTATTCCAGGTAACAACAATGCACAGGTTCAATACATGGGCCATGCAAGCATCATCACTGCAGTTTGTGTGGGGTGTCTGGCGTGTTCTGTCTTTTCTTGTCCCGGTCAGTTCCCCTGTGATCATGATTAATTTTTTGACTTCCAGAAAACGAGCAGAATGATGCAGAAGTTAGAGCTCAAGTCTATTTATTTCCACATCAACGAAGACAAAAAATGATGGTGGTGGGTGGGTGGGGGGAGCGTGCGATTTTTCTCAATGCATTGACGGGCTTGTGGTGGAGAAAAAGGAAAACCACTGAATCCTGATACAGCCACCACCAACACCAGCCCCTCAATCACTCCCTGTGCCCAGGAAGGGGTTAACCTCACACAGCAAGTTGTAGCTCCGCTTGATTGACGTGCGGAGAGCTGTGCTTCCCGCGCCCGCCAATCAGCGAACGGTCAGCGCGCCCCACGTGGGTCCCCCTCGACGCTCATTGGCCCGCTTTGGCAGTGTTTACTGTGCCGAGGCCGAGCCCCACGTGGAGATTTTTCATTCAATCACTGAATATTTCCTCTGCAGCCCTTCGTCCTAAACACATTTCTGTGCACTTTCCCCCCCCCCCAAAATTAAAATTAAAATTCCCCCCTAATGCGTGGATTGATTTAAAAAAAATAATAAAAAATTCAATTAGCCTACACGACTTCACGAGGATGAAGCTAATTACAATGCAGCAGCAACGAGA
This sequence comes from Sparus aurata, assembly GCF_900880675.1. Lineage (NCBI taxonomy): Eukaryota > Metazoa > Chordata > Actinopteri > Spariformes > Sparidae > Sparus > Sparus aurata. The sequence goes on from NC_044197.1 coordinate 13,855,285, forward strand.
GGTTTTCCCCCCGCAAACATCATGAGGCTATTTGAAGAGCAGCATTGTGTGATATTCTCTCAGCATTAAGGCTGGATTCGATTCTTCATGATACAAAAAAAAGGAAAAAGAAGCGCATTAGGTTACTAATTCTGATAAAACAAACTATGGAGTGAGTGGGGGGTGGGTGCTAAGCCAGTGTCTTTAGCTGCACCCCTCCCTCCTCCTCCTCCTCCTTAAAGAAAGCTACTCATATGTTATGTCCCATTGAGGATCAGAGAAGGGGGGAGTGAGAGAAGTGAGGGACTGGGGAGTGTTGTGTGTGTGTGTGCGTGAAAAGAGTGCAGAGACAAAAGAGGCTGCGGCTGCATTCAATGTGCCGGTGGTGTGTCCGTCTCCGAAGCCACAAGCAGAAACCACATCCCCCCCCGCTCTCTCTCTCCCCCTCTCTGGCCCTTTTTCATGCTACACACGGCGGCGACGAGGAGGAGATACCGGAGAGGGGAAACCGACTGCGTTATTCGCTGGAAGTTGAGGACTTGGAAGGGAAAAGCTTCCCTTCCTTAGGACCGGGTGTTCCTCCGCCGTCGTCGTCCCCCCACACTCACTACTACACGTCGAGCGGTGTGGCGCGGTGCGGTTTTGGGGTTGGAGATATAACCCAGAACAAAGGAGTGTTGGAGCGAGGAATGAGCGAGCCAAGACTAGCTTCGCCTCAGCCTTTGAAAGCGGGCCAAATGCCTCTCTGAAACCGACAAGAAGCGCATCGGCGGCCGCTCGCGTTTCTCGACGAAGAAGCCTTTTCCGCCCCGGGAAGGGAGAAAGAAGAAGGGCGAATTCGAGGGAAGGGACACGCAGAGAGGGAGACGCACAAGTCGGCGGCTACAATGTTCCCTCAAAACCGACCACCGGTGAGTAAGCTACGCTACTATGAAGCAGTCTAGCACGCCTTTTTTTATTTTTTAAAGACGGGTTATTGTTTCAAACCCGGAACCTCCGTAGAATACGACGTGTGTGTGGTGATTATTTAAACCGTATTGGAGCTCTAGTTATAGCCTCAGTGAGAAAGTACAAGCCGGAATTGTTTGTCTTTGTCATCCTTACTCTGTATTTCCGGGGACTCCTTTTTGTGTTGGGGGCTCCTTCATAGTCTCTAATGTGTGATCTGTGTTTTCATGAAGGTCAGGGAGGTTTATCTTTAGTCCACCTTTAAACGGCGTCCAACTTTGCTGAGTGGCTTTGTGTGTGTGTGTGTGTGTGTGTGTGTGGACCTCATGTCCTTGGTGCCCACCTCTGCCGGTTTAGAAACATGGAGCCTCCTTTCTATTTCCACACTATTGTGGAGTTGACCCAGATGATGAAGTGTGTGTGTTTGTTTGTCCCTTTTCCTCACACAGGAGGGGTGAGGAGGGTGGAGGGGGGGTGAGTCAGCTATGGCTTGTTGACACCTTCACTCAATGATCTGCCCCTCTCAAGCACCACTCATCCCCCCCACCCCCCCAAAAAAATCTGCCTCCTTCTTCTTATTCCTTCTTTTCAAAGGCTGGAAAGATCGGAAACTAGAAGCTAATCCAGTATGTGGCTGTAAAAAAAAAATAAATAAAAAATAAAAAGGAGAAGAGAGTGGACTGAAATCAGCATGCTGTCTGTGTTTGGAGACAGATCTCCACGAGAGAGATATTCATGCTGCACGGCTTTAATTTGTTTTAGTCGAGTTAGGTGGAGAGCTTTTGAGCGGACTGAAATACATAAACACTGGTCCTCCAGCTGTGTGAAGTATCAATTAAGACCTGCTCATTTGCCTAACCCTCATCCACATCCCTCCACCCCCACCCCTGACAGTGTTTTGACATTCATGTCCCATGCATTGGAGCCAGATTAAGCCCACTGTGACGTATAACTTAACGTGAATGTGTGTGTGTGTGAGAGAGAGCCACTTTAATTAATTCTGCATTGTTAGTGTGTTTGCACAATGCTTAAATTGCACTACCATGATGCATTGCAACTTTTATTTCACCCCATACTTCCTCAGAGTGATAAAAGGATCCTGTGAATCCCCTCTACGCAAACATACAGCACACACACACACAGCACACACACACACAGCACACACACACCAGCAGCAGCTGTGTATGTAGTGTAGTCGACTGCAGGAAGGCAGGGCAGGAGGCAGACTGTGGGTCTGTGGTTTGCACTGTAAACCCAATCCCTCTCATCCAGCCTCTCCTCGCTGTGTTCCTGTGAGAGCTCCAAACCACATCTTAATGTATGGGCAGGCGTCCCAGGGCGAGAGGAGCAGACTGCGGCGGGTCTGGGTGGAATGTTTAGGCCAGCGGCCTCGTTTCATTTCAACCTCTCTGCAGATCTCAGCAGCACCGTCAGGCCATCAGTAGATCTTGTTTGCACCTCGGAGTGAAGGGCCACTCAACCCGGCAAACTGTTTAATCTCTGAAATGTAAGACTGGCAGGAGCCTGTCATCACTGGCTACTGGTCTGCTGTGAAGGATGTGACCCATATATTACATAAATACCTGACCCATATTAACAAATGTATAGCTGTTCTTCATGTTGAAAATTATTAGGTGAACTTTCAGATCTTAAACAAGAGGTTGTGGCATCTAGCACCTAATGTAACTTGCATGTTTATCAATTCTGACAACAGATCCTCTCTTAAGATTGTTCAGGTAAAATATGAACTTGGTGATAACTTTTTTTCTGGTCTAAACTGTTTCCACCACATACAGCACATGTATAGTCATCATTTCTTTTTATATCTATGGTGTGAAGTTAGGACTGGAAGAAAACATTGATTCTTAGATGCATCTCGATTCTCCTGAATTGTCTCAATGTGAAGATGGAAATTTCCAAACCCAGGTCTCAACATCACAATTCTCCACAACAATTTTGTGCTGAGCGTTTATGTTTTTCTTATGACTGAACGAACTGGATGATGAACTAGGGTTGCAACTAATGATTATCTCCATTATAGATTAATCTAGATCTTCAGTCAATACAATGTCAATTAGGAAAACAATCTTCCTCCCAGAGTCCAAAGTGATGTCTTCCAAACGATTCTTTAATCCAACCAACAAACCCAAAGACACATAGTGTCATAAATGACCAAGAGAAGCAGCAAATTCTTATATTTATGAAGCTGCAACCAGCGATTGTTTTACACGTTGGCTCAAAAATGACTAAATCACTGCTCAGTCAGTTATTAAGATTATCAGAGTGGGCAATTCATTTAATTATTGCATCCTTTGTTAACCCATAGCTAACTTGAAACGTGTAATTTTTAAGTCGTCTTCAAACCTCACACAGCTGGCTTCCATCAGTGACCTGTAGCTTATTGCTTCGTCACTGGTAGTCTTCACACATTATAAACTAGGCCACTTCTTGAGTTTTGGTGAGAATGACTGAGCATGAGCAAAGATAATGGAAAAAATCTGTTTATTTTAATGATGGCATTTAAACAATGTTTTACAAGTACTAAATGAGAACATAAAACACAGAAATTATACATTTTTAGTTGCTTAAAGATGCATCAAGTATTGTTTTTATAAACGCATTGTTACTCTCTGATGAGGTGCCTAGAAATTACTATCCCTTAAAGTGCAATGCAAACATCTGTAATCAAGCATCTTGCAAATTCAGTTTATGTCCTGACTAAATACAGAAACATGCCCAAGACTCACAAGAGATTCATAATCTAATTATGTGAACAGACGCAATGACACTGTGGTGCCTACACGACATAAACACAACAGAGGAGCGTTCTTGAAAATGCTTCAGGCCCTCGTATGTGCTCAGATGGTTTTTGGGATTTTTGCCAGATAAAGTAAACTAGCTGAGAAGTGTATAGGACATGGCAGGCATGGCCAGCTGTCTTAAAGCCTTAATGTTCCTTCAGTTCCACCACAGTGACAGAAACCTACAAGGCTGAAAGTGGATGAGGAAGAAAGCATCCAAGCAGAATATATAAAATTATAATAAAAATCAGAGACTACCAACTTGTTTTGATGGCCTGTAATGATACTAACCATTGATTTAAAGATCTCTTTGTTGCCAAAGCGGATCTAATCTGTGGGAGATAATTTAATTGTCAGTGAGTGTTCAAATACATCCAACCCTCTCCAAGGTCACAATAAGATTATTCATAATATTAGCAACAGCCCGCTACAACCATGTTGTCCCGAACAGTACCCTCGGCTGGGGGAGGGGTTTGTTTGAAGGCTACTAATGTGGGTGAATCCTGGAAGTTCTTGCTGTCATTCATACCCATTTCAATAATGTGTTTTTAAACTATCATGGCAAACGGTGATCACACAGCGCTCTAAGACGTCATATCATTTTAACCACTGATTTGGTTGCTACCCAGACTGTCCTCTGTAAACATTCATTAAACTTTTCAGAGCTTCTTCTGGTTCAACATAGACTTAGCTGCTATATGTACAAATGGTAACTGTAGAGGTTGGTACACACAGTTTGGATGTGTTTGCTTCGGTCTTTTCTTCCAAATGCGTTGGATTGGATAATACACTTCATCTGGATTTGTTTATGACTGATTGTCTGACTGTTGCTCGTGCCTGTCCCAGTGGATTATCTTGAAAAGCTCATTTTTATGTAGCTCAGTCCCCAGGGACTTAAACACATTCAAATGCCAAAGTCAGACATTTGGCTTAATATTTGTCTTTATCAGTTCCTGCTCTAGCATTGTAGACCCTTTCTTTTTTATCGTATAATGAGTTGGCTTCACCTAAGAAGTGGAATCCAAAACCAAACCAGCAGTGCAATATTACAAATTGACTGTTCGCTGTCGAACAAATCTTGGTGGTAGTTTGCCGTTGTCCATTTTATCTGATATTCAAAGCAACACCTGGGGACTTTAGGCCGCATGTAGACCTTGGAGCACTGTCACTGTACTTATTATTGCAGTACTGTAACAATTAGCCAATGATGAACAATAAATATATATATTTTCTTTACGATTTATGACATTTCTGCATTAAAAAGGTTTAAAATCCACAAGACTGGTAAACTGTTGTGTACATGGATTATAAACACAGAGAAATTGGTAATTTCTTTCAAGGCAGTGGTGCCTTTGATTTGGTTGTGGTCGTGTAACATAAACATTTCTCCCCCAGTCACGTCATATAGATTTTCATTGACAATGGCAGCTTTTTAACAATGATACATTAACTTCAAAATGTCATCATACTACGTCTTTTGTTTTCATTGTTTTGATTGAGAGGCACTTAGCCGACCTAACAAGTTCTTTGTGTAAAGATCCAAATAGTTCAAAATTCTGAACTTAACACAGTTCCAAGTTGAGTTTCCAAATGCTGGTAGTGTTGTAAGCAAGACCACCTAAGAGTGTCATTACCAAGACCAGAGTGTATTGAAACAGAAACAAGACCAAGACTTTGATAGGTTGAGACCAAGTCGAGACCAAGACTAGTGCGAGCCCCATACTGCTTGACACGCTTACAGTAAAAAAAGTGAAGTGTAATCTATGTGTCTCCTCTTTTCCTCTTATCATCCCAATAACTTCAAGGATGGTTCTTCTAAATAAATATCTAATCAGTGGAGATAGATATGGTCAGGTAGGAGACACAGGCTGTTGTGGGGAGAGCACTTTAGTAGCTGAGATGAGATCTTTTCTTCTCTGTCCTCAAAGCGAGCCTCCACTCTCCCAGTCCTAGCATGCTTTTAGCTCTTTATCACCACTGTTGTCCAGCGGTGAGAGTGTGGCTATCGATCAGGAGCCCGCCTGCTTTGCTCAGCCACCGATTAGATTGGGTGAGTGTGAGAGAGAGAGAGATTGGGAAGGCAGAAGAAAATGAAGGAAAAGAGGCTGAAGGGATCTCGCGTTTACACAAGCTGTTGTGGAGTTGTGTCTCAGTGGAGGGAACAAACGAGCGGAGGGGGTTACCTAATAAAAGAAGGCACCTCCAGCAATTAAGCCAGCTGACAGGCAAACTGTGGCGCTTCGCTAATGTGGGCTGACAGCAGGGAAATTTGAATAACGAGGCTTGCGGGAGGAAGGAGAGAGGAATGAGGAGGTGGAGGGGTCGGTGGGGGGACTGAAGAAGAGAGATGTGTGGCGCTAATGAAACAGGTGCTTGGCAGCCCCTCCCCTCTAAGTGCAGGAATCATTGAGAGATTATCAGCATGCTTGAACCAAGCCGATAGCCACCTGATGTAAGGTGGGAGGATTGAGGTGGGGGAGCGATGAACCTGCGTCTTTTCTTCCTGCCCGCATGCCACTTCAGCGATCCAAATCACAGCTGAATGTTGACAGTTGTGTTTGAATGATTTGATATAATCTTTAACTTTGAACACTTTTGAGGAAGGACAGTGTATTGGGCTACATGTCTCAAGGCCCCTCAGAGACGGGGAGGTGCGTGTTTTTGGCATGTGGGTGGATACTCAAAGATGCACATCCAGGAATGTTATTCTGGGTTAGACCTACTGTCACTGTGTCCTTGGTGGTGGTTGGATGAGAGGAGAGTAGAAGAGGGAGAGCTTGGTGGGTGTTTACTCTGATGATCGACTCTGTGGGTAAGCAGTGTAATTAGTGGCCTGACTAATGAGCTATATGAAGGGAGGCAACAGCACAGCATCTTCCCAGCTAAAAGAGACAGACAGGGAGATCCAACTCCGATTAAACAAATAAAAAACTGTGATCTTAACACTTGGCACAGTATTTTTTTATTTATTTTTTTCAGCTCTGTTGGCAGCATGACTCTAGGGATGGCAGTGAGTCAGTCGATCCCACGCTTTGGTACAGACCGTAATATCTCAACAACATTTGGCTGGATTGACATGGAATTTTGTATATGCGTTGATGGTGCCCAGAGGATGAATCCTGAGTGTTGGCACCTTCTGTGGCTCCAGCAAGTCAGTTTCAATTAAAATGCATAATATTTCAACAGCAGCTGTACGATCAGCTCAAAATTGGAGGATGAATGTGGTTAATTTTAATGGTGCGTCTGACTTTTTATCCAGCGGCAGAAAGTTAAAATAGACATGCAGTCAAAATGACCTTTTCTACTGTTCAGTTGGTTTTTATTTTAGGACCAAATACCTGCAGAACTAAACATCTTTAAGATGATCAGAATTTAAATTTGGTTGCAAGAAAGCAAAATTTAGCTCAGTGCCAAACTTTATACATTAACGTTTACATGATTTTTCAAAAACAACCATGACATGAGCTGAGAGGGCTTTTGTGAGTTTGTATGGAACCACTTATACATTTTTCTGTTACGGTATTTATTAAGGTTGGTAATCACCAGTTTCATCATGATACCATTTCTTTGGATGACTATGATATTTGCTGGTGTCATAAAGTTTGCCACGATGCAATTTTTTCATGATTTGTCATATCATCATTTAACTCAGCCAGTTATAGAAGAAACTGCCACCACCTTTCTTTTCAGATTTTGGTGATAAAAGAGAAGAAGATTAATAATTGTGAAGCAAAGTTTATGTAAATCCACAAAATTGCATTTTACATTGCATAAATGAGCTCTGCGGCAAAGTGACTTTCATGCAAAATAAACTCACTGCTGGTTCAAATCACCACACCTCCTAGAAAAAAAACAAGATAGTACTGACATTAGTCATCAATCAGCTTTTTCCTGCTCCAATCTATCGTACCAGCCATCCAAAATCCACTGTTGGTCAACCGCTAGTTAGCTGTTACGATGTTGGCATTTAGCTCAAAGCACCACTTTGCCAGGACAGTCTCAAGACGCACTGGCATGGCTGTCAACTCTTTATTTATTGTTGGGAACAGGCGAAATTTGATGTTGAGTTTAAACTTGTTTTGCCACCAGTGGAGTGGAGTGTTGGTTTCATGCTTGGTTTTCTGATCAAAGCCGAGCTAGATCAGTGTGCAGCAGGATCTGTAATGAGGGACGCTATACAACAGAAAATAAACAACAAACATTACAAAGTAGTGGGAGCTTCTTGTATGAAAGAACTTGAAAGAGTTGTCTTTTTCTTCTTCATTGCTGCATGTGAAAAATGCATTTTCAGTGGTGGAAATTGCAAAAGAATGATGGGAAAATGTGAGAGGTCATCCAAAAGAAATCTACTTCCCTCCTCAATCCCCTCCAGCCATACGAAGAAGACACAGAAGGAGTGTTCCTACATGAAAACCTCATATTCCTCTGGTCACAGAACCACATCATAATGGTGATGGCCCCTGCCCTGCTCCATTAGCAAATTATGTGTAACTATGGGTCAGTGTGGCTAGTGCGGATTGGGACACATCTTGCGGATTCCCATTAATGTTGACGTAGGACCTGCAGTCGTGTGCGAATACAATAAAGTGCATGTGTGCTTGTAAATACTTGTGGAAAACTGTGTCGTGCACAAATCCACTTAGTGTTTGTAGTGGGCATGTGTGGGCGCGTAGACGCGTCTGTGTGTGTGTACGTGTGCACATGTTTTTGTGAGGGTGGGGGGTTGGAGCAAGGATGTGAGGTCATAGTGGTTTGATGCTTGCGGTGTAATTAGAGGTAACTCAAATGAAAACAGGAATGATTTCATTCAGTGATTGCCACACTGTTAACGGTCCCTTCATGTCACCCTTCAACATGTTTTTCTGCTCCTTTTTTTCATAAGCACACAATTTGCTGTGCATTCACATCGAGTGTTTCCATTCATGGCTTTGTGGCCTTGGATATAATGCATGTGAAGAACATATAACCTGATCTGTAGTTGCTGTTGAGCTGTTTCTCATCGGTTGGCACATGTAAAACAGTGTACTGGATTGTTTCCTATCCTCCACCACTAAAGGGATGTGAGGTCTGATTTAAATCATTTCTATTCCCGTAGATGACTCGTTCACACTCTCTCTCTCATCCCCTCATCATCAGGGCTTCATTTAATCATTGCAATTGACTTAGGCCCTCCAGGGCTGAGAGAGAGATTAGTGTGTGCGTGTGTGTGTGTGTGTGTGTGTATATGTGCTTGCCTAAACACCTATACATCTGATGTGACAGGGTCATATCTGGGATTTTCTTCATTTAGCTTGTGCAGTAGGTGCCCTTAAACCACAAAATTTAGCCTATAGCTTTTTCAGCTGGCTCTCAGGACTGGAACATGTCACAGTGGTGATGCTAGACTGCTCAGGGCCTGTAAACACCTCCCTGTTGATTACTCTAAACCGATGAGTAATCAGATGATCTCTAATCATATCAGAGAAAAGCGTATGCCGTCCAACCTCATGCAATCCGTCCGTAGTATTACAGAACCTGACTCTATGCCTGTATGAGCGGCAGAAGATGTAGCCTGTAATTGTGTAACAGCGATTTTCAGTCCATGTAAGCTTTGTTCAAGGGCAGACGGCATGTCTCTTGTTTGCCTTCGGGCCGGGACACGGCCAAGAGGGACGGAATAACTGAGTGTTGGATTATCAGGTGAGGCTCCCAGCCTTGATCCATTCCCAGAAGTCACCAGGTCAGCTCGACGACCTGACCTCTCATTTTAAAGCCTGCTCAGCTGTTTGCTGGATCAGAAGTCGGGGCAGACTAATAGCTGTGGTTGGTGGGAGGAAAAGGGCTATAAATGCTGGGATAGGTTCCATGATTTTCCTGTGTTTCAGAGATGGCATCCGTCACATGCGTCCAGTCTAGTCTGGTGTGATTCATCATAACAAACCTAACCAGCAGACTGGAGTTGTGCATACGGTCCTGAGTGGCTGAGCTAGCAGAGAGACAGTGGTTTTTCCATTACCTTTTAAAAACAAAAACCTGAAAATGGACTATTCGTGCCTCCATTTATTTTTTATTTTTTTTGAGGAAGATGCTCTCTCTCCTCTCACCTGTCCTCTGGAGATGTGACCATCTTAAAAAAGAAAGCCATGAAAAATGAGGGAGTGATAAAAAGGAGAGATGGGAAGGATGGTCGCCTCTTTCTTCCTCCTTCCATCCTCCTATAAAATGGCCTTGGTGCTCTTTTTTTCCCCTTGTGAAGAGTAATTGCTCTGTGTGTGCGTCTGAGTTGTGTGAAACAGGAGGGGAGAGTGTGTATGTGCGTGCATGTGTGTGTGTGTGTAATCATGGGTTTTTGTGTGAGGAAAGAGGTGTGCATGTGTGAGCAATACAATAAATGTGTGTGTGTGTGTGTGTGTGATGGTTGGTTTTGTGTAAAGGAAAAGGGGTGTGTGTGTGTGGCTGTGTGTGTGGCTGTCTGTGCTCTAGGAGGGGATCTGGCCGACAGATTGAGAGCAGCTTGTTAGAAAGAGGAACAATGAGGCCACAGCCCCTCTCCTATCTTCTCTTTTGGTCCTTTCTTTTCTTCTTCTCTTCCCTCTCTCTTTTTTCTCTTCTGTTATTTTAATTTCCTTTCAAAATAGATTCTCAGTCTTTTCGTCGTTTTCTCTGTATATTTTTCGACTTTTGGGTTAAAACTTGTTAGCCTAGCCCATATTATCTTTCCATTTTTACTTTCTATTTCATCTATCTTTTATTCCCTTCCATCTCGTCTCTTTATTCTACTCGCGTCTTTCTGTCTTTTTTTTCTCTCGGTCTGTATTTTCTTTGATAATGTTTGACCTGCTGAAACACCTTCTGCTATTTCTTTGTCGATGCATCTCAGACTGTCGCTTATCAAACTGTAGACGCTGGCACGCTCTGCTCTCGTCATGCCGACATGCAAATGCCCCAAACATCTTTCATATCCCCCCCCCCCCCCCCCCACGGCATTCTTTTTGGCACTGGAGTTGAGTGATGTTGTGATTAACTTGTTCATTAAACATCATTAACCCGTGACAGACATCGTTGATGTGAGACTTGTGTTGTTGCTGTCGTTCAGGCCTGCCCACATGTACGCCCACTGTCTTTGAACTCTGAAGAGTGGGCAGGTTGTTTTTGTGGCCATTTTATTCTCATCATCCCTTTTTTTTTTTTTTTTTTAAGCATTATGTCCTTAAGGACCCCTTTTCAACTAAGATGGTTCAGGTGCTGGTTCGGAGCCAGTGCCTACTCTGGGACCAGTTCTTTGTGTTTCGACAGATAAAGAACTGGCTCTTAGCCAGGACAACAGGTTCCAGATTGACTGGTGGAGACTGGTCTTTGCTGGTCTAGAACAAAGAACCACTTACTTCAGGGGCTGGGGGTTGGGTTATCAAGACCAAGGACCAACTGAAACTGCACATAGTCTCCATTAAAAACCAGAGATGGTGTATCTTGTTCTGACTTTGGGAGATTAAACCAAACATTTTTTCTCTGGATGCCGAATCAAAGCAGCAGCGATCTCACCATAGTTCTTCATAGCAATTCTAGGAAATTGGAAGACTTATAAAGTGAATGAATGATGTGACTATACAGTTGCTCTCATGCTGGTGGAAGGACCAACTCTGAATCAGCACCAGCCCAGAACCAGAACATGATTTGCCTGAGTCAAAAAGAAGGGGGGTAATTTCATAAATTGCATTGAATCAGGTAGCCCATAGGTTGATAGAGCTCCACTAAATGAATGTAATTAAATTGAAGTCTCTGTAGGAGTCGGCATGTGATGTATGAAAATGAAGGTGCAAGATGAGCAGAGGCAAAAGTCTCCATCTACTTCAGTTGATTAGTAAAATGCTGCAACCCTGTTTTGCTATGAAGTTCCAGAAATATTCTCTTCCTTCAAAACTTCAACGGCTGAGGTAACTTATTCTTTAAATAGGACAAACGAGCTCAAACGAAAACCAGTACCATTACCATTTCATTGTCTAGTCTGGCTACTTTAGTGTTTCATAACCTCCAAACAGACTGTTTGACAATGCTGGAATGAACGTCACTGCGGTGATCAATGTCTAAAAATTACAGGGCTGTATTTCTTGATTTATCAAAGTTGCACAAATGTGATTACAGCATGCGAACCTACATGTCTACAAGGTAAGGAGGCACATTAGAGATAAATTGGTTATGTCACCACATGGCAGAAGTGCGTGTGTGTGTGTGTGTGTGTGTGTGGGGCACTGGAATCTGCTTGAGTTCAACAAAATGCAGCTGGATTGTAACAGTGTCCACTTAACATGAGGCTTTAACAGAAATTTTGAAAGGCAAATGTTGAAATCTGTAAAAATTTAACTCGATCTGCATCATAAAAAGCCACCCGATTTTCATTTGCATTACAGGCTTATTCTTAGAACTTTTGATTATAAACTGTTAGGTAATACTCGCTATTTGGGGTTGTTATCAGATCAAGCAATCCCACTTGGCGTAGCATCTGACTCTGTCCTCTCACAGTCTTCACACCTCCCATCACAGGCTGGGAAAAGAGCACAAACTGTTTGAATCACCGGCAAGAATTTGGCCTCTAATAAACTAACGGAGCCACATTAAAAACCAGTTGGCGCTTCCCTGTGAGAAAATTAAAGTATATTACTATCACTTAACCTCACCGTCATACTTGACCATCATGAAGCCTGTGAACCGGCTGTCCCGGGCCCCTGTTGGCCTCTGCACTGTGTTATTTTGACAAAGATCCAAGTAGACTGACAGACGGACAGCCCCCCCACCACCCTCCTCATCCAGCTCTCAGCCCCCTTTTGTCTGCCTGTCCTGCAGCATTACCCCTATGGTTGTAGTCTCCTAATTGCTCTGAACCCTGCAGAGATGGGAAACTAAGCACAGGGTGGGGAGGGGTCTTCTTCAGCCATGATGGAGTCCCTTTTTTTCGCCCACTTTTCTCCCTCCCACTGCTCCATTTCTCTCTTTATTTCTTTCTTCTACTCAGACTCGCAATTAAACAAAGTGTGCTCATTTGGCTAAGAAGCTCTTGTACCTCTCAGCCCTCCCATCCAAAGCTCGGTAACACATTCACATCTGGCTCTGCTTCCAATGAGTGTCTCTGTAACAGCCCCTCACTATAGTTACACACAAGCATGATGGCGTGCATGTGCAGATGTGGTGCTCATGTTTACTCTCTATGGTTGTTTTATATCCTTCTCAGATGGAGCCTCCTGCTTGAGTGAAGCTTTTCTTTTTATAATATTGCACATAGATTTCCCAAGCCATTGGCCCAAGGATTTTGACACAGTTTTGAAGAATTTAATGCAACTATCATGTACTTTCAAGTCAAATCTCTCAGTCAGCTGCCTCCTTTTTTCCCAGGCACCTCTTCAGCCACCCCCGGGGTCCTCGGCTTCCGTGGTGGCAGCTGCAGCAGCGGCGGCGGCAGCAGCATCGGGGACACCCCAGTCATTGAAACTAACCTACCCAGAAACTTTGGACCGGATCAAGGAGGAGTTTCAGTTCCTTCAGACCCAGTACCATAGGTGAGTTGTTTTTGCAGCTTGTGCGCTGACGTTTCCCCTCAAGTATCATTTTTCGTGTCACTGAGAAAACAGTACTGTGTTAAAACAAAATGGCAAAGGTTGCTTCAGCTGCAGTTAAGACAGTGAGATACGATACAGGAAAGGCGGTTTGGGTTATAGATCCGTGAGTTTAAAGGCTTATCAGATGTTTATAATACAAACAAACGGGAGTTTAGAACTCTGCAACAAATGTTTTACACTCTGTAGTGGATTGACCCGAGTGGTTCACGCTAAAAAGAAACCTACTAGGAATGTGAACTTGCATGTAGTGGATTGACGAGTGCAGTGTGTTGTGAGATGACTGTGCATTGAGTCGTTGCCAAAGTTGAGCCAAGTTCAACTTTTTTTTTTTTTTTTGGACACTTGATGCAAGACTATGTGATGTTTTGACTAACCTTCTTGGCACAGTTTCGGGACCAATAGTTGTATAAAAGCTGGCTGTTCTTTTTGCATTACTGTACGGTGGGCTTGATGTGCAGGAATGTGCTCAGAATGCTTTTTGAATGTGGGATTTGGGCTGGCTGTGGAGGCCCCGCCTTCCTCCCCCTCCCTCCAGTCTCTGTTCTCGTGGCACACCTTCACACGGTCCCCACCCCCTCACTCTTCTCCTCTCATCCTGCTTTGATTTGTGCTGGCCAGAATCTCCCCTCCCTCCCTCCCTTTCTGTCCCACTTCAAACTTCTTTTGTACAGCCCTTGTCCACAGCCCCTCTAACCCCTGTGGCTACTGCTGCTCCTCTGTACACACAAATGCCTGTGTATGTGTGTCTGCGTCTGTGTGCTCACTCATGCTTCTGACTGTTCTGCTCACCACAAGCTCAACAGTCCAACTGAATCTAGAATTACTGAACCAACACATTCAGGTACTTTTGTACGTAAACAACTGAGTGACTGGACCTCTGTATCAAGATATGTTGCCAAGTATTTTTCAATGCGTTCTTGTTGAATTTTGTTGCTATTCGGGAATGCAATAATTTTCAAGAGAACTGTTTACTGACAACAGTTTCGCAAAGTGTTCCCAAGCCCACTTATTAATATCCTTTTACACAATCAACCTCGCCCCATCCTTGCTTGTGAATGACTGAACCTTTAGAAGAAGCTCCTTTCATACACGATCATGATACGATCACCTGTTACCACTGAAGCTGTTTTTCTGTGGAAAGTTCCACACAGGTGTTTTTGGAGCATTCCACAACTTTACCATTCTTTTGTTGCCCTTGTCCCATCTTGTTTGAGACATGTTACTGCTATCAAGTTCAGAATGAACAGATGTTTACAAAAATCAATGAAGAATGGAGAAACATTAAATATTTTGTCCTGATATTGTATGAAGACAGATAAGTAAGAAAATAAGCAAATTATCTAATTGTTTAATTGTGTTTTACACAATGTCTCAACTTTTTTGAAATGGAATTGTGTTTATTGAATATTTCAATATGTGGTCATTAAGGGTGGTAAGTCATTTAAAACAATTCATTTCATGGTCCTAAAACTCTAAACAGTATTTGCACACTATCTACAACCAGTACTTTATTCAATATGGATATGACAACTTCTTCACCGCAGATGATGGAAACATGTTAACCAGAGTGGTTTGAGGAAGACCATTTGTGGTCATGATGAGTCGAAGGCAACATGCACACCTCTTTTTTTTTTGTTTTTACTGAAATGGTACATTCTGCATGTGTTTTCTTTACCTCTGCATTGATTTTGATAATTTTTTTCTTGAGAATGTCTGAATGCCTTTGAGACTTAACAATGACCTTTTTTCAAAAATGAAAAATATAAGTCAATGCAGAGATAAAAAATGTGTGCAGGAAGAACTATTTCCATTGGAATTCACTGTTGTCATGAATGATGAAACAACTGGAAATGGAATAGAACCTGAAGAAAAAATAATGGTGAAACACGACCAGATTAGGTTATCACGGGCTGCAACTAACAATTATTTTCATTATTGATTAAACCGCTGATTATCTTCACGATAAATCCATTAATTGTTCAGTCATTAAAAGACAAAACATTGTGAAAAATGTTATGTTAAAATGTTACAATTTAAGTGACGTCTTCAAAATACTTCTCTTGTCCAACAGACGGTCCCAAACCCGAAGACTCTTCATCTGCTATCATAAATGACAAAGAAAAGCAGCAATCCTTACATTTAACAAGCTGGAACCATTGTTGCTTGAAAAATGAATTAGTTGTCTTTCCATTAGCTGAACGATTAATTGAATAATCGTTGCAACTATAATTAGACCCAACATGTTATGATGCTGACCACATCTCTACCATGATATCCTTTTTGATATCCGTTTGAATTTTGAATGAATGTGGGTGCGTGTTTTGTGTACTCTGTGAATCAGAGGAAAACCCACCATTATCACCCTGTGAGCTTGTGTGAACCCCCTTTGAGCAGCACTGACCCAGACAAAACAAGCCATTCAGGGAACATGAATCACCCCTGGATCCGTCGTTTGAGACGGCGTGATCAGCGCTTCTGGCAATGTTACACCTCATGTTACAAAACACCTGGATCGTTGCCCTCTTGCCAAGCACTGGTACTGAGAACTATCGAGCAGGATGAACAATAAAAGAATGATGAGATTAAAAACACAATTGGCAACAAGAGCGAGCTTGTGATCCTATCATCTTCGTCCAGTTTTAATATGACAGTGCGCTGTTGTAGCTGGCCTGGATTAGGTTTCCGTGAAAGATTTGTTTAACCTTCCTACAGGCTTCTCCAGCAATCGTCATACTGCATGCAGCCACAACTGAGAGCTGATTGTGTCACCGTGGCTCGTAACAATAACAACAGTCTTCATCAGAACAGATTGTGTAATCAGACTTCTTTTCACATATCTAGTGATGCATGTTTAACCTGGCAGGTAGGTTTGTGGGTATGAACCTTTTTAATTGGACTGACTGGCGTTTTTTCTCGCTGATAATTGGCATAGAAACAGTGCTGCCAATGTTATTTCAGAGAGATGGCAAGAACAATCTATGAGCTTCTATCACATAAAGGTACTGAGGTACGACTGCACGATACTATGTTATTATTTCTTTCTTAACAGACTTTTAGTGGTAGTGGGATGATATGATCACATAGTCTTCATCATTCATGAGATTTGACTCAAGACTTTTACATTTCATTCCATGTAATGTCGACTTTGCGTAATGTTCCGTGTGCTCAGTTGTAAGTTTATAACACCAATTTCTCACTGGACAGAAATCCCGACATCTGGATTTTCTTTTTAATGTGAATGAGTATAATCAGCATTGACTTCTGAGTCAAATGACTCTGCAGTATACTCAGATGTTTATCGGCTTCAGCACCGGTCGGCTGTGATGGAAACGCAAGACAGAGGTGGACACACTTATTTTCACCCCTAAAACACATTTAAGATCTGGATGCTGAATTTTTGATACTTTGGCATTAGTGTCTGTTCAAGCAGAGCTCAAACATTGTTCAGTCAAAACTGAAGTAAATATATTTAAAAAGAAAATACTGGTGGCCTCGATGTCACTTCCAGAGCCTTGTCTGATGCCTGATCGGTCCTGCTTGTGCACCTCTTAACTAGAGATGGGTCATGATTTTCAAATGTGGTATGGTTTTGTGTGGAAAAAAAATGTTTCAGTGTTTTGACCGGCACCTGGCATTTCTAGGCCTTGGTGTAATGGAAATTATCATCACCAGCCTCTGGTAAGATATTTGTAGCATGGTCTTTTCCACACAAGGTCGATAAAAGCATGTGTCACTATATGCTTTAGTACATACACAGCAGATCAATGTGTCTAATTCAGAATCTAATTCAGAAATATTTGTTTAAGTTTTTTCTGTCCTCTCTTCTGGATGTAGTCTGACGAGGTATATGATCAGCTGCTTTCTACTATTCCTTGATTTCTGTCGTGTTCTTGATGACAAATGTGACACACCAGGTGTATTCGGTGCAACTAGCTGAAAAATTAATGCCCTCCAAGACAACAGTCCTGCACTAAATCCTACATTAATTAAGGTTGTAACTATTTGCTGTTGATACAACTTTATGGGCATTGTTTTCATGCTGCTGTTCAAATGTGTTGCATTATTTCCTTTTGGAGGTGCTTCTAGTATTCTGTCCACCTGAAAAATTAGGTGGACTAAATATCAGCTAGGTATACCTAATATAAAGTGACAACTGAGTATATATGCTAATAACAGAACACATTTTGATTAATGGATTGACCCATTCATGCTGATGCTACTTAAAATGTGTGGTAAGATGTTTATATTACTTTATTTTTTATGCAGGCCTCTTGTTTATGTTAAAGTCAATCACCAAGCAGCCCAGTCATGCATGTGAACCTCTCTGGAGTCAAATGCTACTTTCACATCATAAACCCACCTGTAGAGATGTCCTTAAACATCACGAGCAGCACAGTAAACCAACTTTGGTGAAACCCTGAGAAGCTGTTACCTGTCAGGTTGCTCGGCGAACATAACTGTTAAAAACTCAGTTTGGCAGCAGTTTTGGAACGGTCCAGCCAGTGGGATTAACAGTGGCGTTGTTTAGTCCTGCAGCAGACAGTGCGGAGCTCAGATCCACATGCAGGCACCTTCATGTAATCAGAGCCTCTGGTGCACTATTCACACCGTAGGGAGGACGTGACCTGGACGCCCACAGAGCCAGACGCAAAACACACTGATCCATTCAGAGAGACTCCCAATCTGATGCATGTGCTTAACACACTTACACATATGCTAGGGCGTCCCCAATTACCCCCCCCCCCCCCCCCCCCACACACACACACACACACACACACACACACACACACACACACACACACACACACACACACACACACACACACACACACACACACACACACACAAATAGATGCTGTCCAGAAATAGCAGGGCTTAGTTGTGTATTTTGTCTGCAGAGAAGGTGGCTGGATTCTCATAGATGTTGGATTAGACGGCAGGAAAGAGACGGAGGGAAGGGATTAGAGCTGATGAGCTGCAAGTGTGTGTGTGTGTGTGTGTGTGTGTGTGTGTGTGTGTGTGTGGATGCGTGGGTGGCAGGGTGTGATTCTAAATTTGTGTGTCTCTTGTCTCTTTGGTGGCGTGTGTGGTTGGTACGAAGGGATGAGAAAGATTACTGAGGAAGCTAAAGAAAGGGAAGGGTTAATTAATTAAAGGGTCATTGGTTGGTCAGCTGCTCAGGTTTTTGCTGTGTGTGTGTACGTGTGTGTGTGTTCTAAACTATCTAAAGGGGCTGTAATCAGCAGACTAAAGGGAGATGGGAGGAGCTGCTGACACAGGGCTCTCATTACTGTAATTCTCTCTCTATAAACACACACAGCCATATATCAATCGTGTGTGTGTGTGTGTGTGTGCGTCTTTAAAATACTCAGCAGTCACCTTTAGCTGCTCCAGTTTGCTACAAGGGAGAGTTACGATATTAGCCAGATGTAGAGCACACATATTCAAAGTCAATCATATACCATAACTGTCACAGGTTACTCTCTGGTCGTCATTGTTCACAGTAGTACTGAGATAGTTTGTCCATTGAACAATTCTTTAAATGACAGAAAAATCTTGTCTGTAGTTTGTCGTTTGTCAGTGCTCGACATCAGCTAGTTCACTGTTTTTTATTGAGCACCTCTGGACTGTCAGCCGAACCCTTAGACGTTAGTTATCAAACACTTGTGACAAATATGTGTAATGGAGACAGAATATTTGCCAGTAAACCAATAAACTTTATCGTCTTAAAGGACATGAGTGCACTAAAACTGAGTTCAATGATAATACATACTCCCCAGTGTCTCTTTCTGCAATATAATATCAATTTTAAAAAGCTGTAGTGTTGGATAAAGGCAGACTGATACTTTTATTGGGCTCTAATTATAGTAAATCTAAATTCTTTAGGCTTTGGACTGGGGATGCAAAATGTGCATTCTTTTACGATACAAGTAACCAATAATTACCTGCTTCTTGCAACATGCAACATTTTTTTTTTTTTTTTTTTTTTCATTTTTGTATTCCAGGCTTATAGTTCATGTTCATCTGAGGGTTCAAAGGCTTCGATGTAGTTGGTAAAGATAATTAACTTAATATGCTAAATGTCTTGCCATCTGACATCACTGTTGCCCACAAAGAACAGATCGGACTCTTTAAATTTTGATTTATTTTCATAGTAAAACATCTTGAAAAATGTCAAACATACTAAAGCTTTTATAGAGCATTTTGCTCTTTTTGAATAAATGCTTTGACAACATCTGTCAAGTGACACATCCGTTGTTTTAAATACTTACAAATACAAAAGAGACTTTAACAAAACAGAGCCTACGGCTACTTTGACTGCAGATAAAACCATAGTAAATGGTAAAGATTTGGGATCAGGTGTAGTGCATGAGGATGAGGTAGCGAGGGAATACCTGGGTTTCGACTGTGCCATTAGCCAGAGAAGTCCTTGGTCCACAATCATGCACATGCATCCAGAAAGGCTGCGCGTGTGTGTACAGACGTAATTACATAAAATAGTCATGAATCTTCTAATTTTAGCTGCCTGTTTGTCACTCACCAAATGATGAAATTTATATTTGCTTTAGGGAGGCCTGAGGGTTAATTGTTTGCCTATAGTGTGTGTGTGTGTGTGTGTGTGTGTGTGTGTGTTTAATCATAGGTTTTTTTGTGTGAGAAGAGAGGTGTGCATGTGTGTGAGCTGAGCAACATTTATTACAGTGAGCCTGGCAGCAGAGAGGACTACAGTTGGCCTGCTGTTGTGCGACGAGATCCCAGCTCTGTTTTGTGTGTGCGTGTGTAGGTGTGTGTATTTGCTCTTGTACACACCCTTGAGAGATGATGAAAGAGCACACAGGCGAGTTGGGTGGGTCCCTGGTGTGCATGTTTGAGTGTGAGAGTGTGTTTAAAGAGAGAGAGAAAGACTGGGAGAGAAGCTGAAGATTTTTTCCAGCGGAGCAGCGGGGAGGGAAAGGTTGATCAATAGTTAATGTGATGTAAAGTGAACAGTCACATACCTGCAGGCGGGCGGGCTAAATGGTCCTGACACTGTAAAGGCACAACACCAGGGCAACCACTACATGGTGTGTGTGTGTGTGTGTGTGTGTGTGTTTTACTGGCTAGTAGCTCTGTATTTGTTTAGCACGTGTGTCACTTATGATGTCTGTTTGCCAAAGACAGCGCTGAGCTCCAGACGGCAGAACAAGTGATGGTGGATCCACACTTGGTAGCAGCAGCCAGGATTAATAAGCATCAGTAGCCATCGGTAGGTGTTGGCTGATCTGCCTGGTAATGTTTTCACACTGAAAATGTTCCTATTTTCTGATAATTATGTTTATCGGCATGTATGCTTTATTCTGACACAGTTGGTCCCTTTTTAATTGATAAATCATCAACAGAAATTGATACATAATAACACTGTTGGTAATCACTTGTTACTCATTAAGCAGAAATAGAAAAAAAAGATCAGTCTCTAGCTGTCAAATGTGATTTACAGCTGTTCTTTCTTTGTATTGTTGAAAATAGAATATCTGTATCAGCACCAAAAATTGAGTATTGATCTGGCCCTACAAATCACCAAAACAAAACCTCTGCGAGTGCATGAATATGTCACTAGGTAAGCTTGACACACAGTAAAGGGCCCCAGGTTGGGATTCTTACCCGGGGCCCTGCAACGAGGACAAAGCCTCTGTGCATGGGACGCTTGCTCTATCAACTGAGCTAATGGGCACCCTATTATGTGACTATTTACCTTTTTTTTAAATAACAACTTAAAACTCATGTTGATGGTACAGAGCTGTAACAGGGTGAATGGTGTTTCTGCCTGTGCCCCCATCACTTGTTTCTGCACTAATGTAGATTTGAATTTGAGTGTAACACAAACAGTTGTGTTACACTTTTGTTAAACTGTGGGGGGCTCCAAATTGCACAAGATGCCAATTTCTAGATAATGTTTCTTGAATGCCAGCTTCAGGGCTACACACACTTTCCAGTCCCAACTCAAAAAAGCATTATGTTTTTAGAAATGCAAGTTAATTATTTTTCCCAGTGATTAATCTGCTGATCATTTTTCCAAGTAGTAATTCTGGGGCTATGAAATGTCAATGAATTACCGAAATGCCAATCCGACATATTTTGATTGCAAAAATTCACATCTGCAAAGCTAAAACTACGACGTCTTTAACATTTTAGTTTAAAGTGAAACTCTTGCCAAAATGTAAGCTAGGGTCTTTTTGTGAATGTACCCGAGTCAAACATTAGTTTAAAAGCATAATTGCGACGAAAGCTCCACTTTTAAGATTGACTGTATTTGTGTTATTTGGGTCAAAACTCTAATCGCTTTCTGCTGTGTACCATATTCATCATAATTAGTTTGATGTCCTCTTTAATTCTATCTGTGTAAAATATCTGTTTTTGTTGGAGAAATATCCAACAACCAGAAGCAACGGACAAATGTTTTTATAGAACAGGAAAAAAAACTGAGTCTTTTTTCCTTTTTAGTGAAATAATCAATGAGGGAATAGTGAAAGTAAAAGTATTGTGAAGAAAAAAAACAAGCACTGGGAGGAGTTGACATTTTTACAATACCCAGTAGCCCGTTTCAAACGCGGAGACTAAAAAGCCAGTCGGCACATTTCTACAAAGTGCAGGATCTTAATTAGATGCTTCAGTCTCTGTAGGCCCTCGTTAGAGTGTGTGTGTTCTGCCTGTGTTTATTTAGCAGGTTTGTGCGTATGTGTGGGTTTACATACTGCACCGTGCGTGTGCTCACACGTGTGGGTTTTGTGTGTGTGTGTCACACACACACACACACACACACACACACACACACACACACACACACACACACACACACACACTTGGAGCATGTGCATGGCATTTAGGTGTGTTTTTGTGTGTGTGTGTTTTCAGTAGCAGTGCAGCACTGACAGAGCTGTCTGAAGGCTGGCAGGCTGCAGATTTGTAGCGCATTCGGCTGATCATCTTATCTCCTGTCACCGCCAGTGAAAGATTGGAGGAACCGAGCCCGACTTGACACGCGTGCACACACGCAAGCGCACGCGCACACACACAGTCATATCTGCTTTTTTTTTTCTTGCTGCTTCTTTCTCTCTCGCTCACTCAATCTTGTTTTTTTTTTTCTCTCTCTGTCTTTCTCTGCTTCCTCCAAACCTCCTCTCCCTCTCTCTCTCTCAGTAAATGGTGCTGAGCCAAACACTAATTATTACAGGCAATCATTTCGACATGAAATACCCACTTCCTGCTCACCGCTCTCCTCCCCTCTCTCCCCCTCATTTTTCTCCCTCCTCCAACTCTTTTATGCTCCTACAGTCACATAATGGCACACACACACACACACACACACACACACACACACACAGTAATTTCATTCCTTGAAGTCCATTTTGTGGGGAATGATTATTTCTTTCTGAGTGCGACCTTGGGGTCTTTCCTGTAACAAGAAGTGTCTGCCTGCAGTGTGCGTGTGTGTCTGCACAACAGCATTACAAGGTTGCAAAGCAAAAGTACACTCTCACACACAATTTCAAGAGCGCAGCGCCAAAAACAGAACTGATTTTAGAGGTGATTTTAGAGACATTGATTTTTTTTTCCTGCCGCTCTTTAGTTGTATTTAATAGAACTGCTGACTGCTACTCATTTGCTCCAGTAGAATCTTATGAGCTGAGGTGGTTTTGGGGATGTGGAATTTCCTCTCAAAATGGCCTGATGGTGTATGAAAGCATGCATCCATAAACCATAATTTGGAGCTGAAATGATATGTTGAAATGTGAGTTGATTAGTTGATCTGCACTAAATTAATTAGATGATTTCTTGTATATGTGTTGGCCATTTTATGGCTTTGTTAGATGAATGAGAATCTAGAGAAGAGAGGGGGAGACTAAGAGAGAATGGGTGTCGACAAGTAATGTCGGGTCCCCAGCTGGACTTGAACTAATGGGGGACAATCTTGACAATCAATTAATCATTACAGTTGTTTATCACATGAAAAAACAAACATTGTCTGGTTCCAGCTTCTTTAAAATGTGAGAATATGATGCTTTCCTCTGCCTAATAAACACAAACTTTGATTTTTTTTTGGACAGTTGGTCAAAGCTGTCACAATATGCTCCTCACTTTTGTGAGCATTTTATAGACTTGAGAATAAATATTGGGCAGCTCTGCAGTTGTCTCACAGCAAGAAAGTCTTGGGTTCAAGGGTTTACATGTTCTCACCAGTGCTGAGTGGGTTCTCTATAGGTACTCCAGCTCGCAATCCAAAGACATGCAAGGTTAATCAGTCACTCTACATTGCCTGTAGTTGTGAATGTGAATGTGAGTGTGAATCGTTGTTTGTCCCTGTATGTCAGCCCTGTGATGAACGGGCGACCAAGAGGTAAATGAATAGAGCCTATGACTGACGGCGGCATTACAGTCCATCATGTCAACTGTGACGCATGGTGTTTTTATTTATCACAACAATTCAACTTTAACGTGAACTATGTAGTTTGGAGGAAGAAGGGAACATTTTTCATTGATCGACTTTTTTATGTAAAGAAACAAACTCTTCATTTTCATGATTGAATAAACAAACTGACTTTAAAGGAAAACACAATTTCAAACTGTTCTACTTTGAAGCACTAAAGTTGGCAGAGTCCAGCAAATATGAACAGTGTTCTCCTCGGAAGACGGCTTGTTTATATAGTCCTGGAAATATAAATGTCTGATTGTGTATTATTACCTTATTAGTATTGTAAATATTACATTTCTGAGTTTGAATCACATTTCCAAATTTTGGTTTAACAACAACAAAATAATAAAATATGACTTCAGCTGAGTGAAAATGTAGATGGGATGCAACAGTTGCAACGAGAATCCCTGCACCACCTATGGGGCTGAGCTAATTGTCTATCCCAGGGCTCCTGCTAACTAGCCAGATGTTGCTAGTTTCTCTCCACCTAACGTTAACATGAACAACAAACGCTACTTCAGACGGTTGGCACAAATCAAACTGGTTGAAGCTCATATGCTAACGAAAAGTGATTAATCAAAAACAGTAATCAACTGATTAATTGCTTTTTAAAATGATCTTAAGTACTTATTGCAGCATTTAAACATAGGAATTTCACAACAGTTATTCTTATTGTCCCAATCAATAACTCTGTGTGTGTGCATGTGGGTGTGAGGTCATTTCTTCTCCGAGCTCATCCCAAGTTTGTCGTGATGAACACACCAGCAGTTGTGCGCACAAATACACATAGTCGAAGTATTTCACAGCCCGGCCGTGAGTGACTTCTGCCGAGAGGCAATTCCACTGTAATAAAATCTATAGGGTGGTGGGGGGGGGGGGGGTTTAATCCTCACTACCCTCCTCTCTCCTCCACCAACACCACCACCCTCTCCCACTTTTCGTCCTGCTTCTCTCCCTCTCCTCCCTCGTCCTCTTCTCCTCAACTGGCTGGCAATGATAAATGAGTCAATTATGTGTGTGTGTGCACGCAGCACTGGAGAAGGGGAGCGGATGGGACCGTTATTACCTGTTGCGGCTGGGGGTAATGTTGCGATATTAATCATATTCTAATTTTCCTCCACCAAACGACCCCACCACCCACCACCACCTCCCTCCAACATCCCACCTCACCACACAGCTAACCCCCCATCAATCTATCTGCTGCCAGCAAACAAGTCGGCGGAAAAAGCCAAAGGCCCAAAATATACAACCTCTCTTGGGAGATGGGAGTAGCAGAGGTAACAAGCGAGGTTTGAGGTTTGTGTGCCTGGACCTGATGTACAAATACATTTTGGAAATGGAGGAGTACGTGTGTGTGTTTGCAAATCCAGCCATTGGCATTATCCAGTTTTAGAGGACACTGGGGACTGGTTTGGGTGCGAGGACAGAGAGGCAGACACAGAGGACGGAGAGAAATATAGGACATGTGGGAGAGGTGTTTGGCCGCTATCACTTCAGAGATGTGTGACTCTGTGTGTAAGAGAGAGCTTCCACCCCAGGCCTCACTGTAGCTGTGGTAGCCTGACATGCTCACAGACTGAGCAGCGGAGACCATGTCTTGCACACAAGAACAGAGAGAGAGAGAGGCAGGTAACAGGAAAAAAAGGCAGATTTATTACACATCCAGACAGATCTGGCCCCCTTTTGACCCACTTAAAGCAGAAGCTTTGACTTCAGTGAAACTTGGCGAAGTGTGCTGCCGAAGGGGGAAAGAAGGTGGGGAACGGTCAGACAGACAGAGAGACAGACAGAGAGAGAGACAGATGGACTGGCTGGTAATTGGGGAAGCAACAAAATGAGGAGGAGTGGAGGGCACCTGAATAGATTGAAAATTGTCCAGAGAGAGACACCTTGGATGTGCCTGCCTGCAGTCTTGGCTGGGTTTCAGGCTCCGAGCGTGACTTCGTCTATTTCTGCTCTGCTCTGAGGTGATAATGGGCTGTCAGCACCCCAGTCACCCTGCTCCCTCCTCCCCCACTGAGTGTGAGGGAGAAGGAGAGGAGGCAGAGGGAGGGGGTGAGTGTGTGAGCCGAAAGTAATTTGTTGTCATGTTGCTAATTGCATTTTGTTTTGTTTTTTATATTTGGGATATGATAAACATCTAAACTCTTCTCTTTCTTTCACTCTGTTGCAGTTTGAAACTGGAATGTGAGAAACTGGCTACAGAGAAGACAGAGATCCAGAGACACTACGTTATGGTAAGAGAGAGAGACACACACACACACAGGCCATGTCTATACGCATTCACTCACAACAAGTGCAGTGCCAAGTCCACTGAATCCCTTTCATCTGCCAACAGCTGCCAAACAACACCCACCAAAAAACCACCACACAACCACACACCAGACCACACACACGACCACACACACACATAATACGGGACTGCAGAATAAACAGCACTTACATGGGCGTGCGATCTTGTGCATGCAAGTGTTTCTTTTTGTGTCTGAGAAATGTAGTCCCAGGCTGTGCTGCTGATGTGTCTACATTTGTAGAGGCCTGTGTAACCAACCAACTGTATAATACAGTTTTATGTTCAGGACCCAAAAAAGAATATAAGCCCATCCATGTGCTTTTGATGGAGATCCTTAAATAAACATAAACATACACAGTCTTTGACACTTTAAACTCTGTGGTTTGGTACCAAAGTGCTGAACGCTGGCATTCAATCTCTGCTTTGACTCTTACTCTTCTCTATACTTTATAGTGATCACGTTGTTGATTTAAATAACATTTCACCCTATTTCATAAAGAGGGGTCCAAAGAAAAGTGTAAGTTTGATATCTGTACTGAATCATAAGTATGACATGTTAGAACTGACATCAGCCATCTTTGAGTGTCTGTTACAGTTGGCAGCGGGGGCAAACTGGGATAATAAATCAGGCTGATAATCTAACATCAATCCAGGCAAACTCCACATTCAGTCCATTCACAACAGACCACTTACACAGCATTTTTGTCATTATTCTTACTAGTGCATTGCCCGTAGGAAGTATGTATTCCTATAGAAAAGTGGGAGGTTAAGTAGCTTTTTCATGGATGGTCAAATGAGGCTGTGTTTAAAGGTGAGACGTCAGGGATATAATTTGACTTTTTTTTATTTTACCAATATATTTCACCGTAAAAACTATTTACCTTGCCTTGTTTGGTGTCATTATTTTCAACACAACCTCACATGTGTGACTGTACAGTTATTTTTTCCATTCTGACATACTGTATTAACACAATGGACCTAAAATCACAAAAAACAAAATCCTAGTAGAAAGTTAGATTTTTTACTGTGAAAACCACAAATATGTTTAACGTACCATTTTTATTACTTATAATACTAATTTAAATTGTTTGCTAAATTTGTGCATACATTTTTGAAATTTACAACGTTATATGTAACTATTTACATTCAAATGCAGGCAATGCCTCAGACTCAGGTCTCTCTCAACTCCTCCCTGCCTGCTCCACATTCAACAGTCTCCTCATTGTTTAGACTCACATCACAAAAACGACTCCACTACACACTAAACACACCACACCAAACACTACAGAACACACTAACTATACACACGCTATATGTCACAAATTTCTCAACTCGCAAAACTCGCGATCTCTATTGCGGACACTTTTGTGACAAAAGCCCGTTTTTACCATTTCTTCCTGCACCAGACACAAAGCAAACGTGACCGCAATGTTCATGAAAAAGCGCGGCGGACATTATTTACCCTAAGTCCGGTTTTGGACGTGCCAGTGCGTCCGATCCGTTTACTCGGGAGGTGGGCCGATTGGGTGGGCTAGCAGCTAGCTACACACGAACATCCACAGATTCCGATTCCACTTTGTTGTCCTCGGCCCGAACTCGTTTAGTCTCATTAATCCACAACAGTCAGTTTAGATGGCCAGAACGGGACCGTACCGCCGGCAAATGCCAGTCCAGCTCACACCGCTGTAGGTATAAATCCGCTTGTTTCTTAAGGTGGGGGGTGGGTTTGAGCTCTGCAGCGATTGGCTCTGGTGCGCTCGTGGCTGTGGTGGCTACGGTTGACAATGCTAGCTGAATTTGTAAAGCATTTATGAAATACTTTATTAACGGTGTCATTGCAGTCCAAACAAATCCAATGTCTCAAACCCATAAACCAAGCAGCAGCCATGTTGTAAGTCTCAGGTCAGTCTGATCCTGATCCGCAGAGATATTTGAGACACACACACACACACACACACACACACACACACACACACACACACACACACACACACACACAGATTCCTTGCTTTTATAGCGAGATGGTCCTTGCATGCATAGTATGCACTTAAAAAAGTACCTCAGAAACTACACATGCATTTCATCATGGTGCACTGATGGCTCAAAGTATGATTTTCCCAATTCTTCTGCAGCCCACAGCATGATTACATTTTTTTTTTTTTTTTTTCTTTTTCTAATATCACTGAATCAACTTGGTTAATGTAGCTGTGATATGACGTGTTGAAGGCTGCCCTCCTATGTTTTTTCATTTTTTTTAAACACTAACCATATCCACTGCTTGTGATATCTGTAATTTTAGCTTTTATCCTGCAAACACACTCCTTCTTTTCTCTTTGTCCATTTCTCTCTTTCTCCTCCGTGGTGTCAACGTTCTCGTTATATCGCGGCCACCATCGCACTCCTCATTGACTGAAAGTTGGGTTTATTGATGCATATGTGTCAGTAATGTGCCAGCAATGGCAAAGAAAGGGAGTGTAAGATGGTAAACATTGATGTAAAACATATAGGAGTCAGAATATAGAAACTTGGATAGAAATTGTTTTATGAAGATGGATTTGTGTGGTTGTTTTGTTGAATAACATTGAATTTAAACATGTTTTATTTGTTTACCAGAAACTGCACAGATTAATGAAAGTTTCCATACAGTCATACATTATCTACAGTTGAGCCCAGTGGGAATCAAACCTCAAACCTTGGCAGAGTTGCTGATGAACTCTATCAAAGATGTAACCTGAGTTTCAAGCAAAAATCAGAGCCTTGAATTTTCTTCTTTTTCTTTTTTTTTTGCTGGTTTTCTTTGTCCTCTTTGCCTGTGCCTTTGGGTGTTAGACTGTTTGTTTGAGCTTTTAGAAATCACTGTGGACATTTTTCTTTAATCTTCATAATGTTATAAAATAATCTGTTAATGAAGACAATTATTGATGGTGAGAACTGTTGTTGCAGCTCTTTATTTCACCCATGGAGTGATGCAGACTTGTAATTGTTTTACTTGCTGTCTCACTGGTTGTCAGTCATTCCCACCCACACTGCTCTGTTAGAGGTTAGTGTTCACATGGTGTTTTCTCTGAAAACTGCTGCTTGATAGATGTTCCTCTTAAGTTTAGGCTTTTGCATCTCATCACTGAGGCCAGGAGACGAGCTAGACGCACTCTGTGTGAATAATCGAGGCTTTATAATCAGTGAAGGATACATTATCAGTAAAGGCAAAAATTCTTTGTCTGTCTGTAAACCGGCAGCCTCGATTTACCTGTGATCAGAGCCACACACAACCACAGCTGACTGAGTGGAGGCTGCCCAGAACCTGCTGAGCCAAAAGAGAGCTATGTGGCAATCTTGGCACAGAGCGGGGACTTGTGGGGGGATTGAAGTTTTAGTGATGGTTGGAGGAGGGGGTGAGGACGGGGGGGAGGGTTGCTGGCATCAAGCACAGACCAGGTCTCCTTTCCTGGCTGATGATTTGGGTTTGGATGAGTTTGGATGTTGCTAAGCAACAGGCAAAACTTGGCACAACGACTGCCAAGCAGAGCTGCCAGCTGCCTGGAAAGGCTTCTTTTATGGTGGCACACACACGCAGAAAGAGGAGCGTGTGCACACGCACAAAAAACACACACACACACATAAAGTACATAGATACACACGCCCACACAGTTGCAGGCTTGTGCCGCAAACACACACACCTGCTCACACACACAAATGCACACACGCATGTTAACTGCCAGGAGAGATGTCTGGAGAGAGAGGACCCCTGCCATCTCCTCTCCCGTCCTGCCAGCCTGCTCTGGCTGCCCAACTGCCAATCTCCTCTCTCCACAACCAGTCACACTGAAAAGCAAATGTCAGCCTGTCACTTTTCCGAGGCATCTGACTTTAAAATGGTCCCCCTTTTTTTTCAGTCCATCTCCGAAGGTAGAGAGAGGGAGAGACCCTCACCTGCCTGTCTCTCTCTGTGGCATTCATCTCCTCCCGCACTCCTCACTGCTCCTTGTACTTTTGGGTAAAAGCCAGGGTCAAATAGCTCGCATTAGACATGATTATTGCAATAGTCTGTCACCTTCCTCTGCACGGCGGCAATTTTCTCTGCCTCGCTTCTGGTTTCCGGCCCCTGAAATGTGCCTCAGGGTCAATTTAGAGCCATTGACTTTCAGCAGAGTCAAGGTGAAAGTAGTGGCGATGTGCTTTTAGGGACATCTGGGCACTTCAGAATGAGCAGGCGGGGGCTGGCATCATCTGACGCTGGGAGCAAAAAGAAAAGCCTGTGAGTGGTTCAGGGCTCACACTGTTGAATTTATGTGTAGAAACAATGACTGAATTAACAGCTTATGTAAATATGACCTCACACACGAGTTACAGCAGAAATGAGATGCTTCAATTCAAGTAGTTCATCATCTGCCCTCGTCTGGAAGAGAAATTATTTATCTAGGTGTTTTTGTTTTTTTTTTGTGTATTTTTAAGGTTGGTTTTCCTGGCTCACTTTTCACACTGGTTGCACAATTTAGGTGCACCCAATAATACTTTAATGTCTTGACAGATTGTTTTAATGATTAATAGGGATAAAGGTACAAATACATGTTTTTTTTTTCTTAATTGAAATCCCAGCACACTCAACAAGATATCACAATGACCTCAATAGTTGAAAGATTTGTGTTTATTTTTAGACCAATAAAAATGTTTAGTCACACCTGACAGATTTTTGGCTGCATATGCGTCCTTGAGGCCCTGATGGTGTTACTTATGTTAAAAAAGGCTTGCAGTATTCAAATTTCAAACCACACAAGTATTTTAGCCGCCAGGATACAAATAATTCCAACCATTATAGCAGATGTAGGTGTTCTTGTGCTTCAGGTGTTGTAGTCACTAAAGTTTCAATTTTGTTTGATTAAAAAGACGGTGTTTGCATATGTTGTCGTAAGGTATGTTTTATGTGCAATATGTATTGAGTATGTTTTTGTTTTTATTCTACACGAGTCTACATCCCCTTATATACCCATTATATTACAGTTTTAAAAACGCGTCCTTATATGTAGTTTGTGCAGGTCTTTCAGCTGATATTCTTGTTTGTGTATGATCATGTATATTAACTGACGCTCCGCTGTGTTTCAGTATTACGAGATGTCCTACGGCCTTAACATTGAAATGCACAAACAGGTAAGTGAGCGCCCTCTCTCTCTCTGTCTGCCTCTCTTTATGTCTCTCACCCCTCAAACTCCAAAATCTTTGCATTATCCTCTCGGACTATCCCTCGATCAGCTTTACTCAAAGTAACTAATATTTCTCAGGGAAGCCTGTCTCTCTCGCACTCTGTTGTTTCTCTCTGTGTCTCTCGACCACTGTGATGTCGGTCCCCCCTCTGATGGATCTATATGGCGACATTATGCTGTGGAGGCGTTAATAGGATCCACAAACAGAATTCATTTCACCACCACAGACAGACAGATGAGAATACTCTGCCCTTCTCCGAGCCTCCACAACAGCCTCCCCTCTCACCCGTCATAAATCCCAGTCTGTTACTGCCTCTGTGACCCCCACCACCACCACCACCACCACCTCCACCACTCCTGCCCCACTCCTCCATCCTCTATCCCTCTTTTCTCCTCTACCCTCAATTGCTGTCTTACTATGTCTTTTTTAATGCCCCCGTCTCTTAATCTCCATTTCTTCACCATCCCTGTCTCTGTGTCCCTTCCTTCTCCATTGATTTCTCCTTCTCTCTCTTTATCTCTTTTTTTTTCTTCACACACCCTCCCTCCACCTCTGTCTCCTCGCAGACATACAGTCCACGCTGAATTTCATTTTAAATCAGGTCACTGCCTTCCTGCTGTCTACTCTACCTTTCTCTCTCTCCCTCTTTCACCCTCTCTCTCTCCCTCCGTTCATTTCACCATCTCAATCGCTTCGCTTTTGTCGTGCGGCTGCCGCCACTTCACCCCCTCACCACCACCACCACCACCCCCCATCCTTATTTTCCTCCCCCGCCTTCCTTCTGTTTCTTCTTTCTCTCTTTCTCCTCTCCCTCCCACATCCTTCGTTCATTGGCTGTCATTCCCTTCAACCCAATCTGCCCTTTTCCTCCTCCTCTGCCTCCTCTCCTTCCTCCGCCTCCTCTGTTCATTTCCCAACTCCCATTTTGTCCTCCCTCTTTATCCTCTGTCTCCCGATTGCTCATGTTCTCTCTGTTTCCCACTCTCTCCCTCTCTCTCTCTCTCTCTCTCTCTCTCTCTCCCTCTCTCTCTCTCTCTCTCTCTCTTCCTCTCTCTCTCTCTCTCTCTCTCTCTCTCTCTCTCTCTCTCTCTCTCTCTCTCTCTCTCTCTCTCTCTCTCTCTCTCTCTCTCTCTCTCTCCTCTGAAGATGTCATTTAGTAGTTGGAGTTCTCTAACAAGAAATCATTGTGTCTCCCTAGGGGTGGGGGGTGATGGATTCAGGGGATGGAGGGAGAGGAGGGAGGGGAGGGGGGGCACACTGCCTGGCTGAAAAATGGAGAGTGGAGGGAGGGAGATGTGTGGGCAAGGGAGAGGAATGAGAGGGAGAGGGCGAGGAAAAGGAGGGGGTGGAAGTTCAGTCCGGCATCAATAAATCACTTTAGAGAGAGAGGTGTGTGTGCGTGTGTGTGTGTGTGTGTGCTGACTCATCTCACACACACACACACACACACAGCAGAGTCTAGCTGTCAACAAGACAAACAGCCTGCGGCCATAATGATGTTGTCATGATCTCTGCATGCATATCATTACTGGCCCTAACGGCCTTGTTGGGCCTGCCACTAAACATTTTTTTTTTGTGTGTGTGTGTTAGTGCTTGTTACACTGATTACTGCACTAATACTGAGAAGGGAGAAATGGAACAAGGGATGGATGGAAAGAGCGATAAATGGAGCGAGATGGAAAGAAAGGTGGAAAGAGAGGTGGTGATGGTGATGAGGAGGGAGGGAGCGGGGGTGAAGGGAGGGAGGAAGAGTTTGCTGCTGGCTGTGTAGTAGAGCAGATCGAGACAGACATACACCCACAGCAAGAATCACTGACCCCCAGCAGGAAACATACACACACTCAAGCATGCAAAATGCAAACACACACACAGACAAACAGGCATGCAAGAACACCACATGCACACACACACGCACGCACACACACACACAAGCACATGCACACAGTGAGATAAGACCGTGAATCTTGCATCTCCTTCTAACACACACACAATCTCACACACACACACACACACACACACACACACACACACACACACACACACACACACACACACACACACACCACACCACCACACACACACACACACAGTGTGGGCTGGCTGAGGCCACAGCAGATGCTGTCCATGAATATTTTAGCCAAACTCCCTGGCAGAGTTTCCATTTGCATGGACCAAATGTAAGCAGCTGAAATATTTACCACACTGGCCCTGAGAGAAGCAGGCCACAGTGTGTGTGTGTGTGTGTGTCTGAGCGAGCGCGTGTGTGTGTGTCTGAGCGAGCGCGTGTGTGTCTGAGCGAGCGCGCGTGTGTGTGTGTGTCTGAGCGAGCGCGTGTGAGAGAGAGGGAGCGTGTGTATCTCTTTTTGTTCACGCTCAGTCTTGGCTCTGTGTGTGTGTTTGTATATGTGCGTGTGTTCATTCATTCATCAAAGTAACAGTATCTTTTTTTCTCTCTTTCAGACGGAGATTGCCAAGCGGTTGAACGTGATCTGTGCTCAGCTCATCCCATTCCTGTCACAGGAGGTGACACACACACACACACACACACACACACACACACATACTGTACTGCTTCCAGCTCTCTCTCTCCCGCCTGACAGCAGCCCACACATTGGGCGTGCACATGCATACACACAATAAGCTATAACCCTCACACACGCAGAGCTGAATATGGACAGAACTTCAAAGCACATTCCTCGATTGCCCAGTGTTTGCATGTGCTCACATGACTCCCAGAGATAAAAAAATCTGTATTTCAAATGTGCTGTTTGTGAGAGTCTGAATACTTTTTCATCCTAATTAAGAAATGTTACGTGTCATTAATATTAATTCAGTTACCAGAGGACAAAAAGAACATTTGAATGTTCAGTTTTCCTTTCTGAATCCACCGGCCCTCACTGACCTCTTGGTTTGTTCCACAGCATCAACAACAGGTGGTCCAGGCCATGGAGCGCGCCAAACAGGTGACCATGGGGGAGCTAAATGCTTCAATAGGGGTACGTGGGCTCCCCCCTCTGCCTCATAGCGTGTGTACCTTATCCTCCCATTTATTTATACTCCCTCCTTTTTCTTTTTTTTTTGAGGCAAACATCCCTGGGCCCTATTTAATATTTACACATTCATTGGCAAATCTTTTGAAAAATGGATTAGGATTCATTGGATGGATCAAGAATTGGATTTTTGGGCCTGAAAACTATGCAATTGTGGGCCCTACCAAATTTTTTTCCACAAATTTGAAATGCAAATATGATTCATACAGAATTTAAAAAAATCTTTGAATGATATTGCAGTTTTAATTGTCACTCAATATCCCTTCACGCTGATTTGGCTGCAGAGCTTCCCCTCCCTCCCATCGTGCACATCGCAGCACTTAGTTCCCTGTCTTTCCTTCCACTTGATCACTTCCTGGTGAGCCACTTCCTCCAGTGCTTGTAAGTCACCCAGATCTTTCTTCTCTCCTTTCTCTCTACTATATCTTTCCTCTCTACAGCAACAGCTCCAGGCCCAGCACCTCTCCCAGCATGCCCAGGGTTTGCCAGTGGGCCCACACCCATCAGGACTGACCCACCCCGGCCTGGCGCTTGGCGGAGGGTCTGGACTGTTGGCCCTGTCCGGGGCTCTGGGGGCTCAGCTGGCTGCCAAGGATGAGAGGGCTCACCTAGAGGCAGCTGCCGCCGCCGCTGCTGCTGCAGAGCACCACAGAGGTACAGAAACACTGTAAATGACACCTGTGTACTTAGTTTGTGTCTCTCAAAGAAAAAGGAGTGTAACTGTAGATGAGTTTAGGGCGGGTATGAGGGTTGGATTGCATTCTTAGTGATGGGAACGTCTCACTGAGGTGGGAGTAGAGAAAACACCAAAGCTTGGCTCGATGGATCCCGATGATTGGCTCTGCTTTCGAGTTTTGGCAGGGCACTAGAGTGTTGCTGATAATAACACTCCTCAGGGATATTTTTCCACTGAGTCATCAGCTGCAGAGGGTTGTAAAGTGATGGCAGATAATCCTGCATTTATGTGTGTCTTTCCTTCCCTGCATGTGCTGTCCTGTGGCTGGTTACCTGGATGTGTTGGACACTTCTGCGTGGATTGAACAGACCGAGAAGCAGGACCAGTGAGTACAGACAGCAACACACTGATCGCTTAATATGAAGTACACTTACACTTGTCCACCTATGTGTTCGACCGTTGTTGATATTGTTGACAAATTTGATGTTTTACAAGAATCCACAGAAGCTTTAAAGTGACATTACGTAACTTTTTTTTTTAACCTAAAGCTAACAGCTTCAAATTCATTTTGATGGTACAGTGTCTTGTAATAGGGTGAATGGTGTCTCTTGCCGTTTTTCCACCAGCACTTTTGGCCGCGCTGAGTCAAACCGAGCCGCGCTGATTTGCTTTTCCATCACCAGTTTTACTGCGCTGAGTTGAGCTGAGCCGCGCCGGCGATGGACCTGCTCCGGAGTAGGGCCAAGCCGGGCCCGCCCCGCCTCCAAGCGGGCTGCGGTGAAGTCTCGCCACTGTGGCCAACCCGTAACAAGCACCCGTCTCCCCCTAAAATCGATACTGAACTCATGTCTGTGCAGGAAGCCTGAGAGAGAAATTATTTAAAGTCTGTGTGTTCAGCTCTCAGTACTTTTTGTAGCTTCTAACTGAATCTCTCTAGTTTCTCTCGTCCTGTTTGTACTTAAAACATCTGCTGTGTTTTACTGTTTCGTCGTGTTCGCTTTCAGCTGTTTCAGGAGTCATGTTTAGTTACTGCTGGTAAAAACACAACGTTTCCTGTAATGCTGCTTCATAATAAAAGCTTTTAAATTTCTAAATAACCGGAGACTTTTGTTGTGAAGAAGTTAAAGGAAATGAAAAGTGTTTTGCATCTGAATTAGCGGAGCCACTTTGTTAGCGGTGATTCTTCGATAGTACTGCAGGGATCGACAAGTGCGTCTTCAAGCAGATAGCACAGTTGTGGTGGAAATGCAAATCCCGGCCGCGCCGATTCAAACCAAGCCTGCAGATGTCATGGAAAAACGGCATCTGTTTCCCCCCCCTATCACTTGTTTCTGCACTATGTAATTTCAGTGAGAGGGTAGGATCACAGCGTTGCATACATGGTTACTTCAACACAGTTTGCAACACATAGCATTGTTATAACATGGTGAGTTTTGTTTGTAGTTAGCACCTACATTACATCTAACAGACTGTTACAAAAACCTGGGATTTTTTTATTTATGACAGAGGTGTCTACATACATTTCTACATAAAGTTGCTTTAATATCAAGTATAACTTACACATGTCCACTTTTTTGTTCAGCAGTCTTTGATATTGTTGGCAACATCGGTGTTTTACAAGGAACCACAAAGCTCAAAACATAAAATATAAAAAAGTATATTAAAAAAATAGTTTAATGTCTTGCAAAGCAAAAGATAAACTTTTGCTTTGGGGGGTGGTTATTTTTAAGTCCAAAGAATAAGCTATTAACTTTGGTTATCAGGCATCTTATCTTTTGTTAACACTCTATATTATGGGTTTTTGATACTGCATTGGACATACAGTCATACAAAAAGAAACAAATGATTATGTTTGTCTTTTTTTTTACAGGCGCATCATTTCATTTCATTTTTTTTTTTAATATTCTCAAAATATGTTTCCTGGGTGGACAGACTAATTACGGAGAAAATGAGAATATGGAAATTTCTCTAAAAGAAGTGCTGCATAGAACTAGAGTAGAAATGTATTCATAAGTTAAATATAGCTGGAAACTTTAATAACCATATACTAAATCTTATATTGTATGCTTGCCTGTAGACAGTTCAGAATTTTTTTGCATTTTGCATGCTGCATTTTCCGTTATTATTACCACTTGAGATGGTTATTTGCAGGAAACTTGCTCGAAAAACTGTATGAGCAGATTCGACATAGCAAGGTTTACTGAACTATAGGTAAACCAAACTGGCATAAATGTAGGCTTCAAGAACATTTTCTAGCTGTGATGAGTTGAATATTTGCTGGTTTTGTCAGCTTTTATCACTTTCTCTGGTTTTAAAATTGTCCCACAACCATAAAACTTACAACTTCTTAGCTTTTCTACACTACAATCACACTCACTGGTGCTAGAACCCTGTATGACAGCACTTCAGCTCTCGGCACTACATCACTGCCACTGTACATTTGTGACTATACTGGTTTGAAAAAACGTGCATCAGTGCCAAAGTCCACTCCGGCAGCTCCTCAGTCTTTTGTGCTGCCTTTAAAGAAAACTTGAAGCGTTCTCTGTCTTCCTCTCACTCCTACAGCGAGCCGGCCGATCGATGCCGCCTGATATTCTTTCACATTCATCTCTGCAGCTTATGAGCCTGACATGATTTATGCAGTCCCTCTCACCTCATTATCACCCTCTTCCGTCCTCTCTGCCTGCACTCCCTTTTTCCTCACTCCTCTCCTCCTCCTCCTCTTTGTACCCCCGTGCACACCACCGCCCTGCTCTCCTCTCCTCTCCTCACCCCTCTCTCCTCTCTGCAGAGCTCTCTGTCCAATGGGGATAAGGGTCGCTCAGCAGACTACCTCAGCAACGGCAAGAAGAGGAAAGCTGATGAGAAGGAGTTCATGACGGACTATGTGAGGCACTTTCATATCACCGTTAAATGTCTGAGTAACTGAAGTTTCACCGCAACTCTGCCAGTCTTTGTCACGTAAGACCAGCGGTGTCCATCCAGTGGAGAGCTGCTCTCTTTATAATTGAAATATTCAGCCTATCTGCCTTCATCGCTGTATCACTGTGGAGAAATGGATATATTAAGCATTGCAAGGGATTATTTTTAGTGAGAGATAAATGAATCGCGGCTAGTTCATCGTTATCGCTTTGATCGAGAAAAAGACCTGCAATATTAAAAACAGCGGCGCCTTAGAGGATTTCACCTCTCCAAGTTAAAGATCTGAAATTAATTACATTTGTACTGTCCATTGCATTTACTCAGAGCCATCTCATCTCAGGCAATAAAATGTCAAGATACTTAATTTCCTCTATTTGCAGGGTAACTAATTACAGCTGTCTCTCTCAAGAGCTTTTTTATAAACCTCTTCAAACACACACGCTCTGTTTGCGTGTGCATGCCGTGTATTTCTGCATGTAATGTACAGACATCAGACAACAGCGCAGGAATATCTAATCTCTCTGAATCTCTCTGTCTCTCTCTTCTCTCACAGGGCAGTGATGCGGATAAGAGCGATGATAATTTGGTGGTGGATGAGGTTAGTAGTCGGCCGTCGGCCTCTGTTGGCCTCTCTTCACTGCCTTCATCTGCATACATCATGTAAACACACCCGGCAGGACCATCTGAATAATGATAATAACAATAATAACACCACCCCCCCCATCCACCTCTGCCTGCCCTTATTCCACATCATCCTCCATAAATTACACACACACACACACACACACACACACTTTCTCTCTTCGTCTTTACTGTATGTGCAGCTCTGTAGGTGTGACTGTTCATGTTTTAATGAGTGCGGACAAAAGTCAAAAACGAATCGGCTCCATCGCTACAGTTTTTCTTAAGATTGTTTCCTCTGTGCATAAGATAATAGTAACTGAGGCTAAACCCACTTCCTAAATGCTTTCACTCTGCAGTGTTTGGTGGGTCTTGTGCTCGAAACTCTGGTGCCTGGAAGTGATTTACTTTATGTTCTGTTCTGTTCTGCTGTGTAGACCGTAAACCTAAAAAGAATGCAGTGGCTTGGAAATACTTTTCAACCTACATTCGATTGAATACAGCACAAAGACGAGATGTTTAATTTTCAAACTTTGATTATCACAACTTGCAAAGTGAAAAGAACCACATCGTCTCAACCTGTAAAAGAAGCACAGCAGGTAGCAGTTAAAGGACAAAGTCACAGTTTTTCTGCCTTAAACAAGTGTCAGGTGCCTTTCTGAGCACTGACGGAGTTTTTTACCATCTTCTGGCCGTTAATTTGCCTTCAGTGTTAGTGATGGATGACTAAATCCACAGTCTTTGTCGCGTGCAGTAATGCTCAGAAAGCTGATGTGAGGCTTTGTCAGACTGAGTTAGGCCCTGATCACACAGAGACTCCTCACCGCAGGTATGGCTGCCTTGGAAAAGCTTGTTTTGGACAAAAAAAAAGGCAATCGGTTTAATTAAGGGAACAAA
Source organism: Sparus aurata (assembly GCF_900880675.1). Lineage (NCBI taxonomy): Eukaryota > Metazoa > Chordata > Actinopteri > Spariformes > Sparidae > Sparus > Sparus aurata. The sequence continues at coordinate 13,894,711 of NC_044197.1, forward strand.
AAAACTTCCTGTAGAAAGATGGGCTTTCCGATCAAAGCCGCCAACCCATAGCATCAGTATTTAACAATCGAGATGAGATTTAACGATCAACTATATTTGTTTGTTTGTTTAGGAAGTCACATTTTGTTGCTTTCGAGCAGGAATGCAGACATCTCAAATTAACTTCATACAAAGATTTGGCTGTATTTACTTCGAGTGGAAACACATTAGAAGTGATTCCTTAATGCAGAGTTTAAATATGCGGAATACTAGCAAACAAAACTGGCTTCAGTATTCATATGACTTCAGCAAAAAATCAGCATGGCTAAGAAAAGAGGTAAACAACGTGAGCCGTTGATTGATTTCCAGCTGTTCTGTGTCCTTCAAACACTGTAGAATGCTTTAACACATCACCATAACTTCTTACGGTCTCCTAATAAAGTTTTATGTGTTTTGAATCCAGGACCCATCGTCCCCCCGCAGCGTGCAGTCCTACTCGTCCAGGGAAAACGGCCTGGACAAGATGCCCCCATCCCGTAAGGAGGGCCCCCCACAGGCCAGCCCCACCTCCCTGGCCTCCTCCAGCAGCGCTGCCTCCCCGTCTCGTGGCAAAGAGCCTCCGCAGGTAGACGCACACATCTGTATGAGCTCACGTGGACCACACAGAGACATAAAGACAAATATTTGAATGGTTTTTGCAGTATTGGACATCAGTGTTTCCACGCTGTCAGCACATGCTGTATTCTTGCTGCTTTGTTCAGGTCAATAGTTCGTCTCGGAGTTATTATGCTGTATATTCAACATCCCACACAGTCAGTCTGGGCTGCTGACATCCCACAGAGCTCGTCAGGTCCCGTCTGCCCTCAGTCATCCTGTCATCCTCTTTTTTTCTGTCTGCTTTTTCGTCTCCTTTTACATTTTTCTTCTTCTTGCTGGCTCCATCTTTCACTTATAAATTGTTTTTCCCTCCAAATATCGAAGTCTAAAGGCAGCGTGTTTATTTCCCTTTCATTCTTGTTTATTTCTTTTCCGTCTTTCTTTTTTTTTTAACACCTCTCCGCCCTTTCAGAGGGAGAAGTCCAGCACTCCGGGTATGAAGCCAGGGACCCCCATGTCTCAAGAGTCCAACACTCCGGGACCCAGCGGACCTCCACAGTTCAGACCTGTCCCTGGCAAGCCTGGTGTTGACCTCGGTAAGGACATCCCAACACCCAAAGCACACATCGTCTGTACTTTCATTGTCTAAGGAAAGAATATTTCCACGTTGCTCAGGAGACCAAACGACAAACCTCTCCATCCCTTTACACAGACATGTTTTAAGCCTGTACCCGCTTTTGTTATATGTAGCAATTCTATAAACATCGGGCCGCAGTAGTTGGTATGGGTATCAGCCAGCTCCCCACCACCATCTGGACTTAATAAGCAGCTGTGGGCAAAAATATTCAGCGCCCCTCACTTTTTAAATGGAAAGATTAGGAGAGGTGATGGACTGTGACTGTGAGCTGCTTCATAATGAGCCTCCATCTATTCCAGTGTATCTTTCTTTTCTTTTTTTTTCTTTTTCCTCGCATCACCTGTTATCCTACGCTCTGCTTTCACACGTACACGCACTCACACACATGGACATACACATTATGTATGCATATGCTCGTAGATGCAGCTACATGCATAGTAAGAGTATGTAGAGGATGATTACGGGAACACACACACACACACAGCCACACACTGTCTTGCTGCAGGATGGTGCGATGGCCAGCAGGGGTCAGTAGTGGTCCAGTGCTGCAGTGTGTGTGATGTCCTGCCTTTTGTATGGCAGGCGGCAGCTTGTTCACAGCCTGTCAGTCACATCTGTCTCTCACGCTGAGAGGCTCTGCAGAGGGAGTCACCTTAATAGAATGTGGAGCAGATTCTGTTCTATGCTAAAACGAAAAGATGAAACTCTCTCGAGTTTAAATTAATAATTTCTTCTTTTAAAATAAATGAGTTCTGTCTCATCTGTTCCTCCAGCTCTGGGTCTAAGAAATCCCCTGGCGGTGCAGGGAGCCTACCCCCCAGGGGCTTTTGGCCTTCCCCCTCCAGGGGTGAACGGGGACCTACCCGGGGCGGCGGGCTATGGCGCCGGCCTCCACTTGGTCTCCCCCCAGATGAACGGGGCTGCAGCTGCAGCGGCGGCAGCTGCCGCAGGCTACGGACGGTCCCCTGTGGTGAGCCAGCCGCTCGGAATATAATCTGTCTTTCCAGTGTCACTGTCATGTGTAATACGTCAGCACGTAACCTCGTCAGAGAGGGCAAGAGGAGAGATGGAGTATATACGGAAAATATGTGAGAGGGAGAGCAGCTGCACTGTCGTTAATCGTAACAATCTATGACCTTGACTCTTGAAGAATCTATTTGTTTTTATATGATCTCATTTTATTCGGATCCTTTATCTGATATTGTCTCTGTATTATCTGTTCTTATGAGTGAACCTCCTCCTCTCCCCTCCTCTCCTCTTTCCTCCTCTCCTCTCCCCTCCTCTCCTCTTACCTCCTCTCCTCTCCTGTTTCTCTTCAGGTGGGCTATGAGTCTCCACACCCACATATGAGGGTCCCTGGGCTGCCTGCCAGCCTGCAGTCGGCTGCCTCCGGAAAACCGTGCGTTTCCTCTTTTTTGTTATCACTGAAATCTTCACCTGTTCACTATTAACTGCTCTGAGGTCTTTCTCACATTTCAATTACAACCATAGAATAAAACATAAACTATGACAGATGTTGCAGGGGAAAAAATAGAATAAACTTTGCACCGAAGCAACATTGATTAAGTCAATAGTCTGTGTTCAGCTATCAGAAAATATTTACGAAAGTATTCCCCCTCAAGGCACCTGAAAAATTAGACTTCCATTCCTTGGCTCTGCCTTACGTTATGTTTTTTGGGGTATTTTTCGCGACATCAGTGAGCAGCTTCAGAAGACTCGAGCAGTTAAATTAGGTGTTTTTTGGAAGGCAGAAATCACAAGTTGAAGTAGATATTTTATTTCTTGGTCTTTTGTTTATAAAAAGGACTCTGAACTACGAAGAACAACAAAGGATAATAACATGAAAGTGTCTCTTTGACAAGCACATTTAATGTTGTTTGCCCTCTCTCCTCTCCTGCTACGAGCTCATTCATTCATCCATTTCTCTTCTCCCCAGTGCCTACTCGTTCCACGTGAGCGCAGATGGGCAGATGCAGCCAGTGCCCTTTCCTCCTGACGCCCTGCTGGGCCCAGGTATCCCACGACACGCCCGTCAGATTCACACCCTAAACCACGGAGAGGTGGTGTGCGCTGTCACCATCAGCACCTCAACGCGCCACGTCTACACCGGAGGAAAGGGCTGCGTCAAGGTGTGGGACATCAGCCAGCCAGGAAGCAAGAGCCCCATGGCCCAGCTGGACTGTCTGGTGAGGCACAGCATTTAGATGGATGTTTGTAGACCCGTATTTAAAGTTTGTTGTGCTTTACTACCAAGTGATGCTCTTGTTTTTCTGCACATAAAAACACACTTTGGATGATGAATCACCTTTGCGTTGCTGCACTAAAGCCAACTCCTCCAGCATCTTTATTTCCTGCTGTAGCAGCACGCTTAACTTTGCATCCTGTAATCAATTACAGAGCACTACAACATATATTACTGTATATAAATGCTTGTATTTGTTGTTTTTATTGTGCCATATCAGAACAGGGACAACTACATTCGCTCCTGCAAGCTGCTCTCCGACGGGCGAACCTTGATTGTTGGCGGTGAGGCCAGCACGCTGTCGATCTGGGATTTGGCCACGCCCACCCCTCGCATCAAGGCGGAGCTGACGTCGTCCGCTCCCGCCTGCTACGCTCTGGCCATCTCCCCAGACAACAAGGTCTGCTTCTCCTGCTGCAGCGACGGCAACATCGTGGTCTGGGACCTTCACAACCAGACTCTGGTCAGGTAAGAGGAGAGCGGCAGGAGACTGCCTCGCGTTGACGTGTTTTAGTTGATGGATTCAGGGAAAATAGACGGAATATGTTCAAATGAAAAGACAGGAGGAGACGAGTAAGAGAAGAAAGTGAAAAAGGACAAATTATAGAGTAGTCAATGAGAAGAGAGAGATGGCTGCACAGGGAGACGGAAAGAACAGTGCAATTTTGATAATCTCCACTGTCGGTCATCAAGTAGAGAGAAGGAAAAGCAAACGGTGGAGGATGAACATAAAAGAGGACGACTTTAGGGAAGGACGATGCAGCTGATATTTCTGGCAGTCTCTTTTTTTTAAAGGAGATATATTGTGCTCACTTTCAGGTTCATAATTTTACTTTGCATTACTACTAGAATAGATTGACATGCTAGTCAGCTCACACACACCTGAGCCAATACCGCTTCCTGTGTTGTAGTTAGCTTCACCTTTATTGTGAATATAGGCATTAATTATGCAAATGTGTCACATGGTGACGTAGTGTGTTGTCACAAAGTTATAGAATTAAATGCGGGACTATTGAAGGGGCATTTTAGGAGCTGTGATTTCTGTAGGAGAGAGGAGCTGCTGTTAGTGTGGACTTTTCAACTTTCAAGACCTTTTAAATGTATAAGAACCTTTATAACACACTGAAGAAGAAAAAAAGGGTGCAAAAGCATAACGGGTGTCTTTTAAAAGCATCACATCAGTTGTGTTGCAATATATTGTTCAGATAATAAACCCAGCTGAGAATTCAGTGCTTGACCAGCTAATACACACATGTAGGTATGTGTGTCCACACACTGCAAATAAGCTTCAACTATAAATATTGAGGTATGTGGTGCTGCTGGTGCTAAAACATACATGGTGACACTTTAAGTCCCATTTTTATCAAGTAACTATAAAAATAAAATGTAGTCGTTTGAAGTTGTATCTTCTCTTAAAGCTGCACTATGTAGGTTTGGAAAACGAAAGAAGTTCAAACACATAAAGGTAATATTTCCTAAATGGGGAAGGTAATAATTACAAACTCAGAATTATTTTATCGGATGAACGTCTTTCCATAACCGAGTTAACGAGCTTTCCTCAGAGTGAAACAAGCTCCCTAGAACACTGTTTGAAACTATTCAGGCAAGAATAAATCTTAACATTAAAACTTCTTTCCCAAGACTACACAGGGCATCTTTAACCTCTCCTATAAAGACATGTATTTATATTATTACAGTTGTGTTGTACAATATTGTAACTCATTATCTGTTTATACAGCAGCCACAATTTATGGGTCCCAATAGTAAGAGTCATGTATCTGCTTAAAACTACATTAACGTGTTATTTTACACACTATTGTTAAATATTTATTTATATTGAAAAGGCAGTTTGAGATTGTGTTTTATTCATGTTTTCCTTTTTATGTCTCTTTTATTCACTCTCGTCTTTTACTGTAGGGTCTGCTCTTGAAAGGTGCTCCTTAAACTCATTTCTGCTTCTGAATGCTCAACAGGGAGACAAAGATTGAATAGGAAATCTGTATTTTTAAGTCACCGTTTTTAATGTGCTTGGACTTTTTTGCTGAGACTTTCACGCAGAAAATAAGAAACTTGAGCAAAAATTGGAGAGGACGTGTTTCAGTTCGATGCATCAACAACAGTATGTCAGGTATTTTTAGAGTGAGGAGGTTGAGCTCTTGTGCATCTCCTCTCCGCAGGCAGTTCCAGGGCCACACAGACGGGGCGAGCTGCATCGACATCTCCAACGACGGCACCAAACTGTGGACGGGAGGGCTGGACAACACTGTCCGCTGCTGGGACCTCCGGGAGGGACGGCAGCTCCAGCAACACGACTTCACCTCGCAGGTAAGAAAACACACGCAGACTAAAAGGCGTTAATGTGCTAACAGGCTGCTGATGATCATTAACGGTTCTTCACTCTGAACCCCTCGTTTCTTTCTCTCCTCCCCCTCTTTGTCTCCCAGATCTTCTCCCTGGGCTACTGTCCGACAGGCGAGTGGCTGGCTGTGGGAATGGAGAGCAGTAACGTGGAAGTCCTGCACGTCTCCAAACCTGACAAGTACCAGCTGCACCTGCACGAGAGCTGCGTTCTCTCCCTCAAGTTCGCCTACTGTGGTACGTACACACACACACACACACACACACACTGGGGAAGCAGAACAAATCTCCTGCTTCTCTCATTATACAGGAACAGTTTCTTCCTGTTCTTTACAAAAGCGGTGCCTCCTCTCAGGCTTCTCTATATCTCACCTCCCTGGAGGCTTTATCTGTTGACGGCTCTGTGTGTTGCCTCCTGTAGGTAAATGGTTCGTGAGCACAGGCAAAGATAACCTCCTGAATGCGTGGCGGACACCCTATGGATCCAGCATATTCCAGGTAGGCCAAACACACTGATTTTAAAACACATTGTTCTCCTTTTGTTTCTGGTGAGGAAATAACTAAAAAATGGAGATGGGCTTTTTCCATCATTGTGTTTGAATATTAGTGGGTTATTTTAAGATACAAGTACATCGGCATGTGAATTTCCACATTTTGTTTATACAAAAAAATGATCTATTAAGTGTCTGTAGCCAACATGTCTTCCTCTCTGTCTCCCCGTTCAGTCAAAGGAGTCTTCGTCGGTTCTCAGCTGTGATATCTCCCCCGATGACCAGTTCATCGTCACCGGCTCCGGAGACAAGAAAGCCACAGTCTACGAAGTCATTTACTGAACTGTGATTGGCTAAAAAAAAACAAAAAACAAAAAAACAACTAATAATCAGGGGGCGGGGCCGAGGCTCCCTCCTGCACCAGTGACTGTACAGAGCATCGGTGGCATGGAAAACAAGAGACACTCAACTCCTACTTTGTTGTTTTGTTTACGTCTGTGAAAGAATTGAGAGGGAGTGAAGGGAAGCAAGGGGGCACAAAGTCACATCTCTGGAAAAAAAACAAACTGTTTTAAACGCTCTGAGAACGCTGGTTAGGTTAGAGCTGCGCAAATGTGGATTCCTCCAAAGAACTTTTGTTTTTGTTCCTTTTTTTCCCCTTTTTTTAACAAAATAAAACCTCTGTAGTGAACAAGAAATTAGCAAAAAAGAAAAAAAAAAAAATTATTTTTTTAGCCTTTGAATTTTTCGCAAACAGTTGGACCACATCAAGTGGAGGACGACTTGAGAGATTGGGAAGGTTTCGGGGGGAGGGCTGGAAACTCTTGATGGAAAAATACGGTCCATATTCTGTGTTGTGTTAAAAGGTCCCAGCCTGGGTCAGCTTGGCCCAGATCGGCCCGGTCCGGTCCGGCTGAGTCGGCAGCACGTGGCTGCTCCTCGGGGCAGCAGATGCGCAGCAGATGGCGGGATGGCGTGCTGTGAAGTTCCAGCTATTTTCTTTCTCCAGGTTAAGTTTCAGCAGCAACATGATTGTATCATCTCCAGTACAGACATAACAGAACAGGGCTCGGTTTCTCTCCAGCATCTTTGTTCCTTTTTATTTGATTTGTTTTTCTTTATAAAAGAACAGAGACAGACTTATTCTGGAGATGTTTGTGAGGAAACCAGCCTGGAAACCACAACACAGAGGACAGAACACTGAAGTCAAACAGCCCACAGGAGGGACTCCCCGGGGCCTGGGGACGCAGCCTCTGCTACATCATTGTCATCCTTAACGCTCAACATTAAATGTTTTTTTTCTATTGTATTTGTTAGGGCACATATAGGCAGACAGGTATTTTCACAACTGCATAATGAACCTTCAACCTTGCTATATATGGACATGTAAATAAAGTTCTCTAAAGGCAAACGAGAATAGTATCTGTCACTTAGAAACCTGATGAGTTTTTGTCTGATCTGCAGTTTATCGTGTATGTGTGTTATTGTTTTTTCATGAGCAGCTTCACTCCCAGAAAAACAGACTGGTGTGTGTGTGTGTGTGTGTGTGTGTGTGTGTGTGTGTGTGTGTGTGTGTGTGTGTGTGTGTGTGTGTGTGTGTGTGTGTGTGTGTGTGTGTGTGTGTGTGTGTGTGTGTGTGTGTGTGTGTGTGTGTGTGTGTGTGTGTGTGTGTGTGTGTGGTCACATTACTGGCTGTTTTAAAAGGTGTTTTTCAACCACAGAACCAAATCAGGTTCTTGCCAGGTTTGACTTGGATGTTTTAAAACTGAAGAAGAAGCGGGGGAAGAGAAGCAAATCAAAAGAAGCATTTGTTGAATATTTGTTTAAACCACAACAGCCAGAATAGTGTGTGTGCTCACTGGGAGGTGCCAGAAATCGTCTTAGAAATATTTTCGTTTTTTTTTTTTTTTTTTTAAAGGAAGGATGCAACTCTGCCCGCTCTGCTGTGATGGAAACATTTCTCTTTCACTGAGGGGGGAAGACGAGCACAACGCTTCTTCCTCTAGTCAACGTCTGCATCCTCGCGCACACACAAACAAGAAAGTGTCTTGAGATCAAAAACCTGCAGCATGAGCAGGTTAGAATTCTGTGACGCTGTAAAATGTGGCAGGGTTGTGCAGTGATGCTTTTGTGCTGAGCTGGCTCGTAGTGTGGCGAGACAAAGGTGATCTGCTGTACAGTCGGCTGTGGAATGGATTATTACAGCAATAATGACCAAAGTGTGTGTGTGTGTGTGTGTGTTGGGTTGTGAGGGTCCAGCTGAGACAAAAAGCCTTAACCATGAGGGAAGCTAACAGGAAAAAATGAGAGTAAAGCATTAATCTGCAGCACAGAGTGAAGGATTATTGGCGTACGCGTGGCTGATAAACCACTTAGCTTCATTTCTTTTGAGTTGTTCTTCCCTTGACCTCTTTTAAAAATGCACAGTCCTGCTGTCAATACTCATGATCAACGCGCTGAACAGCCTCAAGGCCACTGGTGCTTTCATACACATGCCGTCTAGTGTGAGCAGTAGAGAGAGAAGAAAAAAAGCACAAATGAGTGAATAAAGACAGGTCTCTCTGGCTGCTCTGCGATCCTGCTGTAGCCGATATTCTAGCAGGATCACATCGCCGGAGTTTGTTCATCTGCTGCATCGAGATCCTCCACAATCTCCCATGCAGCAGGTTTCAAAATGCAAACTTAAATGAGAATCTCAGCTGCCAATTAAACAGCACAGCCTTTGAAGATGTGTGGCGTTTTTTTACATTTTTTTTTTTTTTTTTTACGTATTTTAAATTTAGGCCCACCATGTCGGCGTCTTTTAAAAATTCCACTCATATGGAGATGTATTTAAATGAGCTCCAGTATCTCGGCTTCATTTGATGTTCTCCAACTTCTGTAAAGAGGCGAGAAGACCTTCAACCCTGGTCACACTGCAGGAAGCGTAATCCAGCTGGTCAGCTCGAAACCAAGCAATTAAAGGAACAGTTTGTCCCTAGATCGGAAATGCACATTTTGCCTCTTTTAGTACTATCCAATCTTTGGTGTGTTGGAGATGTTTGCATTCTCTTGAATATAAATGGAACTAGATCGCAATCGGCTCGTGGTGCTCAAAGAGCCAAAGAATGCATTGGAAATGTGCGACAGCAAAGTCTCTTTCCAAAAATCATGACCTAGTTACTGACCTGGCTAATCCACCGACTCATGCAGGGACTGTTTTCTCTCTACTAAACCAGAGTTGCCACCAAAATCACTGCACAGAAGGAAGCACACATCACCACTGAGCTACCTAAGTGGCCAATCACACCGGAATGCATTGCTAGTGTTTTTTCTAGCAGTTTTTAGAAGACCTTTCTTCCCGAAGGTCAAAGTCCCACTGCTCCTTCCATTAATTATACATAGATGGTTGCAAAAGTAGACAGGCTTTGCCCAAAAAATATGTTTCCATACATTTTAGCAAAGGAGACAGAAACTAAAACCAAAACACTTCTTTGAATAGTTTTCAAAGCGTGACTAGGGCAATAGGTCACAGATCCAGCCATTAATGTTTACATCAAGTGCTAGCATCTCGTCCATGAGGCTAGCACACGTGCATAATTTCTAGAAAGAGATGTTGAGTTCTTTTTTTTCCTTGCGCGGTGAAAACAAGCCGACTACCACGTTGATCCATTATACTGAAGAGAAGACCGACATCTCTACAGCCGATATCTGCGATACTATGCACCTCCAACCACAATAATCTACATGGATAAATATCACTACAGCTAAGAGGGAAAATACGAATTTTCATTTCCTCGTTGGGAGCGGATGAAGGGTGTTGAGGAAGAAATATGGGCGTTTAAAACAGATCCACGCGGCAGACACCTGAAAGGATGAACACAAGTTTGGTTTATTTTTCACACATAGTATTTCATGTACAGCACATTGGAAATGCATCAGGAGGGAATAAGACACGGTGCATTTAAAAAAAAAAAGAAAAAAAAAGGAAGGTTCCTTGGCTTTTTAAAAGAGAAACCAAACATGGGCTTGTAAAACAGAAATGCAAACTTTTTATAGTGTTGGAACAGAGAAAGCACAGGCAGAGGGGGGGGAGAGACGCTACTGACAGTTGAAGAAGAGTATCAAATACAATGTCCCAAATATTCACACTATACCATCGAATGCATAGCCATTATACAGCATCGCTCTGAGTAGTATACAAGCTTATTCAGGTCTGCCTGTGGCTGACTGGCAGAAAGGGAAAGAGGCAGGCGAAGGCATTGAACTGTACAGATGATCTCTGACTCCTCACTGGTACAGTAGCCATTGTCGGAGTCCCTCATGATTCTTCTGTGCTGCACTAGCGCTGCAGTGACCAACATGACACATCTTGCTAAAAGTTTATACAACTGGAGCTAATTTGCATACTGTAAAGTAAAATTCATCCCTCTGTCACACTGCAGCTGTTACACCGTAGAATGATTTGTCTTGTTCTATCAGCACGAGTGGAGTGTTTGCATGCAGAAAAAAGTGGGACCTCTCCGATGGCTTAATCTGTATCGTCACGTCGCAGCCGGCGCCCGCTGTACACTGACCACACACTCAGCAGAGACATAGCTCAGTTGCACGATAAAGGACTGAAAACAGACTATAGCACATTGACTAGCACAGTTGAAATGAAGGGAATAAAAAACAAAAACAACAAACAGAAGACAGAGGATTTCTTTTTCTTTACATGGGAGTGCTGATGTTGGACGCCCTCTGCCTGTCACCATCACCAAGGATAAAAAAAAAAACATACAGTTTTGAAATTTAAAAAAAAGTTAAACAAACAAAAATATAATCCCCCGTCTGTGCTCCACTTGATTTTGTATACGTCACCATGTGTAAGTGCTTCCCTCTCTGTTTGCTGCCCCCGAACCCGAAACGCAGTCATGGGCAAACCGCCAATACATAAACATATCAGTACATAAGACGAGCAATCACTATTCATAGAAAATACTGAAATAAATGAGTAATAAAAGAAAAGCTTGAAATGTGCCTTTTTTTTTAAGTCTACACATCGGTGACGCATGTTCTATAGAAGCAGAGCGCTCTGATACACAGTTTGCCTGCTGGTTTGGGATATGATACAAGGAGGGGCCGAAAAGTAGGAATCTGGTTTGAAGGAAAAGGGTTTGACATTTTGGAAAAAAATCTGGAAAGCTTATTCGCGTTCTGCAGAAAGTTAGATGAGAAGGAGGTTTCCACTCTTACCTTGGTGGAGTAAAGAGAGCGACAGCCAGCTGCCGGTAAGTTTAGCTTAGCATAAAGACTGGAAATGAAGGAAAGCTCCCAGCCAGAAAAATAATGGTTCCAGTAAAAGACCTTTTTGCTAAATTCAATTGGCTTACGGAACTTATTGTAACTAAAACCATTATCTTTTCCTAAACCTAACCGAGTATTTCAGGGTCTGAACCTAACCAATTAGTTTAAGGTCTAAACCTAATCGAGTAGTTTTGGGTCCTAAACCTAACTGTGTAGTTTTGGGGTCTAAACCTAACTGAGTTGTCTATAGGTAGATCGAGTAGAATAAACGAACAAGATATAACTAACTAACTGGTAAACTTTCACTGTGCCGGTAGGTTGATTTAGTTACCGTTTGCTTCCTTTCAGACTTTATGTTGAGCTGGGTAAGCATGCGGCTGCTGGTAGCTTCATACTCAACCTACAAACGACAGACTGGAATCAATCTTCTAATCTAAGCATCAACAAGAGGGCTGATAAGAGTTTTTTTTCCCAAAACGTCAAACTTTTCCTTTAAGGTGTTTAGCATCTCAATTAACAGCAATCAATAGCTTACCGAACAAGATTTAGCCAGAGAACACTAGCACATCAGCAGGCAGGCAGAGACGGAGATAATGACTCCGATAAACATGTAATCTCATCTGCTTTGCAAATGAAAACAGCAACTGGTTGCATAAAATTTGAAAGGATTCGGATAAGTCGCTGCTTAGTCGGCTGCTGATGGCGGCGTAATCGGTCGGTGTTAATTTGCCCTCGTCTGCCTTACAGTGAAGTTGGCGTGCTGCTACTTCATCTAGCTGACAGTGCCTTTAATGAGAGTGAGTGCAGCGCCCGGTGTCAGGAGAACAATCCAGAGGAATTAGAGGGAACAGCTCGGCTGATGTTCTCTGTTTGTGTCTGTGGGCCCTGGGAGAATCCCATTGACTTGGCTGCTCATTATACGCTGCCTTTGTCAGACCAAAATAAAATAGATATTAAGCAGTGAGACGGGGAGCGCTGCGATGAATGTTTAATTGGGTGCTCTGTGTGTTGTGTGTGTGTGTTTTTGTCTTCATAGGATTACCTCAAGGGGGTGTATCCGTGTGTGTGTGTGTACTCTCGCCTGATGACGTGTGCCTTGTGTGTGTAGCTGCGTGTTTGTGAGCGGGTCTGCGTTTCATGTCAGTGTGTGAGGATATCTGAAGCGGCCCCCTCCATCTCGGAGCGTCATCGTTCCCCAGCTCCTGACACCTCTCGCTGGGGAGAGCGAGCTGCGGCGTCAGCCTCATTAAGGCTTCCACTGTCTGGCTAATGAATCGATTGTGTGGTATCAGTGCTCCTGGCTGGCGCTCCCACAGTGCCGCTCCGCGCCTCCTCTGGGGGCCTCCCTTCCACTGAGCTCTTAATCAGGAAACAGCCCTAATTACCCTGCCACCCTCCACCTTCCCCTCCCCCTCTTCCTCCCTGTCATTTCTCTTCCTTCTCGCTTTCTCTCCTCCTTCTTGTCTTTCCCTCTTTTCGCTTCCTGACTTTATCTTTATGCTCCACCGCCCTTTTCCTTTGTCCTTCTTATCTCGCTGCTTCCCTTTCTCGCTCTCGCTGCTATCATGCCTCATCCTTGGGCTGAGAGTGGAAGGGGGGGAGGAGGGAGGTGGCATTTGGGAGCCTCCACAGTAGCTTATATCACAGCAAAAAAGGGGGGAGGGGGGTGATGTATTAGGGGTTAGGGTCAGGAGGACTGAGACGGGGGTGCTGCTGTTGTTGATGTAATGAGGATCAGGAGCGGTTGGCAGGCCAACTGGTCGCCCGCCCCCATCCTGCGAAACAAAAAAAGAAAAAAAGAAACACCCCAAAAAATCCCCGTCCTGTCTCTTCCCATCTCGTCCCGGCCCTCAGTACACCACCTCGTACACCGTGGCCTTCTTGTCCCCGGAGCCTGTCACTATGTACTTGTCGTCCGGGGAGACGTCGCAGCTCAGCACGGACGAGGACTCCTTGGACTGCGAGCGAGCGAGCGGGGCGAGAGACAGACCCAGGAGGGAGAGACGGAGGGAGAGGTGTAATGATAGATGGACGGAGACAGATGGAGAGACACAAACACAAAGAGAAAGATGTTAGAAAAGATATGACTCATCACTTAATACTCCATCATACAAGACATATTTGCATTTCAAAAAACAGTCGGCAATTATTTCCAAACAGACTCTCCACAGCTCCAGGATGCTGACTCACTCGTCTGCTTCGCTGTGAGACACGCTGCACTCGCTCTCCTTTTTTTTTCCCCCCTCTGGAGAGATGCAGCCTCATTAACTGCAGGTTTAAGCGTCACAAGCAGCACAGGTTCGCTCGTCTGCATGAACCGGCAAAATGTACAATCCTCTCCTTCCTCCCCTTTCTTCTCCTCTGTGTCTGAGAGCCAGACCTGGGCACCTGGCTTAGATGATCTAAAGCTCTTTCTACTCCCTGTCCACCTCCACCCTCTGCCTCCAACTGCTCTATCATCATTTATCTTCCTTCCTTTCTTCACAGACTCTCCTCCTCCACCTCCTCCCACTCCATCTTCTTAGGCTTTCCTTTTTGCTCCGTCCACAACTCTCACGTCGACCCCTCCTCCTCTCTCCTCCTCTCTCCTCCCTCCCTCCCTCCCTGCTATAGGGCACAGCAGGGCTGTCAGTCACGAAGCCACCGGTGAGTTTGGACGAGCCAGAGATGAAGTGGGACAAAGAGATATGAAAACAAAGGGACATGGAGGAAGACTTGACCTGATACTCAGAGACTTAACATCCTCTCATGTTACAGTGTTTATTAAGTGATTCTCTGTGTGTCTGTGATACTTCCCATATTAATTGCGTTCTGATTAAAATGTTATCTATTGTTTATTCTCTTGTTCTTCAGAAAACATTTCTTCAGAAGTCTCTGAAGTCTCTGTAATGATGAACTGTTTAGCTGCAAGGATTAGTCGATTAATCAATCAATCGATTTGTTTTATTGAATTAAACTTTTCTGGTCAGTTTTTAGTATAAAATATTCAAATGATCTGATTCCAGCTTCTTAATGGTGAATATTTTCTGGTTTCTTCCCTCCTCTATGACAGTAAACTGAATCTCTTTGGGTTGTGGACAAAACAAAGACATTTCAAAATGTCATCTTGGCCTTTGCAAAGAAAGTGTTGGACATTTTTCGCTATTTTCCATCAATTTATGGACCAAACAATGAATTGATTACTTGAGGAATTGGCCAACAGATTAAATCAAAAAATTCAAATGATCATTAGTTGCAGCCGTAATCAACTGTACTGACGTTAGGGACAACGCTAGGAATAAGTGCACCTCATTGTTCCACCCCTGATGAATCTGTGATGTTGTATTTTTATGAACATATTAGATTCTTTTCATTAAATCAAACAAAACACTACCGGGGACCATCAGCAGAGCATCAATTTAAATTACAACAAACAGAAATCTAAAGAAGACAGACTGTGTTCATACTGCTATCTGCACAGGGAGCTTCTCCTCTTCGCCAATTACACTAACTTAAAAGAACAATATTTACATTTTAGAAAAAACAGAGAAAAAACCTCTTCTGGTATCACATATGTGTGCCAAAGAGAAACCTCTTTATTCTTCTTTGTTTGAATGTTTGCCGTCCATCTACGACTCAGTAAGCCTATGATGGCTCACTTGCTACATAATTGATTGTTACTTTATCTAACCAACATTCCAACAGATTCTTTGTTTACCACCACATGAGACGGAGACTCAAACTGAAGAAGATTTGACACTTTTGGTTGAGCAATGATGATTGACTGTTGCAGATTATATGAACACCCGTGAGCATTACAAACACCATGAACCATCTGAGCACCAAGTGTCTCGGTAACTTGTAGATTACCAAAAAGGAAAACCAACCTGACTTTGTGGAAAGAAACAACTAAAAAACCACACAATGTCAGCTGTTATTTGGCCCTGTGATGCGAGGTGATGCAGCCTGACAACTGATGCAGGCAGACAAAGACGAACTTGGCAACTCTGTGTTCTTTACGCAAAGCTTGAATCATATGTCCTCAAATTTGCATCATAACTGAGGGTGAAATTACAAAATCAACAAATCAGCTCTTTTGGCTGTAAAAACACACACACACACAGTTTCTGCAAACCAAGAAACAAGGACAGAGAAAAAAGTGAGGGTAGTGCTACAGATAGAGTAGGAGACAAAGATAAAAATGATTAAGCACAGAGAGGGAGAAAAAAGGACAACAACAAACAGAGAGACAAGGAAAGAACGAAAGCAAGAAAGGAGAAGGAGGCCGAAGAGGACAGTGACAAGCCCGGGAGGAGGAAGATGAGAGAGAGAAAGCAGCTCTGTATAACACGGAGGGAGCTGCTTGGCAGGGGAAACGTTTGGCATTTGGATAACAAAGCAGATAGCCAACATTCTCCTTTCAGTCCACAGGGAAAGAGACAGGAGCCGCCAAACCTGCTGCCCACTGTATCTTACAGAAACATGACACACAGGCACACACAAAAAACACCACTCACCTTAAATGTACCATACTAGTTTCATTCACACCCAGATGAACTGGCTCAGCTAAAAACATTGCACCCCTGCATATTCATGTTTCAACATTACCTCAAACGGAGCGAGTAAACGCGGAGGAATTATTACATTTGTTTTGTGTTTTGCAAGTTTGTATGTTTGTTTGTGCGTGTTTGGCAGCCTGCACTCTCTGATAAACCTCTGCAAGTCACTATGGATCAACAAACCTGGAATAAAAAAAAATTTAAAAATGTTTATCGTTCGCTTTCTCCCTCTGAACTCCCTCATCTTTTTCTCTCTTTCGCCTCCGGGGCTCACTGTGTGCGTGAGTGTGTGTTTGTGTGTGCACGTGTGTGTGTGCGCAGTACCAGAACAGGAAGCAGAGATAGCTTCAACAACACTATCCACAGCGACTAACAGATGACTCTGCAGCTCCAGATACAGATACACATGCACACACATATATTTATACGCAGGCTCGAATATGTTTATACAGCGAGCATAAACATCCTCAGAAACGATGCGCTCATCTCTCACCTGGAAAATACTGGCTCCATATGGTGTCCTCCATGCATTCAACAGATTGTCTTTTCCTGTGCTCACAAACCACTTGCCTGAAATAACACAGACAACAGAGTACTGCGTGTTAAATAAAAGAACAAAGGGGGGGGATTTGAGGCACACCGACTGTTTATTAACTGCATAACAATGTGTGTGTAGTGAGCAGTGAAAAGCGCTGAAACCAGCCCAAGTTGTTGTGCGCATGTGTCCATACCGCAGTAGGCGAACTTGAGGGAGAGAACGCAGCTCTCGTGCAGGTGCAGCTGGTACTTGTCAGGTTTGGAGACGTGCAGGACTTCCACGTTACTGCTCTCCATTCCCACAGCCAGCCACTCGCCTGTCGGACAGTAGCCCAGGGAGAAGATCTGGGAGACAAAGAGGGGGAGGA
The DNA here is from genome assembly GCF_900880675.1 of Sparus aurata. NCBI lineage: Eukaryota > Metazoa > Chordata > Actinopteri > Spariformes > Sparidae > Sparus > Sparus aurata. Next base: position 13,911,726 of record NC_044197.1, read on the forward strand.
AAGAAATCAAAGAGGAAGGAGTGGAAGTAAAACGGAGAGGGGGAGAACACAGAGGAGGGGAGAGCAGAAGATAAATGGCGCAGAAATGAAAACAAAAATGGGGAATGGGGGATGAGGGAGGAAAGGAGATAAGGTCGATGAGAGAAGGAGAACAATGGAGGGAAGTAAGGAGGACAGATGAAGGAATTTAGTAGGAATGAGGGAACGAAGCATATCGAGATGAAGATGATGATTGAGAACGAAAAGGAGAAAAGATGGTGGAGAGTTTAAAAAAATGAAAGAATGGATAGAGGTTAATATAGAGTGAGTTAATAGATTGGTAAGAGAAAGAGAGAAAGAGGGGGAAAGTGGCGACGAAAGTCATTACACGCCGGATCGAAACAGTGGTCAACTCCGTAGCTGTGTTCTGACGGTGAGGAGTGAACGAGAGGGGCAGTGTGTGTTTGAGAGGACGCCTGTGAGGTGAAATCACGTTGGTGTTTGTCGATTTGTTAACTTATGAGGTGAGCTCTGTGTAGATGCACTGTGACGACCCTGTAGTGTGCTGTACCTGTATGTGCGTGAGACGTACGTACTGTTTACGATACGTGTGGTGCAGGTGCGTATAATAGAGCTGCAATCATCGGTCGAGTCATTTAAAAGAAAATTAACCTCCTAATGTTTTGAGAATAGATCCATTGTTTCAGTCACTTTTCAAGCCAAAATGTCAAACATTTGTTGGTTCTAGCTTCTTAAACGTGAGCATTTGCTGCTTCTTTTGGCCATTTATGGGTTTTGGACTGTTGGTTGGAAAAAGGAAGCAATCTGTTCCTGCTGCAGTTTGTGTTTGTGTTGAGCTGTATACCTGAGAGTGCACATGTGTATTTTACCTGCGAGGTGAAGTCGTGTTGCTGGAGCTGCCGTCCCTCCCGGAGGTCCCAGCAGCGGACAGTGTTGTCCAGCCCTCCCGTCCACAGTTTGGTGCCGTCGTTGGAGATGTCGATGCAGCTTGCCCCGTCTGTGTGGCCCTGGAACTGCCTGCGGAGAGGAGATGCACAAACACTCTACAGACTCTGCATCCTGTGTGTTTCTTTGTTTCTTTTTTTCTCCTGGAGGTGTCAGAACAAATATATTTGAATCCTTCCCTCCCTGTAGCATCTACTGCCTTCACCCCACCTACACCTAATTCTCCTGTCTCTCCTCTTCCTCCTTTGCTTACCACAGTATTTCCCTCAATTCCACTTTCTCCTACCAAGTAAGAATTTGGATGCTTCATCTGACCCATATCTCCTAAGGCTAGTTCACCTCCCCCAACACACCTTTACCTTAGCCGAGGAAATCCCAGACTGCAGCGATTTTCCCTCCCTCCCTCTTACATATTTTATCACCTTTTCTCTCTTTCCCTCATCTCTCCTCAAGAAGTTACTGAAATATTTCCACATCCTCCAGCCTTTCACTCCCTCTCTCCTCTGTGCTCTCCCCTGGCTATAACCTATTTGTGGAATCTTTTTTTTTCTTTTTCTCCTTCCAGTGTCCTCTCCTCCCCCTCTCCTCTTACCTGACCAGAGTCTGGTTGTGAAGGTCCCAGACCACGATGTTGCCATCGCTGCAGCAGGAGAAGCAGACCTTGTTGTCTGGGGAGATGGCCAGAGCGTAGCAGGCGGGAGCAGACGACGTCAGCTCCGCCTTGATGCGAGGGGTGGGCGTGGCCAAATCCCAGATCGACAGCGTGCTGGCCTCACCGCCAACAATCAAGGTTCGCCCGTCGGGGAGGATTTTACAGGAGCGGATGTAATTATCTCTGTTCTGATTGGACAAGAAGAAAACACAGTTAGCTTACACTTGACGTGGATGCGGGGGAAAATGTGTTGATGGCACAGATGGTAACGTGATTGGGCATATTAAGGAAATTAATGTGGACATTTTGATGTCAGTTTGCGAAATTGGGGAGGAAAGATGACACAGGCAATAAAAACAAATGAGCTCAGTGAATATACTAAATGTACACGTTTGTTTTGCATTGCCTGATGTGAATGTTTCCCGATGTACCCATGTCTATTTTTAACACTTGTGTGTTTGCCTGTTTGATACCATTCCTTGTGCCTCACCAGACAGTCCAGCTGGGCCATGGGGCTCTTGCTTCCTGGCTGGCTGATGTCCCACACCTTGACGCAGCCCTTTCCTCCGGTGTAGACGTGGCGCGTCGAGGTGCTGATGGTGACGGCGCACACCACCTCTCCGTGGTTCAGGCTGTGAATCTGACGGGCGTGTCGTGGGATACCTGGGCCCAGCAGGGCGTCAGGAGGAAAGGGCACCGGCTGCATCTGCCCATCTGCGCTCACGTGGAACGAGTAGGCACTGTGGAGGAGAGAGAGAGAGAAGAGAACAGAAATATTTCAGAACTGAACAGCCAGAGCTAAAAATAAAGAGTTTAGAAGAGCAGAAACTGCAAAGGAAATTAAAGGACTGAAGAAGACAAGACAGAATCAACCAATCAATGAGCAAGTGAAGCAGGGGAGCTACAGGTAAATATACATCCACACACAAGTCAGAACGCAAAGTCGTGAAATCTGACGACACCCTAATGGCCTTGCAACTCTAGTGATATTTGCCCGAACTCCGGCAATTACTCAGTCCACTGTAGCTGTGGGCGGGAATGCATAATGGCAGATTGTGTTACAGGGCAGAGTCAGTGTGGCATTGCTAATGGCCGATCAATACTGGAGCGGTTGGAAGCCAAGGCTGTTTTATGATTTCAAATTAGCACCGCAAGAATGAATTGCTACTCTGCAACAAATGACAAAAACAACACAATATTCTCAGTCAGCAGAGCCTGTGTGGACTGTGTGACACTTCCACAGTATCTACAGTGTTCAGGGTCAATGTGCAGCACTGAAAGGCCAAACTGCTCTATTTTTACATATTTCATTTATTATTAATCACTATTAATAAAAAAGAAAACTAACTATTTGAATGTCTAACAGTGGAATATATTGCAAGTACACATAACCTCCCAGTTTCATTCCAAAATGTATTATAGACAGAGGACACTGCATGATATGTTTTCAAATTACATCCCCATACTGGATGCCTGCAGAAACACAAACTCACGGTTTGCCACCGGAGGAACCAGGCAGAGAAGAGGACAGCCCGGGGGCCCTCAGGTGAGACCGAGAGTCATACGCCACCTGGTGGGGACAAAAGAGCGGAGACGCAATTAATGGCTTGACAAGAGAAAACAAAAACAAAACAAAAAAAAAGCAGCAACTGTTTATCAGCCTGAAGGCAGAATCATTAAAAAAGTGTAGCAAGTAAATACAAAACTTATGCAAATTAATTCAACAGAATCTATTTTTTTAAAAAGATAACAGGAACAAATTTCATGTGGCTAATAACAAATCTATGTAGACAGAATCATTCTACTATGAAGCAGAATTAAAACAATGGGGCGATCAGAGTATAACACAAGTCTGCACTGTGAAAACTGTGCCGAAGTGTGTGAGTGTGCTGACACTGATATGTGATGTTGTGAGCATACTGCCATTCCCCAGTGTGATGACAGGGTGGTGAACAGGGCACTGCAGTGAACATCCTGCCTTACGGCTGAATTATGTGGAAGTCTTGTGGGAGCTACGTGCTGAGGCTACATTACACAACAGTCCCGTGACAGCTCACATGCACATCAACAAATATGTAACTACATGTCATTGCTACATGGGCTCCAGGAGACAGTAAATTAGACCGCTTGGCTGCTTTGTGTTTTAGTTTCTGCTTCTGATGATCATAACTTTGAGTATGATATGAATGTGCAACACTACCTGATAATGCAGAACACATTCATCTAAATTTCAGCAGTGCTATGACAGTCTGAGGGTTAGATCTGATGCTCAACTATAAATCAAACCTTGACAGGGAAGAATAATTTGGCCTTTACTCACCATGGGGCTCCGGGAGTAGGCGTTGGCTGCTGCGCTGATTTGTGGGGAGAGAGTCAGAGCCCCGCCGAAACCTCCTGGGCTGGCAAGCTCCCCATTCAGTCCTGCGTGGGACACCACGCCAAAATGAGCCGGGTATGAACCGGGGGGCACAGACATGGGACTGCGGAGAGCTGGGGAGGGAAGGAGAAGAGGAGGGACGGATTGAAGAATGGAAATAAAGAGGGGAAACAACACACACGCTCCGTCATAGAAAGGCTGAGAAGAAGGTAAATTCTTTCATCAGAGTTTATTAGTTTTAAGTTTTGGGCCAAGGAGCTGTCAAGCACAACCATAGTTTTCGCTGTTGGTCACAGCAGTAGCAGGTAGCAGTTAAGAGCCCTGCTCAAGAGCACTATGGTAACAGATACAGTTGGTGGATCTCACTTGTTAATCTTTAAATATTCAAAATGTCAGTCCTGTTTGTTGTGTTTTACTTTGCTCTATTCAGGGATGAGATTTTGGCAAGAGAACCATAACTCACAAGGCAATAGTGATGTCATTGCATAAACAAATGAGGAAATGGAATAAAAACAGAGGGTCAAGAGGACATGGTATGAGGGGAAGAGGTAGGCTGGGTGCAAATCCCATCAGGGTCATGACAGCCAATTCAAGGAGTTCTTTGGTCCAAGAGATAAACATCAAGTAATAAGTGATGTCATGCTGATTAACTTTTCGAGTCAGTGGTTACACAAAAACGTAATAAATGTTTATAACAGTTAGAATATCAAAAGTATCTGTTTTCAAGCTTGTTTAACAGTCTCACCGAGGGGGTCTGCACTGGATGCTGCTTTGCTGACTAGACGAAGGCAGGAGGTGCTAGGACCAGGGGCTCCTGGTGCTCCAGGGGTTAGGGCCTCACGGTGGGATGGGGAGGGGGTACCAGACTTGGACAATGGTGACTGGGACTTATCCATCTGTAGAGAAGTCATACGAGATATATAATAAATAAAACACATGGCTGATCTGTCATGGGACCTTTAAGTTCTTGTTTATTAGACTAAGTGTCAGCTTTTGACTGATCTTAATGATAATAGAAGAATTTGTCTGAGTCCTACAGCCACAGGTATCTGTGCTAGTGATCCATGTAGCTGCTCAACTTAGTTTAACAGGACAGGGATTAGTAACTGTACAAGTGTTATGGGTTGTGCAGTTTTTAAGTGCTTTTATTCCCATAGTTAAACACCATAAATGATGGCGTAACATGGAACAGGAATGGACAACCTTAGGGTACAAAGTGAATAGACAGAGTAATTCCTAACAGTCTATCTATCTTACCTGTGCAGGGTCCTTGGATTTCCCTGGGGTGGGGCTGCGGGGGTTTGGGGTAGAAGGGGCCTCTCCTGTGCTAGAGGAGCCCGGGAGCTCTTTCCTCAGGGTCGGAGCTCGGTCTAACCCATTGCCGTGGGGGGAGTGAGGAGGGCTGCCCACAGGAGAGTTTGGCTCCTCAATGACAAAGAGAAAGGAAAAACTTATTGAAAGTGTAAACTGGTGCTCATCTCTCTTCAGTCTCTGAGGGTCACAGTGCTTCAACTATTATATTTTTCAGAGTTATCCTCAAGTCCGTTTGACAGCACTTCATCATGATGACATTCCCTGTCGATCCCTGTCCTTAAATTAACATTTCAAAATAATTTTATTTACATTGAATTTACATTTTTGAAGAGCTTTACTACAGTGTTTTTATACTCTCCTCCATATACTTTGCTGCCTATAAAATATGTATATCTATGTGTATAGTATGTAATGCTGTTCAGACTAGCATGCAGCCACATTTTTCTGTCTGAAGTAAGAGAAGTAACCAAGAACGTCCTGAACCCGACTTTAGCCTTCCACATTTTGCCTTACCCTGCGTAGTTGTTACCATGGTTATAACTAGCCTGTTAACCCTAATTTATTCTTTATACACATGTACATATCACACACATTACATATATTTATTCTTGCACCATATTTTTAACCAAAAGAACTTGAAAGCAAGTTTTCAGTTGAACTGACCACATCCTACCCAAACCCGGAAATCCATTTCCTGGAAGAATCTTTTAGTTTCTGTGTGAATGATGCTGCCTCGCAATCAATGCAACAAATAGGTGAGATGTTTGTTACCATGATAACTTCCCACTGAACAATCCTTCCTGATAAATGTATAAATCACTGTGCAGATGAGTGATACAACTTTAGAGATACCACCCTACAACACCTCCAACTGCAGTTCCATATTTAATGTCTCACCTGAAATAATATGCCCCTTACATTTTGTACACACTTATTGCCTTTTTCTTTTTTGCTCTTCTCCTTTCTTTAACTATCTACTTCTATATATTTTTTTTATATTTCAAGCCACCACGGGAGCTTCCCCGTTCTTCCTCTACTTTGTCTTTTATTTTCTGTAAGTCAAAAAACTGCAGTTTCTACAGCAAAACACGTCTCTTCTGTGGGCCAGCATAGTTTCAAAATACCAAATACATAAAATGCTGCAGATTCTCACTTAACGGATACAGCATAAACTCTCCTGTCACAGTCTGTGTTCTGATTTGTAAAGGAGTTCAGGGCTCAGGGAACATTTACATGAAACAGTAGAGATTGTCACTGTCGCTGGTACAGTAGTGTTTGGACCTGGAGATAATGTTGCTGTTACAGCTGCTTTCATCACTGGAGCCACTGTTGAGCCAGCGCTGCCTCCCCCAGAACAGAGCAGAGTGCTGGAGTAAGCACTTCTCACTGGGTCACAGTGATCAGCACAGACATTTTAGTGCTTAGTACGCACACACACACACGCACAGACACACACACACGATCATATACTCAAACAACCACACACATAGACACACTCATGGGCATAAAGAAAATGCACACATGTACGCAGTGGCTCCGTGTGAGTTCAAACACATGCGTATACATTCCCTCTAAAGCACACACATGCGCACGCACGCACGCACGCACGCACGCACACACAGACCAATCACAAGAGAAATTCCCTCCCTTTTTCTGCCATTACCCACATTTGTCACATTTCTCTTCTTTCTTGCTTTTGTACCAGTTTCTAAATCACACAAGAGACCAGCTCTGCTTTTTGTGTGCTATATCAAAAACAGAGAGCTCAGATAAAACATATTTTGGTACACTGCGTGAAGTATTTAAAGAACTAAAATATTCCAGGGACACAAACGGCTTTGCATATATTACACAAACCAGACTGCATTTATTTAATGAAAGACAGGAGGAGAAAAGGGGGGAAGGTGGAGCAAGGTGAAAGAGAGGGGAAAGAAAACAGACAGTGAAGAGATGGAAGAACAGAGGCTTGAAGAGGTCAGAGAGAGAGAAGTGTAGACCAAGAATTTGTGAATGTGTGTGTGTGTGTGTGTGTGTGTGGATGGACACAATTCGCAACACAAAAAGCAGCAGCTTATCATGAGCTTACATAGGAGCTCTTCCTATTTACAAGGAAAGTGCAGCGGAAAGCTAAACTAGCTACATATCTGCTGACTCAATTCACATTTCACAGATCTAAACAAAAGACACACACACACAAACAGGCATGCACACACACACACACACACACACACAGATGAGCCAAGGTTATCATAGAAGACATTAAAACACGCAATATAACAAGCAAGAAAACAAAAACTATAAAATACAATGCTGTGTGTGTTCATGCTTGAGTGTCAAACTGAAACGATTAGTTGATAGTCAGACAATCAGGCTATTCTGTGGATATTTTAATAATTTAGTTGTTTTTTAAGCATAATACCGAAAGTTCACTAGTTTTCAGCTTCTCAGATGTGATTATTTGTTACTTTTCTTTGATGATATGAAAACAACTCTCTCCATGGATTTTTTTTCTGTTAAAACAACTATTTTTTGACATTTTACAGACCAAATTATTTATCTCTTAATCTGAAATATAATACTAATAGATTTTTCAATAATGGAAATAATTGTTAGTTGAAGCCAAGTCTGTGTAAAACATTTGGAGTGTATGAAGTAAAATAATAATCATTGCCTGCAAACCAACTGAAATAAAACAAAAAAATCATCAATTAGCAAATTATGACATTAAATCTATCCAGTGTTTTACTTAAGACAAGGGACTGAAGACTTTCTTCAGGCAATTTTCCAATTAGGTTTATTTGTGGCTTTCTCTAAATGTGAAAAGTAAGTCGGGATGTATGTTCTTTATCAAAGACTGGTAAAATACTCAAAGCATTAAACTAAATGAAATCAAAAAGAAACATAAAAAGGATTAAAAAAAAAAGATCAAATCTTGCAAAACAATTAAAGCAACAATGAATGAGTCAAATCAAAATAAAACATATAAAAAACTGACCTCACACATTTACACTCTGCACAAAAACCAAGATCTGCGTGTGAACTGAACTATCGACAGCCAGCCACACAGACAGGCTTATGGAGAGGACAGAGGGTGTTTCCAAAGCTGTGGCAAGTACATCTATAGTCATTCCAGCGAGCAATACCGGTCTTCCCAACATTGCATTCATGCTTTATTCATGTGTGGGCTGCAACACAGTGTCAGGGAGCTTGTGTTGGATAAAGGCGGCTTGTAACTTGTGGCTTTGTAAGGAAATCAAAGATATTTTCTGACAGCGATGCACAGCAACCCTGCACAAGGATGTAGCTGTGAGGAGGCTTTTGGGAGAGAGAGTGAAGTGTGAGTTCTGTGAGTGACTTAAGATATTTTCCAGACGTAGAGATGGAAAATTGTGAGTAAACATTGGTAGTGAAGGTGGAATATTAATTTGAAGTAGTCAGAAGAAACTATTGACTATTTTGTGAGTATGGTCACCAGTGGATGAAGTTCCTGGGAGGTTGGCTCATTAATAAACTTTTCCATTAAGCAATGACTGTACAGAAAATAACCCATACGTCCCTAATGGGTCACTTTCTTTATTATAATATTGCAGGTAAGATACAAACATAATCATTTTCTACCAGCTTTGCTTGCTAAGGACTTAAAAGAAACAACCCATCGCAGTTAAAAAATGTGTTTACTGTGTGATTAATTTTCATCTACAAGACAAATGTTCTCCTTTACAGAAGGCACAACCACAGATTATGCTGTATAAATGAGCACTTAGCTTTAAAGATGATGCAAGCTGTTATTTCAGCAGCTCTGAAATAAATTTGTTCAAAGAATAATATGAATGAAATCATATTATCAATGAATAATTCAGTTTTTAGCCTATTGTGGACTGTCTAAACAGAACACTAACAGTAACATTACAAAAAGAAACTCTACCGTTGTTTATTAAAGGGTGTTTACAGGTCTTGGGGATAACTGCTATAAATGTGACAAAAGTAGTATAAGGAATTTGTGGCTCCAGAGGAAACTGTGTAATCTGATAAATTGTCTCCAGTGATGTCGATCAGTGGCTAATTTGCATTGTGGGTGAGGCACCCTTTTTTGCTGATATGGCAAATTTCTTAGCAAAAACTAGTCTATTTACATACCCAGCAGGCCCATTGGAGTAGTTTGTAGTCAGGTTTCTGATCACTGTGCTAATATGATACCAATATTTACACTCCTTTTAGCTCTGTTTTGGTCTCCTGAGGGAAATATCTGGCTCTTTAGCTTCATAATGCTGCACAACAATCACCAGCCTCTTGCTAACTTTGCCTGACTGCCATTTGTTGCTGAGCAGGTAGTGTACAGCGGAATTTATTACATGTTTTTCACTGAAAACAGCTGCCTGCTGTCGCTTAGCACAAGGTTGATGAGAGTGAAACAAAACTGTAAAGTTGTGGGCTGTGAAATCTTTTTTTTTTTTTTTAAGTCTGCGAAAGTCTGTAGTGCTGAGGAGAAGAGCTGAGTCAGGTGATAGCTCTCAGTTGATTTATCACTGCAAGCTACAAGCTTCACATGTAAGAAGTCATGTGATGCATTATTGATTATAGCCACTCTGAGCGTGAGAATGTGAACGGCCACTCACTTCATTGGAGACGTCCACTACGAGATTGTCTTCGCTCTTGTCTCCATCACTGTCCTGCGGAGAAAAATTAAGATGGCAGCATTAGTCGCTGTTCTTTCTCCCTATCACCCACACAGACACGCACACACATATATATATACTGTACGTGTATATATTGAGAACTTTAATAATAAAGCTGGCAACACACACAAGTCCACACACACGGATCGATATATCAATATCACTAGCTGCTCTTTGCTTCCTTCCACTGGCTGCCCACCATGCAACATTTAACACGGCGATACCGTACCACTGTGTACCATATATTCTCACACATCTCCTTCATACAAACACTGTTTCGATCCGTCTCTTGTTCACACACACAGACACACACTGTTGCTCTTTCTCCATCCGTGGCACATTTTCGCTCCTCGTCTAGCCATCTCTCTATATCTATCTCCCTCTTTTTCTGGGGTGAGAACGATGGCACTTAGTCACCATGGCAACAGCGCTTTGATGTGATCATGGCCTGATATTCCTATTGACATCAGCGTGGAGTGACATCAGTACCTAATTATACAGAACCAAAACAGGGCTACGTCTACAGTCTATTCCGAGAACAAAAAAACAGAGAGAGAGAGAGAGAGAGAGAGCAAGAGTGCGAGAGAGAGAGAGAGAGAGAGAGAGCAAAAGAGAGAGAGAGAGAGAGAGAGAGAGAGAGAAAAGTAAAAGGAGGTAGACAGAGAAAATGAGAGACAAACTAAAATTGAAAAGAAAACAGGAAGAAGACAAGGAAGTGAGAGTGAAAGAGGAAAAGTGGAGAAATTGAGAGCCGGGGATAAAGAGACAGAGAGAGATACAGAAGAGCAAAACGCAAACAGAGAGAAATGGGGGCTATAATGCTGCTCGACAGACAGAAAGAGAAAAAAACATTCAGAAAGTGGAAACTACCCATGCTTGTTCTCGCTCGGAACTAATGGGAAGATTTGGACTGTGGTTGTGGATGCCAAACTGATTTAGCTGGAGGCCATCTTGCGCAGATGGACACCCAGTGTCAATCAATCCTCCAGACTGCAAACACACAGCCATCTAATTCATTACAGCTATCTGCCTTGGCCGTCTCTCCTCTGGCATTGTATCGCCTATGGCTCCCTGCTCTTCTTCACCGGACCCATCCAAACCAAACACTGCTCTAATTGGCCACAGGCCCCCGACCCCTGTGTGGGCTGTAATGTCATGGGTGATGCCACATATACACGCAACCACCCAGACGCAAATGTACTTTCTGACATTACTGACGTCATTTCTATGTTCATTTTTTCTCGCTGTATCCCACATGTGCTGTTAAAAAATTACTTTTCAGTTTCTTTCCATGTATCACTTCAAGCTAAAAATCTTTCATCATTGTTTAAGATTATTTGTGGAGCATTTTCCAACCTTATTAGGCCCAGTGCACACGTATATAAGTCAGTACAGAAACAGGGATTTAAAAGAGGGACAAATGTTTTTGCCCGCTTTCAGAAATAATCTTTGTCTATACCAGGAGTCAGCAACCTTTAATATCAAAAGAGCCATTTATAAAAAAATCTGTCTGGAGCCACAAGTTATCACCGAAAAAGTCTAAATTGGCACAAAAGAGCATTCATTAATATTTTCACATGTGGCTACTCTGCAGTGGGCTATTTATTCTCATTATTTACTTGGGATTTCCAATACAACAATACCATGTTTTGGTGCAAAAGTTTAAATGTATACTGTGGAATAAAGTAGCTAGCTTTAAAAACATTAAAAGTAAAAAAAAAAAAAAAAAAAGGAAAAGAAAGGAAAAAACAGGCTACTGTAATTGTCCATCTCAATGTGAAGTAATGCTCTTGTTATTTTTCTTTCCTTACAGAATTCAAACTGAGCCCTGAGCATAAAGCACAACAATATCAGGGTCATTCAATTCACTGACAAAATCGCAGCTTGCTAGAACAGATACTAAACTGTGCGTAGGCTATGCATTTTCACAATCAATGAACGCAAGAATTACTCTGGGCCTACAGCAGTGTGTATAAAAATAACCTTCATCATTCATTTTCATGTAATTTTTTGTCAAAGTCACAGGGACCTGCTGCAGAGGAGCAAGAGAGCCACTTGTGGCACCAGAGCCGCAGGTTGCTGTGTCCTGGTTTATACTAATACACCTTAGAACACATGTGACATAGCCAATCATGTATACTGGGCATACTATAGGGATGCCAGTGTAAACAGAAAACAGATTGTAAACTCTGTGGTGGTTTATAGAAAATACTATGAATGAGGAGAAACATGACTGCTCTTCAAAGAATATGAAGAGATAATGCTATTTTTATTAACATTGTCAGCAGCCTTTTCTTCAACTCGTTTGTATTGATTGTGTTATCAATGTCTGCTTGTGTCTGTTTCCAAAATTATAATAGATACTCCAAGTTCACATTTTCCAAGATTTCCAGACACTAATAAATAAAGCCCAATTAGGAAGCAAATGTGAGTGTCCAGTCATTGTTTTCAATTAGCTCCGTTTCTGCCAGCCCAGACGTAAATACAGAAAATGACGTTTCTGAGTACCTCCACCTGGGAAAGAGTTTTCCAAAAGTTTTCATTGACCTTTAACAATATTTACGTGAAAAAGAAAGGCAGAAAAGGCATTTTTAGAAATACCCTTGTTCATTTAGACAGGCCCTTAGACAGCAGAAGCAAACATGAAACAGGAGAGAGACAGGTACAACATTAACAAAGTCTGTCGGCTGGAAATGAACCAGCAACGTTTTTTCAGGCCATGCGGGGAAACCATGTGGCTACAAACCAAATCGTTTAAGGACAAGGACACACACATCACGTACATAGGAGTGTGGCGCAAGCGGCTCCTTGTCATCACAGCGCCTCCTCTTTGCCTCAGCGCCTCCCTGAGAGGAGGAATAGCCTCCTGACGGGCCCTGGCGCTCCTCAGGTGGCTGACTGTCTGTCGATGATGCTGACTTACTCTGGAGGAAGACATGAAACATCTTTTTACTTGCATAAACACATAAAGCACATCCACATACGTCAGTGTACTGGTCACAATGTAGATATAGGCTTGGATAAAGCACACGAAGCAGGAACACAAACATTCACAGAAAGCCCCATAAAAACCCACATGACAACATTACACACACACACACACACACACACACACACACACACAGCAAGAACAGCAGGCGTAAGCACAGGTGAAGACGTAGCCATGGAGGCACACAAGTCAGCCTATACAGCTAATTAGTGCCCTCCCCTCGACACACCAGTCCTCATGTAAAATATGACTCTCATTATTGGGCAATAAAGCTGTGCCGGCATATTTACAATACAGCCCGTCCTAGTGCTCAGCACTCTGAAAAGCCCATCAAAGCATTGTGTTGTGTTTGCTCTTGGGCAGGGGCCAGAGGTTCGGTGAGGGCCACTTGTCATTCTCCGTCCCCTGCTGTGGGGAGGACAAGAACAGTGAGGGTTTAACACACCAATGAGTCACACAGGAAGGAGCCCACGGGCCGACAGGAAAGAGTGCTGGACAGAGGAGAGGAGAAAAACCACACAATGGACCTCAGTGCGGCTCAAACAAAATTCCCTCTCTTCTTTCTTCTCCTCCTCCGCAGCCTTCTTCCCTCTTCTCCTGACTTCCTCTCTCCCTGTCCCTTTTTTCCCCTCCATTTAAAATTCCAACATGTTTTACTCTGACAAATGCCAATTGATATGCATCTCTCCCTCCCCTCCCCTCCCATAACGCCGTAATGCTTGGCTAAGTTCACCACAAACCTTAACTCATAAGAGAAATATTTTCCCGGTGCTTAACAGTCAGCATTGTGTTTAGCAATTAAATTATGCTAAGGGTTTCATTGCAGATAGAGAGAGAGGGAGAGAGAGAGGGAGGGAAAGTTAAGTCAGTAGCCCTCTTAAATCATTTTCATTTCACAATAAAAACCAGAACAAAGACTTGCTGGTATTTTTTAACAACCTTCTCTCCCTAATTTTCTAGTTTTTATTCTTCCTCTTTAGTGTCTCTCTTTTTCCTTTTCCAATTTCACTCTCCATCTCCCTCTAACCCCCCACCCCCCACGTGTTATCAACAGTTACACTGATGAAGCCCAGCTGCCCGCTGCAGCCAGTACAGTAAAGGAGTGTTCACACGGCTACCATAAAGCATCCACAGAGAATAGGACAAACCATGGACGTCCACTGAATTTCAATCAGGCCATTTGCACTGCATTAATTCTCCAGGCGATTAACAGGGACTTCTAACTACAGTGACAGAAAATATGTGCAAAACCTGTGAGGCAAAATGAACACTTGTATGCACTTAATCATTAACTGCATGTTGCATTAACTTGATTTTTCTAAAGATGGATTTTGTTTTGCTTTGTTTTCACCATCACTAATGTACATGTCACATCTCAGTCACTATATAAAGTCCTTTTACCAGAACTTGTATAAGATGAAAAGTTCCACTGATATTTGCAGCAGTTGCTGATATTGATACAAGGGAGTAAAACAATTCTAACATTAATATATCTCAGTCTTTTACACTATAGTCAGAGGTCAGGGTGCATGTATCTGTCAGACTCATCAAATAATTCTTCTATTAATGTTCAACAACATTGTGTTTTTTGGTACAAGTTGTCACCAGTTGAGCAAAGACAGAAGGACTCCCCCTCCTCAGCCCTTTTTGTTCCTAATCGCTTCTAGAGAAGAGGCAGTTGTGCAATTGTACACCAAATATTAACTAATGATATCACAGAGCAGGTTCTGTTGGGAAACATCTTTTCAAATGAAGTTCACTGGTGTGACCTGTTGAGTAACATTTGGTGGTTCTTTCACTTGAGACATTAGGGAGCCTCCTGTAGATTTATATACTGAATGCATCTTAAACTCAAGTCAGCATTTTCAAGCCAGACTTGCTCATTTCTACAGACACTAACTGGTGTGTTTTGGGCAGCTTTTGCTGGGTTTTAATCCTGTCACTTGTTCTGTAAGTCCTGTAGATTACCAGAACATTTGTGTCGCTGAAATACAAGCAGTTGCTTGACCATCCATTCATTCAATTTGTACTTTCTTCCAGATAACAGTGAAATGCTGTGAACTCAGATATAAGTGTGATGTAGAAAACCTTGCGACACTCAAGGTTGATAGCGCAGAGTGGCTAATATGCTGGTGTTGAGCTGTGCTACTACTGGCGGAGCTCCAGCAGTACGGAGCCGTTTTTAGAGCCCTCTTTACAGTGCGTCTCCATTTCCATCAGTTTATCACTGTCTCTCTCTCTCACACACACACACACACACACACACACACACACACACTGAACACACTACACAACTACTCACCCTGCTGGGTGCTCCCTCTGGGATGGGGCGGAGAAAGGTATGAAAAGACAGCAGAGTAGAGAAAAAGAGAGTGAGAGAGGTGAGTAAAGGGGAAAGAGAGAAAGTTTGACGTCAGTCCTGATAATAACAACAGTCCCCCAGTCAGCCAAGGTTAGGCTGAACCTCGACGGCTCCTCTCTAATAAAGATACAGACCCACTATTGTGCCTGATTCCAGTCTCCTCTCTATCTTCCCCTCTCTCTGTTCTCCAACCATACAAAGCACGCTGTCTTCCCCTGCTGCCTCTTTCAGTGCTCACTTGCTTTTCACTCATTCTTCCTCTCATATGCAATAACTGAAACACACACAGCTGCAGACATGCATAAGCTCTCACACAGATGCTTAATGCTGCAATATGAACACATTGATCTCTCTATCTCTTTCTCTCTTTAGTCTCACTTCTTTCTTTACTTTTTTTCTTCTAGCTCTCGGTTTATTCATGAGAAGTCTCTCTTGGTTCGGTGCCTGAAACAGAACGCAAAGATAAGATATTCTATTGGGGTGAATGAAAGTTCGTCGGTAGAAAGCATTTCTCCTGCATTTACTCAAGTGCTATGAATACGTCTGTCCACATTATGACAGCAATCTAAACAACAGGGTTCAAATTCAGTCCAAAAGGTGACTCACTGTACAAATGATACAAAAGCCTGACACAAATGGATAGTGTATAGTACTGCTTTGCATTTTATCACGTCTAAAATGATCTATTTCTTATTCTGTAGCTGTGGTCATTTCATTTGTCTGCCCATTTCTACAGAATACATTAAATTGAACTAAACATGCAGAAATACAACTATGTAATGAATAAACAATAACTTTTGTGTATGTGATATGTGATGATTTCTTTCTAGAGTCTATTACCCCGCCTCACTTGTAGTGAACCTGCTCGACATCTTCTCAAAATATCCAATAATGCCAACGACTCTCAGTAATGAAACCCTTTTGTTGTGCACTAACCTGAAACAAAAGCATTTACACATATTTTTTTTTACAATATGATATAGCAGAGGACTACACAGTCAAAAAAATCAGCATTAACTACAAATACCACAGTGTTTCTCTATTATCAATCAGAACAATCTTACTATAAAGTTTGGATCTTTAAACTGTGACTCTGTCTTCTTCTATGACATCAGGATGCCACTGACAGAAAGTTTTAAGATATGAAAATATTTTAAGAGACACAACTTTTTCATTTCATTCATGTATCATTTATTTCAGTATTAGACTCAAATTAATAATTTAAGATTGACACTTCTTTACCTCTGAGATGTTCAGGGTCAAGGTGGTTGCGCTCATCTTTGGAGGCAAGGTGTGCCGAGACCCCCAGGGCTCCTGTCAGCGCAAGAAGCCCTGAGCCCCCCGCGCCCAGGGACAGGCCGGATGGGTGTGGCGTCAGAGGGATGCCAGGGGCGTGATGAGACAGGTGCTGGAGCTGCTGCTGCTGTGGCCACAGGGAAAGAAGGGAGCGGGGAGGGAGGGTTTGAAGAGGGACGGTGTCATACAAGGGTGGATGGTTAGAAAAAAAACAGGTAAGAGAAGACATGGATAGAAAATAAGAAGGAGAAAGTGACAGAGAACAAAAGAAAGAGTGAAAAGGGTAAGAGGAAGTGAGGGTTGTGTTTGGAATAAGTTGGGGGGAGACACAGAAAAGGGAGGAAGTAATTTAAATCAAAACCACATACAGAGAGGAAAACAAGATAAAGGAAGAAAGGATGTAAAAGAGATCAGTAGATGAAGAGGTGAGAAAGATGGACACCAATAATGAGAAAGAGGAAGAGGAAAGAAGTGGAGAAGAAGTGAAATGATCAAGGTAACAGGAAGGTGAAGTAGGTGAACAAGGAAGCAAAGAAGCAAAAGAAAGACAGAGAGACAGTGAAAAGAGTGAGGTGATGAAAGGGATTAATTATGAAGGAAAGGCAGAGGGAGGTAGATGGAGAAACAGGTCAAGGGAAAACACAGGGAGGTTTTAAAGAGAGGGAAGAAAATGTTTGAGTCAGAGAGTAAATGATGGGGAGCAACAGAGGGGAATCATGGAGGAAGAAGTGAAAAGTGAAGGAGAATTAGATGAGCAGGCAGGAGAAAATAAGTGGAGAGGGTAAATGAGCACAGGAAGAGAGAGGGAAAGTGTGCAGCACAGAGAGCAAAAGATAAGATATAGCAAAAAATAAAAAACAAATGGGAGAGGAGAAATTAGGACAGGGCCATAGTAAGAGGAAGAGAGTGATAAGAGATTACAAAAGGAGAGATGACTCTGGGTGAAATCCAGAAGGAAAATGAACAGAAAGACAAAGAGAAAGTGTGGAGAAAAAAATAAAGAGGATGGTGGAGGACAGAGAGAGTGGAGAGCAAAGGAGTAGCTGAAGATAAAGAAAGGCTATTATCCTGAAGGGAGCATTATGATGTGTTTGTGCGTGTGGTTGTCGTCTCGAACTGCTGTGTTCGAACACACATACACTCACATGAGCACACTCTCTCTCTCTCTCTCTCTCACACAGACACAAACACACACACACACACACACACACATACACACACACATACATACACACGCACACACCTTAGAGACAGTAGTGTTTGTAGTGCTGGGAGGAACAAAGGGCTTTAAGTAGACAGTAATGTGATCAGTGCTCAGACAAGCTCTGGAAAGCCCCGTCTTCCAGAGCACTCAAGACCATCACTGTGCCTGTGTGTGTGTGTACACATAAAAGCATGTGTGCACACAAGCAAGTGTACATTGCAAGCGTAGGTGTAATAATTTTCAGTATACCTCATATAAAATGTATGTTCTCCAAAAATCTTGAAACTGAGCTGTAATCAGTGCAGTGTAAACCATACACTCTTAGTGGACACATAAGAGACACGAAAGCTATTGACATTAATTGTATTTCTCAATACGAATTGTTACGTCAGAGGTTGAAATATCCAAGGTGAAATTTTTTTAACTTTCGACCTCCAAGCATTCTAGGTACACTAAGCCAAAAGTGGACCTGACTGACCGTAACAAAACTAGGTGTTTTTTTGGCAAATGCAGACAAAAACCAATGCCTTCAGCAGCGCAGCCTGCTTGCATTATTAACAAAATAGAGGACCGAAAACAACACAAGGTGACAGATGCCATTATACATAATTTTTTAATGGCACATATATACTTGGAGACGTATCTATTTAATTCACTAGCTTTACACAAGTACTGTGGTCTACAAATATACCCTATCCCCTCTCCATGGTTGGTGCAATTGTTGAGTGATGTCAAGACAACTGCTCCCTCTGACTTCGAGTGACGTTCCACTGTACATTTTCTAGTAGGAAGTTGGAAATTCTCTAAACAAGAACAACCAAGTCTTTGACTGGGAGCAGTGATTCATTAGAATTTGGTTATATTAAGTTGTATCTTCCAAAATTAGTCCAAACTAATATAGGACATCGCTACATCGCAGGTGTTGCTGATCATTATGTTGATACGACAGAAACACACTCCACACTCTGGATGTGATGCCGGTTAACATCTGATTCAAACAGGTTGGCTACAGAAAATTTCAAACACACATACTTCAAAAATAATCTCTTCAAAGACCAATTTCCTATCTGAAGATCAATTTTTCTGATCTACATGTTTACAGACCAGTGATGAAAGAATTTAATCAGCTGACTGTCAGATCGGTTGGAACATCCTCAGTTAATGTGTGTGTTGTGTAGGTGTGTGTTTGTGTTGTCATGACGAATGGAGGTGACTCACCCCGATAATGGCGTTGAGTTCAGCCATGGTAACCTGCTTGGCCCTCTCCACTGCCTGGACCACCTGTTGCTGGTGCTGCACACACAAATTATATACACACACACACATACACATCAAACGCCATAGAAAGACAGTAAGGAGACAGGCAGGTTTTTTCTGCTTTAGTGTATATGTTTCAGTATAAAGTGTAAAGTAAACGAATAATGAATACAGTAGGTACACAGCAGGAACCATTACATGAGCTAAAGTTGAGGAAGGTGTCACAACATCTAAACTCTGCTTGTACTGGGTGTATAAACGTAAATGGATTGGGCAACCATGCATTCACACACAGCTCAAACACTAACAAAAAAAAGTCACACCAACAGAAACACACATACAGCCAGATACGAACGCACACTGACACACACAGATGTGCTCAAAGCCACACTGACTGAAACCTCAGTTCTGTTTACACAAAATCCCAATGTAATCAGTCACGCAAACGCAAATATGCATGTGCAACAGTGCTTGTGTACGCACGCACGCACCCACACACGCAAGCACAAACACACACACACACACACACACACACACACACACACACATACAAACACACACTGTCAATATTGATCAAACTAACAGAGCTGTGACCATTCTGTCTCCAGGGAGCCCACTCATCAAAGCTCACTCACACTAACGGACAAAAAGAAGTGTGTCTGGAGGTTTGTACTCCCATCTACACAATCGTACATTCAACCAACACACACCAAAGAAAGAACAAAAAGAACACTACACTTACACACGATGCACATGTAAACACATACACAATAAAACAATAGTATCTTCAATGATCCTGCACCTCTTACTTCTTTAGGTTGTATTAAGCAAATTAAGTAAAAGCCATGACATGTACAAACATTGGATAGATAATGATGTTGCTGAGTAATAAGACTATGTGAAGTAAATCTTTAAAGAGTTGTTTATATTGAATTTAAAGCAGCATTATGTAGCAATTGGCATTTTGTGTGATTTTGCATCTCCCACAGTTTCTGAGTGCAACACCACTCACGTAAATACAAATCACAGGTCTGTAATAATTTGTCAGACGTAATGTAGGTGCTAATTACAAACTCATTACGTTATAACAATGTTGAAAACTTGTATGTTAAAGTAACCATGTAGGTAATGCTGTGATCCTAACCTCTCATTGAAGTTACTTAGTTGAGAAGCAAGTGATAGGGGACAGAGTGGCTGAGACAGACACCACTCACCCTATTACAAGACACTGTACAATCAAAATTATTTTTAAGCTATTACATTACGGTAAAAAAGGTTGAATAATGTTGCTTTAAAAATAATGGGATCTAAAAGTTCAGAAAATAATGTAGTTTATGAAAAATTAAAGCCTACATGTGTTCCTTATGCCTACATTTTCTGTATTGTTTTACATCTACAGGAATTTGTTTTATATAAGTACGTTTTGACCTGGTACACATCATTTGGACAAAACCACATGACAACATACTATAAAAATTCAGCACACAACATGATTAGGCCATTAGAAATCAGGGGATATCAGGTGACATGAGGATCAATGTTTCTTTGACTTTTTCCTTCATTGTTTTCAATCTGATTTGCACAAAACACAAATAATTCTCTCATTTAGATATAAATGAGATTTAGACTCCTTTGTGCCCTCCCTTTGAGAGCACAAAGGTATTTTACTGTGCAAACAAAATTAACCACAAACTGTACTAAGCTCTTTCATGCTTATTCAGAATGTTTCAAAACTAGTTTTTACCCATGTGACATAATTAACTGAATTTACATATTTGCTTGGATTTGTTTTATTTAATGATAAGCCAGATGTTTTGAGTTTAATGAAGATATATTCAGTAAATTGAGGGTTTGTAATACATCAATAGAACTGCTGATTGATTTGCTTTGAAAATACATAGAACAACTTGTTGAGGCAGCTTGCAATAATAGGGATGAGCTCTCAACAGAAACAATTGTCAAGAAAACGTCATTAATATGCAGAAAACTAGTGCATGTTAAATGTCTACACCTCAAACTGTAAAGTATTTACTGTAACACAACAAACCCACAGACTCAAAGTGGTCCTGAACTAGACAGTCACCTGAACCCAACTTGAGCCTGATGTAGTTGTCTGAGCTGGTGAACTGAGCTTGTGTTAGCCTATTGTGCAGTTGCCATAGTTACAACTTGCGTGTTTAGATATGTACAGTGTGGACGACTATGAAAAGTCTTTGTTTTATGAACGTATTAAAGATCCATAATATAGTCCATAATATAAAGGCCTATATTTTACATATATGATCATGTACATAATCATACAGAACTAGTAAATCATCAATTGGCGACCAAATCTGACCCAAAACTGGTTATAACTTGTTCATTTCTGTCCTAGCTCAGGTCAGGTATCCATGTTCTTTCATTATTGGACTATAATTAGTGATGCATTCATGTGTTCACTGTTTTAATGTTGAAAATGTAAAAGTAGAGGATACAAGTATAATATTTGGCTCTTATTGCAGTATAGTATAAATATAAATATAATATATCAAGTATAAATAAGCAAAAAAAGTTCTTGAGTAAGATACAAGTACGTCAAAGTTATACTTAGGTAAAACGTACTTGAGTAAATAGATAATAAAAAGTTACTTTTGGGTTGAATCAACTCATATCGGAACAGAAAACTTTTAAACAAACAGATGTATTGAATTGTGAGTACGGTGAAAATTGTATTTCTTCAATTGTAACTTCTGAATTATTGTTTCGTCTTTAACCTTGCTTGTAATGCAAATGCATCCATTCTGGGTTATCTGTTATTACGAATACTAAGAAAATATGATATAGCACTGGAAATGTGACTAATTGACTCCTGATTATGCAAGTTTTTTGTTTATGTCTGAGTGTGTCTGGTGGTGGTGACACTTACCTCTTGAGAGAGGAAAGGGATGATCTGAGCACAGATGGCACTGAGACGCTTGACAATCTCCGCCTGCGATGGAGAGAGAGACAGAAGGTTAGAGAAATGGATATATGATTGTGCTGCATACGGTACGATAATAAGTACACAATGAAGGGAGAAGATGATACACATTAACGGCACATTAAGCCTCTGCAGCATTAAAACACCTTTCTAATGAGCGCCGAGTTCTGTTAGTGACAAGGAGAAGAGTGTGGGTGAATGTGGAAGTGAACAGCAAAGGTGGAAGAATAGAGGCAGCACTCCAGTCATCATCTGGTCTTTTAGTACCATCACACTCTCATTTAGCTCGGCCTCACACACTCTTATCCACTTCAGTCTTCCTCTCTCACTCTCTTAGTCTCTCTCTCTCATTCTCTCTCTCTCTCACACACACACAAACATATGAGCGAACAAACACACATTCACACAAAGCAGAACACATCTAAGATTTCTCTCTCAAGCTCTCTGCCTGTCACAGCCTGCTATTCAGCGCCATTACTTTTCTCCATTTCCGAAAAACTCGTAAAAACCATAAAAATGCTCTTTCTTACCCCCAGCCCACACACACACACACACGCACACACACAGAAACACACATATGCACACAGAAACATCTCGCATACACACAAGCACACGTGGCAAACCTTGTAACCATCCGCAGAATAAAGCAGCCTGCGCACAAACACATAAAAACATGAGCACACACTCTCTCTGTGACACATACATGCACAAACACTCGCACGCACACACACACACACACACACACACACACACACACACACACACACACACATGCACTGAACCTCTGCGGTGTGTCTAATTCTATCTGTCTGAGTGCCCTCAGCCTCATTTTGTTCTCTTCTTCACTCAGCCGTTCTCTCTTTTTCTACAACAGCTCTCACACTGAGCCATTATTACCCTATTCATCCTCTTCCTCCCATCCCTCTGCTCCCCCCTCTCTCTCATCTCTCCCTTGCTCGCTTTGTCTCATTTTCTCCCATCTTTCTATTTTTCTATATTATTACTTTCTCTCCATTCTAATTTATCCTCCCTCCTTTCTCTCAGCTGCCCTCTTTTCTTCCTCTTACATCAGTCGCTCTCTTGTGTTTTTTTCATCTTTCCTTTGCTGTCGCACATTACTGCGGCCATACTACATGCATACATTTTTATTTTTCCCTCCCTCTACCCTCCCTCTCCCTCTTTCACTTTTCCTCTTTTTTTTTCTCTGTATCCTTCTATCCTCACTAACACATGTTTCTGGCACTTGAAGATACTGTAGGAGAAGAGAGAAAAAAGACAGCAAAAGGGCGATGGAGGGCAGTGCAGAGACTGACAGGGCTGTATAAACCATCATGCAAAGTCTCTCCCTCTCACTCTCTCACACACACACACACACAAACACACACACAGCGGCTGGCCTGTCACTTACAGCCAGTCTCATCATGACTTCATAAACTGGCTATCACCAGACACACAGCTCTGTTCCAAGGACAGACACAGACTTATCACATCACACATGTGTCAATATATGCAGGTGTGTGTGTGTGCAATAGTGTGAGTGCGTGTCGATGTGGGTGGCTGTGCCAAAAGCTCAGAGTACTTTACAGAGTTTTTACATAAGGAAATTGCAACATTTCTTATTTTATTGCTGTATACAGTATTTTGATTCCATTTCTGTAAAAAAAAAAAAAATACTGTATATTCGTCTGCTTGAATTTGACTTGATAATTTTCTTTGCTCTCTATTTTTCTCTAACTTTTCCACTAAATTACAGCAGTAAGTAAAATGGCATTATACCCAAACTCATTCCTACCTCTGATAATGATCCCAACAGAGTCTAATGGTGGATGCACGAGCTGGCATGTTGGCTTTGTTAACAAGCAGCCTCAACAGGGTCTGTTCACAAATAAATATCTAAGTTTACCTGTTTGAATTCACCTGGGTTACAAGTCTTGGAGTAACTTGTGAAATGGTTAAGATGGAAAAACAGACTATGGTACATCTTTTTTCCTTTATGGTCAAATACTTTGTACATAAAGGGCAAACATGTCATACTCTCATTCAATTAATTTAAATATACTGGGGTTGCAAATAACAGTTATTTTATTATTGATTTATCTGCAATAGGAATGTAAATGAATTAATCACTGTGAAGAATTTAACCAATTAAAAATAACTATACATGGGCACAAATACAGCAAAAAATATCTTGTTAAAATCAGAAATACTTTCTTATCAAACATATCAAGATAAAACACAGAATACTGGTTTCAGATGTGTATTGAAATAAAATACAATTAATTTGTTATTCAAAAAATCTAAAAAAGACTGTACGAACTAATATTATTACATTTTTCCATTATCTGTTCTTTTTTCTCTTAAAGTAGCCTTCTTCATCATGTTAATAGTTAAAACAGTTTTCTACTGAAAAAATGTGCAGCATATTTCATATGTTGTTAATGATTAACCAATAATCAATCGTTAAAGCAGCCAACTATCCATTAATGAAACAGCTTAATATATACACCACCCTAATTATTTTCACAATCAATCTTTTAATCATTAAATCTATCACATGAAAAAAAAAAAAATCCCAGTGTCACAAATGGCATAGAAAAGCATCAAATCCCATTTGAGAAGTTGGAACGAGACATTTTTGTTTGAAAAATTACTGAAATGATCAATCAATAATAATAATGATAGCTAGCAACTTTCTTTCAGTAGAATAATCGATCCAATTTGCTGCAGGTGTAAAACATACTGTATCATCTATGCTTCATGAACTTTCCTGCCCTTAGTTAAACTTTTCAGCTACACCACATTGCGGCCTTACGAACAACAGGTTGTCCTCAGGCAACAGATCAATGGAGATAGGGCCAATCTGACAGGATGGATGCTGCACCATAAGTCTGAGCAGAAAAGGACAGAACTGACCTGAACATGGTCGATCTGTGAGGTTTCTTTCACTGACTATTTCAAAGGGGGCTGTGAGTTTGATTGAAAGATTTATCAATAGATGCAACTGAATAGGAATAGAAAAGAGACACCTTTCTTTCAGCACAGGTTTCAATGAGGAATGGCTCTTTTCTATGTTACGACATAAGAGAAATCAGTGGTTTTTGACGGCCTTCACAGCTAAATATAATCTAAGGACAAAGTACATTTCCTTAACCAAGTTCAGAAGCGACTGGTTGATTGATTAACGCATCTCTAAAGGACCAATGATTATAGTGATGAATGGTTTTAGCCACATAAAGCTTCAGATGAATTTTTAGATTAGTTTCCTCCTCTGTGTTTCATATGTTAGAAATATGTTGGTTCTCTGGCTACCCACAAATAGGTAGGAGGGTATTATGGAAACATTTGATGAGCACCATTCAGACTGTAAACCAATAGCCACCTTACATTGCATAAAGCTGTAATGTTTAGTTCTCAGTAGGTTTAGTGCCATTAGCAACGCTTTCATTTGTTTGATTCATTGGTTTTGACAGCATCCCCCCAACTCTGCGTTCTGGCTTGGAGGCAGAGGATGGTGTTATGAGTTTAAGGCGACAATCAGCCGATGGGTTGACAACAGAGTGAAAGTGAGCCGGGCTGAAGCAGGCTGAGCTGGGCCAGGTGTCAGAGACAACACGGCACAGTCTTGTTCCACAGCCATGCCAAAGCACAGCCATCAGGGAGTACTGGCAAAGACTGGCTGGATGGAGGGATAAACGGATGGAGGGATGAATGGATGGATAGATAGAAAGAAAGAGAGGGGGCTGGTCAATAAACACCTGAGGGCAGATAAGCTGCCAACTGGCAGAGGGACAGAGAGGCAAAGAGAGAGAGGCTTTAAGTGAAACGGAGATAAAAAAAAAAAAAATGTAGGTGAGAGAGACAAAGAAGGATGCAAAAGCTTTTCATTTAGAAGAGCAGAAAATTCACAAAAGTTATTCCCCACAACATTCAAAGAGACGGATGAATGCAAACTAAAGGTTAGAGGAGAGGAGAAAACAAAAAAAGACAAAGAAGAAGAAGAAATTTACTGCAAGGACAGCCTGTTTCAGAGGCTGTGGTGCATGTTTGCCTGTCAGGGCCTAAGACGCGCATGCGTGCGTGCGCACACACACACACACACAGAGTGGCAGCGTGCTCAGACTTGTCATCTCGTCAGATCATTGACAGGATGATAATAACAGCCAGCAAAACCTTTATATGAACAGAGTGTGTGGTTGCTGCACAATTATACAACCTGAAATGTGTGAAAAGGTTACACACACACACACACGAACACAAACACACACAAATACAGTACATCAATATGACACCTAAATAAAAAATAAAAATATACTGTTACCTATTCTAACATCATGTGCACACATTTTCTTTGGTGACTGAGTTGGGTGAGTCCTCCAGCTGATCAGATTGATGATGTATTGAAAGTCATACCAAAAGCTTGTAAGATGCCACCTGTTTACACCAGCACTTACAAATTATGACAAAGCAAACTGCACTGATATTGAGTGGACACAACAGACAAGACAGTCACAGCCGTTAAAGAGATCTCTAAAACACCAGTGATGGTTAAAGCCTATTGAAGGACAGGTGTGTCCTTCAAGTCTGTCTCTACCAAATAAAAAGGCAAAACAATTGTTGCGGATCCTGAAGAACAGCGTATGTCCAACAGCATGGACGGCAACACCTTATGAAGAGAATGTTACCAAGGAATATGGAAAAAAAATAAATTCTGCAATAACTGGTCTTCCATAGACTAACTGACCAGATGTAGACTGTGGGTATAAGGCTTCTTTTGGTTGACAATTTTTTCGCTTGCATTCTCCTTCCTTGCGCTATCTGCATGTCATGGTTTTAAAAAATCCCTGTCCTCTCCGAGCTAGCAATCTGCATGCTGAACAGTCCAAACGTAAACAAGCTAGCAGTTGTTACCTTTTCTTTTGTAGGGATTGAGTAATTTCAATGCCAGTGCTCTTCTTCCCACGAGCCAATGTGTTGTGCCACCAAAGATGATTGTACTTGGTTCAAGAAAAAACAAACAAGCAAGAGCACTTTTTCCCTTATGGCATAATGATAAAAGGTGGAAAGGTCATATTTGGTGTCACTGCACCTTCCTTGAGCCAACATTTTGTATCTGCATCCAACTGTCAATCAGGAAGAAATCCGTCAAAGAGAGGCAGTGGAAACTATTTCTACACCGACACTCAGCTCAGTCCAGAATGCATTGCAGACACCAGAGTTGTGCTTTGCGCAAATGATGTAATTTTCAATTTTTCTTGACAAGAAAAACTTTGCAATTGGTATCGCTATAGTTGCAGCTCTCTCTCCACCCACATGTTTAACCCACGGTGCCAATGCAACACGTTCCTGCCTGTTCTAGAGCTGTCAAAAGGCATTCTAGGAAACGTATTGAATGACTAACTGAAGAAGAAACAGACGAGACAGGTGGGTAGATGAGGCGGTGGGTACACTAGAAAAGAAAATAATAACGCTCACTCACAAAATAAGCCATCAGAAACTGATGGTGCAACAGTGTATCTGCATGTGGAATTTTCTTTAATGAGCCGGCGCCTGACTGTTCTGACAAAGACAAAGCTTGTTTGAGGGAGGGGGCCTTTTGGAGTGAGATCTGCCCCTGAGCTATTTTTCTTTCAACTGCTTGGAACGACAAGGCGTTGTGGCGTTGTGTAACCGTAGCATATCTGCAGGCTTGTGAGAGGCAGCAAGTGATATAAGGAGGTTCATATCTAATGCATTCTCATCAAGACCAGAAGAAAAAAAAGGGGGAACAGGAAACAGAAAACATGCTCACGTTTTTCTTTGTACACTTTTCACTCATGACACCAAAATGAACTTGAACTGGATCAACAGGGAAGCCACTTTCCTGTGAAAGATCAGCTTTGTATTTGTTCTCCCAGCATGACGGCAAGCAACAGTGACCGCGTTCATCTTGCCAATAAAGCTTGGTGAATTTGAATGTGATGAGCGTGGGTTGAGATTGGCACAGGAGGAGAGAGATTGTGCCCAGTGTGCTCGGGCACTGCCAGCTGTGCCAGCCTCAGAGTCCCACTACGGCTGAGCAAGCCAGCGTTAGAGGGGGGGCCTGTGTGTGTGTGATACCCCTCTCCTCTACTCGCTCTAATTGCTCTCAACAAAAATCTCTGCCCATGTCTTTTAGCTCCCATTTTATTTTCTATTCCTAGCACCCCTCTCTCGATTTTTACCAAAATAGTTGCTGGTTTGAATCCTTGGATGTAGCTGAAAGAGCATCTTAACCTCCAACTGCAGAGGACACCAGTTACAATAAGCAACTTCAGACATGAATGTTTGCCACAGAGAGAATGAGATGCATGATGCTGATGGACAAAAAGGAAACATGCCCAGTCTACGTTCCCTTGACAGAAAGAAGGTTATACACTGTATAATGGTTTTGTGGTGACAGAAAGTGGTGACCTTCATACATCCTACTGTATGATTGGTTTTTTGTAATACTGTTGATCCAGAAATTATGGCTTATTCCACTGTGGTCTGAATAAATGAACACCTTATAATTAGGGATGCCTGACGTTTAATTTTTGCTGATATCTGATATGCCAATATTGCCCAACTAATTATCCTCTGATGGAATTAACATATTATTATGCCTACTCTCATTGTGAACGCCCACTAGGGTTGGGTATCGTTTGAATGTTATCGATTTCGATTCCAGGCCCGATTCTACTTATCGATCCCAAGTTTCAGTTCCAGTATTGGTTGTTCTATGGTAGACAGGCAACATTACAAAAGGAAATCCACACATAAAAATTCTGGAAATAAAGTGCATTCAGTGGCACTGCACAGCACCGAACTGCAACCAAATATAGTCATTATATAAAAACAGAGGGACTGGGTATGTTTAAGATGTATAGACAGAGATGCTTGTGCATGGATATAGATGTGCCGGTGCTGGCTGAGGCTGAAACACTCCGGAGGACATCAAACACGGCGCACTCATTGACATCAATGCCACGCTGCCTTAAATGTTTCGTCACATTTGACATGCTGACTTGCAGCTAATGAACTTGCACTTTGCCTTGTCGTGTTCTTCTTTTACAAAGTGAAGCCACATTTTTGACCGTACCCTAACCCTCCAGTAGGCGTTACAGAGCACAGTACGCCAAACGACGAGACACAGAGACAGTTTCTTCCCCAGTCACTCTAATGAACACTTAACGGTCATAAAGTGTGTCATCACTTACAGGTGTCCAAAGCATCAATTTATTTACTGTTTTTCTGTTCTATTTCTTAGCTTTTGTCTATTTTCTACATTCTGTTTAATGTCACATATCTTTTTTCAATCTTTATTATATTGTTTTTTGTACCTTGACATAATGACAATAAAGAAAACTGCATCTTGAATCATTAGATTGTAGGCCTTTAAGCAAAAAAGACTGTGATAGGGTTTTTTGACAGAGTGCATGTTACACTGCCTCGTGTGTCTGTGTATTGCATGTGTACGGCTGTAGATGTATTTCAAGAGTCAGAGGGTTAGTATATTTATCTAACACACACACACAAGCACAATCCTGAGCTTATCTGTGTCCCCTGCTTTCTAATTGGACTGCTCTACCCTCTGTGAACAGTTTAAGGTAAATATTTGTAGCCAATGACGTACTAATCACCCACTGATTGGGGTTGCAGGCACAGAGCTGTTCAGTGAAAACAGCCATTCCTGCTTCCTCTCTTTCAACCCCCCACCTCCTCCTCTCTTTCCTCTTTCTCTCCATGCAATCAGCCTTCTTCTTTCTCTATTCTGCCGGCTCATTTTTCCACTTCCACAGTATATCTCTGTCTCTCTCTCACTGTCCTCGTACTCCGTTTTCCCTCAGTGCACTTGGCCGCGCTCTTCTGCTCTCTCTCCCTGCCCTCCTTCTTATTCTCTTTCATTTTTTCCCCCTCCCTCTTGCTCTATCTCTCTCTGCCCTGCTTCTCTCCCAGAAATCTCCCTCCGCCCTCCTCTCTTTTCTTTTCTTGCTCAGTCTTGTTTTCCTCTCTCCGCCCTCTCTCTCTCGCTCTTGCTCTCCTCTGGGCAGCATGCCAGCTCCTCTTCCCTGGCGCTGAGCCAACTCCTCTCCTCCACTCCTCCACTTCGCCTCCTCCTTCTCCTCCCCCTCCCTCCCTTCCTCTATCCCCCTTGCCTCTGATTGATGGCCCCTCTATTCTGGAAGGAGAGGAAGGGAAACAGAGAAAGAGAGGGAGAGGAAGAGGAGCAGCAAAGCACACACAAACACCGAAACATACACACAGTCACACACAAAAATACTAAAAAGGCACACACACATGCACACATGGACTCTCTAGATAGTGCACGTGAATACAAACAGTTGCGCGCACACTTGTGTACACACACACACACACACACACACAAGCAACAAGGGTACACAGAAAAACCAATCCTAACAAAGCAGAGGAGAGCACACATACAAGAGCTGTGTGCAGAGCAAGCAGAGCCTCCCAGCATGAGACCAACAAGCACATACGGGCACACACACACGCACACACACACACACACACACACACACACACACTTACTCTTCCTCAGACACAGATTCAACCTTCAGTGCAGTAACAATACAAGATAGGCAGCAGAAACATTTAGAATGAAAAATACAGACAGACGTCTCTCTCTCTCTCCCTCTGTTTTCACATACACACACACACACACACACGCACACACAAACACACTCGTGGATATTCATCACAGGTACCAATATGTACTGTCAGTGACACGTATAAGCTTGTATCTAAGGATACAGATGTACGGTCCATACACATCTAACACACAAATACACATGCACTTTTAAAACACACACACACACACACACAAGTAATCTTTCTCAGGCATGTGACTGTGACACATAAAATCTGTAGCTCACAGTTGGGGTTGTAGTTTTACAACCAACTAGAACTCTCTCTCCTCTCTCTCTGGCTATATTATACACTAAGCTATTAGTCATATTCACACTGTGCCAGCTCACCAGCTTGCATTGACAGACTGCATACGGCTTCAAACTCATGTCGGCCGCAATGCAATCAGACACAAAGTAGCCAGAGTAGCAAAGCTGGCCACACAGTATGCATGCAAGCAAAAATGTGCACATAGCACACAAACATCCATATACACACAAACACACGCTAATAAATCTTGGTGTTGCTACACATTTAATTGTTGTTTGTGTGTGAGGGATACTGGAGCATGCACAGAATGTAGTGCAGGACAACACAGACAGTGCTTGAACTGGTTCATACTGCCAACAACAACGTCAGACTTTTACCAACAATAGCATTGTATGGTGTATCTTAATGTCCTGGTTTAATGCTGGCACAGTATCATAGTTTAAAAAGTTTATTCAGCTGTTGTTGTGACTTCAGCAGTGTAAATCAGATCAAGAGTACAGGTTGTACAACCTGTGATAACACTGAGCCTTCCCTCTTTATGGTCACCCACAATTCTTCAATTCTATTTTGCCTTCACTGTTAGAATCTCACATAGTATGGCCTTGGCTATGGTAGCAATTGCTATAATAAGTATAAGTACTTCTAAAACCAACCAATGTTTGAAACTAAAATATACATTAGGAAGACCGGGTACTATTACAGCCATGCTAGAATTCTGTACTAGGGCAAAGTCATACTTAATGGTAATGTTAGCTGACAAAGACAAAGTTTGGAAGTTATGTTTACCATATTCCCCAAATCTAGATTAGCAAGTTAAATGCTAAATTAGCACTAGCAAACATAGTACATCTGATGTGGACCAGGTTTAACAAATTAAATGTTTTACAGAGAAAAGTTAAGGGATTACTTGAATGTTGGAACCAAACTTTGTCACAAATAATCCAGTAGTTGTCCAGACAAAATACAGTGTGCAAATCTCATGTTGGCACAAGACAAAAAGTTAGGAGAGCACCAAATTCAGTTCAAGACAGCATGTGATAACCACTGAACCAGTCCATTGAGTAGATATTGAGATAGTTCAGGGAGGATCAGTGAAAAGTAAGTCAGTAGGATTCACCCTCTATGGGATATGAATATCTATACAAAATAACATAGTTGGTGAAATATTTCAGTCTGGACACTCTCATCTTAACAGCCACACCACAAGCTCAGTGAACATAAGCTCTTCTTTATTTTACTCACGATTTTTTGCATTTCACAGATTTCCAATGGTGCGTTTAGCAGTCATACCTGAATGAAAACCGGCAGTGCAGCTGCTCCATCAGGGTACCAGCATCTAATTTTTTCCAACTCTAGCTCAGGTCACAGAACATGGTGGCATATGCAGTGACTATCACACATATGTGCACATACAGAAACACGACACTCAGATGAGCCAATACAGTATGTAGCTACTCAGAGCTCTTCTGCCACACTGACAAAGCCATTACGCTAAAAGGGCTAGCTCCCTGGGAATTTAATCACTTGTTTTATCTCTCATCTCATCTTTCTCTCTTTTCTTTCTCACAGTTTTTCCTTCACTTAACTTATTTTCTATCATTCCTAAAGGGTTATATCACACTCTATCCCGCACTCCATGCCTCATTATTCACAAATGAGCGTTGTTACACATGTATACACAGGCATTCACACACGGTATGAGAGCGAATGAGAGGGAGAGAGATCAAAGCTGCACACATACAGAGCACAGATGCTACAACATGTGCGAAGAGGGGCCGCATACATCAACGATCAGAGAGAGTGCAAACACATACCATAAACACACACACACACAAAAAGTCATTTGACCTCTCCAAAGCTTGTTGTAGTTGACCCACATATGAAGACTCGCCCTAATCCTGCCCATAAAGTAAAATCACACAAAAAGGAAAGAAGAAGAAAAAACGTGAACCACAACCGCAGGATTATCGACTGACTGGGTGGTGGGAATGACAAGGAGGAAAAAAGATGAGGCAGAGGGGATGGAAAGAGTGAGATTGAGAAAAAAAGGGGGGGGGGAGAAAAAGTGAGAGAGAGAGAGAGAGAGAGAGAGAGAGAGAGAGAGAGCGAGAGAGAGAGAGAGAAGCCCAATCCTATTACGTACCAAAGCAGTAAGTTGAAAATGAAGGCATCTCTCGCTTGCACTCTTTCCCCCACTTTGTTTCTCATTCTTGTTCACTTTCTCTCCCAGATGAAATAAGGATTCAGGTCACAACTTCAGCCAAATATACCAATGCGTGCACGGTCGCACACATGTGCACAAACACATGCATAAAAAGGCTAGACAGCTCGGGCTAATTAGGTGGGAGGATGAGCGCATGCACACACACACACACACACACACACACACTCATACAACACAAACAGATAAACAGTCTCTCATCTGATCTCCCTCTCCTGCTTGTTTGTACTCTGTCTTAATCTTCCTCAGTCCCTCTTCCTGTTTTATTCATTTTCTAAGTTTATTTCTTCACTCTGTTCACACTCGTTGCCATCTCTCAGATTTCCCCCTTTTCTTTTTTAGCTCGATTCACAGATGTTTTTTAATTGTGTGACTCCTAAAAATTCAAATAATGTTAATGTTGCTTGCTATATAACACAACAGAAAGTGCAGAAGCGAGACTAGGCTACTCTTTTCTGTCACACACACACACCCTCAGCCTCATACGTGTATGTGTGGTGGTGAAATGAAAGGAGAGAGCAGGAAGGAAGGACAGCCAGCTGCTTCATCTGTCCTCAGGAGTCCAGAGGGGAAACCGTCTGGCTGCCGAGCATCCTGACTATCACACACAGCTTCCTATAATATCCTGCCTGGTGTGTGAACCACGTCGTCTCTCCATCCAGCATTGTGATACAGTATGTATAGTCTATATATATGCTAACACTGATTCTTATAATATCTTCCTGTCCATGGTGTGTGAGCCTGGCCTTTGTATCCCAGTGAAAAAGGAAAGTGTGAGTATTCAGTAGTATTTCAGTGACACAATGTAGGTTAGGAGCCAAGGTCTTGCGAAGGTAAGGAGTCTGGCTACCAATCAGGTGTATAATGTGTAGTGGCGTGTTGTTGTTTGATATTTGGCTTACTCGGTCCCGAGCTGGTAATTTCTTTGAAGCTTTTAACTCATGCTGCTTTTATTCTAAATGGCTTTAAAATCAGTAACAGGCTCGAAGGTTCACCATCAGTTCAAGGACACAGCGACACACACTGACACCTTTCACTAATGGGAAATTCCCTCCCACCACAAGGCCACCTCTCTGCTTGTTAGCCTTTCTTAATTGTTGTGGAGGACATTTAGAAATATTTCATATTTAAGGTAACAAATTTTAACTCTTTTTTTCCAGATACAGGGAGGCTTTATTCATTATAAAAATATTTAAAAAGGTAGGGCTGTGCAAATATGGCCAAATCCAAATCACAGAGGCTGCAATTATTTGTAAGTAAAATGTGTGAGAAAACCAGGGTTACAAATCTGGTACTCAAAGTGTAAGAAAACATGTTTGTTTAGTAGTGAACCTCCATAAATACCACATCTTCATGATTTTGATGCAAAATGTATCATTCCAGCTAAGCACAGATCATATTGCAATCAAAATATCTATCAAAATGATCAAAATAGGTTGGGGTTTTTTTACCATATCAAGAGGGTAATGTCAATGTAGAGCACTTATGACAGTTATGGAACAATGACTTTAAGTTTTAGATTAAAATTAACAAATGTGTGCAAAAACGTAGAGAGATGAATGTAAGAATAACAAGACTGCCCAATTGTGGACATTACTGCATGTTTATAATTCAAGTGAGAAAAACTTATGTTGAAAATGTTAAGTGGACTGAACAGTACAAAGGAAACATTGTTAGTAAACTAAATTTGACCTTCAAGTTTGGCATTAAACTTTAGTTCTTAATGGATCTACCATGACCCTCTACTAAAGGACACACCGATCAGCCACACCGTTAAAATCACTGAAAGGTGATTTGAGTAACAATGATCTTGATACAATGCAATGTTCTATTGGGAAACATTGGGTCCTGGCATTCATTAGGATGCCACTTGAAACACACCACCCATTAGAAACACCT
The DNA here is from genome assembly GCF_900880675.1 of Sparus aurata. NCBI lineage: Eukaryota > Metazoa > Chordata > Actinopteri > Spariformes > Sparidae > Sparus > Sparus aurata. Next base: position 13,946,790 of record NC_044197.1, read on the forward strand.
TTGTCAAACCCCCATGGCATCCAATGGCAGTGCCACCCCCAACAAATATCCCGAGGCGTTGACTGGACCTCTCTGTTCCACTCTGTTCTCATCCTCCAATACAGTTTGTTTATGTCCTGACCACCTGTTAAGTTTGTATCGATCTATTATAAAGATCCAGTTGTGACCCTGCTTTCACACACACAAGCCCCTCCAGGTTCTTGCTGTCTAATCTCTCATTAGGCACCGTCTCTGCCCAGGAGCCTTGTTGCCTAGCATCCTGCTGTATCAGACTAGTAAAAAGGAAACAAATATGCAACAATTCCGGCAAACTATCGAGTACTTCTCCCGGAAACTTGGTGTCACAGCTCAATGTGAAACCTTATGTGAAAAGCACAACTTTGAAGGATTTTATCCTTTGAGTCGACAGTATTTCAATCAGCAACCACGCAGTCCTGACTCAGACAGGCTGTTGCTTGGTTCCTTCGTATATTGATTTCTAAATAAATCAGGGAGGCATTTATACACACCTAAATGCTGTAATGGTTGTACATAATGTACATAATCATAATAAAAAAACAACAGTGAGTCATCCAAATCAGAGGATTTTCCTGGTTCCAGTGATATGATTGTGCAGTGACTGCTGAGGAGGAAAATAAACAAATGATGTAACATAAGCTGAGGCCATTTGTTTTTTTTTTTAGCAACGCTGTTTCTTTTCCGGGTAAAATTTAAACAGTAAAATGTGTTTTTTTCTGATAGGGAGTAGCAGTGTGAGGATGAACCGTTACAGTCATCGTTTTCGTGATGCACTGTCAGGTCCCAACCCAGTCATTTAGAAACACTTACCTAGGCTGTTATTGAAATGCTGCCACAGTAGCTTCCCTGCTGGCTCCAGGGGTCTACTGGGGGACACTATCAAGAAATAGTGGACCCTACTGATAAAATTAGCCATTACCATACTGAAACTGTGGAGATGCAGGAATATATGTGCACATGACAAAATATGCATTTCACTGCATGACGGAAGAAAGAGAAATGTGGCCATTTACAGCTCCAAGGTAGTTTCAGTTTGCAAGAACATGAAGCAAAATAGTGAGCATCTTACATGTCCAGTACATACAAACTGTTGTTGTTGTTTATTGCCTGAGAACATTTGGTTTCACTGTAGAAAAAAAAATGCAACCCGAGTGGACAGCAAGGCTTTATTTTTTATTAAATACACTGGAACAAAACATACTGTAGTTTGAAATCATTTCTGCTTTCATTTCAACCAAGATTTACAGGCCCCGCACATCCACACTGGTGCTTTTAATTACTCTGGCTGATTTGGTCTCTAGTGAGGCTGAAGCTGGGTGGAGCTGTACTGGGAATGACGTAATTCAATAATAAAATGAATAATAGGGTAAGCTGTCTTGCTCAAACAGGTGGCAGCAAAAACTGGAGAGTAAAGAAAATGTCACATGCATGCATGAGACTGCAAACATTTCATCATTTTATCTAGAAGGCCCACAAATAATCATGATTTAAATATCATGCAATGTATCGATTATGCAGAATCACTGTATTGCGATACTATCGTTACCGTGGGCAACGTATTGTGAAATGTATTGTGAGTTACTGTATGAGAATCCCACGTCTAGAAGTTTAGGGTCTCAACGATAAATGGAGGCCTGACTTAAGTCTGTCCAGCAGGTCTAAATTATGTTCAATCTAATCTGATCGGTTCTAATGTTGCATGGACTCGCTATCAGTTTCTGATCAAAGTCCATCACACTATTCAGCCTGGTCTGAATATCCTCGGGCCCCATTGCATCAAGTTTGCTTTGTTTGCTAGAGATTACTTTTATGCATGACCGCACTTTTAACTTGGGGCAGGTTCTGAACCAATATTTTGAACTCTGAGAGTATGTGCTGTGCTTTGTTTAATGGCCCTTTGAAGTTAACTGCTGATGGAAGGAAAGGCATATTTCATTCACATCCTGCCTTCCATATTTTCACATTTTCCTTGGCTGCGCTCTGGTCACAAGCTCTTGCAGGACACACAAGTCTAACAAAGCGCCTTTTCTTCTTCACCTCCCGCCATCATCCTGTTGTCCCGCTGCTAGAATCAGCTGTCAATACAAAACCTGCTTCAAGGCATTCACCACACACACCTTACACCAACACATACAGCCCAGCATCATATCTGGAGGCTGCCCTAAGCCAACCACTGTGAGTCCATACTATATGACTGAATTACAAAGTCACTGAATATACATGTGGAGCATCTGCACGTAGCGGGGGATACAGGCAATAACTATCCAGGCCCCAGAAGTGCTATATCAATGAATATAGAACAACCACAGAGAGCAGTGTAAAGTCCTTATAGCCTCCATTGCTCCTCCGGGGGATACAGCCAGTATATATATGATATGATATGATAATGGAAGTGAACTGAGTGAGATAATGTGACAGCGTGTGCGTGCATGTGTGTGTGCTTCAATGCATCCATACAGCTTAGACGAGGAGGAGGAGGAGGAGTGGGGGGGGAGATGTTATCTTTTCTGTGCCTTCATATAGTTCAGATACAATCATCTGAGAAAGAGAGACGCAGAGAAGAAAAAGAGCAAAAGAAGGGAGAGTAATAAAATGAAAACGAGGGCGATAAGAGGGAGGGGGGAGGGTGAAATGTAAAGAGCGAAAAAAAGGGGGTGGGGGGGACAGAAGAAGCTCAAAGGAAGGGTAGGAAGGCATGGGATGACTGTTACAGCTCTATTAATGCCGGGACATGAGATGGCCCTGCCACTGATAATGACAGAGCGTGTGCTCGAAGAGAGAGGGAAGAGAGGCAATAGCAGTGATCTCGACAGGATGTTGGGAGGAAGCTGGAGGGGGGAGAAAGAGGAGGAGGAGGAGAAGGAGAGGAAATAAGAGCAGATACTGTTAAATCTATTCATGATTCATTATTTCTCACTGCGGCTCAAAGCCTACCCTCCCTCACTTGATGTCTCTCTCTCTCTCTCTCTCTCTCCCTATCTCCGTCTTTCTCTCCACTGCCCTCCCCCTTTCTTTCCTCTTCCCTCCGTTGCTTTTTCTTTTCTTGGCTCTAATTTTCATCTCCATCTCTTTTCTCCCCTCATCTGTTCTCTGAGGTCTTTATCTGTCTCTTCTAAGGCTCCATCCTTCCTGTTTACCCTCTCCTCTTTCATCCGTTCAATTAATCTCCATCCCCTCTTTTTCTTCTCATCCCGGCTCTCACACTTTTTTCCCCCAAACGTTAGTTCTCCCTGCCATCTCCCTCGCCGCCCCCCCCCCCCTCCTCTATCTCCCTTACTCTCTTAACTGCCTTTTTTTTCTCCCGTGCTCTATCTTCTTGTACGTTCAAAGTCCTAATTTTTCTAAATTATCTTACTCTGACTTTTTTCTAAAAACTATCCCACTCACTTTTCCCTCCCCTCTGCCTTTGTAACACCATCTACTCTGCAACCCCTCCTTTTTTTGTTTCATCCTCGTCCACTCTCTTTTTCTCTCAAATTCCTTTTGCTATCTTTTTTCTATCGCAGTGTCTCCTTTTGATAGTCTTTTTTTTTACACCAGATCCTTCATTCTACATTCAATGACACACACTCTCTCTCTCTCTATTCCTTCTTCTTTATATTCTATTTCTATCAATCTCCACTTCTGTTTCCTTTCCTATCTGAGCTACTGTACGTTCTCTTTTACTACCTGGCTCTTATTTCTCTCTCACTGGCACGCCTACCACCTCTCCCTGTTAAACCTTTTTACCAGCTCTCTTGTTTTTCTCTCTGAATCACGTTTTTTTTCTCCCCGTTGCTCAAACATTTACTTTTTTTCCTCCTAACTTTTCTATCTCTCATATTCCCCCCGCTCACTCTTCTCAGAGCCCCGTTCACCAGTTCCTGACACCAGACCTCTCCCTCTTCATTTGTCTCTCTCTTTTTTAGTCACATTCGCCTTTGGTCCCTTCTGTCATCTCCACCACAAGCTCCTTTACCCTCCCTCTCTTCTTCCTCTCTCCCTGTTTTCCACCCTCTCCTTTCCTTTTTCTCCCTCTGTCATCTTTCCCCCTCCTCCTCCTCCTCCCTCTCAGTCCATCTCTCAGAGGTGCAGCCAGCACCCCAGTACATTTCTCCTTTTTGGTGACAAGAGGCGACAGTCCAGATCTGCCCGGCTTTGTTGCCAAGTATCTCCCTCTCTTTCTTTCTCTCTTCTCTGCCTATGACTTTCATCTTGTATTCTGTCTTCTCTGTATTTTGTTTGGCTTAAAACACATTACAAAAAAGGATAGTGCTTCTGCCATTTTATCTCGACATAAATGACTACAGGTGGAGACCGAATCACTATTTTTTACAAAATACAGTAGCACTACTATTTCATAATAACTTTAAATGAAACCTGAGTGTATCTGTACCGTAGTTCAACTTATTTCAGTATGAAATGATGACTAAAACTGCACTTTCCTATACTCTGTCCTTTTTCTCTCATCTCTCTCATTTTGTCAGTCTGTCTCTCTCCCCCTCTTTCTGATTATTGCCCTGTCAATAGTTGTGTTTGCCATGGGGAATTATAAATCAATCTATCCCATCCATCAGTCACTTTTATTGTTCACATGTGTCTTTTTTGTCTTCATTTTAATAGCACAACAACTCTGACATAAAGTCCCACTGAGGTTTCCTGCTCTCAAATGTGGTTCACATTTTTGGACCATGAGGAGAGGGTTGAAATGGACTCTTGGAAGAATGCAGAGTAAAAGATGAGGAGCAAAGGGGACCATTCACAAGCAATTTAAGTTTCCAACACAGTATTTTAAAAATAGGTTCCATTTGGGGCAGAAAAACAAACATAAAGGCAATTTGGAGCTATAATGGTTATGCTGACATATTTTGATCTTGTTCCTTTTTAAAGTTAAATGTTACCTGACATCGGTGAAAGTGTGAGCCGCAGCCAACTGGTGGGCCATGAAGGTACTGCAGGTGGGCCGCGAGAGGTCATTGACAACAAATAACATTTTAAATGTTAAATTTGGTAAATAATTTTACAAATCCCATTACATATTTTGATGTTCGTTCGTTCGTTCGTTCGTTTTCTTCCGCTTTATCCATGCGGGTTGCGGGTGATGTTACCGCTTTTATACCACCTTATTCAAGGTGGAGCGGGGGTTACTGGGGCCAAATCCAGTGACTCTATGGGCGAAGGCCAGGGTACTCCCTGGATGAGTCGCCAGCTCATCGCAGGGCCCTTACTGATGGCAGTGGCTGCCATGAAGGTGCCAACTGCACATCAGGAGCTGTTGTTGTTGGGGTTCAGCATCTTGCTCAAGGATGCTTCGGCATGTAGCTCAGTCCCGCCCCGGGGAGCCAGGGATTCGAACCAGCGACCTGTCCGGTCACTAGTCCTCAGCTCTACCCACTGAGCTACATATTTTGATGATTAAATATATTTAAGAAGTTTATATATACATTATGAAATCTGTTTCTCGTTGATTAGAGTGCCTTCTAATGACCTTAACCACCATTGGGAGGCATCGAAGGAAATACACTAAGCAATATTATTTGACTTGGTAACAGACTTTAACACATCAAAATTTTTCTAATAAACTTCAACGACGGGAAGTTGTAGCTGCATGTATTGAAAGATATGCATTACAAATTGTTGTGCATTGCATTGCCTTAGGCCTGAAATAATAGTATTGTTCTGTTTATAAACAAAATACAGTTTAGGGAGATCTTTTCCAATTAAAGTTACATTAAATTTGGGAATGGCTGCCTTACATCAAGGCGTGAAAATAATCTTTTCCAGATATAATGGTTACTATTCATCTTAGCAAAGTAAAGCAGACAAGCAGATGCTGTCTGTTGTCAGGTGCACATTGAATCCTCTCACCTATACCTACAGATGCTGCCGTAAGACATTACAATCACACTTATTTGATTAAATGGAGTCAATTAGGATTTAAGTCTGACAACAATGACCAATCCTTCGCTTATAATCCTGCACAGCTGACTCGAAATTGGTATCCACGCTGATTTATACAGTAGCAAAGGAATTCCTACAAGGTGATCTATAGTGTTGTTTAATGTTTTGTGTAGTTTATATGTGTTACTTTGAAGATCTGAGAGTAAAAGTATCAGGACAGACTCATTAACGCCGTACAAATACACCTTTCAACTAACAGCAGCACTTTGGACGGAAAGCATCAGTGCACAGAGACAGGAAACTTCACTGGGAATGTAATAATTATAAATAACCTAATAATAAATATAATAATAATAACAATAATAATAATAATAATAATAATAATAATAATAATAATAATAATAATAATAATAATATTAAAAATAATATTTTTTAACCAACTTTTTCTGCAATACAATCTATCAAAAAAGATATAATATTGGTGCTTAAAATATGCAATATACTCCGATACCAACATATTGATGACAGGCCAATATCAACGCACAGTTTGGGTCAACCAATACATTAGTGGGCTCAACAAAGGGAAACCTGGAACTTTTTAAGAAATAATAAGAAAGAGATAGTTGCTGCCATGTGGAAACTGTTGTCTGCTACAGTGTATAATTGTTCATGTCACACAGACAAAGGTGAATGAAGCCAGCACGTACCAGTATTTAAACAGAATATACAGTATTAAGGTAATTTTGACAGCACCTTGACCTGTAGCACAATAACAAATTATCTGGATTTAGTATTCAATAGATCTTATGCCTGTCATTAAAGTATGCCCTGATTGGCTCAAAAACTTGCATCATGTCTAACTTAAATCATTGGACATAAGTTCAGCCAGTACTGGAGTAAGTATGTACACTGCACTGCAAGTATTTGGACAGAAACCAACTGTTTGATGTCTCCATGCTATAATTACCCTGCCAGTGAAATGACAAAATGATTATGAGGTTAAAGTGCAGAGGCTGTCATTTGAAGGCGTTTTCAGAGATTGTTTCAAACAATGAGCTGCTGTCTAAATACATGTGCAAGGCATGCTGGGTACTTATTGTAAAATGTGAAAAACAGACTGTGCCATGGTATAGAACTAGTTAGCATGAAAGATAGAAAGATTGAGAGCGATTCGGATACACAGGAAGTCACCTTAAAGAAAGATGCCACTCAACTTGGTAATGCTTGTGTCTATCTGTACATGGGTCTGTCAACACGGAGAAACATATCTCATGCCTACGACCTATCTCCCCTTCTGCCGGTCTTTAATTTGAATGTCTTCTTTTTTTGTAGTGTGACCCAGACAGCAAATTAGCAGTAAGTATGAGGACTGACAAGCAGTCGCCGGCTACTTAGAGCACACGCTGCTCATGAAGAAACACATTTTCATTCAAGAATATCGGATCTCGGTGAGCATAAAATAAAATGATGCACACTTTACACGGACCTTCTTTTATCGCTTCCTACCTGGTATTTTGGTCTTTACATGGTTGAGAAGAATGATTGAGAAGGTGATTAGATCACTATCCCATGCTGCAGATAAAAGCTAGGCCTTGTCAACATCTAGTGTCAGTTAGCCTCAGTCCGTCACCACCAGTAATTTTACACATTTGCCATTTCTGTGGTCTGCAGCAGCCGATTCAATAGTCTTATTATTCTCTGATTCCCCGCAGGTCATCTGGGAAAAGTTCATTCTGTGTTTCTAGGATCAAAATCAAGCAAGGTAAAACAAAACAGAAACAATATCCTGAACTCAAATCAGGGCTCAAAACATAAGTAAGGCTTTCCAACACATAACTACTTTTTAATCTATCACTATTCATTTTCTTGCTTTTGTGTTATTGTCTTTATAAGTTGAGTTTGTGTTTTGTTTTGTCTTTTAAATGCTTATTTGAATGTTTTCTGAATGTCTTCTCTTAATGTACTTCTATGCCCTTGTAAAGCACTTTGAATGGCCTTGTGTAGGAACGTTGCAATACAAATACATGTGTCGTTGCCTCGCCTAATTCTCACTTTTGCAATTGTTTCCTTTCTTACCTACAACAACTGTCACTTGCTTCACTTGATAATAACAAAAAAAGACACTGTCCACACAAAAAATAAGTCAATATGGATACCATGACTTATTGTTTCATGCAGCAGTACTTAGGTTTAGATTACATATGGAGACAGAAAGTTCAGTGTTGTGCAGTGACCGTGATTAAATGAGTAAAATCAATCTGCAGCATTTAATAAAAGATGAAGAATTTGTTAATCTTTTTTTTTTTTTTTATTGTTTAGCTTATCTAAGAAGGGAAAGTGAAAATTAAAAAAACACAATGTAAAACAGAATTAGCCAAGAGGCTATTTTTCATCTGAAGCCCACTGGGCCAAGGTTTTAAAAGGGCTTCTTCAAACAAAATAAAAAAAGAAACAGCATATTTATGGAAGTAACCTGGCATAAATACTAAATATAAAAGAGGATAGGTTTGAGAAAATATAATACAAAGCCACCCACACAAAATGACACAGTGGCATACAATGTTTGTGAGTGTAAAATACCACATTGACCTCCTGCCGCCTACTCACTATAGAAAGCTTTGGCAAGAGAAAGAAAAAAGAAAATATACTAAATACAATCTTTCTTACCTGTTTGTGCATCTCAATGTTGAGACCGTAGGACATTTCATAGTACTGTGGAGACAAACACAAACAACAGAGCTTTCGTTAGGGCTTTACACACAGCACACGCCAACGTTCGGTCGACTCACTAAACATCTGTTGCTCAGTGTAGCTGCATATCCTGCTGTTTGTCGCTGTGAGAAAGAAAGAGAGTGTGTGAATGTATAGTGTGTGTGACTGTGTGTGTATAGATAATGACATATTTGTGTCTCTATGTGTCTATGCATGGCTGCTAAATGAGCATGTGGTGTGCGTGCTGCATATTGTGTCTGGTGCCAAAGAAGACCTGCACTGTACAGTGTACTGTATATGGTGACTACAAGAATAATAAGACTATGTTTAAATGTGTGTGTATGTGTGCTCTACTGTTATTCTGCACTTGTGTTTGATAAGTGTGTTTCTACAGTATGAGTCTACACCTGCAGGAGCATAGGTCCCACTTACAACTGGATCTGTACATGGCTTTCTCATCTTTGCAAGGAAAGACACATGTTAATGGAAGACATACATGCATGCGGAAGGCATTTCAAATTTTAAGTAGTTTTACTTTTATTTAACCTTTATTTTACCAGGGATACTACCATTGAGATTCAAAATCTCTTTCACAAGGGGGTTCTGACCGAGACAGTAGCATGAATCAAATTTAAGGTGTCTCTGTAGCTCACACGGAGATGAGGGTGCAACAACTTTAAAAGAACTTCACCTACAGTAAGAAAGTGCAAGTACGAGGGATGACATACATCATTTGTCCACATAATTTGCAAGTGTAAAGATCACAAATAATGTTACATTCTAGGGTTGTATGAGGAAGACCAAACCAACTTGCAAGCTAAAAAATACATGCTGCAGTGATGTCTGTGAAAACCTGAATCAGACAAATCACACGCCAACAGGGACACTGAATCTAAAAAGATTAAAAAGAAAAGATTTAAAAAGATGAATTTGCATGCATGTATACATTATTACCATAACACATTTCTGATAAAAATGCTGCTTGCTTTTCCCATAACAGAAACCCAACTTTACCCTGAGCTTTTTAAGAAGACACTCAATGTGATGATTAAAAACAAATCTTCTTGTAAAAAAAAAAAAGATTCCTTTGTTAAGAGCAATCTCAATGCTATCAAACAGGCCAGTGATCTAGCTTTTCACATCCCTGCAGTAATGTACAGGTGCAAACAAGTACACCGTGACATTACTGTTGGGTTTGGTTAAAAGTCCAATAAAGCACATTTCTTTCAGAGCTGAAACAATGAGGAAACTGGGCAGTGAAGTATTTGAGCAAGAAATTTCAAGTTTACTGGTTCCTGTTTCTCAAATGTAATTAGCTATTTTGATGAATATCTATGAATATTCTTGGATTTTTAACTGTTGGACAAAACAAGCAATCTGAATAAGCCAACGTAGGCAGAAAAGTCATTAATTAAAACAGTCATTAATTGTAGCCACATTCCAGATAAGATATGCAGATCATAATAACAGTGACACAGCATATATATGCCAAGAATGTCATGCTCCTATCTGAATGTCTGCCTGTCTTTATGTGACACCAGCACATTAAATATACCTGTGTGTGTGTGTGTGTGTGTGTGTGTGTGTGTGTGTGTGTGTGTGTTCGCTTGCTAAAAACCTTGTGCTACCACCGCTGTACGCATGTGAGTGCTTGTTAAGTGTGTTGTTCTCTCTGCTCTGTGTGTGTTTCCGTGGGTGAGTGTGTATGTGTGTACATCAGTAATGTGCTGTAATGTTGTTGGTGGCGAGCGGCAGAGAGACAGCGAGGATCCGTCATGGTGACAAAGGCAGCCTCTGCCACTGGATGAGCAACGCTCTGACTGATGAGAGCGAGACACTACTCTCTCTCTTCCTCTCTGTATTCTCTTGCTCATTTTCGCTCTATCGCTCTCTCCTCTCTTTCTCCATTCATTCCACACCACATTCAACCCCTCCCTCTCACACCTATCTTTACCTTTCAGAGGCTGTCAGTCTGCCTTTCACATTACCCCTCCTACTCTCGCTAGCTATTCTTTTTTCTAGCTGTCAGATGTTCTTTCGCTCTCCATTTCAGACCATCTCTCCATTTCCTGTCTCAATTTACTCACTTGCTACCATCGTCTGTCTGTTTCTACTCATGTATGCATCTCCCTATCTAAAGCCAACTCTGCTTTATTGGCTTGAACATAATTAAATATGTCACACTGTACAAGGTTGACACTGTATAGAAAGTGTAATAATTCAAAAAAAATTGTTTTCCATATTGCTACATTATACAATTTATATATACATATATATATATACACACACACACACACTATAAATATATATATAATCACTCCATGTATACAACTCTGCTACGGATTATACAGTGAGACCTATTAAATAACACAAGATAAAATAAAATCATGAAGGAAGATTTGAGTGTTCAGTACAGTTTCATGTGTTGTTTCACTGCTTCTCCCTGAGGCTGTGACATGCTCTGGCATTATTTTGCTCCTTCGGTGGCAATGTCACGTTTTTTCTCTAAGTACATTAAGTTTTGTTTAGAGAAAGAACTTATTTTACAAATTGTTGAAAATGACAACATCTTACCTTTTAAAAATCTTTAAAAGTCCAAGTGGGCTCCAGACTAAGTCTTTTTCGTCAACGTCCCGAAAAACAATTTAAACCCTCCTGAAGTGAGTGTAAACTCTTTCAATCAAAATGTTGCTTCTTTACTTTGTTATCATCATCTACAGTTGTTCATTGAAAGTCTTAATATTCAAAGTACTTTTACCACAAAACTAAACTTAGCTGAAGTTCTTGACAACATTTATTTACTTTAAACTTGTTGTTATCCAGACACTCCATAGAAGGCAAGCATTTGACTGAGTTATGCACATTGTAATAAACTAGGAAATTTCAACACGTAGTGATAGATAGCACTTTGTGTTCCTCTAAAAGGAAACTCAGTCCTGCTGTGTGTTTAGCTCTGTTCGCCAAACGCACCAAAGGACTCACACTGCCACCCACCTGCTACTAGTTAATGGCTAACTAGCTTTCCTCCTGCCGACTTCCAAACAGATTCTTTGTTCACAATGAAGAAGTCTGCTGATAGAGTTAACCACATCCTTTGAGACGTGTCATATTTTTATTTTTTTCTACGTCTCTCGCAGAGTGACCAGCCTATGATTGTAACTCGCACTGATACACAGCTATGGAGGGATAACTCTGGTATCAGCACGAGCAGATGTGCTCTGTTGTAGTCAGCGCTTGGTTCGGTTTGTTATTTGCTAAGTAACAGCCATACATACTGTACACAAACAAAACTTCCCAGAGGCCGACGGGATGCTTTTTGTCGTGACCCTGGATTCCAGTGAGCTCCACCAAGATTTTTTTTTATTCGGGAAAAAAACAGCTGGATTGGTACTTGGTGTCTGCAGTTACAGTATCAGTATCAGAACAGTAAAACTCAAAAATGGTGCATTTCTTCCGCTAACCTGCCTTCGATTCCTAGAGGCTGTGTGAATTATTACTAATTTGTCACGAGCAAAGGCAGGTGTAGAGTGATTATAGTATAGTATCGCAGCTAGACGTAGGCAAGCGCCTCTGACATGACCATCGATCTCTTCACCTCTAAATCTATCCATCCATGCATCCAAGCTTTACTTGGTGCTGTTCTTATGTTGTCACCGCTTGTCCTGCCTCTGCTCTGTCACTTTCTTCCGTCTGTGCTTTCTCTCCCCCTCTCTCCTCTCAGCACCTTTGCGGTCTTTCTTGCCAATTATCCTTCTCTTTTTTTAAACCTCTTTACCCTTCTTCTCCCTATTGCTCTCCGTCTCTCTTTTATCTCCCCTTGTTTTTATCTATCTGCTGTATCATTTTCTCTCGCCTCTGTCCTTTACACCCCGTCTCTTTTCTACTCTCTCATTCTTTCTCCTCTAAGTCATTTCTATCAATCATATTTCTCCTTTATGTTCTCTTTCCATTTCATGCTCTCTTTTTCTCTATTGCCATTTTCTGCTTGGCTTACTCACTTTGGGTATTTGCTCTCTCTCGTCCTTGTCAAGAGCTATATCTATATTCTCTGCTTTTTCTCCCCCCGTTGAGATCACCTCCACTGTGTATTTCGCTCTTTTATATTTCTCTCATGGACAGACTGACACACAGGAAAAATGCGTTTTCACGCATACACAATCAATGCATGGAATCTCTTTCACATTTAATATGCACATGTACTTCACACAAGCAGTGAAAGTACACATGAACATACTTTAAAGTGCGCGCGCACACACACACACGCATACACACACACACACACACACACACACACTTCAGCTGGCTCTTTGTGTTTCCATGTCTGCCTCTCCTCCAGCCCTCTCGACATGAAAGATATGTGACATCTCTCTTTGTTCTCCCTCTCTCTCCCTCCATCTCTCATCAGCCTCTCTCGTCACCTCTCCATCATTACACCTCACCTCGGCCCTCCCCATCTTTTTAACTCAATTCTCGTCTTTCTCTCCTTATTAATTCTCCCTCCATCTCTCACATCAGCCTCTCCACCTCTCTGTCATTACACTCGGTTTTCTCTTTTTCACTCGCTCCCCTTTCATTTTCCCCTCTCTAAAATCCTGTTTTAATTTCGTGTTTCACTTTTTTCCCTCACTACACAAACAGCTGAGTGCATCAACCGGGGCCTCGGTATTTGAATACAACCTTGCAAGTAATGACATTTCAGCAGGCGGCCCTCAGCAAGAGCGCTCTACTCTGGACTAAAATGAAGCAGATGACTGGATGACTGGATGTAAACAGCACAACATTATGGAAGGAATGCATCAAAGATTTGATGGGAATGTTCCTCTGCAGCGACAGTAAAATTCAACGAGCTTTGATGCTGCCACTGTGCATTTCTGAGCATCAATAGCCTCAATGAGAAGGATTTCTGTTCACTTCTGTCAAGTTCCATTGATACTGATTGATTTTTTATTTAAAGCATTTTTCAAGTCTCTGCATTCCACAGCCATCACATAACCCTTTTGTTACTTATGTATTCTTCAGTTCTTGAAAATCCAAGGTGAAATGCAAAGAATCATGCTATATCACATTCTTAACACAAATCTTTTACACAGTATACCCACTTGCAAGTTGTTAAATGTAACCAAGTACATTTATGTAGGTGCTGATGTAGTGGTACTTTACCTGAGTATGTCCACAGTCTGCTACTTTCTACTTCTTCACTATATTCCAGAAGAAAATATCGTACAATTTACCTTGTTCCTATTGACTGTACAGCTAATGTTACTACTAGTTACAGAACAGATTTAAATATTTACAAAAGTTCTAAAAATATTCACATTACTCTGGATAAGTAGTTTAACTTAGGTTCACCTGTACCAATAAAATAACACTTTGTTACACAGAGCCATTTGGGAAGGTGCAGCCAGAAACTGTTTAGAAAAGAGCATTCACCCTCAAAAACACACGTGCCAGGGAGTGGACAAACCATCTGTCAATCACCTTTGCTAACTAACAATCAACCAGATCAACAGTAGCAGAGCGTTTCTACCAGCAGAGCCCATTGGTAAATCTATCTCTTACCGAAGCCAATTGAGAGAAGAGCTCAAACATGTTTTGCCTTGCTTCATGTTTCTTTCTCTACTTTTAATGAAATATACTCCAGGTCTGATATAACGGATGCTAGCAGTATCCAAGCTAATCTCTTCATGAGCTGTGATTGTTGTTTTCAAACGTTCAGCTGCTTCTCTCACTGGTTGTCACACCTAAACCCACAGCCCATGTGTTCGGTCACAATCGCATAGCTTGAAGCCTCGTTAAATGGATTTGGGAGATCACATGCTACGTGTTCTCGCAAATCCAGCTGCCTTGCGCTATAACCAAAAAAAAAGGCTTCTGACATATATCAAATGTATTAATTTTGTTTAACTGATTTTTTTCAGTGTGTTATCACTAAAGAAAGACAAGGAAAGAAATGTCATCCTCCAAGTAGCAGTGCTTTATTTACTGGATTATGTATGAATACCCCTTGTTGCACGTCCACTACAGCTGGAGCACAACCACAGGTAAAAAAAAAATTGTGACAGTTTATTGGTCCCTGCAGGATCACTTTCAGGACAGCTCAGAACACTTTAGAATAGGGCTGCCTGAAAAATCGAATTTTCATCGTCATCGCGATATGAACATGTGCAATAAACACATCGCAAAAAACTGCCTGACAGGCAATGTATACGAAAAATCATTTTGTTTGCATGCGCCATGCATGCACCTTGAGCATACCAACATTTAGCCTATCAGACGGAGCCCTGGATACAAGGGCCAATCAGATGAAGCCCCAGCTAGCCGTTAGCTACCCTACCCTAACTGATGACAAGTTAATTGTCATCAGTTCAGTGGTGATTGCCAGGTTATGATGGCTGAGGGAGGAGAGAAAAGTGATGAAAATGTGGTTGACGAAGACTTGTGGTGAAGAGAAACAGCACTTCTGCCTTATGGACTTATTTTGGATTCAGGAGAGATGACGTGTTACAAACACAGGTACTGTGTAAAACATGGCGAGTAGTTGTTGCAACTTCTAGAGGAAATACAACCAACCTCCATCACCACCTGAAATATAACCATAAATACCTACACGAACAATTCAAAACTAAGGTCAGCTATCATTAACTGTATAGTTAATAATATGCAAACTTCAATATTTGTTTATTTATTGCAAGTTATATCATCATCGCAATATTATTATATTGAACAGTGTTATCGCACATCTCAGATTTTCCTCATATCGTGCAGGCCTACCTTAGAATGCTGTTTATTTGCCAAGACTTAAACTGGAGTCATTTAGTATAAATACAACAAGCAGTGATTATCAGGCAGAAAACAGTCTTACAATCTCATGACTTTAAACACCAATCTCTGACAAGAAGCTCAGAGTTGATAATCTGTCCAAAAGCCACGAGGTCATTTACAACACTGCTCACTTACAGTATTAAAGAAGTCGCTCTAGTTATAAATTTGCTCCTTTAACTGTGCAACCAATCTAGTTCCACAATTAACTGGTCCAGTCAGGGTTTCCTTTGAAGAGGCAGAAAGGAGAAATGACTGAAATGTGGTGGCAGTTGTCCTGTGAGTGTAGGCTAGACAGCAGTGAAGTGACTACTGTACTATTTGTGTAGTCTGTACAACACTCTGGTGACAAAGCTCCATGGGAGTGTTGTCTGGTGTGTAGTGTGCTAACAACTGTGCTTTGTAGTCTCTGGATGTATTGAAGTGTAGTATGGTGACAATTCATGACTGACATTTCATCTTATAGTGTACACAAGTACAACTATAACTCCTGTATAGTCACATTTATATTGAAAGTAAACACCTGACAGGCATGTTCAAGTATAGTCCACACACATAAGTGTGAAAGAAATATGATGATTTCAAGATATTGTACAGTATGTGTTTGGGGGTAAAAGTCAGTTTTTTAATAGGTTCATCGTCTCCTCCTCCAATTACCCCACAGCCCCTGCCTTATATAATCCCTCTGTTGTGTCACTGCGCTCTCATTCAGCACTCTGTGTAAGATTTCTTGTCATCGTGGGCAGATTGCAAGGCACATGTAGTGTGTGTGTGTGTGTGTGTGTGTGTGTGTGTGTGTGTGTGTGTGTGTGTGTGTGTGTGTGAAAGCGCGTGCACGCTAAGCCTGGCAGAGGGGCACTAAGCCAACTGGCTGACGTCGCTTACCAAGAACACCCAGCACTGCCCACCCAGAGAGCAGGGAGAGAGAACAGTGTGTGTGTGTGTGTGTGTGTGTGTGTGTGTGTGTGTGTAGGTGTGTGTGCGTGTGTGTGTGTGTGTGTGTGTGTGTGTGTGTGTGCGTGTGTGTGTGTGTGCACGCTTCATTTAATTTTTTCAAGTGAAATATGAAGAATACAATGTAAATGTCACCAGGAAATGTGCTCATACATGTACATGTGCATCAACGAGTGCAGTGAAAATGAGATTACTCATATAATAACAAATTTCCGCAACCTTACAATGAGGACAGTGAGAAAGTAATTTGCTTGGGTTATTGATGTATATTCCCTATTTGTTACAATAGATTAATACTATAGAAGGGCTAGCTATCCAAAGAAAAGATGGTGCTCCTGCAGTCTAAAAAAATGCTCACCTGGTGCATACACCCAAGACATTTTTAACCTTCAGGGTTTGCGCCCCTGGCCCTGTGCACTACATATAGTTCCCACTAAGCCTATAGATTTCATATTGTGATGACATTATGGATTTTTTTAAGACCCTTTCCTGGGCTCGAGGAAAGTTAAACAAAGAAAGTGCACATTGTTGTGATTGATGGCCATAACTCCATGAAACTGAATTCTTCCACTACACAACACATAATAGAAAATAAAAAGCTGTAATCCATAACATTTTGCTGATTAAAACCACAGCAAACAGAGCCCCACAGGCAGCTTTGAGAGTTTTTGTCACCTTGATAATGTCAGTATGCAGGTCATGTGCATCCAGGGCTGTGATCAGCCGTCAATATCAAATTGTGTTATTATTGGACCGAAATCTGTCAAAATCTTGATTCTAAAACAGAAATTCAGAAAATCAGTACCAGGATATTGAATTTCAGTCATATTGAAAGGTCTGCATTAACACAAGTATATCATTTACTGTACAAGTCAGATAGCAATAACATCTTCCGTATGCCTGAGACTATTTCTCCACATAAATATTATTCTATCAAAGTCTGAGATGAGCAAGCAATTATGCTCTTTAAATATTGTGTTTATGTAATACAGAAATTACCATTTACATGAACTGAGTTGCTGTTATCTTTATCTTTATCTATTCTGCTCTATTCTCTACCAAAAAAGAAACTCACAAACAAAGGGCAAGTTTCAGCACTTTTTTTATAATGTTAACCACAAAACTGAAAGCCTTTGTGTCCTTTTTGAAACATTGGATCTCTGGAGTTGTAAATTGTTTTCAAGTTTATCTACACACATGTGAGATTACAGCCGAGTCCCCATCTCTCTCACTTTTTGGCTTGTTATGTCAGTTCAGCAGATGGGTTACTTTAGATAAATGAGGTTGCGGTGTAATTCTTGTTTATCTGATCGCACTGTAACATTCCACTCTTCTGAACATCCTAGCTAATGTCTATCTGCTGCTAATAACAAACACACTGCACTGTCATCATCTGGCCAGGACAGACAGAAAGCATTCCTGCATTTCTCTCAATGAGCTGCTCTCTCCCTCTTCCTCTCTTTCTGTTTCCGTCTTCCTCCACTCTTGTGTTTCCCTCCTCTTTCTACTCCTCCATTCTTCTGGGAGTGTTTGCTCTTTCATTACCCCCTCCTTCCCTCCACCCTCATGGTGTTGAGAGAGTGTCAGACGATGGTGCCAGACTTACTCTCTCTCTCTTTCTCTTCCTCTCTCTCTCCCTCTATCTCTTCTATGCATTCTGCAAAGAACACTGGCAGACTTAAAAATGAGCTTTAGGAAGTGGGTCTAATCCAAGGTGATTTATCTAAATGGGACATTCATGTGCGTGCGTGCATGCACATGTGTGTGTGTGTGTGTGTGTGTGTGTGTGTGTGTGTCTTTACAACATGTTTGAATTAACACTGCATGTGTGTGTGCTGTTTACAAGTGTGTGCAAGCAGCTTGTGTTTACTCCTGCATGCATTATTTGTGTGTTTGCGTGTGGATGTGAGTGTAAAAACCTTAACAAAAGCATTGTTCATCGGTGTCTCTCGGGTGAGCTTGTCTCTTTCATCTGCCCGCCCACACACCCACACACACACACACACACACACACATACACACAAACACCCTCACACTCATACACACACACACAACAAAGATGTTAAAACATTTATTAGCACGCTGCGCTAACCCACATCAGAGGTTAGGTTAGCAGGCTCTGACTTCTCCATTGTGCCCTGTCAGCAGGTGACGACTAAATCAGTCACGGCATACATTCAGCCTCACTGCAGCTTCTCTTGCAGCATGTTTCATCAGAGGGAGAGCCACAACAACTACCGGATAGGACTGACCTTGAATTTGAGAGGGTTAACTATCTGCAAGCACATGTGTACAGTATGTACGGCGGGGGGAGTCCCAGCACATCTTTATGAACGCTCCTGCCCTGTTTGCTTCTCCCACTCCAGACAGTTCTGACAGGTTTAAGACTCTTAAAACAGACTCAATCCTTCCCTGCATCTGGCCCAGCTTAAATCCCCTCACCAACTATCGGTTGGCAGAGCAAGTTTCAGTTCAGAGAGGAGCAATCCCTATTCAGATTCTGCCCTATTCCTTGGTGCTATCTCACATCAGTCTCAGTTCTGCTTTTTTCTGGCCTTTCTCTTCATCTCCTCTGTCTGTCCAACCCTTCCCTTTATCCCCCTTCCTTACTCTATCACACTCATACACAAAAAAGATCACCATTTTGTCACAGATGTGTTTCTTCTCTCTTTCTTTTTGCCAATGTCCTTGTTCTGTTTGTTTGTTTTTTTACTTTCTCCTCTCTACCAATGCCCTTGTGCCCCCCCCCCCCCCCCCCCCGCCCCCCGTCTCTCTCTCTCTCTCTCACATTTCTCTTTCATCCATGTCTGCTCTGCTCACTTTGTCCCTCCGTCACTATCCCCATCTCTTCACTTCCCTTATTGCTTCATTTTTCCCTTCCTTCATCCTTTTCTCTGACCCCCTCCTTCCTCACCCCCCCTTTTCTCAAGCAGTCTGTGACTGTAATGTTGCTGAAGAGAACACAGTGTGTCAGCCTGAATCAGACAGATGAGCTGGGAGCAGAGTAAGAGGCTGAGAGCACCGCATTAATCCTCACACACACCCTAACACACACACGCGCAGAAACACACACACACACACACATACACACACTTACACACGCATGCGCGCGCGCACACACACACATACACACACACACACACTTCATCTCTGCCCAAAGGGCTAAGATGAACGGACGATGCACACTGATACACACACACACACACACACACACACACACACACACACACAGACCACAAACACACATGCTTACAATGTTCCAACAAACGACCACATGGCAGGCATGAGACGAAACACAGAGGCCATGATACAATCCTGGTACAGGCTTCACAATTAAATATTTAGACAAAATTAAAAAAAACAAAAATGACAGCCTTTACATTTAATTAAGGGTGTAGTTTAAAGTCAAATCAATGTAATACTAACACATTAAATAAAATATTAGTGTCTATCAGAAGACTTTAAGGCTTTGGACAAGGTGCAATACTGAGGCACTAATGTCCACTGGAACAACACATATTTCATTCTAATGAATTGGATTGCAAACCATGTTGCCTAATCCTAAAACATATTGTAGGATTGACGATGATCAGATGAGTCACACTGCCTCAGTTAAAGAATGTTCAAGTTCAAGAACATTATTAAAGGTACGTGAATAAAGATAAAGTACATGACCCTATCTGTGAACATTTCTGCCTGGGTCAAGTCCGAATTTTATTGGCAGTTGTGGTCGTTTAACAATGAAGACAACACTCAATTATCCCACGCCACTCACATCTTCTGTTTTGTTTTGACTACGACACCTGTGGCAGCAAAAACTACATGATGTCCGTTTAGTGCACAGTATGTCATTTCTGCCACTAGGGGTCTCTCAATCAAAACAATGGAAACAAAATGTTCAGTCATGAAGCAGCGCGAGATCATTGAGAGTTGTTGTCTTCATTGTTGTTGTTGCCATTACAAACTTGACATAACACACAGATGAGATAGTGTCAAGTTTTATTCACGTTACGTTTGTCGCGTACTGGCTTCCCTTCCTCACTCTCAGACGTATCATCTGATTTTCCACCTGAAGTTATAGCGACAGGCTACCTACCAAAACACACCGTTACCTTGAACAATATCACGTATTTCTCTTAGTTTAAACATTCCTGGAAACATGCGGAGTGTTACATATTATACAACACACATACTTAGCAGGGTTGAAAATATGGTCAAATGTAATGCAATATCACACATTTCATTTTGTCATTAATTTCTATATTTATATCTGAAGCAACAATATTTTGTCTCTTTTGGCAGCAGCATGTTCATTAACACCAGACCCCTGCAGGGCTTTTGTACCTCTCTTTCACACACACACACACACACACACACACACACACACACACACACACACACACCACACACACACACACACACACACACACAAACACACACACACACACACACAGACAGACAGACAGACACACACACACACACATCCACAGCAATGAAAGGCCCCCTAATGTGATTCCTGACTGTGAGGTGTCACCCTCCAGTAGATATGTCTTTTTTCATACTTTTTATTATAGGGTCCGGGAAGTCCACTCCCCCATAAGACCTTTGTCTTGTGCTTGACAGTAGGAATGTGAGGAAGGCTGCAGAATACTTAAGACTGTTTCTGAAAAAAAAAAGGTTTCTGAAGACATTTAATCCTGGAAAGAAAAAAGGGCAGCTGCTGAACTACAACATATATTTGACTGTAAAACCTTCAGTACATCATTGAGGTTTTCTCCGGTTTATGCCAGCAAGCCTTAAACAGTCCACTACATTAAGATATTAGCTTTTCAAGTTTTATGATGCAAGACTTTATCTCCTCTTCTTTCACAATCCACTGAGCCTCGTGCTGGTGTATCTGTTCATTGCAAAGATTCAACCGCAGGCAAGTAGAGGTTGAACACGGCTCTCCAGGCGGGAGACTTGCCGGCACTGTGTGTAAGCATGTGACCAATACGCCTACGCCCCCTGATTAGTCAGGGCTACAATGCAACCTTATTTAAAAATACACAGTGGAATTCCAGGAGAGCAGTGAAATCTGAGAGCCATGAATTATAAATACAACAGGAGGAGAAAAAGCAAGACGCCCACAGACACTCTTAATGTGTGCTACTTGATGTTTGTGTGTTTGCAGCAACCACTCAAGTTACACTTTGCCAGTGTCTCTTCACATACAAAGAAATTAGTCTTGTAGAGCATCCAATATTAAACATATACTCCATCCAAAAATACACAAGAGAGCGGGTCTGCCAAACATACAAACAAACTATATCTAAACCTGGCTCTGCCGTTCACTGCAAGAAACATCACGGACGAGCAATTTGAGAGGGTTATGGCATCATCTCTCCAAGCGTGAGATTTGTAAATCACTGCCATTGCCAGCTATAGAAATTAAGTGGCAAATATTAGGAGAAACAACCTTCCAGATAGCATGCCATAAGGAGATATGAGCACGTTAAAACTTACTCCGTCTTTGAAAACATGATGGCTGGTGGAAATGTACAGCTTTTCAGCCACAAAATTACCACAGTTACAGGCTCTCTACAGCCTATTGCTTTTTGCATTGTCACGTCCGTTTAAATAGTTAAATTTAGCTGTGGCGTTTTGAGTCTAATAGACGGTTTCAGTACGTGGTTACTGAAGTGGTCGCCTCAGGACATTTCTAGAAACACCTGCACTGTCACTACATTGAAACTTAATGTGCTTTTCCCACAGAGGGGAACTGACAAAGAACTGTACTTGAGTAGATTTTGCAGGTATCTGTATTTATTTTTCCAACTACTTTTTTACTTTTACTGCCTGAAAACACAAATATCTGTACTTTCTACTTCTTACATATTCAAAACGGATTCCTCACTATAGTTTTAATGCAAATGAGGGTAAAATGGTTTACAAACAATGCTTTACCAACACAAAATGTTGGTATTTGACATCCTAGGAATGAGAACCAACAATCAACTATCTTTCTGGTGCGTTTACAAACAGCTTGGACAAATCCCTCTCATTCTACCTTTAAATATAATAGTCTTTGAATTGTATTGATATGACATGAGGTTCAGATAGTCTTGCAAAGAAAAGGCCAGTATCCGGAAGGACATTTCTTACTTGTACATTGCAGAGACTGTACTCTCTAACTTCAATTTGAGTCCGTCAGAGGTATCTGTACTTCGACTCTGGCTTTCCCACAAGTATAAAAATGTATGTAGTAATTCTGTTGTGGTGGGTTGGTTTTACTTACAAACAGATTGTCTAACTCCGGAGCACATGGTTACAGCGTTTTTTTAAGTTGCGGCAACTCGTGTTTCAACCTAGATCATGTCTTCATCAGATTTTCATGTATTTGCCTCTGAGGAACGTATATTCCTCAAGAATGTACGGTTTATTTATATTATATACAAGAATACTGCGTTAGTAAGATGATCATGCTAAGAATTGTTGATGATCAGACAAGAATAACATCGACACGCTACCTAGACAAACTGAAACTTATTAAAGAAAATTCTTTCAAATAAATGTCAAAATACATCATTTGCATTTGCTGTCCAGCACAACACATGAAAGCATTTTCTAATATAGGAAACACATTTTTTTCCTGATGTGACACAGCTATAGTTAAGTTTTGGTTAGGTTTACACACAAAAATGGCTTGTCAAGGGTTTGGGAAAGATCGTGGTTTGGGTTAAAATAACTACTTGGTTGAGGAAACAATCATGGTCATGGTTAGAAGAAACCAGTGTTGAATGAATGTAGTAAAATTGTCAAAATCTATTGTTTTATTGACCCACTGTGCCACCCAGAACTCCTTCCTCAGCAGACCTCGTGGCTCTATAACAACTTCACACTGCTTCCTTTCCCTCTCAACAGCCATGAGAGTTCAATGTCACTTTTAACGTAAACATGTTGTATTTCAGGATTTATGTTGTGGTTTCCTTTGGGAGTACAGTTAAATAAAGCATTCAAACACTGCCACCTTACAGAGGAAAAAAAAGCATGTTTTCTTAACTGTCATGTTTTTTTGGTGTTCCTAAAGAGTTCCACATGCGTGTATCACCCTGTATAACCATCTCCCTACTTTCCAACCCCTCGCCCTAGTATTTAAAGAGCTTAAAACTGATGAATAGTAAAGGCAGGAGCAGTGCAGCGTGGTGAGCAGAGCCCCAGCCTGTGGAAACAGGCCTCAGTGTGGATGACAGGCCTAACGAGCTAAATATAGCCTTCTGGGTTATCTCCTCTGTGGGCGCAGTGAGTCCGTTGTTGCTTCACATTATTTACGTGTCTGTGCGTGCACCCTCTCTCTCTTCCCCTCTCTATCTCTCTTTCTTTCATTTCACGCCCCCCCACACAAACACATCACTATCTCTTTCTCCTGCACTCTGTGCTACATACTACTCTTTTTTTCTCCCTCCCTCTCTCTCTCTCTCTCTCCATTTCATCCCTTCACAGCATCTTTTTTTCACCCTCCATCTCTCCTCTCTGCAATTCTGTCCCCTGGTATCTCTCTTTCCTCATTTCGTCTCTCTCATTCCTTTTCAGCATTTTTTCTCTCTCTCCTTCCCTCTGTATCTCTCTCCTGCCTCTATCACTCTCTCCCTCTCCTCTTTTATTCTCTTTATCTCTGCCTCCCTTTGTATCCTTCCCTCCCTCAGCAGCTCCCAGTTTTTTTTTCTGTCTGACACTCGCTGAGCCTTTTTTCTCTCAAGCTATCTTTCCCTTTGAGCCTCTCTTTCACTCCCCTCCCTCTCATTTTCTCTCCCTCTTTCCCTCCCTCTCATTTCGGAGCCATGCCTACAGTACAGTATGAAGTAGTATAGCACTGTGTTAGCCATCCACTACACCACAGTGAGCCCTAGTTCAAATAATATAGCCTGGAGTGCTAACCATCTGCCATGCTAACCTACAGTATGTGGATATGTCCTCTGCATCTGCAGCTCCCTGACTTCCTGCCATAGGTAACAGTTAAAGCCGAGTGTTGAACTTGAATATATAGCTGAGGACACTCCTCCTCATTTCTCTGCTTCCTTAGCTTACCAATAGCTCAGTGGTCACAACGGCCTTGACATGTAATATGCAGAAAGTTTGATCAAATGTCATCCACTGCCCCCGTCAACTGAAAGAAGGGAACTGCATCTACACTGGCACGCCACCTCTGCGTTTGTACAAGACTGGGTGGTGGTGATTACAATGGAGAAGGTGGATGTTTGTCCGGGCTCTTTGTTCCACACAGTAATTCTGTGAAACCACAGCTAAAATGGGGAGTGACTGAGATTAGGAAAGTGGGTGTTTTTGAAAAGTCTGTGGTTTGCAGAGGTTTTTCTTTGTGTGTGTTCTGCACTGTATCATATTTATGTGCACATGTTTCTTCTTGTATTTTTCACCACTTTGAAAAACACAGTGAGAATATTTTTATAAAATGAGGTCAGTTTGAAAATCCCTCTGTGACCTGTAGAGGGGGTTGGGGTTTGGGTAGTTTAAGGTCCTACACAAACCACAACAAGATTTTGGCTTTGCAGTTGTATGTTATTATATAGTATATGATTTATTCAAAGTTGTTTTGTATTTATGTGACTGCCAGAAAATGTCATAACTTTAAAATGCAATAAAAACGTCTCTTATTTGGGTCAAGGATGTGACTAGGAGATTATATCGTAACTTAAGTATCCAGAGTGACTAATTAGAGTTTATGTAATTTTTGCTGAATAGCGGCCACTTTGGTCACAACTGACAACTGAAGGACACTGGAATCCACATCACTATTCAAGGTTGTCATGAGCCACATGTTTTAAAGACATCATCATAAAGAGACTGAACAAGCCAAAAGCAACAAACAGATCTCCTGTGTTAACTACTTGTTTTATGTTTTTTTTTTTATAAAGCTACTGAAATGTTGAAATTTAGTACAGTGACAGTAGCAAAAGCAGAGAAGATTCATAAACTGACTCAGCAATGTCAGCAACGCAGCCATAACTACCTGTGGTTTTCTGGCCAGCCTTAGTCAACATAAGCCACAGTACTGGTCATACTGGTCCACGTAAGGCTGTCGTTGCTGCAATTTGAGGAGGAGCGAGAAGTGGTATGCCATCCCAATGCATCTCCCTTGTTAACCAGCCATCTCCAAGTAGCAGAGAGAGCAGGGGCAGAGGGGTTGTTTAAACCAATCTATGGTCCTGACCATGGCTCTAAAATATCAGTAGCCTAACTGTGCTGTGTATTGATAAATCCATGGCGCTGTCTGTGGCGTTGAAGTAGCAGATGGTTTTGTATTTCTGTTCTGTATTTAAGCCAATCTACTCTGTAGAGTAGGGATGGTTACCTCCATGATCAAAGTTAAAGGTAGCAACATGTAGTGGTAGTCTGTAGTATTCCTACAATTTCAATTACAATTTACAATGAATATTCCTGTAAAACCCCCCAACCCCACGTTATCATCGACTGAGAATAACTCCTACATTCTCACTCCTTCCCTCAAACAATGAGTTGACATAAACAGTGCTGCAGTGTCCACATAGGCCCTACTCTTTGGACTATGGTCAGAAGTAAATTAGTTACTTAGATGCTGAGTCTAAACCCACATATCAGAAATAAGGCCCGGACATACACACACACACACACACACACACACACACAGCAGTGTGTGTGTTTATCCATGTTTTTCCCGCCAAACTGCTACATGCAAACAACAAGTAGAGGGAAGGGGGTGTGTGTGTTTCGTCTGTGTCACTATGCGCGGCCTGATTGACAGCTCAGGAGTGATGACAAGTTTGTGTGCGTGTGTGTCACACAGACTTGGTCATTGTTTCAGAAAGGAGCATAGACTTTAGAGCAGCAAAAAAGAGCACAGAGCCCATCCTGACCCGAGCCCTAATTATGTATTTGAGAGGTTTTTATATCATTTTTACTTTGGCAGTTTTACAAGAATTAGAGCTAGGATCAGCAGGAGCTTTTTAATGGAAGGTCCTCACAAGAACATTAGAAACAAGGATGTGTAAGTGTAGAGTGAATGAATGTGTGTATTCTGTTTCTCTTGTTTGTGTGTGTGTGTATATTTTTATCTGTTTATCATCTGCCTGTCTGTCTGTGTGCCTCTATATCCATTTGTGTGTTTCCCTGTCTGCCTGCTCTCTTTTCTCTCTCACACTCTGCCTGTCTGATTCTTCCTCTCTCTCTGTCTCTCTCTTTCTGTCTATCCATCTGTGTGTCTATCTAGCTTACGGCCCTGATCCTGCCTGCTCTCCCAGGTTTATGAAATGCGAGCAGCTTAGCAGATGGTGCATATCGTATTCTGGTCGGCTCTGTGTGGGTTTTGTACCACAGACGAAGGCTTACGATACATGTGAGCCTTTAGTAGCACAGACACACCGACACAGAGGGAGCTCAGGCTGTTAGCGCACAAGAGAAAACAGAGAGAGGAAGAAGAGACAAGAGAAACAGAGTGAGGAAGATACAGGGTTTGATGGGGGTAAAAATGGGGGGAGATATGGGAAAGTACATTTTAGAGAGAGGGCAGGGAGTAGGCACGCTACAGAAAGAGAAACATATCATTCTGATTGGTAATGGTTTGTACAACTTTTGGACATTTTGAACTATATTTCATTATTAAAGGTGTTCAAGATTATGAAGCCAAAATAATTATGTACTGCAAATAACATGGTTTTCAAAGTAAATAATGATTTGTAAAGATAATAAAGATGACAAACAACTGATCTCAAAAATAAAAGTAATTTCCTTGACATTACCTTTGTTTTATAAACAGCATTTTGATTTAAATGAAATGATTGAAATGGTGAAAGGTGAAAACAGAAAGGAAAAAATCTTGAGAGAAAACATGAGAGGAACACAGAGAGGAAAACAGCAGAGAAGTAGAGAGACAAACAGAGCTTTTACTCTTGAATGATCCAAACACAACAAAGTCAATCCAGCTAATCAAAAGCACAGATACAACTACCCTGATTGTAATTCCTATACAAGAACCCATCAGACTCTTTTCAGAGTTTCTAAGTGCCACAGTCAGACTAGCAAATCACGTACAGCTCTGCTGTCCTGATTGGACTCACCATGATGTAGTGCCTCTGCATCTCAGTCTTCTCACTGGCCAGCTTCTCACACTCCAGCTTCAGGCTGCACAAGGACGGAAAAAGGACAAACAAGGATTAAATGGTGTATTTTGCATCCACTGAAATGAATTATAATTTCCACAGGACTTAGATACTGCAGAGGTCAAACATAGTTTAAGGCCGAGTAAGGATACCACAAAATGATTCTTAGTCACGCAGGCGAGCTACCTATTACTGCTGAAAGTGACACTGAAAAATATCGCCTACGTGGTAGCAACTGCCAGCAGAGTATGTTTTATTCACTACTGCAATTTATCATACCTCTGTGTGCGTGGGAGTGTGGCTAGTTATATACATCATGTGTATACTGGTGTGTTTATGTTAGAGTCAAATAGGTGCTGACAAAGTATCATCAGTGTGTTTGTGTCGAGTTTATGCATTAGTCAATAATGGATGAAACAAAGACAAAGGAAAGTCTTCATTGCAGGAACATTATTAAAATGTGGTCTGTTCTATTCTAACCGTCGAGCTGAGGTGGGAATGAGTCTATGAGTTTAACAGCTACTTTATCAGAACAATATTCAGAAAAGGTTAAAAGACTGACAGGTGAGTCTGTTGGTTTATTAATTTCTACAGCTACAGCATCTTGCTGTTAATTGGCTGCATTTTGTGATGCATCACTGCAACTTACCATGTAAACATTTAGAGAGCACATGGATAGATGTTTGTAGCTGTCTGCATCTTTGTGTGTGACTAAGATCCATCAGTCTAATGCCAAAGCAGTAAAGTGGTGTTGCTATATCGCAGCAGGGCATTCAGCCTGCCCACTGAGGTGTGAGCAAGAGGCTGGATGTTTTAGCCTACAAAGGTTTATCTCTCTTGGCCAAGGTCATTTCTGGTCAGCCATAACATAAAGCAACCTTCAGTGACCTCCGGCTGTAGAGAATTACACAAAAAGACTTTAATTGCATTCCAATTTGTCTGATATGTTGGAAACTAGAAACTTGGTTATTCACAACTTCAGTTAAACTGTAACACAGTGTGAAGGCAAGAGGAATGAGCAAAAAATATTCTCAACTGGGAACAGACAACTTTTTGCTCTAACTTATCATTCTGAAGCAGTTGCTGATCACATATTGCAGCTGTTCCCTGTAAACCTTGCTTTCATTATGCTTTTCGGCCCGCCACCGGTAAATCAGAAATTATTTTTTTATAAATAAAGAACAAATTATGGCACATGGATGAGTAAGGCTCCAGGTAAAGGTGGAACAACTGGAATTACAGTGGAAACTCTGCACTGCAAAAGAAAAAGAAGCCCGCTGATGGAGGAGGCTGGTGTTGTGTCAAAGTCTGTTCCCTCGCTGATCTGTGATTCCACTGAACAATGGAACTTGACACAGTTCAAAACCAGCATTCTTTCAACAAGATCACAATGTAACATAACCTGCCTATTTATTATTAAAATCAGGTATTTTACTCTGCTTTTGCATAGCACTGACAGAGGAATTTTAAGGTCAAATCGGTATTCTTATGGCTGTCTTTTACTTTGGAAACTAGCTAACCCTGTCTTTTTCACAGCGGTGCCAAATTTAATGCTAGGAGGAGGCAATTTGAAACATTGTCCATTTTCTCTAAGATAAGAATATTACTTGTAAAATTCTGGAAATCTGACTAATCACACAGAAATATAATTAATGCAAAAAGAACTGATAAAGTGAATAGTGGCAGAAAACTATGAACCCTTATAATTTCTGTAATAACTGCAAATATTCGTAATAAAGAAGAGGGTGCATACATTTAAAATAATGACTCAGAGAAGTTTGTAAAGATGTGATTTGAAACTAGATTCAGTATGAAGGGCTGCAATCTCAGTCTACAGTATTTTGTACATTCAGTGTAATAAGATTAAAAGGACAGCACACAGCACACTGTCATTTTAACAGTATTGGTCCAAACGTTAAAGAATTCAACACCCACTTCCAAAGAACTGAATATGAACTGAATTTCAATGTGGTGTTTCTATAATTATTTCAAGTAATGTAGAGAAAATACAAAATCAAAAGAGTATCAATACCATACCATTCATAGCAGTTTCTCTTGATTAGAAAGAACTGAACTATGTTAACCAAATTTCTGACTTTATTCATAATACCATATGGACATTTACGTATGTGCATGCATGAATGTCTGTTTAACATCTGTGTCAGGCTTGTGTACCTGTGATACTGTGCCTGGAGGAACTGGAATTCCTCCTTGATACGGTCCAGGGTTTCCAGGACTGTGAACTTGAAAGACTGGCCAGGCTGCAAGGGGACCTGCACAGGAAGAAGACAGAAAGAGAAAGAGGGGATGAAAAAAGGATACTTAGGTGCAAGTGTGAGTGTGTGTGCATGTGTACGCATTGCTTGTATGCATCGTGCCTCTAATATATTTGTATAGGAACATGTGAGTGTGTGTGTGTCTGTGCGTGTGCTTGTACGTGCGTATGTGTGTCAGGGAGCAAGTCAAGGCGAGAAAAAAGCCAAGATGAAAGTGAGAGGGAAGGTCACTTCCCCTTCCCACACATCATAAAGCCGTGTCCTCTCTCTCTCTGTTCTCCTCCTCCTCTAATGACTCCTTCCCTCCACTGCCCCCATCCTTTCTTCCTCTCCTCTCCCTCTCCCTCTCTTCCACATTAGCATCCTCTCCACTCTGCCAGGTTGCTAATGTATTCCAGCCTACAAAGAGCTGAGAAGGGAAGAAACGTCAAATGAATAACTTATAGGGAATCACGGCACCGCCTCTCACCTGCTAAAAGCTAAAGAAGGCCCAACAAAACAAGCACCTCTCTGGGGTACACCCCACCACCACCATCACTGGCCCTCCATGTCTGTCTTAAACGCTTTCGACAGCCACCCTCCTCCTCCATGGTCTGCATACAGTTTTAGAAACAAGGAAAATGTGGATGTTTGTTGATGCTGTGATTGTTCATGTTTGAGGACTGGTATTAGTTTGTAGGCAGGAAAATCTAGAGAAGTAAAAAGAAAACATCTTTCTTCATTCTTCTCCAAAGAATATATATAATTGGATTGGCTGATTTTCCCTGCACGGGGTAACTCCCGCTGTTAGCCTGGGGAGGATGCGGCCTGCCAGGTGTCTCTGCCACTTCTTTTCAGCCACTTCTCATCACCTGTCAGTGATCAGCCTCAACAGGAGTATTGAGGTTCACACTATCACATCTAGATGGCACCTCTCTCTGCACAAGTGCTCTGACCCTACTGGTGCAGAGACAAGGACACCTCATCGGCATCCAACCCTGTAAACGCTGCACACGGTGTTAATACCGTGCCATACCCAAAGCACTACTGCTGTGGACTGAACCCAGATCCCTACAGTGGTGTGTAGAGCTGCAACTATTTTTTGATTATCAGTATTTTGAGAACTGTTTAATCAGTTTATAATCAGCAATTATTTGTGCTCTGACATCAGTTTTTTAAGTGTGAATATTTTCTGGTTTCTTTACTCTTCTGTAACAGGAAACTTAACATCTTTGTCTGTGGACAAACTTTCATTTTTCCTTTTTTACATTTAACAGATTTTATAGTCTATAGATTTATTGATTAATCTAAATAATATCTGACTGATTGACAACATTAATAATAATTAGTTGCAGGTTTAGTGGTGGGGGAGTGATTCTTCCTCTGCAGAGAAAAACTGAGCTACTCTAACCCTGTTCAAGTTTACTGATATCATATTACATGATTTAGGCTACTGTGGTCCAGTGCACGCGCTACAGTGAAGCTGGGTGGCTATCGGCCTGTAGCTATAGCTAAAAGATTGGCGGTTTCAGTAGCGGGGCTTCATTAGTCTAGACAAGCACAATTCAATTAGATTTCAATTAGTCCGACGGTGGAGGTCAGAGACGCGGTGGGTTCCCCAGTAATTAATCCACGGAGCCGAGCTGAGCTAAACTGAGCTGAGGCAGGCATAGCAGGGACATCTAGATGGCTGGATGGGCACAACACCCTCTGGGGGTGTGTGTGTGTGTGTGTGTGTGTGCGTGTGTGGGGGGGCAGAGGGAGGCGCGGAGGTGGTGGGTGGGATAGATGGGGGGTGTCTGCCAACAGATCCCCACTGACCTTGATTCACACCACACACACAGCGGGGGAGGGGAAGGGAGGGAGGGATAGGGGGTAGATAGTGATCTGGCACGCGCAGATAGATACACACACACACACACACACCCACGCACCCATGAGCGCATTGAAAAACACAAACACACACTCACACATCCAGATTCACACGAACACACAGTGGCAGGATGGAGGGATGGACTGATGAGGGAGAAAAGAGGTGGAAGAGAGATAAATACTCATCTGACAGACAGAGGGATGGATGGACTGAGGGATGGAGGGAGTGATAGACTGGTCTGACATCCTTACAGAGGAATGAAAGAACGAGCAGAGAGACAGATGATGAAAGAGCGGCGTGGCTGCTGACTGAGAGAGATAGCCAGCCATTCATCGGTCTGACACAGAGGGGATGGAGAGAAGATGGAGAGAGGGAGAAGGAGGGAGAGAGGGAGAGAGAGAGAAAGAGAGAGAGAGAGAGAGAGAGAGTCACACTGTCTTTGCTGTCGCTCTGCCCTGCGCACTGTCCATCGGTCTGTGGTAATACTGCTCCCACCATCTGCTGCCATGAACACATGAGAACACAGACGCATACTCACGCAGACGCACGCAGACAAAGTGCTGCTGGCGGGTTACATCAGCAGCACTAAGTCATATAACAAAGCCCACAGTCACAGATCAGGCTTATACAAGAGATCCGCGAGTGACAACTGTCAGCGTCAACATGGCGTCCTCTGTGGTGTGCTGATGACAGAGATTTGAACTCCTTTCATCTGCTGGACATAAACTCAAAAATGTCTTCCTTTCAGTTTGCCAGTTGCACCTTTATTTGAATGAGTTTCATGGACCCCGGAGCGATAAAACTTCTTATGAGCAAAAAGGAAATGAAAAATACACACACACACAAAAAAGAAGTTAAAAAAAGGTCCTCAGGCACAAGGAGAAATATTCTCTGCCTGTGCAGAGCTGTGTCTGTCAGGAATAGGAGTCAAGTATGGGAAGCTGCTATCAAATGACTTCATGCTTATTAGTAATAATAGGAGTGGCAGTGTCTTGCTCAAGGAGACTTCAGCAGGTAAAAATAAAACTGAGCTGTAAGTTATATACAATGCTATATGTGCATCTCTCTGTAGTGTTTACAAAGATGGAGGCATGAGCAAGTCATGCCGTATGTACACCAGAACAAACATTTGTTGTTGGAGTGTGTCTGCATGTGTGTGAGTGTGTGTGTGTGTGTTTGGTCTCTCCTGTATTGTTGACAGATGGCAGCCCAGACTGTTAGGGGTCCAATAGCGTGTCACGAAGGGCCAAAAAAACAGCCTACCGCCTGTGTTTTCATGTGTGTTTATGTGTGTGTGAGCACCGTAGCAGCCAGCATAGGGGATCCTGAAACCCAAAACTGATCCGGTTAATCTGGGAGGTGGAGGTGGAGGGAGGGGGGAGAGGAAGGGAGGGAAGGGTCATTTGTGCACAAACACACACACACACACACACATACACAGACATCATGTGGGACAGCAGTCAATCACAATTTGGTCGAGCTGGCACAGGCAAGCAGAGAATTAGGAGGGATTATCTATAGTAGGGGGGAGGGAAGGAGGGAGGGAGGTGAGGCGAGTGGAGGAGTGGCAGATGAAGCCCATTGTGCTGTATCGCATAACATGATGGAGGTGGGACCCACTGGCCGTAACCATCACCTGTCTGCCTGCCTGCGTGTTCAGCTGCCTTTCAGGCTGTCACCAGTTTGACTGCACGACTTGATAAATCAGCAGTTTCAGTGAGGTAACAGTGCGGTAATCACATGAAAACACATTGATGGGATAAAATGATGAAATGACCCTGATATCAGACGGGAAAATAATCCACCATTGACATCACCAGAATCTTGTCTTGCTGTTTACAAAAAGTGTCAACGGTAACAATCACAACCACAACCCAATAGCCAGAATAAAAGGAAGCAATGCACTTTTCTGCAAACCACGGTTATAATGAAAGTTCACATTTCCTTACGTTGCAACTTTACTTCAATTTTCAATTTTATCTTGCGACAACGCTGTACTAATGCTATCGGCTAGGGTTAAAAAAAAAACAAAAAAACGTTATGTTAAACATCTTCATAATATGCCCACTTTGGTTGGAAAAACATGTTTGGAGATGGCCCGACTTCCCATCAAAAAAGTATGTTTTTTGTCAACACAAACACAGCTGGAAATTGTCCCAAGTTTTTTTTTAAAAATATCCTGTCGTCTCATGTTTACAAATGTTGAAACGTTGGCCTGAACTGCAGCCAGTGGCTTGGAAGCCTTCTCACCGCTTACACCACCACTATCCCCTGAACACTGTTACTTTGATTAATACTGGACATACTGCAGTACTGTTATATTGGACTACACTGTTCACCTGATAAAATGTCCACTGAGTGTATAAGCCTATACCAATATATAAGATAAGATCATTTCTGATTTATGGGCCAGGATTTTGTCACAAACCTTTGCTCTGATATAGATGATGATTAAGTTCCCGAAACTTACACCCCAAATTATTTACACATGCCGAAAAAATTTTAACCTTGATGTGACGTTGCAATATTCTGTCTGACTTCTTCCAGTGACTTGTATTATTTATTGTCAGTCACACTTCAGTGTTTTCCCAGTCTGTTGGCACATTAGGTCACTCTGGTTCTGTCTTTCTGTCTGCCTGTCCGTCTGTCACAAGGAAGTCTACTGTTCAAGCAGCTGTCTGTTTTTCCACCACTGGCAGCGTTTGCATGAAAGAGACAGAGACTGTAAAACAGATGCAGGTCTGGGAGTGATTGGGAAATAAATGATTCTATCTATCTGCTTGTCATCTCAGTCTATCTGTTTAGCCCCTGGCTCACTTTCTACCAGTGCATGAGTATTCACGCAGTGTAAGCAGGCATGCCTATGCATGGATGCATTCATTCGAACAAAACAAACAAAACATTTTCTCCTTTTTCTCTCCTTTCGTTCTTTACGTCTCCTCCCTAGACCCTTTGTTCTTCTTTTTGCCTGAGTGTCTCCGAGACAAGCAGAGACACATTCAGATAGCACATGAAATAATAATTGGCTGGTGAAATATTTAGGAAAAAAGGCAGAGTGTGGCAGAGCAGTGTCAGTGCCCCTTGTGTACATGTCTCCCAGTGTGTTTGTGTGCATGTGTCTGCTGAAGTGAGCGGCAGTGAACATAAGCAACAGCTCATTGGTTCAGACAGTGTGGATGAAAGAGTGAATAAAAGCTGCAGGGAAGAATGGAAATGTGACTTACATATCAGCCACCTTTTTATCACACCCTCACATTTGCCCCTTTCTCTCTGACAGTGTTGCCCACATTTCCACAGACCACTCAAAGGTTTTGATAACTTGGAGAGAGCCATGCTTCCCAAGAAAAGAGGCTCATTTAGAGTTAGAAGCGCTCTCACGATGAATCTTTACCACTCACTCATTCTGCCAGCTGGGCAGTCAGTCATTCAGTTTGACAGTGAAATTGACAAGCCAACACTCAGTCATCCAGTCAGTAAAACCAAAAGTCAGACAGTGAGTCAGTCTTACCAGTTAACTAATAAGCAAGTAATTCAGAGTGCTCGTCAGTTAATGCTGCAGCTCAACAGACAGCCACTAAGCCAGTGGTGGATTACAAATCAGGGAAAGATTGGCAGCCAAAAGAGTCTCTGGACTCCATCCAAGCCTCGCTCTGATCACTTCTTTTAATGACAAAGAAAAGAACACAGAACGCAGGATTTGAGGATAGTATACTCAAACAGACAAACAGAGAGCAGACTTAATCTGGGCGGCTGATGATGGAGTTGTCGGTTGCTTGTGCTACTCTCTGCTTGTTCAGGGGGTCGTCTCGCCACAGCTGTATTGTTGTTACTTGACTTTTCGCAATTTTACAGGGCTGCCTTTGAAATGCTGTATGAAATTAAATGTAAACAAGACTAGGACAAAGGAACAGGGGGGAGAATGTCATCCGTGGGAGGTGACAGCAATCCACTGTGCTGTTTACCGTACATGGCTTATATTACAGCCACAAATGTTGGGGAAAAACAAACTGCCTGACACAGCTAGATGCCAAAAACAAAAAAGTCCAGTGTGCAAGAAAGCAGATACAGTTGCATATCAAAGGCACTTTTCAAGACGCAATTATAACTAGTTAAGCACTTCCTGCAACTGCAACTACAAAATCAACTCCAAATTTCTATCTCATGCACATCAAAATCCAACTTTAAGACAAACACAAACTGTTGGAGTGGCTTTGCCCCCATTAATAGAGTAGATGTGATTTCTGTGGCCACATATTTGGTATGCGTTCGTTTATTTGGCCATAAAAATAAAGTGTTAGTCTTCTCATGGCCAAAGGAAAATGAAGCTCTCCCCGTGTATACACACACACACCATTATACATGCCGGTTGCAATGATTTTCCAACAATTACATTGTACCACACACACTGAAACACTTGTGTGCTTATTTATCCCTCAGATTTTACTCTTCTCTTTTTCTCTCTTTGTACCCCCAAAACACACTCACACATACACACACAAACACTCCTGATAGTGCTTCAACAGATGTTAGACTGTCATGACAAACATTTCCACAGCAGAAAGTGACTGAATGATGTTCCAGCATGGTGTAATAATAATGATCAGAGTAGATTTGATTTGATAGAGTACCATTGCATTAAAAGAACAACAATCAACACCTTCAGTCCAACCTTCTTTCTTTTCCTCTTCTACACGCTTTCTTAAGAAAACTGTCTGATCTACACCAACTAGACCACAGCCACCACAACTCTTAGGTGTGAGAAAAATGTTTTAGTGACGACTTTAAGTGTACACTCATGCAAACTTTCCAAGCCCTTTGGGAAATGTGTGTGCATGTTTGTGTGAGTCTTAGCGCTGATCAGTCCTGTTTGCAGGCTAGCAGTTATAGACATCTTTCTTAACCATGAAAACACACAGTAAATTCTCCCTCTTACTCTCTCCCTCACTGGGGTGTGGCAGCCAATCAAGGGCTTGTACATTCACAGCAACAGTCGAGGTCGGACTGGAACATTATTTATTGTTATTGTTGTTGGCACCACAGTGAACACGTGCACACAGACACACGCACAACCACCGCCGCTCTACTTTCCCCTTCTCCTCCAAGATACAAACACACACGCACTTTAACAGCTGAACACACAAACACAAGCACACACAAGGACAAATACAAACACGTACATGGTGTACACACACGCACACGCACACACACACACACACACTCCCCTACACGAACATGTACATATACTTGGACACAAAGATACTTATCACTATAGAGCAAATGCACGCATGAAAGAAAACTGAAACCTCACACAGGAGATGCACACACACATTTTCACACATTTAAGTAAACAAAAAGGGCAAACACACACAGTTAATACAAAATTGTCAGGACACACAAAGCACTAAAAAGGCAAAGACACATAAAAAGAAAACCAACACGGCAAATACAAAAAAAAAAAACACACTTACACAACTCACACATATCCACACACACACGCATTCACACACTTCTGATAACGCTTGCCACAAAAATCCAGTGGAACCAATTACAGCTCCGCTCGCCTGGCAAATCAGCCCTCGGTTTTAACCTTTTCCTGCCGGAGAGTGAGGAGAACAAAGTCAGACTTCTTCTTTGATAGAAGAAAAATAACACTGCTCTAACCTTGGATGTCCATTTTATCTATTTATACTGAAGACACCTTTCTTATCATTTCCAAAAGGGGCACACAGAGGGGTTGAAAGGAGCGGCATTCAAGGCCATCTCTGTCCTGTCTGACGGGAAGTACTCCATGATGTTTGATTGACAGCAAGGCTACATCAAGCCTACTGAGAGACAGGATTCAAGCCTGTTTACTGGGAAGTCACGTACATGAGAACTTTGCTGATTTTCATCCAGCTCTGTAGTACTACAATGTTCATGTAAATCAACAATTGTACATTTTTCACCATTTTGCCTGCACGCAGGGCCTCCCCACTTTTTTGCCATCAGAAATCCTCCAAACATGTCACCTGGCGGATTTTAGGGCTGTTCCATCAGCTACAGATTTTACTTCCACATTTTTGGATTGAGTGAGGGGTGTCTCACCAAACTTTCATCAAACTGCCTAAACTATGCAGCGCTGATAAACTATAAATTAAGATTCTGTTTCAACACTCCATAGTTCTCACTTTAACTAATGTCAGAAGCATATTTTAGTTTACAGATTGGCCGCGATTTTGTTAGTTACAAACTGTAACTGTACTGTTTCCTGTTTCAAAATGGACAAAGAGCCCATAACAAGCACCACCAAACGGTGGTTTTTTTAACTTTTGAGTGCAAAGGAATACAACATGGTTTCTGGGTTTTCTCAGGATATGCAGCACCAATTTCTTATGCAAGGACTCTCTCTTTCTAGGAGTGAAATCATTCTTTGGTAACAGGTGAGTAGCTGTGCATTCACACAGTAACAATGCCAAAACTCTGTAAAGGAGTCATTTTAAAGCTGATTTTTGGCAGCCAGTTGACCAGTTGATCACGGTATGAAAACCAACTTGAAAAAACTAAGTTTGCTTCAAATTAACACTCAGTGAACAGTTCATCACTCTCACTTTTATGCCAAAGTTACTCTATCGTCAGTTGCAAGAGGAGACTATTTTAAAAACTATTGGTGGAGTCAAGAACAAGTCAACATCTGAGCTGAATCAACTTCTGAAAGGCCTGATGCACCAAAGCCCACGCTGCCCATTTCACATTTTCCAAGTGTGCTTAAGGTTTGGCTTCTGATTTCCTTTTCTGGCATCATTCTTTCTAGCAGCCACCTACATTTTTTTTAAATATTCTATCTTCATTGAGTTGCACCAGAAAGACAGCGTTTTGACAGGGGTTATGTTCCAGCTGTGCTTTTGATAAAACAGGAGGAAATACATATTTCACAAGTAACCCCGTTCTAACTTTGAGGACAAACACACATGTATGTAAACGTACGCAAGGACATGTGTACAAGCAGTCTTTAGCCACAAACACATTCATGCACACGCACTCCCCCCCACACACGCACAAAACTGTTCTTTGCACCCTCACACCTCTCCACAGATCACATTTCACAGCAACACCAGAAATAAAGTTCCACTGGCAAAGGAGAGCTGCAGAGGAAGAGGGAGAGAGAGGAAAGACAGAGAGGGGGAGAAAAACAGAAGAGAGACAGAAGGAGAGAGAGAGAGGCTATCGATCGGTTGGAGTTGGCTCAATCTGGGATTGAACTTTATCACAAACGCAGAGCATCGCAGCAGGAAGCTCTCTGATACGCCTCTAAAGGAGAGAACAGAGGAATGTTCACACTCTATTCTTCCTTTGCATCTCTCATTCATTTTCATTTCTCTTTCCACCCCCGGCCGTGCCTTTTTAAAGAATTCTTTCTCACTCCTTCTTTTTTCTTGCTTGGCTCTTACATCTTTCACTTTCTCCCTTTGTTTTTCACTTCTCTCTTGTTTCTCTCGGCATCTCTCTCTCCCTTCTATTCCAGCGACTGGCTTATTAGCATTCTCTCTGTACATATAATTGATTCCTCATGCCTTCCTCTTGTGAAAATGTCATTCATAATTCTGTGTGATAGCTAGCTGGCTGGCTTGCTGGCTGACTGAGTGGTTGGCTGGCTTGCTGGCTGACTGAGTGGTTGGCTGTCTGGCTGGCTGGCTGGCTGGCTTCAAGGCAAAGTGGCCACTGACCCATTTGTAGAAGATACAAAGAGACTGACAACCAAATCTGATTATAGCAACCGGACCGGGGCCCCAGTGAAACGAATGGCCTAAGCCAAACTGAGCCTAAGCTGTCATTCATCCTCCTGTGCTTTTTTACTCTATGTATTTAACCTTTATTTTACCCGGGCAGGTAAATTAACTGCAAATTCTCACTACTGATGAAGAGTGAGACTGAAGGAGGGAAGGGACTTTAAGGAGGTATTAAAGGGGAAGTGCTTGTGCACTCACGACCTTTCTTACTAGTAATGGAAATGAATTAAGTGGAATTTAACTATCAATTAAACTGTGTGTGTGTGTGTGTGTGTGTGTGTGTGTGTGTGTGTGTGTGTGTGTGTGGCTGTGTGTGTGCAAGCATTTGCTTAGCAACAGAAAAGAGCAAATGGACAGCTGACACTTGTACGGACCAGTTCACACACACACAAACACTCATACAGACGGGTCTATTCCAACACACGTCACCACACATACACACACCTAGAGACAACCAAACACTAATGGATGCACGCAAACACAGGCTGACAAGTGCAGATTCAGTTATATGCCACCTACACAGCTAACCATCAAGATCTCAAAGGCACCTGGTTGCAGCTGACAGAGAGGAAGGAGGTGGTGGTGTGTGTGTTTGTGTGTGTGTACACATAACAGGGAATCTCTTAGCCTAGACAACCCCCCCCCCCCGCCGTCACATCTCACTCCTCATGTTACAGTACAGTCCCTATAACTAAACAAGAGAGAGAGGGACAACAGAGACAGGCTGAAAAATACAAGACAGAATGACAGAAGGACACAGACGAGGAAAAAGACTTGAGACTTCACTATCACAGAGGAAGTTAAAGGAGGAAAGAAACAAGATAATTGAAGAAGAGAAATATGAAGAGACAGAGGGACATAAGTGACAAGTTACATGTGAGGGATATAAAAGCGACGGAGAGACAGAGTTGAGAGACGAACAGAAAAAGAGTCAGACAGGAGAAAGAGACATAAGGAGGTACTTACCGGATGCCTGCCCTGAGGGTACATGATCCCAGGAGAGGAGAGGCTGCCAGTCCGTTTGATGGCCAGGTTAGTCCCCTGGCCCTCCACTCCTCTGCCCTCCACCGGTTACACAGCCACACACACACAGCCACACACACACACACACACACACACACTCAGTAAGTCCAGTCCCTGCTCCTTAGCTGGGTTGAACACAGCAGTCTTTACTCTTCCAGAGTCCTTTTCTTCCTGGCTCTCCTTTTTCTTTCTTCTAAGGCGAATTCCTGTTGACACACAACTGAAGCGCGCTCAATCCGTTGGCTCGTTTATCCAACAGTGTCATGATGGAACAAGACTTTACCTCCTTCTCCTCCTCCACCTTCTCTTTCTTCTTCTTCTTTTCCCAGTGCACCCCAAGTCTCAGTTTCTCCACCTCCTCGTCTTCCGCTCAGCGTCTCTCTCCCTTTTCCCTCAACCTGTGATCAGTCAAGGTCCACGCGCAGTGACATGACACAGAGAATTTCATCCAGGCAGGCTCCCCTCTTCTCCTCCTACTCCTGCTACTCTTCTGCTTGTGCCCCTTCACCCAGCCGTCCAATGGCGAAACATACAAACATGAACACACACTCTGCTCCGTCCAAACAGTCTTCTCCTCTGCTTTTCCCCTCTTCACCCTCTTTCTGATACACTGAAGCCACTGCCTTGACTGCTGCCGCAGAAAAGAAGAAGGAGAAGAAGGAGAAGAGGAAGAAGGAGGAGGGAGGGGGAGAAGAGGGAGAGTAAGAGCTTTGTTTTTAATCTAAATGTGGAAAAAAAAACGCGAGAGGAAAGCAGGAAAGAACAGCAGGTCAGTGGAGGATCCAGCGGGCTTTTCAGCAGCAAGCCCTAGACTGTAATATATTGTGCCTGTTGGCTTCAACACAAACACGACAGGCTGCTAAAGCTCCTCTTAAGGTGGAACTGAGCAGATAGAGACACCCAGTCACAGAGGGAGAGAGAGAGAGAGAGAGGCGGAGGGAGGAGAGAAAGGCAAAGGGAGAGATGGATCTCTTTTCAGTTGTGGTCAGACAGACAAAGCAATCAGTCATGCACAAAGACTCAGGCTCAAACTGATATGAATCGAGATTCACACACAAATGCTCCGACACTCATACACAAATGCATGACAGCGGTGTGGACACACTTGTTACGCAGCGCAAACACACACACACACATAGTTGCACACACACATGACAGTAACCCGGAGTGATAAGTTTATTACTCAGTTTGCAAGTTGCATTAAAATGCGACTTTGATGACTGGCCAGTCATGCTTAATCACATATTAATCCAGGTGTAAACACGCACTGATGAATGCTGCAGATCCGATTGCTCAGACCTCCTCAGGAAGCGGTCAGAGACGCATTGCATCCAGATGTTAAATGCAAATACATCACCATGCTAAACCACATACGTCAACCCGTAACTCCTCAGAGCAACTTTATCCGAAGAGCAACAGAAATGTCACATCCCTCAGTTAATCTAGTTTAGGTCCAAGCCTACAGCTCATGACAGATCTGTGCCACAAACTAGGAGAAATGAAACAGATGCACTCATTTTGTGTATGGGGTTTTGCATGGATTATTTGACGTTTAAGCCACACCATGCTGTTTGTGTTTGAAAAGAACATAATGCATCCAGATCACTGTGTCACGTAACTGGGAAAACACAGAAAATTCAGATCATGGCACAGTCATTAGAAATAACAGACACAGGTCACAATGATCTGTTAATGAAGTAATGCTCCATCAGTTGATTTAACCTACCTATTGTTTTAATCCTGTTAAAACTAAGTAGTTACCATACATTCTGCTTAATTTGAAGATCAGAAAAAAAAACCCACATGTGCATGTGCCTACATCTCCAAATGTGCATTGTGTGTGAA
Source organism: Sparus aurata (assembly GCF_900880675.1). Taxonomy (NCBI): domain Eukaryota; kingdom Metazoa; phylum Chordata; class Actinopteri; order Spariformes; family Sparidae; genus Sparus; species Sparus aurata. The sequence continues at coordinate 13,989,067 of NC_044197.1, forward strand.
TGAGTGACACATATAAGTAAAATGGTTTGGTTATTTGTCGTGTTTCAGGCTGTCTTGTGGGATCTGTTGTCATTTTTAGCCATACTTACTGTACCATACCGTACTGTTTAAAGTATGTATAGTATAGTTGTATAGTAAAATAAGGTGCATTTCCTCTGTGCTTTTATCACGTACTGTATAACATTTTGGTATCTACTCAACAATAAAATCTCGGTTTTAACTCCTACTTTGGGGTAAACTCATGTTCTTTTAGTTCATGAAGTGTATTTCATGATGCGGGGATTTTCAACACACAAGCGTTTTAAACAAAAGCATATGGTAACAATACAAAAGTAAAAAATAAATGTTTTTCTTGCTGGTCTCTTCATGCCATATGGATATAACTCAAAGATTGTGTTGCATTTAAATGTTCTATTCTAACCATTTGCAGGTAGGTGGTCTTTTGGGGAAAAACCACTTGGCACACAGGATGCGTTTCATTTTGACTTTTCCCTTGGCAGCAACAGTGGTTTGTTTTCGAATAAACAGAGAAAATGGGCAGTAACCCCAAACAAGAGAGGATCAAAAGCACCAGAAAGTGTGCAACTGACAAAAAAAATTCCAAGGAAATGGACATTAAATCAAGGGTCACACAATGTGTAATGATATCTGGCAAGAGTGCAGTGCAGAAACACACAAGCAACGTCTACTTACTGCAAGTCATCAAAATCAATAAGTCGAGTGTCTTGGGGATTACCAATGTAACACCCCAGAAATATCCCCACTATGGTGAGATAAAAACGTCTGCCTGCCTACTTCTGACTGCTAGCTCCAGTGCACATGTTATTTACAGGACAACCCAGAATGGACCTGGATCGAGTAAGACCTGGTATTTAAAGGCCTTCCATGTACAGTGCACCAGTCTGGCCAAGCAGTGTTTTGGCGCTGTTTATAATGAGTTTATCCAGGGCAGCTCTTCCTTTGAACTTGATCAAACAGCCATTAATCCGACACTGTAAGATCGGACATAGTCAGTCTTGGCATCTGTGGAGGGTTTCCAGTAAGACAGAAACTGCATTTGATAACAAGCGGGTTAGCCAGAGGGCAGCCCCAAAGCCTCAATTAAGGTCACGTACAGACATCCTATTATCCAATGGAGTCTATTACCAAACACTAACCTATATATAGTGTTGGATCCTTTTGGGGAAGCCTAATACTGGCTAATGTTAACCTTGCAAAGTTTGTTTCCCAGGATCTGATCTAATGATAGGAAACCAGTGTGCTATTTTGAGTAAGATATAAGAGGACAAGGGCAAAGATGAGCAATTTTAGTTCATCTGGCCCAAAGATAAGTCTTGGTCATTAGTGAACATTTCAAGGAAAACAGAATTTATACAGATATGCATCAACTTGAGGTTGTGATGACAGCAGTGATGAAGGCCTGGAACTTACAGCACTTAGCAGGTGTAAACTATTAACCAGCAAGAGTCCATTGCCATGAAACAACAAGAGGAGTAAAAGTGAAACTGGTGATAAAATAATCATGATATATGTCACTTAATAGTTCTACTTCCTCATTTTGATGTCAAATAATGAATGTAATTAACTGACAATTGACATACAAATCAGTATATTAAATAGATTTTAGAAATGGCAACATATGACAATTGTCTTGTCAATGTCTTCATCATATTACATCTCACAGTTAATTTGTTTTGTGTTTTACTGTACTGAAACTGTATTTCATATGCTCTAAAATATGCATTTGTTTAATTGAAAGCTACACTTCTACTGTTAAAAGAAGGAGTGGCACATCCGTCCTTCTACAAATTAAAATTTGAATTCATAAGTAATGATACACATCCTTGTTTAATTAAATACACTCAAAGGTTTTGCCACTCATTGGTTTTGTAGGATATATAGCTTATGTTGGCTAATGTTAGCAAACTTTTACCATATATAGCTGTTCAAAACATGTCACTAAGTCCATTCACTCACTTCAAACGGACATGTATCTGCTTGTGAAAACAATTATCCTATAATTATCACTCATGGTCAGAGTGGGTGCTGTTGTGCCAGACGAAAAAATAGAGAAAAAATAAACAACCCACAGGGCAGTAACAAGACAACCACTGGCTAGCATTATTCTCAGTGTTTGCCCTCTGTAACCTCCCTCCGTGAATCCTTCACCACTTCAGCCTTGTCTCAGACTACAAAAGTCAGAGACAAAGTGGAAATAATGTGTGGAGTCGGAAGCCACGATTGGCAAAAAATTGTGCAAAATCAGCACCACCATCTGCCTAAAATGTCCTTGTGTAAACATTGACCCGGCCAAATTACTCACATCCAAACCACTTAACCTGTAAAGTGGAGCCTGCCCCAGCACACACTGGTAGAGAGCTCGACCCCAAATAGGTCACCAGAGCACCTTCACGCCTACAGTACAAAGCAATTTTACCCGATCTGCATGTCTTCAGACTGTGGAAGGTCATTCTTACAGACGATGAATGACAAAAAACTTCACACAGAAAGTCTCAAGCTCTCTTCAAATCAGCACAGCAACTTTGTGCTGGGAGGCAACAGTCAAAATGGTCATTACGGTCCAATTGATTGGGCTGATTACCATGAAATTTAGTGAGGAACTCTGAGCTTCCCAGAGGATGAGTCTTCTAAAACCTTTCTGTACATACTTTTCACTTTCTGTGTCTCTCGTCCTCTTTCCAGCTCTTCTTCCAATCTGCTTTCATTGAAAATCTCTTTCAGACCCAAACACAGACAAACTGTACATTGTCATTTAGTGGCGCCACCACCACCACACTGATCATTCCCCATGTAGCCTATTGCACTAATACGCATTATCTAATTGTCTAAAATGGATTATGAAGCTAATTATTCCCCCCACTACTCACACTGGGTTTCAGGGAGACAGATGGGCAGGCAAGCATACAAACAGACGTCAACCCAGTCCAGAAGTTACATAAGTTCAGATCTTGCAGTTGTGTTTACAACGAGCAATTCATAATAGAGCACTGATTGATGTAAATTCAGCAACACAGTACGGGATGAGCATTTTTTTGTTCGCACCTGCCCATGGTGACAAAGCAAATACCAGCTCCACCATTTATAGTTTACATAAGGGCATAGCAAAGCACATCTCAGATGTAAAGTGATCATAATAAACTACATCTGGATTTTGGATTGGACAAAGCGCAGTGAAAACTTGAGAAACAATAATGCACACAGTGAGGGCAAGTTCACCTTTAGCCAAGCAAATTAACTGCAGTTCTCTATAGATTTTGAATGCTTTAGAAAGAGTGCCTTTTACTGACCTCTGCCTTTGTAATGCATGAGGAAGTTCAGGGATAAAGGCTGAGGGGATGCACAGAGGAGAGTCAGCACCTTCAGAGTGATGGTCAGCATCTGAAACACAGGGGAACAGATTCTGCTGCTGGCACATATACAGTAAAGACACTATAACCTCAGCTCTCAAAGCCCTAAACAGCAGTAACAGACAATATTGGACTACTTAAAGCTGTAGTAAACCTTTCTAGCAGAATACCAGCACTTACTTGCATCACATAGCATGTACAGTAGATTAGATAACCCCAAGTAGTCTTCATGAGTTTAAGTTTTGACTATAACAAGATCATTTATTTGAGCACTACTGAGGCTCAAGTTTTGAATCTGCCCTGTAGCTTTTTCTGCATGATGTAAAATTTGGCTGTCATAAAAGTCTCTGAAATAAAAATCTCGAAGATGTTTATGTAAATAGATATCTGTTTAGTCACTATACATCATCGCACGAGGTAACACAATGATGATTGAGTCTATGGCCCACTGATGAAAGCCCTTGCGTTTGCTGTAATACCAAAGATGTACCCTGGCTGTCAGTGCCGACTTTCCCATAAAACATATCAAGCAATATCCCTTTGGCTTTCGTGTGGTGTTGTTTTGGAGGTGCGGCAAGGCTTCCAACTGACAAATGTATGCAGTTGCCGCTTCTGGGAAATCTTCAAGATTGCCAGTTCAACTTTAAAACCACAAGTAATTCTTTAGACGTCTGTAAATGAAGTTTAAAAATCTTATTTTGAACCTTGTAAGGAGATGACACATCAATGGTGAAGGTTGAAAAAACATTAATTCTAGCTCTGCACTGGAAAAACTTTCAAGGTCAGCACAAAGGGTGAACAGACTTCTTTTGAATAGTTTACTGTCAGTGGGACAGGATCACTACAACTACATGAGGCAGTTTCAATAAGCTAATATCTACAATTTATTTTAAAAATGACTCTTCTGACTGTACCAAATGCTTCAATTCTTCAAAGGTTAGACTGTAAAATTCTGTCTCAATTAAGTGATTTAAGTGTCAGTGAAAGATCATGCTATTACGCTAGCTAAGGTCTGTTAACTAAACTTTAGTCTAACTTGCTTACAGAATAAAGGGGGTTTGTTTAAGCTCTGTGACAACTCATAGCATCATTTTATTTTTATATATTTCAACCTCGTATTTCATAATTGAAACTGTACTTTGGCAAAATGTAAAATGTCATGCAAATAATCCCTATTAAATAGCGGGTATTTTCCAAATACGACCAGAGCAACACCATTTGTAGCCTACATGAACTTCACACCAGAAACGGCCGTTAGAGACGATGTAACTTACATTCAAACGCTGTCACCTGCCAGTTAGGTAACTGTGCCTGCCTTCTACTTTTTCTAACATCAACAACAAGCTGTAAAGGAGAGGAAACTCAAGTTTAATGCGTACACATCTCAATTTGGACTGGAGAGAAGTAAGCCGGCAACCGCTCGGTTCCACCTTAAAAGCTGTTTCTCGTCTCTGGCCCTTCTCTGCATTCTGATTGGCCAGAGGTATGCCTCGTTCCAACCAATCGTTTCAGCGGTACCCCACGTTGGGTCCTGATGTCAAGAGGCAATCAGGCCAATCGCGAGCCGATCCGGCCGCTGAATGGGTGTGGGCGGCCCAGGGGGGGAGGGAGGCGGAGGAGTCTGTGGGGATTGTGGGCATTGAAGTCCCGATTATTCTGCACACACACACACACACACACACACAAAAGCACAAACATGCGCGCGCCCACGCACGCTGTCAGTCACGCTACATAAATGCTCAGTAAATTCCGCCGTTAATTTCAATCCCGCTATTTCTACAGCACACACACACGGGCTACAGTGTACACACACACACACACACACACACACACAAACAGTGGGTAAACCCCTAGTGAGTGAGGTCCGGTTCAAAATTAAAGATTTTTTTTCTTGCCAGTTCCCTTTCTTTGACTTCAAACACTGAAATCAAAATAAGTAAATGGGTGGCCCTCACATGCCTAAATTAAAATAATGAGGTATATGCGACAACACCATAAATCATAACCTACAGACCTGCAGTTTTTGTGTTTCTGCTTTGAAATACTGCAGCACACTGACACCTATAATGTTTTGTTTGGATCTTTCTTTCTTTCTTTCTTTCTTTCTTTCTTGCATAATAATCGCACTAGACTGTCATTGCTTCCTATATCCCCCCCCTCTCTCTACACATATAATACGTAACCTCACGCTTCCTCTCTGAGCTCCTTGCTTGTTCCATACATCTCATTTCAGGGTGATATTGTGATATTTGGTGTGTCTCAACATGCCTCACCGTGAGAGCTCCCCTTCGCTGGCCACATTTTAAAGGGGAACACCACTGCTGCAGGATAAAAAATAAAAACCTGCTGACTCCCATTTTACTCACCCCCTCGTCTTTTCTCGTAGGCTGACGTAAAGCTTTGCAGACGGGGGTACATGCATTTCTCTCTCAAAGAGGATACTGTCATATTCATGAATGTATAGCTGTTTAATGCAATATGCATGGTGGGGGAAAAGGTCCCCCTGACTGTATCTACTTATCAGAGGAAACATCCATGCAGGAGCCCGATGAGATCATCACAGACTGCGACAATTCAGTGCATGAATATATAATTGGTATTTTCTGTAGGCTTCCTGCTTCTCCTCAACCTGCCTCACCCACAGTAGATCTTCTTCACTTAGTGATTTTGAGTGCCCCTCAATGTTGGTGACAGCGTGAGTGTTTTTGACCCGATATGAAGTGAGTCTTTCACCACATGGTCTGTTAAGGCTGCCGTTAATGGAGAAGCTGTCTTCTCCTGCAGAGGGTTGTCTGGAAACATTCACCCGCTCCTTGAAAGTCTGACATTCACCATCACTGCTTAAGATCTTTCGATTTGGGATGCATGTAACTGATGAACTGCTTTGCATGCCAATAAAATTGTTTTATTCGAGGTGTTTTATTTAAAAGTTTCACGAAAGAGCTATGTCTGCCCACACTGGTTCTGATTTCCATTCATATTATATGCTAATTAACTTTTTTCTGTATTTTATGTTCAAATTAATTATCTTGAATTCAGCTCTATTTTCTCCCATCTGGCTCGATTTTATTCTGGGTGGGAAAGTTCATTCTTGACATTGGAAAAACTATTTCACCTTAAAATAACTGCTTCAGAAACATTTATATTGGCACAGTGATCCACAGGGATTGCTCTTATTATCATTAGAATTACTGGGGGGCTTTTTGGCCTTTACTCGATAGGATAGCTGGAAAGATGACGGGAGGAGAGGGAATGACATGCAGCAAAGGGCCATAGGTTGGACGCAAGGTAACTTTAAAATACATTAAAAACAAGCAAGAAGGCATCAAGAAACATAACATTAAAAAAAACAGATAAATACGCTCAAATAGAACAGGTTAAAATGAAAAACGGCACAGTGGGAAACCCTACTGCTATGATGTGGGACTCTGGATAAACTCCGGTCTGGTTTGATGGCGGATAAACAGACGCCTATTCAAACACTGGCACACACACACACACAGACACAAACATATAGGCCTCACTGTGCACACACACACATACAGGCAACCGCTCAGTCACACGGGGCGAATAAAGCTGCCATGTGTATGTACCTGCAGAGTGTTACAAGTCCCTGAGCACCTGCAAACACATGTGATCCTCTGACCTTGCAGTGCAAACATTTGGCTATTCAGTATATGGATATACGTGCCTGTGTGTGTGTTTTCCTTTGTGTGTCTGCCTGTGCGTGCATTGACGTGTCTGGGTGTGATTGTGTATGTTTTTGCAAGATCAGTGTGACTTCCTGGCTGCGTGCATAGCGAGTCCGTATGTGCGGGACATGTGCAGTAACACTTTATGCCATAATTAGCCTCATCCAACTTATTTCCTGCTCCTGGCTGCAGGAAAGAACTGTGTCAGTCTTGTGTGCATGTGTGTGTGTGTGTGTGTGTGTGTGTGTGTGTGTGTGTAGACAGTGACATAGTTCTGTATTCAGGCGTGCTGTCTGACAGTTAACAGTGTAGGACTTTTTTTTAAATAGCTTTTTACAGACATTGTACACCAGTTTTAGGACAATGCAGCAGGGTCATGATCCTGAAAAGGAAGCTAAAGCAGCCAATGATTTCTTCAGGGAAAAACAGTTTAATGTTATCGACTTACCACGGCAGTCAGCAGACCTTAGTCTAACTAACTGTTTGTTGCACTCACCCCATCACCTGACACAGTTGTTGACATAGGACGATTCTACGAAAACTCACTAAAGTTGCAATTACGAGGTATTTTTAGACACAAAAACCCACAAAATGTTGTCCTGGAACATAACAATTACAGCTACCTGTAAATGTAAATAATATCTCCAATATCTTCACATGGTTTATACATCATAAAGCGCAAATAACTTAACAGTAACTAAAAGTTACATTTTGCAGGTCTGTGACAGAGGGCCACCATCCCAACCTCCACAAGCTAACTTTCCTCCTTACCACATTAGAGGCCAACCGTTTTCTGCACTGATAAAGAACTTGTGCATCGGACAGAACAAGCTGGGAGGGGCTGACTCACCCAAAACAGGTGTAAATCTTCGGGATGCTGGGCTGGTTGCACACGTTGAGGAACAGAATGAAGGCGAGAAGGTTCTGAAGCAGGCAGGGCATTTATCAAGCTTCAGTTCAGACACTGACAAAGGATCACTAGAGAAGATAAGAAGCAGGTGGTGCGTTTGGGTCAAAGACATATCAGACAATTAGATATTCAAGATGATTTTTTTAGACATGGCAAGTTTGTTTGAATAGACACAAGGCAACTCAAAGTGCTTTACAGGGGCACAACATTACATTAAAATACATACAAAAATTGTATTTAAAATACATTAAAAACAAGTAGGAAGACATCAAGAAACAAAACATAAAACAAGAAATAGGTTTCAAAGACACAAGACTAAAAAGGAAAAGTCACAGTGCAGTCAAAGCCTTGAAATGTCTTCAATGAAAGGCTTCAGCAAACAAAAAGGTTCTTCAGCCTTGATTTAAGAGGTGAGAGCTGGAGCAGACCTGCAGTTTTCTGGGAGTTTGTTCCAGATATGTGGCGCGTAATCACTGAATGCAGCCTTAATTAAAGACCAACTGCATATAATCTGGCGCGTGCTTTCAACTAGTGGAGAAACAAACCAAGCAATGCCTTTCCTTCGTACAATAGTGTGCAGTACTGTTTAAAGGAGACCTACTTTGCTCATTTTCTGGTTCATGATTTTATGACTGTGTTCGCCCTCTGTCTGAAACGCTCTGTTTTAGCTCCCGTCTCTTCAAGGCCCCCCACCTCCCGAACACGCAGTCTGCTCTGATTGGTCAGCTCCGGATGGCTCTGTCGTGTTTTCAGCCTCCAGTTAAGGTCAGTTCTACCGTGAACATAGGCATAAATTATGCAAATGTGTGACATGGTCAGGTAGTGTGATGTCACTAATTCACAGAATTAAAGGCGGGACTAGTGACGAGGCATTTCATGAGCAGTGTTTTCTGTGGGAGAGAGGAGCTTTCAACTTTCAAGACCTTTTACATGCACAGGAATGCACACCTTAAAATCTACAGAATATCTACAAAAAGGGCTACAATTGTTGGATTGTTCATCTGACGTGGATGCAATTACCCTTGAATGAAAGCTAAAAGATAACATTATAACCTCATAGTCATAGTTGTTTGATTTTGAGACCAGCAGGAGTACAGAGACACACACCAGGAACTGTCTACCCATCCTGCTAATGAACTGTGACACATCAAGATCGAATCTCCAGGAAATAATGCGACTGAGCATAATGAAGTCAGTGTCAGTCACTGTCTTATTCTGACATACATGGACGGAGAGAGAGAATCAGAGAGGCAGCTGCCCGTTTGGTACATGCTCAGCCAAGTAGACCTGTTCTGTGAATCAAGGCAGCCCAATGCCATTTACATTTATGTGTGTGTTATGTGAGCTTTTTATTTCTTCTGTTCAGCCACACACTCACTCACAAACACAGATCAGGTTCGATGTGAAGATGTATTAAAAGCCTTTCAGGTTGTTATGTGCGTGTTTTAGATTCCCGACTGTCGGTGTACATCTAATGAGCTGTAATGTGTGTGCTTTCCTGTGGACACCATGTTTTTTCCACAAATGAGTGAGTGTGTCGGTATGTGAGGATGTGATGTATGTGTGTAAACACATGTGTGTATGAGTAAGCGTTTGTGGGTGAAGTATATCAGTATATTGTGAGTGTTTGTGTGAATCATACATGTGCCATGTGAGAAGGCTCTGGGCTGGATTCTGTTCCAGTGTTTGTGTGTGTGTCCATACAACCAACAGGGTTGGTCGGTTGGTGTGTGTGTGTGTGTGTGTGTGTGTGTGTGTGTGTGTATGTATGAAAGTATGACCTATTCTAAGAGCAGTACAGTGTGTGCATTTTTCATGTGCATAATTTACGGGTGCCAGTGTGTGTGTGTGTGTGTGTAGAGTCCCTCCAGGCTACAGTAGACTGTGCTGTGATCAGCCTGCCTGGCATAGGACAATTGTGTGACTAATAGGGACTGAGGCAGACTGCAGTGAATAAAAAACCTCCTCTTCTTCAATCATCACCACCATCACCTCTCCCTCTCTCTCTCTCTTTCTCTCTGCCTGCATTTCTCCGGAAAGTGAATAACAACATTTAAAGCTGGGGTTTCCTGAGATTGGAGAAACCAGCGACAGCAAGCTCAATTTTTGAAAGTATCCAAGAAAAAATCCTACACACTCCCTCCAAAACACTCCTCCAAAGATCGCTCACTGGCTGACTACACAGACACCGACTGCCCAGTGGCTCTCGCTCGCTAGCAGGGAGATATGAGTTGGCGGCTAGCTCACTAATATGCTGGCCACATGGAATGCTTGTCTGGTGTGTGGCGGCGGCGGCTGCTGCTCACCCGCATGTTTGTGTTCACATAGGCTGAGTTGATGCTGCAGCGCGGATCCTGCCTGGCCCATCTGCTTACGTGGAGTTTGCCTTTGATAATTATCAATAATTACGATGACATGAATTTCCCTTATCCCCACTGAAAGAGCGAGAAAGTGGGAGGGGGACAAAGAGCGCTAGGTGAACTACCCTTCACCTGTTTTGTGTATTGTCTTTCTGTCTGTCCTATATTCTACAGATACAGACATTAAACTGTAGTAAAATGTTGGTATGCTGTTCATTTGACTACAGGTGCTGTTCAGGTCTATTTTTGCAGAATCTGAATCTTTAAACGAAGCAACACAGCAGCCTTGCTTGACATGCGTGTGAGAAGCGCAACTCATGCATCCAGGGTGGCCGGTCCAACCTGTGTGTGTCCAGCCTGTAAGTTCGCCAAATTCCTCTCTTAGATTTTGATTCTAATAAATAATTAAATAAGTAACTCTGTTAAATGCCACAATCATATTAACGCAAGCAAAAATAACTTCATGAACGTACGTGAAGCAAAAAAGCTACAGCTAGTTACACAGTACTGCTCTAAGTTTATGCTTTGTGCAAACATTAGCCCCTGAATGAGTCTGTCACTGCTCCATCAGCTCTATTTTTCAGCACAGGGGCTGTGTGCTTTGTGTTAATTGGGTTAACTTGGCCCGGGGTTGTGTGCTTTGTGCTAACGTTTGCCATCTCTTCTGCCACCATGGCTCTGTTTTGTCTTTTTTTTGCTCAGGGGCTGTTTACTTTGTGGTACTCAGTGAGCGGCTGAGAGACAGTCTGTCACTGCCACTGCTGCTCATTCAGTCTTTTGCTCATTAGCGGTGTGCTTTGTGCTACTAAGTTAGCTAGCTGCTGAACTACAGACTCAGAGACCGTGCACTGCGAGCACAGCATATCATTGTCAGTTTCAGATAAATCCAATTACTGTATGTCTCACCCACGCGTAAGAAATCACAACATTATTATGATGGACTGAAACACAAAAAGAACATAGTTATTGTGTGTACGCACTGCTGTCAATCTAGCATGTCAACACAGTGAATTTTGGCCATCTTGTACCACGAGCCAGCCAAAAGCATTAGCAATACATCCACCTAGGTGTGTGGGAGACTCTTATGTGTTCAATCTTTACATACAGACTTAAAGACACTATTAGATGAGCTTGTTTGAGTCCTGCAACAGCCACAGTTACTGGATTTTGTCCCTTTCATTTGCGGGAGCATTTGAGTTACTGATTGCTGTCGGGATGTTCAATTATTAATGTTGATTTGTTAAACAAAAAATGTGTCTAGAATAACTTAAGAAGATTAAATAAATACCCTTTATGTCACACACGTACACATTCAAGAATCAAATGTGTCTTTCATTCACCGTGGTGCTGTGTTTTCACAGTCAACAGTGTCAAACAGAACCCTCCTGAGCTGATACTTTCAGTGGAACAGCGACGTTTCCTGTGCGTGAGACCTCGTGCGCTACTTCATTCGTGCCCCTGCGTTTTCTTGATCATTTCCACCGGCACCTGGCAAATAAATCGGTGCGGCTCTTTACTTAGCGATAGCCGGTCGTTTATCCAGCGGCAGCCGCACAGCACAGGCTCGCTGCCTTTTGTTTTCCATCCCTGCACGTTGATCTATACATCCTGCATACCAAAATGCTTTCCCTCAATTTCTCAGACTCACACCTCTTCATCCGACTCTCGGGTCTTTTCTTGAACTCAATATGCCTCAGCGGAGTGGAAAAAATTGTTTTATCCATATTACTAATCAAACAGGAAGATCAATATTGTTCTCTGCCTCCACCCCATACTTTCTTACTTTTTTCCCACTTCTCTCTACCTGCCTCTCCTTTTAAACATTCTGACAGTAGAATGCATTATGGAGGTATAAAATGTACTGGCAGGGGCTCTCGCGACCAGAAGAGAGAGAGGTGAGACAGACTGAAAGCGAGCAGATGCATGTATGCGTGTGTGGAATGCTGGATCGTGTGTGTGTGTGTGTGTTTGTGTGTGTGTTGGCCAAGGTGCAGATGGCGGATGTCAGTGTTGAAAAATTCATGATGCCATGTTTGGAGATTCCTGGGGGATATCTTCTTGTTCAACTGGCCTTACAGAGCAGGCAGGCACTATACACACACACACACACACACACACACACACCAACACACATACACACACACACACACTTTACACAAAACACACTGGACCTGTGAATCCTGTGTGTGTGTCTGTGTGTGTGTGTGTGTGTGTGTGTGTGTGTGTGTGTGTGTGTGTGTGTGCCCGTGTTATGTAGAGGATATAGAGTCAAAGAAGGAGTTAGATGTTCAGGAGATAAGGAGAAACACTGATAAAGACACAAAGAAATGAAAAGTGTCTTTGTTATTTTGATTTTTCTCTTTCTGGAGAAGGGTTTGTCAGCATCTTGGGTATTTCTTTGTCTCGCCAAGTTGCCAGATCCATCCGACTGTCAACAGAATAATATGCTAGTTATTTACATTTCCAACAAACACAAATACATGGATTTGTTTAACTTCAGCCAAAGTGTATTCCAACAAGAGGAGTTCATTAGTGTTGGGGTAGTGTGCTGGTTACGTTTCATCCAGTACACGGAGGCGACAGTAGGTTTAACATGTTTTGTATTTCATGACAAAATGTAATGAAATGTGACATTTCTCTCTTCAAGCGGTATTTTTTTTGTAGCTGCAAACATAACTGGATTGTTTTCCGCTGTCCTTGGAGCTCAACTGTGACCACACACTTTTTGGACTGCTCTGTTTATGGAAATGAAGTTCCCATCCGATCAAAAATCCCTGCATAAAAAGTTTGAAGCCTGGAACCAAGCCAACGGAAAACGGAAAAAAAAGGGAAAGGTAGAATACTGTGTGCATCAGTTCAGCTTTAAGGAGTTGCAGATGGTTCCTTTCCTACGACTTTCAACTTGCAGACACTTGTACTTATTTGCAGTGATTTTTTTCATGCCTTTGGACTCTTTTCCTCATCTCTAAAAAAAGAAATGCAGAATGTCACGAAGCAGACGTCACTGTTGCTCTATGCTCTATGCTCTACAGTTACAGTGGTCGTGGGTGGGGCTACACCCAGGATGCAGCGATGGTGCCCCTCCGAAATACAGTTAGGGTGAACTTGTTTTGCATGTGAGCAGATGAGTCCTGGCAAACTCTATATCCCTGCAAAAAAAAAAAGGGAACAGCTGCTAGCTTATTTACGTTTGTGACCAGGTGAGCGTGAGTTACTCACCATTTTAAGCGCGTAGGAGGAGAATGCGGCTTGAAAGAGGCACCCAATGACATCCGGTGAGTCAGACTGCTCTTCAGTAAACATAACGTAAAAAATCTAATTGTGCTAGCGGTGACTTGTTAGCTGACATGACTCTCACAGGTGTGGGCAGTGTATTTCGTTTCCATGAAATTCCGAGTGAAACACATTTTTCCCAAAAACTAAGTAGATACCATGCAGCCTTTTTGCTTCTACGGGAGCACATGCCAGCGTCTCACAATCTTGTAATTCCTATCTTGGATGGTTACAAAATTTAGCTAATGATCAATGTCCATCATGTTTTATTTGCGAGGACAGTTAATAATTAACAAATATGCTAATGGCTCTGTGAGGCTGCACATGAGGCATGTGACATTACTGACATGCTAATTTCACAAAGGACAGCCGGGCCCAATGGGAATGCTATTAGATTTAGAGGATTGGGTCAGAAACCAAAGCACTGAACCACTGATCTGATGATCCCACACAAAAAACAAGAGGATCACCATCATCATTACATTTCATCCTGAGAGGGAAAAAAATGTCAACCTTCCCAGGTGCCAGAAGAAAAGTCAGGGTATTACTAAAGTGAGTCAATTCATCGTCTAGGCAGTGAAATTTCATGGCAATCCGTCCAGTAGTTGCTGTGATATTTCAGTTTGAACAGAAGGGGTGGTCGAACCGACAGACATCCTCAGAGCCATACTGATAGCATGGCTGAAAAGCCGCAAACAAAGTGCAGAAGAAGAGACAGAGAGAGAGTGCAGGAAAACTAGGAAAGAGATGCTTTCTTTCTCATGACATTCCAATGGTCGCACTTTTCATTTTTAATGTTTGTATTTAAATGCATGTAATAAAGATAAATCCAGTGAGAGGGAGGGAGAACATGCGTTTCTTAAGTATGAACGGCGCTATCGTAACTTCCCCTTTACACACATTACTCCATGGCTGCTCCCTCGACACAGTGTTTGTTGAGTGAGGTGTACTACACATTAGCGTGCCAAGACCATTTGAGCAAACGTAGCACTCCAGGCCCAAGTGGAGCAGGTTCGGACTCTGCACTAGGTAATGGAAACTGGCAGCGGCTGGCGTTGCAAACCCAGAGCTTCACACAGAGCTGAATATGAGCCGGAGTTCTCATTACTGCCCCATTCTCTACTTGATTTCTACTTTTCTTAGTCAGCCACTGCAGCTTTGTGTGTTTCAACAGAGTTGTTTACAACACATGGGCTCAATAGTACCACACAAGAGTCAATATATAGTTATTTGGTCTGGATCTATATGCGTATTATTTATCTTGTTTGTCAGTGCATAGATCATAACAGGGGTTATGTTTCTTTTCTTGCTATATTTGCTTTATGTTTTGTTTCCTGTGTTTTTCAATAATGTATATCAGAGGTTAAGCAGGATGTTTTGTTTCTGAAATGAATCCATAAAAATGCACTTTCATGATTATGTTTCGTCACGGAAAACTGAGGCTGGAATATTTCTGTATGTTGTCGGTGGAAGGCAATAACAGTCAGCACAGTAGGTGCGGGTCTCAGCACCAGGTTCACAGACATTAACACATCACTTTTCAGCTGACTTGCTGTGCCATCAAATGAGTGACCTCATTTTTTAAGTGAAAGATCGCTCTGACACGAGGAGGATAAGCTCACTCAAAAATGTAAACTCAGTTGCTTTAATCTCACCCAGCCCGGTGAAGTTTTGCAGTCCAAAGAACAGTTCTGCAGCGTCGCAGGAAAAACAGCATCGCAGCGTTCTCCAGAAGAACTGAAGCAGATGGCGATTTGTTTTAAAATGTAAAAAAAGAAACATGAAATAGCTCCAGACAGCATCATTTCAGTGATATGAAAAAGACGTTATTTGCGCTTTCTTTCCTCATTTTAGATGCTAAGGTAAGTCTGATAGCACACAACCCGTCTGAAGTGCACAGGCCTTTTTCACTTTTGTGGACGTTGAGGGTGTATATACTGTCTATTCAAATACATTTTGGGCTCTCGCGGGGCTTCCGGAGACTTGGATCACCCTAGATGAGCTTTCTGGAGCCATTTTATATTTTCTTTCAGTTGTTGCACGTCTACTCGAGTAGGTTGGGAGAATGCTGCAACAGCTTTCCATCGGCCCGGGCGCGTTTTCAATTCAATTTTTGGGTTAATCTATCCTTTGAGCTGGAGTTAAAGCCCCTGTACGGAGTTTTTAACTGGATATAGAAAAGTCTCTGGTTTCTGCTGATGTGTCTCTGTTACCTACAACAGCAAATGAGCCCATCAACGTGAAGATACGCTATTTCTAAGTAGTCTAATTCTATACCTCTGAAAGGCCTTGGTCGGGTCGGACCACTGACGAAACGATTTACGGCAGTCAGACCGGAACTGACGACATTCAGGATACGGCATAGCTGTTTTGTTGCTACGCTAGCCAGTGCTAACCGAGCTAAAACTTTTGTCATGGCTGATAATGAGACAAAGAAAAGAAAAAGAATTCGAACCGAAGACCAACGAAAGGCCAAGAGGGAATCCGATCGAGCTAGGGCTAAAACACGGATAAACATTGGCGATTCCTTCCAGAGATGGAGAGAGTTGCGGGGCTTGAAAATTCTGATCCAGAATTTGCCCGATTCCTCCTAGACAGGTTTGTACATTTTATTTCATTTATGAAATGTAATGCGGGACGTAGTTTACAGCAATACATGAATTTATGTTGTTACAACAAAGCTGGCTAACGTTACCACTAGATTAGCTCTAGATACTACACTCGTGAAAACGACAACAAACGTCTTAGATCACGCATCCTTTTCAGCTGTGTGATCAGCCCAGCCGACCTGCAACGATGCATCGGTAATATCCTCTGTCATTATAAATGATTCAGTTTCTTACTTAGAACAAAACATCCATCACAATCACTGTGACTTTGCTGTAACGCTAGCTCTGTAGCACCGTGGGTAATATATATAGCTGGGAAATTGCAGTGCAACAGCAGCATTACTTTGTTTCACCGGCGGCATATTATATTAAGTAGAAATACAAATAGACACATTACCTCGTCCATATGCACGCTGCAGGTAGCTGCTAAAAAAAAATAATAATTAAAAAAAAAGTTTTCAAAGCAAGTCCCGTCGTCTTTCCGACGTTTCCAAAACAAATCTACACGCGCCGGCCAGACAAACGTCTTCACGACAGTGGGCGCCAGAGCTCGTGGGAAATGCAGTCTCCATTCCGGCAAAACACTACCGCTTTCGTCCAGCGGGGCCGCCAAAATCAACACTAAATGAAAAGTCTGTACTGGGGCTTTAAAAAAAAATCTTCCTTTCCTTCTCTAAAGGGGCTTATAGAGTAGCTGATGTGCACAACTCCAAATCTCAAAGACTGTAAAGATCTGTGCATCAAGCAGGTTGATTTGTTGATCGGGATTGTTGCAGAAAAGACGAAAAAGCATAAAAGTTGTACGCACATGTATAGAGTAGTGATTGTCTCTGATCAGCGTTTTCACACTGAAGAAGCCCATGTCGGCCTTTCAGCCCCGCTCTGAGGCCGTTCTCTTTGTGTTTGCTCTACTTGCAGAAACGTTCGTGCTCTCTGGCTACAGCTCAGCTCTGAACTGACCGTAGGCTGTGATAAAGACATCAGATATTGTTTCTGCTTGTGGCACCGACCGCCTCGATATAACCCGCCACGCATGTCTGCACACACGGACGCACACATAAACGATCCATGCGCGCAAACACTCAAACTCTTGCACTCGTGAATGGGAGCACACAGATAAATGTATACAAATGGAAGCACAAATATGTACACACACACACACATGCAGACGTGAGCACATATGTTTGTGTCACTGCAGGCAAATGTGCGCACATATCTAAGCAGCTAGGTGCACACATCATTACACACATGAACACACACACACACTTGGCACGTTGCCCGGGCCATGTCACGGCAATTAAGTTCAGAAACTAAAAGCGTTCCACCTGGGATTTCCACCCCTACCCACATTATTAACCCTGTCCTGAACTGAGATCAAACACACACACACACACACACACAAACGCACACACACACACAAGCCCACACGCACACCCTCACATGTAGTTTAACCAGCCAACACTGACCTTAACACTAACCATCTGAGAGACAGATCCAGACCAAGCAAACCAGCCATCAAACTCACACGACTTACCTCCTCAGACATTAACCTAGTTTCTCTGCCTCTCCTGCCTCACACACCCCCACCCCGCTAACGTCCCCATTCACCGTGACAACCGTATCTCTGACAGGGGAAAATGAAAGGAGGAAGAGCATCATCAGGAGCTAACAGATACGAACTGAAAAGGACATGAACACAGAGGAGAAGCAGGTAGCTGGAGGTGAAGGGGAGTGCAGGGAACACTGACGGGGATGTCCGTGGACGCTGAGTTGTACAAAGACATGCGCCTGTTTTAAAATGTACATTTGCCACAGCTTTGAAGGACTAAATCATTTTGGGTGAAGTGACCCTTTAAATAACTTGTAAGGGTGGACGTTTTTGCAGGCAAGTGGAGCAGAGTAACCTTGTCTGGCCAAATGACACCATCTGGCAGGAAGCTGGGACAACATGGTCAGCAAGGGGATGTGTGTGTGTTTCAAGTTTGTGTGGGTGTGTGTCTGCATTATTGAAATTGCATTAAAAGGTATATGTGCAAGTGTGTCTGTCAGAGGAATGAGGTCAGGAAAGCGAGAAAGAGGAAGAGTTTATGTGTTATTTGATTTTTATATAAACATACAGAGTGTGTGTGTGTGTGTGTGTGTGTGTGTGTGTGTGTGTGTGTGTGTGTGTGTGTGTGTGTGATGGAGCGCAATGCTGTGCGTCTGGCCGGATGAGTTTCTGGCAGCAGACGCGGGACATTCAGCTAAAAACGGTTGTGCAATATGTTCCACATCCATCACTTTGAAAGGGGAAACTATTAACAGCTCTTAAAAGAGATGTAAACTTGGGATTTTACTTTCAAACAGACCAGAAATCATGAGACCCAACCCACAAATGAAAACATTACTATATAGAGTGTGTATTGTGTTATTGTGTGTGTGTGTGTGTGTGTGTGTGTGTGTGTACACTACAGAGTAAACTTGCAAGAATTTGCCTCCATTTTATGACACATCGTCCTCAGTGACAGCAGCGTTCCCTGGGAGAGTAAATGTCAAAGTGACATTGAGCGAGCATCAAGCCAGTGTCTGGGCTGTGTGTGTGTGTGTGTGTGTGTGTGTGTGTGTGTGTGTGTGACCTAGTCTGAGCATCCCTCTGGACTGGAGTTGGCTGACTGTTCCCAAGCTGTCACCAGACATTGACTCAGAAGGCTACACACTCACGACACACTGACTCACCAAGCTCCATCCATCCATCCACGCATCCATCCATCCATTCATCCATCTACCATCCATCCATGCATCCATCCACGCATCCATCCATCCATTTATCCATCCATCCATCCTTTCATCCACCCATCCATCCATCTACCATCCATCCATCCATCCAATCATCTACCATCCATCCATCCATCCATCCATCCATCCATCCAATCATCTACCTTCCATTTATCCATCCATCCATCCACCAATTCATTTATCCATCCAATCATTTATCCATCCATCCATGCATCCATCCATCGTTTTCCTTCCTTTCTTTCCTCCTTCCATCCATCGCTTTCCTCCATCCATCCATCAAACAAACATAAACACTTTCAGACGAACTTTGAATCCCTCACTGAGCTGAATTCAATTCATTTCCCTCAGCTGAGTTATGTTAGAGAGTAATATTTTTCACATCTCTGACTTGTTACGCCTGGAATTGGATTTGTTTTCAGGAAATATTTGCTTATTGAACTCTCTCGCAGGAAGCGTTTGGTCCTATTAAAGCTTCAGTGATTTCACTGATACATTCAAGCCCCATCAACTACACTGCTGCGCTTCTGTTCTCTGTGTGTGTGCGTCTGCTCATATGCTACCTGCTGCACTGGTGGAGTTCCAGGGTAGATAATACATTGTGTGAAGTTACTGACTGGCTGCTAACTGTAACACAAACACTCATCATTAACAGCTGATGTTCTGCTTTGTTCACCCTCCTGTTCTCTGTCTTGCTTTTGGGTGTTAGTACGCTTCAAATAAAGTGCGAGTAGGGCATTCTTGAAATGAGCTTGTGCCATGTGTCATCCAACCACGTCTATGAAGCAAAACAGCCGCAGGTGGAGTGAAAAGCCTGCTGTTACAACCTTCTCTTGGCTCCATCCCACTGCCTTCCTGACCTCGCCTGGGTTCAGGTAAATAGGAACAAGGGTTCACACTGACCATTTTTCTGATAGTCCCTCACTTCTGCAAGTCGCTGCGTAACAAGTGGCACTTTTGGAAGTCTGCAAGATTGTCTGCCCCAAATTTCAAAGTCAGGAAAGTATTGTTGGAGGGGATTTCAGACACTGTTAGGGCCGCTCTTTTGCTTCAAACAAAAGTGCTTGTTGGATCATCTTAACAGCGGACCGAGAAAACCTTTGAAGGACCGACTGAGAGCGACTGCTGATGTACTTTAACAACAAGCTCAAGTCTGCAACAATAGGGGACGGCGTTCTCTGTTACCAAAACTGTCCTCACGCCACGAAACAAGCATACAACATAACTTAAAAATAAAAATAAATGTTGCTATTACATTTGATGATGCTGGTTATCTCTTCTCGATCAAGTCTAAACACAATATATGCTTTCTCAATCAAAACAAAACAAAAGGCATAAGCGTGGAATAAGTGGAGCAGTTGTCTTCACCGTCAAACAACCGCCATTGCTGATGTGACGCGACTCGGGGAGAAACGTTCTCACGCGCGATAACGGATTTAAGTTTTTCTCATGTTATGTTCAGTCACATTTGACTTCCTCCCTCCCTCACTCTCTGACTCTGTCCTAAGTTATTAGAAAATAAACAAATTGTCACATTCAATAAAATTTCAGATTTTTTTTTTTTGGGGGGGGGGGGGGGGTTCAATATGGTTGGAAACATCCGGGATAAAGTCAGTACATGCGGATTAATTTAGGTATCCGTGGCAATGGATACATCATAAAAAACAGACAAACAGGGCTAATCTCCTCAATAACTGAGTGTATCCGTTTTAAAAGTGCCTTTCGGAAGCCTAATCCCAGGCCTCCCGCTCTCCCAGAAATCTGTGTCTGTGTTGTTAAAACTCTGCAGACAGCACTGTACAAATATAGCTGAGTAACTAGGCCTACTGCAAATAGAACAGAACTGAATTTAATCAAATCAACACAGCATGCTCTATGTTCCAACATTCACCCTCTGGCAGCACCCCTCCTCCCGCTTTCTCTCCCTGTCTGCTCGCTGTCTGACTCGCTCTCCCCTTCTCTTGCCTCGTCGCAGACGGTGAAACACACATTTGGGCAACAAACATTACTCGCGCTCACACCTCTCGCGCTAACTTTCCCCCTCCCTGGATTTGAACTGTTCCATTTTTCCGTGCTCCGTCTCTTTTTCTACCTGCCTAATAGCTACACGTAAGCTGAGCACACACTCTAACCAACATTACAGACGCAGACTGTGCCTTGTCGCAAATATACATCATAGTCGCCATCAGCCGGACGACCACATAAAGTCCCGTGAGTCGTCGCGTTAATCATTCTCAGCCTCGTCACCGGCAGGCTCTCTGCAGGTTGCAATTATCCGATGATGAATGGTGTTTGGTGGTATTGTCAGAGTATTAAGACAACAGGGAGCACTAAGCAGCAACGGGACACTGATGGCTGCCCTGTGTCTCCAGCGACACACCAGGATAGTTTAATGCAGGCTTGTGGTGGTGTGTATGTGTGTGTGTGTGTGTGTAAGCATTTGTGCTACCGCCTCAATTACGCAGCAGTCAGTCAGTCAGCCATCGGGCCGGCCAACCAGGCAGCCAGCCGGGTCCAGACAGGGTGAAGCAGCAGGCTGGTAAGCAAAATGAACCGCAGTGGCAGTGCAAACAGACCACAGAGAGACCACATCACAACCACACAGCAGCCTGCCATTTACGGCGCTGCACATGGCTTTCTGCACGGAGGAGAGGAGGGGTGGAGGGATGGAGGGAGGGAAAGCAGTGAAGAGAGATGGAGAGAAAAGGAAGGAAGAGAAGGGAGGACCGACGGGGGGAAAAGGGAAGGACACGAAGGTAAGAAAGAGGAAGGAAGAAGGTAGGAAAGAGGAAGGGCAAGGGGAGGAGAGTTGGCAAGAGCGACGAAGCGCCGTTAAGAAGGTATGAAAAGACTGTCGAGGGAGAAGAAGAGCAGGAAAGACAAGCAGAAACGCTAAGACGAAGGAGGCAGACGTTTACACAGACCAAGAGCCCAATTTAGGTTTTGTCAAAAAATGCAGCTTTCCGTCATCAGGCCCTCTGCGTGAAACCTGCTATATATACTACTGACAGCTGAGTAATTCAGCTGACAGAGGATTCACTGTGCAGTAGTGATTTATTTTAATAGCTGCCTACGTGCAAACCTTACTGTTGTGTTGCACAGGTAACCAGGGAGAGGTACGCACGCACGCTCCCAGCACAGAAAGACTATTTCTGTTTTCAGTCACATGTTGAAACAATGGTTTTAAAAAGCAACAAAAGGCAGAGAAAAATACAAAATAAGAGGTTCGGATTTGGTTTATCACAGATTTTAAAAGACGTGTGGCAGGGTTATGTTATTTTACACCTCTGTATCTGTGTATGCGTGAATTTAGAACTTGTTTAGCTCCCTCATTTCATTCACGTATATAATATGACAAATGACTAATGATATCAGATTTAAACAAATACCATCTCTGTTCAGTCACTATTCAGACATGACTGTAACAGGGCAGGGCTGACTTGTATTAAAGAGGTCGTATTATGTTCATTTTCAGGTTTATGTTTTTATTCGGGGGGCCTTGTAGACTAGGTTTTGATACTTTAATTTTCAAAAAACACATTATTTTTCTCACAAGGTGCATCGCTGCAGCGCCCCTTTCCACGCCGTCTATTAAACGCTCCGTTTTAGCTACAGAGTGAGACATCTCGCCTCCGTTCAGTCTTTGGTGAGAGTTGCACCAAATACTTAACAGGCAGGATGTAGCCAATCAGAGGCAGAGTAGGGCGGTTAATGTGGAGCAAAGGTAGTGTATCCCTAGCTGCCTGTTTGAGCAGAAAACACGTAACTGTGCCAAAGCAAATTAGCACATGAACTGTTTCATAGGATCTTTGACCTCATGATGGCCCACAGGGGATAACCGAAGTTATGCAATTCATCCTGATGGTGACATGAACGTATGCACCAAATTTTAATCAATACATGTCAGGAGAGCTCACGTTTCACTCTGGACCGACGCTGTGGACGGAGAGACCTCGACAATCCCAAGAGCCCTGCCGCTGCAGCGTGGATTAGAAACCAGAGTGGACAGACTCAAATGGATTTGGGATGTGGCCTGGCGCGCTAACTCCGGGTAACAAATCACAGATGACAGCTGAAAACACTTGTATCACCGAAAAAAAATCAGCATAGCAGTAACGGAGCAAACAGAACATTTTACAGCCCGACAACCATGTATTTACCAAGTCGTATAAAAGACTTTGAATGCTCTCCACAGACTGTAAAAAAAATTACTCTTTCGAAAAACAGTGAAGAAATTTCTCCTGATGTGAAAAAGTCTCCCCCCCCCCACTCAAAAAATAAATAAAATAAATAAATCCAAACACAACTAAATGCCTTCCACCACAGTGAGCAGCGGCTCAGGCTGTTGTAACCTTGATCCCTGCGCAACACTGCTGCAGAAGAGTCGTATGAATTTTTAATACGAACAACAAAGGACAAAATAGAAAACCAACAAAATTAGAATTCTGAAGTACGTGTGTGTTGGCAGGAATATATTTGTGAGGCACACAGAGGAGCTGAGAGGATCTAACATTAGCATTACTGTGTTTAGGAGAGCAACTACAAACACACCATTATCGTGTCATTGGCACTCGCTGTAATCTGTGCTTTTAGCAGCTAGAGAAGAAAAAACAGGAGGGATGGGGGGGGGGGGTGAAGAAAATAGTGTATGGAGAGAATATAAGAGGCAGCAAACCAGAAAAGGGAGACAGAAACAGAGAGGCAGATGATGAAGAGAAATTGAAGTGAAAAAGGTAAAATAGGTTGTTTTTTTTTTTTCAGGTGTATCAGAGGAAACAAAAAGAGGCAGAGTGGGTTTCATGGCGTGAGGAGGAAGCCGGGGCACTATTGTAGTGAGTTAGCCCTGAGGTGTTTTTCATACTTGAGCTAGCGCTGATGGATGGAGGTCGTAAGCGGATGAATTAGTGATGAGGATCGGGATGAAAGTGCTTTCCAGAAACTACAGAGCCGACCAGACAGAGCCGGCACGCGCGGGACGGGTCGGTACGCCCGGGGTATGAGGCCGGAGTGATAGACGGGACACAACCCAGCCGTGAACCCGTGAACTGTCAGACACATATCGTATGGCAACAACACTTCAGTGCAATCTGAACACCTGTCAGTTTGAGTGCCGGCTTCTTTCAGCACAATCTGTATTTCAGTCACAGATCTTTTTCGTTGTTATACTATCATATTCCTCGATTTAAGTTTCAGTTTCTTCAGCTTCATATCTGGCAGTTTGGTGTTTTGGTGTTGTTGTTTTTTTTAGCAGTAGAGAAAACAATCTAACAAATGAAAACCAGCTCTAACGAACCCGTTGTGACAGCAGCAGTAGCAGGACTGAAGAATCACGTTTCGAGGATTAAAAGCAAAATTGTCCACAGAAGAGAGGAAGGCAAAGAGTCATTCAGAGAAGCCATTAGGATACGATTTAAAATGATGGCAGAGAGGAATTTATGAAAGAAGCTAAAATCCTGACTATCCTTTTCAGAAAAAACGACAGTATAGGTCAACTGTGAAAGCAGCCGCACCCCATTGTTACATTTTTAGGGGGCAACAGCTAGTGGTAGCTAGTGGAGGAAGTCATGCAAAGTCGTATAAAGACAGAGAAGTCTGCATGGTGGAGGAGATCAGGGTTGATTTTGTCATTCAAGGCTGCTGTTCGAGTCCAGTGTTACTTTAACTTACACATGCAAGTACCTTAAATACATAACGTAGGTATTTTATAGACAAAACAAGATATTTTCCGGCATCTAATCAAGTGTATTTGATGCCTAAACCTAAACCAATAGTTTCAGCGTCTGAACCTAACCAAGTTGTTCCAGTTCCTAAGCCTCACCAAACTGTTTCAGTGTGTAAACACAACCAAGTACTGTTTGGGTTTTCTTAGATAACCAAACTGTGACCGTATGACGATCTTCTGTTTGGTGCCTGACCACAGACCAGAGTCCTCTCAGCCCCGCCGGGCCACAAGAAATGAAACCCTTCTCCTCATAGTGTGTAAAAAAAGTACAGCAATGAGGAACACTTAGATTTGTAGTAAAACACTCAATTAACTCAGACTCACACAAAAGTCTGTGATTATAACAATACCAATTTGTGACTCCCGGGGAGTCATTGTGGGAATTCAGTTTATGTGTTTTCAGTTTTTGACAGAAGAATTAAAAAACACTCAGAGGACGGGGCAGAGGGCTGCTGATGACTTGTTCTGGTATGCATTTATTGCGTTATGGCCTCAAAGTGAATGAGGCAACATTGTGTTCTGGTCCTCCGAGGCTACTGTCAAGAGAGAAAAATTCTATCCTCCTCCTCTGTGATGAATTCTCTCTGTATGATTGTTAAATATTGGCATCAGCTCCTGAGCTTTGACCTCGCCCATTGATTAAACTCCACTGGCATCAAGGCCTGAGGTTTGCCGTTGACATTTTAGGCAGCTGAAAAGAAATGCGCCGTCAAACTTCGTAGCCACACTAGAAATGTTCATAGGGGAGGCACTGTTGTTGTTGTTGTTGTTGTCTGCACTCGGCCAGATAGCTGCAAACATTGGAAAATGTACCAAAGCAGCGGCAATAAAAAAGAAAAAAAAGAACCAGAAATATTTATTTTTGCATGAAAGACTGATTTAAACATGCCGTTCATGTTTGTTGCCAGCGTATTTCCTCTCAAATGTAGGAGTGAGTTGACTGTCAGCCGTAGCCTTTTGCGGTGTGTTCAAGTGCGCTTGAGACACAAGCGACATGAGGCGACGCAGCGGAAGGATTTTGCTCGCTACAGTCTCCATCCTGTGTGGACGACCTCGAAACACAGCTGAAAGCCTCAGCATTTGCCAGTGAGCGGACCGAGTTATCACTTTTTTTTAGAGAATGAGCCCTCACAGTAAGTTTATGAACACACGATGATACACAGAGACAAAAAAAAGAGTGCAAAATGAATGAAAAAAGGCAGTGAGAGTGACGGACAAATATGTGTGTTTGGGGTGGGGGGGAGACCTGGTTTCTCCTCTGGCAGCCGGGAGACAGGGGAGGAGGAGGAGGAGGGGGGAAGGGAGGGGGGAGAGGAGGAGGAGGAAGAGGATGAGCAGTGTGGCAGTCTGCAAATAGAGCTGGAGAGAGAGAGAGACAGAGAGACAGAGAGAGAGAGAGGGAGAAAGCAAGGGCACTTTCTAAATGAATTTGGCTTTCAGCGATAGGGAGTCTACTCAACTGCTGTGCTGCTAATGTGTGTGTGTGTGTGTGTGTGTGTGTGTGCGTGTGTGTGTGTGTGTGTGTGTGTGCGTGTGTGTGTGTTTGTGCAGGCATATGTGCTTGTGTGTTCATATCCTCATATATACACATGTATGACTGCCAGCGTTTGTTGGAGTGTTACCTCTCAGTGTGTGTGTGTGTGTGTGTGTGTGTGTGTGTGTGTATCTTTAATACACAAATGGTTTTCGCAAGCATGTGTGTGAAAAACATTAGCGTGCGTGTTTGTGCATATCTATCGGACAGGCGACTGCATAATGTTCATAAACGATGGTGTGTCAGAAAAAGACGAGGCGAGGGTGTGTGTGTGTGTGTGTGTGTGTGTGTGGTGGGGTGTTTTAGGCACACTGTCACCAGGATTGGAAGTGACAGGCAGGAAGTATCAGAGGCAGCTGGGTAACAGCCCACTAACCACACAGGGGAGGGCTGTACACTGAACAACATTACCAGTGGGAGAGAGACTATAGAGGGAGGGAGAGAGAATGGGGAGAGAGAGATGGAGAGACTACAGCTAAGAGATAAAAAAAAAAAAAATCAAGGAAATAAAACAGAAAGTAAAGAGAGGACATTTGAGAAAAAATGGAATTTGTTCGCTTTTATAAAACCAAGAAACTTCAGAGGATAAGATAACATATTCATTATACAGACCTGTTGGGAGTTAAAGGAGTAGTTCAGCTTATTTGCTTTGCTTCTGAGAATGAGATGAGAAGATTGATACCGATGTCATGCGTCTGCTGAACATAACTTGTGGTGTACAGATTCCTTTTGACGGCTTTGGGCTGGTCCTCTGAGTGACCGTTGGGAAAATGAGCCTGATACCTGGTAAACGTGGACGGAAAAATGGATGTAAGGTTTCAAACATGGGCACATGAGCACACGTCCGCCTTCTTGGACAGACGACGCGCAAAACTGCAGTAAAAAACTGAAATTAAGTTTAGTTTGGATGTGATTATGATTTAATTTGCTTATAGCTGTTATGGTTATTTTCCAACATGGAAAATATAAGAAAACTTTTTACAGTTTCTCCAAATATCTGGACAATAACAGCAATTCTTACACCGACAAATAAGAAATGCTACGACAGGCATACTCACTATGTAACTCGACAAGTTTCCGGTTTTGCCACAGTTTTGCATTTGGCTTGTCTAAGTGGTGTTGCCGTACTCAGCTGTCCAATATGGCGGACACGCTCACGCATGCGCTACCCAGCAAGGTCGGCTACTTGTATCGCGTGGTGACACAGACATATCTCAGCATTTTCAGAAATAATTCTTGCTCAGGTTACATGAAAACAGTGATATCAGCTTCCGTCCAGTGCTTCTAAAACCGACGAGTAAAAGTGTGCCTGTAAAATCACAATTTCTCTTGTGAAGGTTACATGAAATATGAGCTGCTGATTACTGACCCTCAGACAGAGCCAGGCTCGCTGTTTCCACCTGGTCCCTATCTTTGTGCTAAGCTAAATGTGTGCTAGCTGTAACTGACCGCTAATCATACAGTAATCCCACATAGCACACCATGTAAATTTAACTTTTAAGATTCCGGCAGGTAGGTACGAACTTTGGAGAGAGCGAGGTGAGTGAATCTTCCTGTTTCTCATCTTTTTCGCTAAGCTATACGCGAAACAAAACATCCTGGATAGACATAAAAGCAGAAAGCAAAGACGAGCCTGGTATTGATCTTCTCGTCTTCCTTATAGTATTTAATCTCATGCTCAAACTCAAGGGTTCAACGGAAGTTTAACAGCAGGAGGAGAGAGAGTAAGAAAGAAAGAAAGAAAGAAAGAAAGAAAGAAGGAAAGAAAGAGCCATTGGCCGAAGAAAGCAAAGTCATTAGGCAGTCGAGCAAAAATATTCCGAGACAGAAGCAAGCGACAGAGATAGATGGTGAGTAATAGAGATAAGGCGATGGGGCCGCTATGAGTCAAACGTGAAGACAGGATGGGAGATGAAAAGACAAAACTAAAAAAAAAAAGGGGGGGAGTGAGAGGGAAAAGAGGTTGAGATGATGAAGAGAATAAATAATGAGCCACGCGGGGAGAGAACAGAGGAGGAGAGACGGAAGGTTAGGGCGGATTTAAAATGTAAAAAAAAAGATGAAAATATCAGAGGACGGGAAGAGACGGAGAGAAAGGAGGAGGCAAGGAAGGTCAGTGAAGGAGAGGAGGAGACAGATAGAGTGGCTGACGGAGGGAGAGAGGAAGGGAGAGAGAGAGAGAGAGAGAGAGAGAGAGAGAGAGGTTGTTTGTATCTCATATGAGTCCATTAAAGTTTGAATAGTTCTCATCTCTCTTTCTGTTTCCTGCTGTTGGAGGAGAGCAGCTGCTGCACACACACGCACGCACGCACGCACACACACACACGTTCAGATACAGTATGCACACAGCAGACATGCACGCACACAAATATGTCATGCAAACACATAAACAAACACACACTGAGGTTGAACCGTGTGTGTGTGCGTGTGTGTGTGTGCAATGGGGAACTGCACAGAGAGAGAAGACGAGATTAGAAAAGCAGGCCAAGAGACGGTTTCCCATGGTGCATCTCTGGAAGCATCTGTATTAGACCGGGTTGTGTCAACACTGACTGCTCCTCCAGCTGAGGCCGAGAGGGAGGGCGAGAGACACAGAGGCAGGCAGACAGAGAGAGAGAGAGAGAGAGAGAAAGAGCGGGGGGGGGGGGGCATTTCTGAGTGTGCCTGACAGACACACAGGGAACGACGGATCGCTCTGAATGCAGAGGAGGGGAGGAAAAACGAGGGATGAAGATAAATGGAAGGCCTTTGAAGAGAGCAAGAGAGAGAAAATTTGTGCATAAAAGAGTCTCGGGGAGAGAAAGGGGGAGAAAACGAGTGACAGTGATGGATGAGAGAGAGATAGAGGGATGGATGGAGGGAGAGGCAAAGGGACAGGCGGAGGGTTAGAGGATGGAGAGGCGGCAGACGGAGATTGACAGCCTCCTTTCCCGGGGACGGATGAATAAACCGGCGTGGGGGGGAGGGAGGGAGGGGAGAGAAAAGACGGAGAAAAAAGGAGTGAGGGATGGAGATGGAGATGGCGGGGGGGTGAGGTAATGAGAGATAGAGTGCGTCTCCGTAATCAAGCCATAAAGGAAAGCGCGAGCGAGGGAGCGAGGGGAGAAAGACGAGAAAGACGAGTGGGCTCTGAATGAGTCAATCATGATTAATCAAGACGCTTTTCGCTCTCTCTCTCTCCCTCGCGCTCTCACTCTGTCTCTCTCTTTTCGCTCAGACTCATCATCATCATCATCATCATCATCAACACCAGCATCACCACCACACAGCCACACAAAACGTTGCTTTCCACTGCAGCCCCGTCAGGACGCATGCATTCATGTTTCTGATGTCTTCTTCTCAGGCAGGAGGTTTGTTGCTCTGTGATCCTTTAAAAAAAAATGGAACTCAGTCCGCCGCCTCAAACTGAAGGAGCCGTAACAGCAGAATATGGAACAGTATTGATATTTGGTGTCTGGACTCTGAGCTCAGAGCAGCCGGCTCAGCACAGCAGGGGGGGGTGTGACAATAATACTCAGAGCCTACAGGTGGGTGGATGGATCCCGGGGAGTGTTGGCAGCAAGTGACAGCACAGGTCTCAGGCGAGCGGTGGGAGAAGATTGAGCAGGGCGGTGACTGGCTGTTGTGGACATGGATACGCTCAGTGAGAATGAATGAGCTCAAGGTTGGGCATCTTGTGACCACATGCAATCCAGCCCCCAGACTAAACATTTAAGATATGGATATGTTGACCCTTGACAATTCTTTTAAGTGGAGGTCGCCGTTGTGACACGTACCAAACGCACAACTAAGTGTATCCTTGGTTTGCAGCTGCGTAGAATACCATTCCGCTGACATTTTAGCGTGAAAGAAACTTGTGAAACGGTCGCCCCTTAATGGAAATCCAGCCATTATCGACTCAGCCTTGATGCTGATGGGATGTTTCATCTTACACAAAACATTTCTGAAGCTTCACAGCAAAGAAAGCGTCGCAGCGTTCTCCTAAATAATTGAAGCAGATGGGGACTTGTTTTAAAAGGTAAAAAAAAAAAAAGGTAAAAACAACAATCGGAAACAACACAAATGGCTCCAGACTGATTATCCAGCATATTGTTAGGGTTAGGGTTAGGGTTAGGTAGCCCCGACATCCCAAATTGATTTGAAAAGACGTTATTTACACCCTTTTTAAGCCTAGATCTTCACTGTTGCCGGTACACCCCGTCAGATGTGTCAAGCTTGTATTCGCAAATCATTCCAGAGACTTGGATCACGCCGGACGAGCTGTACGGCCATTATGTGCTTTCTCTGAGTTGTTTCTTTTCTTCTCCTTTCTACTTGCCGTGGAGCTCCAGAAATGTTCTGTGGGCTGCGAAACTTCACTCGACTCTGCATCGGCTTGATGCTAAGCAGACAATGACTGGATTTTCATTTTCGGGGGAACTTTTCCTTTAAAAGTGATTTTCCCTGAAACTATGCAGTGTGTCACAAAGAGAAAAAAAAAACAAAAGGACAATAAATTACAGAAAAGATAAGAAACCCTGTTCTTTCTGATCAGTTTACTCGTCTGACGATCCCCCACTCCTTAAAGGATACTGCATATTTAGGTTTCAAGACTGAGGAAAAGTGTTTTTAAAAAGTCCTGTCACAGGTGGGTGATGGCGAGGTGAGTTCTAGCACACTGAGGACTATTTATCGATGTTGAATAAACAATATTTGGCAATGTATTTCAAGTTGGTGTGAACGTGGCTGACCTGAAGTGAACCTCAGTGTGTGTTTATCTTAGCGATGGAACGCGTCGTGTCACTCGCTGATGTGTCTTTAAATCACCTTTTGACCTGAGTCGTGAAGAAATATCAGGCAATGATCACCGTTAGGAGAAATTCATCGTCTTTAGTCCTTTCTTGGGGCTTCGTCGACAATGAGGAGAAAAAAACAACCCGTAATATCGTCTGCGTCATCCTTTAAGGTGCGACTAATTAAACAACTCGAGTGTGATGGCGCCACTTTATCTTTTTTCCACAGGCTCTAATGTGCTCTACAGAAGGAAACAAAAAAAAAAAAAAAAGCGGATGAGAGAAAAAACCTTCCCCTCTGCTGCCTCGGCGTCGCTGCTTTGCGAGGAGTGTGTGAATCCTCAGACAGAAAGAGGAAAAATAGGGCACTTTCATATTTATTCAAGTGTCAGATCCAGAGCTGTCTGTGGGGAGAAGGGGAAGAGGGAGGAAGGGAGGAAGGGAGGAAGGAGGGCCGCAACCACAGGAACTCTGAGGTTTCACAAGCCTTCCTCCCTCTCTTCTCTATTTGTGAACACACACAGAAAGTGAGGCACACACACACTCATCAGCCTGCATGGACACACGGGGGGGGGGAGGCAAACAGAAGAAGAAAAGAAAGTTAGCAGGAGATAAAGGAGGAGAAAGAAGTAAGGTTGGCTGTCAAAACACAACCACTGCATGTGTGTGTGTGTGTGTGTGTGTGTGTGTGTGTGTGTGTGTGTGTGTGTGTGTGTGTGTGTGTGTGTGTGTGTGTGCCAGCTGTGAATGCAACAAACCAAGTTATGTCCCAGGTCTTAATAGACAGAGCAGCTAAATGAGGATTATGCGCAGGTGCCAAACAGGCCGTGATCCTCCGTCTCAGAGATGTCACATCAATCCCGGGTACATGCGGCGCTGAATAGATAAACCTTCATCAGCGCAGCCAAAGAGAACAGGAAGCGGCTCCCTGTCGAATGTGACACACCAACACGAGAGAGAGCAGACCCGGTAATACCTCACTGCAATTACCTGCCGCCACCTTCACCTCGGCTGAGAAGCGTAAATCAACACTTCCTCCTGGTGGATCTGCTGTGAACTACAGGAAGCCCGAGGCAGCCAGACGTTCCTGTACCTCTCCAACAGAACCAGTGAGATTGTTGGTCTGAGGACTCTGTAGTTTGTGACTCCATGTCAGTCCTGAAAAAGCTGAACTAACAGACGTAGGAGGGTTAGACTTAAAGTCAGCATGGATCCAGGTAGAAGACACTTCTGCGCTCTGAGGAAGTCACACGACATCGTGAAAGATCTTCAGAGTCGTTTCATCCAGAACCAGATGTGACTGTGGGATGTTGATCCTCGCCAGTATCTGTGCTAGCTTCTGGTCCTGTTGATCTCTAACTCAAGAGGTTTTCTTACTTTCAACAGACTAATGTAATAGAAAACTGCAGTACCGTGCTGTGAAGGGCAGGTTTTAATGTCCTTTTCAGTGTTTTTGCATGTTTTACTCAGTTAGCTACTGTAAGTGTAATTGACTGTTTTTGACAGAAGTAATTGTCTGTTGAAACATTACATTTTTTTCAGATGTAAATAAATGTTTTTATGGGTAGTTTATCATTTTGTTTCAATAGAATCCAACTAAAAAAACTGCACTCCTCTGGAATGTTAAGCCTGATTGTTTGCATTACAGTGGTATCAGACCATATTTAGGCAATTTCACTTTTTTACACCTAAATATTCTTAATCAAACAGTAAAGGGCCACTGTGTAGTTTTGGAGAAGAAATTCCAACTCACAATTCTAATATTTACAATATTTATGAGACAATAATACAAACACAACTTTTTTTTTTCATAACTGAATAAACAAGCTGTTCTCTGAGGAAAATAAGGTCCCAAGCACATTGTTTGATGCTTGAAAGGTGGCAGGGTCCGCCAAATATAAACAAAATGAAACAGTATGAAACTGTGTTGTCCTACAGTGCAGACAGCATAATGAAGCCAATTTTACTAGAGTTAAGTAAAAAGTATAAAAAAAAACTGGATTCTTGCACAGTATATAAATTGAAGCACTGTCAATGACCCAGGACTTCAAACAGGATCTGCTGCCTGTAGCTACAAACGTAACTGACCGTCTGTCAAAGCAAACTTTGCAGGGTTCCCTCACCCTCTAAAACATGAAACACAAGGAGAGCACTCCAGACCCAGTTCTCTCAAAACCAAGAATCAAAGACAGCTTGGTTTGAGATATGGATGAGGCTTAATTTCTGAACAACACTGCAGTTCCTTACGGTGAAGACTAGCAGGCTTTTTAGAAGCCGGCAGACCTCAGTTAAAAAGAGACAGACTTGACAGGCTTCTCAGTGGAGCTGCTTGTTACAGTGATGAAAGAATACTTTGGGAGACACGTGCAAACAGCAGAACACAGCCTGTTCACTAATGTTAGGTTTTAGAAAATATAGAAAGAATTAAAATGTTTATTCTTGCACAGATATATAATTCAAACAACTTCAAAAACACATTTCTATCTACTATCTTTCCTTGATTTTTCCTTCAAATTCACAAACAGACCCATGGGAATCCTGACTTTAAGTTGCGTTTAAGGTTCATTCTTTGAAGTTCAAACAAGCATGCATGACAAGTCCTTAAAGGATAAGTTTGCCCAAAAATAAAAAGATTTTTCACTGTATTTTTCTCTGTAGATTTTATCTACAGAAATGTTTTGTGGACTACGAAAACTCTGCTCGACGTTCCTTCAACATCGGGGTCAGTAGATAGTGACGGAATTTTCATTTCTGGATGAACTACTCCGTTAAAGGGCCAAGATCCTGCAAACAAGTTTAGTCGGTATGAATAATGAATGGATGGTCCAATGGACTAATGTGTTATCATGTTTTTGAACTGCGACACCCATGGTTTTGCAAAACTAAAACAAGAAAAACAAGCAAACAAGCAAAACATTTAAGGTGCAATATGTAAGAATTTTAGTTCAAAACCACCAGAAATTAACAAAAGCTATCAAATGGAGTGTGACGATATATCAATTTGTGATGTTATGACCTCAATATATTCTTAGAAAGATATTTACGGAGGTTAGCATGCTAACCAGGTAGCCCTGACTTGTCACAGTCCAAAGCTCCCACTCCGGACCAATAGCTAAATGGCCAACTAGCTAATGGCAGCTACAGCTAGCAGCAGTTGGTGTTTGCTTTGGTGATATACTGCCCTCTATTGGTTTGGAGTAACAATGCGACATGTAGCCAATTCTTACATATCGCACGTTTAATGTTGCGAGGACAATGTGAGTTTGGTTGTTTACAGCATTGCTCAGCCAACCAGTGAGCTCGTAAAACTAAAGATGCTGGACTTTCTTGAACACCGAAAAACTGAAACAAATTCCCATGTACTTACTTTCATTAAGAGTACATAACTCCAACAAGAAATGAAGGAGGA
Source organism: Sparus aurata (assembly GCF_900880675.1). Taxonomy (NCBI): domain Eukaryota; kingdom Metazoa; phylum Chordata; class Actinopteri; order Spariformes; family Sparidae; genus Sparus; species Sparus aurata. Next base: position 14,023,488 of record NC_044197.1, read on the forward strand.
GAAGTGCTTACTGTGAAGGATCCCCTACTTAATCCACATTTTAGAACTCTTTTCATAGCTTGATGAGATTAACTGGAACCAATCTCATCAAGGTATATGTAACAAAATCTTAAATGGGCTGCTTGGAAACAAGTTTAGAGGTGCATCTTAGTTAAAAACTGGATTAGAATGCTGCCACAGAAATCAGATGTGGCCACCAAACCATTATCCCCGACCGGGAGATGTTGAAAAAGAGTGACAGAAGAGCAGGGAGAGTTTCTTATGATTTGATTGACTTTATTTGTAAGGCACCAGAAGTCCTTCCTTACTGCAGAACATTTCATATTATTTATAGTAAATGTTTGTACTTTTTTTAATAGTTTTTTTTTGTTTTTGTTTTTTGTTTTAATGAAGCTATGATTTCAGACACAAAACACTTTTTTTTTTTCCGCCAAAGTACACACTTTCAGGTTTTACATTATGCACAAAATAAGTATTTAAAAAAAGACCTTTACAAAGCTCAAAACGCTTACAATGCTTCACGCTATGGGGGCAAAAAGTTGGGGAGGTGGAATGTAATATGGGGGTAAAGAGTCAGGTCAGAGAAGAAGAAAGGGGTCAAGGGGCAAAACGTACTGCAGTGTCCCCCCTGGTGTCACATCAGTTTTGTAACACAAAAGCACAGGAATCATCCAGAACAAACAAGAAAAGATGCAGCTATATACACATAAAGCTTTCTATGTATAACTGTATACAGAGGCGAGCACCTCCAACTACTTTTAACAAATACATAGAATTTCATTTGTATGTTTATAACGTCAGCTTTGTAATTCTCACTCTAGTTCATATCGATTAATATCTCAAAACAAACAGGAGGAAAAAAGAAAAACAAGTGCATTGATCACAGAAAATTTGGACCGAACATTCTTTAAAAAAAAACGTTTCCATTAGAAAGAAATCAATCTCGTTTCCCCTGCAGACATGCACTGGTGTGTGTGTGTGTGTGTGTGGGGGGCTTTGTCTACACAATCTGCATACACTACGATGAGTACAGTATGTAGCGACATACGTACAGTGTTGATGAGAGGTGATGTGCTGCGAGCTTAATTCACAAGCAGAATAGCATGTTAGCTTTAGCCTAAGTAAGAACAGGAATGCATTTTTATCTCTGTGGTTCATCAGCAGCGACCAAACCTGTACAACTGTTTATACACACCGTGTTAATGTATTCACATACATACATACACAAACAACGGGCATCATAAAAGGAACAGTTTGTCATCTCCACTTCCAGACACAAGATGGGTGTTTATTATTCTGTTTGCTTTCTGAATGATTCAACAATTAAATGTGCTTTATCATCACCGTCATGCTAAAGAGTGTTTACAAATCAAAAGTGTGTTTGTTAAAGTATGAAACTCTTCATATAGATTCATTCTCACAGTGTAGCCATTAAAACAGGGGAGGCGAAGTAAGGTGTGTGTTCCTGTGCCTGCCTGTGTGTGTGTGTGTGTGCCAAATGTTGAACTGCACAGAGAGAGAAGACGAGATTAGGGAAGCAGGCCAAGAGGCAGTTTCCCGTGGTGCATCTCTGGAAGCATCTGTATTAGTCTGTTGGGTTTGTAAAACCGTATCAACATTCAGACAAATGCGGGCCGCCACTGTCGACTCATTTAATCAAACAAACAATCTTTGTGCCATGGTCAGAGGTTCGATCACCGCTGAGGCAACCTCTGCTGGAGATGTTTGCGTTGGTGGAACAACTTCAATATCTACATTTCATCTTGGTGTGTAGAGAGTGAACATTTAGTCCTTGTCCCCACGTATACAGATGATTTGCAAAATGAATATTTTCCTAGGTCACTAGAACTGAGATCTTTTAAAACACCCTCCAAAAAGGTCCACAAAACCATGGCGTCATTAAGCTAATTTGAGTACGCCCATCGTTGTTTTGTGTAATGAGCCTGTGCCTGAAACTACGACTATCACTTTTATCTATGTTCAGTTACAACTTAACTAAACTGTTTTGGATTATTCTATTTGAGGCAGAAATAGACAACTTTTCAACTACCCACCCTCCTCGAGTTTCCTGTGGTAGTACTGTTGGCGCATCTGTGGCAGGACGTTAGCAACATGGCTACTGCTAGCAGCCTGGCTACTGTCCAAAGTAAGGATCCCTTTTTAACCTAAAAACCCAGATCTCAGTGCTATAAAAAGTGTCAGAGTTAAACACCCGGTTATATTAGTAAGTAGGCAGGTTTCGTTACTGTCTGATCTAATAGAAAGATGGTAACATCAACAGGGGAACAGACTTTGACAAGACCAGAGCTCTCTCCAGCGATCAAATGCCCATCAGTTCACTCTCGTTTTACCTCGGTTTCCATCACTCTTCCTCTTCACCTCTGCTTTGGTTGCGCAATGCCAGACGGACTTGCTATGTAATGTACTTTAAGCATGCTTGGTATTTGGAAACATTTTTGTAGTCTCATGTGCCCAGAGATGTTTTATAAAATGAAGATTGTGGGGACAGAATTTCTATTTAAAAAGAGGGGGAAATATTGATTTAGAAAAATATACATAAATGTGTGGACAAGGCCTTAACGGGGCCATTTTTCCTGCTTCTAGCCCCGTTAAAGCCCCTACACACCCATAGTCCACCCAGTAGGCTGTCTTCATTCATTTTGCCTGAATAGACCTCCTCTCTCTTCTCCCTCACACTGCTAGTGGTAATTAGAACTGGAAAACTCAGATTTCTGTGAAAGCTTTGATATATCTGACATTGCCCTTAATTATACAGAAGTGCCTGAAAGCCAAATGAACATGGATGCCTCATGTCAGCCAAAGTTCATCGTTCAGCAATTAAGCTCAAGTAATTAAATGGGGCATTAGCCTGCAACAAAGATCTCCTGCTGGAATCAAACTGGGGGGTGTTGCTTTTCGTGACAGTTTGGACAGAGATTTTGAACACTGACAGAATTTGGTGACATCGCGTTGTTAACAGCGTAGTTTCACCCAACTTCCACCTGACGAGAGGCCTGATCGGACAAGGTAATTGAAAACAGCTGAGTAGGTGTGCGGGGCCTGTGATGGTGAGGGGGAGTTTGGGTTTTTGACTCATCAGAGCAGTTGTGGAGGATGCTTGTGCTTCATCTGTGAGATCTGGAGAGTCGTGGAGACTTTCAACTCAAGAAATCATCTGTATTATGTAGTATGTAGACAGACCTGTGAATCCAAAAGTACAGTATCCAAATTTACAGGCAGGATCAAAAGAGTAGGCCTAGCTGTCTTTCTCACTGAGGTGTTCGTTAAAATAGACCGAAAAACTTGATCATGACACGGACTGGGACCGACCGCATGCAGAGATTAATGTGACAGGTCTAGTTTCTGTTTACCAAGTTTGTACACAGAATGGATAAATAAGACACTCCCCTTGTGACACAGTCTGCACTCTGTCATTGTCCTGTCCTTGGTTTTGCTCAGGCCTGAACCCAATGAGGTGGAATTCCTCAAAGACACACACTGCCCTCTGCTGTCAAACACACAACATGCACACCCTCTCCCCTCTGTGAAGGAGGGCACAGGAGTCAAGTAGCATCTTTGTCCTTTAATGATGAAAACGTTGCCTTTCTGTTAAAGTGCTGGCTGGATTAATCTGATGGGGGATTGCTTACGAAGGTGAGTTTGTTATGTAGACTTACAGCTCTCAGCAGGATGTTTGTCTGAGAAGGTGCTTTTCCTTTTCTCCATACAAATTTAGGATTCTACACAACATCAGTCTGCTCTAAAAGCAGCAGTTTTGGTTGGTGTGTGTGTGTGTGTGAGTGAGAGAGAGAGAGAGAGAGAGAAGCTCTTGGGATATTTCTATCTTTAGCCGGTGCACTACTATAACACCTGATCTGATCCAAGACAATCCAACACTTAAACTTGACGCTAACTTTGAGCTGTGAATGAATGCATGCAATAACTGCCAAAAAGTATCAACGATACTGATCTCTGCAGGACCTCTTTCTTAGCAGAATGAAGTTTTTAAGAATGTTGTATTGTGTCTGCAAGTTTAACAGCTTGCCAAAGATTCCCTGTGTTTAACATTAAGCCTGTTTTAACACCTACAGTATGGTGTGTTCAGTCTCACAGATCAGTCCTGTGTAACACGGACACCCGCTTACAACACAGGCGAGACGTGAGGGGAGTGGGAGGAAGAGAAAAACAGAAACTGAACAGGGATAAGAACTGAGAGGCAGAGCGACAGGAAGGCAGGAAGGAACAGAAATAGAAATCATGATAATAAAAAGAAATAAACAAACAAAAAAGAAAACTGAAGCTTAATCACATAAAAGGGGGACAGCGTCTGAGGAAAACACACAGAAAAGAAATATAAGGAAACAATCCAACATGGTAAATATGAGGAGATAGGGACCAGTCTGACATGAGAGGCAGGTGCCAAAGCTCGCCCAGTAATGGGAGTTGGTTAGGGGTTTGTAGCTGGAGCTGTGGTGATGGGATTGAAACCCGTGTTAGCTAAGGTCAGAGAGAGGGAGACCAGGGGAGAGGCTGTAGATCTCTGGATAAAAACAGAGCTGAATGGGGGACACCATCTAATCAGACTTGTCTCCGTCCTCCTCGCGGTGGCTGTCGACTCCGTCACGTGACGCTTTCTCCTCCTTGGCCAGCTGGGCTTGGGAGGCCAGCAGGGAGGAGAGGGAGAAGAGACCAGAGGAGGTGGTGACGGCGGGGAGGGTTGGCTGGCTCAGGCCCAACGGCAGAGGGGTCATGGGCAGGGCCAGGCCCTGGAGCTGAGACAGCTGGTGAGCCTGGAGCTGCTGCTGCATGGAAGACAACCAGACCAAGTAAGACACAGTGGGATAGACCCAGCACACAAATCACTGCAAAACACAGAGAGAAATGCAAAATCTGCAATGCACAGACCTATTATACATCACAAATTATGTTTAATATATAACCCCTGAGGCACAGTGCTAATAGCTCAGGCACAATAGGATAGATGGATGGCTACAACATACGCTCGGTAGGAGATGGAAAATCTGCAGCACACATAACTTATTTATATTAGATGCAATTTTCAATATACACAACCAAGAGAAACACAAAAATGGAAACATTGTCTCATAGAGGACAGAGACAGTCCACTATAAAATCTAAAATCACACATGAGTAAATACCACGCTTTTCATCTTAATGTAGAGGAAGAAAGATTGTTACTGCCGAGTGACTGCATTTTCATCACTCCCTGTTGGACACACACTCACCATGATGACACATCAGTGATTTGATTTTATGACAATCCTGAGTGACTTCCCATAAACAGCCTCAGTCTGCACAGACGACACCTGCTGAGTCAACAGCTCTACTTCACATTCAGAACCAGAGCTCAAATTCTCTACGTCTTTATATAAGATGTATGAAGTATGATATTAACTGTCAGTCAGGTATTGGTGGGCATCTGCAGACCTATGCAGGGCAGACTCCTCTGTTATCTAAAGCAGCACACACAAAGAAAAAGACAAGGCACCTATTTGAATCCTGTATCACAGTGATGGATAGGCTAATGTAGCTAACACTAGACCCATAGGAAAATGATGGAGAGGTTCTATTAGCTAACACTAAAGCTCTGGTAAAATGATCAAGCAGCTTAGCCAACGGTTGTCAACCTGGGGCTCAGGACCCCTGAAGAGGCTGAAACATAAATTCCAGGGGTTGCCAGATTTTTTTTTACATTACAGTACCAGTGCAAAATTTTTGCCTCAAAATAGATTTAATTAAGTGCAACCACAAGCTCATCCCAAAATCCTACTCAGGCTGCATGTGTTCATCTATTCTGGTCACTGTATGTCATAATGTTTTTCTGAGAAAGATGGGCTGATAGACATTTTTCTATCACTACCGATAACTCCATTTATTTTAGTTCGGAATCAAGAACAGGAAAAAATACAGGACACTAGTGAAAACCACACACCAATTGGTGCTAATGATCAGTAATTGCTCTTTCTAGTCCTCATAAGACCCTCAAGCGGGGTTGGAACGTCATACCCTTATGATGGAGTTCATCTCTGGGGGGGTGACCTGCTTGGCCCTCTCTATGGCCGCCAGGACCTGCTGCTGGTGCTGGAGATGGTGGGTGAGGGTGGAGGGGGTGAAGACGAGAGAAGAGGAAAGTGAGGGAGACAATAAAAGCGAGACAGAAACAAGTGGAGGAGAGTTGGGGGGGGGGGGGGGGGGGGGGGGGGGGGGCGGGCGGGGTGGAGAGGTTAGATCAATATCAATAGTCCCAACAGAGAACCGACAACCCTCTCTGGCGATGCATCCCCCCCTCCGGCCATTCAGCTATTCATCCAGTCATACACAAACACACACAACCACACACAACCACACACATACAAAAGCCTTGTGTGACACCGGTGAATGGATGGCTGGCTGGTGGGCTGTAATGGGTGGAGGTCAACGCCCTGGTGGGCAGATAAGAGCATGGCTTATCTGAATCACACAACCATTTATTACGCTGACACACACGTATAAAGGAAAAGAGGAGTGGGATGGAGGTGGGAGGGAGGCATAGAAGGAAGGAGGGGGAGTGGAGGAGGAGGTCAAAAGGGAGGGGGAGGGAGAGCTGTGAGGACAGATTGAATATGACACAGGAGAGTGGGGGAGGGAGGAATAAAAGCAAAAGTGAGGGGGAAAGGAACACGGGAAGCGAGTGATGATGAATGATGTGAGTAGGGAAGTGGAGATGAGGGAGGGGATGCTGAGCGAGGGGTCAGCAAGGTGGAGAGGTAATGAGGCGGGAATGAGGGTGATCTCATTCCAGGATGTAAGGAATAAGGCTGAGGGTCAGAGGGTTAGTGACGTGTTTGTGTCTGTGTGTGTGTGTGTGTGTGTGTGTGTGTTCTTACCTCCTGAGACAGGTAGGGGAGGACTTGTGCGCAGATTCCGTTCAATCTCTTCACTATCTCAGCCTGTAGACAGATTTATATCAGTTAAAGAGTAATACTGTTGTTACTATACATTACTAAAACCAACAGTGTGTTAGTCAGTCTTTCCAACATCTCTGCCCTGTCTGTGGCACACACTCAGTCCTACTTAGGATGTTAAACATATAAACCAGTCAGATGAATTTCTAAACAAACATAAAGTAGTCAAAGTAGCCTACTAAAACAGCAGGGCAATGTAATTTTTAGATTACACAAACTGGAGTGAGGAGTCCATTTTGTTTGGGACTATTTTCAGATGCAGCTTATTACACATTTGGTGCTCTTGTGAGTATTTATAGCAGCAGAACACCGTGCGTGGGACTGACTCAAAAACTATAATGCGCACATTCCTTTTAATGTAGGAACATGTCACACAGTGTACACAGTGTAGTTTACTGGTGTGTTTTAAAGCCTCTACACACCCTTAGTTCATCCGCACAGTTTTTTCACTGTGTTTTCACTCATGCTGCCTGATAAAACCCCGCCACAGTTCTATGTCAGACAGTGGTTGATTGAAGGCTCCGTCTGTCTCTTGTTAGATTTACTGCACAATTCCTAATGACTATGTTTACATGCACATCAATATTCTACAATTCTTCCAAATATGACAATATTCTGCCTTTCACACAGGTCATGCATACAGCACTACTCCTTTGAGAGAATTAGGCCTTTATTCCAAATGTAGCATTTTCCAATTAAGACATGCGGGTTATATATTATATATTTATTAATTATTATTATTATTATTATCATCATTATTATATAGCACATTCAGAATAGGCTTCTCAAATGTGGGTCTTATGGCAGTTTGCGAGACATGATTTACCATCAGCTCTGTGTGTTGCCTAGCCAACACTTTACATGGTAATGGTAGAGAAGGATGCAAAAAATAAAGACTCACAATACCCTAGAAATGTTTAGAGGGAGAAAAACACCTGCTTCTTAACATTATGAAAGACTTAGATATCCACGGATTTCTGGACATGTACAAGTATGGCAATGTTGACCTTTTCCAAAACAAATGGAAGAAAGAGGAGAGAGTATGCAGGGGAACATGGTAAATGGAATATTAATGGAATACTCATTTAACTAGAAATATTGTCTTTTTCATAAAAAAAAAAAGGAAGGAATATTTGGTTCTGAAGCACAGGGGGGAAAATAAATTAATTTAGCTGTTTCCATTCCAGCGTCCTTGTGCATTGTGCATGCAGGCTCACTGTTGCCCAGTCTCGACATACTGGGACACTTAAATACAAAAGAGCCGTCTTTAACTGTTATTAATAACATGTTCTTTTTTTGCTACTAATATAGCTGTGAAAAAGGCCTATTTATTAAAATATGTAGTAGTACTTTGATGATATCAAGGTCCTGTCATGCATACTAAATAAAAACAGCTGTGTGGGTGTGCAGGGTCTTAAACTGAGGTCTACTACAACGAGGAATAAACTACACCACAGTTTGTCATTTGTCATCTTTTCGATGGTAGAAAAATATAGTATCAAATAAACCCTCATGATTTGAACACCACTCTCACTGGTATGGGAAACGTCTGCTGTGACCTTCCCAAATTTGGGTGCACATATCATGCATTACACACTCACACGTCAGACATATCAGACTCTTTTTATTCACCTCATTAATTAAGTTGCTTGTACTTAATACTTTTTCTCAAAACTCTTGGACGCACACGTGATTTTGCGCGCGCGCGCGCGCGCGCACACACACACACACACACACACACACACACACACACACACACACACACACACACACACACACACAGTTTCGTCGTCGGGCACATACCCTATCTTTCTCACATACAGGTCTATTATCACATTTGGTTGGTAATCATCCAATCCGTCTGAGATATGCAAAGCAGCAGTAATTGTGTTAGAGCGTAATTTGTGGCGCGATGAGGAGAGAGGGGCCCTCCTAACAGTCATTAGGCATGCAGAGCACAGCTTCCCATCAAGCGCTTCACTCCTATCCGCTCATCATTACACATACACACTCACTGACATATCTAAAATGTCTCTCTAAAATGTCTCTGCGGGACTTGCTCCATGCTAACTATGGCTCTTCCTCTTTTTCAGTGCCCTTTATGCCGTCTCTCTCTCTCTTTTTTTCCCAACGCTGCTTCTGTCTCTTCTTTTATCTGTGCTCTCCATTATCCTCCTCTGTGTCTCTCTGAACACCTCTTTCTCTCTTTTGTCCTGTCTTTACATTTTTACTCTGCCTCTTTCTAGCTTTCCTCAAGTGTCACTGGAGCACACATTCACTGACAAGAGCATTTTATGTGTGCAAATAAAAATGTAGGTAATATAAAACTGGTCTAATACATCAAGGATTTGTAACTGACTGAATTCATAGCTGTTGGAGATGTCTTTACTGCTTTTGGAAAATTTAAATATGCTTTCTCTTTTGTAATTTGAAAAATGTAGACGCAAAAAGGAAAAGCCAACACAGAGACAAAAATGTGTTTAAGTTGATTTAAGGAAGTGTGGAAGGCAGCCTAAACAAAACTAACATTTCACAGACTTCCTCAGAGTGTCCCAATTTTGTCCCTGAATGATCTGTGTTACTGCTTCCTGCCAAGAATACAACAGGGCATGATACTTCATACATCATTTTATACACAATTTAAAAAGATTCTTCAATGAACTTTCCAATGCCACAACTGAATCTAAACTGAGAATCTACTTTGTATGCTCCGCCTCAGTGTATTTCTACTCTACATTTCAGAGGGAAATATTGCACTTTCACTGCCAAACATATGGTATATGTGCCACTATATTGAGTAGTAACTTTGAAAAGATGTTCCATACAAAACATACGAGGATCTTTTCAAAAAATGATCCATTATTAGATATACGAACCACCCAGCTGTATTCAAAGTAATTCAATAAGCTCCATCTCAACCAGCTACGTAATTCAATAGCTCATCATAATATATATAACTTAAGTTATTTCCTTTTTTAGTCTATAATAGAATAGTTGGCTGAATGAATATTGCTAACTACTTTGATAATCAATAGTTCATTTTAATTGAAACGACAAACATTTACTGGCTCCAGCTTCTTCAATGTAAGGATTTCTTTGTCTTTTCTGAAAGTAAATGAAGAGTCTGTTTGTTGGACAAAAGCAGACAAAGCAATTTTAAGACATCACTTTGGGTTCTGGGACATTGTGATGGGCATTCTTCAAGATTTCTAAACTAAATGATTAATCATTTGACTGTGAACTAAAAGCTATTCAGTTCACAATCACATAAAACATTTTTGGGCATATTTGCTTTGAAAATGACATAAACTTATCATGAATTGGTAAAATAGTTCCTAATCAATTTGCTGTCCATCAATTAATGACATTAATGATATCAGCTTTATTGCTGAATAAAGACTAAATTAATAATAGACTTTGCAATAGCAGCAATAACAATAATACCACTTTGAAACAATAGTTGTCTATTGCCACTATAAATAAAGCAAATAGATACTTCTTATTCCACACCGAACAAGTATAACTCACTCAGTTCAACCTATAGACATGAGCCCCCCTAACATAGAAGGAAGCATCGGGAATTGACTTTATTGTACAGTACGATCGAGGACGAGTACCTGACTGGAGAACATACATTATTCAAACGCAAAATGGAAACACCTACATTATATACGATATGAACAAAACATAGATGCTGGAGTTATGTTGTCATGAGGGAGACACACCGGAGACTGAACATAGAGGAAGAAAAACACAGACAGAAAACAGAACAATAGAACGACAAAGAGGACCTGGCAACAATGCAGCTTCATTCAACATATTCCCAGTTCAATCCACAACTCAACCTTGCTTTTCCGCACCGAGACAAAACAGAGAGGAAACAGAGAGAGAGAGACAAAACAGATAGAGAGAGAGAGAGAGAGAGAGAGAGAGAGAGAGAGAGAGAGAGAGAGAGAGAGAGAGAGAGGGGAGAGAGAGAGAGAGAAAGAAAGAGAGAAAAAAAGAGAGAAAAAGAGAGAGAGAAAAAAAGAGAGAGAGCAAGAGCAGACAGAGTGGAGAGGCATTTTTTGAATTGAGTGGGACAGAGTGATCAAGAGGGAGCAATTGAATGTGTGAGAGTGCGAGAGAAAAAGAAAGAGGGAAATAGAGACAGAGGTGGAGAGGGAGGGGGAGGAGGAGCAGAAGTGGAGGAGGAGGAGGTGGGGGATGGCTGTGCACAATAGGCCTAGACATGAACGCTCCTCGACACTCGTTTCCACACATCCCCTTTCAATTTCAACTCTCTAATAGAACTAGCGACTCTCCGCACCCACTCTCACTGTGCACAAAGAAAGCATGCACGTACACACGCACAAATAAACGAGCATATGCGCTGAGAGAGACACACAGGGGCTCGTGCAGGCGATGTCAACCCACCAACCCACACATTTTTAAAAACTGCAGACAACCAAAAGGAAAGGCACATGAGCAAATGTATAACACACACACACATACGAACTGCACTCGTGACTGTGAATTTCATCCCTGTCAGTTAAAGGAAAAGGGTGTGATGAACAGCACACACACAGCTGAAGTTTGTGTGTGTGCATGCTTGTCTGTAACAGCCTGTGTGTGTGTGTGTGTGTGTGTGTGTGTAATGGTCCCTATCCTGTGCTTCCTCCTTCTGACTTTGTGTGGCTGCATATATGTGAAGGTCTCTAAATCATGGAAGCTGCTACTTCTGTGTGTGCGTGTGTGTCCATTTGTCAGAGTGTGCTCGGCTCTCCCAATATGGCTGTCAGAGTGTGCCGTCAATCATAAGACAGTGTGTGTGTGTGTGTGTGTGTGTGTGTGTGTGTGTGTGCGTTTGTGTGGACGGGCAGCGCCAGACGAGGTCACCGATAAGGGCTGGCCCTTTGGAGGCCCATAGCTCTCTCCCTCCTACAGGCTGAGCATAAATTACTTCCCCGGCTTCAGACACACACACTGATGTATGATATCAGCTCCTCACCCCTCCCCTGCCTGAATGAGGGCTTCCTTTCCCTTTCTTTTTCAAAATGGCCAACTGATTCCATCTGTGCAGACTTCACTGGATGTTTTAGGAGAGGCTGCTGAAAAGTGTAGCAGAAGTTATGACTATCTATCCATTATAATTCATGATTTGTTGTCAGACAAATATCCACATGTGCGCAGTCAAAACTAAACTTTCCATGATTTGGTGATGATAAATTCCGTTCCTTGAACACGTCTATAGAAAACAGCGTATGAAGTGAACTAAAACTGATGTGGCAACAGCAAAAAAGCTAACCCCTCAGCGCCTGCATTTTACACACAGCCTCAGGTGGCATCATTCAGATATCGCTGAACACTACCAACGTGATGGGAGATTATCTCTGCAATTCACACCTGCCAATCAGTGAGCTGCAGGTGCACAGTGGGAGAATACGGTTGGGAATGCACAGCTGTTTCTACACCAACAAAATAACAAAAAGCGAGGAGTTATTTTGGATGATCAAGGTCCTGGAAATAGAAATCTTTTTTTTTTCTTTTTTCTTGTTTGCTTGCACAGACAATGTTAGCTGACTGGCAGCTGGAACACCTCCAAGGTTCAGATGGCCATGAAACTCTCCCCAGCAGATTCATCAGTATCAACAACAAGCAACTGCAATGATGGGCTTTGATGGAAGACCTTGAAGCATTTTTTGTACGTAAAGTTTAAAATGAAGCTGCCTACATTGCTTATGGTTGGCAGAAGAACAAAATAAACATCTTCTGTATTCTAAACCTCTAGATTCTAGATTCATGTCGGATGAATTCAACAAACTTGCTGTGGTGCTTTTTTCCTGAATGCGATGACAAACTGTTTTGTTTCCTTATGCACACCTGGTTTGAGTGGTGCAAAGAAAAATATAGCGATGAAAAAGAAAATAGTAATTACTCTTCAATCTCAGCACCAAGTTTAGTTAAAAAGCAATGGTTCACTTCTCTCTAGAATTCTCCTTGGCTTCTCTGCAGAATTTACAGCCATTTGCCACAGCAATTCTTTTCACAGAAACAAAGTTAAAATATTTATGATGGCCATACCAAAATCTCAGTGCGTAGCTTTATGTGTCTGGAGACTCGTGTTTGAAGAAAACATTCGAACAGGAATTTACCGTCACTCGCTCTGGCTACTTTACACTACTTTAAAAGGCCCAGACAGTTGCATCGCCTCATGTCCTGTTTGTCTAGGCCAAAAAACTGCACCTGGACCCACTGCAAATAGTGCAGCAGACAGCCAAATAGCTTCTAAGTTTTGTGCCTGCGTCAAAGGTAATACCTCTCCATGCAACCAGGTGGCAGTAGTCTGTGTTTGTCATTTTAAATGGGAAACCAGAAGACTGCAGATACAGCAACTGCAGAAACAAAGGCACTTCTAATTGAGAATATGTTTGATAAATGTTGCAAATAAGGAACAGGCAGAGGTAAACCAAAAATAAGAACCGTGTTAAATGGTTGAACTCATGGATACTTCAGCAACAGGCATTTCCCTCCACTGAAAGGCATACTGATTCAACATGCTCAATCAGCCAAAAAGCCAATGACAAGGGCCCACTAAAGCCAACAGTGCGAGGGACTCCGCAACACCCAGGGCCACAGACGTTCATTCTCGTCCTTCAGGGCTCTAGCAGGTCGAATTTTTTTAACTGTATGTTGTCTTTTTACAGCTTTGTCTTGTGAACCACACATTTGCTCAATAGGGGCTTTCAGCTTGAATATTTAATATGCTGCATACAAAATTCATAGAGAAATGTACAGAAACAAAAGTTTTAATTGTATTTTATGGGAAAAAGTCTCACAATCTACACTGGCACAGAGTGCAAGGACCAACAAATGTTATCAACTACAGCAACATAAAACCCTTTAACACTAACTGGCACCACAAGATTGTAACAGCAAATTTCCTCCATAAAAAGGCATGAATCCAGCTTGTCAAGCAACCAAAAAAATGCATCTTTCTGTGTTCCAGTATTTTTTGCATCTGCAATTTGCCATTCATGGACAAACAATTTGACATGTTATGTGATGGGAATAGATCAATGCTCACCTGTTTGTGCATCTCAATATTGAGGCCGTAGGACATCTCATAGTACTGGGAAAAAAGAGAGGGAAGAACAAAAAGAAAAAGTTATAAGAGGTCTTAAATACTCATTAATGCACAATTTGTGTGGTGTGCATTTCCTGTAATGGGAAAAAACATCTCTTTTTTAGCTGGCATTCTCAAGACAAGTATGATTTAGCAATAACTTAGACAAGAAAATTGTGCCTCATAATTCAAAATATAAAAAAATACAAAAGAACACATTACAGCAATCATAGACAATAAAATATTGATATTTCCTAGATTCCCTCTGTAAACAACTATAAATAATTGGCGCAATTTTTAAAATGTTTAATCACAAACCTAAAATTTAGGTGAGTAAAGTCCAGGCTGATAATGAATACATTTATCCATCAACAAGTAGACGAGGAAGTAGACGCTCAATCCACATCTTAGAAATCCTAATGACTCCCAAGATTCTAGATTTTGATTCTATAAAACTATTCCCACGATAATCACGCCTGCATGCACACACACAAAGAGGAAAGGAGACACATGGCTTCAAATAGGAAAAGGAACTGAGAGAGAGGGAGTCAGTAGAGAAAGAGCCTCTGTTGCGAATGTGTGTGTGTCTGTGCGTGTGTGTGTGTGTGTGTGTTCAGTGTTAATGAGAGGGCCACCCTCTAGGCGTCAACCCTGTTAATCACCCACTCTGTCTGCAGGGGGACTGGCTCTGTCACTGGAAAACAAACAACACACACACACACACACACACACACACACACACACACACACACCATTGTTGTTTTCTGTTCGGTCTCACACTGATACTACCTTGTACATGAATGCATGTGCACGCACTGACACACAAAGCGTGCGTGCCACACACACACACACACACACACACACACACACACACTTTTTTTTTCTGTAGCTGCTCGAGCCCACGCGGAAGCTCCCTAAAGTAATTACAGCGCTGGGGAAATGGAGGTGCTGCCGCTGGCCGGGGGAGTGGGGCAACCTGATATGCTATTAGAGGAGTGTGTGTGTGTGTGAGGGGTGGGGGGTTGTTGTGGGGATACAAGGCCGGGCCTGCCACTGATGGAGTGGAAGCGCAATTGAAAGTGTGTGTGTGTGTGTGTGTGTGTGTGTGTGTGTGTGTAGGACGGATAAGCCATATTGCAAACATAGTTCAATTTTATCGCTACATTTTGAGCTGAATCTGACGACAGTTTCGACTGAGGAAAATCTCTTTGTATTTTCAAAAGAAAATATAAGTAACATTGTAAATCAGAGCTTTGATAACACAATTTGATTACAATGAGAGTATAATCTGGGTTATACTGCTGTGTATTATCACAACCAAATGAGGGCAGTCAAATAGAAAAAAAAAAAAAAAACAGGTCTGCATAATCGCAGCAAACTTATTCATGGAAAATAGAGCTGCAGTGGTCCATTTGCCTCACTGACATCCTACCAGGTTACTTTGATGTTACTGTGGTAACTATGCTGCAGGTAAAAGCATTTTGAAAGGCAGAAACACCTTTATTAATGTTTTAATTAATGGTGAAATCCTAAAAGATTCTACACAATTGCTCGCAGATGTTGTGGATTTAGGACAATTGGCCACTATACTTATAAGGCAACAGGACATGTGAGTGATCAGAATATTTGATCATCCCCTCTATCAAACAGCTGTTGCGATGGGATCACACCAGCTGTGATGCCCGTCAGCATGTTCACGTTCCAACTAGGGCTGAACGATATATCGTTATCGTATCTATATCTAGATATGAACATTCAAGATATTCATATCGAAAAAGCAACGATATAAACGATATAGATTGCACGTACAGCTCTGGCAGTCACAACAAACATCCTTTTTACGATTTCCCTTGAATGCACCGCTAAGGCCAGCCAACCACAAACCATATTTCATGCTTGCTGTGGATCGACAGCTGAAGCCAACCAATGACAAACATATGAGGGCGGGAGTGAGGGAGACGGAGACTGAGACGCACACACAACTTGGCGACTTTCTAGCTAGTTTAGCGACTTTTCAGACCCTCTTAGCGACGTTATTTCTGAAAAGCGACTAGCAACTAATTTAGCGACTTATTCAGATCATCAGGGGAAAGGTGTCCTTTCCTGTCCTCTCACACGGCTGCGCAGGCGGCAGGCTGGTGTGTGGGGGGGGGCTGGCTGGGGCAGCAGGAGCGGACGCTGCGGCCGCTCGCTCTGTGGATTTGAGACCGTATAGCTGCCTTCTACTCTGTTTTGATCCGTTAATTCTCTGACTTCTTAGTCTTTCTAAATTCCAGCTTTACCAGCGATAACCTGAAGCTGCTGAGTCTCGATCTTCACTCTCACTCTTTCTCTCCAGATTAGGATGTCATCGTTCATCTTGTAAAAATGCACATAGTTCGTTTGATCTTCTCCCTCCCTTTACTGTTGTTACTTCAAATATATTTGTCTCTGTAGTGAGTTTGTGATTATTTGGTAAAGATTTCTCTATCAACCATCTGTATATGGCTTAAAATAATCTCTTTATTTTTCTGAAAAATGCTTGGTTTTCACCGAACCCGTAGTCATATCGTATCGTATCGATATCGAGATATCTGGCATGAATATCAAGATATGAAATTTTGTCCATATCGTTCAGTCCTAGTTCCAACCCATGACTACTCATTAATGATTACTACATTATTACATGAGTACTCAATGCTCATGGAGGGGGCCAGTCCCGTCTTTGGACTTTGGCTTCATTTTGATCTCAACAACACATGTGTAAAAATGTGTATCTCCTCAATAATATAATGACAACTACTCAGCGGGCTACATGATTGGTCAGCACAGTTGGACAAAAGTGGCAATGGAAAAGTCAAGCGTTGCTACAATGTTAACAACCTTTCAGTTACTCTTTTGATGTGTGAGGCTTTGTCCAATTTCCTTCAGTTTTCTGATTTGTTACATGCATGCAAAAAAGCCAGAATAAATACTATAGCTAGCAGTTACAGAAAAATAGTGATAATACCTCCCTGTAGACACATCCAGTCAGACATTTTCCCAACCAGCAAAGAAATCCTAACTTGGCTAATTGGGTACACTTCACTCAGTAAAGACAAAAAAATTTAATTGTGAGAGTCAGAGGTTAGATATTACAACGTTACACAAGACATCTCTGAATGTAAAAAGTCAGTTCGTATTATTGTGAGTTTCTGTCAAAGCGTGTTTTTGTGTGTGTGTTCTGCCACTATCGGGCTAACAATGGCCCTGCGTATGTGTGTGTGTGCATGATTGCATGCACTCATGCCTGCCTGAAATAAACAGAGAGGAAGTGTGTATGTGTGTGCGTGCATGTGTGTGTGCCTGCTGGCTGGCTGATGGTGGAGAGAGCAGTGCGGCGGCACAGATTAGATGAGATTAAAGCCAGTCAGAGGATCAATTAGAGGCAAAACATCAGACGGCTACACAGCCACGGCCAGCAACAATGAGATTAGCCCTGAGGTGGAGCAGAGAGCGGGCAAGCACATCTGTGTGTGTGTGTGTGTGTGTGTGTGTGTGTGTGTGTGTGTGTGTGTGTGTGTGTGTGTGTGTGTGCGTGTGTGTAAATGTGTATGTGAGGAGACAGAGAGATGGGGGGAAAGAGAGGAAATGAAGGGGGTTGGGGAAAGAGGAATCACAGATATACTTCCTCCAGAAGCACAAAGGAAGTAAAAAAAAAATCATGGACAAATCATATTTATTACAACTATGGTTGTATTGTTGCAGCTTTCGCTGGGTGTGGAGGGGTTAGGGTCGATTAGCATAAGACATAAACTTGTGATTCTCACCTTCAACAATTCTGAATTGATTTATATATCCAAAATTCAAATCTTACTTGACATTTATTCCATTATAGTTTCTACTTGCTATGTTGATGGGAAAAAAAGGATTTATTTTAAACAAAAGCTGTTAGAGCTTAGAGCTCTTGTAGGACTGTATTCTGTAACTGCAAAAAAAATCTCTATTTTCTTAGATGTGGGCTAAATGTTCAGTTATAATTATATAATATTTGAGATATTACAAGCAATTTTATTAAAACATACTGTAAAAATAAAATGCAATCCCGTTTCCTGTCACATCTTCAGCTGATCTATCAATAAAGCCATATAAAGGTAAAAATATACTAAAAAAAAAAAAAAAAAGGAAGTGTTTGCTTAAATAGACTGATGAAAACAGAGTGGAAACGCTTTGTCTCCCTAAATGTTGCAGGAGAAGCTGAGTGAGTGGGACGGAGGTTGCATGGAGAGTGTGAGAGAGGAGAGAGGAAAACTGGCATGGCTTTACAGAAGAAAAGGGTTATGTAGCGCAACAATACAGTCTATCAATATAAACTGTACTGTGTCTAAGTATATTTTGTTTGAAAATACACTCGATATATCTTAGAAAGTTGATATTAGCATTTGTGATCAATTTACTGATGCTGTTGCTCCATTTTTGTATGGACAGTCTCAGCAAGGGATGTCCCGATCCGATCACGTTAATTGTATTTTAGTGCTTCCTCTATTTTATATGAATATTATATAATATATTAATATTTTATATTAATATGCAGAAATTAGGATTTTTTTTCTGAATAGCTTCCATGTCATGTGGCCCACTGACTTCTGAAACAGATTCTGTTTCCATAAAAAAAATCTGTAACGATAAAGAAAATAATGGTAAAAAAGTTCTCTAATGCTCAAGAGGTTAGATGTGTGGGGCGAACTATTTCTTTCTTAGCTGAAGCCAACAACGGGACAAAATAAATGTAAAGAGAGACATAGTGGAGCCGTATATTTTCCTGCTTTTTTGTCCTTTGCCAATCACACCTATGATAAGTGGTTAATGATAAAATAAGGTGAATACAATTACGAATATGGGACATCCTGGATCTGTTTCTTCGCTCTTCTTAATTTTTTTAATGTATTATAGAAGTATCGGATCGGGACGCGGTTTGGCAGATACTCAAAATCAAATGACTCGGACCCGGACTCAAGGGGAAAAAAATCTGATCGGGACATCCCTAGTCTCAGCATAGAGTTACTCTGTCAAGAGACCACAGAAAGAATATTAATAAACAGAAGTGAGAGGGTGAAAACATAAAAACAACAGTAAGTCATTTATTTGCAAAGAAAAACATCTTGTGTGTGCCGTATTTGCAACAACCAGATTAAAGTTCACATGAGAATAAAATATTACATTGGTCAAACATACAGTGGCAAAATTACATTTAATGATAAACAAGTCATCAGCTCAACACACACACAGCTTCACTCACCATGATATAATGGCGCTGCATCTCTGACTTCTCACTGGCCAACTTGTCACACTCAAGCTTCAAGCTGGGAAGAGAGAGGAGCAATGAGTCAGACCTTGTTAGTCAGCTCGACAGTCTTCCTTCTAAAGTGCTGACACCAGGTGATTTCTGCCCCCTTCATCATCATTACCTCCGTTTTCACCGACGGCACTGTCATGGCTTTCATCATCACCTCAACCCTCATCACTGCCTCCACCTTCATCATCATCTGCAGCCCCTCAATTGTCATCATCTCCGCTGCCATTACCCTCTTTATCACCATCACTGCCTCCATCATCATCACCATTACCGCCGTCCTCAGCCTTAGCAGTCAGTGGTGGCGTTTTTTGCCGCACTTCACGATGTGTCGATTGACAGGAAGGAGGTCAAACTTATTCTGAACTCCAGAGATGTGTCTAGCCAAAATGTCTGCTTTCTAAATCAGAGAAGAGGCAGTGAAGTACAAAGTCTAAATATAGAGTCGGAGCGTTTCCCGAGACCCAGTCCCTGTGACAGCCATTAGCTGTAATCATGTCAGTGCTGATGTCACGCGAGGCGACAGGACAAAGGAGGACGCGTCAACAAGTCACCCTGATCGTCAAATGAAAAAGACAGAGGGGAAAAAAGGGAAAAGAATTCCTCCCGGTGCCTCTGATTGAAGCAGCCAGTTACAACGTGCCAGTCTCAGGAGGCATCACGCGATGTGAGGACGGGATAAGACTCCGATCAGATAAAGATATGCGCAGGCACATGGTGGATAGTTTCAGATTTAGGATAAGTCTGAAACCTGTTTGATGGTGTGTGTATATTTATGCTGGGATGTTCTTCTCAGCTGTCTGCAGGAATGACAGCTCGATTACAGTGAGCACTGGTTGAATACTCATCGCTGTTAGTCTTAACTGGCAGAGGGAAGACACTGTTACACACGGCCAATAAGCTTACTCATACACACAAGGTTGCACTTCTATAATTTTTGCAGTTTTGGCTGAATGTTCATCCTTGTTTGACTTTTGACTTTTGTTATTAATGGATGTTATGACAATAACATGAAGAACATTTAAAATTGTACTTAATGTTTAGAGGACCAGTCCTGTTTGAGTTTAATATACAGTACAGTGCCACTGTGCCACTCAGTTTAAAAGCTATTCCTTCACATTCTTATTAAAAAAATAAATAAAAGAAAGAAAGCACAGAGACTATAAAACATGTGCTGACCCAGAATTCTGTGTGCTCTCATGGTGCTCATTATTCAGTACACTGAGTAAACAGAACCCCTTTTTAAATGTAAAAGTTAAAAGCTTAATATCAGCATCCCCACGTCAGTGTGATCAATTACATTCACTGATGTCCCAGGAGCCATTTTTAATAAAACTTCTACAATGGAATGAAGGCAAGCCATGGCCTCATGTGCAATTATACTTTTTGAAATTATCTTTAATTGCGGAAAATCAGAGTTAAGACATTTTTAAACATTCTCAAATCATGCTGTAACTATTCCGCCAAGAAGTGATACACAAGGTAAATATTTAATGAGGGGCGACGTCATTGTTTTAAAGATGTTATTGGGGTGATGTCTCTGCATAGCTTTGGCCACGGATGAATGAGGAAAATGGAGCAGTATTGTAACACTATATGTGTACACCAATCAGCCTCAACATTAAAGGAGTCATCACCTGTTTTTTTACATATCCAGTCCCTCTTGGATCGCTTTCGATCAATTCTTAAAACTTATTAGAAAAAAAAAATAAAAATAAAAATAAAACATAGAGCTTGTTCTGACACTTTTTCATACCGCGACTTTCTCTGCGCGAGGTTTTGACCGGTCCGGATGTGCATTGTATTAATATGTAATGAGGCGCACGTTGATTGGCCGCAGGAAGGACAGAGCCGGAATGGGGGGCGAGCCTGCATGCACACACAGACTCCAAAACATAAACAGCCCCCTGTCATGGCGCACACACTAAATGACGAACCTTACTGAATTCAGGCATTTATGTACGAGCCAGAGTCGGAAACCGAACGGGAGAGGGAAGAGGCAGGGACGGTGGAAGAGACACGTTTACAGCAGGATGTCTCTGAATGGTAAATTCTTTTTTTTCCCGTCTTACTTTTCACACTCGTGTTTTACATGTAAGACCTGAGTTTTAATGCTGGCGGTGACGATGTATGGCGTGAAAATGACAGAGAAATAAGCAGATTCGGCGTGCTCACTCTGGCTGAGGACGGCCGTGAGCCGATGCATATGCAAGTAGCCTCCTGTGGTAACGTCAACACAGGAGCAGAGTCAAAATCTCGTGCTTTAGGAACGCGCACTACTGTGCGCTATTCCTGTTCGGAAAAAGAGCCAAAGCGAAAAAAATAAGCCACTTTCAGACTCCAGCTTTTCAGGCAAGTTTCAACAGAGGTCCAACACCAATATGCATGATTTAACGAGAGAAATTGCGATTTCCGGGTGATGACTCCTTTAAGGGACTATCAGGTAAAGTGAATAACACTGATCATCTTGTTACAGCACAATGTTCTGGGAAAACTTGGGCACTGGCATTTATGTGGATGCCACTTGACGTCACCACCCACCAAAACTTGTTCCGGCACATCCACAACTGCTCAATCTGACTCGGATCTTGGGAATTTGGAAGCCAGGTCAATGCCTTGAGCGCTTTGTCACGTTCTTCTGGCCATTACTGTTTTTGCAGTGTGGCAGGACACTTTGTCCTGCTGGGTGGCCCTCTACCCTCAGGGAGTGTACTTACAAAGAGGAACTGTGCTTGGTCTGGAACTCGGGCCCAAGGTTTCCCAGAAGAACATTGCAATGTAACAAGATAATCAATGTCATTTGCCTCACCTGTTCTCCTTTTAATGTTGTGGCTGATGGGTGTATATCTCATTCTATCGCTCATGTCCCAGATCACTTTTTCAATAGACACTGACTCTCAGTCTAGATCTGTGGCCAGAACTCAACTACTTGGATGAAGATGTGCATGTGACACGTGCTTAAATGAGGCCCCAAAGTCCAACACAATATAAAGGTGAGGATGTGTTCTGCTGGATTTAAGCCCTTTATAGGATGATCATGGTTGCTTTCATCATGGCAAGCAACAGATATCCAACCTGCTCAACAGTCATGGGGGTTTCTTTGTCAGGGTTGATTGGCAGATTTATTCTGCCACCAATCCTGTGTGTATGAGCAGCCTCCACTTATCCAAAACGCCCCCCTTCCTTCCTACATCAGAAACCTTCCTGCTATCCCTGTGTAAATGTGTAGACTGTGTGGTGGGTTGTCATGACAACAGGCCTCCCCGCTGCCAACCTACCTGGGATTGGCTTCGTGCCTCCTCTGATTGGTGCTCAGCAGCCCCCGGGCCTGCACCGCTGCTCTCAAACGACACTTTGATGGAGTTTTATTGCCGATTCTTCCGTCTCTAAATCGCTCCTGCTGTCATCTTTATTTTGATTTATGTATTCCCTGATCTATTTATGCATGTGAACGAGGGGAGGGGAGGAGAGGTGGCAGAAGAGGAGGGGGGAGGAAAGAGGAAGACAGCGACAGCTACAGTGCTTGCTACTATACCCAGGGGAACGCCTGCGGTACATTTGCCTTTTAAAGGCTTCAGCAACAGACAAGCACTGCACAGCAACAGAGTGCTACAAAGCCTTGTCTGTGGCTCCCAAGCCCCCCACCCAATCCCAGCCCCCCTCCTGAGTCAATAGACACTGTATGCATGTTCTGTATGCTCAGACAAAAAAGGTAGTCTTTCAACTGCGCCCTGGCT
The DNA here is from genome assembly GCF_900880675.1 of Sparus aurata. Lineage (NCBI taxonomy): Eukaryota > Metazoa > Chordata > Actinopteri > Spariformes > Sparidae > Sparus > Sparus aurata. The sequence continues at coordinate 14,046,606 of NC_044197.1, forward strand.
CTCTGAAGAGGGTTAAACGGTGCTGCTCACCGTTGTGGGAATTACAAAAACCAAAAGGCGAGGAAAAAGACACGCAGGGTGTTACTGCTACTTCAGAATCCTCCACAAAAAAGAGCGATCAGACCAGAGCAGGGATTTTGCACACAATTTGCTGGGCTTTCATCTGTCTTTGCCTGTTTCTGAAACCAGCAGAGGCGAGCCTCTGGAAGGTTCTGGGAGAACAGGTACAGAGAAACAAACCAACCTCCTCAGGAAGGAAGGCGGGCTTCAAAGACTCCACTCTCACAAAGAGAGGATCTCTCGCTGAGATGCAGACCCTGTGGCGTCCCCCCTCTTTTTAACTGCTATCAAACAGATCAGCTGAGGTTGAACCAGGCACTTTGGAACTGCCTTAGACTTCTGGCACTGTAGCGGTATTTAAGCAGTAAAGGGAGATCAATAGCCTAGGGTAAACGAGATTGATTTACGTATGAGTCAATAAAGGATGTTTCCTCAGAGTGCAGTGTGGCTGTGGAGTTGAGGTGAGTGGAACAAAGACAGACATCTTCATTTCATCACAGTTAACTATTGAGGCGCCTCCCAAGTTCAAGCTATGTTTTTTTGCAAAGCTTTATCTTATGATTCCATCATTTCCTAAAAAGTTCCAAATAATTTCTTTAAAATTCTTCAGAGCAAACAGACTTTATATAAACAGACTCAGTTCTGAGACTGTTATTTAAGTTGTCCAGAGGAATCTTCTTGAAAGAGTCCCATTTAAACTGAAGTAAAGATTCATGTATTATTCATATATTATTTGCAAATTTTATCTTTCAGAGTGAAGGAATTCTGTGATTGTTTTAGACACATTTTTGCACATCTGAGCTTGTACTGACTAATGTTACAGTCAAAGGCTTATAAACTTATATGGAATTTATTAATTGATATCTGCCAATTGTCTAATTAATGCCAAATGATATATTTATTCCCAGGCAACTTTACAGGAAATTATTATAAATTTAAAATCCAGTAAAACAAAAAGTTGGGTGGTTCCAGAGGGTAACCATATGTGACAATATGATGGGAAATTAAGTGTTCAAACAGGCCATACATTCACAAGATTTGGCAGGCTCCTGCAGCCATACTGCAGATCAATTCTACACTTTAACATTGTAGCTACTGTTACAAATGTGTTCAATAAAGAAAAACACTAAGTGATTCATGTATAGCCTGGAGATATACTCCTTATTACAAAGAGCTGCACTAAACAGGCTGGGGTATGCAACTGTTTCCCCTTTGTATTTCTGCATGTTTGTGTGCATGTCAGTGTTTCTGTTCGCACCTGTGGTATTGTGCTTGGAGGAACTGGAACTCATCCTTGATCCTGTCACAGGAGTCAGAGGTTGTGAATTTCAGCTGCTGCGATGAAGCCTGCCAAAAAAAAATCACAAGAGGACACAAGTTAGTAACATGTGGAAAGAGACAGTGTACGTCAACAACAGAGAAATAGAACAGAGTGAGAGAAATAATTAAAAACATGAACATGAAACCAAGCGGTTTTCAATTTGATGCAGTCCAACGGGTACGATATTACTAAGAAACTGGTTGCCAAGTATGGCAGCCAAATACAAAAAATTCTGTGTAGATTCAAGGCTAAAAGTGTGCATTCACAAAACTAACATGGATACCCATTGTTTCTGCCAGATTTTTAAACCCCTGCATATGCACTGCTCTGTTATGTATCTCAATCACTGTGAAATTATGCACCTAACCCACATAGCCACAATTAGCCATAAATGGATACTCACACACCCCTATTTAACCTTCTATTCACATATCCCAGACTGTTTGTGCCCTTGGTGTGGCACCAGCAGCGTCTTTACAGTGCTGAAGCAAACATAAGAATTATTATCCATGGCCGTTATGAACAATAGCACATGTTGTGAGCTGTAACAGCCTGTTGATTGATGACACATGACCGAGTCCAATTTAGTGTTTAATCTAATGTGCGTTATTATTCCAGCCCTCATTGTTATTCCAACATTCAATTTGGGCGACAATATGTAAACGTACTTACTGATGCTAGAATAAATCTAGCTAGTATAAACAATGATGGTAACACACATTTATAAATATTATTATAGGGAACTTGGTTGAGACCTGTAAGGTGTTAAAAAGATTAAGGTGCAAATAAAAAGTCTCTCACTGACGTCAGCCATCTCTTTGCCACAATGAAAGAATAGTCTCAACTGTTCTTTTGTAGAAGAGCTTGTACACATGTTGCAATGTGTGGAGTAGGGGCAGGTGATAATATCCCAAATAGCCTATATATTCAAATCATAAGTTTAAGTATTATCGAAACAAGGTCTATGAAACTTGTAGTCATTATCTACCTACATACATGTTATTTTTTAATTATGAGCAGTGATTCCGAGACATAGACTTCACTTGGGTGAGTCGCCCAAGTATATTTGGCAACCAGTTATAGCATTTTATCAAAGAGAACAACGTCATCCTCAAAAAACATCATAGAGAGGCTCCATTCAATTAATCATCAATTCAAGAAAGTTAATAATCATATCATTATCCCAAGCATAATTTTCTGAAATATAATCTCGAAAAAAGTTTTCATTTTGGTGCACAATGGACAAATTATAGGCCAAGGGCTACCTATCAGCACTGACAATGCATTGTCATGCACCAAAACACTGTCCTGTGTAAACAACACTAGCCTAGTCAGGCCTGTCATACTGTAAATGTTCACTGAAAGGCACTTTGGATACTACTGTTCACCAAATGCCATACAGGAAGTACATCTTCGTTCTTCAGCTAGCCTGGATGTTGCTATTAGCCCCTATTGTAATTCAGTCCACACAACATTCCCTAGGCAGTGGTGGATGGCCTGGTTGTGTGTTAGAGCACAGCAAGCATCAAACCCAAATAGGGACCAAATCTCATTATTTCTCAGCAGGCTGCGTAATGGGTCAGGTGGGGGAGAAAAAAAAAAAAAAAAATCGACATTTTCCCACTGTGATTGAGCAGGCATAAAAAACCATCAGAAATCTGATTGCAGCACTTACGGGAAGCTAGCTCCGCTGCTGTTGGGAATGACCTGACGCTTTGTAGCCTGCTCCCCACGGCATGTAGCTCAGCTTCATTTTTAACTACAAATAGGCTGCTTCGCATTCACAGAGCCACAGCCAGAGAATATGCTAAGCAACAGGATTGCTTCAGGTTGTAGGAATAGACCTGCCTGCTTCAGAGGCTGAATTATTTTTTGCTTTGTGGCTCAGTAGGTGGTGTTTGGCTCTAACCTGGTTGTGGGTTGGGGATACATTTTTACTAATGCATCCCATGGTAAAAATATATACATATGGTATTATGCCAGTTTGGAGATGTAACACTTTATATCTTGTATACACAGAACACCTCCAGAAGCATTGGGGTTTGAAGGAAAAATACAGACCGTAGGTTCATTCAAACTAAAAATAAAAACAAATCCTGTAAAACAGTGAAGCCACACACTGACCCCAGCCATTACAGAAATGTCATGAGAAGTGCTGACATTATATATGATGCCGCCATACACACAAAACTCCAATCCACACAACCCCAGCCACTGCTCGGAGACAGGGGCTCCAACTGTAAAGCAAAATAACCTTTTCCATTATCTCTCCAGCCACTATGGCATGAACGAAGCTCAGCAAACAGCAGCTCGGCTATATGGGTCTGTGCCACACAGAGCCTGTGTCAACAAAAGGTACTTAGCTACAGGCAGCCAGACAACTCACACTGCAATAACTGTGACCTGCACTGGCATGGTTTCTGTGTGTGTGTGTGTGTGTGTGTGTATGTGTGTGTGTGTGTGTGTGTGTGTGTGTGTGTGTGTGTGTGTGTGCCTACAGGTCACCCTCTGAGCCTCAGGGTAAACTTGTTGCCCTAGATCCATTTTCCTCTCTGTGTAGCGCAGTATGCAAACGTTTAAAAAAAACAAAGTTTCGCACAGTCAACAGCCTCAGGTAGGACATCCATTTCCACAGGGAGAGACAGAAACCCTTTGACACCTCACCTTTATGCAGCCTTTGTGCACACTGAACCAAGCAGCGGCAGCTTATAGCTCCTCAAGTATATCATTTCATACAGCATGCTGGTGTTGCAGAGCCAAAAGAGGCTTGACGGGACACATCATAACGTTGACATCTGTGGGGGTTTTTTGTGTGTTTTCCCCCCGTTTTCCACCTGTTAATCTAAACATGTATCGGCCAACTATTCATAAACATAGGGATGCTGTTATAATGTGTTGTGACTGAGATTCTGACCCACCATGCATCGTGGAAAGTGACAAAGTTGAGTTTTATGCTCCAAATGACATTATTGCCATCAGTTAATAGTTGACCCTCTCACTCGCGAAAAGGGGTCCCTGAAGTCTTGTTCGGGAGGGCTGACTGTCACAATGATTTTTTTAACAATAGTTGAAGGCGACAAAGAAGTTTTCTGCTCTGAATCACATCACATAATAACTGCCATTCATCTGCAGGAGCTGCATGGGACAGATGTTGTTTTTCGGGCAGAAATATGAAAGAGTTGGTAAGACAGACAGGGTGACAGACACTTCTCCATGTATAAATGCCTTATTTTTTTTTTCATACAAGATGCTGAAGACACTACCTGCTACCACGCAACTGTTGTTTGGTCTTGTACCTTTGTTTATGGTTTGAAGTGTGGGACACTTATTCGCTATTTGATGAGTGATGGCTCTGTTTAGTTGTCGGACTGTGAGCTCATCAGACCAACACACCCCTGTCCCCTCCATTATTAACTCTGAACTATAACTTTATTTGAGTAACTTCTACAACATTGTACAGGTCAAGTTCAATATGTTAAATGATTTTGGATGTCTAACAGCTGAGATGTTGTATGTGCACACAGACAATTCCGCTAGATCTTCACATTATCACACTAAAATGCTTAAAATAACAATGCCAACATGTTGATGTATTTGTAGTTATAATGTAAAACTCTTATACCATACTTACACCAATAATTAAAAAATATGCAGTTATGCAGGTAAACTTGCTGAAATAGGCGGTTGAGTGCTTTTTCATTGACAGCAGAAAAGTTTGCTTTTCTGTTGGTTTTTCTGGTGAATCACAGCTGACATCACAAACACGTCGGAAACACAGGGAAATGTAGAAAGCAGCAGATGTACCTTATCAGACTACATCCAAAAGATGTTAAAACTTGTTTTAAATAACAACTTCTAGCTGTTGATTCGTTGATTTTAAACAGACAAATAACAACTAAGGTTGTTTTAAGTGAATTGCCAAAATAATTATGATGCATCATCTGGAAACCATAGTTCTACATTAAAAGTCAGATATCATTACACTTCATCTTTAAGGTACTCCGAATACCCGTAGCAAATTTCATGACAATCCATCTAGTTGTTGTCAAGATATTTCACTCTAAACAACACTTTTTAACCTTATTTTTTTATTCATGAAGACGGCATATGGAGAAGCAGCAAACGAACAAAAACTCAAAGGTAGTCTTTGTTTTAGAGGAAAAGTACAATGTGTTACTCAGAAACCTGAGTTGCTTTATTTATTTTCAGAAAACACTGTTGCCCATTGTGTACCTGCTACTCATCAGCCCTGCTTTGAATCCAAAACTTTGATGCTGTTTCTCAATGTTGTTTGCTGTGGTTAAGCTTATTCAGTATTGGTAGATGTGTTTTGTGAATTATTAATGCTCATCAGTTGTCATCTGGTGTTTCTCTGCCCTTCAATTTTACTCTACACCTTCAGTTTAGATTAAATCATTTTGACAGCAGCGCTGTCATTCAGGCAGACGATTCTGCATTGAGGGCAACAGATACAGGGGATTTTTAAATGTGGGAATGGTTGCAAACATTGACAACTACAGTAAAAAGGAAGTGGTTGGAAAGAGAGTGGATGGCAGTGGTCAGCACCTGGTTGCCTGGGGCAACAAGATAACCGTCACACTTAACCTTCTACTTAAAATTTTTCACAGATTACCAACATAGATCAGAAGTCTGCAGTGAAAAGGATGTTGTTGCTGACCCTAGATCAAATGTTGCTATATTTGGCTGATGGCTGGCAATAATTTGTAAACTTGGCTGGAGGTGATGCTAGCTCGCAACCCCTGCTAACATGACGGGAAAGGGTTTTAATTCATGGTTTTATTAAAAATCACATTAAACAACTCCTGCACCCAGGAGGAAAGTCCACCACAAGAATCTTGCTGAATGTGTAACCAAGCACTATCGCAATCGAATAAAATTGTTTTGTTTCACCAATGATGAAAAATATGTTAAAGAGTACGGTCTTCCAGTGATTATCTATGAAGGTCATCATCAGAAGCCAGGATGCTGGATAAAACGTCCAGCAAAGTGCAGACGCCTGATACTATTGATACTGCACAACCACACTGCACAGTCCTCTTCTGGCTCCAGGCAATATACACAGCTAACAATGTTTATTATCTCCCTCTCTGTCAGTGACCAAAACAAGGTGCTCTATGGGGGCCTGAAAGCCCACAACAGATGGATGCCCATAATGTTAATGAAATACTGCCGTAATATTGTGACACGTGCCATCTGCTGTGACAAAAAAGGCACCTACACGCTGTGAGTGAAAATGTGGTTGTGCAAGAGAGAGGCTAGGCTAACACGTGTGTGCATGTGTTACAAAGGAATAGCCTATACAGTGTGAATGTGACAGAGAAAGATGTGTGTGTGTTAGAGCAAAACAGAGAGCCTTAAAATTGAATAGGTGTGTGTGCGTTTGTGCGCATCTGTGTGTGGGGTGTGATAAGCCTCTATGCATGACGCTTGGCTGCCAGAGGAACAAATATTCACTGCCATGAATCATACGCAAGGATACAACAGCCCACACACACACACTTTCTTCACATGCAAAATCTGCATAGTATGCGTGTATACACACACACAGGCACGCACGCAGGCGCACACAATCACACACACACACACACACACACACACACACACACACACACACACACAGCACCTAAATGTAGGACAATCTCTAATTTGATTCTGCCCTGCTCCTTTGAGACGTAATTAAAGCATTAAAAAGCTTTGTGCGCTGGTGAGGCAATTGAGACAGTCTTCAGCGAATAAATGGGATTCATCGTTTCAGGAAATTGCTGCCCCACCCCCATCCCCCACCCACCAACCAACCAAAAGCCCACTCATTGTCACCCCCACCACACACACACACACACACAGACACACACATACACACACTTCCTGGCCTCATCATCTGGTCCAATCCATGTGAAATCTACTGTGAACCATAATGTCTATTTTAAATAAGAATCAAGCTAAGGCTGTTTCTGCTCCATAGATCAGTCGACAAAGGCAATGGGAAGGGATGGAGATTACAGGGGGGGCTCAGCTTCACACACACAGAACACACTGCAGTGATTAGACACACCAACAATACATGAATACAGTACATATATCCAGTGGAGTATTTAGCGCACACACACATATAATACACACAGATACACACAATAACAGCAAGACGCATCGGAAAACATCCTTCTCGGTATAAATCCTGCCTGAGGGTAGCGGCAGTGTGGGGATTGTATTTCCTGGAGCACTGCCTGACTGTTTACATCTCAGTTGGAGTGTGTTTTTGTGTGGTATATGTGTATGTGTGTGTGCACATTGGGGGCAGGGATGAAGCTTTGGCATTGTAATCACTCACTAATGACTGGATGTTATCTCACTCCCACTTGTAAATGAATGCAGAAGATCTACAGTGATGAGCAGTTGGCCTATTTCTCAACGCCAGGCTGTCTGTTTGCTCCATAGCAACAGTCCCAAGGATGCCATTTGAGCCATCCACCTCCGCTGTCCATCACAGACTCCCGTTGCCCAGTTTGAGTGTGGAGGATCGACGCAGGCACATTATTATTCAAAGATAACACTAGAAAGAAGGGAAAGTGTTTCTGTGAAAGCTAAATAATCATTTGCCTTTTACAGCCAAGTTTGGTGGTGAGATTAGAAATCGTAGGGGTAAATTAAAGCCTGGATGTGAGTGCAGTATGTGTGTGGTTTAGAAAAAAGCATTTGTGAAAAGTGCTGAGAGCAAGTACAGAAAGTGATGTTTAGATGGGATGCATTATTGTGATACATTAGGGGTAATTCAACACAGCTCTGCAATGGGAATCATCAAAGATTTTTCTGGGCCCATTTCCTCTAAAATATAAGTTTTTACCCAAAGCATACACCGCTCTGAAGGTGATAATTATGTCCCTCTGTGTGTACTGGTGAATACAACACATGGGGTATATGTTTAACATGTAGGCAAACGTCCTCTCAGCAAAAATCCATCATGACATGATTCACCGACTGAGCCAGACGTTGAGGGCTTAAACTTTTTGCTAATACACCAGCACCAAACAAGATCAAATCCTCCATCTAAGAATAGCTCCAACCAAACAATTCCATCTAAATATCCTAGATTAGTGTTTGGACCAAAGCGTATGTGCCCAGTGATCTGAGAGAGGGACAGGGCTAACTGGCCCGCGTCCAAGCTCACCCCGGCTGGCTCTGTCTGGGCCAAGCGAGCCTTGCTATGTTAGCTGCTGAGCGTGTGTGTGTGTGTGTGTGTGTGTGTGTGTGCGTTTGTGAGTGTAAGAGAGAGAGGGAGAGAGAGCATGGGTGAGAGACAGAGAGAGAGAGAGGCTGAGGAATAGGATTGTGTCTTCAGCCGCTCTGGACAGGGGCTTTAGAGCGCAGGGAGAGCCTAATCCTGTTTGGGCCAGGAATTTGATTTTGATTATTATCTCTCACGAACCAAGCTGAAGCTTACCCCCATTTCTGCAGCGTTATCCCCACAACACACACACATAAACACACACACCTCCCCCTTGCAGCCCAACAGATTTGACCTCGTTAAGACGCTTTAAAGGGGATTATTCTACTTTTATCACTTTGAGTGAAGTGCCCTTGCTAACATAGGCTTGGCATGGCTCGGCCTCCCTCCCCACTCTCCAGAACTATCTTGACCCCCTGTGCAAGGCAAGCCAAGCGTGCAATGCAAACACACACAAACATGACACTTAAGGCACACTGCCCTGCAATGTGCAGAGATGCACAAAAATGTACTAGACTTTACACACACACACACACACACACACACACACACACGAAAATAGTACAGAGATTGCAAAGCCAAGGGAAATGGGCAATTTGTCAAGAGTGGGGAAAGTGGTGAGGCCGACAGGGCTGCGGGTTTGGAGACCATGGCTGAGATTAAAGCCAGCCTTGCAGAAGGGGGGCTTTAAGATTACACCCAGTACGGTTGTGCAGATGATTGATGCCTGCTTGTAAAAACCAAGGTTATTACCTACAACAGCCAGCGAAGGAGGGAGGAAAGGAAGATTAGTCCCAAAGTTCACAACAAATAAGTGGACAATGAAAGCAGAAAGCTGGAGCACTGGCATGTGGCTGACACAGGAAACTTGTTTTCTGACGTGTGCACATGTTAAAAGTTTTAAAATGTAGAGCTGTTTTTCCCCTGATTCCAATCCAAGTCAATTAATTTGGAGTGTCTGGTAATGAGTCCCCATCTAATCTTTATATCATGCTGCATGAAGAAATTTCAGCAGCCAGGCTCCCTATTCATTTCAATTACACTGATGCATTGACAGTTATCTCACTTTTACCCCTTTTCCACCGGTCAAAAATCCCACTTAAGCTCAAGCTTTTGTGATGGGAATGTGTAAACTTGACATTCACACCCAGGTCAATTGACTCTGCGGGAGACACAGATTTTTATCAACTCAGCTAAGCTCTGCTTTGATCTAAACCAAAGACCCAGGAGCAACACGCAAAATTCGGCCATGCAAAGTGATGACACGTTATCAACATCCAGTTGCGGCACGTAGATATTCTATTCAACAAAGTTTTGATACAGGACATTGTGATGGAGGTGGAGCCCCGTTCATTCCTGTGCAAGCAGCTCAGAGGTATTTTGAAGCCAAAAAGCTTGACTTCCTGGGTATTGATATACCTGGATTGCAGGCCGAGACAGCACACTTACTAATAAGTAAAACACTATAAATGACTTAAAGAGAAATCCCAAATTGTGAGCATTCTGAACGATAATCTCATCTTGCTCCCCTCTATAACTCTTTTATAGTTCTGGACCAAATTGCTAAAATTCTGATAGTAAAATTAGAAAATGTATCCACCATTTTACAGATGCTTGTTTCACAATGTTAGCTATGTACAGCCAAGTATTTTTGGGCTGCAGTATATCATGTGACATTGTAATGACACAATTTCACCACGATGAAAACTTGCATCTCTACCTGGGGCATTGAGTGAAGTGGCTAAATAAATGCAGCAACACATTTCTGGTAGGATTACCTTTTTATCAATTGTTGCGTTGTCACTGGGGTAACTTGCCAGGTGTAAAATGTCTTACCTTCACTTGTGGGTGTAACACATGTGACACATCATTGTTCCCTAATTCAGTAATTACATTACCGTTACTAATCAAATCAATTATGTTGTGACTTGCGTTACCTAAGTTGCTCACATTGCCAAAATTAAAGTCTTTAAAAAGGACAGGGCAGAAGCCTCGAGGACACTATTGACTCCCGAGTGGCGCACTTTCCCCATAGCAAGCAGGTTGCAACACAAAATACCTCTGGCCTCAAGTAGCCATTATTGACTTCTTTGCTTTCAGTAACGATGATACAGCTCCCCTTAGCTACAACACGTACACCATTGAATGTATAACGTTGGAGTCAGAGATGAAGACCCTTAATCATTTCCCTGCACTAAAGACTATGTCTATGAAAGTCAAGACATCAACATCATCTAGAGCACCAGTGGAGAGGCTCCTTGGGCTATCTCATCTTTAAATATGTCAAATCAACTGGACTAGTCTACTAAAGAGTAATGGCTTGATGACTCTATTTTCACCCTTAATACCCACTTACTCTGAGAAAATGTCATTAGCCTGCGTTATACAATCGACAAGGTGTCCTGTTGGAAATATCAAGCATGTTTAATAAGGATGGAACTGGTTGCACTCAGGACTAGCAGGGCGCCGACCTCACAGCAGGGTGGTGACAATACCTGCCAACATGTATTCTGAACAGTCCTGTCTCCAACTCCCCCCTCCTGGACAAACAGACTGAACGGGGGAGGTTTTCATAGCCTTGCTGTGAATCCTTATGGTGTCTGAATGAGACCTCAGAGGAGATGGGGTGGCATATTGTTCCAGTCCAGGCCGTCCTGCACTTAGGCACAAAAAAGAGCAGCTAATTCTCTTGTCTGAACTGGTGCAGCGTCTTGCATTTTGGCAGGTCTAGGGGCCACTGACCGGGCCAGGCCAATCAAGCAGCCCCCCGTCGAGCTGCTTTGTTCCAGCCCATCGCACTGTTCTGCTCTGAGGAAGGGCTGCCCCGCCCACCACAAATACCATCCTCCCTCTTTTCCACCTCCCACACACTCCTCATAGGGAGCAAGCTCTGAATACTGATGCAGCCGCTCCACTCCACACACCCCCCATCTTCACTCTTACACGCACAAACACACATCCTGATGAGCTCCCGACTGCGCGTGTCAACGTGCATGTAGACAAACACATGGAAAGACTCATTACCATTATTTTTTCAGATCTCACACAGCATCCGTCAGTGCATGCACAAACAAATGCACACACAAATCTGCACTTATGTGCATAAATGCCAAAGAAACACACACACACACTCTGGTGAATTCACATAGCTCCTGCAGACTTGAGCAAAACCAAATACATGGTACAACTTTTTGACATCCGTTTTTATTTATATTCATGATCTTTCTGTTAAATTTGCTGTGGTACTTCATGTAAGGCAAAGCGGGAGACAAAGCAGACACAGACCAACCGATACAATTCAGCTTTTAAATTAAATTTTCATCAAGGTTAAGATGGGAGCCAATAATTTTGACAATTCATGGCAAGGGGAAATGCATGACATTTAGTGTACATACCCCTCGATCCTTGCTCTAATTTCTGTTTCTAAAATACTAATTTACACCAAAAAAATACATGTAACCAAAATATGTATTTAACACGATGCGATAAACCACACAATAAGCATGCCTTAAATTATCTTAGCTCTGCTTGTACCCGATGAATATTCCCCTGCTTAATGCAGATAGATTTTCTCGAATTATTTCAGTCCACACAGTGAAGTTCTTTAACTGATTGAACCAGCGGGGGACTGCATCATTCCTAAAGTGATGACATGTTTTCTGTCGCCTTGATTCAGTATTTCCATCAAGCAAGAGGCTGCTCTTGTGAACGCTGTGAACTCCAAAGGGATGGTGCAGAAAGTGTATGTGTGTCTGCAAGACTGTTTGTTTTGCTGTAGCTGTATTGTACGTATGAGCTCACTTAAAGCTGTTTGGGATTAGGCACCGAACGCAGCTCACTTGAAAAAAGCTCTCCAAATAGAAGACATTTGAAATTGTTGACATACAGCTGTCACATATGGCAAAATTAATAGAATCCTCACTTGCGAGACACTAACTTCTGACTTTGTAAAAAACGGTTTACATTTAGCAAATGGTAACAGCCACAAAGTATAATTCATCTTGTAAAAGTGGGGTTCTTTTGTTTTGGTTTTTTTTTTGGAAAATTATACACTGAAAAGATCAAAACAAACCAAATACGAATATTTGGTGTTCCTTATGAGTCATGTAATTCTACATAATTCTGTTCTATTTATGCTATGTCTATGCGCCGTCTACTCATCTTGGACACAATGACATACGCAGACACCCAATAAAGTATAAACACAGGTGCAATTGAGGTCTGTGTCCCTTTAACTTTAAAAGCATGTGGAGTGCTTTAACAGTAGAGCATAAAAAATGCCAGAAAGTCAAAATATCACCAAAAAGGTTGACTGACGAGGAAACTGTGGCCGATGGATAAAAGTGAAATATGACAAGGTGCAAGTGAATCGACTGGGAAAAACATCATGTGATTTAAACTTACATTCAAACTTCCACTGAAGAGACAAAAAATGGAGTGGATGAGAAGACTGTTAGCAAACATGAACACAATATTCCATTATGTTATCAGCTTTATTTTTGTTTGTTTCAGGTTTGACTGGTGCCTTTTTTTTAAATGTTTGCCTTCTTTCATCTGTAAGAGCTTAATTGCACATGACTGGAAATATCTATCCACTCATCGTTGACCTGGATGTGTCCAACTCCTAATAATCACATAACAGTAGAAGATGGAATGCACAATTTTAATTTTTCTTTTGCAGATTCTCCAGAAATTTGGCTACAACTGGTGCAAAATTTAAATGGGGTTAACAGATTTGTGTTGCATTTCTTTGGTTATCAACACAGGTTTTCTGTATAAAAGGGGTTATAAGTTAGAATGTTTAATGTGTATTCACATGTATCCTATATGTCTACTTGAGTCAAAGTAAGTGTGTGTGTTCAGGAAAGAAGGGGGCTGTACCAGTCTACACCCCTCCCTTTCAACCAACCCCAAAGCATTTTGACAATCATCCACTGTGGCCCTTCACAAAAATCAACATCACCTGTGACCCATGGCCTCAACTCGGTCACTCAAAAGCAGGGCCTCCTGTGGGGTGGGGTGGGGGTGGGGGGGTGGAGGCTGTGGGGATCTGTTTGTCATGCTAATCAGCTGGCCTAACCTTAATGACCCAGACATCTGCTGCCCTGCATGTGTCAAGCCCCCACATTCAATTTGTCCCCCCAGATATAAAAAGCAGGTAAGACCCTTGAGGCTTGTAAGAATGTCTGTGTGTGTCCTTGTTGTTGACTCTGTATGGGTGAAAGGGAAAAAATCCTTTTATTTCAGTGCATGAACTAGAGCAATAATTACCAGGAGAGAAGAGAGCTACGTTTATGTTTGTGTGTTCAAAACCATACACATGCTTTCTTTTCTGTGTGCGTGTGTGAATACATTGATGTTTGGTAGCCCCTGTCAACACACACATGTGCATGCACACAGACACACACACAGACACACACACACACAGAACCAGACTTGTTGCTCTCTCACACACACACACGCACTACAAGCACGTGTGTGAGTGTGTATGTGTGTGTGCGCGCAGCAGAGCAATGGAGCAGGGGAGGGGGGAGTTTGTTTAATGGGCGAGACAGGGGGCCATGGGGATTACGCTCCCCCCAGCTGGAGGCTTTAGAGGAAAGGCTGGGGGCTGTCCTGTTAATTCAAGTGGGCTTAATAATGCCTGTGCACCCTCTGCCCCTGACCCTCCCACCACTACATCAGATCTGGGAGGAAACGCATGATAAAGGGAGACAAGCAGAAGGAGGAGGGAGGGAGGGAGGGTGTGTGTGTGTGTGTGTGTGTGTGTGTGTGTGAGTGTGTGCGTGCGTGCGTGCGCACAACCTGTGGCCATCTCTACAGTCGAGCATGGGCTCAGGGGACTTGAGAGATTTCGTCCTCCACATTACTCCCGCTACTTTCTGGTTTTGGCACCAGGCCTTTCTGTTGCTCCACTTTCACGCCACAGCCAGCTTTGTTGAAGCTGCATTAGGATTAATCAACACTCAAACAATATGGCAAATGCTATCAACTGGGTCAGGCACTGTGCTGCTATCAAATGAGGCTTTTTGCTCTTAAACCAAAGAACTGTGCCGATAACCTGTGGCAGTGGATTAAAATGCGATCATTGACATAACAAAAAAAGACACATGAATCCCTGTTAAACCATGGTCTTCTTCTATCTTGTCTAAATGGGACAGTTATCTGACAGAAAAGACTGTGGTTTTATAGTTTATGTTTCCCAGATAAAATAACAATATTTCTGTTTCACTCAATTTATAGTTTGTTGGGGAAATCAATTCCTGTACATATATGTTGCGCCATGAATTACACCTATGATAGTTGTCAATTTCAAAGATATTTTTCATCTTAAAACAGTCGCAGTTTGCCATAAAACGCATCAAGTGTAAAACCCTGCAGAGCCTGTCCTGACTAAATCATCACTTTACATACTTTTTCTGTGTTAAAATGACTGCCATTTTGGTGTTAGTGACATTTATTGTGCAAGACAATGCAGTTCACTGACCGTTTTCACACATATCAAATGATACTTTACGTTATTTACAACAAACTGCGACTTTCATGGCACAGATCAAAAAGGATGCACAATATCAATTCTTTTCGGCCATTACTGGTAAGTGTTAATTACCAGCTTCTCACGGACACTGATAAGTTAACCTATAATTTCACATGTTTTATTTTAGAATTTAAGAGGAGCATGCTCCTACAGTATCCAAGCATGTCGATGCTGCGCTCGTCAAGCCACTAAAAGAAGTTTGGCCACTTACAATCAGGTCAATTTATTGGCTTTAATTTTATCCAATATCCTTACGTGGTTGATTTCCCAATATCAGGCAGATAATTTTCAGGGCCGATATTTATCAAGCATCACTATTACCCACTATAGATATTTTTTCTGAAATAAGGTCCCACCCCTTCAGTTGTGCTCACCTCTTCAAATGCACACATGTAACCAAAAAAAGAACTGTGGAAGACAGGCCTGTATCTGGAAAGACAGCAGCAACGATCCAAATGTTGAAGAAAATGGCCTGGTCCAGAAACGTCTTCCTCTTGAGTTCTAAACATATGATTATCCTAAGTGTCCCAGCAAATGCACCCTCTTTCATGATTACACAGGAGACACCTTAACATCATTTTAATGCAATGTGACCACACATCAGCACCACCACGAACACGGCTTCCTCTGCAAGTCCCCTGCTGCTTTAAATTAGACACATTATACACAAGAGGATCCTTGATTGTGCATTTCCATAGTGGAAGTGGCAGGCCTTTGTTCACATCATATGCCAGTATGGAACTTTAACGCTAATGTTACTACAGAGTGAACAAAGGAAAATAAAGGGAAAGCAGATTCGGAGGTGAGCGAATCGGTTGGAGGGATCCATCATCTGTCATTATGAGGCAGCACTGTTACTCTCTCATCCTCCAGCTCCTTATCTTTGACACTCATATCTATATGGGTGTCACACATTCTCCCCATCCACGGGCCCCCGTGACAGCAGCAGACAGAGAGAGGGGATTTGATGAGGGAGGACGTGTGTGTACAGTATATTTATATTTAAAGCCAAAGTAGAGTGTGGAGGGTCTGTACGCAAGAGTATTTATGGAGGATTCAGAAATGGCTTGCTGTAGCAGGTTAAGATAGAACCAGCTGCAGCACCGGTGAAGAGACATGCCAAATTCCCAAACCCCATTTTTAATCCTGTGTTGGGTTTTAGTAGCCCAATCAAGCAGCATAAGGGCACTCAATTGGATTAGAAAAATAACCTCCTATCAGACAGAGAGGCAGGCAGGAGTGGAGTAGCCCAGCTGCTCTCACATTGGAAAGGGGACTGAGTTCTCACCCCACCAGGGGGTGACTACCTCACCACTTCACCTGCAGGAAGAAGGCTCTACAGAAGGGTCTTATAGTGTCGGCTTGTCCTAGTAATTCCCTGGAAATTGTTAATGGCCATTAAGAATGGGTGTCCCCATGTCAAGCTGTATAACAAATTAAAGATAAACCGTACCATTGGTTTCCTACAGTTGGGACCCACTGGTAGAGTTGCACGATACCCGCGGTACCCACGGTACCCCGTGGTGCCAAATCTTAACGGTTCCTACTATACTAGAAATTCTACACGACGGTACTACCGTGGATTACTATACTACCGGTGCCAGTTTCCGCTACATAGCGGCCGCCTCTACTCTCCTTCTCACTGCATGCTACTCCCTTGTAAACAAACCCACATGCTAACTACTGCAACCGAACTACACAGCTGCTGAATGATTGGCTGTTAGCCTGTTACTGGTGATGTCCGGGGATATGATAGGCTGTTTCCGCACGCTGGGTCCGCCCGTCTGTTAGCTGATTGGCTGTTCGTGTGTTTCTGCCGGCAAGAACGAACTCCGTGAAGACAGCTCCGCTTCGATAGAAATTCGCTTCAAAACAAACAACAAGCTAAAGTTCTGTCTCACCCAGATGCGAGCTTACAGTCACTAACACGAGACAACACACTCACCATGGCAGAAGCACCAGGCCCGAGCGGCGAGTCTGCCGCGGCGGCGTCTCAGTGGCACCACTAATTTTGCTCAAAAAACCAAACTCCAAAAGTCACATTTGGAACTATTTTAGCTTTAAACAAGGCACAGATGGTAAAGCAATAGACGATGGCCGTCCACTGTGCAGGCGCTGCCACCAAGCTATAGAAGCCAAAGGAGGGAACACATCCAACCTCATAAACACCTGCAGGGTCGTCACCCAGATTTATATGTCGAATACCAGGTTAGTATGCCCTGTTTATTTTCTCATTGGCTAATATTAGTCTATATGCTCCGTGGACAGGCTGAGGAATGAAGAGTTAAAGGATGTCAAAGTATAAAGCACCTAGAAAATGCATAAAAATATAGTTTTCACAGGGAATCAGTTCCTGTTTATTGTATTTTGTCCTCTATGGTTTATTATGTTATATTATTGTCAAATAGATATTTTTAAAAGACAGAGGATTTGTTATCCTAAATTGATTATTTATATTAGTTAAACATAAATAATGTGCAAAGGAAACTAAATGATTATATGATTTCAACCATATAAATTCTAACTTCATTTATTTGTTTTTTATTGCTCGTATGCTTTTGTTCATGTACTCTTATTGACCCAGTTATGAACTAAAACCATTAGAACCATTAGGCTAATTTGTTATGTATTTCCCACTCCCATTTTAGAGAGAGCCATCCAACCCAAAAGGGAAGCAACCCATGGCCAAGACCATACCTTTTTTTTTTAAATTTTAACTTTTTAATAAATGTTATTCATAAAAGTATTTGTTTCAGTCTAATTCATGCTTCACTAGTATTATGTTTATCATGCACCAAACAACATTATAAGTAATTAATAAGTATTTATAACTTGTACAAATACATTGCAGTTCATAAAAATAATGATAATAAAAAAAGGCTGCAGTATCGCGATAATACCCGGAACCGTGATACTTTGTCTGGTATAGTATCGTGGTTACTCATTTTGGTATCGTGACAACTCTACCCACTGGAGGTGCACATTCTGAGCAACTTCACCTCAGCCAGTGTCAGCCCTGACAAACGAGCAGTTAGCTTGCACATTGGAAAAATTGAATGATTAACTCTTTCCAATTATTGTAACATGTGACAACCAGTACTTTATGGTAGAAATATTATGTAGAAATGTCTATTGTCCAAATGTCTATTTTTGTTTTTTACGATTGAAGGTTCTTTTTTGAAAGATTTCTGAATAATCTTTAAATGGCTGTGGTTGTATTTTATGATGTAATTTGGAGTGTGACTCAGGCCGCATCTAACGAAACCTGACCCGAGTCCACGAGAGTAGTAATGGCGCCCAAACCGGACTCAACAGGTGTTCTGTTAAAAACATCCAGCCCAGCTCAGGTCCAACACAGTTAATGTAAGCTTAGCCTAAGCACTGGGTCAGTGTTGATTACTGCTTGCTTCTTTACCCTGTTGGTGTTTGATGAGCTCAGAATGAGTCCCTGCATCCAATCATGCAAAAACATACAAACAAACAAAAGCTGCGTAGCTTTGTCTAGGCTAAACTACCTTTTCAAACACTGAATCACTTGATCTAAAAGCAATTCAAAGCATCCAGTTGAATTTCACCCATATTTTTTTCACCTGCTATCCCACAGTGAACCTGACTTGTAATACGTTCAATGGGTGAACAGCACATTTTCCCAAGCAAAACATTGCAATTACTAATTGTGACACAAATCAAAAGAGTTCTTCAGACAAAATCTACTCTCACTGTTAAGATCATATATGTAAACTATGCAACTGTTAAATGTGAAATGGCTACGGTTGAATAGTTGAGCAGAGGTATGAAAAGCACAAAATGGAGTCCCTGAAGACTTTTTGTATAGTGTGAGTTTTCCCCTTTTACTTGATAGAAATGATAAGATTTCAGTATAGTGACAGTTATTTGATTGAAGATATGTCTACAGAGAACACCCCTAAAACTGCCGAAGGTCTTCAGATTTCAAGTAGTAATTGTTCTAAAAATATAAACATCCTTTTAGAGTACAAGTCTGAAATACTGCACACTGCAGGATGCACTGCTCGCACAGGATTTCGCTCATCCGACAATCGAGGCTGCGACCAGAGGCTCTCAAATCCTCACATCCTGCTCCCGACTCTGAGAACACACATCAGCAGCAGCAGCATCACCACGGTGCAATACAATCAGGCTGCCACACAGACCGACTGCCAAAGGGCAAAACATTCATGTCACAAAAGACATTCAGGTTCTAGCTTCAGCAAACAACTCTTTGCCTTTCAGCAGTAAAAGAACAACTGGTGGCGACAAGACGTTGCCATAGAGCAGCAGAGGGCACAGTGCCTGGCAACATCATAGCCTTCCTGCTGGTGTGTTTACCTGCGCTGCACCTACACAAGCACCGTTTTTGTTGTATTTGCTCTTGTTAGGACAAGGTGAAACGGCAACCAAAACTAAGAGGTGAAAAAAAAAAACGATGCAGCCCACTAAATCTGGGTTTCAGGCACGTTTGTTATGGCACTGAAAGAAGCCAATTCAGATGTTTGGTTTTTTTTTAATTTACATTTTGAGTCTGGATTCCAGCCAGAAACACAATTCTTTAATCATTGCGCTGAGGCAGTGCTGACACAACTGGATATTTCTACAGTGACAAGTAACACAATTCAGCCAGACACTTTACATAAATGTTTGACCAATGAACCGAGAGCCCTCATCACTGATGGATGCATGCCCTGGACTGAGTTTCTGTTACCATGGAAACTTGAGATTTTAGGGTAACAGAGGAGATTTGTGCTTTTTCAGTCATAAAAAAAAAAACACCCACCTGCAACATAATAGTGAACCGTGAATTTTGAATGGTTCAGGGACCAAGCGATGACAGAGACGAGACCACTTCTATTTTGGTCCTCTTAAACGGGACTACGGATGATAAATATCTGATATGGGCATTTTTGGAGTATGCAGGCAATTGACACAAAACTGACACAAGGGTGGAAAAAAATCACGAGGTTGTGAAATATGGCAGCATTCATTTGAGTTGTTTGATTTGGAAGACTTTGACTTATATGCCATCATCTGGGGGGAAAGTTGGGCAGTTTGAAGCCTGAATACAAAAAGGTTGTCTCTCCGTGCGGTATACTTTATTGTCTACGTCTCCAACCGCACATCCTCTGGGGAACTCACCCGAACTAAACACTGCAGTTTCTCTTATAACAGATCTATTCATTCTGTCAATAAACAAGTTGAAGAAATTATCTCCCTGCGTAAATCACTTGGTGCCTACTGTAACATCAAGTAACGTTAGTCTAATTCCTGAATAAATGTCAAATGAAAAAAATAACAAATCACTTACTGAGTGTCTTGATTGTGGAAACATCATGTCAATTCCTTGTTTGTTGCTGTCCTTCCCAAACACGACCAAGTGGGTGCCCTGTGTTTATATTTTTCCTTGCGTTGGTCCTTTGTCCAAAAGCTAGCCCAGCCTTAAACAGGAGCTGTCCAGCGCTAGCAGGATGACTAGCTAACGGTAGCTAGCGACCCCCCTCAAAAAAAAAACGAGGCTGAATATGAGTAACGCACTTTCCAGCGAGGTAACTAAAACAGTCGGCGTCTTGTTTGGGTGATGCAAGACCATTCAGTTGTACCTGTCCCCGACCCCGTATTTACTGCGTCTGCGAGCAGGAAACCACCATCAGCACTGAGTCCTCTCTGGCTAAGCTAGCTAATTCTTCAGAAGCTGTCAGTCAAAATGATCCATCGCTGTTGCGAGCTCTCCGCTTGAACGCACTAGCGGCAGCGATGCGAGCTCGACGCATGTAAATGAATAAACACAGCGGCGTTTGGACGAGGCGAGCGGCGGGTAATGGTGTCTTATTCTCCTTCCTTCGTCTTCTGGCCGTCCGTCGGAAGCTTTCAGTTCGTTTTCTCCCCGGCTAGCTGCGACTACGCTGGTGGAAAAAGTAAGATGAAAAAAAACCGGTGTAATTTCTCAGAAATAACAAAATGTCTGCGGGTTCGTTTAAGTTGAATCTCGTCCAACGGCTACAAATAAGTCTCGCGAGTGAAGGAGAAAAGAGACGTTAAATGCTCGCTGTGCTGCTGACGGCTGATCAACTCCGCGTTGAAAATGTGTCCAGGTCACAAACTCTGAACGTTTGTCTCTTCACAACCGAAAGACTGGAGGAGAAACAGTGGGTTTGCCGGAGCTGGTGAGGCTGGAAAGTCAGTCCATTCCTGGAGCTGGTAGGTAGACGCGACGCCGCCGAGCAGTCCGCCCCACACAGAAACGCAGAGGCTAGAAGAGCGTGCGAGAGCAGATCTACACGCCGTGGATCTACCTCATCAGCCGGGCTTGATGTCTGAGCAGAGAGCGCCTCGTGTGGACAAGTCCATCCATAGACAGACACACACACACTCCTCAGAAAAAGGTAATCAGGTAATCGGCCAACACATAGTTTACAGTATAAACACACATTTAAATATATGTATAGGTTACCTTCACTTGTACTTGGAACTTAAGTATATCTGTCACCATAAAATTACTTTTGATACTTTGGTACATTTAAAATCATACACTTTAATTATGGACAACTTTGTCTTTTACCAAATTAATATTTTGCACAATATCTGCAATTTTACTCAGATATAAAATCTAGGCACTTATAACACAGATCTCTTCTCAACTCATCTCAGAGATAACTGTTGTACTTTCTACTCCATACACTTGCTGTCCAATGAAAACCATGCATCTCCAAATTTGGTCAATTTGAATTTGTAAATTAGAAGTATTTTTAAACCCCCTTGGATGAGTGGCAAAATGCAATGCCACAAACATCCTGAAAATACTCCAACTAACAGTCATGATTTCAAAACCTTACTGAAATAAAAGTATGCAGGTCTTATCAGCAACATGTACTTGAAGGATAGGTCCACCCAAAAATGAAAATTCTGTCAATAACTACTCAACCTCATGCTGATGGAAAGTCGGGTGAAGTTTCTTAATCCACAAAACATCCAGCGTTCTCCTGAACAACTGAAGTAGATAAATGGATAAACGGACTAGTTTTTTTTAAATGCAGAAAAAAAACGCAGAAAAAAACATAA
The DNA here is from genome assembly GCF_900880675.1 of Sparus aurata. Lineage (NCBI taxonomy): Eukaryota > Metazoa > Chordata > Actinopteri > Spariformes > Sparidae > Sparus > Sparus aurata. The sequence goes on from NC_044197.1 coordinate 14,068,839, forward strand.
AATAGCTCCTTACAGCTCGGATGCTGTAATGAAAGGCTCCGGAAGCCCTTTGATTGAAAATATGTTATTTTCAAACTTTTAAGACAAAAGCATATTTTGTACCCAGTCAGAAGTGTCTGCACAAGCTCCAGCTGGCTGTGAAACTTCACCTGACTTTCCATTAGCACGAGGGTGAGTAGACAGGTGAGTGAAATTGCAGTACATACAGCTCACTGTTGCAAAAAGAAAATGTACAAAGATGCAATAAGAGAGTATAGGAACATATTTTATTCCAATTTAAAACATTTAAAGGAGAAGGCTATGAAAATCATTTTCATGTTTGAATGAGGTTCAGGCAACAGTGGTTGAAATGAAACATACAAAAGAGAAATATGGCTAAAATACTGTAAATCAATAACCATTAGGACCCTTTTCATGAGGGCGTTGCATGAATACAGTATCTCACCCACCCACTCCGTCCCCAACCTGACAAACACATGCAATTAAAATGACATTTATCTTAAAAACAGCAGTTCATTATTAATCTTAAATATAGAATAAAATTGTCCTTTTTTAAGTTAATTAATCACATACTTAAGTGTTTATTTGTTTTAAAAACTGGACCATGAAATTCACAGGCCCTCTGATTTTTCACAACATTGGCACTTGTTAAGAATCTGGCTTTACAAAGAAAGGGGATTGGCACACTCATTGTACATAATTTACATTTGGTATACTTAAAAAAGAAGAAAAAAATCAAACAAAAATACATTACTTTCAATTTGTACACCACTACACAAAGTTTATTTGAACTCTTTTAAAAAAGTCTGTCATCTTAAGTGGTCCTAAATACACGTATTAAGGTGTGTCAACCTTAAAAAAAAAAAGAAACAAAACAAAAAAAGATGCGAAGATAGCTTTTTAATATCACTGTATGTCCATCCCTCTAATAAGAATGGTTCTCAAGCATAAGCAATAGCCATCAAAAGTGTACACATACATACACACACGCACACACACCTCAGAGTACCAACGAGCGCGCTTGAACGGACATCTAAGTTGCATGTACGCAGGCCCATTGCAGTGGTGCAGTTTCAGTGCCTTCGACCCAGGGAAAGAACACAGTCCAATCAAGTACAGGAGGGGGGAGCGGAGAATGGCGGACATGTAAACACGCAGCAGATTCATTCACTCACTTTCTACTATAACCACCAAAATATCAGAATGGCCTCTTCAGTACCTTCACTTGGCAAGTCTTTCAATAAATACATTAATACTGAGGCTTAACACAGAAGCTTCAATTGGAAATAAAGAAACCATCCTGTAAAAAGTGGATCAAACTGAAGTTTTATCACAGAGATCTGGGTCAGGTCCAAATGACTTTCTTTTCTGTGGCTGATTTTGTTTGAGACCGTGTTTTGTACGGGATTGTCGTACAAACCTTCTCCAGAATGCTGAAGAAAATAGCAGAAGGACCTTAAATAACAGACCCAGCTCTGTTGTTGGCTCCAATCACTGGCAGTGCTGCCGATTGACTTTTTCTTTGTGAGGTGCTAACAAGACAAGGCATGAAGTACACATGTTGTCACTTGTAGGTGAAAACTGATTTTTAAAGAGTACGGCATCATGGCAACACTCGTCCCTGGAGTGGCCACTTCCATTTTATCATCGTCATAACTGCCCGAGAGTCCAAGAGACCACACGCCTGCACTTAAGGTGGTATGCCACAGTTCAGGGAGTTCAGAGTGTTCATCGTGAAGGCTCAAAACACAAATACACCCAGAACACAATGTTCCTTTACAAGTTCACTTCAAGTCTTACTTTATGTATTCATCTATTATAATATATGACCTCTTCATTAAAAAAACAAAAGCACGCTGAGCTGTGGCAGTCTCAAAATTATCTTCTGTTAGCAAGTCGGTGTGAAAAGCACCGGTGTACACACGGGACAAACGGATCAAGAAAAGGCCTTTAAATGTTGGTTGAAGCATCAAGGATGAACCCATTACCAATTCAGGCTGGAAAAAACAAGATCCCAGCCAAAAGAACTAGACGTGTTAAAGTCAGAACTCTGCAACATCTCGAACATTGTTTCAACTCATAAGAAATTTGTGGCACTTAAAGCAAATATATGTCCCTTTCCTTATTAAATGTCTACAAATACAAAATAATGGCTCATCAACATATGGGACACACTTCCACCAGAGGTGAGGAGGTACGCTCACTGGGTGCATGAAAGGCTTAGTAATACACAGGGTGAATACAATTTGCTATAACTAATAGATCATATTGCTTTTCTACAAAAAAATATGACTATTAAACCTTTTGGCAAACAATTAAAGACAAGGGAGTATGCCAGGATCAGTAATACTTTCTCTGATGTGTGCCCTGACCCCTCCAGCTCTGTCAATGTGCACAAAAAGGTCAAACTGTCCCGAGCACTCCTTTTTTCTGACTCCAACACAGCCAAATGCCAAAGTCGAACAAGGAAACACTACCAGTGAGAAGCCAAATGTGCATAACCACTTAGTGGAAAGTATTATAAAGCCAAGATCAAAACATAATTCATATGAGGGTGGTAAAAATGTGCTATTGCACAGTGGAAAACTTTTTTTGACGTTGGCCATTCTCCTCCTCTAAAGGCAAAATGACAGTGATTCACAGAGCCAAACAGCCACCGGACCTCCGTCAGGCGTGTCATGTAGGCATCTGTGGACTGCTGCATTCCTCCCTCGCTGAACCTGCGGCCATCACCCTCAACAGGATGTCAACACACTCTTGATTCAAAGCCCCCCTTGTTAATTAATTGCACCTTTTGCTCTATGCCATCCATAGAGTCCTTTCATTTCTATCAAAGCTGCTAGTAGTAGCCCTTGTGATGAAAAAGTTATGAAAACTTACCTGAATTACATTGTGAAGACAAAAATAGCCATCTATCAACTTTCAGCTTAATGGAATATTTAAACAACTATCAGGCAAGAGACACGATATGGGATTGGTACCAATAGCCAACACATATCCTCAAAAGTTACAAAAAAATGCAAGCATCCTTGAACAGTAAGTATTCAACCACTAAGTTTTTTGTCTGTTTTCATTTTCCTATTTGCATAAAGCACAAACCTGACATGGAAACAGTGTTGTCCATTGTCAGGCATTTCAAAACAGAACTGCAACAACTAAATATATGAAGTATCATTAGAAAGATAGAACACTTGTCCATAAAATAGTTTTGATATTTTACAGCAGTATAAAATCTCCTCCTGTCTCCTCGGCTGGAAAAACATTTGAGCGGAAACTAGGGAGGAAGTCTCATTTACTGTATCAACAATACGTAGATCTGTCTGATAAATTAGACATACAAAAAAAGAACTATTTACCCTCTCTTGCTGTCCATTACAGTTTAATAAATGTTGGCCAAATAATATGACAAAGTAAAGTTGATTACAGAGAGAAGCCATATGGATGATCAAGACCAACGTGTGACTTAAGCTAACTGGCAGCGCAAAAGCTTTATTTCATCTACAACTGACTATTGCACTGGACTAATCTGGTATCATCGTCTGCACAGGATTATTATTCTCACCATCAAGAGAAAAATAAAATAAATCACAGTACTAATACGTGTGTGTGATTCAGATAACGGTCGGCATGAAGGAATGCCACACAAAGTGAGTCGTTATGCCATCAACATCTGAAAGATCCATCCCGAGAGAACACTGAATTTTGGCAATACCAGTTTCCAAATAGGTTTTGTTGATATCTGAACCACTCGACGGATGAACAGGATACTGGCAACGTAATTATATTTACAGGAAAAAACTAGGTGGTTTTAATTTGGCAATGTGATTTAAAATCACAGGGGAGTTGATACAGTATGTAACTACCAGTAGTGTTGTGTCGCATCGTTTAAAATGAGGGGCAGTGTAAAAGGAACATACTGTGATTCTTTCTGGAGCGTTGCATTCCTTTGAGTAGTCATCTTCAATTTTTAATTGGAGAACAATAGCAGTCATAATAGAACCAAGAAGTTAACATAGCTGAGATTCTTAAAGTCTACATAGGACATCATCTCCGCCGAGCTCTCACATCCCTGTGAGCAGCGCGAAAACTTTATTTACATTCAACAGAGCTTCTGTGCTCTGATTTGGGGCAGGGTTAACAAAAAAAAAATAAAATTCAAAATTACAATTCAAGACCTGGGGGAACCAAGAAGTACCTCACTGCACCCCAGCACTGCCTGATAATATATTCCTATCATCAAAATTAGTTACCCTTCGCAGATGAGCAGAGTCCAGGGCCTGGCCTCGTGCCCTCATGCTGTAGTGTATCGCATGCATGGGTTAAATAAGAAGAAGGGGAGAGAGCCCTTTGTCCATAAAAGCTTACCAAGAGAAGGCCCTCTACCCACCTCAAACACACAAAGCACTGGTGATAATGTAGTGTAAATAAAGAAGAAATGTGAGCCAAGCCCGGGCCGACAGGAGGACCGAGAGGAGCCCCGGTATGAGATCACAAGGGGGGGACAAATGGAGGGAGTGTGTTTGAGTGTTTTTCTACAAGAGGAGGAATTATTGGAACCACACATTGGTAAGCCATTCTTTTAAAAAGAGGACAATCCAACAACCAGGAGCAAAGTGGACAGTAGGGACAGATCATGGATGGTTTTTGTTCTGATAAAGTATGTGGTACTGCTTAATGCTGTGTTTCATGCAGATGTGTGTGTTTCTAGACTCTGCATTGTGTGTGTGTGGGGCTGCAGGTTTCTTTCTCACTCTATCTCCCTCTCTCTCTCTCCCTCTCTTTCTGTTTCACTCTTCACACCAAGTTGTATTCTTTGAGGTTGAGCTGCAGGATGGTGTCTTTGACGGCTGCGAAGACGAAGCGGATGTTCTCTGTGTCAGTGGCGCATGTGAAATGGGAGTAGATGATCTTGTCACTGTCTGGGTTCAAGTCCACAAACATCTTCAAGATGAACTCCCGACCCGCTTGGGCGTCCCGTTGGGGACCTGAGAAGAGAACAGATCATTACCTTAGCCTGCATAGAGCATCTTACAAACATCATTAGCTTTCACATTGACCCTTTCATTACACTAATAATCAGAATAAAAACGCCTCATGTGACAACCCCTGTTGGAAGAGTCCAATCTGATACGGCCCGATCTGAATGAATTTTGTTTGTTTCTAGTTCTCTCTAATTGGAATTTATACATTTTTTTGGCATGTTTACCTCCCTTGGAGCTAACACTAGGTGATGTTGCTTCTTGGAGGGACAGATACATGGGGGCAGCAAAACAGAACTGGTCTGTGCCAAATTTGTTTTTGTCTGAGCCCTTAAAGGATTTAAGGTTAAGTTGAAACGTGCTGAAAATCCTTAAAATGATGAGTTGTTCAACAGGTGTTGAAAATATGAACTAGGCAAGGTCCATCTGGAAGTGTATACCAGGTGGTGCACATAAATGTTCTTCTTCCACTTTGTGCTTGTCAGAAATAGTTGTATGCCATTTCAGATCTCATTAAATCACTTTATTTAGCATCCATGAAAACAGTCTAGACAAAATCTCCAATCAGAATATTTCAATTGGATTGAAGAAAAATGTTGTCCATGTAACTAGATCTAGTGAGCTGTTGTTCGGCTTTATCGATCATTTTTGTCATTTTAATATCAATTCATTTCAGTATTTCTAAGTATGGTTTAAAATATGAGCACTTTTTAACAATTACAATAAAATAAACAATAAAAAATCACTTCTGAACGACTGTGATGAGAGGGGGAAGTGCTGCCATGTTCAGTTATGTACTAGTTTGCATTGTAGTACAGCATGATAACCACAAGGTGTCACTGTACAATTACAATTATAAGTGAAGGGTTCACTCTCACATAAAATTACAGCTTGAGATTCAAAAATAAAATACCCCGATGTGTGCAAATGATGGTACAGCTCCTTTCCCTGTTAAGATAGCAAGCAGCTACTATGATGCTCATATTGATAAAGGGCACTGAGACACAGTCAAGTTACTGGCTAAAAGTGAGATCCCTTACAGAACTTGACCAATGGCTAGACTTCTCCCCTCTATGAATAATTAAATAAACAAATCTTGGAATTGAATTCACTACTGAGGCTCAGCAAACTACACTGACCGTTAGTAATAGACTAAATCTGATAAAGCAGAAGAGCCAAAAACAAATAAATTAATAAAAACTCACCATCAAATTCTGGAAAGTAGTCAACCAGGTGTGAATACATGATCTTCTCCTCCAGCAGGTCTTTCTTGTTGAGGAAGAGGATGACGGAGGAGTTCTGGAACCAGGGATATGTGATGATGGTCCTGAACAGAGCTTTACTCTCCTCCATACGATTCTAACAAGAGCGGGGGAGGACAGAGACACAGCAGAGGAAAAAAAACACAACTTTAGGATATATTCAAAACATAGGACTTCTTCTGATTCTCTCATCACTATTAATGCAATTATCAAATGGTGGTTGTTATGTCTGGAATATAGACAGATGCTACATTAATATCAGTATTTCAAGGAAAATATTTGTTTTTCAGGATTATCTCTGAAAGTTTTGAGGCTAATATTCAATTAGAAGCCCAAACACTGTACAGGCCTTTGTGTTTGTGCCTATGAAACACAGCCAGAGCAGTGCTAGAAAGAGCCTGCCAGTTAGATTATGCCAGCGAGTCTGTGAATGTGATAAGTACAGCCCTTACTTCCTTGTTTATTAGCCATTTAGTCTTTAATCTCTTTCTATATGGAATGAAACTTTGCTATATAAGCTCTGTCCAGCTAAATCTTCAATGACCAAAAGAACCAAGTGAATTCCAGGTAGAAGGGCGAAATGGTCTCTGGATTTGTGTGGTGAGAGGACCCAATTCAATAATCAACTGTAAAAAACAATCAGGTTGCCAGCAAAAATTCTACTGAGGTGAATCAAATGCCGCTAAACAAAACAAACATTCAGTTTCCTTTCAAAGACAAATCCATGAAGGAAGAAAACAGTAGTTGTAATGTTACTTTCTATGATTGTATGGTTGCCAACATTGCTTGCATGGCATAGCTGTGATCAATCGTCAGCGAGCCATTGTTTCTTCTAACCCTTCATGAATACACAAAGAAGACAATGTTAGGTTATTTTTGTACCCTGTGTGTTTACATTTGTTGAGTGCCTTTTCTGACACAAAATATTAGCTTGCTAATAGTGATGGACTGTAGCTGGACAGCATCATACAGCAGCAGTTACTCCAGCTTTTACAGTAAAGACAGGGACTCGTAGTATGAGAAACAGTCAGGGGACATTTAAGATTGTCAAAACAACTACAAAAATGACACAAATGACTAATGTTAACTAATAAAGGCACATATTAGATTTATTCCTCCAAAACAAAACTGTCTAGAAAACAAAGAGTTTAAAACCTAGAGCTGCTGTCAAATACAACTTCTCTTCCTCTTTCTAATCGAAGCTCCTTGCAAGTATCACTCCCGCAGTTTAGTCTTGACAAGTCATACTATGATCCCAGCCAGACGTGACCTGATGAAATCAAAGATGTTTGAAAACAATCTTGTCAGGCTCTGGCTGGTCTGTAGGGTCAAAGTCTCGGTCTTGAGCCCGTCAACACAACAGGATAATCTCTTCAGACTGTGGTGCCGAAACGCCGCCCAGCCTCGTCTCAGCCGTCAATCAGAGCTCAGTAACAGCATCAAGACTGTCCATTGTGGCCTACTAGCTGTGACCATGTACGCATTACAAGCAGGAAAAGCAAATCAACAGCAACCTACAAAAATGAAAACATATTCCTGTCCCTGTGTGCTCAATAAGGCCCAACACTTGAACAGGCCTGCTGAAGACAAAGTACAGTATGTGTGTGCAGTTAACAAACATCGACACCGGTAAATTGTAGTAGCGATATACAGCAGATATAGTGAGTCAAGCTGGCAGCTGGGTCTGGTTAATGAA